>NC_071502.1:86480947-87730947 GCF_028408465.1 Anastrepha ludens | reverse complement strand
TATGAGGAGCTTTTTCATGGTAGAAATATTGTTAATTTTGAAAAAAAGCTTCGATCAAGCACTAGATTAAAACAACGCGAACGTGGAGAGGAGGTAGTGACCCCTCAAGCAGTGGATTGACGTTTACTCCGGGATGTGGACAATTCTTTCCACGTGGCTGAAGGGAAGTTCCAAAAACTATTCCGCTTAACTCCAGACTTGGCTGAAGACCTAATTTCACAGGTGGAGAGTCATCTTAGAGGTTCCAGAATAACACCGATTACGACTGAAAAACAGGTAAGTCTTGCAATATTCAAGCAAATTTAATTCTAAATTCCGCCTTTGTGTAACAAGGCTCCAGCTGCCCTGCGATTTGCTTTGCAATTCAATGAACTTGACGTTAACGCCCTGTAGGTGAGCAATGGGGAATATCCATGAGCCAGTCGTCTAGTAGCCGAAGTAGCCGATGCAGTCAACCGTACTGTGTTTTGCTTCTTATGACCCAAGTGGAGCGGCAAGCCCCAAAAGAAATTTTTGACTGAGTTGCTCGGCTGTGGCGCGGCTTCTTTGATATCCTAAAGCAATACACATATGTACAAAAAGTATTAAGTAAATGATAATTTCAAATAAAGAATTATTTCATTTTAATTACTTTGTGGAAATATAATTGAAGAAACACTCAAGCACGCAACTATTCGCTCATTTTGATATTTAATTTGATGCAATGATGTGACTCTCTATAACTTTGAATAAATAGAAAAATACAAATGTTTATTGTTAGTTAAAATAAGTTTGGGAATAGCAAAATCGTTAAAAGTTAGGGAATCGCACTACTGGTCTCAACATGCGGACGTAATGGCATGCAAATCACCTCATGCGATATCGCATCGCTTATGACACCAGATTTATCGCATGCAATAAACTCTCTTTTCGGTGTTTTGATGGATACGAACATATCTTTGTAGTGGCGAGATCTTTGTAGTGGTGTCATTAAAAAATCAAGCAGAAGTTTAAAAAAGAAGCCACTTTAACATGTTTTGCACATAAAGGCAACGATTAACTTGAATTAGCGTATTTTATTTTTTTTTTTTTAATTTAAATACATTTTTTCTCCTGCTCTAAAATTCAAGGAGTGCTTCGTTCGGATTTTTTTGTTTATGAAGAATTATTTATTTATTTATTTAAGCCTATGAATTACAATCCTTACAGACTCTTATTCAAAAGTAACTTAGATTTAAATATTTATAGGCAACAATAACATAAAATTCAAAAGACTTAAAAAAGAAACTCTTGAAAGCGAAAAATCAAGATCAACATCATTATTAATGAAATTTAATTCACGTATAACGTATAAATTTTTATCAAAGACTACGCCAAGGTCCTTAATCTCACTAACACCTTGAAGGACACAAGGCGATACACTGTACTTAGTATGCGATAAAATGCCCACAAGAAAAATATATCTGCGATAATTCTTCCGCATGACAAGAAATCGACAGTTCGCTTGCGATGAGCTAGCCGCAAATGGAATTGTGACATAAAGGAACACAACATTTAGAAACAAATGAGGGTATATTTTTTAACAAATATTTTTTGTTAATTGATATATTCGTCTTCTACTTACTTTCCAAGTAATCAATTGCTTAAAAGTACTAGTCGTTATTAGATCACTCATCAGAGAAGAAATGCTTTTGGAAATCTTACGAATGCTGGCGCCAAACAAGGCACAATTCCCAGCGATTTGTTGCAGTTGGAAGAAAATCCATGGTGTATGGCGAAGTGCGGGTATAAGTCCAAAGTAATTGGGATCATTTACCTCGAATTTGCCCATAGTTTTTGGCACAGTTTGTGGATTTTCTCATTTTTTACTGACGGTCGTCGAGATAAGAGTAAGCGGAAAAATACAAGAATTAGTAAACAATTGTAGAAAAATTTATAGAGTGTTTCAAAAATGAACCGTCAATCTATATAAATAAAAGAAAGTCATGTTAGTTACACTACTTATAACTCGAGAACGGCTGAACCGATTTGGCTGAATATTGGTGGAGAGGTAGCTTAGAACCAGGAGACGGACATAGGATACTTTTTATCCCATTCGAACGCGTTTCCGTGAAGTCATTATAAAATGTGGCACAACAAAAAACGCATCTGATATGGAATAACAAAACGCAAATGGCAGCTAAACGTAATTTTGTCTATGGTTAAATAGAAAATTTGATAGTATAAATTTTGTCAGAAATATATAATCACAGTAATTTGTATTCTCTTTGAATCATCATTACACCGCGTTACACACATTCTGTCCTATGAACCAAATATACATATAGTTATACATAAAAAAAAAAAATTCTGTCGTGTACATGAAAATCGCCGATACGCGTGTATTTTTATTTTTTATCCCCCTTTCCGAAAAAGTATATTTGGTTCATAGGACAGAAAAAAAGTTCGTTTTTGTAACGCAGTGTTATAAATGCCGCGACGAAGACGATCAAATCTTTCCCGACAAAGCCGTAATGCAAGAAGGATACGAAACATTGCGAATGAAACGATTGAAGAAGCGCAAAGAATTGCCTGTGAAGAGCGCCGCGTTAGTATGGTTTGACTTCTTCACTTCAATCGATGAACAATGTGATTTACGCGACGATACTCAAAGGAAAATTCGAAGGTGAAGAAGTTCTCGTTCCGATCCTCCGTTTGAGTTTAAAAGACTTCAATTTCCGATCCGTCTTGCATTCGCCATGACCATTAACAAATCACAAGGCCAATCCTTGAAAGCTTGTGGCCTGAATCTAGAAAATCAATGTTTCTCACATGGTCAATTATATGTGGCATGTTCACGGGTCCGAAAACCATCTGCGTTGTTTGTTCTTGCTCCTGATAATAAAACAAAAAATTTCGTGTATCACAAGGTGCTTAACTGAAGAGTGCAATCTATTAAAGCTTCATCAAATACTTGATTAATAAAAAAATTTACCTAATAAAATCAAAAATTTGCTTTTTTATTGCCTCTTGGGCGGAACAAAGTTCGCCGGGTTAGCTAGTATGACAAATAAAAGGTGAATTATTCAAAACACGTTTTTCCTGTTTTTTCTTTTGTTTTCATAATGCACATGTAGATAACAGCTAGAGGAGTGGCGTCATCCGCTTTTTTGTTTCGCGTGTTAACAGTGCGACGATCGACGAAATGGAAGGAATCAAGTTTGCATGAGGTGTTGGGATGAGTAGAGAGCATAAAAGGTCTTAAGGTCGAAATGTAAATCGCATCAGCTGTGCAAGCGGTCTGAAGTTGGTTACACTTCGAGCGCCGGACCCTGTAGAGAGTTATATACTCGTACGTGTATAACATAATCTAGACAATCGCGCGGTTTTTATTCCTAATTTTCTCCTGCGACTCTTTATACCATGGTAAACAATGTTTAAATTTTCAAAAATGTGTCTCAATTCTAAGCTAAAGCAAAAAATACTGCAGATTTGAAACATCCTTTCAGTGAAAGTCTCTGCGTATAAACTTCGTTCTTGATTGAGGTGTTTGGCAACACAAACTCTTCGGTAAATTACACAAATTTAACAGGGATACACCCCTCTATCTTCTCTTTACATTCTTACGTTCAAAGCGTTTTGCATTACACTAAATATTTCCCAAAAGTGCTACATAATAAATTTCGCTCTTGTTAATTTAATGTAAAAGTCCATATTGTCAGCTGGCTAGTGTAGACTCCACATAACAGCGCTCTACTTTGTTTCCATTGAAAATAAAATCTCAGAAACCACTATGCAACTCTGTGTATGGATTTGTCGGCAAACAGCTGTTCTACACAATTCGATGTATTTGCTTATCGATATACAAAACAACTGCATTCGGGCGGTAAGTGCAGTGATACGACAATTCATTCATATAAACAACGCAGAAAAAATAAATAATTTGTGTTAAAGCGGGAATCACGGCAATAAAATTTTGCAATAGTGAGTTTATCACTTACGTTGTAAAATAAATGTTCTTGGATGAATATGCGACAGTAACCATTAGCAGACTGGCGTTGACGAAGTACGCACTTGTTTTGCGATTCAAAGTGCATTTTCGCAGGAGGTCAAATACTGCCCACTCGCATAAACAATGAGTTCCTTTTTCAACAGCTTTAGGAATTTTTCGAGCAAACGCGAGAATGCTATTAAAGAGGCGCTTATCAATACACTTATTGAGAACTCACGTGAAATACAGTATGAAGTGAAGCAAAGAGGGTGTGGTAGGTGTACGCTAGTGTGCGGCTGTGAAGCAGAACAAGTGCACAATCCATTTTTGTTTGTATTTGCTTTATTTATTTATTTATTTATGATAGATCGTTTGGAGTTATGTGAATCTACTAGCACGCTGTGTACGACGTTGGAGGCAATTTTCCTGCATGGCCTGAAAGATTCACTGCTCTGGAGCACAATTAATGTTATAGCCGGCGATGAGGAACGGCGACCAGAGCCGAGTTTTTGGGCACCATTGCTTATATTTTTGCACAAACAAGTGATTGAACAGGTATGAAGCTTAAAGTAAAGTAAAGGGTGGTTAAGTTTCAAGGGCCGGTGTTGATTTTGAATAAAATACAATATTTGTCAGGAAATTACTGTCACTTCTCTTTATTATGATAAGATTGTAATGGCTCGATTACGTACAGAATGAAATATCGGCCAAATGGCCGCCGCGGCCTCGGCGGCACACCTCCATCCGATGGTCTAAATTTTCGATGACACTGAGGCATAATTGAGGTTCTATGCCTTTAATGTGCCGAATTATCTCATCCTTTAGCTCTTGAATTGTTGCTGGCTTATCGACGTACACCTTTTCTTTGAAATAACCCCAAAGAAAGAATTCCAACGGTGTCAAATCACGTGATCTTGGCGGCCAATTGACATCGCCGCGACGTGAGATTATTCGGCCATTAAATTCTTCGCGCAAAAGAGCCATTGTTTCGTCAGCTGTGTGACAAGTGGCACCCTGCTGTTGAAACCACATATCGTCCACATCCATATCTTCCAATTCGGGCCATAAAAAGTTCGTTATCATCTCACGATAGCGAACACTACACACACAGTCCCTATTTGTGGGTGCGTTGGTTTTTCGGCAATCACTCTTGGATTATCATTCGCCCAAATGCGGCAATTCTGCTTATTGACGAATCCACTGAGGTGAAAATTTGACTTATCACTGAACATGATTTTCTTCACGAAGTGCGTGATATGCATTTTGATTTGAACCACCGTTTTCATAATAAGCCTGAATAACTTTAACGCGTTGGTCGATTATGTATCTTTCCATGGTTCAAATTGAGTTAGTCTGAAATTACAAAATGTTAAATGAAATGCAGAAAAAAAACATGACGTTTAGGTGTTGTTCACATTCAACCTCGGCCCTTGAAATGTAACCACCCTTTACATAAACAATTTTTGCTTCAGTGGCACTTACCGCACATCTGTAAATTTGCAGGTCCAGTCGCTCTCCCAAATTACTAGTGAAATCGGCCAGTGTCGCGCTTGGATACGTCTGTCACTCAATGAATCTCTTTTCTCTGCGTATTTGAATAACGTACGCAAAAGCAGTTCAGCGCTTAGCCCTTACTACAAAAAGTGTGCTTTGCTCAAGGACAGTGACGGTCTGGAAATGGCTGCAAAAGCCATGGAAGGCATTGAAGCATTCGTGCAATTCAATTTGCCCGTGAATTCTAGTTTGCTTAACTATTGGCCAGATTACGCGTTGCAATTGTCAGGCTTATGGACGCCACCACTCAAGTCGTGCCCGGTAAGTTGAATCAGAATTATTTAAAAATAAAACAATATTATTTTTAAAGTTTTATTAATGCAGATAAGCAGTGGTGTAGATATCGCCGACTCACTGGCTGTTGAAGATGAAGAGCCTATTGAGGCAATGGCAGCGCTGCCAACTCCCCAACCGATACGCACCAATGAAGCATTCACACAAAAAATTGAAAATTTACCCAGCATACAATCACCAACTGCTGCAGATATCGCCGCGCAACGCGAAAATGTCGATTTGCTATTGAAAGCGGTTGATGAGATGCAAATGATAAGTGAAGAAAATACTGAAACAGGCATAAGCAATAATGTAACTGGCGCCGAAATTGTGCAGGAAGACAGTGAATATGCACAAAAAGCCAACAAAACAAAAAAGAAACGCAAAAAATCACGCGAGCTTGCTGAGGCACGCATACGAGACTACATAGCCGGCGAAGCGGGCTATAGAACAGAGCCGACATCGCCTACAACACCTGGCAACTCACTGGTGAATTTAATGCACACATCATGGTCTGCAGATGAGGCTTCTGCATCTGAGTTGAATACACCCTCTTTAGAGCGTCCTTTATATAGGCGTGCCTCGAGCAATGCAAGCACACTTAGCTACAATACGCTGCTAGGTAAACATGAACGCGAAAAGTTGCAGATACAAATAAAAAATAATGCACTAACCGTGGAGCGGACAAGTGTGACTCATGCAGGTGCGGATGATGCTGCGCCACAGAAAAGTGATAATAATGGGGGCAGTGATTCAATTGAGAGTCAGGTAGGGCGAAACCTTGCACATTTGCACATTTATATTGATGTGACATTATTTTACAATTGAAGTTGACACTGGACTTTGAAGTAGTGCCCAATTCGAATTTGGACAAAATGAATGTCAGTGAAATACAAGAGATGTTGGAACAGATGTATAAATTGGCACGTCAGCCTGGTTTGGATGCGCAAGGTTTTCTCTGCAAATCATGCCAACATCCTTTGGGCATTGGCTACACGAACTTCCAGTGGGTTCAACTATAAAGTTTCTTTATTTGTAAAATGCAATTCTACTTCAATTGCCTTCCTTTTATAGAGTTTGCGGATTCAGTGGCAATTATTTTTGCGACAACTGCATGGACATGGAACAAATGATGATACCAGCAAAAATCATTTACAATTGGGATTTTCGCAAGTACACAGTGTCAAAGCGTGCGGCAGCTTTCTTGACCGAGTTTCGCAATCAGCCTGTTATTGATTTAGAAGTAAGAGGAGTTGGTTGATTAACCCATTTATGACTTTTGAAGTAATTTTTTCTGCTTTGTAGCTCTTAAACCCAGAAATTTACAACGCTTCGGATGCCATGGCTGATTTGCAATCTTTGCGTATACGCTTGAATTTCTTGCGCGCCTATCTCTACACTTGCGAGCCGAAATGTATACAGTTATTGCAACAACAGTTCTATGGGCGTGAATACCTGTACGAGCACATACATTTGTATTCAATAAGTGATTTGCTGTTGATATTGCGTGGAACACTTTGCCAACAGCTGCAAAAGGCATACAAAATAGGCGAATCGCATGTGCTGAAGTGCCCGTTGTGCAGTGTCAAAGGTTTTATATGCGAGATATGCAAGAGTTCGCGTGTATTGTATCCATTTCATATTGAAACGACATATAGGGTAAGTCAATAGCATATTCTCGAGCAATAAAACCTGCGCATGTATGCGAATATGCTAGATAAAACTCGCTCTTTGGCATACCATATATTAAATTGTGTCCTTAAGATGAACAAATATGTTAATACTAGTAATTTCTTTCTTAGTGCGAAATTTGTGGCGCCGTTTTTCATGCTCAGTGCCTAAACGATCAACAACCATGTCCGAAATGCGAACGCAGGCGTAAGCGAGAGGAGTTGGATTTAGAAGAATTGAATGATATTGAAAATATGCACAGTTTGAATTCGTCCACTACTATTATCACTGACGATGTGGAAGAAGAACAGTAAATGACGCTTAAGCGATTGTAAAGTAAGGCCTTCGCCCACGGGTCGTACCGTCATGGTAGCGTATGCGACTAAATGCACGCGAGACATACGCTTCGTTGTTGCTCACACGTGCTAAAACGGTGAACCGCACAGAGGTCGTCAGCAACCTGCTATCGTCAAAGCAAGTATACAGCAGGGCGCTTGTCATACAGCATAGTCGTCAAATATCCTGTATGCTTGTAGATTGTTATTGATCTTCATGTAGTTGGCATTCAAAAGAAATGTTTTTTTTTTTGGAATGATAGAATAATCTTATTTTAAAGGTCTAAAAGGTTTTTGTTTGCAATTAAAAACTTTCTATGAACTTTCCTCAAAAAGGAGGGATAACTTTTGCTAAAGTTTAGACTCTGTTTTTCTTGAGAAATCCACATCTTTTTTTACTCCATCAACCACACCAAAATCTCAAAAATTATGTAGAAAAGAATACCTGCTTCAGCATATTTTTAATACTTTCCTCCAAGCTAATGCATTCACGCACGTTAGTATTTCAACATTTAAAATCATTTTTAGACATCCTGAAATATGTCTGAAATTTGTAATCATCCTCTTGTAACTCCCTTGTGGCAATGAATAATCTACTGTTTGAGTTAGCGGCCACCGTAGCCGAATGGGTTGGTGCGTGACTACCATTTGGAATTCAGAGAGAACGTAGATTCGAATCTCGGTGGAACACCAAAATAGAGAAAACGTTTTTTCAAATAGCGGTCGCAAGCAATGGCAAGCTTCAGAGTGTATTTCTGCCATGAAAAAGCTCCTCATGAAAAATATCTACCGTTCGGAGTCCGCTTGAAACTGTAGGTCCCTCCATTTGTGGAACAACGTCAAGACGCACACCACAAATAGGAGGAGGAGCACACTTAAAAAGGGCCAATTATATGTATACAGTCTAAGTCAGAAAAAAGGAAACCGTGATTATTCGTGAAGTATAAAAGATATAAATTTAAAATTTTTTTTACATCGTCGCAATTACTCAACCGTGTAGTCTTCATCGTTGTCTAGTATAGCCTGTCATCTTTTCGGCATGCTTTGAACCAGCTTTCCTGCGTAGCTCGTCGACAAACAGGACTAGATTTTGCGAACTCGTCGCACGAGTTGCTTTAAATTATGGACTGGGGTTGGCGACTGTGAACTGGGAAGGCCAGTCCAATACTGTGACGCCATTTTCTTGTTTTGTTGTTTCTCAATGTGCTTTTCTGAGAGCAGTAGTTTTGATGATGTGGGACGATAGGATATGATCGCCTTCGTGAGTCGACATTCAATGGTGTTGATACTCACATCTATTCCGTTTTTAGCAAGAATTGTGCGTGCTTGGCGTAGTCGCAAAGAAGGGTCCCACTTAAAAAGTTGGATGATCACTTTATCTTACTTTTTTGTCATCACTAGCTTCAAGCTGCGCTCGGAAAAGTCATCAACATTTTTGTACACCATATACCGCTGATTCCACATCACAACAAACTTTTTTGGTTTTTAAATTGCTTTTGCAAGCCGCGGCGTAAGATAACACAGGCCGACAAAATTTAACCAACTTTCAGACCCGGAAACCAGACTATATATTTCCGAAGGTTTATGATGCGCTGAATCCAAATCTGGCCTCAGAATTGCTCTATCAGCTCTGGTTTTCGAGATATCATAACCTAAAAGTGCAAACAACACCGTTTTTGCCCATATTTGAGGTTATGTAGCCTTGCAGATGTTTTCTTTCACCAAAATTAAAGGATGACATCTTTAAATACAAGCCTTCTTTTTTCAAATGGCGTTGAGTTTGCTCAAATATCATTTTTTTTCGCTGAGATATCGCATTTTGAAATTTGCATGTTTCTAAATTTTCCTACACCTGAAAATCGATTGAGATAACAAAGACATGATATAGTCCATTACTAATTTTCTTGAATTGAGTCTTATTTTTCTTAAAATTTTGTCTCACACCATAAGTGTGCTGACTCACCACACCCCTACACTATCTAACCTTTGGGTACCGAGTCACATACAGCCCTAACCCCTTGAAACCACCCCTATCATACCGCAAGCAATCTAACCCACTTAACCTTGGGGACAGCGTTTACTCGCATATTTTTTTAAAAATAAGTCTTATTTATCTAGATATCTCACAACACAAGTGGGCTAACCAACTTAACTGTTAACCCATCAACTCCCGTATCCCCTAACCCCTAGAAACCACCCTGCCTGATAGAGCAATTCTAAGGCCAGATTTGGATTCAGCGCATCATAAACCTTCGGAAATATATAGTCTGGTTTCTGGGTCTGAGATGCTGTCGGCCTGTGTAATTTTGACCCTTTCGAATGCGTGCATAAAAATACCGTCTCGAAACGGTTCGCGTACTTTTCACTCATTTTTGTTTGGTTGCGTTTACGGGAAAGTTTCGAGCGACACTAACCTGAGTTAGCACTAGCGTCGTAGCCCTTGAGTGGGACTATTTATTACGCAGCAAAAAGCAGAACGAAATATACCTTAAAGTTACATGAAAAAAACGGTTCTTTTCTTCTGACACATATATTGAGTTATTCCTGATTGCCTCCTTTTTCTTTTATTCCAACTCTGATGGAGAAGATAATACAATAAATTAAATTACTCTTCATCGCTCGCCACATTGGCAACGCGTACTTTGACGATAAATAGTCGCATTGTGTGCGGACAAGCGCGTAACTACGATGACGATACGACTCGTGTGCGAGGGCTCTAAATGTATACACGGCACGTCGTACGTAACTGAGATGAGCCGGGCTTATATGCGGCCAAGGATGGTCCCATCAGCAGCATTTTCCCTAAATTGTTTTGTAGTATTTCTGTTTTGATATTAATTGATTAACATTACCAGTTAGGAAAAAAGCATTAAGAGAAGTTGCTTCAACTTGTTTTAGTTATAAGAAGATTGGGTGCTCAGATCTCTCTTATTAAGTTTATATAAGTGAGTGTAAAATAATTTAAGAATTTAAGTGACATTGAGATTATTTACCAATCGGAAATAAGCTTCGTCAATAACGCCATATAAAATTAACTCAAGAATCAATCACCCGCACTAACACCACTCACGTAGTATTTAAGATAAAGTTGCGTTTTATGCGCAGTTCTATAAATATATATGTATACAATTTACAGCATTGTTTTGCTTAAAAGCACGCTTGGACACATTCAAATAATTACTTTATATTACACTTTACCTAATATGCAAATTTATTGAATAAAAAGCTATGCATGTTGATACATATTTACAGGGAAAATTAACATTTTGGAATTGATTAGTATTTGTTTTTTTTACAATTTAGATTTTGTAAGTTTGCGCACTTGCAACTCGTTTTTCAACAGCTCCAGTACATCATTGGCGCAACCCCAAGCTAGCGTGACACCGCTTCCACCGTGGCCGTAATTGTGGATGACAATTTTTTTGCCTTTTTATCAAATAGAATTACATTTAGAATATTTTCTCGCACAAATCGTCGTTCTTGTAAACATTTACCTCCTTTTTCTGCCTCCAAACGCAGCGTGCCACGTCCCGGTCGTAGCCCCACCCAATCGCATAGATGCTGTGCATGCTCCAAGCCGGGCACAATCTTTCGACAGCCATCAACGATAAATTTTTTATCATTGGAACACACTTCTAGGTTCTCGTCGTTCTCTTGATGAGTGCCACCCAAAACGACAGATTCACAGCTGAAAAGAAAAAGGAATGGGATTGAAAACCAGGAGACCAGGGGTTTGAGTGCTTACATTTTATAAAAATTAATTTGATAAAAATTAGGTTTTTAGAATTTTTTTCACAATAACATCTTATAAGACCGAGCTATACCGCTTTTCAGGTAAAATATTTGTTAACTGGGTATAACCCTGAAAACGTCAACTAAGGAGTAATTTTTTAAGAGCTATAGGGAAATTTTTCAAAAAACACGTAAAATTCAGAAAAATTCATGACATTTTTATTTAAATCGATAGTACAGTCCATATAATTTAATGCTTGAAGATTATTTCATGCAAATGTTGACCGCGACTGCGCTTCAAATGGTCCATCCGCTTAGTCCAATTTTGGCCTACTCTTTCCAATGTTTCGGCTGGTATCACACATATAAATGCTTTAATGTTGTCTTCCAATGCGTTAATTGACGCAGGCTTGTCTGAATAGACATGAGCTTTAACATAGCCCCACAAAAAATAATCTAAAGGCGTTATATCGCACTATCTGGGTGGCCAATTGACAGGTCCCAAACGTGAAATAAAATGTTCACCGAACTCGCCTCTCAACAAGTCCACTGTTACGCGTGCTGTGTGGCATGTGGCACCGTCTTGCTAAAACCACATGTCATGCAAGTTAAGCATTTTGGGCAGAAAAAAGTTGGATATCATTTCACGGTAGCGCTCACCATTCACAGTTACGTTACGATTCGCAGCATCTTTGAAGAAGTACGGTCCAATGATACCTCTAGCCCATAAACCGCACCAAACTGTGACCTTTTCTGGATACATTGGTAGCTCTTGCAATTCTTCTGGCTGGTCTTCACTCCAAAATCGACGATTCTGCTTATTTACGTACCCATTGATCCAAAAATGAGCTTCGTCGCTGAACACAATTTTTCGATAAAAAAGTGGATCTTAAACTTTCTTAACAGAACTCGCATTTTTATAATAAAATTCAATGATTTGCAAGCGTTGTTCATTTGTAAGACGATTCACGAAACGTGCGTCTGCTGTTTAAACCAACTGTTTAAAAAGATAATAGCTAAAAAATCACCCGTTAGATGGAGTATGGGGTTCTTTAAGGTGAAGTCCAAAATAAACAATACTGGCGACATAAAAATGTTTTTGATGGCGCCATCTTTGTAATGAGTTATGGCGTTGGAAGTTATCATGTCAGTCCATAGGTTCGTGCGTTTTTTAAAGGTGGTTTTAAAATTAATAAAAAAGATGTTTAAAGTATTTATAAATCAATAATATATTTTCCTTCATTATTTACAATATCTTCCCAACGTTTAGGCAAATTTTTAATTCCCTGCTCAAACAATTTTTTGTCCTTGGAGCTAAAATACGCTTCGATATCCCTTTTTATAGCTTCTTTTGAGGATTAGTTCTTGTTACTCATATGGGATTGAAGTCCACAGAAAAGATGATAATCACAAAGTGCAATAACCGGAGAATATGGGGGAAGCCGCATTAGCTCCCATCCGAGCTCGTTCAGCTTGCCTAATGTTTGCCTTGCCGTATGAGGTCTTGCGTTGTCGTGGTGAAACAAAACTTTGCGTCTATTCACTAAAGACGGTCGATTTTTGTTAAGTGCCTCATTCAGGTTTGATAGCTGATGGGAATAATAATCAACAGTTATCGTCTGGGTTGGCTCCAGAAATTCATAATAAACAATAATACCGGCCATATCCCACCAAATAGACAGGAGAATCTTCTTGGGGTGAAGGCCATCTCTAGGGGTCGGTTCTGGTGTTTCATCTTTATCTAACCATTGGCGTTTGCGAACAGGATTTTTGTAAAGGACCCATTCGTCATCACCAGTAACGATACAGTTCAAAAAACTTTCATTTTCAAGCCGTTGCAGCAGCTGAGAACACACATTCATTCTCTGCTGATGGTTGGCGACGGAAAGTCTATGCGGAACCCATTTTCCCAGCTTTGAAACTGAACCAGGTGCCTGTGAACTGTTCCATGCGATGAATTTAACCTCAGAGCGATCATATCGACTGTCAAATTTGGCTCAGCTTCCACGAGTTCGAGCAAGGCGTCGGAGTTAAAGACTTCAGGACGAGCAGCGCGCGGGGCATCCTCCACGTTGCAGTTACCACTTCGGAATTTTGAAAACCACTTTTGCGCAGTTCTGACGCTCACGGCATCGTCTCCGTGAACAGTGTTTATTTCTGCAGCAGTAGTTATTGCATTTTTACCACTTTTATAAAATAAATACAAAATATGCCTCTTATACGCGGTCGAAGATACCATTTTAATTTTTAACAACACGTGCTTCCATCCGCCATTAAAATCACTTGTTGAATGCACAATATATCAAAGAAAATATAAATCGTTTCGTTATATTCCGCGAATAATGTTTTGTATGCAAAAATCGTACAAAAGTGAAATTATGGGTAAAATATGCACGAACTTATGGACTGTCCTGATACATTTCTAGCTAACTTAAAGTGAAAGCTTGGTGACATTCGATTCAGTGAAAGCGAAGTTATTGCGTCTAAAGTGTCAGTATGTTTGTGTCATCGGTACAAAAATGAAACGGTAAAACGGTTACCGAAACCTTTGAATTGATGAAAAAAATTTATGGCGATGATTGTCTATCTCGTGCCAGAGTTCATGAGTACTTTACACAATTGAAAGACGGTTGTGAGGACATAAATGACAATGTTCCCAAAATCAGTAATCACCGAAAACTCCATCGAAATTGTTGGTAAATTTATCGAAAATGAATCGAAATCATCGTTGAAATTCATGGAATTGGAGTTGAATATCTCCAAAACATCGATTTATCGCATTTTACATGTTCATTTGGGCTCACGAAAGGTCTGTGCACGTTTCATTCCACACAAGTCAACTGAGGACCAAAAATTGCTCAGAATTCAACATTCGAAAGGTCTCATTCAAGAGGCGTCAAAAGACGAGAAAATCGTTTACAACATTGAAACTGGTGATAAAACGTAGTATTTCCAACATGAATCTGAAACTACGCGACAAAGTGCCGAATGGATGGTCCCAGACGAGCCACCACCCAAAAAAAACCGCGTTTGGAGAAGTCAACACTCAAGTCGATGCTCATTTGTTTTTACGATTCCAAGGGAATTAATTGTCTACAAGGAGTTCGGGTCAACGGGCCAAACCGTCAATGCAATTTTCTATCTTGGCGTTTTGAAGCGTTTGTTGCATCGCATTCGTCGAATTCGCCCTGAATACCGCGAAGGAGGAAGCTGGCGCTTCCACTCTTGAGACTAACCTTTTTGGGTAGAAATCGCATTTTATCCATCAATCACTAACCGTATTCACCTGATATGGCTTCCTGTGACTTCTACCTATTCGGAAAATTGCACTCGGTTATGAAAGGAAAACGTTTTGCGTCCGAGGCTTGCATCGACATCTTGAAGGACATTCTGGTCAATGACCTGAAACACTATTTCGAAAAGCTTTTAGATCGTGCAAAACAGTGTATCGAGGCCATAAAGGACTATTTTGAATAAATAAACTCGAAGTTATCAGAACAAAGCACCTGCTGTTTCTATTTTAGCTCAGTCTTGTTTATTTTGGACTTTACCTTGTAGTTGTACCTCCAATATTAATCGAGCTACACAAAAGAATGGCCGCCATAATTGTTGTTGTTGCAGCAGTTTACTAATCCCTATAAGTGTAATGTAGTTACTGGTCGTCTTCGTCTAGCTCATCTATCGGTAGGCCCAAGAAACGTGCCGTCTCGATAGGTTGGGTCCAGAGTGAAAGGGGTGTTAGGTTTGATCAGGCATGTGCATTCATATGCTGGACATATGTTTGGTATGTCCGGGTCAATTCTGGAAAGGTAGGAGTTTAGCCTGCTACAATATCCAGAACGTAATTGTGCCCAGGTTATGCGGGTCTCTCGGAGTAGCTGGAGCTCTTCATCTGCCGTGAGTGGTGGTTGGACTCCGATTACGGCATACGGGGGCTGGTAGTTTAGGAAGGGGGTAAATATCTCCCGATTAATGTCGTTAAGTGTATGTCTAAACACTGTTCGTTCCCGTAGTTGTCGGTAAGTTTTGTCCTGGATCTCGTCGGAGTAGGTGAAGAGGTGCCGCCTGACGTACCTGGCAGGCGGCTCTGGTTCAAGCAGGTGTCTACAGGAATGAAACCTAGGGTAACACACGAGTGAGTAGTTTGTTGAGCTCTTTGACAGGGAGCGGCCGCCGCAGCCGAATGGGTTGGTTCGTGATTATCATTCGGTAGTGCCCCGGGTTCAAAACCTCGGTCACGAAACACCAATTGATGGAAAAAATTGTTTTCTAATAGCGGTCGCAACTCGGCAGTCAATGTGAAACTCTTGAGTGTATTTCTGCAATGAAAAATCTCCTCATAAAAACCATATGCCGTTCGGAGGCGGAGGTCGTGTTTAGTTAGTACCACCTCTTCGAAGAACACACAGCAAGCTTCAGCCAGATCGGATTCTTTCTTTGTATTTGGCATTCGTTTGAATCGAGGAAGTCGAGTGATTAAAAAAAAATGGTTCTTTTCCATTACGACAACGCACCAGCGCATGCTTCAGATTTGGCTCCCTCGGGCTATTATTTGTTCCCCAATTTGAAGAAATGGCTGGCGGGAAATGATTTCAGTCAACCAAGGAGGCGATTGCAGAAACGAATGGCTATTTTTCAGACTTGAACAAATCCTAGTATTCGACAGCGATCAACAAATTAGAACAGCGATGTATGAAGTGTATGACCAACACAAAGGAAGACTATGTCGAAAAATAAAAAAGGCTTTACCCTAAACAAATAAGTAGTTTTTGTTTTGCACGGACTTTTCAAATGTCCATCGTATACTATATACAAAAAAAGATCTTTGCGGCGTTTCTCCCTATTAGCTAAGCATTTTCCGGACTCAATTTCCAGTCAAATTATTAGGAGAATCCTCACAGGTGGCTTGGTGAAAATTTTAAGATTATATGAGTGGTCGCCATTTGAATTCTTTATCTTTATTTATTCCAAGAGCCGACATATCATTTAAACCTCTGGGAATGACCAGAACCAATTATTTCAACTGACAACAGTTGGCATTAGTTATCCTCTAGCTAGTAATCAAATAACCACAAGGAGTGAGTTCATTAGCTCAGATGAGGCCCCACCGACGTGCTTTACAACGTCTGCCAAGTAGTGGGTGCAGCTACAGGAGGTCTCCTGTCTCAAGTCTTCTCCAACGCATTCTTCGACAAGGCATTAGATAAGAATCCCATTTATGATGATTAGCCTCCGCAATGAAATCCACGTTAACGGATTGATGGAATTTCGTTGGAATTTGAAACACAATAGGCTGTTCCACTAAATTTTGGGATTAAAGTGCTCACCAAATTTTGATGTTGTATTTGAATCGAAAAACCTAAAGGCAACATTCGTCCACACCAGTGCAGCAAGGAAAATACAACTAACAAGGCAAAGAAAGCTCTCACGTGTCCACGACAGTCAGCACTGCGTTTCCGGAACGGATTTATATCCGGCCAAGAACTGTCACTTCAGCAATATTCCACGTACCTGCATGGAGAATATTTATGCTGCTACAACATCAACTACAAGGAAAGCTCGAATGCCAAAAGGCAGATCCAATTGTGTCACTCTCGACTTCTGCTTGCCCGAAGAAATGTATTCACATATCCTCCCGTCTATAGAGCGCCGACGAAGAAGTGATTGGATCTCAGCGCACTCGAAGGTATGCAATCTCATTGGGTACACCAAACTAAACAAGGTTAGATCGCTGAGGTGACAGCTCTTGGACGAAGAAAAAGCTAGTCATTCCCATATGTAGACCGACTGCCATGGGAATGGGAAAGAACCTCGAATGACACAAACCATATCTTTAAATATCCACTTAAACCCACTCATCTAACATTTCGCTCGCTCTGGTATCGACCGGTCGAGACTGCTTGTTTGCTGGGCCTACGGTGAGATCACCTCGTAGGGTTTCATAAGCATCTGCTTATGGTCAATGGAAGCGTCTGCTTATGAATTGAAGAATGAGTAAGATGAAAGGCTGCCTTCACACGGTTTATGCTGTAGCTGCCGCGTTGAAGACGCAAGTGGAAAGTGTTGAACAATACCTCCCTGCCAGGCCATACTCATTTCTTTGTAATTAGAAGTGCCGAAGAAGGTTTGCCGCTCCATTAAACATGCTCAGTAGCTCGACCTCACAGGAAGTTAAATAAAGAGCGAAGTTAGACATCAAAGTTGGTCACCTTAACCTAATCTGAGATTCAATTTTTTTTTATTTTACTGGAACTTAAGTGTTACTAGAGCTTCCTAAACACCGATTTCATCTTTCTCTTAAGCTGCGCTCTCCTAACTTGAATCTTAAGTTCTAACAGATATTTATGTATGTAAAACAGCACTCTATGCCTCGAGTGACATCCAATTTCTACTCACTTGGGTATAATATAATTGCCATGATCACTCTCATCCAAAAACGCATAGTATAACCAATTTGCCTTGACACGTGACACCTGCCCGCGCACTGGAAACATACCACCATCTTTCACACATTCACGTGAACCCAAGCCAGTGCAATTGATAATTACGTCGTAGTTGGAATTCGATATGAACTCCTCCAGATTAGCGATTTTTTGCTGCACAATTTTGCCACCATTCGCTTGGAATCGCTTCATCAGATACGGCAGCAGCTTGACTGGCTCGGAGGTGTAAGTGATGAAGTGCATGCCAGCACTGGAAGAGAAATGCAGAAACAGGAGTGGCAATGAGAAAAAAATGTAAAGCTTGAAAAACAAAAAATTAATTACAAAATTTGAATTACAGTTTATCAGTTTTGTTATCTCTACTGGTAGTGGTCCTCAAAGAACATAATTTACGTCTTTAAAATCATTGCAGAGCTTGTTTTGTAACTCATTTTTGCGACCTGGTCCAACATTCTACGTTCTTCTGTACCTTTATGAACGTCAAAGTGTTGGGTACCTGAAAGTTAGTAACTCTTTGAGAAAAATTATTTAACCCTTTGACGATTCTGGAATAACTATATCCCCCTAACTAAAATAATCATAATTTATATTAATGAAATCAGGGTGTAATATTTTCTAATTTGATTTATATTTTTGTAAGAGGATGTAGAAACTATGAAAAATTATATAAATTGCCAATTTTTATATATTGTAATTTTTGGTATGGGAATAAGTCTCCACCCTCGTAAAGGAGGTGTCGCTGCTGATACTATTTTTGTGTACGCTCTGGTAATATTCTGGTGATTTGAAGGTGTATATGTGAGGCCTAGATCGCAGTAGCTGACATTCGTTTCAGCGTAAAGTTCATTTTTTATCTCACGTCAAAAATGTCTACGTTCGTCCCGCGGCATTTGCGGAAGTCCTGCTTCATTATTACCTTTTAAAGAAAAGTGGAGCTGAAGCGTGTCGTATATTGACCAATATTTGCGGTAATCACGCTCCACTAAATACAACTTGTAAAGAGTGGTTTCGACGCTTCCAAAGTGGCAATTTTGGCATCAGTGATAAAGATCGCGAAGAGTAGGACGTTGACAGATCAACTGTCGGCAAACGTTTACACGCGATGGGAATGGTCCAGAAAACAGCTAACTGCAACTGGGTGCCACATCAATTGAAGGAGAGGGATATCGAGAGATATGTCGTGACGTGTGGAATGTTTCTTCAACAGCGGAAAATAAAAGGCTTTCTGCATCGCATCGTCACTGGCGATGAAAAATTGCTTTATGGTATTAAGAAAACCCTGAGCATCGAAAATGTTGGAGCCTGCCAGGGGAACCAGATCCACCTACAGCGAAAAATAAATGTTCATGCTTCAAAGGTTATGTTGTGCATCTGGTGGGATCAGAAGGGTGTCATCTATTATGAACTCCTTAAACCATCTGAAACCGTCACTGGCGATCGTTACCGACTGCAGCTAATGAGTTTGAATCGAGCTCTCAAAGAAACTCAGTCGGAATGGGACGGTAGACATGACAAACTAATTTTTCTGCATGCCAACACCTGTCCATACGTTGCTAAATCGGTCCAGAATTATTTAGAAGGACTGAAGTGGGAAATCTAGCCCCACTCGCCGTATTCGCCAGATATTGCACCTTCGGATTATCACCTCTTCTGATCAATGCAGTCAGCCCTTATTGGAGAGCGGTTCACATCTTACGAGAGCATCGCAAACTGGCCCAACGAATGGATCAAGTCAAAAGAACTCGAATTTTTCATCAGAAGAATCCGTATCCTGCTTGAAAGATGGAGTGAAGTTGTAGCTTCCAATGGCACATACTTCACATAATATCCTGTATTATTTAATTGTTTAAATAATTCGTAACTTTGGCTACGAAAGGACGGAAACTTATAATTGCGTAATGGAGGTGGCGTCTTCCTAAAACAGTTACCTTATTTTTAGCGATTTTGACCAATCTGACGTTAGATTTAACTAATCAAACTAATGCAAACGAAGTAATGCCTCCGAATGCAGTGTTTTTGCATTTTTATGCGGAAGACGCCGTAGCAAGAAAATGTGTGTGTGTATGTATATAATTTCTCTTCCTCTTCACAAACAAATAGGTTAAATAGCTGCCCTTGCTTGGCGCCCACTTGGACAAATATTCAAAAATTCGCAAGTAATTTCCCTCCATTTTGTTTGTTTATTCATGGACTCTGACGACACAGCGAATTCGGAAGGCGCGACCTGGTATTCTATCACTCTTTGTTGGTGATGGCTAATTTTGTTATACAACTATAATCTAAATTGTTCCCATTCACTGCATTACCGGCCCTATCCAGTGGCTTAGAATTTTCTCTATTTAGTTAAAAGATTTCGCTAACTCGCACGTCTCTTCAAATTTGATTTTTCTTTTACTTACGTATACTTCTTTGTTCTTCCTACGTTCAACTCATCCAATTGCTTCTGTGTTAGCTGCCGACAACCATAAACAATATCCTTCCAGAATACATCATTGTCCATTGTGGTCGTTGTCAATCTTATGCAGGGTAAAAGGCAAACGCCTGCCTCACAAGCATCCTCAGTCAACCAGATTTGCTGGAGAAAGTCATGCATCTGCTTTGACCAGCCACTGAAATTAGGAATATATAAAACAAAAAAATATAAAGTACAAAATGCTTTATAATAAGGCTACACCTGTAAAACCTTATCAAGTCTACACAGCGTATACCAGCTGCTCTTATTTCACAACGAAAGAGCTTGTAAGAAATTGGAAAAAAACCCAAATTACACGTGCCCCCTTAGTATCTTATCAATTTCATGTGCATATGTACTTGTGTGTGTATTTATATGTGTTGTATGTGTAGTTATAAATAATTCAGCACTCACTGCACTCTTGCGGTGGGAGTGCCACCCAACAGATAAGGACCCCACAGACCAGCTGAGCCATCGCCTGTGGTGTTTGGTGAGAAGGCTTCAGAGATCACTGTTACTTCCACTGGTGAACCGGCAGACTTCAAATGCTCCAGAATCTGTATAGCACTAGAAATGCCACTAACGCCACCACCAATAACAGCAACACGCATTTCTACTCTGTTTGGGTGTTTTTCAAGCGTTTTAAACTGTTTACTGCTCTTCGGATTTCAAGCTACTAAATTGATGAAATTTTTGTGGCAAACTTTTTGCGCTCAATTGCTGGCTGTTTATAATCTTAATTCGATTAATATACAAAAATGTATGCATTTGTAGAAATACTAATTTCGTATTTACTCACATCTATACTTTCGATTCCTTATCAGTTGTTTGATAAAAAGTCACTGGTGCGAGAGTTGATTTCTTATGATGCAATTTTTGAGTGTACCTTTACATGATCAGTGAGAGAGTAGGCAGAATGTTAAAGAAATTCCTAAATTGAATACCAGATTGCGCCTTCTCAGTTCGCTGTGACGACAGGCTATGAGAAATTACAAACAAAAGGAAGGGGAATTCCTTGTATATGAAGAGGAAGAGCTGACGAAAGCAATAGAAACTACTAAAAACGCAAGACGTTCCCACGACAGTCAGTTTACGTTACCGGAACGATCCGGACTTACGAAGTGTGTTCAAAAAGTATCGCGAATCTTGAATTTTCGCAGGTTAAGTATATTCGAATTTCGATTTTTTGGTGGTCATATGTTGGTACTCATGCCGACGGATTCGCCCATTTTGAATGTTCAGTTAATTGTTGACAGCTGCTTTGCTTGCACGCGTTTCGGCTCGTCTTCGATGTTTACCTATTCAAAAAGATGGATCAAAGAACCTGTATCAAAGTTTGTGTGAAAAACGAAATTAAGTGCGCGGATGCATTTCGAATGTTGACTGTGTCATACGGAGAAGCTACTTTGGACCAAAGCAACGTTTATCGGTGGTAAAAAATGTTCTCAGAAGGTCGAGAAGATGTGAACGACGAAAAGCGTGCCGGACGCCCGAACACTTCAGCAACAGACGAAAAAATTGATGAAGTGAAGAAAATGGTATTGGCCAATCGTCGAATCACCGTTAGAGAAGTTGCTGAGACCCTAGGCATATCGATTGGCACGTGCCATTCGATTTTTTTAATGATTTGGGCATGAGATGGGTCGCCGCAAAATTCGTACCAAAACTGCTCAATTTCGACCAAAAGCCTCATCGCATGAGCATTGTTAAAGAGATGTTGGACTCTGTCCGCAACAACCCAAATTTACTCCCGAGGGTCATAACTGGTGACGAATCGTGGGTTTATGGTTATGACGTGGAAACCAAAGCTCAATCATCGCAATGGAAGCTGCCGCACGAACCAATACCGAAAAAAGCGCGCCAAGTTGGGTCGAATGTAAACGTTTTGCTTATCGTTTTCTTCGATTGCAGAGACGTTGTGCATCAAGAGTTCTTGCCACAGGGTAAAACGGTCAATAAGTATTACTACCTGCAAGTTATGCGCAATTTGCGCGAAGTAAACCGCCAGAAACGCCCGGATTTGTGGAAGAACAAAAATTGGCCCTTGCATCAAGGTAACGCCCCTGCTCACACACCGTTGCTCGTGCGCGACTTTTTGGTCAAAAACAACACACTTATGATACCACAGCCACCGAATTCCCCAGATCTGGTCCCCTGTGACTTTTTCTTGTTCCCAAAACTGAAGAGGCCCATGAAAGGACGACGCTGCGCTACGGTTGACGAGATAAAGACGGCATCGAAAGAGGAGCTGAACAAGATAAAAAAAATGAGTTTTTGAAGTGCTTCGAAGATTGGAAAAAACGTTCGCATAATATCTCATGGGGATTGCTTTGAAGGGGACAAAATAGATATTAATGAATAAATAATTTTTGAAAAAAACACAAAATTCGCGATACTTTTTGAACACACCTCGTATATCTGACCAAGGAGAGTCACTTTAACGGCATTTCCCGTATATATATGGGGAATGTTTTGGTGACAACAGCAACAACAACCTAACTCTAGGAATAATAAACACTTTCTTGCCACGGCGCCATACGCATAAAAATGCAAAACATGCTTTCACAATTTAACGCGCGGCACTTCATTTTCATTATTTTGGTTAATTTAAATCTTCAAATCGCAATATTAACAAGCCATTCACTGAATATTTTCAAAGAAATCATTTCTCTTCTTCTGGTTTCTTTATTTGTTTTGTTGTTTTAGGATTTTGCGTAATCAAAATCTTTATTTGCATATTGGAGTCGTCTAAGTCACAAGTGTAAAATATGATTGATTTGCGACAAGAAATTACAAAACAAAAAATTAAATTACAAGAGTCTAACATTCTCCCACTTTTCAACGGAATACCCCAAGGGTCTCTTCTTTCTGTAATCTTGTTCATAATAGCGTTCAAAGAAGTCAGCTCTATCATATCCTTAAAAGCAAATATTAAACACTTTGCTTATGCAGATGAAGTGCTGATTTTCTCTAAAACTACCGATTTAACAACTGTCAAAAACTCATTCACTGACCTCCTCTCTAAACTCGAACTTTGGTCGAAATCATCAGGAGCAAATATGTCTATTAACAAAAGCTCCACTTTTCACATTTGTCGTAAACATAAGTGTACATTCCCCTCAATTTCCTTTTCTAACGTCACTCTTCCCCACACTAACACCCTAAAAGTACTCGGAATTATATTTGATAAAAAATTAACTTATCAGCATCATTGTGAACATATTAGAATAAGCTTATTATCAAGACTAAATGTAATTAAGTACTTGTCTTCAAAGCACTGTCTAGTCCATACACAAACGCTGGTGAATATAACTAGAGCTTTGATGTTATCTAAGATAGACTTCGGATTAGCCATTTACGGACATTGCGCATACACCCATCTGAAACGCCTAGAAGCGCCTTATCACGCAGCAGCTAGAAGGAGCATTAAAGCCTTTCCTACCTCTCCCATTTATGCCATCTTAACGGAAGCTGGTCTACCTAACCTTTTGGAAAGGGTATCAAATAACACGCTGATGTGTATCCCTAGAGTTTTATATTGCAGAAACAAGATTTTGTTTGAATGCGTTTCTTCATGTCAACACAAGATAAGTAAAAATGGCCGAAAATCAACGATTTCAGAAATTTTAAATCAAGCCAAAGAACTAAACATACTAATATCATCTATTCTCGCAGAAAAACCGTCTCATCCAGAATGGGTCGTACCAAGCTATTTAGCCATAAATAATTTACTGCATCATCAAAAAAATACTACTGTCCTCGATGAATTCATGCAATTATATCTTGAAACTGTTTCGCCTTTGAAATCAGACTGGTAACTGTTATTTACTGACGGATCTAAAACCGATACCTGTACTTCATTTGCCGTAACAAACGAAATAGGTACCGCTATAACCGTTGGAGTTTTACCAAGTTAATGCTCAATTTTCACAGCCGAAGCTGCTGCGTTACTTAAGGCGGTACACTTTGTGTCCCAAAAAAACCATCAATATATAATATGCCGTGACAGCAAATCAAGGCTATTCTGAACCCATCTAATAACTCTCCAGTAATCACAGAAATGCGCAACATGCTCGCACAAAAAAAAACTTATGTGGGTCCCTGGTCACAGTGGCATCAAAGGTAACGAACAGGCCGATAGTAGAGCTAAGGAGGCAACCAAAGAGCCATTGTACATGTTCCAATACAGTCTTCCAGAAGATATAAAAAAAAACTGGTAAGGCGTACCAATTATGAAAGTTCCCTGAACAAATGGAACCAGTACCTACATCACTACAAATCCTTCAATCTCTCGAGATCGAAAAACCAGTACCCGTCAAAATCATCATGTCGAAATATTAAGACCGTTGTTTGTCTGAGAATTGGCCATACAATTTCAACCCACTCGTATTTGCTAAATGGTTTGCCAAAACCCCCGTGCCCGTTTTGTGCATTCAGCGAGTTCACCGTATCTCACTTCATGGATATATATTCAGGAATCCAAAGTATTAGATCATCGGTGTTTAAAAATATCAAACCCTCTGAACTTCTGAAGGAGACAACGGACTATAATACGAGTATTAGTATCATAAACCAATTTGTTTCTTGCTGTAAATTAAAAATTTAGTTTCATAGGCTTCTAGTTATCTGGTATATATGTATAATAGTGGTTACTTCCACTTCCTATATTATAATCTTGCAGCTAGCATCTAGTAAACTTAGTATAATATTTCCTTTTTTTTCTTCTTTATCTATATTATTAACCATTTAAAACAATAGCCGAAGGCCTTAGCAGCCAGTGCTTGTTTCTTTTTTTTTCTTACCATTTAAGTGGAATAATTATTTATAATTATTACTCTTTTCAATAAATAAATAAAAAATTACAAGAAAAAATATAAAAAAAATTTCAAATCTTCCAATAGATTGATTAATTCAGCGCCACTTTTTTTGAAAACTATACTCTTATGATTGATCGAACGCACTTTGGGCCTTTATTTTTAAATCGCCACTAGTGTAGGAATTATCTCATTTCAAATGAACACCAAATGACTCGGATATTTTTAGCACGAAATTTTTCCGATAGAGGACGCCGAAATCCACCGAATTTTAAGGTATCTTCGCATACTTCCTTTAGCACAGCTACACACCCGAGCAGGGTGACTCAAAAGAACAAGAATTGGACAAACATTAGCCAGCGTGATAAAATTTATTTTAATAAATTTTGAAGTTTCTGAAATGAAACCATTTGCGTTCGGAATGGGCATAAAACTTTAGGTCTCTCCATTTGCAGAACAACATCAAGACGCATTTCATAGATTGGAGGAGAAGCTGCGCAAAACAATTAATAAAGGAAGTACGCGCCAATTACGGGCTTATATTAACCTTCCCGATTTAGTGAAGTACATAAAAAGTTAAGAATGTTTTCCTCTAGATGCCTTCAGCGATGTGAATATATTGTATACGGTGATTCAAAGGTGACACTAACTTTCAAAGAATGCTCTTTGATTGTTTCATGTTTGGTGAACCGAGTTGTGCATTACAGCGTTCCAATGTACAGATAAAAATGGTAAAATTCCATACACCAGTACTACTATGACTAATATAACCTTTTTACCGCTGCTTATTTGTGGGTTTGCTGCCGCTTGTGTGTGTTCAAGCGCAAACATCCGCCAAAACACTTTTCAAATCCCATACAAATATCACAACCCAGACCCATTCCAAACTCATCTTTCACAGCGTTTTTGCGTTGAGTTTGCATGCATTTTAATATTGAACGGTGGCAATAGGGTGCATTTACATGAATTTTTCTCTTGTTTTTGCATGCTTATGGAAACATTGCAGCTTGTCAATATCGAGACAATTCGATTTACTAGCGACCGCCAAAATTTGGATACACATTTGTACATACAGATACACAGACATACATATATGTAAGTACGTAAACAATGAAATTACTTCTTTCGAACACGCAGTGGAAACTTTCAAATCCGGGTTAGGCTTTGTTGGAAACGTATTATAAATAGAAAAGTCGGAGCAGGCCGCCCAAAACAATGATTGTTGCTTATAGATCCAATACAGCATCGATTGCAATATTAAAGCGGAAGTTGAATTGATGCCATTCTGGAAATATAGACTTCGAAGCTGAAACATACTTTAGTAGGCCAAATGTCGGAAATGTCGACAACATCATGAAAATCGTGAAAACGGAGTGGCATGTGAGCACTTATTCGGTTAAGGCTGGTACTAACTTCACAGCCGTGAAATTTCGCGACATGCATTTGGCTTGCCGCGAAATGCTGCTCACAACGTCAAATTTATGAGCATCGCCCCAGAACCAATTGGCCACTTTTGTTAAGAAAAGTGTTTTTACTCATAATAATAAAACTAATTGTCTCTTTGCTATTCTGATGACACGAGGCCACATGCCACTCGAGGTCAGCATGCAACTAGAGGACACATCCATAGTAACTCAAAAATCGGTGAAATACCTGGGCATTCAACTAGATTGCAGGCTTACGTTTTGGATCCAGATACGGCACGCGGCTGCTAAAACAGCGAATATCACGGGAATGCTGAGCAGGCTAATGCCGAGCATCGGTGGACCAATGCAGAGTAAAAGAAGGTTAATCGTGGCCACCACAAACGCAATACTCCTCTACGGTAGCGAAATATGGGGAGATTCGTTAAACTGTAAAATCAAGCTCAAAGCAGTGGAGAGTGTACTACGGCACTCAGAGTTGCTTCAGCCTACCGTACTGCCTCAGGCGCAGCAGTTTTCGAGACCAGCGGGGAGATACCTTTTAACCTCATGGTCCGGAAACGAGAGGATGCGTGGAAGTCTAAGAAAAAAAACACGCCACCACTAACGCCGCGGAAAGACGAAGCCAAATCATGCAGCGGCGGCAAAGCCGATGGGACACTGAATCAAGTGGCAGATGGACGGTGAAGCTGATTCTTACAATAGGTAAATGGTAAACGGGTTCGAAGGGACTTCGAGGAAGCGGTCTATTTAATGACTCAGTTCCTCTCGGGCCACGGACAGTTAAGAGACCCAAGGTGCACATACCGCGAAGCACAGAACGATGACGCCGAAACCACGTTCTTTAATTGCGATAGGTGGCTTGTGGAAAGAGATGCTCTGAGGGAGCAGAATGGCGACATCGCCCCGATCAATGCGGTTAAAAGATATGTTGAAGACGTATTACCGAGACAAGAAGATAGACCTCGACGCAGTACAACAAAGCGAAATCTCAGACAGAGACATAAGAACACGAGTTCATAGCATGAAGCTGACTACAACCATGGTGGACCCAGCCGTCGGCGAATAGAAATGGTCTGTTTCATGGTTCTCATCCTGGGCCCTCCCGAAGAAATTTAGAAAGTGGTTCCGGGAAGGGAGTCCCCTCAGAAGAGGGAGAGGGTTTGTTTTAGTAGCCACACCGCCCGACCAGTTGGATGCCAGTTGGTAATCTCGAATGAAGCCAGGTCCTGCAGCACTTGATCTTTCCAACGGAGATGTGGTCTTCCTCTTCCACGCTTTCCTTTTTGGGGTACCGCGTCGTAAATTGTGTGACATGGCCAAGCCAGCGTAGCCGCTGTACAGGGTGCGCCATCTTTTATGTCGGTATGTAAACGCTGAATACTTTTGTTATTTACCACACAGTTGACTGCAACATACATGTTTTCGATGCGTCAATTCAGTACAATTTCAACAATGGGTCGCTTTACACCGAAACAACCGAAATCGACACTTTAAAACCCGAAATGCTTGACAAGATGATGACAGACGCAAAAAAAAAGATCGCAGCTTGTGATTGCTAATAAAGGTGTCCACTTGATTGATATTTTATTCAAAAAATACTTTTAATAAATTGTAAATAACCAAACCAAATAAAAATAGCTCACTTGTACAAATCAGTTTTTTTTTCAGAGTTATTCAATGTTTTCATACCGACATAAAAGATGGCGCACCCTGTATTTTTACACGCTAAACTATGTTCATGCCCCTATATAGCTCATACAACTCGCTGTTCCACCGTACGCGGTACTCCTCACTAACGCGGAGGAGGCCAAAGATCTTACATAGAATTTTTCTCTCGAAGGCTCCCAAAACTTTTCCACCCGCTGTTCATATCGTCCATGCTTCTGCGCCATATATTGGGGTTGCATGAGCGTTTGTAGAGTGTCAGTTAAGTCCATCGAGAGAGAGCTCTACTTCTCAGTTGCCTACTGAGCCCGAAGTAACAGCTGTTGGCAAGAGTTATTCTCCGTTTGATCTCCAGGCTGACGTCATTTCTGTTTTTAAACACTGATCCCAAGGTAGACAAAGTCCTTTGCAACTTCGAATAGTTGGTTGTCAACACTGACATATTGTCCAAGACGCGAAGACTCCCTGTGCGTTGACAGCAGATACTTTGGTTTGCCCTCATTTATAGCAAGACCAACATTGCTCGCCTCTCTCTTTAAGATAGCGTATGCCAAGCATAGAGAGTCCAGGGCCCAACCAGTTTGTTGACGTTGAGCTTCAGCGCATGTATTTCTTTGTTTTTAAAATAAAATCAAGCAAAATAAAATAAAAGAACAGATTAAAACTATATTTCATTAATACTTCTTTGGCACTTTTCAACCTCCTCGTAGGCCATTTGTGGGAATTGCGCCCCCAACATATTCGTCGGGCTTTGCGACAACTGCTCCAGAAATAGCTCCAAGTGCCGTGAAAGCGGCGTAAACTGGGAATTCTAAGCCAGCCCTGCTTGTCATAAGTCCGCAATACTAAATATTTTCTCTGCTAAAGTTATTCGAGCGCTTTGCCGGTACCAGGCGTCGACGTCTTGCCATAGAACAGGAAAAACGTTCATAAAGTTGTCGAAGGTTATACCAAGTCTTACATAATTACAGCCAGGGTGATCAAAACTTTTGTGACTGCTTCTAGACTGTCTATACTCGTACATGAAAATGTTATGGTGTGCAACTAAGTTTTAAAGGACTTAAAACATATACTAATACTAGTGTCAAATTGTACTGAGTATTTGTGGAACGAGTTTCATGTGAAAGCGTCATCATTAAGTGTCGTTTCTTAGTTTGCGTCATTTCGTCGAAGTGTAAACAAAAAAAATTTTTATACAAAGACTATGCCAGCTTTTGTGCCTACAAAACTTCATTCGCGGGAAGCATTGCTATTTTGCTTCCATCTGAAGAAAAGTGCAGCGGAAAGTTATCGGATGCTGTGTGAGGCTTACGGTGAGAATGCTCCATCAATTTCAATCTGCGAGTACTGGTTCCGACGATTCAAAAGTGGTGACTTTGACACAGCCACAGTGGTGACTTTGGCAGCAAGGTAATGCTCTGCGTTTGGTGGGACCAGAAGGGAATCGTTTACCACGAACTACTGAAAAGTGGTCAGACGATAAACGGAGCACTCTACAGACAACAACTTATGCGATTGAAGCGAGCAATTGCGGAAAAACGTCCGGAATGGGAAACCAGACATGAGACATTGATCTTTCATCATGACAATGCTCGGCCGCATGTCGCACAAGTGGTCAAAACCTATCTCGATGGTAGCGGATGGGAAGTTCTACCCCCCCCCGCCTTATAGCCCAGATCTTGCACCATCAGATTACCATTTGTTCCGGTCGATGCAGAATGCCCTTACGGGAGTGCGTTTCACTTCGGTTGAAGGTATCCAAAATTAGCTTGATGAGTTCTTCGCCTCCAAAAGCGAGCAGTTTTATTGGGACGGAATCCATGCATTACCAGAGAAGTGGGAAAAAGTTATAGCTAGTGATGGACAGTATTTTGGATAAAATAGGTTGTACCAATTTTTAACAATACATTTTTGAAATCGAAAAAAAAACCTTTAAAACTTAGTTTGCACACCATATATATAATATTCAAATTAAAAATGTATATGCAAATTTGTACACACACTAAAAATATTAACACTAAACCTACCGGTATTTTATGTATTCCTATTCTTACCAATGTGGGTCAAATGACCCGTCTTTAAAATATTATATTATATATATTATTAAGATCACATATATTTCTCGGTAAAACAATTAGCAAGAGAAGAATAAATCTTGAAAAATACATTCGCTTAATAAAAGTCGTGAAGGCAAATGACGATTTAATAATGCTATTTCTAAGAACTTCTGACAAAAAGTTTAAAATGGGTCATTTGACCCGTCCATGGTAGATTTAGTGTTAAGAAGATTTACATATGTACACTCTTAAAAATGCTAAGTCTTCGGAACTCACGCACTTCACTCCCAAACGTACTGGTAGTTTTTGCTCAATTTTGAGTGCTATGTACATTTTAAACAGATTTGAAAAAATGTTGCTGGCATGTTGCGCGGTGTTTTTACGGCGTGAACTGAATACTACTTTGCCATATGAGATTTTACGCATATTTCATGGCAATGCAGTTTCTATATATTTCGACAACCATTTCATGTGTGACGCGAGCTTTATGCAAGAACTGAAGAAAAGTTAAACCAACAAAATTCATCTAATTCCGATAAAACTGACTAGATGTATATCATCCTCGGAATATAGCATATAAACATAGAGAACTTTTTACAACAATTAATATAAAAGGTGGCGCAAAATTAGTCATCCTATCGGAAAACTTGTGAACGTATGTCCAATCATATTTGACAATTGCCAACTGACAGTTGTAACATACAAACAGACAAGCAATGGAGATTAAATGAAGATTTTCATCACTCAAAATCTTTTTTCTTAACCAATAAGGTTGGGGAATAAGTTCATAGCGTTTTGATATTTTCTTTTATTCTACAACGATTCGTTTGCAGTTGGGCAAAGCGTAAAAATTCATTCGATAGAATTCTTTCTGCTCTACAAAACTATGTTAATTGTAGTTTTGAGTTATTTAATTTTTTATTAGCTTTGAGGTTTAGAAATGGAATACCCAGGAGACAAAAATCAACATTTTCGAAACTTGCTTTTCTTTGCTTTCCATAGAGGTCGAAAAGCTGCCGCAGCAGCCCGGGACACTTGCGACATGTATGGAAAAGGTGTCATAGGCGAGTCTACAGCATGAAAATTGTTTGAAAAGTTCACAAATTACGACTTTGACGTCGATGACATGTCCCGTAGCGGAAGGTCTTTTTAATACGATGAAAGACGTCTCAAATCACTTTTGAATGAGAACAGTCGCCGAACGAGTCGCGAATTGGCGGAAAAAATGAACTGGGATCATAAAACAATTCTCAATCGTCTTCATTCAATGGGATTTACCGAAAAATGGCGAGCCTGAGTGCCGCACGAGCTCAACGAAAAAAAATCATCAAATTGCTTCTCAACAACATGCGGTCATAAACAGCGCTTTTTGTACCGAATCGCCACAGAAGATGAGAAATGGTGCCTATACCTTCTGCTCAAATATGAACGAGACGTTATCAATAAAACGGTCCGCGGATGGCATATGGCAAAAATAAATTTTTTGTTTTTTGGTAGGACTGTTATAAGCTTACATGGCAAATTTCAGCGTGATATGTCACATAGTTTGTTTTCTGTGCTACTGTTAACAAGTCAAGCTCGAGTGTGTTCTTCGAATTTAACGATGGAAATTCAAGTTGAACAAAGAATTTGTTTGAAATTTTGTTATACCAACAAAATTTCGGCTTCAGACGCCTTAAAAATGTTGCAGACTACCTATGGGGACTCTGCTCTATCGCGTGCACGTGTTTTCCAGTGGTACAAATCGTTCATATTTGAGCAGAAGGTATATCAATATGAAGCAAAGAAAGGTGTGAGTGCCTCCAGGAGATACGCCAAAGCCAAGAGTCCAGCCGGATCTTCATTCGAAGAAGATCAGGATATGTGCTTGGTGGGACATTCTCCTAGTGGTACACCGACCGATTACCATCTCTTCCGCTCCCTGTCAAACAACACGAGGGGCGTTACCTTCGATTACAAAGAGGTACTTAAAAACTGGCTCAAGCAACTTCTTTGACACCAAACCAGACGATTTTTGGAGGAACGGCATCAATGAATTGGTCGAGAGGTGGGAAGATGTTGTAAACAGCAACGGCGAATATATTTGGTTGGCAACCAAGTAATTGCGGGCGTTTTTAGAAAATCAAAGACAATTTTTTCATGGAACTAAATAACTTTATTCTGTAATGTATTGTCCATTCATTTTGATCAATGACCTTTTGCCATCTTTTAGGCAGCATAATAACCCCACGTTTATAAAACTTCCGCTTTTTATTAGCAGAAAACTGAATCAGGTACGATTAGACATCATCATCATCATTATTGAAATTTTTACCATTCAAGGAGTATTATTATGTAACAAAAAGTAATCAGATGGTGCAAGGTCAGGGATATATGGGGAGTGTGGCAAAACATCCCAACCAAGCTCCAATAATTTTTGCCGAGCGGCCAAAGATGTGTGTGAACTTGCATTGTCATGATGGAGTACAATACCTTTTCGATTTGTCAATTTTCTTCAACTGCATTGTTTAATTTCGTTAGTTGTTCAGCGTAGACATCAGAATTGATCGTTCGGTTGGATGGTAAGAGTTCAAAGTAGGCAATTCCTTTGTAGTCCCACCAAACTGATAACAAAACCTTCCTTTAATGAATTTCAGCTTTTGATGTTGTTTGAGTTGGTTCACCTGGCCTGCTCCACGATCTTTTCCGCTTGATATTATTGTAAACAACCCATTTTTTATCGCCAGTTATCAGTCGTTTTAAAAATGTATTATTTTCATTACGTTTCTTTAGCAAATCGCAGCTGTTAAGGCGTTGCGTTAAATGCGTTTCTTTCAGTTCGTGAGGAACCCATGTATCGAGTTTTTGAAAATAGCCAAGTTGTTTTAAGTGACTTTCAATGCATGCATGTGGTACATGAAGCTTCTCTGTAATCTCACTCGTTGTACTGTGACGATCTGAATCGATTATTGCTTTGATTAGGGCGTCATCAACTTCAACTGGACGACCAGAGCGTTTTTCATATTTGAGTGAAAAATCTCTAGAACGAAATTTGGTAAACCAATTTTGACTCTGCCGTTCTTTTAAGGCTTCGTCACCATAAATTGCACATTACTTTTTATGAGCTTGCGATGCGGTTTTCCCTTTGCGTAAATAAAAAAGCAAAATTTGACAAAAATGTTCCCTTTGATTTTCCATTTATCAACGAACGCCAAACGAAAACTACGCAACCGATCGAAAAACTTTTTTCACTGATTGACAGCTAAATTGCCAATAATCAAATAACAAAATGTGTGTGTACATTTGTACTACGTCTGCAAACCTAAAAATTCAACTGAAGCCATCTATGAGTGAAATCCTAATATTAGAAGTTATTCAAAAACAAAATGGATTCATTTTGTGCCCCTTTATATAAATTTCTTCTATAAAATCTGCCAAAAGTGGTGTCATAAAGTGTGACAGCTGGCACTTTGCTAAAAATGCAGATCGCACTCGGAAATGTATACAGATTTTTTTTAACCGGATTTTCTTTTGTTAGGAATAGTAAAAGTTTTACCTGTATTCGCATTATCTTTTGTTGCCTGCTATTGCCGTCCTTATTAACGCTCGCATAACTGTGTGTGTGTCTAGGCAACTGAAACATTTGTAGGCCTATAACAATTAAGTCAAAATTTCAGTTAAACTATTGGTTTTTTGTTGTTGTTTATTTAATTAAATTTATTTAAATCACTTATGCAATTGTTCGTTTCATCCCACTACATGTACATGGATACATATTTATGCACTACAAGTTTCTCTTTATAAATACGCGTGCATGCACTTTTGTAACTACATAAGTATGCGTGCGTTTGTATATGTCAGCACACTGGTAGATGCACTTACATAATAACTAATACTACAAACATACATTCTATATATTCTATATATTTGTTTTCAATTTATGTTATTTTACAATTCGAGTAGTTGTAATTTTATTCATCTAATTAACAGTAGTTATAATTATTATACATATATGTACATACAATTGCCTGTGTGTGTTTCTCCATATAAGTTTCCAAAATAATTCGTGTTTTAATTTTATGGAAAGTAATGGGTTCTGCAACTAGTTGCACTGGATGAGTATTTTTAGAGCATTTAAAATTAGTAAAAACTCATTTGATAAAAAATTTCAAATTTTACATATTGAACTTTTATTTGGCTACGCTTACTACTTGATTTCTTTGACTTTCATATTTATAATGCATTATTCTTATTCTTGTTATTGGTAAAAAATTTGTATAATAAACATTGTATTGTATTTGTTTTTTATTTTAATTTTTATTTTTTTGTTTGTTATTATTTTGTTGTTGTTTACCCTGTTTGAATTACTAATCGTTATTTTGTAACATCTGCATTTCAGCTGTTTTTTAATATTTTTTCTGCTTGTATCTGACTGTAGAATCCATTTCAAAGCTACTAATTCTTAATGGTTTACGGTGTCTATGTAATTTTTTTTTACATTTTTTCTACTCTAATGAACCTGTTTCAAATTTTTTTTCATAAATTCTGTTCTTCTTTGTATTTTTTGTTGTTGTCGACTTTTTCCCAGTTCGTTTTCAATATCTTAAAATCATTAATTTTGTTTTTGTACATTTGGGATTTTATTTTGAGCGTATACAAAAATTTTACTTAAACGATTTTATTTGTTTTATATTTTTAGCATCCAGTAAAATGTAAAAAAAATAAAAATTTGTGAATATGTGGAATTTGTGATGTGAAAAAAATTAGAAAATAATATTGAAAAAAAATTGTACATGCAAAAAATAAATATTTTAACTACATAAAGTTTGCGTTAATATTTTTAGTATCCAGCAAAATTAAGAAAAAAAAAAATAAAAAAATTATCAACATACAGAATTTGTGATTTAAAAAAAAATATGGAATAAATAATACAAAAAAAATTGATTTGCAAACAAATTAATTTTTTATCTACAAAAAGTTTGCGTTATTATTTTTAACATCCAGCAAAATTAAAAAAAAAAATTGTGATTTAAAAAAAAGTTTAATAAATAATACAAAAAAAAATTACTTGCAAGCAAATTTGTTTTTTAACTACATAAAGTTTGCGTAAATATTTTTAACATCCAAAAAAATTAAAAAAATAAATTTAAAAAATTTGTGATTTAAAAAAAAATTCAATAAATAATACCAAAAAAAATGTACTTGCAAACAAATTTATTTTTTTACTACATAAATGTTTGCGTAAATATTTTTAACATCCAGAAAAATTAAAAAAAGTCAAAAAAATTGTCAACATACAGAATTTGTGGATTGATTAAAATTAAAAATTATAAAAAAAAAAAATAAAAAAATTATAAAAAAATGTACATGCAAAAAAATTCACAATTTATAAAAAAAATGTATTTGCAAAAAAAATGATTTTTTTAATTTCACAAATGTTTGCATTAAGCCAAACAGGGGAAAAAAAGTTATGTTTTTATTATTTGAAAATAATAATGCGCGTTTTTGTGCGAGTATTAAGTTCCTAGTTCCTACATTCATTTGCAATCAGCAACAAATACTGAAACAGTGCAAGTATATATACTAAATATTAACTATTGTGAATATGCAAGAAAATTATGTTTGCCAGAAAAATAATATTGGATAATATAATAATAATTGGAAGAGTAAAGTCTATAAACATTTTCATTAAAAATCTGCAGTTAGAAAAATAAAAGTAAAAATTTAAAAAGCTTAACGACGAACTTATTTAATAGTTAGTGAGTGGCGCCCAAGAATCGTAGAATACAAAATTACGCAGATTGACAGTGGAAAAATACATATCCTTGCCGTGGCGTGAATGTAGACGGGGTGTGAGAGAGAACTAAATAATAGGACTATGAATAAGTTCGTGCGGTTTTACAACAGATGGCGTAACTTGATTATTATTCCATCGATCCACATTTCCAAACATTCATTGGAGAGCTACTGTCGTAAGGCACAAACGTCAGTATAAGTTTTTTATTTGAAGCGTAAACAACAATATTTTTACCACACTTGAAAATGTCGAATTTCGTGCCAAATAATGTGTTTTTGCGGGGAATTCTTCTTCATTATTTTAATATGAAGAAAAAAGCAGCCGAAAGTCATCGTATCTTGGTGGAAGTTTATGGTGAGCATGCTCTATCTGAGCGAACGTGCCAGAAGTGGTTTGCACGCTTTAAAAGTGGTGATTTTGGCTTGGAAGACGAAGAACGCGAGGGTGCGCCGCCAAAGTTCATGGATACCGAATTGGAGGAATTGCTCGATCAAGATCCGGCTCAAACGCAAGAAGAGGTTGCAAAAACTTTGGGAGTTGATCAATCAACCATTTCCAAACGTTTAAAAGCCATGGGAATGATCCGAAAGGTAGGCCATTGGGTGCCGTATGAATTGAAGCCAAGAGACGTTGAACGCCGTTTTATGGCATGCGAACAACTGCTTCAACGGCACAAAAGAAAGGGTTTTTTGCATCGAATTGTGACTGGCGATGAAAAGTGGGTCCATTACGACAATCCAAAACGTCGGGCAACGTATGGATACCCTGGCCATGCTTCAACATCGACGTCGGCGCAGAATATTCATGGCCTGAAGGTTATGCTGTGTATCTGGTGGGACCAGCTGGGTGTTGTGTATTATGAGCTACTGAAACCGAATGAAACGATTACGGGGGATGTCTACCGACGACAATTGATGCGTTTGAGCCGAGCACTGCGAGAAAAACGGCCGCAATACGCCGATAGACACGACAAAGTTATTTTGCAACATGACAATGCTCGGCCACATGTTGCACAAGTGGTCAAAACATACTTAGAAACGCTCAAATGGGATGTCCTACCCCACCCGCCGTATAGTCCAGACCTTGCGCCATCCGATTACTATCTCTTCCGATCGATGCAACATGGCCTGGCTGACCAGCACTTCCGTAATTACGATGAAGTCAAAAAATGGATCGATTCGTGGATTGCGGCAAAACCGACCGAATTTTTCACAAAGGGAATCCGTGAATTGCCAGAAAGATGGGAAAAAGTAGTAGTAAGCGATGGACAATATTTTGAATATTAAATTTGTAACCATTTTACGTCAATAAAGTTTCAAATTTCGAAAAAAAACCGCACGAACTTATTCATAGTCCATTAGTAAAATAAAATTGTCAAAAAATAAAAATAAAGAATAGTCAAAATAGCGAAGATTTTTAAACAAAAATGAAAAGTTAGTTTAAGTTAATGTAAACAAAGAAATTAAAAGAAGATAATAATAAATGAATAAAAGATAAAAAATAAAAATGTAAACAAAAGATACAAACAAAAAAATATAGAAATGAAAGGAAAAAGTTGTTGACGAACTAAAATTGTATGGAAACTAAAAAAGTGAACAAAAATCTAAAACTAAGTTAGCTGAAAAGCTGCTTCTATCAAATTCGCTGAGAGCTAAGTAGGGGTGCAAGGAATCTGTAACCTTCTCTTTACTCTAAATTGTGGGTTGCATCTTGATTTTTGGCGCGTCTTCTACTATTAAAAATCGTTATGCACCTAATTCTCGTTTTACACTCCTAAACACATTTAATTTAACAAAAAAAAAAAAAAAATTAAGAAGAAAAAAAAAAGAAATAGTTTAATTTAAACACGATTTTCAATATTTAATGAGTGAGTGAGTTTTTGCGACGATGTATGAAGCGTTCAAATAAGTCACAGGAAAAGTCTCTAAGACTCGGTAGATTTTGCACTTTATTTGGACTTTTAAGTGATTTATGTTCGCATGTAGCGATGATTCAACTTCTGCAGTCAGGGATCGCATAAACGCCGCCAACAAAGCGTATTACGTCCACCTTACCTTGTCCAAGTCCCGACTTTTGTCTAAAGCTACAAAGTTAACTATGTACTAGACCCTTATTCGACCAATCTTAACGTATGGTTGTGAAGGATGTACTCTTAAGGTTGATTACTCCAGGCAGATTGCTAGCATGGGAAGAAAAATTTTAAGAAAGATCTTTGGCCCAATAAGAATGGATGATGGCCCATCATTGATGGGATCTACAGAACTCTGAACTGAACGATCTCACTCAGAACAAGACAGCTGTACGTTTTATTAAAGCACAGGGCATAAGATGGCAAGGTCATGTGATCCGTATGCCTGCTGACTGTACCGTGAAAAAGCCTTGACAGGAAAGCTTATGGGGGTGAAAGCCAAAGGCAGACCGAGGAACCCGTTGGATAGACACAGTAGAACACTTAAGAAGTTGGGAATAGGTAACTACGAAGCAACATCTCACGATAGATCACTTTGGAGGAACATTTTGAAGGAAGCTTTGACGCATCCCGCGTTGTAACGCCATGAAAGAAGAAGTGATTTAAAAATTGTCTCTATCGTTGACTTTATTTATCTCCTGTCTCAAATCTCGTTTTGTACGAATGCATTTTTACATGAATTTTTGAGGAACGCATCTATCGTGTAAAAAGAGAATTAGGTGTATAAATTAGGAAGTTAATTGAGTGAGAGAAAATTATTTGCTAATTTTAATAATTCGGTAACCACAGCAGTTGGGTTCAAAATCCCGTCCATGGAACACCAAATAACAGAAATAACTTTTTCTAATAGCGGTCGTCCCTCGACGGATAATGGTAAACTTCCGTTTGTACTACTTCTGCCATGAATAAGGTCTTTAAAAACAACAGAGGCGCCATAAAGTTGTAGGTCTCTCCATTTATGGACAAACTTGAAGACGCACGCGACAAATAGGAGGAGGAGCTCGGCCGAACAATCAACGAAAGAATGTAAGTGCCAATTTTAATTTATCTCATTTTTTTTTTTTAATAAAAAGTAAAGCAGAAAAACTGACAGGCTTTGGGAAAAGCAATTGCAGTATTTGTTATTTGCTAAGAGTTTGACTGTTTCTACCAAAAATTAACTCTTCACTAACAGATAACGGGCCGCAGCATAAAAAACTCAATTAAATTTTTTTAGGCATTTTTGTGTGCATGGAGATCGCCTATAGCTCTTATTCATGCTGCGTAGTTGATTTAAAATGTGGAGCATGAACTCACATAGAGAGCGAGTTAAGCAATTTTTATGCTTACAAAACGCACTTTTTACTCAAAAAATTGCGGCTGAGATGAAGCAAACTTCTCTACAAAAGTGTTAATTGGCTTAAAATAGGCCCATCCCCGTTTCAGCTAAAGGTCTGCTTCGTCGCAATCTGTAACGAACTCCAAAACTCGCACCCTCCTTGGTTTTTCACATGCGCGAATTTATATTTACTAAATAAATTAATACCGAAGTTATTAATTTTCCTTGTTTAATAATTTTTTCTGAATATAAGAAAACGAGATTTCGGGTTTGTACAACATATTTTTCGGGATTATGGCTATATACAAAAGATGCAAGTACCAAAATTATTAATTTTCGCTGTTTAATAAGTTTTTTCTGAATATAAGAAAACGGGATTTCGGGATTGTACGACATACCTTTCGGGAATTTGGCTATGTACAAGAGATGCAAGTACCGAAGTTATTAATTTTCCCTGTTTAATGATTTTGTTTTTTGAATATAAGAAAACGGGATTTCGGGATTTTGTGACATATTTTCCGTCAGGATTAGAAAGCAGATCGAAGATATTGTTAAAAGTATTGCAGAAAGTTGATAGATATTTAAACTGGTACAAATAATGGTATAAAAACCGACTCAAAGTACAGTGAATAATTAAAAATCAAAAACAAATTTATAATTTTTCTTGAAAATTGTGTGTGTTGTTCTCAAAGCTTTCAAGAGACCGGTGAATAAATAAAGTTTTTAATTCATTAAATTTGTATTTTTAGTCTCCATTATAAATCGCGACAAGTCAATCAGTGTGAGAGGGAGAGAATTAGGGAGGGAAATTAGTAGAGATGACAGTGTGTCAGCGGGAGTAAAAATTATTATCTAAATAAGCAAGATATACCAAGCTTGTCTACATTTCATAACAAATTCAACAAAAACATTTCGCTACGCAAGAGTAAACGAAAAGTTAAATTCGCAAGCACAAATACAGTGAAACTTCGCTTGGGCGGACTGACTCAATGTCAGTCAGCTTTTGTCCGTCTAAGAGAGGTGTCCGAAGATGTCGAAAGGGAGTAAGTTTTTCCCATCGATAAGATTTGATATCGAAAAAACTGTCCGCTCAAGGGAGGCGTCCGGCCAATCGAGGTGACCGTTAGGAGAGGTTACATTGTTTTTGTCATGTTCATATTTTAGTTCTTCAATATTCCAGTTGCAATTATGTGGCTTAGCGAATTACGGTCGCAACTGTCGCAGAAGCATATTTTTGGGATAATTTAGCCCTGATGCATGGAGAGAAGATTTTTTGAGAGGTGTACTACCTAGCAGACCGTTAATCGGTTCTGAGTGAATTTGACAGATATGCCGACTAAATTTTGTGAAACACAAAACGAATGACGTAGAATCTAAAGTTCCCCTAATTTTTTTTCACCATACCTAACGAGCAAACCTGGTATCTATCATCCTTGATCCTGATGTAACAGCTGTGTTGGAGAACTAAGAAGAGAGTGGCAAAATAGTGAAGACTTGTAAACTGAAATGAAAATTAAGATTAATGTAAAAATGGGAAATATTAGCAAAGCGAATTAAAAGAAAAGTGTTGATTTTAGAACAAAAAATTTAAACAAAGTTCTACAATTACGTCACCTCAACACCGAACTCTGTCATATGCGCTGAAAGCCTAGCAGAGCAGCGTTATCACGATATGTCCAAATTTTCAAGTTTGCGACATTCGTGAGAGTATCTGCGGATGTGATGTAGCGACTGGGGAAACAAGAAAGAGAAATACGATAAATCGCTTGTTAATAGCAATTAGAAACTTATTACGCGAGCAAATTCACTGAGAGTGGAATAGCGGTTGGGGGTTGACGCTTCTGCATTCTCTCTACCGTGACAAATTTCTGTATTCTTTCTTCCATGAATGCATACTAGGCTCGGCAAAGATAGTTAAGGATGATAGAATTCAAGGATTGCTTGATAGCAAGGGTAAAAAAAAATTTGAGAGGAACTTTCACTGCCACATCACTTGAGATATGTTTAACAAACTTTAGTTTGTGTTAGTGATATATGAAAAAATCCAATACAGCCCTCGCTCACATTGCTTCGTTGCTATCTGCTGATTGGTCGAGTGCATGAATACATGTGAAATGATCGTGCAGAGTTCGGCTGGTGAATCACTCCCGTGACGTGGCAGCCGAAGTTCCCTTCACAATTTTGTTTTCACTATAGTTATTGGCCAAACTTAGTAATCTATCATTCTTGGCTCTGCTACATAGACCACCTCTAAAAATCTTTTCACCATGAAAAGTAGTCGAGTATGTGAAGATAATCTCTACTTACAGTGACCGTATGCCAACAAAACTGAGTACAGACACAGCATGGTGAAACGATTTTTAGAGGTGCACTACCTAGCAGACCGTTACTCGGCTCTGAGCGATAGATATGCCGACGTCATTCGTTTTGTGTTTCACTAAACTAAATTTTGTGAAACACAACGCGTATCGAGGTTATGTTTAGTTGGTAGCAACTCTTGGAAAAACACATACCAAGTTTCAGCCAGATCGGTATATTTCTTTGTCCTCGACATTCATATAAACCGAGAAAGTAGAATGATTTTCAAAAAAGTCCTTTTTCACAACGATAATGCACCAGCTCACGCCTTAGCAGTTGTGGTCGCAAAATTAATGGAAATAGGGTTCCAACTCGTTCACATCGCCCCCATTCTCCAGACTTGGCTTCCTCGAATCATTTGGACTACTATTTGTTCCTTAATCTGTAGAAATAGCTGGCGGGAAAAATATTATGTATATTCAAACGAGAAGGAGATTGCTGAAACGAAAGGTTATTTTTCAGATTCTTACAAATCCTATTATTCGGAAGGGATCAACAAAGCCTTGAATGAAGTGTATTAGCTTAAAAGTAGACTATGTCGAAAAACAAAAAAAGTTTACCTCAAACAATTAAGTACTTTTACTTTTGCACTAACTTTTCAAACGACTCTCGTATACTGCAGCTGTCTAGCTCACGAGGGTCAAATATGAATGGCATATGACAACATTTGCAGGAATTATAAATTTTCTATTGGATGATTAATTTTGCGCCACCTTGCATGTGTACCAAGTTTCATTGAAATATCTCAATATTTAAGACAAGCTAAGGTGTGCCCTCTGCTCATCAAAGCACCTCATCCCGACCCAGTTTTCTTATTAAACTTAAGATAGAGCTGGGTTGGTCTGAACGTATTTGCTTTTCTTCTGGCTGCAGTTGACCAAGATGTCTCAGGCTTCTCCGTGCTATCGCGCTACATTGCTGGACAAGATGCATTGGAGTATCCTGGGACTAGTCGTAAAAATAACAGAAGAAGGTGCATTGGAGTTTGCCAGGATTAGTCGCAAAGGCGACAGAAGAAGGTGCAATGGAATCTCCTAGGATTGGTCGCAAAAACGACAGAAGAAAGTGTCTTGGAGTCTCCGGGGATTGGTCGCAAAAATGACACGAGTCAGTAGACCAAAAAATTCCGATCATGTGCAGATGACTACGCAGTCCGTCCTTGAGAAGGGTTATGCGTTTTTTAAACCTCTTACCTCAATTTTTGCTCGAGTTATCGTGTGCACGGATAGACGGACGGACGGACAGACATGGCTAGATTGATTTCTCGCATTATTCCGCGCATTTTTCACGCATTTTTTTTATTTTTTTTATATATTTTTTTAATGCATTTTCCACTGTTTTTCTCTATTTTCCATTCAGTCATTGAATAGTTCATAATTTCCATGCGTTTTTGTGGTTATTTCAAATTGCATATTCCGTTAAAAACAACTTCTGCATTATTGCAGCAGATAGGAGTAAGAAATCAGTTTGTTCATTTTTTTATGGCTCAAACACACCCCTACTCTTTGCCTATTTTGCTGGCATAACTTCAGTAATCCTTTATCCACTGCTTTTGTCTTTACAAAAAACTTATAAGAAATTGTGTGCGTTTTTAATTTTTATTAGAGTTTATTTACTCAAATTATGATAATGTTTCATTAGCTTACTCAATAATATATTTTAGTTTTTGTTTTTGTTTAAAAATTTTGGTACAATCATAATACTATAGCTTTTACAATAATCTCCATCGGCCACTTACACAAAATTTTTTATAACTTTTGCTGACAATCAACTGTCAAATACAATTTTTTATACATTCTTTTACATTTTTTGTTTATTGTTTGAATTTTAAATATTATTTTTCCATTTATTTTTGTGTTAATACTAATGTTGGTATATAAATATTACTTAGTATTTACAAATATTGCCATAAAAAATTATTAAATTATTTTGATTATTTGTGATGAAGCAGTTGAAAACAATGAATTGTAAGTTTATAATTAATAACTAATTATTTGATTTAATGAAAAATTAACTTATTAGGAATATTTATAACTCACAAAGAACGAAAACTTCTTTTTGTAAAAAATTGTGTAACATAGAATTTTTGCTTTAGAAGCTTTTCAAAATTTGATTGTTTAAATTTATTTAATAGTTTACAGTGTATAAAACATAAAAACATACTAAATACTAGCATACGCAAATTTTTGGGAATGTTTTTACATCGCCTCAACAAAAAATAGGAACTAAAAGCACCAAAAACTAAAATTGTTCATACTTATAAGGTTACAGTGGAGCGAAATAGCACGCAAAGTGAAAGTGGTTTACGGTACAATTAATTAGTGGGCTTCACACAAATGAGTAGGTTGAGAAATACTTATTAATATTGGTTTGAAATAAAAGTGTGCACTTCTTGGTAGTAAATTTGGCTTTAGACAAATGTTTGGAGAGTTTTTTAAAAATAAAATTTTATTTCCATTCACAATTTAGCAAATAAAATTTAATTTCAAAGTTGAAGTTATATAGCGATAACTGTACTTACTACTGTTTTTCATTTTTGAATGAAATGTGAGTCTTTAATTTTTTTTTATTTGCTGCCGAGCAGTCCAAAATTAAGCGCAAGCAATTTGGCAACATAGCATTGGCAAATTACCATGACAGCACAGCAACAAAATGCCTAGAGTATGCGAAAAACGGTGGACCCTCAACATTTTGAGCAGATTTGAGGTATGAGGTATGATTTGGTAGTATGGTATTTTTTTTTTTTTTTAATTTTTTTTTTTTTTTTTAAATTATTCTATAACATCTTAAGATTATTGTGTGAAAGTTTGAAGTGCATTAGAGTAAAATTGACAAAGACACAAAGGATTAAGTATCTACCTCTCCAACCGGATTTCACGCTTCTTTCTTCACAAATCTTTAAACGCGTTTTTCTCACATTTGCCTTTTTTACGGTCGGTGTCCACTGTAGATTCATATCTACTGCACCGATTCTTTTCAAATTTGGTTTTTTTGTTTCTTTACTTTATTCACGAGGTAATGACGTCGAGTTTTTTTTTTTTTTAAATTTTGTCATATTTTAAAACAACAAAGTTTTCAAGTTTTTTTTATGAAAAATCGGTGTTTTGACTTCAAAGCGCTTTAAAAAATTAAAAAAAAAAAAAAAAAAAAAAATTCGACGTTGTTACCTGCGAAACTTTATTAGCTGATGAAATCAATTTGGTTTTTTGATTTTAGTTGATCCAGTAATGAGTTCTGAGGGACACCGCAATAAAACTTTTTTATGAGACGTCCGCGAAGATTCGCTGCCACCAACTCATTTCTTCATAAAAATCAATGAAAATTTCACACAATATTCTTTAAATATGACTTTATAATGAAGTAATTTTAAAATTTTGAATAAATCAACTGTGTCGACAAAAAAAATTTCGAAAAATATGCTTGTTTTACACCGAATTAACCATACTACCCCCTTAATAGAAGTATAAGTATATAATTGGCGGGCGCCGTAGGCGAATGGGTTGGTGCGTGACTACCATTCGGAATTCAGAGAGAGAACGGAGGTTCGAATCTCGGTGAAAGACCAAAATGAAGAAAGTTTTCTCTAATAGCGGTCGCCCATCAGCAGGCAATGGCAAACCTCCGAGTGTATTTCTGTCATGAAAAAGCTCCTCATAAAAAATATCTGCCGATCGGAGTCGGTTTGAAATTGTAGGTCCCTGCATTTGTGGAACGACATCAAGACGCACGCGGCAAATAGGAGGAGGAGCTCGGCCAATCGCCCAAAAAGGGTGTAAGCGCCATACAAGTACAAGTTATAGCCCATTATCTAACAAAAACCACATAAACCCAAATTGCAAACTTTCTGCAAAAATTATAAAAATTTAAAAAACTTTATAATTTAATTTTTTTTTATAAAAATATGGCTTATTGCCTAACAAAAACCACATAAACCCAAATTTCAAACTTAACGCAAAAACAAAAAAAAAAAAGTTAAAAAAATTGAAAAATTTAGTTTTAAGCTTTTTATTTAGAATTAAAAAAAAAAGTTGGCCCTGCAGTTTTATAGCTAAATTTAAATACTACATAGACTGAAAAAGTGCAAGTTTGAAGTTGCTAAAAATATCATCGTTTTTTTATAACTTTCTTCCATGACGGTGTAGCGCATTTTCCCCATATAACAAATGCACGACATTTTGTGGGGAGAAAAAATTATCAAAAATCGGCCAAATTTCTGAGCGACTTCAAACTTGCACTTTATTGTATTGAAGTTTAATGGGCTATAAAATTGCCTACTTGAATTTTGTTTTTAAGTAACTTTTTTTATGACACATTAAAAAATGATTTTGAAAGCTGAAAATCTTTATTTTGGCCTTTACGCGTTTCATTACTTGACTATCTGTACGAGGGTCGTTTGAAAAGTCCATGTAAAGTCAGAGAGATGGTAGTACTGGCGATGTGCTGAATAAAAAGCTTGAATTAGTACGAAAAATTTCGTGTATTTTTATAATTTTTGTATAAAATTGGAAATTTATAAAGTTTTATATAGTTTCATATATATATTAGCATAGACCTTTATTTATACTATAGATTTATGTTGTTTTTGTAAGCCAATGCGCTATATTTTTATAAAACCAAAAATTATGAAAATTAAAAAAAAGGAAACAGGTCCAAATATTGTGGTGCTATCGCTTTTTCGCGCGATCTAGACACTTTGTTGTTGTCTTGTTGTGGCAATTTGCCAATGCTGTGTTGCCAAATTGCTTGCGCTTAATGGTGAATTGCCATTAGAAAACTTTTGTTAATTTTTTTGGAAACATAATGCTTTAGATGTGCACTATTTGCAACCACTGTACAAATTTATACATTCACTTTTATTTTGTATAAAAATCAGCTAAACAAATTTTAAGTAAAATGGAAGAATACATGTTTTGTACATAATTAATAAATACAAAATAGAGAAAATATCGTTGTTTTCGTTTTGTTGGTGTGTAAAGCAAAAATACTATACCTCAAACCAAAAACCAAAAAAAATTGTATTTTTTTTTAATTTCCATACAAAGTCTGTATTTTTAAAATATATGTAGGTAAATAAAACCGAAACAAAATATTGCATACTCATTACATATTCACATCGATTCACAGTTATACAAGTAATAATTTAATTATGCAACATTTCTAGCTCAACTTCCTTGCCTTCCTCCCCCAAATTTTCACTAATTATTTTAGTTAATTTATGTATAATTTATTTTCTAGATCGCCTGCGCTCTTTGCGCCTCTTCATCTCTTCACTTACACTTTACAGTAATTGAACATAATTTAGATTACAACATTACAATAAAATTAAACTAAGTGCGTATAACCGCTGGCGGCAAGGGCAACGTCAACGCCGACGGCGGCGGTCCCATTTGCAGCGCCATAAAGCCACTACCACCGCCACCGCCACCGCTCGTCGCACCATTGACGTTCTCCGCTGCACGGCTATTCAACGTGAAACGTCGCTGGCGCAGCCGTTTCAGTTTACGTCTGGTCATGTAAAGATTTTGATTGAATTCACGAAATTGATGTGCCGCACGTGCGACATTAGCCATGGCGCCTCCACCACCACTGCTGCCACAGTTGGCGTTGCGCTCTGTAGACGTCACATCGTTATGTTGCTGCTGGTGCTGGTGATGGCCACCGAAACCAATGCCGCCATTCATAGCCTCTTCCACATCGTATGTGTCATTTGGCGGGAAAAACATGGGGTTGGCGGCCCAATCCCGCCAGAAATTTCAATCTTGCATACCGCCATTCGGCTGCGCACCGCCACCGACGGCAGCGCTCATTGGAGGTGGTGGCGGTGGCGGCGCACCTATCGAACCTGCACTCGCTAGCATTTCACCACCACCACCAACAGAGCGGCGTTCGTTATCGTTGCGGTTGAGCGCGAGCGGTTGTACGCCAGCAGCTAAAGCGGCACCGGCTGCGAAATCATCATCTCCTAGCGAAGACGATTGCTTCGAACGATCCGATTTGCAATCCTCATCCATGCCTAGATGGTGCAAAGGCGTCAGACCGGCGCCGGGCGGTTGGTGTCGATCCGTTGGTGGTAGCAGATTGAGCATACTCAGTGGCAGACCGGCGAAACCGCCTGGGAAGTCGGGATAGAAAGAGCCGGAGAAGGGACCGAATAGCGAGTTGGGACAGCCAATTAAGTCCGGTTCTGAGCTGGCGCTGCGTAGACCGCTTGGCCCGTTGCTGCCGGTCACCATGCCGGGCAGTGGTATGCCCAAGTCTAATTCGGCATTATTTTTCGCAGCGTTCTCTGCATTTCTATTAGCTGATTTGTCTTTACGTGATTCATCTTTGTTTTTGCCACCGCCGAGACCGATTTGTAGCATTTCAACTGGTGGACCGCTGATGCAGTCTTTGCGTAGTTGTTCCAGCTTCAGGCTTTTGCCATACTTACCACGCACATACATCAGCAATGAGTTGTAGGGAATGCCGAAGACGCGTGATGCCTGCGAGGTGGTCATCTTCTTGTTCCATACATGCTGCAGTGCATCGGTGAGCTCATTGTTGGTCCAAGAGCGTGGTGGACCGCCACGTGGCGCCGAGTGTTGGCCCTTAGGACGTGGTACTACAAATGGAAAGACAGAGAGAGAGAGAGAGAGAGAAAATATTAGTTTTAAGTTAAGTTTAGTTTTTTTTAGTTTTTTTTTGTTTTTTTTGAATGAATATTTAAGAAATGTGAAATGGTGATATTTCTAAATTGCCGACTGCCAAAAACAAAAAAAAAAATACCAAAATTCTTTATGAATACTTCAAAGGCTTGCAACACTGACATCGAGCTCCACCTGCCTCCCAGTGTGCCGCACACAAAGAGGTTATCACCTGCCAACGATCTGATAATGTTTTAATTTTGTCCTATCCTACATACACACACACATTTTCACAAGCACTTAATCTTGGCGCAATAATTTATGTGTGTATGTGTTGATGTGTGTCACTCCAAGCGCCAATGGCATTGTATTGTCATTGCCTTTCACATATCCCCAACACTCATCCACACCCTGCTGCGCTTATTGTGAGGTGTGCGCATTGTTTCTGCTCCTCTGTGGCGCAGCTTTGCTTCCTGCATATGCAAATTACAACATTTGCATTGAGTATATTTTCATAAAATGTACTATGCGCGCGCCACATGCGCCTCAAAGGCTCCTGCGTATCAGTTGCAACAATCTCTGGCACAGGTATGCACTTACACATGTACCTATGTATGTGTGTATGTGTGGATGAAAGGAGATTTCGAGATGTGAGCCATTGTGATCTGGCGAAAATTTGTAGGGAGAAAAAATTCAGATTGATTTTAAGCACCTCTTGTAGGTTTAAAGATATAAGCACACATACATGTCTGTGTGTAGGTATGTATGTAATATGATTATATGGATATGTCTGAATAAGTATGTATAAATAGTGTTTACTTAGCAATAAGCCAAGTCAAGGTGCGACCGCTCTTAGAAAACACTTATTTTTATCATTTGATTTTTAATGTAGAATTCGGCGGGTATAGAATTCGGGACCACCGAATTATAGTCAAGCACCAATCGACTTGCTTATGACGGCCACCTGTCACATACATATGTCAGCTGTCACAATAAACAAGGAATGTCGCACTTAATGTTGGGAAGAAGGAAGCTTTAAAGGAAGACTGTGAAACAGATTTCATCAGCCAACAGACGAAGACTAGCGGAAGACCTCGTGAGTTTTTCAGGAAAACGATGAACCACAAGCGGCCGCTCAGTTCGCCGTAGACAAGACGGATATAAAATTAGTTTAAAAAAAAAGTATATCAAAAGAAAATTATAGCTCAGCAGTAATAGGTCTCCATAGACACCTCCAAACTTCAAAGGACTTAGGCTGAAGTGCAAGTGCAAAATGGCAGTTCTGGAAATTCTGGAAATTCATACCCTATCGATCGACATAAAGCAATTGGAAAGAATTCAGAGAAAAGAGTCCAGATAGCTATGCGATTCATCCTGATACATTTGACTCTCTTCGCCTTAGTCACAGCAATACCGCGTAAGTTGGCCTATGGCCTAAGTTGTTGAATGAATTGTTCCACCATATACATAAATAAAAAAAATACAGCTATCACATATACACACATTTACTCAAGTATATATGTATTAACATACATATATCCACTCATTTGTATATTCAATAGAGAAGTGTATCACGCACGTGTAAGTAGATTTTCGTACCTTTTAAGCTGAACATATCAATTAGTGGTAAAAGCCATCAGGGCACGAGCATAGGTGTACTCGTATAAGCACTTAAAGGCATTGAAGGAGAAAGCTTGACAGCTACAAACAGGGATTACATGGAAATATGATACTAAGCTGAAGAAAAATGCGCTGTAGCGCCAAGCTAATTTGTACTTACACTCAGCCATCAGCGAGAAGATCAGGCGCTAGTGATAATGGAAAAGTTTTTTGTTGATTATAAGACTGGACTGATTAGTAAAATTGGGAAGTGGGTAGAAAAAAGATGCATTAATTCTTAATAAAGAGTCATTATGAGCATAAATACGTGATTGGAAAGAAAAGATACCTTACATATTCTGTCAAAAAAATGCCAGAAATTGAAAGCATTGTAGAACAAATTCAAGGCTGTTGGTTAGTTTTTACCAATAAAATTTTTGAAATTAGCGCAAGTTCAAATAGGAAAAATGCTGTGATCATTGCAACTTTGTAACACATGGGATGAAAAATATCGTGCCTAACACATAGATGACATTAGTTTTATTATCTTATAATCTTGAAAAGACAGCTGTAAAAATTTCACGATATTCCATTCATTAGTTCGTGAGTTGTTGTGCTAAGAAATACGATACTTTTGTTATTTTCAAAACAATGGATTAACAAGAATTTCGTGTTTTAATTTTATACCATTCAAGTGAAGCAGTGATTTGAAAAGTGTTATGGGGACTCCATTCCATCAGAAACAACAATAAAATGATGGTTTTCTAACTTTAAATGAGGTCGTAGAGACACCGATAATGCACAACGCAGTGGACGTCCAAATGAGGCGGTAACACCAGAGAACATCAAAGAAATCCACAAAATCGTTTTGAATGCTCGAAAAGTGAAGTTGCGTGAGTTCGCTGACATCATAAAGATATCAAAAGAACGGGTTGGCTTTATATTGCATCACCATTTGACTATGAGAAAGCTCTGTTCAAAGTGGGTGCGGCGTTTGCTCCCTTCATTTTCACTTCACCTTCACTTCCATCAAGACACCGCACCGTGCTTCAAATCAATCAAAACAAAGGCAAAGAACCCCAAAGGCATGAATTGCACCTCGAATTGCTCCTACATCCTGCGTCACTCGCCAGAAATGGCTTCTAGCAACTACTGCCTGTTCGCAGACCTTAAAAAAGCTCGCCGGTAAGAAATTTCGTCCGAATGAAACAGAGACCTATTTTGAGGCAAAATATAAATCGTTCTACAAAAGTGTATATCTATACAACTCCAAATGAAACCTTTTACCTTTGGTTATCACCGGCCAAATTTCCTGCTTAAAATTTTTGCATAACATTTTAACCCTCTAACTGCCTTTTTAATAACCTTTTGAGAAACTTTTTTTTTAAGAGGGTCGACAAGACTCAGTCAGATGAGAGTTGAGGGGCTAAAACATTTTCCACCAGAAAATGTCTCATTTAATTTTTTTAATATCGTGTTTTTTATATGTTTCTAAAGACAGGAATTATGTTTGAAGTCAATTTATACAGAGTTTAATTGTTTTCATGCCTGAACATACTTGAGATTATAAAACAATTTCAAAGGTTTTAGAAATAAAATATAAGTGACAACGCTATACCCGAAATATTTTTAATTGATTCAAGGTGGCGCAAAATTAATCACCCTATCAGAAGATTTCTAATTTTTGCAAATGGCATCGTACGCCAAGCATATTTGGCACTTGTGGACTAGGCAACTGCAGTATACAAATAGACATGCAATGGAGCGTGTGTTTCCCACACTCAAACGCACTAATTACTAAAAAATGTTTCAAAAACAAAATTGGATGATCGAATTTGCGGCACCTTAAATGTTTCCAATTATAATTTACTAGCGTACCCTCGCCCACTTCGCTAGGCGATAAATTCAATGATTTGCTGAAAGAGAATAAAATTAATACGAAACAAAACAAAATCTTTGATACAATTTCATTCGAACTTTATTGTAACACTTTTTGGTAAACAACGTTTTTGGGTTTTCCATCTTTCGCGTAAATGAATAATGACGATGGTTTGCCTACTCGTGAGCAAGCTGCATACAATTGTCCATGAGAAAAAATTGGGTTACCTAAATTAATGCCGCACATTTGTAGAGACTGCCCTTGCGCCTATTAATTGTCATAGCGAAGGCAAGGTGAATAGGGAACTGCAAACGTTTGAAATCGAATGGTAAATCCGTTGGAATCAGTGGAATTCTGGGTATCAAAACGTCTTCTCCTTCTTTGTACTTCCCTTTCAAAGTCTGGTACCGTTGCAAAGTCGTGGCACATTAATGTTGCGCAGCATAATAATCGGTGCTCCAATTTTTAATCGTAAATTATGAGGTGGTAGGCCTGGCAAATCGAGTGAGTTTAAGAATTCAGTTGCATAATTTACGACATCATCTTGATCAGTAAATAATGGCCATTGACTTACTTATATGCAACTATGTCACCAGGTATTTGATCCAAAATAGCTACATTTATATCATTTACGTCCTTATTTTTCCCAGCTAAAATTGCTCTTTCGCTGAGCCAAGCATTGTTTTTGTAGTGTTGAACTATGTTTGGAAATACACTCTGTATCAATGCCTCTTTAGACTGTGCAAAAGTGCAGAAATTGTTAGGCAATGAAATCATTCCTGTTGGATCGACAGACATTTGGCCATTTCCGATTTTCAGTAATTGGTGTGAAAATTCAGCTGCCGACGGATCGTTCTGTAGTTGAACACGTACGTTTGTAGCAAGTGTAAGCGTGTTTACATGTCTCCATAAATACGATGATTTTAAACATGCATTGATTTCATCTGCGGCCGTAGATTTTGGGATCACAGGTAACGTTTGCCTGAAATCATGGCCATACGATGAGCTTACATACTTTAAGAACTTTTGCCATTCCAGAAGTTTTCGAAATATTGCATGTTGGTGTTTCATTTACCTGCATATTCAAAGGCAACTTTAATGCAGAATGTGTTGTGCGACCGCCTTCCAGTAATGTAGCCGCAATTCCGGAAGAAGCGAGTGCCAATGCAACGTTATTATTTGATCGAATTGTTGCTAATAGCAATGAAATCAAAAAGGTCTTTCCTGTTCCCCCAGGAGCATCCAAGAAAAACAATCCACCAGTTCCATGGCTAACATTATTCATGATTGTATCATAAACATGTTGCTGTTGTTGTGTTTAGTTCATTACAATCATAATGGTATTCACGCTCCAGTTCTCAATTTTCATTTCATTTCATTTATTGCCCAAAATCATTTTAACATAGGAGTTTACAAAGTTATGATAAAATTAGATTATTTAGCATTATCCTATCATACATTTGTATTTATCTAGGAGTTTAAAACTTATTTTTCTTTTGATATATGTATACAATAGGTTATGATTATTATTTTGTATGTCTTTGGCATAATTTTAAAACTTATTTATATTCTCCCAAAAAGGGCTTAAAAAGGAGATAACGTATAATAAACTTCTATAATTTATTTGGCTATAAATTGATCAATGTTATAAACTAAATTTTCATCGTTGAAATTGTTCATCACGAAACGAAAACACAATCCGAAGTTCTCAATCGAGTTGTTGTAATGAATTAAACACATTTGTAATATCAAATTTAACGAAAATGACCCATGTTGCTGTTGGTGATACAATTATGAATAATGTTAGCCATGGAACTGGTGGATTGTTTTTCTTCGATCCTCCTGGGGGAACAGAAAAGACCTTTTTGATTTCATTGATATTAGCAACATTGCATTGGCACTCGCTATTTCCGGAATTGCGGCTACATTACTTGAAGGCGGTCGCACAGCACATTCTGCATTAAAGTTGCCTTTGAATATGCAGGTAAATGAAACACCAACATGTAATATTTCGAAAACATCTGGAATGGCAAAAGTTCTTAAAGTATGTAAGCTCATCGTATGGGACGAGTGTACTATGGCACACAAGAAACTATTGGAAGCACTTGATAGAACTTTGAAAGATCTACGAGGAAGCCAAACAGTCTTTGGAGGTGCCATGATTTTATTGGCTGGAGATTTCAGGCAAACCTTACCTGTGATCCCAAAATCTACGGCTGCAGATGAAATCAATGCATGTTTAAAATCATCGTATTTATGGAGACATGTAAACACGCTTACACTTGCTACAAACGTACGTGTTCAACTACAGAACGATCCGTCGGCAGCTGAATTTTCACACCAATTACTGAAAATCGGAAATGGCCAAATGTCTGTCGATCCAACAGGAATGATTTCATTGCCTAACAATTTCTGCACTTTTGCACAGTCTAAAGAGGCATTGATACAGAGTGTATTTCCAAACATAGTTCAACACTACAAAAACAATGCTTGGCTCAGCGAAAGAGCAATTTTAGCTGGGAAAAATAAGGACGTAAATGATATAAATGTAGCTATTTTGGATCAAATACCTGGTGACATAGTTGCATATAAGTAAGTCAATGGCCACTATTTACTGATCAAGATGATGTCGTAAATTATGCAACTGAATTCTTAAACTGGCCTGAATTCTTAAACTGGCCGATTTGTCAGGCCTACTACCTCATAATTTATGATTAAAAATTGGAGCACCGATTATTATGCTGCGCAACATTAATGTGCCACGTCTTTCCAACGGTACCAGACTCGCTGTGAAGAAGCTAATGGGTAACGTTATCGAAGCAACAATTTTGAAATGGAAGTACAAAGGAGAAGACGTTTTGATACCCAGAATTCCACTGATTCCAACGGATTTACCATTCGATTTCAAACGTTTGCAGTTCCCATTCGCCTTGCCTTCGCTATTTTTCGTCCTTATTTTTCCCAGCTAAAATTGCTCTTTCGCTGAGTCAATCATGGTTTTTGTAATGTTGAACTATGTTTGGAAATACACTCTGTATCAATGCCTCTTTAGACTGTGCAAAAGTGCAGAAATTGTTAGGCAATGTTATCATTCCTGTTGTTTTTGAAAAAAGGTTTATTTTTTTTGGTTAAAAAGTGTTTTTTGAAGTTTTGAAAAACACTTCGCTCTAACAAATTTCATCTCAGTTAATTGCTGAAAATTAAATATTTTGAAAAAACAATTTTTTTTTAATTTAACGTTTTTGAGAAAATTTTGTTCTTGAAAAAATTTCATACTTTTGTAAAAGTTTAAATTGATTTGTTAAAAAAGATTTTTGTCCGCTTTGAAAAACACCCCCTCGAAAAAATGTATTCTCTATTAATAGTGGAATATGAAATGCTTTGAAAACACCATTTTTTTTTTTAAATTTTGTTTGGTTTTCAGAAAATTTTGTTTTGACAAAATTTCATACCCTTGAAAAAGTTTTATTTTATTTTATTTGTTTAAAATTTTTGAAATTTTTTTTTTTGTAATTTTAGAAAAACACCTCTTCGAAGAAATTTCTCTTATCTTTTTGAGGAAAATTTGGTTTTGAAAAAATTTCATGCTTTCGAAATTTTTTTATTTTACTTTATTTCTTCAAAATTTTTTAAAACAATTTTTTTTATAATTTTCGAAAAACACCCCTTTGAAAAAATGTTTTCTATGTGTCATAGTGGTATTCCATTAACTTTTAGGATTATAGTCAAATACTTACAAATATCTACGCTTTCACAAATAGCAACAATAAACAAATTTCCTCAAAACCAAAAAATTTACTTTTTTTCTAAAAAAATTCTAAACAAACAACGTAATAAATTTAGAATTTTGTGTTCACGAAAAAACAGTATTGTTTTTATTGTATTAACTGAAAACCAAAATGTTGCAAAAAATCAAAACAAAACTAAATTATTTTTTTGTGTTCATTTGGTCCATATGTTCCATAAAAAGTTGATATGGTAAATAATATGCAGGGTCTGATACACGCAAATTTCCATTGACCATTATAGTGACAAAATTATCGATCACCAATTCCAACAGGATTTCAAAATCAGAGTTGGAATGAGTTGTTGTGTGGTGTACTTCTGAAAAAAATGAGAAATAAACAAAATAAATCTAAAAATTCGAATTCTAACTTTATCTTGTGTATGTTCTTATTACCTTTGAATTTTTCCAATGAAGCACCATTCATTTTAAATTTTCCAAGAATTTTTTTTATCATTTCGCGTTTCTTTCCTTTTTCATTCGATTCCAACATTTGTTCATAGCCGAAAACATCGTTTGCAAACACATTCATTTCCATATAGAATTGGTCAAAGAAAGCATTGCTCAATTGAATTGAAACATTATTTTCATAAATACTTAGGACCTTAACTAATGCACCTTGGTACATACCTAACGCAGATATTCATCGCGACCTTGACATCGATACTATTGATGAAACAATACAAAGCGCTAGCAGAAGACACATAAATAGACTATTAACGCATACAAATCCTATGATGAGAAGACTACCAAATAAAGAAAAATCTACCCAAAGTCGGCTTAACCGTCAAACACCAACAGATCTTGCAAAATCCTTGTAATCAATTGTCAACTAATCGTATATATCATTGTTTGTTAACCACTTGTTTTTAAATAATATGTATATATTTCTTCTAAATGAGCTTGGGGGCATTGGCCCTTCAATATCACTCTCATTCCATCTTTTTGTAAATCAAATTACTTATTGTCTAACGACAGGTGTAATATTTTATGGAAGAAATAAAAAAAAAAAAAAATTTTTTCATTCGAATCATTTGAAATTTCTGTATACAATACATTTCTGTATCACAATACAAATACAAAAAATTCAAAAAAAGTTGTACACATAAAATGAATGTCGATTCGAAACTTACTTTAATCTAACAATCGAGCAAGTTTTGTTTTGGACAATATTTTGATTTTTTCTTTTTTTTATATGAAGAAAAATATTTAAAAGAAATTTTTTTGCTAAAAACCTTCCCATAGTGGATCCCTATAATATGAAAAAAGAACGAATAAAATTGGCCTCGTATCGGCCCAAAAAAATGCGGACAAACGAACATCATTTCATTTTTATATATATAGATATATATAGATGTGCTATAAACAGCCTTGTATTTACTTCATTTGTTTTATTATTTATTATTTGTGCCTTAAGAGTTAAGTGGCAACGCCAAAAACAAATAATTTTAATTTTAAGATTTGTGCATACTTTTGAACGTATTTCGTTTGATAGCAATGCACGTACCTCAAATGAAATGTTGTTATTAATCTTTTTTTAAATAAGGTGGCAACCTTTTTAAAACTATTATTATATTAAAAATGTTATATAGTATTTTTATATGTGTATATAACCTTTTACAATTACAATATTTTTGTAATTAAATTGTTAATTTCCAAAAGAAAACTAGGTGGCAACACCGGGTAAAGATATTTTTTATTAAAGCTTGCTTATACAAATTTCATTAAAAACTCTATTTAAATATTGAACGGAAATGTGTTACGCAAATGCTATTTATGCAAAACAAAGCCAAGTGGCAACGTAAGCAGACAAAAATTGAATATATTTTGCTTAAAAGTATTTGCTTTGATATCGGTGCTATAATACTTATGTATTTTTTAATAATTTTTTTTAAATTTAAATATAAAAAGGTGGCAACACTCAACTAAAATGGGTGTTATACTCGTACACATCTACGAAAAATAGGCTAGCCGACGGTGGAAAAAATGTTAAAATCGAGGCAGTAGTTTTTGAGCGACGCTTTTGAGAAGAACTTCCCACGTTTTTACGAGGCTACCTAGAAAGTCGGCGTAGATACTTCAGGTAATTTCTGTTTAATTTGGTTATGTCACATGATGAAATTTGACAATTTTCGAGATATTTCATTTTAAAGATTATTAAATTCTCTTTTTAATTTTTGTTGAGGGTCTGAAAGGGTTAAGGAATGCCGTAACATCGCTGAGACTAAAGACAGTGTGGTTAAAAAACATTTGTCTCCATTCTTCGCTTCTGCACTTGCTCGATATCTCCAGCACACACATTTCACACCTCCCCACCCACCTGGCCAACATTGAGTTTGAGATTCGTTGACTTTGCAAATGCGCATGTCATCGCGTCACATTTAATTTCTTCATTTTCGTTCGCATATAACAACTATAACAACAATAATAACTTTTAGAAACACAAATAAATAACTGTTGAAGAAAAATCGTGATCCGAACTCAACGATTGTTGAGGTTTTTGTTGCGATTTTGGTTTTTGTTTTTTGCAAAAAAAATATGTCTTGTAAAAATTGAGTATCCTCAGAATTCAAAACAAAAGCCATCATCAAGTTTATTTTTCTAAAAAAAATCGTTTTTTTTTTGTCTATTTTTCTGCACATTTGCAACAATTGCTTTGAAGCTTATCGGATATGCAAGATCTATGGTTTCATTTTCGTAAGCTTGCCGGCGGTATTACAACAATACATACATACATACACGGCGCAAGATCTCCAAATAAGAAAATATAATATAGTATTGAAATGTACGAAAAAACTGAAAATAAATAAATAAAAGTAAACAATTCGCAAGAGTAAAGCCAAAGGCACTGCGCCGCCATATGGCCACGATATTTGCAAAATGATAAGAATCTCTGACGATTTCGACGAGTCGAGTAACCGCCGCCAATGCCATCGCTACCATCATCGCTATCGTCATCGTCATTATCAGCAACATTTGGCTCATGATGTCGATGTATGCACAAGTATGATACAAGTACCAACTGGCAAATGCTGGAAGAAGTAGTTACTCATAGGAGCTGTTCCTAGGAGAACAAGAAAGTAGCAAAATTTTGGTAGTTTGCTGTAGTTCAATACTAAGTAGTTTGCCCTAAATTGATTTCTCTAAATGCGCATATGATTTTATGTAGGGTACATATGCATGTATGTATGTATATGTGTGTGTATGTGTGTATGTATGTGCATTATTGTGCGCCAGTGTGATTAACTGATTTGTTCACATTTTAAACGTGATTTGCGATTTACAATGTAGTCACAGTAAACAGTGTTTTTTTTTCTTTTGAAATCAGAAAAATCCTGCAATCGATTTCGGGCAAATGCAATTCGTTGTGGTCGAGTGACCAGCAAAAAGCAAAAGAGCAATAAGGCTTGCAAATAATGGCAACAATATGTAGCCATGCATTTTACTACAACAATACTACGAGTATACTGCTTTATTGCCCTTTGTTTATGTCATAAAAATTAAAAAAATAAAAATATTTCTAATAATTTACTTATACCCCTACATATTTGGCAAAACACGACGTCTACAAGTCTACCAGCTATGCAGTTAGCAAAGTTGGTGTATGAGTACGAGTATATTGGGTTTTCTCTTTATTGTTGTTATTTCCAGTGTAGGTATGCTTTTTGCTTTTGTTATTGCTTTTACTTGCTATCTGCCATCAGTGGCCTATTCCTGTTGAATGCTATCTTCTTTTATTGAGCTCAATATAGTCAATGTGTTGAGTTTCTATTTTGTGTTTCTATTTTGGCCAGTTTTATCGGTCCCCAACGGCGTTGACCTTAATACAAAAATGTTGCTTCAATTGTCTAAGACAAGTCAATATTTGCGAGTGCATAACCATAATAGACTAATTTCACATAAGTGGGATATTTACTCAACCAAAACACGGGCGAGATGACACTTAGCAGATGGGGGACTATAAGAAGGCGCCTTCATTAAAGGTGGTGGTGGCACTAGTCCAGCAACAACGCTTTGTACATTAGAATATTCCGACAGAAGAAGAAGAGTGAAAAGAAATAGAAAAGGACGAACTGCGTTGAACAGCCGACATGCGTTTGAAGCTCGAAGCATACGACGATGGTGCGAATGGAACGGCGCTTCGTCATTTCATTTTGTGCTGGCATCCGAATGTACACGGCGAAGGGAAAAAATCAGCTGCTCCACTGATATTACCTTTAATATAAGAAGTTGGTTTTTGGAGTACTAGGACGTTTGGTTATAGTGTTATCTTAAACAGCCAAAGGCTTACAAGCATCCCATCACATTTTACTTCCACTACTCTAGACTTCAGAATAGAGTTTAAGGTAAAGTTCCTCACGCGAAAGGAATGGGATTTGAATTCAGTAGTCAAAGAGAACACAAGTGCACTGTACACTAACGCATCCAAGATGGATTGCGGTGTCGACGCTGGTGTATATTCGAAAGATCTCGAAACCTCCAAGCCCTTTCGGCTGGAGAATTGCAATAGTATTTTTCAAGCAGAAGTTCTTGGGATACGAGAAGTTTGCAGTATAATTAAAAACCATCCGCAACAACTATCGGAAGCATGCATTTTTGCAGATAGTCAAGCGGCTATCTTAGCTTTAAAGTCAGCTACCACCAATTCAAAAATCGTCAGACAATGCAAAGAAGAACTTAATACTTTGGCGTATGCGACAGACATCGCACTCATCTAGGTACCTGTCCATAGCAAATGAGAAAAATGTGATGAGTTGGCAAGGCAGGGGCCATCCTCTAGAGTATCCGAAGTGGTAGAAGTGGGCTGCCGCCGAAGCGTCTACAAAAGGGAGATATTTTTGCAATTCGAAGAGCAGGCTGTGGATAGTTGAGCCAACACCGATAACTGCAAAATAGCGAAGGAAACGTGGCCAGAGTACAATAAGTTGAGAACTGACGAGCTACTACGGGAGCCAGGAACATACATCTTTAGAATTGCGTCAGCAATAACCGGCCGTTGGCCTATCGGAGGCCATGCTAGGAAGATGCGGCGGCCGTACTATAATAGACGTAGAAGCTGTAATAAAGAGGATTCTAGGGAGACAGCCTTCCACTATCTGTGTAAGTGCCCAAGTCTGAGTGCTCTACGACATAGAATGCTTGGGGAATTCTCGATGGTCAACTTGAATGAAATTGCTGACGGCATAGGCAGATTCTTAGTCAAATCAAGATGGTGCTACTAAAAAAAGTAATGATTCTACAAGTAGTGTATCAAAGTGGCATCTTTTGTGGTGATTCGGTCTGGGCGGTGTTACTCAGACCACTTCTCGACCACCACCTCCACCATCACCTTTAATAGCTTCGTCTTGGACTATAATCAAAGTAGTGAAAACAATTGAAGAGAGCTCTGATGGCTATACCAAAAATAGAGTTCCAGAAATGTTTCGAGAGCCGGATCAAACGATAGTATCACTTTTGAGGATTAAATTTGTATTTTGCATTTTCTGAATGTATTCTGGGAATTTTTCGATCAAGCTGGTATTATTATTGTTTATGTGGGAATTGCTCAGAAATTTTTAGTTGACCTAGTATTAATTCCATATAACATTCAATTTCACATCAAGCAGCGAAGTCCTGTCAACTAGCATTAGACATCTTTTGGTCAAATAGGGAAGTATTTTTACTAAATTCATTGCCTGCTCATCTTGCTACTCGCCTGCGTGATTGTCATGTCAGTTGTCATATTATCGCCGCTAAGTGTGAAGCTGATTTGTCGATACTGGAATGAGCTTGTCAAAAATCGCTGATGTGACTTATCAACATCGGGTCCATTTGCATCACTAATCCTAACAAGTTTGCCACGCATTTATTATAGACAAAGTGTCTGTATGTAAATGAGAAAAAGTAATGCAAAGCGCCGTGTAAAAAGCATAATTGCTTGTGAAGCGTGTAAGTGTCTAATTCATAAAAAAAGAAACGATGCGATGTTTTTCACGGCTATTCAGTGCTGTCAATCATATGACTAAGCAATTTTTTCTCAAATTTTAATGAATATTTGTTGCTGTTTATTGTTTGTTTTTAACTACCCGCTTGTTGTTGGCTGATACGTTTTGTGTGTATCAATTGTTGTAATTGGTTTTCATGCATAGTGCAAACGTTTATAACACATACATACATACATACACTTGTAAATGAATGTAAGCCTGACTGTGCTACAGTTTCCATTTTTCTATTGTTCATGCGGCTAGTTGTACTGACTTTTATTGTTTTTTTGTTTTTTTTTTTTTTGCTGCTTGTTGTTATTGATCTTGTTTATGGATAAATGTTAAAGGTGCATAACCAAACAATGAGACTTACATATAAATATTATCTGAAATAAGAAACAAAAACAACAAAAAAAGGCACAATAAAAAATTGAGTTGTAATGCGGTTGATATGCAGAAAAAAACTCATTAACTATTTGAGGTTTTTTCGTTTGCTGCCCATAGACGTATTTCTCATCATAGCTCACAATATGATATATTGCCATCTCACTCGCACATGCGGTGATTGATTGTGCAATGAATGCAAAACGTCAATCTCAATAATTGAAAAATTGCACACTTTTTATGGCAAATGATGCGTTCACTTGACTGCGAAAAATCCATGCACACATACATTCATACATACATGAGCACATGAATTGCAAGTGCACACACATTACACTTTTTACTGCACCATCTGACATGCCTAGGCGCACATGCGCACTCAGCTGAGCGATGCAGGAAAACCACAAAATTGAATTTACCGCCTCATGTGATATCGAACGGCGTCAACGACAATGACGCTAATAATGGCAAGTCCATTGAACGATTGAGTGCATGACATGCATTCAAAATCATGCCTAGGTAGGAAGACGATAAAAGTGTCAGTACATGGTTTTGTTGCTGCCAATAAATTTGTTAGAAGTTGGCAAGACAGCAAGGAATAGGGGCGGGAAAAGCTGAAAGCTTTGAACTGATTCGAAAAATATTGAAGTGAAAGCTCAAATATGGTGTTGTCGGAGTGAAAGCTTTTGTTAGTTTTGGTTTTTTATACCTTTTTTGTAAAATATTTTGCTAATTTTTTTAATAATAAATTTAATTTTTTCAATTTTTTTATTTTAAAAATTTTATTTTCAATTTTTTTAACTTTTTTTAATTTAATTTTTTATAAGCTTTGAACGGATGCGAAAAATATTGAAGTGAAAGTTCAAATAAAGTCGGCGTGGAAGCTTTTCTTGGTTTCGGTTTTTCTGTATTCTATATTTTTTATAATTTTGTTAATTTTTTTATTCAAAAGTTGTTTTTTTAATTAAAATGCTTTTTTCAATTTAAAAATTTGATTTTCTTTTTTTAGTTTGATTATATTTAAAAATTTTTCAAATTTAATTTAATTTAAATTTTAGTTCCTGTTTTAATTAAAGTCGTACAGCCGTTTCGCTTAGAAAGCCAAAATCGCGTAAGTGGTTATCGCGCCTATCAAGGAGAATAAGAAACCTTTAAAGTGCACACTAAGCTGAGTCAAAGTTGTCCTTATTTCCCGTTTTCTTAAGGTAAACAACTACTTTTCATTTTTTGAAAAGAATTTTTGAATTGTCTTAGAAGAAATTCGGAAAACATTGAAGTGAAAGCTCCAATAAAATATAGTCTGAGTAAAAGCGTTTCTTTGTTTGAGTATCATTATGTTAAATAACATTTGATAGTTGCTTTTTTTCATTAAAATAATAAATTCTGTTTGAAGTGAGTCAAAGCTCTCCTTATTTTCTGTTTTATTAAGTCGAGCAACTTTTTTTCCTTTTTTACCAGATTTGTGAATTGATTGTCAACAAGTTTGAAAAAAAATTGAAGTGAAAGCTCAAATAAAGTGAGGTCGTAGTGAAAGCTTTTATATGGTTGGGTTATTTAAATATTAATTTCTTGTACCTCGTTTTGGATAAAATAGTGAATTCTGTCTCAAGTGAAAACTTTAAAGGGCACGCTTAATTGAGTCAAAGCCTAGTTGAGTCAAAGCTCTCCTTATGTCTATTTTATTATTCCAACGAACTATTTTTGTATTATAATTGAGAACTGTTCTCGAGTTAGTTGAAAAAACATTGAAGTGAAGCGTAATTAAAGTACAGTCTGAGTGAAAGCTTTTCAAAGGTGGGTTTCAGTAAGTTAATTATATTACAATAATAATTTCTAGTTCTTTCTCTTGAATAAACTAGTGAATTCTGTCTGAAGTGAATGCATTTTAATAAATAATGGTCCAGGAACTTCTGTTTTAAGTGAAAGCTCTTTTTATTCAATTTAAAAAAAAATTGAAAAATATGTAGGCTGACTATTTGGAATCTGCATAAATCAATGTACCCTTTTTTAGATGAGAATGTGAAAAATGAAAGCTTTTGCGAGAAAGATTAATGAGTTCAAAAATTAAAAAAAAAAAACCTTTAAACAAAAGCGCAAAGAGCTTTCATTGAATGAAAATACATGTGGAAAGACAAAATATGGCATACAACTGTCTAAAGTCGCGCAGCTATTAATAATTAATAGAAATAGTTATTTTGATTATTTTACAGGTGACAATAATTAAAAATGAAGTAAATTTATTTCTGTTAATAATTTTTGATTTTGAGATTTTTCACCTTAGGGGTGAGAGTGCAGTACATATTTTGGGTTAAGTAAATTTTGTGTCTGAGTAAGTATGTTTTAGTTGAGAAAGGCAACTGAGCATTCGTTTTTTTTTGTTGTGTGAATAAAGAATTTACTAAGGTTTCAGGTCTTTGAATGATTTCTTAGTCAATGTGAAAGCTCAAATTTACAAATTTATTTATTATTGAACCATGAAGGGGGAAGCAGTTTTATAGAGCCTCTTTAGGGCAAAAATCGTTGAGAAAGGCAACTGGTGGCATTCTTTGTTCTGTTTTTCGTGAAATAAATAATTTACAAAATTTTCAGGGCTTTGAATTTTCGTTTCGTAGTCAATGTGCCTGAAAGCTGTAATTGTGAAAGCTCAAAAATATAGACAATAAATTCAGAAAACTTTATTAGAGCCTTTTTAGGGCAAGAATCGTTGAGAAAGCTAACTGGTGGAATTCCTTGTTGTTGTTGTTTTTTTTTTTTTTTTTTTTTTTTTTTGAGAGTAAAAAAATTCCAAAATTTCCAGGGTTTTGAATAGTTTCATAGTCTATTAGTTCAAAGATTGTTAATGGAAACAATTTCTAAAAGTTTGTGTTGTATGTAAGAAGTGCAGATCTTTGAGGACGTTTCTAGTAGGAAAAGGTCTCGCATAAAATCCATCTGCCATCAGCCTGCCAAAGTCGCTACAAAATTGTTGAGCTTTCCATTTGAAAGTATAAATGTTGGACTAAAATTGGGGGAAGAGTTCGATTTTAGCACTAACATAGAAGGTGGCGCAAAATTAATCATCCTATTGGAAGATTTATAATTTGGCAAATGGCATCGTACGCCAATCATATTTGACACTTACGGACTAGGCAGGTGCAGTATACAAACAGACAAGAAGCGGGAGCGTGTAAAGGACAAAAGACAAATTTCCATCAGGCAAAATCACTTTTTCTTTATTTAGTAAAAAAATTATTCAAAAATAAAATTGGATGATTAATTTTGCGTTTTAGATAATTAGTTCAAAAAAATTTTTTTTAAATGCAAAAGCGTACTTCGACTTACAATAAAATGAAATAATTCACCTTAAAGTTTGTCTAATAGTTTTGTGTTGGGACTATTAAAAACTATAATTGATTTGATTTAAAATTTAATCAAAATTGTTTAAACCAAACTCATTAAAAATTGAAAACCTTGTACTTAGTTTCATGATTAGTGAAAGCTTCTCCTTGGCCTTACTTATCAAAAAGCTTTCACTTATATTGCCCCTAATGCTTTTTTAATCGGCTAAAATTAATTTACTCCGGCTCTATTTAAGTGCAGTCAACAGCGCAAATACTACTCTAACTACTTTTAAATCGATCATCAAATAACGAGTGCAATCGATCGCAGATTGCATTGCAAAAAGCATGGCAATCCAAAGAGACCTCAACAGTAAAGCAATTGAAATCATTAAAGTGGAAACACTTGAAGAGAGAATGGCAATGCGCCTGTCCCTACGCCGGCGTTCACTAATCGCCGGTAGCTCAACGAGCGCGTACGTGAGCAAAAGTACCAGACGAGTGCAGTCAAGTGGGTGCGCATGCGCAAAGTGTGTAAACATGCAGTGGCAAGAGGGCAGTTACATTGTAACAACAACTGTGCACAATAGTAGGCGCTACTCAGGTGTGAAAATTTGTTTTTTACTGAATTTTTTTGCCCTGTGCCGTTGACGAGTGTTGGCGCATTGACCCACACGTCTTTTGTGGATAAATATTTTATTTTTTGCCTTTTCAATTTTATTGATTTCTCATTTTTTGTTTTTGTTTTTTGCAAAATCTACTCTTTTACGTTCAAGTAAACTGTTTTGTTTTTCTTTTTCTGATTTTGAAAAATACTTGAAGCGTGTTGTGCGTTGCGTTTCAGGTTCAATTGCGAGGTTAATTAGTTGCTTTTACTTGGAGACTGTTTTAATTTAAATTGCAAGGTACTGTTAGTTGTCGTTGTTAAAGAAATTCACTTACTTTTTTTGCCTTTCAGAAAGGGCGGTGGATGGTCGCCAGGCATGACACGCGGATCGGACATTTCCATTAGCGGATTGTAGAGTTTGCCAGGGTCAATGCCGGGCGGAAAGAGACCGAGCGGTGAATCCAAGCTAAACACTGTAAAGAGTAGAAAGAAATTAAAAGGAGTTATTTTTTAATTGACGAAAGTGAATAGAAATGGTTTTTAATATTAATTACAATAATATTTATTAATAAAATTGACTTTTCTAACGAAGCCAAGCGAAGTCAAGCCAAGTCAGCCAGCGTTGTCACGTATGATGATGAACTTCTGCAGGCTAAATACGCTACAGACCTAAATACAGGGGGGGCCATATAGCGTTTGCTTTTTGAACCATCTATTTTTTTGAGAATGGTAACACAAATGACATGTCAAATATGTTCATAATTTACTTGAAGGTTTAGCATTTACGAAATGGGATGCTATACGCTTGAACAAAATTGGGAAATATTGAAAACCTATTTCCAAAGTGGTGAGTCCTTTTCTTCTGGCTACGTCAATAAACAAAATTGTCGGATTTGGGGCTCAGAAAATCCACAAGTTACTGTAGAGAAGCAAATGCATCCACAACGAGTCACTGTTTTGTGCGGTTCTTTGTCTGGCGGCATCATCGAGCCATTTTTTTCGAAAATGAGCGCTCCCCCCGCTTATAGTAAATGACGAGCGTTACCGTGACATGCTCAACGAGTTGTTTCCAAAAATTGAAGAGGATGACATGGACGACATTTGTTTTCTACAGGACGGTGCAACTTGTCACACTGCCAAAGTTACACTCGAACTTTTGGCTACCGTTTTTGAAAACCGAATAATCAGCCAAAATTCCGATATCAATTGGCCGCCTCGGAGCTGTGATTTAAGCACGTTGAACTATTTTTTGTGGGAAGCCGTGAAGGACAAATGCTGTGCGAACCATCCAGAGACGATTGATGCTTTAAAATACGAAATCGAAGTTGCCATTCATGAAATTGGAGCCCAAAGAATCAAAAATGTCCTTAAAAATTGGGTTGACCGAATGGCCTACTGTAAAGCCAGTCGTGGCAGTCGTTTGAACGATATTATTTTTCATCCATAAATGACAATGTTCAATCTTCAAAATAAAATAAAAAGTTTGAAAAAATATTGATTCGCTTTTTTATAGCCGATTCAAAAAGCAAACTTTACATGGCCCACCCTATACATATGAACGTAATTCAAAACACTGGAATATGAGACCAGTTATATTCGGTAGTACCTCCGTGGGGTAGTATTCTTGAAAATTCGGGGTTTCCTGCCTGCCTCGATGACTGTCATAATGGGAATTTTACAAAAAAAAAAAAAAAATGCACGATGAACTTCTGCTGCCTAAATACCTACGCTCTAGCTCCATGTAGCTCACAATCTCAGAACGTGAGAACGTGAGACCAGTCATATTCGGCGACACCTCCGTTTGATAAGTATGTGCTATAAAAATTTCAAAGTGCCTTAATGATAGCGAGCAGTCAAAAAATTCCACCAAAATCTATGCGAAAAGTCGTAAATTTCTTTACCATGTCAGCCGGGCGTAAGTAGCCAGAGCAACGGCGGCAGTTTCGGGAGCGGCGCATTTGTCATGAATCTTGGATGCCTCTGCAATAATTTTAAGAGCCATCAGGCCGATCAAGATGAAATTGTTTCATATCACCAAAAACGATGGACTGCCATTAATCATTCCAGCGCTTATGATTATCAGCGAATGCGAGTTTAGCAGTTTTGTGGCGTCGTGTAAGCTTCGGTTTTGCTAGTATATTTTGTTATTTTAAATTCGAAACCTTCACTAAAAGTTTTCCACATTCTTCTTTCCGCATCGTTGAGAGAAAGTTTACATCTAATTTATGATAGTTGGGGCTAATGTTTTATTGACAGCCAACCGTCTTATCTCTCTCTTAAGCCTGCCGTCAATCTTAGGCTTTGGACCAGTTCTGTTAATTCTTCCATATCCATCAAGATTTTCTAAACAGTTGTGGGTGTTATTTTTATTTCAATTAACTTTTAGCTATATTTTGCGAACCGATTCACCATGAATTAGAATACTTGCGCGCTCCTCGGTAAACAGCTGCGTTCCTTTTGGCATAGTGCCCTAGAAAGTTATTATCCCCGCACGAAAATCATTTATTTACTGATGGAAACTACTGTTGCTAACTGTAGGAAAATTCTCCTACATGCATGGATTTTTGTCTAAAAAATGTTTATAGGGGAAAAAGGACAGATTTTTTTTTAATTTACTAAATGTAGGGAATTTTTAAGAGATACAGAACAAATCAAAGACAGAGCGGAGAAAGTATGAACAATTTCCCGAAAATAAAAATCTGCATTAAAATTTGCTGCCAAATCTTTTTCATTGTTATGGCAGCATTCTTTTAAAATAATATATCATACATTGAATTGGATTGGTAATATTGCCGAGGTGGTGAGAATTCGCTTGCTCTCAAGTTGTGCGCGCTTTTTTCTTTTTGCTTGCAGAAATTTTTGAGTAAGTTTTAAACGATTTTGCTTTTAGCTTTTGTTTTAACTTTTTTTTATATATTACAGAAATGAGTTTACCATCTGACTACCCCGAGGAAAGCAAGAGCAAGCGATTAAAATCGCAAAGCGGAAGTTCAACGACCACTTTAAGGGCTGGCTTGAGGCTGTAGCAGAAGATCCATATAAATTTACGCTGGTTGCAATAAAATTTTAGTATGCCTCAAATCCGATCTCATCAAAAAATCGGAGCCAAAAGCAGACAAAACAAAAATAAAGATTGTAAAAACAACACCGAAGGTAAAGAATTAAAAAAAATCTCACCGACAGTTCCAAAAAATTTTGATTTAAGACTCAGTATTTTGTTTTGCGGAACACAATGTGGGCGCTGTGGACCATTTAATACTACTTTTAAAAGAAATTGCGTCCGATTCTAAATTATTACAGAAGTCTGAGCTCCGCAGACAAAAATGTATCAGAATAATAAAAAAATGTATTGGCCAAAGTGAGGAAAACAATGTAGTAAATTTTGTGTTGTACTAACAATAATACTGGAATTGTGAGAAAAGCAAACGTAAGAATTGTTATGGGGAACAGTTTTTGTGGGCGTAGGGGAAAAAATTGAAAAATACGTACTTTTTTTTGGGCGCTGTAGGCATTTCTCAAAAAATTAGTTCACAACACTGATGAAAACTACGCTACTTGCCTCAAGGAATCTTTTGAATTGTGAAATGTGTATGAAAATGTTACAAGAAATGAGATCTTAACGAAAGCACTTGTCCCTTCTAACTACTTTATATCCTTGAAGAAACGCAAATTTCAAGCAACGCACGAACGTAACGAGACTTGAAGCAAAAATAATTTATTAATTTGACAAAATAATTTAAAATAATCGCTTGTTCGTGCACGCATTTAAATACATTGAGAGGTAACTCAAGAAAATATTATCCAGCTATTTTGGGAGAAAAATTATGAAGCTGGTGTGTCCCATACGGCTATTTCGCTTAGTGCATTAAGAGTAAGCGCAGTTACATGGGCATCTTCGAAAAAATTAGAACCCATATACTGGCGGGCCGAAATCGATCTGTTATTAGTTTTTTTTGTTTGTTTTTTGGAGCGTAGAGGCGTCTGATGAATAGATCCTGGTTATTTTGCTTGCCAAATCCTGTTATTTTGCTTGCCTGTAAAGTCACTTAACCAGAAATGAGATGATTCTCTTTAATAAGTCAGCGCGCCGAGCGCTTGGCGAGCGCAGCAGTGCTTTTGTAGGAAAATTTCAAAAATTTCAAAGCATTGTTCAACATTGTTACATTCAGTGGTTAATTGTGAAGCTGTCCTTTTAACTTCGCCCGCTAAACACTTTCAAATTTCAAGCGTAACTATTGAAAAATCCTTTACGTACAATATTAAGTATTGCAGGATAAATTTCGAAAACTTAAAGAAAGGAATGCATTCAGTTTTTGCCAAAGCAATGCCATTCTTTAATGACCCAATTTGTTATCATTCACTTAATATGCAGGATTCAAAGGCACTTATGCATTCTGACCTTTTTCTCATCAAATATATAACCCTATTGAGGCGTTTTAGATCCCTTTCCCCTTTAAACATTTACTTCTTCAGTTCGTTTCTCCCCCTAGTGCATTTAAATACCTGTTCTCCTATATATTGTATTTTTTTGTTTTTTTTTTGTTTTCCTCGAATCCCTTTAACTATGCTCCCGTTTCCTGTTCAAATCGTCTGCTTTGCGAAAAAGAGTCATTAGGCTAAAAGTTTTTACCGACAGACTGTCATACATTCACTAACGACAGTTGACAGCACATTTGCAGGTAATTTGACAAACTAACTGTTTTTCATAGCACTACTTTAGCATAACCACTGACTTCCACTTCTCGCCCCTCTCTGTTTCGCTCACCAGCCATTCTAGCCATTCTCATTGCATGCTTTCGGGCTCAATCCACACACTGCATATGAATTAAGTTTTTAAAAACTCATAGTCGGAAAAATAAATTCAATTGTGGTTTCATTTATTTATTTATTTATATACGCGTTGGCGAAGGTGCAAACAGCTCTGCTGGCGCTCCAATGCAGGCCGTCAGCCTTGGGTGCTGATTATGGGCTACACAGCCAAACAATACTTATGTACATATCGATACCGCACCCGAGCCATCAACAGCACCAAACAAATACAACAAAAATTCACTGTTTTGGCATTCAACTTTCATGTGAGCCGCTTTTGGCTTTCATACATTCGTGTGCTTGTGAATATGAGTGTGTTTGTACGACAGCTTTCTAGCAATTCGCGAAGGTGGAATAGTTTTGTCTGCAGCAACACAATTTATGATGTCTTTGCTGTGGCGTTTGGGAAAGTCAGAGTTGAAGTTGGAAGTCGTTACGGCGGAAAAGGCAAATTTGCATGTGTGCTTTGCCAGTGCATGAGGCTGATGGGGTGAGCGGTGGTGTGATTGGAAAGAGAGTGGAGTGTGTTGAAAAATATGAATTGTGGTAAAATTAAACTTTATACATACACACACACACACACATATCATTCGTATGCTAAAGAGTGGCATAAATCGAAGAAGTTCACAAGTGGTGCTGCGAATAAAATGGTAATGTGATTTGTGTGTGATTGAAGACCACATTTATACGATTAAATTTGCAAATACGAGTATGCACACATACATATGCATGTTTGTGCATGGTAAATACAGTAGGAGCAAAAGCGGTTTAATCGGAGATAAAGAAACATTTTTTTCTGCCGTCCGAACCTGGAAAATCTTTAGTCCTGAAACGGAGTCAAATAATTACGGTATGCAAAAAAATTTGTAATATAAGATGCGTTTTGAAGTAAACATCATTTTTTTAGTTCATCGGTGATATCATCTGTTGACAAATATAAGCGCTGATGAATGTGATGGTGTGCTTGACTCTTTAAATCTATCAATGGCGTCAAGTATCAGTGGAAATCTTAAGTGTGTGACTTAACCGTTTAACGACTCCGAAAATCCTAGAAATGCTGAAACTAAATATATATAATATTTGTTAAGGCTTGTATGCTGAATTCAAATCTGTCGATATAGCTGACAAATTTTAAATGGTGTTTTCATTAGGCCGATAATTTTTTAAAAATTCGTTACTTCCCAAATATTCACAACTTAGGGATTTCGAAGCTGTTTATTACGAATCTACATATAATTCAGATTTAAAAAATCTAAAATGGCGGGACATTTTTTTCAAAAGTAATCGCGCTTGCTTCGAATTTCTTACAGAGATGGCGTCGGGGTCAGTTTCAACGAATTTGAAGCCACATAAGGGACTTAAAATGCTGCATCTAAAATGCGAATCATTATCTATTCTTCCGTGATATTGGTCAAAAAATTCCCAATATTTCATGTTTACAATTATTTCTAAATTGTTTTAGAAATAATAAATAATAGCCAAAGCAGAAAGGCATACACTTTGTTTTGAGCAAGTCGTGATTATTTTGTAGGTGGAACATAAAGAGGGAAAATTAAAGATTTGCATCTCAAACAATCATTTTTTCCTTATCTACTAAAAAAAATTGTTCAAAAATAAGATCGGATAATTACTTTTGCGCCATCTTGTATATATGTATGTATTTCTCAGATCAGTTTAGGTTAATCTTAACTTTTTAAAATGGGAAAACCTTCAAAAAAAGGGGGCGTGTTTCAGAGCTCTACCATCTGACTAACTTTTGTCTCATTAGTACGGCATCAGCTCCGATATCGACTTTTTGTCTGGCAATGAGACACGTAGAAATATCTGGTACTTGTACGTAGAAATATCTTCGAGAGAAAAAGAAACGTTGCATGCAACATTTAAAGTAATTGCTCGTCCGGTTCTGGGTTATGCTGCGCCCATTTGGCTGTTTGGCGCTAGTGATTCTCAGTGGACAAAGCTCCAGACCTGTCAAAATACTGCTATCAGGACAGACAGGGGATGCCTTCTGATGACCCCCTTGCAATACTTTCACAACAAGGCTTCCATGAAGAAGTACAGCATAATGCTCCGCATGTAATTTCTGTTGTGTGCATGTGTGATACCGTAAGAATCACCATTGCAGACATTTGCTGGAAGCAGAGCCATCTCCCAGGCGAGTCAGGAGACTAGAACTACTCTAGAACTACAGCGACGAGATCCAGGATGAACGTAACTGCAACTACTGGACTGGACAGTAAATAGACAGATACTAAACAACAATCATTGGGAGACTCTCACCACCTTCCCAAGTCTCCGACCCCCGAATGCCGTTATTGGAGTCCAAACACAACCCATTGCAGACGAAGAGCTTCAGCTGTCTCGTGAGACCCGCCTATCTTTGGCCCATTTACTATATAGATTTTGTAGTTGGTTAAACTCCTATTTACCTAGAATCGACACCGACATACTCAGTGTACGTCCGACATGCGAAGGCACACAACACGATACTAATCACCTATTCACATGCCCTCTCAAATCCACTCAAACTCCCTCTTAATCCAACCATGGAAACAGCACGTTTATCGGGCTTACCGTTAGATGCATTAGACTGTGACGATCGGTGACCACATCGCACTAGCAGGGCCTAATGTACTGCTATAACACTAACCATAACACCAACAACAAAATAATAATAAGATTAGCAACAAAAAGGACAACAAAAACAAGAACAACAACATATCCCTTACACCATTATTCAAGACCATAACGCTTTGATCTAAAGGTAAAAATTTAGATCTCCGAACAAGGGCGTCTTACGTAGTATGATCTTGGCAGGTATATGGATTTGATTAAATATTGCAGAATATGCCCCACCAACCCCCACCACCAGCTTCGGCCATCCATAAACTTGTTGGCCCTACCTCTGTCTTCAAATGTTGGACGAATTTTAATCTTTTCTCCAAGTGAGCCCCTGGCGTGGGCAGCCATTTACCCTAACCTAACCTAAGATGTAGCTGTGATTTGAACTTTTTTGTGGATTCCCGTTGAAGATTGATGCCACGTCGACTATGCAGCAAAGTCCCAGCCACTTCAGTTTAGAACTGGTCATGTAATTAGTTGTTGCAATAAAGTTATAACGCACAATTATTTCAAAGATTTACCTTTTCTAATAAACTAAAAATCACTAAAAAATATTGAATGGATCGGCACAATCTGTATCTTTGTGTCTAAGCATCCACAAACGTTTAAAGCAGATTTCATGTCAGAGTAGGTACAAATAAAAAAATAAAATAATTGGCGCGTACGCTTCTGTTGGTTGTTTCGTCGAGTTCCTTCTCCTATTTGTGGTGCGCGTCTTGGTGTTGTTCCACAAATGGAGAGGCCTACAATTTTAAGCCGGCTCCGAACGGCAAATGATTTTTTATGTGGAGCTTTTTCATGGCAGCAATACACTCGGAGGTTTGCCATTGCCTGCCGAAGTGCGACCGCTCTTTTGAAAAATTGACATTAATAGTTGTGCACATTTTATTTGCGCTCACTGTATTTTAAAGGAAATTTGTTATTCGCAACTAGGCAGCATTTTTTAAAACTTTCGCAAAACTTTCCTCGTGTGACACAGCATATGAGTGGCAGAAAACGCGAACAAGCGGCCTGTACTACTGGTATGGATATACGCACACCTACAAATATGAGTGTACAACTACATATATATGTATGTGTGAATATATGTAGGTATACATGTAATTCCACAGACTTCCACAAATATTGCACTTTCGCAACGGATGGCAAAATAGACATTTTTTGGGTAAAAAGAAACAAACACAAATAATCACAAAAATCGCGTAAGTGCAATAAAAGCAAATAATTTTGAAATCAACAACAAGTACAACAATAGTAAATATGCACTTTGTATGTAATATACGCCCCAATAAACTTTTGAGGTCTTATAAATTGTCCTCACTTTTCGCAAACATTTAGATTTGTTGGTTTTGTTGTTCTCGACTGCGCGATTCATATTAATAATATCCGTTTGGGGAGCTTAAAAAATAAGTATGTGGCAATGCAATTTGACATGCATGGTATGCATGCGATTGATAGTGTGAGTGTGTGTGTATGTGTGCATGTGTTTCGCACTCGTATAGCAGCAAGTCGTCGCAGAAGGATGTAAGTACAGCAAAATAAATAGCGGCAAATGTGGGAAAATAAGCGCTGAAATATGAAAAACTTGGGATTTTTAAGGAAGCACAACTGCTGGAGGAGTATGAGAGGGAGTGGCGACGGGATAGGCGTGCAAGGATGTCTTAGCGAATACGTTATGATGTATGAAAAATCACTAACTACCGCATAAACAACTCAAGGCATGTGGAAGCGTGAAGCGCCAGCACCAGGTGACAAGGATGCGACTTCAAGTGTGGCGGCAAGGAAATAAATAGACAAGCACACAAACAAACGACCGTAACCAAATTTGCTTGCATGCGTTTATATGTTTTTTTGTTTTGTTTTTTTTTTGTTTTTTGTATGTTTGGTAGGAGTTATGGGAAGTAAAGCGCCTACTTTTTACTGCCTGTTAATACAAATACATTCGTTTTTTCACCGACCTCCTGCACTGAAAAATCATTGAACTAATACGAATTGAAGGATAAGGACTTTAGATGTACGCTAAGCGTTTACTGTGGCAGCAGAAGGAAAATAAGAAAATTTCGCTTCCCTATACCAGTTGATCTACTAATATTTTTGCCAGTACACTTTTTCCGTTCTACATATTCGCAAACCCTCAGCAAAATCACACACATATCCTTCTGCCTGGCTGATTGCGTTTGTGACGCATTAAGGGCTTTATAGGAAAATCAAATCGCTTTGCCTGCGCAAAAATAAATATGCGTTTAAATATTTGAGTGTATCTCAGGGTGTGCCATTTATAAGTATGTTTGATAGTTGTTGCCCGATTTGCTTCTTCTATGGCGCTGTAGGAACTTCTATTCAGCACAATTTTAATTAAGTTTTATTTTTAAAATTACTTCAAGTATCTTCTAGCCGTGACGCAATAAATTTTAGAAAAAAAAAATGAACAAAATTGAGGTTTGCACTTTGACCCTAAACTCTTTTGCGTCCTCTACTCTTCTCAATACCTCATCTGGTCTGAGATTCCGTCAATAAACCTGGAATGCAGTTGGGCTGGACTCATGGTGAAAATAATTCAGCAGGTGTGGTCAAGATCAGACCATTAACAGGCTTTCAGCAAATTTGAAAGAATCAGCTGATTGGCTGGCGTCATCCGGAGCATGACAGCGGTTTGTTTATAAAAAAACTGAGATTGTGTTTGTGATATAGGTATGGAAGAAATCTATGTAGCCTCGGCTCATATTACTTTGTTGCCATCTGAACAACGACTGATGGGACAAGTGTGAGTGAGAATTCGGCTGCCTAGTATTCGGTGACGTGGTATCCGAAGTTGTTCGCAATATTTTCTTTCTCACCAAAGCAGATTAGCCAAACTAGGTAATCTATTATTCTCGGGTTGGACTGATTGTAGGTGCCTTTCTTCTGGGCATGGCAGGTCGAAATGCTTACTTCTACTTCCCGCTTTGGTATCGCATGCGAAAAGTAAGTGTAGTTGTGATTCTGGAGGTCGCATTATCGGCAGGAATCATCGGACCTTATCTCGAGCCTGTGCTGATGGCTGCACAGTCTGCAGTGACTAGTGAGAATGCCCGTAAGCAGTTAAAGTTTATTTTTAGCGAGTTTATGAGGTGTTTCAACTTCTTTTGTCTATACCCTCACAGTAAAGATTGAGCGCCACAGTTTGGTGCCTGCTTGCCGACAGATGGCATACATTTTCGGCTGGGAGATATTCGGAAATCCACCCATGGACACCGACAGTCAGCGAGAGACTCTTACTTCTTAAACTCCCGACCCCCGAATGCCGTATTCGGAGTCCAACCAGCACCCATGGCAGAGGAAGAGCTTCAGCTGCCTCGTGAGATCAGCGTAACTTTGTCCGAATTACTCCTACTTATCCAGAATAGACCCCGACATACTCAATATATGTCCGGCATGTGAAGGCACATCACCCGATGGTGGTTAGTTCACCTATTCACATACCCTCTCAAACCCACTCACCTTATACCCTTCTCCCTCTGGACCCAAGCCGTCGAAACAGCACGTTTCCTGGGTCTACCGTTAGATGTTAGACGATGACGATCGATGAAAGTGTAAACTGCTACAAAAACCACAAGAACAAAAGTTTTGTTTTGAGACTAAATATTCCAACGTTCTTCTTTCGAGTGATTTATGTTCCCTCGTAAGTGTTTTGTACACTCATGAAGTGTTTTTCCAGAAGAAGGTGCATTCCAGTCTTCTTCTGTTCAATCCTGAACTATGGTATTATCATTTTTGGTGAGTCGGCCATATTCTTAGATGACATCACATTTCCTTTGCCAAGTTTTCCTAACCACGTTCAACAGGGTACGCTTTAGTGACCGCTGCGTTAAATAAGAAATTTTATATCGGTTTCGGGGCTGTGAATGTCCACACATCGTGCATGGAGACACCACTTAAGTCATTGTTTGGTAAGTTGGGCACGCTATATACAGCACAGGGCTATCCTTCTTCGAGGATATCAAAGCCAGTGCTGCAACCCTCAATATTATCTGATGTTGATCCATGATCACCAAATTTTTACGACCATTTATTGAGGAAATCAATAGAAGGATTATCGGCTGGAGCAGAAAAGCGCAATAGACGAATAATTTTGTCATTCTGAGCGACAATCAGACGACTCTGGTTCTTGAGTGTATAGAGATACTGAATCTGAACGCACAATCGCATCCGGCTAATTTGGGTTCCAGAACAATAACTGGGAACGAAAACAAGAGAAGCAAACGCATTAACAAGAGAGGCTGCGACCTCTTCATTAATAGAATTCGAGCTTTTTCTTGCCATGGGACAACACACCTTCAAAGAGAAGCTTAGAAGTGAAGAGCTGAGGCTAAGAGAAGTTAGTTAGCACCAAACTATCGAGCTGCACCAGGAAAAATCCTTACTGGGAGGTACAAAAAAGAGGTTTAAAAACTCATAGCTTTCCCCAAAGATAATCTGAGAATGCTGACGGGCATTCCCACTGGCTCTTGTCATTTCTGCGATCAATCCCAGCAGACTGCAATGCACCTTCTTTTTAAAGGCAGCGCTATAGCGCCGAGCAGGCTGGACATCTCGGCCATTTGCAGCCAGAACAAAGACAAACGCTCAGTCCAACCCACCCCCATCTTTAGCTTAATAAGGGAGCTGGGTCGTAATGAGGTACTGTGATTAATAAAGGACGCAAAAGACCATGAAGCTAAAGTACAAACCTCTAATAGATATAAATCTAAAGCGAATACAAACAGACAAGCTATGGAGCGCTTAGAGATCAAAAGAACGATTTCCATCACTCCAAATCATTTGATTTTTATCTAGGGGGGAAAAACTATTGCAAAAAATTCATGATTAATTTTGCGCAACCTTGTACAAGCAGCGCGTCCATCTTTCTTTAGGTTTTTGGTGGAGCCTCGCCTCCAGTTTTTGATGTGCGTGGGGATATAATTTAACAAATGCAGAGACTCGCAGTTTTAAGCCGCCTTCGTATAGAAAATACCTTTTCTAGCACTTTTACTGCTTCAGGTCTACTCTGGGTTTCGAATCCGAAGCAGCCAAACTCACAAGTCATACACAACTCCCGCGGCTACAGCGGCCAAGAAAATCACACAAATGCTCCCTTATTTTCTAAGAAATGCAGAAGAAAGAGAAAACTAAATAAATAAATACATAAATAAATAAATGCTGACTATCCTCTCGATCTTCTCATTGACCCCATAAATTGCATTGATTCAAACAAAATTTTGGTCGGAGGAAAGCGAAATTGACGCGTTTTCACTAAGTTATTCAAAGGCCCCATTGAAGCTCTATGCTCCAGTGGGAGAACCGATGATGAAGATGTTTCATAGCTCTCAAGTGCCAATTATACTTGATATATAGAACACCCTGTATATATTATATGCTCGCCTTTATGACACGTACTTTGCATCTCATTGCTTCCGCTACCACTTCCTCTACCTTTAACTACATTTTATCGCGGCTGCTAGAAGTCTACTTAAAAGTCCTTAAAAAATTATTGCCTTTATTGCATGAGCTTATCCCTGTCGCATAAGCGCTCATCACGCGATTTCCTATGAAATTCTTGCATTGTTGTAACAAAAGTCTTCAGTTTTTAATCCACCCTGCCCCGCTTGCTACATTGTACCCATTCTCCAGCTGCCATTCAGCTGCCTTCAAGCAGCGCCAATGCGTCGATTCGTTGGCTTATGAATGATTCTCATTATTTCATATATCCTTACATATCTCTTGAAACGCATACACGCTTAAACACATACATGCAAATACACATCTGCAAACGCATACATTTATTCATATGCTTCAGCTTCAATGCACCACTCCAGCTGAAAGCGTATGAAATGCTTTGTACCTCACCTCCGTCGCCACTGTCACGCCTATTTGTACGCCACTTTCATAAGCTTTTGTTTTGCATTTGAATAGTAGCCGTGTCTTCAACTTAGTCTTTGACAACCCCAACCCCTCGCTTGCGTAGGGTTTGAAGAAGTGTTTCTTCTCACATACACACACATACTTACACGCCTTACATATGTGGGTGTATTTGTACAAGTCAGTCTTATGAAATCATTCACTGGAATGTCAATATTACGCATTGCCATCCGCTTGCTTTGCCGCGGACGCGGATTCCACTAGCTCGCGACGATTGCCAACAATATTGCACGGATTGATTCAGCAGTGCATCCTGCGCCAAACACTCGATGGCGTTTTTTTCTTCTTTTTCTCTTCATTTTCATCTTTTTTTTTCGTTTTCAGTTCCGTCATCATCAGTGCTTCACTTGTTTCTGGAGCATGTGTAGAAGGATACTTCAAGCGTAAAATCTTAATAGAATTATAATTTCCATTGTTTACAAGTCGGCTCCGGCTCCGGATGGTTAAGGAAACGTTTTCTGGTTGTGCTGTGACGGCAAAAGCTTAGCTCGCAGGTAGTTGCGCTGCCTACGGATGTGTTTATTGTTTGCCAAAGCTTTGTTCTTAGAAGGCTTACGTACGAGTTCATACTCGTATATTCAATGGGGTTTCCAGTCTTTGTTTTGCGGAGCATGTGTGCGTGTGGCAGTTGTTGCATGCAAACAACTTTTATTTGAAGTTATAACAATAAATTAATATTATCTGTAATCGATTATTTGTGGTGATAAGCGTAATGCCAAGGACGTTGTGTAGGTCAAGGAACAGAATAGTTGATTATTACAGTAGAACCTAGATTAGCAAGGAAACTCTACAAGTGGTAAAAACCTCAAGGTCCAGTTTGTTTCCACCACAGGAAATATATATAAATGTACATAGAATGGGCACTAAGGTTAGATTTTTGTGGCACTCGGCTTAGAGCAGCACTTAGACGATGTAGGTCCGCTGTGTGACACGAGAACCTCAGTGTTTATTCATAAAGAAACCATTTAGACGCTATTATGAGGAGAAGGATGTATTTTAACCCAACACCGGTTAGTTCCGTAAGAGAGCCAGCAAAAGAAAATTTTCCTAACACCCTGGCTCTACTCCTACTTAAGGCAGGACAATTACAGAAGAAGTTTTCTACTGTTCTTCCTCTCCTGTTCTTCCTACACCTAGCCTAGAAGAGTGCATACCTAACAGCCAATGGTCGGTGACACAAGCCACGACCTTCGATATGTTCTCTCTTTAGAGTTTGAGCAATTCTCCTGACCTTTTCTGATCTATTTGTGGCCAAATTTGCCTGGTTGTAAAACACGTATTTTCCTCTCTCCATTATTCATTGGTCTCCTGGAGAATAATATTTTTATCCTTAATTTGCAAGATGCCATAGGAGTCCCAATACGGCCTCTGTTTTTAAGCAGTGGACGATTAGTACCCTTTCTGGTAGCTCATCGGCTTTGCAATTTCCTTCAATATATCTATGCCTCAGAGCCCATATAAGATATACCTTGAAGACGATGCTAGTATCATTTAGAGCTGCCGCACATTCCTGAACAACCTTTGATCTTAGTATTACTGAATCCATTGATTTGATTACCGCCTGGTTATTCGAGAAGACATCTATCGTAGTTTTTGTTAAGGTAGACAGCTACCTCCGTTTTGGCTAAGGCTTGGACCTAGTAGACGCTACAATAGACGCTAATTCCAATACTAATTCTTTAGAAAAAACTCCATAGTCTCTTTTATTGTAAACCTGGATCCATCCGTTCAAAAATTGGCGGTTACACCCTTTCGCTGGGTGTTTGGTCGCGGCCCTCCTCTGATTCGCGGTGCTCATCTTGATGTTTTTCCACGAATGGAAGCACCTTCAGCTTAATGCCAGCTCTGAACGTCAGATGGTTTTTATGAGCAGCTTTTTCGTGCCAGAAATACACTCAAAGATTTGGCTTCGCTTGATGAAGGGCAGCCGCTATTAAAAAAAAAACCTTTGATGATTCATCCTAATGCTATCCACGCGCAAACTCATTCCACTACCGCGCCATAGCAAATAGGAAACTTTAATAAGCTAGTAACAGATGCCAAGAGAACATTTCGTGAACTGTGTATTACCTATGCGGTCACCCAGTATTGCTAGTTTTTCAAAGCTATACGGCCATACATAAAATAACAAAGGGTATAACACAGGGTGAGGTACTATGCTCACAACTTTTTTACTTATAAATATCGAAGTTAGCCCAGCTCATCAGGAGTTTCATTGGCCTCATACGCTGACGATTGTTCAATATTGGCATACAGGAAAACCATTGAAGGCTTGAGCTCAAAAGCAATTGATTAATTATCCGATGTTGTTGTTGTTATTTTAACATTATGAACCTTATAAGCGTAGCTCTTGTAACTGTCTCAGATCGTTCTCGCTGCTTCATTGCCAGAAACATCACGCTTTCCCTATCAAATCCACGGCAAGCTTTTCTGTATGTCGGCGAACGAATTCAAACTTGAGTTTAATATTCAAGTCGATGAGGCACAAGAGTAGAGAACTGCGAAAAAGTTTTCAAATCGCTAGAGGCTAGGACTTGAAGCAAGGAAAACGAAGCATTGCTGGGGAGGTAATTACAAGGTTATCCGCCGCCCGATTCTACATATGCGATACTTGCTTGGTCAGATTTAGCGCGCTAGGTAGGGCTAGTTTACTGGGATGGCAGCTCTTGGTCGGGAAAAATTTGAGTCCAACCGGTATTTAGGAACGGCTGCTATGGGAATGTACCCGTTTGGTCGTCGAGAACTGTTGTAGAGGCAGTGGATGAAGCTGTAGACTTGGCAAATCACAGCGCTGAGAACTGTAACTGCATATCTTCTGATATCCCCAGTATATAATTTAAGCAGTGAGAGAAGCAACCAGATAATGAAAGCGAATACCCTGCTGAAAGACTACCGTAGGGACTACACTAGACAGATATTTGCCAAAAGCCAATTCGCATTCCAGAGATATCAGGAGCCTTTCTTACTTACTTGATATCATAATGTGGACCACTACCTGCGAAAAAAAAATTTAGGGAAGAGAAAACCGTCTACAGCCATCCAGTGCTGTTGTGGTAGTGGAGTAGAGAAAAGGGATCTGGGATGGAGAAGCCATCCCCAAAGGGCACGCAAAGGAATCCCAAGCATCTACTCTCTCTTTCTCTGCAGGATCCCCACAGCTTCTCCGCATAAGTACCGATCTCCCTGTGACCAGTGAAACCGCAATGAGTTTAGAAATTGAATGGCGGTTGATTCCAATCGCATTAAGAGTTCTGTTTATATTGCATTGAGGCCATAGTGTTTTCGAAATAGCACACGATGAGTCAGACCTTCATCTGTCTTGCGATTTTTTTAGAAAGAAATTGTGTAGTTTCCCTTGAACAACGCTCAAGGGGACGTCAATGTCTGAGAAGGGGGCAACTGAAACCGGTTCTGTCGACTCCTCCTTGGCAAGCTCGTCGTCAATTTCATTTCCCTCTATATTTCTGTGCCCAGGAATCCAGATAAGGGAAATGTGTCCTGCACGTTCGAGACGTTTGAGGCATAGCACAACCCTCAAAACCCAGTTTGCAGATGGAGAGATCAGTGCGAAGTACAGAGAAGGAAGGGGAGGTATCGTTCAAGATGCTACTATGTCCTACAGGAAGTTGCCTCCAGAGGCCAATCTCCGTCAACCTAACAGCGCTCTGAGCAGCAATAGATTTACCTTGCAGATCCATAGGAAGTAAGTGCAGAATGACGTTGAAGGCAGCAGTGGGACATGTTCTACAAGCACCAGTGATGCCCATACATGCAGTTCTCTGCACTCTCTTTAGTTTAGTGGTGATGTAGTCCTTCGGAAGAGCTACCTACCAAACTAGGCAACCATATGTCAAAATTGGCAGAACCGCTAAGTTGCACATCCAAAGTACGACACGTGGCTTGAGACCCCATTTTTTGTCGAACATAGACTTACAGGCGTAGAAGACTATACTAGCCTAAGTGACGTATTCGAAGACAAATTATCATCTCTCGCAGCCAAATAACCTCAGGTACCTCATGCGCACAATGTTCTTCTTCTTTTTCTTGATTGGCGCAATAACCTCCTAAGCGACTATGGCCGAGTTTAGCAAAGCGTGGAAGCCGTTTCTTTCTCTTGCTAACCGACGCTAGTTGGAATAATCAAGCCCTTTTCCATTTGATCTTTCCAACGCAGAACAGGTTTGCCTCTTTTTCTGCTACTAACAGCTGGTACTGCACCGAATACAGAATACTGCCCCGGAGCTTTTGTATCCATTCGGACGACATGACCCAGCTAGCGTAGCTACTTGGCAGTCGCTGTAAATTATTCGCTGCGCTATGTCTATGTCGTCGTAAAGCTCATACAGCTCTTCGTTCCATCGCCTGCTATATTCGCCGTTACAAACATGCAAAGGTCCAAAAATCGTACGCAGAATCTTTCTCTCAAACACTCCAAGGGACGCCTCATCGGATGCTCTACGTTACGTTAACAAAATTACGGCTGATTTCTACCTGTATGGAATTGACGCGGCCATACTCAATATATAAGTATATTGAAGGAACCTCCCATGGCACTAAGCATTTCTTCATTTGACTCCTCACACTAACTCGCGCCTCTGGTACGATCCCGACGAACCAGCTGGATTTCTCGAGCCTGGTAAACAAACAGTGTTACGCATGGTTTAGAGTCCAATCAGGAGCCATCTTTTTTGGCCGCCTTGGGGGACTCACGTTATTCTGGCACAATCACGAGCTGGAAATTATAGCTGGGTATACTACTATGACACTAACCACATCTTCACATGCCCTCCTAAACCCACTCATCTAGCGCTCCTTTCCCTCCAGTACCACCTTGGCGAAACGGGGCTACCAAGATGAAATAGATGAAAAGAGATAGACTACGACTTCCCCTCGCAGGGAAGGGTTTTGTAAAGCGCTATAACAACAACAACCAAGTGCAATTATTGTACACGAATCCGTTATAAAACAGGATTAAAAATTACCATCACTTTTGAGAAAAAATCCATAGCAGTGAGGCCTTTTACACCCTTCAAAAAACAAAAAACACCACGTTTTCCAATTTACCTTTGGCTTTGCTGCAGTGCCTACTCGCACTTCACTTAATTCGTGAGAAAATGAGTCTCTAAAGCCGAGTTACATAAACAAAGAACTTCATATGCAACAAGTCATATAAATGTTGATCCTTGAAGAAGTGCAATAAGAAGGAATAGTTTAAGAAAAAATACACATCAGCTGTGTGAAAACAAGCGGAAATCCTTAATAATCAAATTCGCCGATGTGCGCTCGATGCATCCACACACCACTGGCGTTGACATCCTGCTTCCTTTCGGTTGAGCGCATTCCAACTGGTTGCGGTGCCTGCCACATTTTCTCCTCCAATACATAACTTATGCATAACCTGCATTGAAACACTCACTTATCCTCTTCTTTAGCCACTTGCTGTGCTACTGCAGCGAAAATGTGAGCACGAAAAAATTTCCATCATCCTGTTGCATGGACAACACGGCACCCTCTGTGACTGCCACCTACGGTGCTTCCATGCTAACTACTCCCCTCGCGCTAGGAGTCAATCACAGCGCAAATAGGCACTGTAGCAAATCTTCTTCAACTGCGTTGTTGTTTGTTTTTTGTTTTTGTTTAAGGCGCTTGCTGCAACATATTTGCTTTGACGGTACGTTTGACATTTACGTTTGCATTTGAGTGCTTTACACACTTTCTGTCAACTTTGTCGCTATGTAAGGTTGCATGTATGTATGTGTGTATGTATGTGTCCTGTGTGCGGTGATGTGAATGCATGCATGCATACAGGAAGACAGGACGATATGTAGGGGTGTGAGTGGACGCTGGAGTCGTAACACTGAAGTGACTTTTAATAGCTGCTTTCCAGCTGAAGCGGGTTTTATGTTTTTGCTCTTTGACATAATTTTCTTTGATGATTGCCACATGTTGCATGCATTATATTGCCATAGCGCCTTACGGCATAAAAGGACCTCAATTTTATTTTCTTTTTAGCTCCTTCCATTGTGGCAATAAGCTTATGAAAGTGCAATATTTATAATGAGCTTTGTGGCATGCATTCATGAGCGTGTATTTGTGTGTGTGCGTGTGGAAGTTGAAAGAGCTCAAATCGAATTATTGGCAATTATGAACACTTCAATGTTGGCAAAGTGTTGGAAATGTAGGAGAAATTATAATTTCATCAAACAGAAAGAAAAAGTTTCTCTATGTGATTTGTACAAGGTGGCGCAAAATGAATCAATCTATCGGAATATTTGTAGTTTTTGGAAATGGCGTCGTACAACAATCACTGTTGATACTTGTGGACTAGACAGCTGCGGTATACAGTGTAGTGTTAGCAAGATAGAAGTCGGGCTGGAAGCTGACGAGTGCACAATTGGCGTGTTCGTGGACATTGAGTTGCTTTTTGATAATGCCACTTTGGACTCAGTATGTTCCGCTGCCAAACGACACGGAATTAATCAAATCATTGTAAAGTGGATACATTCCTTGCTCTATGAGAGGCTGCTAACCTGTGGGGAGAACAGTGACGAACTAATTACCGGTAGGGCCAAGCAAGGATGCTCCTAAGGTGGAGTCCTTTCTCCACTGTTGTGGTGCATCGTCGTAGACTCACTACGAATGGAGACGCAGAAATTCAGATTCCATGTTCAAGCATATGTGGACGATGTCTATGCGCTAACATGGATAAATCCCACTTTGCATGAAAGTGCAGAGAGTTCTGGATAAAATCGACGACTGGTGTACGAGACGGAGTTTCTCCGTCAATCCGTACAAAACTGCCTTAGTTTTGTTGATGAGAAAACGGAAATTGGATTTACTTAGTCCTTCAGCACTGAAATTGAAACTGAGTTGATAAGAAACTAAGTTGGGGACACGTGTTTCGCTGAAGGTGGATCGCGCAGAATTTTTCAACAATGCCGTAGAGCCTTTAGCAAAACTTGGGGCCATAAACACACTGTGGTCTGGTGGATACACACAGCACTTATCAGATCAATTATCACTTATGCCTTTGGGGTTTGGTGGCGACGGACTACGGTTAAGACCACACTTCGGGAGCTATACAGACTGTAAAGAAGCGCCTTAGGGCATAAAAGGGTGCCGCGAGTACAACCTCCAGCGATGCCCAAAATGCTCTGCTTGATTTGCTCCCCTCGGATCTTAAGATACTACAAGAAGTAATAAGAACGGACTCCATAAATATGGTTTCTGGTACGAAGATGGAACTTCGGGACACAGCGAAACCTTTGAAATGCTGACGCTGTACCCACTGTTTTTGGGACCTATGGACGACCTTAGACCCATAGTTTCATTTAGAAGGAACTTTTCTGTCAAATTTCCATAGCGTGTGCTTACTCCAGAGTGAATTCAAAGAGGTTTGACGAATATTTTCTTTACCCAATGAAATAGGTTCTGAAGCCGGATGGAACTTAAACGATAGTAATAAGTATCATTATGCTATGGGAGGAATGGCAACTATTTTCCTAACGGAAATTTTTGCCGTTCTGAGAATAGCAGAATGGATAATTCAGATGTGATATAGTCTATAGTAACAGTCAGCTTTGGACTAAGCAGGCAATTGAGTAGTAAAGTTCTCTTTCGACGAACGAAACTAACACTCTACAAGACTCACACCCGTCCTAACGTATGGCGCAGAAGCTTGGACGACGCTTGGAGTGTTTAAGAGAAAGGTTCTGCACAAGATTTTTGGACCTTTGCACGTTGGCAACGGCGAATATCGCAGGCGATAGAATGATGAGCTGTATGAGCTTTACGACGACATAGACATAGCGCAGCGAGTTAAGATCCAGCGGCTACGCTGGCTCGGCCATGTCGTCCGAATGGATACAAATGCTCCGACTCTGAAAGTATTTGATGCGGTACCAGCTGGTGGTAGCAGGGAAAGAGGAAGACCTCCTCTGCGTTGGAATGATCAGGTGGAGGAGGACTTGGCTTCGCTTGGTGTTTCCAACTGGCGCCGGTTAGTACGAGAAAGAGACCACGGGCGCGCTTTGTTAAACTCGGCCAAAGTCGCTAAGCGATTATCGCGCCAATTAAGAAGAAGAAGAAGACAGTCAGGCTGCATTAAAGGCTCTGGAGAACGCAAAGCAAACCTCAAAGACTGTTCAAGAATGTAAGAAGATGCTTAGTTCCGTTCCAAGGCAGAACAACCTTGTACTTATATGAGCCCCAGGACTTTGCGATGTTCAAGGCAATGAAACTGCCGAAGAATTGACTAACTGCCAATCAGCGGTTACCCCACAGGGACCAGAGCCCATAAACGGAATCAGTTCTGCAAGAATCATAAAGTAGATCAGCGATTATGCATGCAATTTACATAAAGTGCGATGGTCCGCTCTGGAACGTTGCAGAACTGCAAAGTGTTTTGTGACAAGCCCGAACAGAAAACTGTCGAACTTTCTTCTAAAACTTAGAAGAAAAGACGTTCGGTTGATGGTCGGTATTATTACAGGGCACAATCCATGCGGTCAACATTTGACCGCCATTGGTATAATTGAGGAGCCGATTTGGAAGAGGCTCGAAAAAATTTTATTGGTCTATATATTATACCAATGCTGCTATTAAAATTCCTGCGGATATTTGCTAAAAGCGAGCTATGACCTGGTGGACTTAATCATTAGCCAAAATATTGTCAATTTAGTTCGCCAAGACCTCAATTCGAACGTGATTTCTATGCTTAGTTTGAACTTCACTGGTTCTGAGGGAATGAATGGAAGCTTTGATCTGATGGATCTGATCTAGATGAATATTTATCAGCTTACAGTAGGATCGATGAAAAAATATTTCCTGGCAAGGGTGTGATATTTTTTGTAATGAACACCGAAATGATCTTTTTGTTGACTAGTAAACAATATTAAATAAATTTTTTAAATATGCATAGCGATGGAATTGGTATGGGCTAAGAAACCTTATGAGATATCGCAACAGTTGGTACGATCCCAATTTGAATCCAGCCATTTACTCTAACTTTACAGTTTTCCTCAAACAAATGAAGCTGAAAGCGAGCTCGCTCAAAATGGTCCTCGACATAGAAGTTCATGATAGATAAAGACAAACTTGACCCGACTTCAATTTCATATGTACGTACTTATATATGTAACTCAATTGATATTATTTTCTAAAACTACAAGTAAGCACTCACTGTGTGGTGGCGTGAGCGCCAGTGCTGAGGACATACCCGGAAATGGTAGCGGTGATCGTGGATGCGGTTGTCCATCAGGTGGATTGAAATGGGTGGGTAGACTCATCGGTGAGGTTGGCGTAAACTCTTTACTCAATCGATTCATACTTTCTTCCAGACGTTCGTGCGGTATGGGCCCACCTGGCGGTCCGAAAGGCGGTATACCCGGCATACCCATTTGCCCAAGTATACTATTCGCATAGGCGTTATGTTGCTCTTGAAATTCCCGTTGTTCTCGTTGCATTGCCTGATCACGTTCGCGTGACTGTTGATGTGAGACAGCGGCGGCTGCTGCGGCGGCCGCTATTGATAGATCCATCTGATGTTCCATGTGTTGAAAGGGATTCTCGCCATTTGCTGCAGCTGCCGCTGCGGCTGCCGCGGCTGCATGCATTTGCGCCTCTAGTGCATCCATTTTGCACTGATTCTCTGCTGCTGCGCTTACGGCACGATCGATCCGTAGATCGCGCAGGCTGGCCGTCGCAAAAGGGTGCATGTTATTCGATGAGTTGGGTGTGGATGAAGAGGATGGCTTATTCAGTTGTCGTATGTCTTTCAGCGACAATACAATGCGATTGTTATTATTGACTTTGTTGCTGTTATTGTTATTATTCGCAGAACTGCCATCAGTGTCGTTATTCGAGTGGCTGCCACTTATAGAATTTTGATCTTTTTTCGTTGTGCAGAGATCCTCCGGTCCCTCCGAGAGGTTGGACATCGATTTGCGGCGTAACTCATTGGTGGCGTTAATAAGCTCTTCAATATCTTCGGCTTCGGGTATTGGTTCATTCTCATTCTCATCTTCGTGTTCATTTTCGTTTTCAATTTCGTCTTCTGGCTCCTCATCTTCTATGTCCATTGAGTGTTGCGCGTTGAGTGCTTCTGGTGAAAGTGTTCCATCCATGCGTGAACTGTTGTGCTGTTCTTCACTCGATTGGTATGCATTTCCATTTTTTTCATGTGATTCATTGTTCTCGTGGTTGTCATTACCGTTGCCGCTATCGTCGCGACGAGTACCCTCATCCTCGTCCATCGACTCGGCTATTTCACTTTTGATCACAGTCTTCAAAGCTTCTAAGCGCTCCGCATGCGTTTTCTCTAATTGCTCATCTAGCGTCAAAGGCAGGGGTTGTGTTTGTGGTGGCTCTTCTATGGGCGCAGGCGTGGCTGGTTTGCTCGCCATATCAAGTGGTAGATCGCCTGAGCGACGACGAGGGCGCGCTTGCTTCCGTCTGGGCATGGGTGAAGTACAGATATCTGAATTGAAGGTCGTATCAAGCGGCAAATCCTGATCGCTTTCTATTTCCCGTTCAAAATCATGCTCGAATGTACGCTCGCGCTTACGTTTGCGTTCACGTTCGCGGCGCGCTGACGAGCCAAAGAGCCTCGATGGCAGTATCACCTTAGAGCCAGCGGTGACCATTGAAGGAGTTTCCTCATCGAAACTTGAACAACGCCCCAGCTCAGGTGACATTAGCGACGTATCGATCATGCCAAAGTCATCAGGTGACGCGGCTGGCGTCGGTGTATGCTCTGGCACCGAGCTCTCAACCAAACCGCGCACCTGCAATGACTCTCCCGCCTGTATGAGCGTCTGCAGACGTTCTTGTGGCACGCTGATCTCACCACGATACATAAAATCTACGATCGCCTGCACCACCCAGCCCTGAAAGTCCTTCAACACGATAACGGGATGCTTGCACGGCGTCTCCGCAAAAACGCGCTGAAAGAACGGCGAACACGCAGATAGCACCATTTTGTGTGCATGCAAACTAGTTTCGGCGCACACCAGCGTCACGTCCACCAATGTTTTGGTCTGTAGCAGTGCGTCAAAGGCGCGCAATATATGATTCTGATGATTATTCCAACGAAGGCTATAGTGATCTGGTACGATGTTATTGGTGACGGCGATGGCGGGCGTTGCGGAACTGGTGCCTGTAGCTGCAACAGCAGCCACTGCAGCGGCGGCCGCGGCAGCAACAGCTGCTGCTGCTGTTGTAGCGCTACTCGATGAAGGTGTGTGCTGAGCGGTACTCAACAATGAGCTGGCCATTGTGGTAGTCGTGAGCGTGGGCGCTGAGCTGGCGGCCATCAGCGTACAAGTCGTGTTTTCCATAGTACGTCCGTTGCTGCTACTGCTGTTGCTGCTGGTGTTGTTGTGGTGACTGCGCGCGGTGGTCATCATCATATTGAGCGGTGGTGTGGGCGGTGTATTCGGCGGTGTTGTAGTGGCAACTGTGACGCTGTCCATAGAAGTTGTCGTTGTGATCGACGCTGTGCTATGCGACTGTGACAACGACTGTTTGCGTCTCTTAACAACGTGCACCGGTTCCATTAGCATTCAGGTAGAAAATCAATGCTTTTTGACACGTGAAATTCGCTAATGTTGACGACTGGCGAATGGGGCGAAGTAGTGGTTATGGGTATGTCACGTGGCACACCCACACGTAACTGCCACACAACTCGAACAAAATCTAATGAGCCTCTTAGCTGTGATTGCCAGTACTGGTACTGGTGTTGATGTTGTTTGTGTTTTATTTGCGCTGTCTCTGTTTACTCTGCAGCTGACTTTCTATTGCTATTTCTGCTGTCTTGTCTACTAAGCGCCGCGTCGACTAAATTTGAATTTGAATCAGTCGCTGTGTCTGCAATGAGATAAAGACAAAAGATAAACATGAGCTGGATTTTTTTTTTCTTTTTTTGTCTTTTTTTTTTTTTTTAATAAAGCACGCGAAATGTAGCGTGCATGTATGTTTGTTTTTTATTTAAGAATTTTTTGGGTACACCTTCCCACGCTCCACACAACAATCCATAATACAATGCGGCAAATGCCTAAGGATACGCGCCGTGAAAAACACATATGTATGTACGTATTAGTATGTGTGTGTATGCGTGAGCGCCTTCTACACGTCTTAAAGTATTCATGACATATGCTATGTGTGATAATATGTTAATGAGTTTCAGCATATATCATTTTAATGTCTTCGTTTTGCTGTCACTGCCGAAAATTCGCAGCATTCCTTATTTAAGAATACCACCAAAACCGGCAGGTGAGCAAATTTTGTGCGGCATTATCGACTGTGAAATTCACCTACGTTGCTGGCAAACACTCTTTTGAAAATTTTCTTTGAAATATTCTACGACTTCTTGGCCTAACTACTGCAGAACAGAGTCCACAGTTGATGTAAATGGAGCAGTGATAGACTGGCCACCAGAAGATTTACAGCAGTCATAGAGTTTGCCTATGGGCCACGACTGTCAATTCTGTACGATTTCTGCTCTAGTTGAAGGTAGGAGATTTATAAACCCTTTCGCCGAGCGGCTCCTTCTATTTGTGCTGGGCGTCTTGATGTTTTTCCACAAACAGAGCAACCCACAGTTTTAAAAAGACTCCGAATGGCAAATGTTTTTTATGAGGAGCATTTTTGATGGCAGGAATTCAGTAGGAAGTTTGCCATGGACGCCGAGGGGCGACTGCCATTAGAAAACTATTTTCTATCATTTTGGTATTTCATGCACGGAGATTTCCAGCTTTGTATCCGAGGAATTATAGGGCCGCCGTAGTCGAATGGGTTGGTGCGTGAGTATTATTCGGCAGTGCCAGGATTCGACGAAGCATTGGACAAGAAACATCAAATGATAGAAAAAGTTGTTTCTAATAGCGGACACTCCCCGGCAGACAATAGCAAATTTTCAAGTGTATTTTATTATAAAAAACTATCTGTCGTTCGGAGTCCGCTTAAAACTGAACTGTAGGTCCTTGCATTTGTGGAAAACCATCAACACATCAAAAGACACAACATAAGTTGGAGAAGGAGCCCGCCGTTGCACCCAATAAAGAGCACCAATTATACATATATGTATACCTCCATCAGTCTTTCCAGTTTTTTTGAAGTTTTTCAGACACTGGCCCAAATGACCGTCGAGAGCTAAGCCAAACAATTTTTGCTTGAGTATTACCATAGGAATCACCTCTGCAAACATTTGCTAGAGTCTGAGTCACTTCCCAGGCGAGTCGGGAGTCTCTCTTCGACTCCACTGACGAGATCCACAACCAAACAACCTACTGGACGGACAGTTTGTAGAAGGACACTCTCTCCATCATGCTGAACTCTCGACCCCCGAATGCCGTTACTGTAGTACATCCACTACCCGTTGCAGGCGAAGAGCTTCAGTTGTCTCGTGCGGCCCGCATAACTTTGGCTAATTACGGTCTGAATATTGTAGTAGGATAAACTCATACCTATTCAGAACCGACCCCGACATAATCAATATATATCCGGCATATGAAGGCACACCGCACAACAGTAACCACCTGTACTGAAGGCTGTGCAACGAACAGCGGCACTCAGTTTGGCTCAGGCTATCGCACTGTCTCTGGCGCTGTAGTCTTTGTGATCAGTGGGGAGCTACCCGTCGACCTCATGACCGAGGAACAAATGGATGCGTGGGACTCCAAGAAGAAACACATCATCCCTAGCGTTTCAGAACGGAGATGCAAAACAATGCCTCGGTGGCAAAGCCGATGCAGCACTGAAGCGATTGGCAAATGTACGGCAAAACTTATTCCATCAAAAGGCAAATGGGTCCAAAGGAACTTCGGGGATACTTCCAGAGATACTTATACGGCATGGGCTAGCGATGCCAAAGTACCGAAAGTACTGGGAATGTTTAAATAAAACAAAACAAAGTTAAATTTGAGGCAAATTTTTATCTTCTTCAAAATATGACCCGTCTGAAGCAACAAACATGTGTCAACGTTTAGCACAGTTCTCCATGCACCCATGGTAGGCTGACAACGGATGGCCTTCAGCTCCTTCGTCGCAATCTCTTTGATCTCCTCTATCGACTGATATCTCTTTCCACGAAGTGGTAACTTCAACTTGGGAAACAAAAATAAGTCGCACGGTGGCATATCAGGTGAATACGGTGCTTACATGATGGTATTTACATGGTGTTTGGTCAAATAATCCAACACAATTTGGGCTCGGTGCGATCGCGCGTTATCATCATGCGAAATCCAAGAATTTTTTGCCCACATTTCCGGCCGTTTGCGACGTACAGCACCTTCCAAACGCTTCAAAACGGATAAATAATATTCTTCATTGACCCGATGGAAGATGCTCATGGTGCACTACGCCTTGTCAATCGAAGGAAATAGTCAACATCACCTTCCCGGTATTTTTGATCATAGGGTATGTTCTGATGAGGTGCAAAAACTGAATTTAAACGGCCGGATGTAAGCCAACAATGCTTAAATGTATGCTTAAAATCGCCAACCTGGAAAATGGAAAAACAAGTTTGCTATATACAAAGTGGCGGGTGGCACAAAATTTTTTGTCCACATTTCTGGCCGTTAGCGACTAACAACATCTCTCAAACGCTTCAAAGCAGATAAATAATATTCTTATGTCTCTTAAGTCCTACCAACATAAGAAAAAAAATATGGGCCGGTTCCTACGAGCCCGGTTCATTTAAATTAAACATTCCCGGTACTTTTTGATCAAAGGGTATACTGCGAAGCGCCGAGCTATAACGCTGAGCACACTTTTTTAGCTCTGACGGATGGCTCGCGGAAAGAGATGCTTTGAGGAATCAGATTTGGAACATCCCGCCGAAAAATATAATCAGCGAAATGCGTGAACGGCAGGAAAGTTGGAACGCTGTAAAGAGATACATCGAGAACGCACTACAGAAAAAAAGACAGATCTCGACACAGTGCAACAAAGCGAAGTCATACATATAGAGATGGACCCACCCGAAGTAATGCAAAAAGTCGTCCCGGGAGGGGTGTCTTCCGAGAAGAAGAGAAGCGATTGTTTTGGTGTCCCCACCATACGACGGACGCTGTAAGGGCGAAGGCATTTTGATGCCTTCTTAAACCCATTCACACGCATCTCTATCTGGACCCAACCTTTCGAAAAAGCATGCTTCCTGGGCCTACAGTTAGATGAGTTAAGATGACGATAGGTGATTACGCCGCACTAGCAGGGCCAAGCGAACTGCTACAACAACTTCAACAACCGTTGAAGGTCTACCTCTACTGCGCAGATACTTGAGTGATGAACTAGATCATCGCTATAGCTGAACATGAGACATCTAAGCGTCTGGGTAAGTAGTGAAAAATCTATAAACTCTTAAAACCCCTTCCCGAAGAGCAAGATAAAGCACACTTCTAATGGGTTAAGTCTTTCTTATTGAATATATACTTCTTTTTTTTGTCGTGAGAACTAGCAAGTACAACACCTAGGAAACATTAAGTCCGTTGTACTGCACTCGGGTTCCCTTTTTAACTTTCTTTAAATCTACCCAACCTCCGAAGAAATCTGAATAAATCTAGCCAAGGACTTAAGAGGGTCGCTACTTAACACATAAGTGCCAAATACCTTAAGCCTTATTCGAAAGCAGGCCGAGTAGACGCACAGAAAGTGGTCCGCCCTCTCATCCTCCTCTCCACATGCTGGGCAGAGTGCATTGTAAGAGATGTCTACCTTTTCCAAATGCTTCGCCCATAAAAAGTAGCCCGGCATCAGTCCAACCAATTGCCTACAATAGTCCCTTCTGCTTAGTGACAGAAGAATCTGCGACAACCGGTCGGACATGACAGGTAACATCAGTTTTGTCCATCTGCAGTCTCTCTCAGCCTGCCAAGCTCGCTTGTGGGTTGAAGTAATCCGTTTGCTACCCGTACTTTGATGGCTGCAAAAGGGAATGGGAGATCGAGCTCCCGCCTAAAGAAATTGGTCTCAGAGCCAACGCTAGCTAAAGAGTCGGAGGTCTTGTTACCCGCGATATCCGCGATACCCACGATACCCTGGAACCCATGTTAGCATCACGGTATTATGTCTACTGACATGGTTCAGCCTGGATTTACAGGCTCTTTCTTACTCGAGTAGCATTTTTGAAATTATTATTAACATAATAAGCGGCTGTTTCCATTGTAGTGCTCAGTGAAAAATAAGAATAACATCATGCGAGTACGAGTATACAAAAGTTGCAATCTCAGCTACGTGCCGCTGTGCATATCCTTCAGGATATTTGGCTAAGCACACTGTGTCTCATCGAGTTGCGGAGTTTTTTCGTTTGCCGCATTTTCAAATGAGTGGGGATGTACGTATGTAGGAAAAAAACACACACGCGCACACATACACATATATGTAGTAGCGAACAAACATGCACACACATTTAATGTGTGATAATAGCTGATGTATGCGCTTTATTTGGCTTTCTTGACTTTTTTCTCATACACGACACGACTGATGCGGAGTTTTTCTTAAGTTTCAGGTTTGAGATTTTACTCTGTTAAAAAATACATTTGCTGCTACTTGTATGCATAGCTGAGAGTATTTTTTTGTTTTGCCTCTTCTCCCTCTTGTTTTATGTAACTATTACGTATGTATGAATTAATTAGAATCAACGTGTCTATGCATGCGTGTATGACTTATTTCAAGCCAATGTTGGGTCTGTCTCCACACTCCCCCATTAGCAAAGGAGACAGTACGTAGCTGCGTGCTTCGTCACCGTCGTGATATGGATCCCTGTACGCGTTGTTGTTGTTGTTGCGCGTCGCTACCTTCGGTGCGTTCACCGTCGAGCAGCAGGATATGCAGGGATATGATTGAAATTAAAAAAGTTTCATACAGTTGATGAGCAAACTGAATGTTGCTTTAAATTCAAATTCTCATTTACTCACATCTTCTTACGCAGTCGAAGAATGGGTGGGAAAATATGGTGGCAAAAAATGGTGAAAAAATAAGAAAAAAAATTTAAGAAAACGTAAAATAAAATGTAAAAAGTGGTTTGCTTGGTACAAAGTAATGTTTTTGCCAAGTCGCGGTAAACATTTTTATTTGCCCACTTGAAAAAGCGGCAGTGGGAAAGAAAGTAAAAAATAAACTACGTGCAAAATTCTTCCTTGCTGGCTTCGGTGCAGTGAGAGAGTCGCGTCTAAGTCAGCTGTGACCCAGCCGCAAAGCCAGTGAAATGAGGAAAGTGTAAAAAAGTAGTTAAAAGAGGTAAATTGGTAGTCAAAACAAACAAGGAAATGCAAGTTAATAGGTATGTAGGAGGAACTTTTCAAAAAAACACAAAAAAAAGCTGCTAAGAGAAAGAATGCGTTTTAAGTAGTGCAGATTCTGCACCTTTGGAGTCCTTGCGCGACACGCATGTGAGGTTGCATGTGTGTGCAGTCATTTATTTTGCAACCATTATTTTTATTTAATTTTTCTTTTCAGTTTTTTCTTTTTGGAAAACCGCATTGAAGTAGTTCTACCACATCCTTACGCTTGGCTGCAACAATGTGCAATTAGGGAGCCCTTTAAGTTAAATGGATGCAAATATGGTAGTATTTCTTCCTTCTGCTATTACTGACTTAGTTCGCTATTCTGCTCTATCTACACATACATACGTATATGATATATGTACAAGGTGGCGCAAAATTAATCAACCGTCGTACGTCAATCATATTTGGCACTTGTCAACTAGGCATCTGCAGTATACAAAAGGAGCCCGTAAAGGTCAAAATAAAGATGCCCATCATTTAAAATAATTTTTTTATTTATTAATAGGACTATGAATAAGTTCGTGCGGTTTTTTTCGAAATTTGAAACTTTATTGACGTAAAATGGTTACAAATTTAATATTCAAAATATTGTCCATCGCTTACTACTACTTTTTCCCATCTTTCTGGCAATTCACGGATTCCCTTTGTGAAAAATTCGGTCGGTTTTGCCGCAATCCACGAATCGATCCATTTTTTGACTTCATCGTAATTACGGAAGTGCTGGTCAGCCAGGCCATGTTGCATCGATCGGAAGAGATAGTAATCGGATGGCGCAAGGTCTGGACTATACGGCGGGTGGGGTAGGACATCCCATTTGAGCGTTTCTAAGTATGTTTTGACCACTTGTGCAACATGTGGCCGAGCATTGTCATGTTGCAAAATAACTTTGTCGTGTCTATCGGCGTATTGCGGCCGTTTTTCTCGCAGTGCTCGGCTCAAACGCATCAATTGTCGTCGGTAGACATCCCCCGTAATCCTTTCATTCGGTTTCAGTAGCTCATAATACACAACACCCAGCTGGTCCCACCAGATACACAGCATAACCTTCAGGCCATGAATATTCTGCGCCGACGTCGATGTTGAAGCATGGCCAGGGTATCCATACGTTGCCCGACGTTTTGGATTGTCGTAATGGACCCACTTTTCATCGCCAGTCACAATTCGATGCAAAAAACCCTTTCTTTTGTGCCGTTGAAGCAGTTGTTCGCATGCCATAAAACGGCGTTCAACGTCTCTTGGCTTCAATTCATACGGCACCCAATGGCCTACCTTTCGGATCATTCCCATGGCTTTTAAACGTTTGGAAATGGTTGATTGATCAACTCCCAAAGTTTTTGCAACCTCTTCTTGCGTTTGAGCCGGATCTTGATCGAGCAATTCCTCCAATTCGGTATCCATGAACTTTGGCGCACCCTCGCGTTCTTCGTCTTCCAAGCCAAAATCACCACTTTTAAAGCGTGCAAACCACTTCTGGCACGTTCGCTCAGATAGAGCATGCTCACCATAAACTTTCACCAAGATACGATGACTTTCGGCTGCTTTTTTCTTCATATTAAAATAATGAAGAAGAATTCCCCGCAAAAACACATTATTTGGCACGAAATTCGACATTTTCAAGTGTGGTAAAAATATTGTTGTTTACGCTTCAAATAAAAAACTTATACTGACGTTTGTGCCTTACGACAGTAGCTCTCCAATGAATGTTTGGAAATGTGGATCGATGGAATAATAATCAAGTTACGCCATCTGTTGTAAAACCGCACGAACTTATAAATAGACCTATTAAAAAATTATTCCAAAACAAAATTGGATGATTGATTTTGCACCATATCGCAGTTTTTATATACATGTACTAAGCTAAATGGAGTCACAATCTTGGAGTAATCCTCGATAAAAAGCTCCTCTGGAAATCACACGTTGAAACAAATGCATTCAAAGCACTGACAACTTTCTGGCAGTGCAAAGGTGTCTTTAGGAAAACGTGCTGTCTTTCTCCTAGCAAGGTCCTATGGATCTACACGGCTATGATAAGACCCATTATCACCCATGCATTAGTGATCTGGATCAGTAGACTCTCTCTCGTGGGAGTCAGAGGGACCTTATCGAGACTACAACGCATTGTGGCCATCTATTGCACCGGAGCTTTTCCGACTACTTCGGGCCCGGTATTAGATACTCTGTCCGGCATTGGAAAACAGAGAGGGCATGGACTTCGATCCCTCGTCTCTGATCTTTTACAATAATGTTTCAAATAGCATCACCACGGTTGTTTTTGTTGTAGCGTCACCACAGTCAAACGCATTGGTTATGAACTGCCTCATGCCTTCATTTGCAGCTCAAGCAGTTCGCCTTTCATACTTTACAATGCTAGCAACTGGTATTTTTAACGAGACGGTGCCCTAGAGAATGTCAATTGCCATAATCTACAGCAGCATTATACCATTCCAGGAATTACTATAGAGGCTGATGCAGCATTATAACAGTTAACCCAGTTAATCCCCTGATGCACCTACATCGTTGTTATACCCGTTGACAAACTACCTCACAATGGACAGCTATACCATCGAGATGCTTTTCGAGTGTTTCGTGATGACTGACTTTTATATTGTATTATTTTTATATTATATTATTTAAACATATAAATACTAAGCGATATAATGATTACGTATACCGGCCAAGCAAAATTTACTGAAAATATCGTTTTTTTCAATTTTCTATGTCCTCTTTATAGGGGGAAAATAAAAAAAATATTCTGTAGAAGCCCATATATCTAATGATTACTGTAATTGCTTTAATTTTTTTTTTCGGTTTTGGTTTTTGAAAAGACCATTTATTTTAATTTTGTATAGGGGAAAATAATAAAAGGATCAATAGAATCCCATATATCCAATAATTGCTGTAATTGTTTCAATTTATTTTTGAAATTACAGTTTTTTTTTAATTTTTATGTGCTCTTTATAGTGAGGAAAATAATTTTTCTGAATTGTAATGTGTAATCATTACAACTGATTCCATTTTTTCTTTATAAAAATGTCTGCATGTACATGGGCCGCAAGCTAGTCTGAGATATTAAGGCCGAGAGACCAGCGACTGTGAGAGAGAACCATCGATATGTTTAAATAATCGCTGGTCAGACCCGGCGAATCCGAGATCTTTTGGTCGATTGTTTCTAATGTTACTGTAACTTAAGTACCACCTTGCATGACTGGCAATTTATTTAAGGGAGAAAACATCGATAACTATCGAGATGCTAGAACAATGGAGATAATCAACTAAGTGATCTCGCACTCGCCCATCTTCACTGACAATTTAAATAAGTTTAGTAATAAGCTGCTACATATATACTACAAAAACAAAAATACTAGCGATGATGTACTATATATTTATAAAAGAGTTCGCTCACCAAATGACCAGCCTCAGACTGCACTTCAGTTTTAGGATGGGCATCTCCCTTCAAATTTAAATGGAATCAATTCACAAGAAGAACTTAAAGCCATTGACAGCAACAATTCATCACTGAGAAGTAAAATTTGCACCTTTCTTCTCGGTATAATACACCTCAAGAGCAAGCAGTTATGATTTCCTCAGTTGTGGTTTCAACGGAAAGTGCGCTCTGCGATTGAATTTCTCTTAAATACTTGTTAGTGTTTTCACTTCAATATTTATCACATACATATGCAAATGCTTATCCTAAAAACAACAGGTACTACATTCACACATACAATATATAGTCAAAGCGCATTCAACAGGGAGAGAACTGATTTCGGCGATTCTCTCTTTTGAACTGTGACTGAAATGCAAAGTTTTAAGTCTTTATAAATTGTAAGTTTAAATTTTTCCATTTCCATTTTAAATTATGTGCTGCGCGATTTAAAACAATCAAAATGAAAAGGGCACTAAACTTGCGTGTTATTTTGAACCTCCTCATTGTCAAGGAACAGCAGACGCCGTAGCCGAATGGGTTGGTGCGTGAGTAGGATCAAGAGCAAACATCAAGGCGAACACCACAAAAATGAGGAGGAGCGCGGCAAACACCAAGCACAGGGTGTAAGCGCCAATTATAAATAAAATAAAATAATAACAAATAAAAGAATAATATTAATAAAAAAATAAAATAACGATAAATAAAATAAAATAATAATAAATAAAAGAAAGTAATAATAAATAAAAAAAAAATAATAATAAATAAAAGAAAATAATAATAAGTAAAATAAAATAATAATAAATAAAAGAATAGAATCCACAAGGCTCCAGAAGAAGAGGACGACCACGAACAACTTGGATGCGATCAACACATGCGGAATACCAATCAAGATGTTCCTGGCATGAAATTCGAAAAATTGCACAAGATCGCTCACGTTGGTCTGAGTTTGTCTCCGCCCTATGCTCTGAATAAGAGCGGTATTTCTTCATATAACTATATAAATAATTTCATGTACAAACTATTTATTGTTAATTTGGCAAGAAATATCAAGGAATAAAAAAAAAAAAAATAAATAAAATAAAATAATAATAAATAAAAGATAATAATAATAAATAGAAGAAAATAATGATAAATAAAAGGAAATAATAATAAATGAAAATAAATAATAAAAAAAATCGTTTATACAAATATAATACTAAAAAAAATATATACGGTAGACGCTCACAAATTAGAACTCTTAGTAATTAGAATTTCCAGAAATTAGAATCAACTTTTTGAATACATTACATTTTTTTGTTGCAAAATAGATATAAAAAGGGGAATCCCCAATTTATTCATGTTACGCTCGGTAGTCATTGGATTTTCGTCGCTATCTGTACAGTTTTTGTTAGTTTTTGTTTGAAATTCGATTCGCGTGCACGTGTTTCGGCATTGTTTGCTTAAAAGTAAAAGTCGTTCGTTGAAATGCCAAATAAACGTAAGAAAAATACTTTGTCTTTGGAAACCAAAGTGCAGATCTTGGAAAAGCTTGACCAAGGTATTCAATGGAAGCGGTTAGCCCTAGAATTTGATGTGGCGCCATCTGCAATCACCTATATAAAATCTATGAAATCATCAATTTTAAGCGCTGTTTCTAATACCTATCATAAGGCTAACAAAAAATCATTGCATATCGCTGAATATCCAAAAATGGAAGCAAGTCTTTATGAGTGGTTTTTAAATCAACGCGAAAAAAAGTGTACATTAACTGGGCCAATACTAAAGGAGAAAGCCAAACAAATATTCAAAGTGGAATATCCCGATAAAGATGAAAGTACATTTAGCGCAAGTTATGGATGGTTTAGCAAATTTAAAAAACGACACGGAATACGTTTTTTAAAAATTTGTGGCGAGATTCTCTCTAGTGATGTTGCTTCAGTCACCCCGTTTATTCACAGATTTCCTGCAAAAGTCGATGAGATGGGGCTAATGGAGTCACAAATATATAATGTAGATGAAACCGGATTATTTTACCGTTGTTTACCTGACAAAACATACGTCTCTCTTTTCGAGAAAACCGCCCCCGGGTATAAAATCCAGAAGGAACGAATTTCAGTGTTACTTGGTGTAAATGCTGATGGATCACATAAATTAATGCCATTAGTAATTGGAAAAGCAAAAAAACCAAGAAGTTTCCAAGGATTCAATAATCCACTCCATTACAACTTTTCAAGAAATGATTGGATGACATCTCGGATTTTTCATGATTGGTTTCACAAGATATTTATTCATGAGGTAAGAAAAAACATTGTTTTTAGGTTCAGTACTTCCAAAATATTTTCAATTCACAGGAGATTCGTTTCTCTCAGGAAAATAATTTGCCTCCGAAGGCAATTCTGCTAATTGACAACTGCTCTGCTCATGCACCAATTGAGAAACTTCAAAGCGACGATGGAAATATAATTGCATTTTTCTTTCCACCAAATGTAACAGCATCTTTACAACCAATGGATCAGAATCCTATTAAGTTAACCAAGCTAAACTACAGAAGTATGCTTCTTTCTCAATTAATAACATTAGCATACCAGAAATTGAAATATGGAACAATGATGTGCTTGATGACGACCCTGCACATGATCTCAATAGCGATGATGAGTCTTCAGGTAGCAGCGAATTTGATGACCGGGAGGTCTTACCAGTTGTCTCTACTTCTACAGCCATTGAAAGCGTCAATAATTTAATAAAATGGTGTACTTATAGTGAATCGTTTTCCGCAAAGCACACAAGCAATCTGCTAGCTCTTCGCAATGAGATTGTTATTGCAGAAACAAATAAAAGGAAGAAGCAAACAGCAATCAGACTACATGCCTGCAAATTAGTTACGAAGTTTTTGATTAATTTTTGGCTGTTTTAATGTATATTTATCGATCTCTTATGTATTTTTGATAAAAAAAAAATATATTTACTGTAATTGGAGTTTTTGTTTTTTGGACCTTTTTTTGACTTAGCGCATAAATACATATATGTATATTGGATTGTTACCTTATGTTTTCTCGTTTTTATGAATACAATTTAGTAAGACAAAATTTCATTGTAGTTTTTCAATGCAAATTGACTTAAATTTTAAGATTTTATTGAAATAAAAAAACGTCCAGGAATTAGAATTTTTCAGAAATTAGAATCACCCTAAAAACAAAGTGGTTCTAATTTGTGAGCGTCTACTGTAATCATAATAAAAAATAAATATGTAAATAATTGCAAAGGCAATCTCTATTCTATCCTATATTTTTCCTTCTGTTACTTCTCTCCTTTTCTCCTTGACTATCCACCCTTCCACTTTTCAGAGCTTTAAAGACAATGGGTTTTTTTAGGTTTTAGGAGCTACCGAATTTCCTGGTGGTTCTTGGCTCGACTTTCCATATTTCAATATACGTTTCAGAGGTTTTATTGCAAAACTAACCGTTCAATACAGCAGCGAACTTTTTGTTGTTACGTGCGAAAGCAGTAGAGAAAACTGGCATGCGTGCCTATGAAATGACCAACTATTTTTCAAAGTAACGGTATAATACTTGTGTGCAAACTCTCTCGATAAACAGAATTTCGAATTTTCTTCAATATAAAGCGCATGCAGTCTTTTACATAGAATGAAATGCTCAACACCTCAGCGAAAAAAAGATCTTAAAAATCAACGAAAGTTTTTAGCCTTTTATTATTTTAATATTGAATGGGCTACGAAACCGCATACCCAGAATTGAAAAGTGGGAGCTTTTCTTGTTTTTTATTTATTTTTTTTAAATTGGTTTTTGTTTTTATTTGTTAAATTTTTGTGAATTTCGCAAAAAGTGTGAAGCCTTGAGTTATATATATTAGTTTTTGCTGTAGAAAAACAAAAATTATAGCCAAAAATAGTTAATACTATCTTATTATTTATTAATAATCGCGCTCCTGTTAATATTTTAAACACTCAAACAAATTTTAGAAATTTTTGTCATAATAAATTTTTTTATAATAATACATGCGACTTAAATTTTTATCAACAACACTCACACTTTTCGGCATCCAATGAAATTAATTTTCCGAAATGCAGTTACACTGTTACAATTCCTGTTGATTTCAAAAAATGTTGTGCTGCGTGCTATAGATGTCCTCTTAATAGCACTTTTTGATTGTTCACATCAAACCCATTCGCACTTCACAAACTTTATATTTATATTTTCATATTTTTATTGCACCATTTATTGTAAATGTATTCCTTCGATATCACATTTTATTATTATTATTTTTTGTTTGTTCTTAAACAAATTCCATTACATTCTTTCAATTCATTTGGCACTGAGAAATAAACAAATCATCTACTCATATATTTTTAAATAAGCATCCACGGAAATATTTACACACATGGAGCACATGTGTATGCGCAAACGCGATGTTAGTTTGGCACTAAGCGAACATATCGTAAAGCGTACTGCGCTCTCGGTAGCACTGGCGACTGACTAATTATGACAAGTGGTGGCCGCAAACAAACACAAACAATTATTTCAATGGAACAGCGCATGTAGCATCCTTAAGGCTTGAGCAGTCATAATAAATATGATGAATGGCAACAATCACATATGTATGTGTCTATATATAAACACATATGATGCACACGAGCGAACGGATATACCGAAGAAGCAGCAAAGAGCGGAAAAAATGCGAGTGCGAAGGGGAAATGAGTCAGAAGTGGGGAATTTCGGCTACCTGCCTGTCATTGATTACACAGGTCAAATAATCAGTGTGTGCGTGCGTGAGTATGCATGTGAGTTCGCAAGTGCATTGTAGGCGGTGCTATGCATATATTTTGAGTATTTATATTGTTTGAATATTTCATGCATTTGATTGTGTTATTTGTTATTGTTTCCCCTTGTCTCGCTGTTGCTCCGTTGTAGGTACAAAAAGGTACTAGTAATTTTAGCTCTCGCAGCAGTAGTCGATATGCACACATAGCGTGTGACAGGTCATGTGAACGTCTCTTTTCAACAGCTCGAGCATTTTTTAAGTGCATCTTTGTAACCGATGCCCATGTGTGGCTTTGTGTTTGCGCTGCTAACCAACTTTAAGTCGAAGCGGTAAATGCTAGTCCTATTTTAATTGTAGGTAGAAAAGTAATTAAGCGCTGTCCTTCACGCATGCACTTATACGCATATTAGGGATGACAATAGTGGGAAGCCGTAGAGTCGGGAGTTCGATATTTTTAAGTACCGAAATTTCGGGATTGTCGGGATTTCTAATTTCTTTCGGTATTTTTAAGTACCGAAATTTCGGGCTTTATAATTTGTTTCGGTATTTTTAAGTACCGAGATTTCGGGACTGCGGGGATTTGTAATTTCTTACGCAGCATATGGTGAAAAGCTAAATTAACTTCAACTTTTCATCAAATATGGCGATGTTTGAATGTTTTTTATGGTTGGTACAGACATACATTCTGTCAAAAAAATATCGGGAATATCGCGTTACACATATGCCAAAATTTTTTTGCTGGAATATTGGTACAAGTGTCCTCTATAGTGTCGCAAAGTTTGCGTGATCTGTCAATTAGTTTGTTTTTGGCATTTAATTATAGCAAAAACAACAAAGAACTTGTTTTAAATTTTGTTGTTTGAACGGGATTTCGTGTGCCGAATCGTTGAAAGTGTTGCAGAAAGCCTATGGCGAGTGTGCTTTATAAAAAAACTCGGGTCTACGAGTGGTATAAGGCTTTTGCAGAGGGCCGAGAAGTCGTAGAAGATTTGCCCCGATCTGGTCGCCCATCAACGTCTTCAACGGATGAAAACGTCGACAAAGTCAAGGAAATGGTGCTGGAAAACCATCATTTAAGTTTGAGGAAGGTGGCTCGTGACCTTAGCTTGTCTCACGAATCAATTCGCAACATTTTGCATCACCAATTGGGCATGAGATGAGACGCGTGGCTAATCGACTCGTTCCAAGAGAGTTGAATTTCGTTCAAAAAATGCATGGGAAGAAGGTGGCTGAAGACATACATATTTAAGCAAGTGAATTCGGACCCAACGTTTATACAGCGCATCATCGCATCATAATAGGCGATAAGACGTGGGTATATGAGTATGTAAACCAGTCAACAGGCGGCTGAATGGCGCTATCCACATGAGCCGAAACCCAAAAAACCACGTGAAAGTCATGCTACTCTTTTTCTTTGATTCTCATGGTGTTGAGCACTCCGAACTCATTCCAAATGGTTCTATGGTAAATAAAAAATATTATGTGGAAGTTATGCCGCGTTTGAGGGAACGGCCCAATTTTTGGAAAGAAAATTCATGGAACTTGCACCATGATAACGCACCGTCTCACAAACCTCATATTGTGAGCACTTTTTTGACAAAAACCTCGACATATAATCGAACAACCCCCGCATTTATCGGATTTAGTGCCGTGTGTCTTTTTCTTTTTCCCAAAACTTAAATTGTCACTCCGCGGACGCCACTGTGAGTCGATAGAGGCCATTAAGGAGAATTCGCTGAAGGAGCTGCATAAGATCTCTTCAAACGCGTTTAAAATGTGGTTTGATGACTGAACTAATCGTTGGCATATGTGTATTGCTTCGAATGGAGCCTATTTTGAAGGTGACAAAATAAATGTTGATGATTAAACAATTATTTTACGTTTTATTGAACAATTCCCGGTACTTTTGTGACAGAATGTGCAAGCGTTTGTTTACACTGTCAGTACCTCTTGAGTGATCTTTTTTTCGACTTTATCGGGTATTATTAAATATGTATTTAACCATTTGAGTATAGTTTTTTTTTGTTGCAAATGGAATAAAAAAATCAAATTTAAAACCCATTTATTTTTCGGTAGAAGGCTTCTCAAGCAGTATTTCTGCACTTTTTCGAATTAAGTTGTTGCAAAATAATGAATATCTAAACTCCAGGACTAGTCCCGAAATGTGGGTATCAAGAAAAATGATCCCGAAAATTCCGGCCTCGTAAAAATTGTTATGCCTAAGGTATGCGTTGTGTGTTTATGCTTCGCGGAAGTCTGCTTATAATATTTTAAATAAACCATACCGAGGATAATGCACTCACAACACACATTCATACATACATACATACATGCATATGCACATATCTTTCGCAGAATTGTGGTGCCATATTTTAAAGTAATTTTAAGGCCTTTGCTTGTTTTCAGGTGATTTGGTGTGACACCAGTCCTTGACATGCACATACGTGTCACATACCTATACATATATATATAAGTACAAGGATATATAAGTTCAAGTATATGTATGTCTATTAGTACAAGTGCATGCGTGTATGCATATTTATTTACTTGCGTATGGGCATCAATAGGCCGCCTGGTGCATTGATGGCTCGAAGTAAGACACCTTGAACTCTTTGGAAACAAATTTAAATATTTTTCATGCTTGCAAATATAGTAGGGCGGAAACTGTCTTCAAAAATTGAATTATCCATTTTAGGCAGAAGAGATATTCGAAGTTTTAACACTTTGTTGTTAGAAATATTCTTCTTTGACCTTAACCACGGATTTTTTTTTTCAATCGGACTGCTTAAGATGATTTCGTAAAGCATAAAGAACACAAAATTTTCCAATGATTTTAAAGCAGTTTTACTTGGAATGACTAAAAGATGATTGAAGACTCACAAAATGGCTGAAGATGAAGTAATAACTTAAGTATTTTTTAATTTTAGCAAATATTTTATTGTAGTAGCCACCGCCATAGCTGAATGGGTTGTTGCGCGCCTCAGGCCAACTTTTTGTGTACATAACCGTCCTACAGATGAGGCCCATTTTTGGTTTAAATGGCTACGTCAATAAGCAAAACTGCCATATTTGGGCTGAAGGTCAACTCGAAGCCATTCAAGAACAGCCATTAATTACAACCAATGGAAAACAACCGTTTGGTGCGGTCTAAGAGCATGAGGAACCATCGGTACATATTTCTTCAAAGGCGAGGCGTTAATGTAATGAATGCTGGAAATTGAAGCCCGTGATCTCCACAACATTTAATTCCAACAAGACTGCGCTGCTTGCCATGCAGCCCATGAAACAATGGATTTACTGAATCTCTCGTCTCGGACCAGTGGATTGGCCACCAAGATCGTGTGATATCACACATTTAGACTTTTGTTTGTGGGGGTATGTAAAGTCTTAATACTCTGCAGATTAACCAGCTTCAATTGAGGCATTGGCAGCCAACATTACTACAGTTATTCGCGATATACCTACCGAAGTCCTCCAGCGAGTTTTTGAAATTGTTAATTTGGGGCATATGGATGGCCGAATTACGGCGCAGTTGCGGCCAATATTTGAAATGAATTATCTTTAAAAAACAAATGCCATGAATGGTTCTATACAAAAATTGTCCGGATTGTCCAATCAATTTGAATTTTCGTTGTTTTTTTTTGTAAGTTTAATTCCGTTACCTCTAAATTGATCACCCTTTATTTAAGATCAACCTGACCGCTATACCTTGGCGATTTAGTTCGTTAAGGTTTTGTAATATAAATAATTTGAACCCTTCCACTTTAGCAGTTAACTCCTTCTGGCCATGTGTGGACCGGAGGCGCTCGGGCGAGCCTCTGAGGCTGACAAAATATCAGCTCTCTAATCTCGTGGGCTCTCACAGGTCACAATGCGGGAGGAACGCATGCTGTGAGACTTGGAATCGCCTCGAGTCCTTTCTGCGCCGGATGTATGGAGGATAAGGTGGAATTATCTCAGCACCTTCTCCTTAGCTGCCCTGCTCCGGCGGGGCTAAGATCTAGGCATCTTGGCTCCTACTTTTTTGCCACGCCTGCTGATAAAGTATGCGTTGACATTAAAAATCTGATGAATTTCATCAGCAGCATTAAGCGGTCGACGCAAATATAGTCATCGTTCGTAATCCACACGCTCCTAACCATCCCAGCACCATCTCTCCCCGCCCTCTCCCCGCCCTCTCCCTGTATCCCATCGGTCTTTCTCTCCCGCTTCACCCCTCCGTAATGGCATCACAAAGGACGAATCAATCTTCGTCCAAGTGTGCCCATTCCCTGGGCAACCATATCAACCTAACATAACCTAACTTTAGCAATTGATATGTGAACATAAAGTTACTTGTGGACTATTGGCCATAAAATGCAAAACACTGTCGCCAGGAATTTTATCTTTCCGTGACGAGACTTGAGCATATCGACCATAGCCGTGCATAAACTTCGTAAAATTATTGATCACTTCTTCGCGAATTCATGTTTTCCAATAGAGTGGAAAAAGGCAATCATTATAACTCTAGCCAAAAAGAGCAATGCTACTATCCACCTATAAATATTTTTCCAGTTTTTTCAAAGTAATTTGAAAATAATTTATTGTTCCCATTGGCGTCTGGGGTTTGAACTAATCTTAGCTATTGTGATAACTGTTCTACGGCTTTGTTAAAAATACTTGATGACATAAGAACACAGTTTGACAACGATGATTTTTCTCTTCCTTGATTTCTGCATTTCTCTAAGACATTTGATTCAGTAAATCATGACTTTCGTTACAAAAATCTTAAGCACTTTTAGCAGGGCGTAACGGAAAGAATACATAAAAGAGTGTTCCTTCAACTGAAGAAGGAACTGCTGGCTTTGGACAACAGCATAAAGCCAATCATTCATAACGACGCGGCGAACATAAATGGAAAGTCGACGCGGTACGATAACCACACATATTGTATAAATACTATGTAATCTGAGGAGACGAGCCTGCTGGCAAAATGCTTATGGAGTGGTATGGTGATTCTCTTGAAATGGGGAAAATAGAATTTTCAAAGCTTTTAGTCAAGTCAAGTGTTAAAGGAAAACGAACAAAATCAAGTAGTAGTAATACTTTTTTAAGGGATTAGGGGTAGTTAGAATTTTCAAAAAATAGATTTTTTTTTGCATTTTCTTACAGAATAATATAGCATCTTAAAAATATTGTGTGAAAATTTGACATTTTGAATTCGACAAATGCTTTTCGAGTTATTCAACAATTAAGAAAGGCCGCTCGGGCGCTCCGGAGCGTTTTTTTTTTAATTTTTAAAAATTTTTAATTTTTTTCTCAAAACTATGTTTTTTAAATTGGTGATCACTTTAACTTAAAAATCACTTGGTAGATTTCAATAAAATTTATTCTCCTTTTAAAACATAAAAAACTCGTGCCTGATCGAGGGATTTTTTGTTTTAATTTCGATTTTGTTTTTAAACAATTAATTGTCGGTTTTTTTTCTCAAAAATCTGGAAAACATTTCCTGAGGAGGCCATATTGTTAATTAGAAAAAAAGCTTCGATCGGGCACAAGATTGTCTATTAATAAAACTAATTTTTTTTTTCCGATTGATTTTAAATGAGTCTCTAAATACTTGTGATGATCACCGCAAGGGACTTCTGGCGAAACGAGCTCCACACAAACAGCGATAACGTTTAGAACTATTATTGGGAGGTTGAATTAGTTTTAAAGGTGACACACAGATGGCGCTATTTATCACTTTATCGCGTTGGCAATACTGAATATATATTCATGACAAAGCCTCATCCCTAGGCTTTGTTTATCAGTAGATATCTGTCATTTCGCTGAAGTATAAACAACGCAGTGTTTTCGTGCTCCGAGTATGTCAACTTTCGTGCCGTCGAAACGCAATTTGCGGGAAGCTTTGCTTTTCTGCTTCAATTTGAAAACAAATACAGCCCAATCCCGTGAATTGCTGCAGGAGGCCTACCCAGACCATACTCCGTCGATTTCAACATATGAGTACTGGTTTCAACGATTCAAAAGTTGTGATTTTCACACCGAAGACAAGGAGCGTCTTGGCCAGCCCAAAAAGTTCGAGGACGCGGAATTGGGGGAATTGGTAAACGAGGACTCGTGCCAAACCCAAGAAGAGCTTGCTGAATCATTGGGCGTTGATAAATCAACCGTTTGCAAGCGTCTAAAAGCGATGGGAATGATCCAAAAGCAAGGACATTGGGTCCCGTACGAGTTGAAGCTGCGCGACGTCGAACGGCGATTTTTTACGTGCGAATTGCTGATCGAGCGACAAAATCGGAAGGGTTTTTTGCATCGGGTGGTGACTGGCGACGAAAAATGGATCCACTACGATAACCCAAAACGCAAAAAATCATGGGGTTTGCCCGGCCACGCATCAACGTCGACGGCCAAGCAGAATATTCACGGCAAGAAAATCATGCTCTGCATTTGGTGGGATCAGGTCGGCGTCGTATATTTTGAGCTGCTCCAACCGGGCGAAACAATCACGGGGGATCGTTACCGACTGCAATTGATGCGTTTAAGCCAAGCATTGAAAGATAAACAGCCGGAAACGGTAAAAAGGCACGACAAGGTTATTTTGCAACATGACAACGCTCGGCCGCATGTTGCTCAACCTGTCAAAAAATACCTTGGAACGCTTGGCTGGGAAGTGTTACCCCACCCGCCGTATAGTCCAGACATAGCTCCCTCCGATTATCATTTGTTCCGGCATATGAGTCTCGATTTGGCGGACCAGCGGTTCTCCTTGTACGAGGCTACCAAAATATGGGTTGAGTCATGGATAGCCAAGCAGCGGCCAGAATTTTGGAGAAATGGCATCCGGAAATTGCCCGAAAGATGGGCGAAAGTTGTAGCTAGCGATGGCCAATACTTCAAATAAAAAATTTTGTACCGTTTTTTCACAATAAAGCCCCAAATCTTCGAAAAAAACCTTTAAAACTAATTCAACCTCCCAATATGTTATTTTTTTGAAATTGTACTAAAGTCAAGTAGAAACATGATGCATTAACGCTATGTTTTTATTTTTGAAAAATAAAGCAGTTGACTAGCAAAAAAAAAAAAAATATTGAAAATCATAATTTTTCCCGGCCTCTGACTACGCCTAAGCCCTTAAATGTTCTTTCGTATAATGTTACAAATCTAAGTAGTAAACTTAAGTTCAATGAATTTTTTAACTGTGTTAAGTCTTCTGATTTGTTTTTTTCCTTTTGAGACTCATATCATCGCTGAAGACTGACTGGCAAACATTATTACACCTTTTTATTTCAACTGCACTGGATTGGTGCTTCTAAAAGGAAAAAGGAAAAAAAGCTGTTCGGGCCTTTTTGTTTATATATATTAAAAATGTTTAAAACCTTGTTATAACCCAAAGCTTAGCGTGGTTAATACGGATATTATTTTTTCAATCAATTTTTTTACCGCTACTGGAAATATGGGAATGTCCCAATATAAATAGTTAATGAATACAAATACTTAGGAATTACACTTAACTAAAACCTCACGTTTTCTAAACATCTACATAAGAAGCTAACAGATGCCACAACTGCCATAAACGCCACATGGTTAAAATATAATAATAATCCAAGGATAAATAGATACCTTAAAGAAACTGAAAGTCTTTGAACCAACGCAACCTTGGCGTGCGCTTCACTTTGGTGAAAAATTTTTGATATAGTGAAAGGGATAATTCTCTTAGGGGGTCGCAACTATTATGCGTTATTCAAATATAAGTATATCTGATGGTGCTAAATACAGGGACTTTATTGTAAAAGGATTTTCTTAAATTGGCTACCACATTTTTGTTATTTGTATGGCCCACAATCTACTAAGGTATTGCCATAATTGCTTTTATTTATCACTGTATTCTAAATACTACAAAATAAATAAAATGATACACGGCCATCAGCTGTCTGTTAGTTGGCTAATCGACAGTCCAGAATATTGTTTACAAGCACGAGAAAGCAGTTTGCCGAGAGCAAACGCAAAACAAGAAAATCAGTAATGGATTTCAAACGTAATAGTGTGATTGCATTATATTTGGCTGGAAAATCACAACGAGTGATTGTTCGTAATCTCGAGCACCTTAAAGTAAGTAAGGCGAAATCAAATGGCGAAAGAACCGAAGATATCTGACTGTAGCATCCGCAGCATACTGAAAAATGATCTCAAAGTCAAGCCTTACAAGATCCAAAAGGCGCATAAACTCACACCAAAGCAGCATTAAATCAGACTTCGCTTGGCCTAAAGCGGTTAATTTCCGAACATTGAGTTTTCTGCTCATATGAGAATTTGAGTCATCGATTGGCCACCAGGAGGCAGCACCCGCCATAGGTAATGGTTTGGGCCGCTGTAGCCGCATATGGACGTTCTCCAATCATTTTCAGCGCGCCTAGCGTCAATGCGAAATATCATCGGGAAAGTATTCTGGAAGTTGCTTTGAAGCCATGGGCAGACACCCATTTCGGTGGTAGACATAGACGTTTCAACAGAACTCCGCACCGTCTCACAAAGCTCGAGTGAACCAAGAATGGCTAAAAAATAACGCTCCGAACTTCATAGCGACCACATAATGGCTCTAAATTTCACCAGACGCGAATCCGATGGATTATTCTCTTCGAGCCATTTTGGAGAGCGAGGTCCGAACTAAAAGATTCACCAGTCTCGAGGTGCTGAAAAAAGTCATTACCCGCGAGTGGGCCAAAATACCTGCACGTCACATTCGGGCAGCTTGCGATTCGTTTCTCGAGGTCATGGTCAAGGCAAAAGGTGGTCATATCGAGCAAAAGTAAATTGATTCTTAATTTTGTATTATTTTCACACATTTTTTACTTTAAATTGAATAAAAGTAATTTTCCAAACTAAATTGATGGACTTTTTAATTGGTTCTACTTCGAGTGCCGTACCCTGTAGACCCTTTAGGACCCACATTTCTTTGTGGAAGCATAAAATTATAAGTGCAGACATTTTGATTGTTTGGCGGCTAGAAATCGCATATCTATATGTCGGGTGTTTTGTTAGCTGTATGAGAACTATCAGTATCGTTAACTATCGTTTGACAGCTGAGAATGGCAAACCGTGTTGAAATTTCTGTACTGTAAGGCTTGACGAGCCATCATGCATCGCTTAATGCCAGAACAACACTTCCAAATTGCGGGAATTTACTTTGAAGAAAAAAAGTAAACTGTTCGCGAAGTCCATAGAGCACTGTCTTTATTTATTTTAACATGACCCTCCTCATCCTTCCAGCTACTGTTACTTTGAATGGTGAATGCTATCGAGCCATGCTGTCTGAATTTTTGTTTCCAAAAATTAATTAGCTAAACATCGACGACATTTGGTTCCAAGAGGACAGCGCTTAACAATCGATTTATTGCAATATTCGAGCCACCATTGACGCCATACGGGCAGATTTATTCGAAAAAGTACTCGAGGACTGAGCGAATGTACTATGTAACTCGTAGCTGGCTACTACTTTTCCTCAGCTTTCTGGTAGATCTTGTATACCGTCGCGGTAAAACTGTTCATCTTTTGAATCTATCAACGGATCAAGCCAGTTTTTTGATGTCTTCCTATGAATGGAACTGCTGGTCAGCTAGACGATGTGCCATCGATCGGAACAGGTGATAATCGGACTGCGCAATATTTGGAGGCGGCTGGGGTGGGATTCCCCATTTCAGTGTTTCCATGTAGGTTTTAACGGGTTTGGCAACAACGGGCCGAGCGTTGTCATGCTGTTGAATCACATTTTCATGCCTCTCCGCGTATTGCGGCCGCTTCTCGCACAGTGCACGGCTCAATCGCATCAATTAAAGTCGATACCGATCCCCAGTGATGCTTTCGCGTGGTTTCGCTTTAAGAGTTCATAATAAATAACACCAACTTGGTCCCACCAAATACATAGCATAACCTCTGCAGCGCGAATATTCGGCCGAGGCGACGACGTAGAAGCATGACCGGGCAGTCCCTATGATTTTCTTTTCTTTGGATTGCTGTAATGAATCCATTTTTCATCACCCATCACGATGCGATGAAGAAAACCCTTTCTTTTTTGTCGCTGGAGCAGTTGTTCACAGGCGAAAAAACGGCGTCGGATCCTCATCGAGCAATGCCTCCAATTCAGCGTCTTCGAAGGTTTTTGGTCTTTCTTGACGCGAACGGTCGTCAACATTAAAATCACCGCCTTTTAAGCGACGGAACGAGTCTCGGTACATTGTTTCACTTAAAGCAGCATCTCCATACACTTTTTGTAGCTCTCGATGCGCTTCAGCCGCCGTTTTTTTCGAATGAAAGAAGAAAATCAACACTTCCCGCAAATGACGATTATTCGGCAAAAAATCAGACTTTTTCACAAAACCATGACGTTATGACGTTTAGGTTATGTTAGAATCGACAGCGGGAACCTAATATTTTTGTTGATTATCTGTTTTTTTTAATAGAGTTTTAATTATTCTATGATTTTTTAATCATCTGAATTAAAGCTGAAAACTCTCAAAATACAACCGAAATAAACATTCGAAATGACATATTTCAAGGTGAATCGTTGAGTCCACTCTGGTTTGTACTTAGTATGAACCCCTTAAGTCACATCCTGAAAGAGACGGGACATGGGTTTGTATTAGAGCACGGACACTCTGGAAGATTCCGGCTGAGCCACCTTTTTAACGTAGATGATTTGAAACTCTACGCCAGCAATTCCAAACATCTAGATAAGCTTTGGAAAGTGTTGAAACCTTCTCCAATGACATTAAAGTGCCCAAATATCACAATAGTTAAAGGGAAAGTGGTTTCTCGACATGTAACTGCGGAAAGTAGCTGACTCAACATAACAGAAATGGAACCGGGAGAGCTATACAAGTACCTTGGAGTTATGCAAAGCAGCAGCATAAATACGATGCAAATGCGGAAAAATCTGATAGCAGAATTTAAAAGGCGCCTTCACGTTGTCTGTAAAACTCAACTTAATGGCAAAAACCAAATCCACGCTATTAATTCATTTGTCGTCCCGGTGGTATCGTATAGCTTCGGAGTTGTAAAATGGTCATCTACTAGAAAAGCGGGCGGCAGGGAACAGATTGATGTTGGAGCACTGCATGACAAACTTATCTTAAAAATAAGAGCGTACTTTCAACATGAGTGCCTCGAATCCGATCTGCACAAGGCTGCAATTGCTGCGGATGATAATTACACCCCGGTGCGGATGAATAAATCCTACGAAATCAGGAACGCAACCTCAACAGATGAAAAGATTCAAAGATGGTCTGAAATGGCTGCTCATGGCGTGTATCGAAAAGACTTGCTGAGCCCACATGTCTACCAAAAATTGTCGTACTTATGGCTTACCAACAGGTCGATATTCGCCGAAACGGAGGGTATGCAAATAAAATCTGTCGTCAAGCACAGCATGGGAATCCACATATACATATAAGGTGTTCGCAAGGTTGGCCATTCAAAAATATCTTGGAGGAGTGGTAATCCGTGCAGAAGGAAGTTGAAACATTAGGAAAAAAAGGAGCGACATCAAGCTTCTTGCAAAAAACAGCACAAAATGGAAACCTCTCCATCTGAAACTGAGGCCGTATGCTCCAGTGGGAGAAACAGGAACCGATTATGATGTATAAATACTTAATAGATTTTTTCTTATGTTTCTTGCTGATTTTTCTTATTTTTGAAATATTCTGTTTATTTTGATTGGCTATTTAATCAAGATTTATTTAATTTTATTTATTTTTATAAATGTTTTTATTTATTTTTATAAATTTTTACGAATTTCTTACTAAATTTATTTTTATACATTTTTTTATTTGTTTTTATAAGTTTTTAGGAATTTTTTATTTTATTTATTTTTATAAATTTTTTTTATTTGTTTTTATAAATTTTTACGAATTTTTTATTTTACTTATTTTTTTATTTATTTTTATAAATTTTTTTATTTCCTTTTATACATTTTTTAATTTATTTTTATAAATTTTTACGAATTTTTTATTTTATTTATTTTTATCAGATTCTACATTCATATATTTATTATAATTAGTTGTTTATTATTTTTTGTTTATTTGTTTTATTTGTTATTGCTTTTTACCTATTCTTGCTAATTACAAGGTGAAGTCCAAAATAAACAAAACTGAGCTAAGTATTTATTTGTAATCGAATAAGTGTTTTTTTCCTTCGTTGAAAGCTTCTGCTTCCTCGGCTGCATCATCCAGATAGGTGAGCAGATGAAGATGTCAACTGCAGGCTCAACAAAGCAAGGGCGGCGTTCGGGCGAATGCATACAGTATGAGGGAGTTGGCGAAACTCCAGGCGCACTAAACTACGAATATTCGGCTCATGTGGAAAGGCAGTATTGTTGTACGGAAGCGAAACATGGCTGGTCTCTAACACCATCACACAGAGGCTACAATCCTTCATCAACAAATGCCTTCGCATCATCTGCAGAATATTCTCGCCAAACACCATCAATAACGACGTGCTGTGGAGATTAACGAACGAGGAACTCATTCTTAGGCAAATCAAGCGCAGAAAGTGGCGATGTATAGATCACACACTGAGAAAACCACCAGATAGCATCACGAGCATGGCACTTGATTGGAAACCCCAAGGGAGCAAAGGTCGCGGTCGACCAAAAAACACTTGGAGAAGGTCGATGCTGCGTGAACTAGCAGATGCGGGACGGTGCAGAAACAACAGCACAGAACCGTGTAAGATGGAAGAGTCTTGCCGAGGCCCAATGCTCCCGAGAGGAGTGAACAAGGAAAAAAACAAGTTTTGTTTCTACTTATGTGTATTTACTATTTATCTTTAATCGCCTTTTAGCAATAATTTCTGGTTATTTATTTTCGTTTAAAATTTTTTCTTTATTTTCAATCATTATTATTTGCTATTTAAATGATTTTTAATAAATTTCAGATTGCTTATTTTATTCTATTTCATTCTTTATTCTTTTTTTATGATTTTTTTTATAATAATTTTTTTATTTTGTTTTGTTTAATTTTTGATCGATTTCTATTCATATTTACGTATTCTTTATTTGTAATCGACTTTTATTTTTTAATTTTATTTAGGATTTATTGTTTTATCAATTTTTATTTTTATTTCTTATTCATTTTTAATCGACTTTCAACAACAATTTTTGGTTATTTATTTTCTTTTATAAGTTGTTCCTTATTTTTAGTGATCTAACTGACTTCTTATGTGTGAACTTTACGACGACATAGACATAGCACAGCGAATAAAGATCCAGCGGCTACGCTGGCTGGGTGATGTCGTCCGAATGAATACAAACGCTCCGGCTCTGAAAGTATTTAATGCGGTACCAGCTGGTGGTAGCAAATGGAAGAGGAATACCTCCTCTGCGTTGGAAAGATCAGGTGGAGAAGAATTTGGCTTCACTGAGTGTGTCCAACTGGCGCCGGTTAGCACGAGAAAGAAACGACTGGCGCGCTTTGTTAAACCCGGCCTAAATCGAGTAAGCGGTTATAGCGCCAATTAAGAAGAAGAAGAATATACTTCTTATTATATTTTCAGATTACTTTTTTATTCTATTTCATTTTATTTTCTTTTATTTTTTTTTATTTTATTTTATATTATTTTATTTTATTTTATTTTATTTTATTTTATTTATTTTATTTTCTTGTATTTTATTTTATTTGAGCTTAATCCATCTCGGCTATTGCCGGAGATTACACATCCCGTATAAAATTTTCAAGGGATTGTGCTCTGGTGGAGCGTAGTCCAAGTTCTACGCCCATGTGATTGCTATTGCTTAAAAATTTAAAAATCTACGAACTATTGCACAAGTGTCCAGTATGGTCGACTTCTGCATGTCTTCTAAGACGTGTTGGCAGTCATACTTCTTCAAGTTTTTTATTAAATGCTTAGGCACTAATCCAGTGGAAGATATAATTATTGGTACTATATTAACTTCCCTCGCTTTGCACATCCGTTTAAGTTCTATGGCCAAAGCTGCATACTTCGATACTTTGGTGGAGTATGTGCTTTGGATGTTGCGATTAAGGGGCACCGCTATATCGATTACTTCGATCGTTTAATTTGTCTTGTCGAACAAGATGATGTCAGGTTTGTTGGAAGCTGCGGTTTGATCTGTGGAAATAAATCTGTCCCATTACAGTTTAAAATTTGCGTTTTCCAATATTGCGTTTGGTTCATATTTAAAACGTAAGACTTCTTCTTGTAAGATACCGTGTTTTATTGCAAGCTGTTGGTGGAGGATCTTTGCTATATTGTTATGTCTCATGACATATTCACGGGGGGCAAGTACGCTACATCCAGCAATTATATGGTCGATTGTTTCGCCGTAAATGCCGCACCTTCGACACCTATTTTCTATTGCCTCGCCATGTATCGACCTTCGGAAATTCCTTGTTGGAATAACTCGGTCTTGGATAGCGATTGCGAAACCTTCTGTTTCAGAAAATAGTTTTCCTTTTTTCAACCATAAATTGGATGATTGTGCGTCTATCCATTCACCGTGTATTGTTTTTGCCTTCCATGCTGCGACCATTTCTGCTGGGGATTTCACCCCCTCAGGTACTGGGAAATTCTGCTTCATTAAACTGAACGGGGTGAAGCCATTATCTGCCAAAGCGATAGCGTTAAATAGATGGGACTCGCTGCTAAGAAAATATGTGCGTAGCTTCAAAGTTTGCGAAAAGTGTAGACGCGCTATATTAATGATTCCTCTCCCACCAACGTTTCGAGGAAGCGATATTCTTTCCACAGCGCTTTGAGGTAATGGCTTTGGAACTTTTGGAACTAAAAGTGGTGCATATCAGCGTTTCAATCCGAAGGATATCTGCCTGAGACCATTTTATTACTCCAAACGAGTACGTCAAAAAGAGGTATGGCACAGGTACTAATTACTTTGCATTTATTTCCACTGTTCAGACTAGTTTTTAATACAGTAGAGCCTCAAATTTGTTAATGAGTTATTTGTTAATGTTATTTATTTTAGTGTTATTTTATTTTATTTTATTTTTTTCGAATCTTAATTTCGAGTTTTATTTTTTATATCGATTTTTATTTATTTTTACTGATTATTTATTTTTAAACGACTTATATTTTTTAATTTTTTTTTATTTTTTACTCTTATTTCGTATTAATTTTTAGTCGATTTTCAACAATAATTTTTTGATATTTATTTTAATTTACACATTTTTGCTTATTTTTGGTGATTTAATTGACTTCTTATTATATATTCAGGTTGCTATTTTTCTATTTTATTTTATTTTATTTTATTTTGCTTTATTTTATTTATTTATTCTATTTGATTTTATTTATTTAAAATTTTTTGTTTTTCATTGCGATTTTTATTTTTTATATCGATTTTTATTTATCTTTCCTGATTATTTATTTTTAATCGAGTTATATTTTTTTATTTTAAGGATTTATTGCCTAATAATTTTTCACTTTTGCCTTTTTACTATTTTATACTATTTATTATTTATCTTTAACCGACTTCTCTCCACGATTTCTGGTTATTTATTTTCATTTAAATCTTTTTACTTATTTTTAATGATTTAATTTTTAATTAATTTTGCTTATGTGATCGATTATTGATTAATTTTTAAGATTTATTGTTTTACTGTATTTATTTCATTATTATTATTTTATTATTTTTTATCGATTTTAATTTGTATTTACTTACTATTTATTTTTAATCGATCTCTAATTTTTTATTTTAAGGATTTTTATAGAATCTGTGTGTAAAATTCTATAAAAATTCCACAGATCTGTTTGCTACTTATGCTTTTTTATACAATCGATGTTTAATAAATTTTGTAAACTGGTTATTTTAGTGACCGATTTTGATGACTTTATGAGTGTTAACTTTTTATCGATTTACTTATTTTTTAATCGTTTTGTAATTTTTTATTTTGGCTTCGGATTTAAGGGCTTATACATTTTTACATTCGCATTATTTATTTTCACTTTGTACTAATTTACTGTTTGCCTGTAATCGATTTTTATTAATTATTTTTGGTTATTTAGTTTCGTTTAAAATTGTTTGTTTATGTTATTTAATCAATTTTTAATAAATTTTTCAGATTACTTACTTTAGCGTTTCTTTTTTTTTTTGTTTTTTGTTATTATTAGTCTTATATTTTATTTTATTTCATATTTTATTTTATTTTATTTTATTTTATTTTATTTTATTTTATTTTATTTTATTTCATATTTTATCGGTTTTTATTTCTACAATAATAACTTAGTATTTATTTTTAATCAATTTTTAATTTTATATTTTCAAGATTTATTCCCTTACAAATTTTTACTTATATTTACTAGTTACTTATTTATCTTTAAACGGCTTTTACCAATTATTTTTGCTTTTTTTACGTTTATACATTTTTGCTTATATTTACTGAGAATTTATTTTATTTGTAATCGATTTTATGCATTTTTTGATGATTAGTTATTTGGTTTATCGAATTTTACTTCTTTACGTCTACTTCTTATTTTTTCACAGATTTTTATTTCTTTTAGCTGCTCATGCTTTTTTCTACAATCGATTTTCAATAGCTTTTTCAAATTACTTTTTTTATAGTGACCGATTTTGATGATTTTTTGAGTGTTAACCTTGTATCGATTTTTATTTATTTTACTGATTAATTATTTAGCTTTTATAGACTTTAATATATTTTTGCTGATTATTTACCTTTAATCGATTCCTGCTTATTTACCCTCCATATTTAGATATTTTGATGTTTACTGTTTCTTGCAAATTACGTTTTTATTATTGGATATTTTTATGCTTTCATTCAACAGCAGCATCTATGACTTTGAAAAAAAAAAAAAGTTTGCTGTTGTGAGTCAATAAAATTTTTGTTGTTTTTATAAGTAGGTTTACGCAAAACGTTTTCCATTTCTTTCACCATTTGGGCACAGTTTGCTATTTAATAATATTTTTCACCGCATTCATTTCTTTTGGCAATAAATTTTATTTTTTGCCTATAAAAATATTTAAAACGTGAAATTTATGCATCATTTACTAAAAAACATTTTTTGCTCAAAAGCTCTGCTAATAAACTTTTAAAATGTTTCAGTTCTCTTCTTATTCTCAATACGAAAATTTAATATCGGCATATCTTTTAACGCTTTTTTCTCGCATTTTCGGTACCAGATTGACAATCTCAAGCACGTCCGTTTTAGTGTTTTCTCTTCAGCAGATCTAAGAAAATATTTGTTTATTTACGGTTTTGACTTTAAGTCACTTTGATACATTTTATGAACTCATCTTATATCAGATAATACTTTCAACACAATTTATTGGCTTACACATATTTTTTAAAATGCTGTTTTTCACTTATTTAGGTTTTCCGAATTTTTTTGATTGTTTAAAAACCAATATTTTTTTCACTGGTATTTTCCGCTGAAAATATTTTTTGACTTTTGTCCGCACCGACTTGCACCGCCCGCAATAAATGTTTCGCACTTCAAATCGGACTCGAATTGTCAACTGTCAACTGACAATTGTTGTCTTCCTGATGGTCGGAAAAACTGCCAAACTAACAGAATGCCAAAAAGCGAATGTGGCAAAAGCCGCGTCGATAGCCTAGCCGCCCAATATGCGAATGCTTTTTTTAAGCGAGTGTGAGTGGGTGTATGCGTGCGTGCGTATATGTGTGGGTGTCCAGTAGCAATATACATACATACATATGTATGTGGATGCTACCATATAACGACGTACAGCATTTGCTAAAGGCGAAATGTAGCAAAGTGAAAGAGTTATTTGCGTGGACGTGTGTTTAACCGTTCAACTGTTTCGAAACGACTAATTCGAGTGATTTACCAAAAAATATGCACAAATGTTACACACGACAACAGCAAAGCACCAGCAGCACGACCCGCAGCAGCGCTGACGACGCCAACAGTAGCAATAACAGAAGTGCCAGCAAACGAGGCGGTGAGGGAGTTAGCAGCGTCACAGGATAACTCCAGGCAGAGCGAAAGCAACACCAACGCTAACGCCCAAGCTAACGGCAGCGGCTGCGACAACACACATGACACACGTTCTCATATGCGCGGGGCAGGCGCAAGCATACGTGCGTACATACATATCTACCATGAAGGGGGTGGCAGCAGGCACAACGATCATAACATACGAGTTCGCAGTTACTCCTTCAATGCTTTGGCTTTGTTGTTGTGCATGTGTGATAGCATGTGTTGTTGTACGGATATGAGCGAACGAACGCGCATGTGTTGTTTACATACGTACACACACAGTGCATATGTTGCTGCACGCGATTATTATTTTTTGTTTTTGGTTTTTTGTTTTTTTGTTATCTGCTCAACCCATAAACAAAGAAGTTGAGAGACATTTGGAAGAAAGGATATTCACAATAATAACAATAAAGCTTAAATAAAAAACACACCACAACGCCGTTAATACACCACACAGAGCGACACGTATGATAACACAACCCGATACGACGAATATGTCAACGAAGACAACAACATGGCAGCAGCGTACGCCGAAGGTAGGCGCTAACTGCCGAACTCACTGCTTTACTAGCTAACTTGGCTAGAGCGAGCACACTTACATCATATGTATGTGTAGGTATGTGTGCACGAGTACGCTATTCGCATGCGAGTGCCCTCGCATGTCTAATGAGAACATACGACCATACGATATACAAATGGCTGCTAACAATAACAAAAACAAAAGCAGCGCTCACCTATCGAATGCAGAGTATTCCAATAGCGTTGGCAGCGCTGCCGTGTTGACGCCGACGTGATGCGCGCTCCTCGTGATGTTTACTCGTACATATGTACATATATGCATACATATGTCCTGTGAGTGAGCAAGCGAGCGCGAGACGAATACAAATGCGCTCGCATGATAACGTACATACACACACACACGCGCAATCAATTTAATCAAGCGCTATCGGACATACAGAATACGTATACGACGTGTGCATGCCGAGGAAAGGATGGACGAAAAGCGCAGCAGCAGCATTAACAACCTTTTCTGTCTAAAAGTTGTAGGAAGAACTCAAAAATGCCATATACGATTCTCTGTTAGCAAACAAACAAAAATTTGATCAAACACCATCATATGTACATATGTTCATATGTACACTCGCATATGGAAAATATTCCAGCAAACAGATGAACAGTTAATGCGAATATGTGCAACTGAATAACAACAAAAATTGCTGGAAAAATACAAATATGCATATATTTATAAGCACACACTCTACCTATTCATATGTATGTACGTATGTATGTAAGTCAGCTTTTTTTGCTTGGTTGTAAAGGATAGACAACATAGTTAAAAAACCAACCCCAAATGCCTGTAGCAGCAGCGAAAAAGCAAAACGTTGATAAGCAAAGTCAGCTGCGCTGTCAACCTCAACGCTGGCTTCGACGTCATCGACATCCCTTCTACTCCTCGCCAGGCAATGTGTACTATACTATACATGTGTGTAGGTATGTATGTGTGCATATTAACGTGGTGGTTGTTGGTCTTGCACACGTTTGTCACACGCTTTATCCTACACCTTCAACTCATATTGCTCATTTAAATAAGTAAACTTCTGAGCTCGTATATTTTACTGAGTTTGTTATTTTTTGTTGTTGAGAGATTTTTTGTTTTTCTGAATCGTTCAGTGGTACAGATGTACTATCTATGCGCGTCGGTATGTAGGTAACAAGTTTCCCCTTTGATTATGCTCTCAATAATGGGCACACATTTTTTGTTAGGATGCGTGATTTTTTATGGTGATATACATACATTTAGATCGTGTGGCGAGATTTGCGTTTCTGCCTGGGAACTCAAAAACTTCCTATGTGATTTGAAAAAAAAAAAACAAAAAAAAATACTTCCGACGGATGTAAATGAAAGCATAACTTGATATTTTTCTATTGAAATATTTTCATTTAAATTGATAAACACATTTCCTTTATTTTAAGAGAATTTAGCTGTGTCCTCTAAAAGCAACTCTAACAGAGAGTGCCTCCTTTTATAAAGTACGGACTTTTATTTTACCAGCTGATCTTTATATAATCGAGTAAAATGCCAAAAAAGCGCATGGAATTTATGGGGCTTTTTTTGTCGACTGCAAAGCCGTAATTGAGACTCTAAGCTATGCAGTACAACAATTCCTTCGCAGTTTCTATTTTCTTCTACATGTTTTTTAAGCAGAGAGAGGTATTTTAGTACCCGTAGAAGAATGTTCCCATATATTTAATCTTCTCAGTCAAGGAAAATCAAATACTAGCTTATAAGTAGCAGGAACACCTATAACCAGACTGAATAGCTGAACAGCCTCTCCCCCTCACTATGGCTAATAGTTTTTTCGAAACAAGAGAAGCTAATATAACCTCGGCAAGAACTGTAGAGCAAAGCAGGGGACTATAAGGAGGGACTAACTTAGTACACTAAATCGTATTCGATTGGTTACTGCTCCTCTATTCAGATTTAAGCAAGCTTCATTAGCCCGCGTTCACATGGAGCAAGTTTTCTTCTTTCAACTTTTCCCATACTCTTTGGCGTTGCGCGTCGTGTTCGCACACGGCAGCTTCATTGCTTGCAATTAGGTTTTAGTCTAAAGTCAAAAGTAGCATTGAAAAGGATCCGAATACAAAGTGTGTTGACAAAGCACTGGCATCACAAGTAACGAGTTGCAGCAACAAATGTTACACTGTACGAACGCGGCCTTACTAATGCTCCCTAAGTTCTTTCGAACAAATGTAATTTTTGGTAATTTCGTACGATTGACATGCTGGAGCACGATGGCTCCTTTCTTCTGGAAATTTTTGCTAACAGTTTGACTAATTTTTGAGTAAGTAGACGACTGGAATTATATCAGATTTGTGCACTTAATTTCTAGGCACATTTTTGTTTCAAGAAAAACCAAAAAATGCTGAGGACGAGTTTTAATTCTGGTCAGAATATCGACGCTTAAATAAAAGGAATAAATTAAAAAATTAATTAGCAAATTGATTTATTACTCGACTGGCTTTGAGCTTACAGAATAAAAATACGAAAATTAAATATTTGGGCGACATTGGCATAGTTTAAATCACAAAAAGGTGGAAATTAAAAAAAAAAAGTAGGAATTAAAAAATTAAAAATATTTTTTCTTGTCCTCCATTTTTAGTATAAAACGGAAATTAATTAGAAGTCCTAATGGCTTGTTTGTCTAAAAATATTTTTAACCAGCGTTGGTATTTAATTAAAAAATGTTAATTTTATATTTAAAATTTTGTTTGCACTGAAACTTAAGTGTAAAAAACTTTCACGAAAAATTTCTCACCGCCGCATATAGAAAACAGATGGTCATTTTCATGTTCACCTTCTTTTAGACAGTTTCAAGCTTCTTTTAAATTAAAAAATTAAATTATTGTATAAATTTAATTTAATTATATTATAAAATGCAGTTTATTTCATCTCTATGGATCTAAGATTGTCAACATTTTCAAAGAAATAACTTGGCGCGGCCGCACTGCTGCTGCACGAATCATTCTCGAGAGCACTCAATCTAGACACTGGCTACTACAATCACCCCCCTAGATGGTTAGGGTAGAACCAGGGTATCTTAAATAGGTTTAAATTTTAATTTTTTTCCATTTATATGATCTCCAAATTGTTAAATTTTTGTTTAAATGAAACTGTCAATCTTTGTTTACAGATTTTGACTTTCTAGAGGGCAAAGCTAAAACAAAATACATGGAGAACCAGTGGAGAGAGTTGTTTTTGCTCTACTGCTACTACCTGCTCAATGTGTCTTGGATAGAACTGATTTGTGCAATAATTCTTGACTTGCTTTCATGCTTGCCGTGCCATGGTAAGTTTTTTAACTGACTGGATTTGCAAGTGCTCTTTATATATTTTTTCTTTATTTTTCGGTTGTATTGTATGTTTTTATATATTATAAATGTACATTATCAGTCATTTAATTAGATCTGTTTGAGAAATTTTAACTAAGTACTTCTCTCCTAATAATGTCTCCTATTTCGCAACTTTCAAAAAACAACCGAATTTCTCAAAAATGATCTGCACACGTGTACCTCCCATAAAGTTTATGTTAATGTGACCACAACGCAACAAACCCAACACCACCCACAAGCCATTCAACAACTCTCCCTAATCAAACACAGAACCCATCTGCATGATATGTACATACTCGTATATCAGTGAGAGCGCTACTTTGTCAACCATCTCACCACCCCACCTACAACCCAACAGAAAAAGAGGCATTTATGAGTGAATGAATGGTGTAAACAACGACAACGATGCTGTCGACAGCGACAGAGCTGTTAGCTGCGACCTAAACGCAGCAGTTAACTTACGTACATCCTCGCCTCTGTCAACGTGCGCATCGCACGAATGTTACTTTGCACTCGTATATTATCGTATAACATGTACTCGTATGTAATTCTCTACCCGCTGCTCGCATGTGTTGAGGATGGCTACTAGCTGGATGGCTGGCTGGCTGGCTGGCTAGCTGGGTGACTGGGCCAAGGGACGCACATTTGACTTGACTCGATTTGAGCAGCGAACGAACCAGCGAGTAAGTGCCAGCAATAGGGACACATAAGTGAATGCGGGTGCTATCTCTTTTCTGCATGCGCTGTATTGGAGTGCCGTAGTAACGGTAATGCACGATTGCGAATGCGAATGCCAATATATGTACTTATCAACATGTGTACGAATATACGAACTCGCTCGTATGCGAGCATAGAGGACCTGTGTATGGGATAAATACTTATAATTACATATGTATGTATGTATGTTCATATGTATGCAGAGTCGGTTGGGTGACTGGTGGGTTGAAGCGACAAGTCTGCGTGAATGTATATGTGTATGCATGTATGCTTGTATGTATGTATGCATATGAGAGTGCGGATGTAGCGAGTTATTATCTATTTCGTTCATACGTCGTACTGCGAGGATGTTATCGTATTTCGTTTGTGTTGTTCGTGTTGTTGCTATTTTTGTAATTGTATATAACCTGCGCTGAAAAATACACAACATATCGCATACGCGCATTCACATATGCGAAAGAGTGCGAATGAAAGAGAGAGCGCGACCACAGAAAATTGTTAAAATTGAGTGAATGAGCGAGTAAGCAGAAGACACAGGCTGTTGGCTGTCGGGGGAAGAAAAAAATGTGGAGAAAAAAAAAACGGAAAATGTGAAAAATTGTGTGTGCGGAAAATGCGTATGCGAAAACAACCCCCATCGTGCACATACGCACACACGGGCAAGACATGTAGGACATGCAGGATTCGCAGGATAATTTATACACAGATGTTGTAGGGATATATGGTACTAATGCAGGTATGCATGTGTGTGTGTGCAATTATTTGGCATTTGGCAAATTTGCCATTGGAAAATGGAAAACCCATACGCATACATATACAATTACAATCGCATTAATAAATTTCTATGTTCAAATTGACTAATGTGAACACCCCTCATTTCACACCATCGCTGCTTATGGGTTATCCTTCTGTAGTCTGCATGGCGATAACATTTGGATGCATACAGTTGGCATTATTTCGCGCGGAGCGAATGTTACACACCCTACAATCTGCATATTTATGTATGAATGTGTGCTAGAGTATATACATATGCACCCCTATACATATGTAGATACATATGTATGTATACATATCCCCTCGTATTTGCGTATAAATATTTCCATGTACTCGCATGTTTATCATATCCACACCCATATGGCACATCATTCCAGGTGCCATGCGCCACCCACACAGCCAGCCCCTCAACTGCTAAAGCCAAACTGTGGGGAAACATATGCGCACCAGTAGCATTCAACCATTTACACATACACCGCCACATACATTTGCACACTTTTGCCATATTGGCCAACGCCAGTTGAATGCAGTACATTAACCCTCGACGGAAAGTCGATTGCATGCAGCAAAGACATTCAGTTGAATGTATATGCATATGTGTGTATGTATGTATATTTGCTCATTCACATATTGTATATTTAGAGCGCTGCACATGCACATACATATATACATATAGAAGTACATATATTAGTATGCATGCAGAAATTATTTATTTCGTCTCTGCAGCGCCAGTCGTAGGACCTTGTATCCATATGTACACATGTATATGCGCACATACATTCTCCATTCAAAAAGCTTTACTCTCATTTGTAGCTCATGCTCATATTTCGCACTCATAATGGGTATGTTCGTAACTGTTCATACATACATACATGCACATACATACACACATATTTGCTAACAAAGTTGCATTCGCATCGTTTCCACATTGCAATGCTCCCTACAAGCCTTGCCTTCAAATCCCTTCCAATTACAACTACACACGCATAAATGAGCAGATGTAGGAACTACTGTACTCGTATGCGAACTCCCATTCCGCTTTGGTATTCCTTCCATTTTACATACTTTCTGATCATTTTGTTCCTTTAATTATTTCTCATAATTCACCGCTGTGTTTACGAGTACTTGTGTTTGCATAGCTTTCTCTTGTTTTTCTTCATTTTAATTATTTACGCTTTCGCTTGCTTCTTTACGTGGCCAGTTTTAGACTGAGAGGATGCAGCGATAGCCCAGTTGGAAATATTCTACTTCCCGCATCGTATTTGGTTACCTTTAAGTATTCTCAGTTTGCCGAAAGCTTCTGCTACCTCGGCTGCACTATCACGACAGATGGCGGAGCAGGTGAAGATGTCAACTGAAGGCTGGCTAAACAAAGCAAGAGCGCGTTCGGGCGAATGCATACAGCTTGGACGAGTTCGCAAATCTCCAGGCGCTCTAATTTCCGAATATTCAGCTCATGTGCAAAGACAGTGTTGTTGTACGGGAGTGAAACATGGCTGGTCTTCAACACCATCACACAGAGGCTACAATCTTTCGTCAACAAATACCTCCGCAATAGTAGTAGAATATTCTGGCCATCAGCAACGACGTGCTGTAGAGATCAACGAATGAGGAGCCCATCTTATGGCAAATCAAACGCAGAAATTGGCAATGGATAGTTCACGCGCATAGAAAACCACCAGATAGCATCACGAGAATGGTACTGAACTGAAACCCGTAAGAGAGCAGAGGTCGCGGTCGGCCACAGTTTGCTTGAAGAAAGATTACTTGATTATGATAAAAGCTAACCACAGCATTTCACTTAAGCCCCTGTTACCCGTACCGTCGATGATGTGGCTGCTTTGGCCGACCGAGAGTGTCACGCAGTATATTACATTAGATTTCGATGGCCACTACTCTCCACGGGATGCTATGAGTACACTTATGTCAAACGATCCATTGTGGTGAGTTGTGATCTCAACTCTGTTCCTTAAATTTCTCATTATTTTATTAAACTCCGAAATATTTATTTTCTGCAATTCTATTGTACTAAACGTTAAGGGAAATATTTGCTTAGATGGAGATTTTGTGTTTTTTGTCTGAGTGAAGCTGTAACAGAAATAGTAATCAAGGCTCACCACCTCATCTCCATCTCTACAGTTGCAACCGAAATCATTTGAAGAGAAGTTCATTCGTTTGCAGTGTTCAGAGATAATACCTACCAGGGAAAAATAAAAAAATAGTTGCTCCATTCGACGAAAAATTGCCTTCCAAATCAAACTATGGGTTTAAGGTCGTCCTTAGCTGCCAAAAACAGTGCATACTGCTCAGATAGCATCTTAAAGATTTCTCTGTGCCACGGAAGTCCATCTTCGTAGTTTTTATTGCTTCCTGTTATATCTTAAGATCCAAGCGGAGCAAATCAAGCATATTATTTCGGGCATCGCCGGAGGTTGTACTCATGGCAACCGTAATGCATAAACATACACTTCTTTGCAGCCTGTATAGTTCCCGAAGTGTGGACTTAACCATAGTCCGTTGACCCGAAATCCCAGAGGCATTAGTGATCATTGAACTGATAAGTGCTGTGTATATTCACCAGACCAAGGCAGGTTTTAGATTCCCGGTTTTGCCATAGGCTTTACGGCATTGTTGAAACAACCCTTAATAAAGAAATCCTCCCAAGTGAGTTTCTTATCGAAGATTACTGCTAGATATTTAACTTTCTCAGAGAGCTGGCCATTGGCGTAGAGTCATTCAACGTAACTGGAGGTGTCGCAAAAGGGTCAGAGCTGGGTCCGACACTATGGAACCCAATGTATGATGGCATACTTAAGCTTGATCTTCTAGAAGGATCAACGCTCTAAGGATACACAGATGATACGGCACTGGTGACAGTGGCAAAACACTTAGATAAGCTGCACGCATTGCGTAACGATTCTATCGTAAGAGTGCAACGATGTCTGAGAAAGCGAAGCTCGGGATGGCGGTAAATAAAACCGAATTGGTCCTCTTGATGCTTCCCCACTTCTACAAAAAAAACATGACTGAGTGCACACCTTTTAGTGCTGAAAGACTAAGCCCATCCAATTTCCGTTTTCTCGTGAATAAAACTAAGGTAGTTTTCTGCGGGTTGCCTCGTGTACCAGTCGTCTATTCTATCCAGAATTCTCTGCACTTTCATGTAAAGCTTTCTTAGGGATAGTAGAGAACTTAGTTTACTTCGGAATCACCGTTAAAAATACAGCCTCTAACTAGGAAGTTGGGAAATAAGGTCATATTTTGACGGACAAAAAATACACTTACGGAAGTTGGAAGGTAAAAATTCGATGAGGGGCTCTTAAAGTATTCCAGAGCGTTGACGAATGCAGAGGAAGAAACGACAAACTGTACGAATTTTGCAAGGCCACAGGTATATACGTACATAATTGGCACGTAGATCTTTTGTTCGATATTTGGCCGAGCTCCTCTTTCTTTTTTATGGTGGTCGTCTTGTAGGGACTAACAGTGTTATGTTGTCTTCGAACTGCAGATGGTTTTTATGAGGTTTTTATGGAGCTTTACGATTTCCTGCTGAGAAGCAACTGTTACTACTGTAGAAAAAACCTTTTCTGCTGGAGGTGGCCAGAGAAGAGAAAAGGAAAGAGGCTTGGCTTTAGTTGGTGTTTTCAACTAGCGTGAGCTAGCACGAGAAATGCACGATTGACACATTTTGTTGAACTAGGTGAAGATCGCTTAGGGAGTTATTGCGTAAATCAAGAATAATAAGAGGAACAAGACAAAGGCACAAAAGGCTAGTGAGAGAGACGTCGGCGAAAATCATACCACAATCTAGGCCACGGAATAAATTATCTCTCAGGAAAAAACGATCTCAGATATTTAAGAGGTTGTAGTAAATATCATATCATATTCTCAGTCGCTTTTCAAACGCTATTTTGTACTATTTTTAGCTCTCAAATTATTACAAAAATTTCCTCATTACTCCCTGGAAATTTCCCACACTCTATTTCATATACCTATGAAAAATCCTTTCTCTATATAACCAGCTTTCAAGTACCCTCACCTTTTACGAATTCACTACGTTTTCGATTTTACTTCCCGTATCCCCTTCGCCATTGCAAGCGCATTTGACGCGTCGTGTAGGTGTTGCATTTGCATTTTATGATTTGTTTATTCGTTGAACGCGTACAATCGTCGGTTCGTTCATTGTTCTTTGTTGTTGTGCAGTTTTTCCATCTCCTCCTGTTTTGTTGTTTTTTTTGCTTTAATTTTTATTTGCTGTTTTCGCTCACAGCTAAGCAAATCCCCTACTCCCATTTGTATAATTGTTATTCTCTTTTCTTATGTTTTCTTTTTCTCCTTGTCATTTGGTTTATAGTTTTTCTAATGTTTATATACCACACCTTTTTGCAGTAAAAATAACAATAACAACAGCACGAGTACAACACATCATCCACTCAGCATGGGCGTTTCTACATATGCAAATAACTATCGTTTTTGTATTCGAGTACTTGCTTCAGTAAGGCGGCAGGTAGGGAATGCCAAGAGCTGGAGTAGGTGAATTGTACGAGAGCATTAAGTTCGTAAGTGAGTACCTACCAATGTGTGTATGTATGTGCATTTGCATGTACGTACTTGCACATATATTTGTTAAAGGCTAGTATTGGCACTTGCATTCGTAATGGGTGGCTTTGCTGCTGCAGTCATAAATATCGGAGGGAATGGAAGTAATGCAAATGGGCAGGTTATAAAACAACAATTCTCTTACCTCGTTGAGCAAGCTAAAAAGCAGGCAAGTAGTTATTGCTTTTAGAAAATAATCGAAAGGAAATGTACTGCTGTGTAAATTTTTTGACGGAACTGTGCTTAGAAGGCCGTGTAAGATCTTAAATACAACTACAAGATTTCTGAAACTCTCGAATATTAAAGGGCTTCTATTCATCAGGTTTCTGAAGTTAATCTCCAACATATTAAATTGAAAAAGATTGAAGACTAAGGTGCCTGAAGTTTATGACATGCTCGTGTTAACTTTTCGCTTGATCTATTTCTGTCAATCAGATTCGAATTTCTTTAGATAAATTCAGCTGCTGCACATCGGCTCATCATTAATTTTTGCAGGATCCCCTCTTTCAAGTTTTATTTTAAGTTTTTTTCTACTTAAATTTCCAATTTAGGTATCAGAGAATATGTGGCAAAACTTCTCGTATTTCAGAGTTTACTGCCGCTTTATTTAATTTAATTTAAATTTATACACTCCAGCGATTCCATGTCAAGTGGTCCTAAAGTTTCTGAACTCTGGTTTATTCGAAAGGTCGGGCACAATTTTGAGATTTATTCAATGTTGAAAATACTGAGCTTTTAATGGCATTGTAATATATTTTTTGGTTAAATTTTTAGGATTTTGTTTTTTTACTTAAGTTATATTTTGATTACAATTTCTCTTATAATTTGTTTCATCCGTTGTGAGATTTTTCGCAAAAATTTTGAATAAAGAATAAAAAAATTTCTAATTGTAATATTAAAAAAACATATGAAAAAAGGTTCTCAAAACACTTATTTTAAAAATTGTGTTGTACCTCAAAACGACAAAAAAAATGTTTTTCACAAAAAACTTGAACTTGAACAAAAACTAAAAAGAAACTCACAAACATTTTGAACAAAAAGTAAATAAAATTTTCCCGAAAATTTTGAACAAAAAAATGAATAAAGAAAATTCTAAAATTTTGAACCTAAAATAAAAAAAATTTAAAAATTTTGAAGAAAGAATAAAAAAATTTCCTAATATTAAAAAAACACTGTTTTCAAGAATTATGTTTTACCTAAAACGACAAAAAAAAATGTTTTTCTCAAAAAACTTGAACAAAAACTAAAAAGAAACTACCAAAAATTTTGATCAAAAAGTAAATAAAATTTTCCCGAAATTTTTGAACAAAAAATAAAAGAAGAATTTCTAAAATTTTGAACCAAAAATAAAAAAAAATCCAAAAATTTTGAACCAAAAGTAATAAAAAATCCAAAAATTTTGAACCAAAATTTTAATAAAAAAATAAAAAAAAACAACAACAATTTTTAATAACAATAAAAAAAAGTTTCTCAAAACTCATTGCTTAATCAACGAAAAACGACAATCAAATAAGAATTACACAAAAATATTTCCAAAATTTATGAGCAAAAAGGAAAAACATTTTCCCAAACATTTTTAATAAAAGGTACGAAAAAAAACCAAAAAAATTTCTTCGAAAACTATCTTTTAGTCCAAAAAAATAAATAAAAAGTTTTACTCCAAAATTTTGAACAAACAATAAAAAATAAGAATTACCAAACAATTCTTTACAAAATGATGTTGTATCCAAAATAAGAAACAAAAAAGAAAAATGACAAAAAAATATTTTCCAAAAGTTCTGAGCAAAAAATAAAAAAAAAATTGACAAAAAGTCTACACAAAAAATAAAAAAAGTTGTCTCAAAAATTTGTAATAAAATTAAAAATGATATTATCAACATTTTTTTTTTCAAAAGTTATATTTTATCCAAAAAAAGAAGAAAGGACCAATAATAAAAATGGCAAAAAAAATTTCCATAGAATTTTCCAAAACATTTTTGGAATAAAAAAATTCTGAAAAATGGTTTTTAAAAAATTATATTTTATGTCCCAAAAAACGAAGAAATAAATAAAAATGACAAAAAAAAATTTCCCAATAACTTTTAACAAAAAATAAAAAAACATTTCCAAAAATTTAAAAAAAAAAATATAATTTTCTAATTACAAGAAATTTTTTTAATTATGTTTTATCCAAAAAAAAAAACAAAACAAAAAGAAAATATACACGAAATTACACAAAAAAAAATACAAAATGTTTCCAACAACTTTTTTACAAAACAAAAAAAATCTAATTTTCTAATTACAAAACAAATTTTTTAATTATGTTTTATCCAAAATATACAAAAAAATAGCAAAAAAAAAAATCGTAAACATGTTAAATATCATAGAAAAGACGTAAAATTTTCCCTCAAATTTTGAGCAAGAAATTGAAAAAAATTGTGCAAAAGTTTTATTTTTAGTTTTATATTGATAATTAAAATTTTTATAAACACAAGGAATTTTTGTTTTGGAAACTTCTCAACTTTTTTTTGAAAATTATCTTTTATCCAAAAAACAAAAAAAAAAAAATAAATAAAATGGCTAAAACAAATGCTCCCAAAAGTTTTGAGCAAAAACAAAAGATCAAAAATGTTTAACAAAAAAGTAAAAAAAATGTTTTTCTAGTTAAATCAAAATTTTCTTAAAAATATTTTAAATTTTATTTTATCCTTAAAAAGACAAAAAGAAAATACAAGAAAAACTAGAATTAAAAAAAAATTCCCAAAATTTTGAAAAAATTCTACGAAATCACTTTTTCAAAAATTATGTTTTATACTAAAAAGTGACAGAAAAAATGTAAATGATAAAAATATTAAGAAGAACCGTAAATATTTCGCTTTAAATAACACAGTCCTGCGAGGTACAGTTTCTAAAACGGCTATGGGTGTTTCTTGAAGGGGTTTTTGTGCTGAAAATGAATATGACCTTGAAAATGTTCCAGCACGTCATATAGTCAAAAAATGCAGATTTTGGCCATTTTTTTAATTTTTTTTTGAGCAAGGTAAAGTTTTTTTTTTAATTTTCCACAACGGCATCGCAAAGTACTACTCTTCAGCTTTAAAATCCATTTTTAAAAATAGTTTTGCGATTAATATAAAAAAAGTTATACTATTTTGAATTGGAGACTTTTAGATATGAAAATTCAACCTTTCTAACTCTCTAACGCCCTTGTAAAGGGCGAATTCAAAAAAAAAAATTAAAAAATGACCAAAATCTGCATTTTTTGACTATTTAACCTCAAATTGCCAAAAATCCTGACGTGCTGAAGCATTTTCAAGGTCATATTCCTTTTCAGCATAAAAAACCTTTAGAAAACACCCATAGTGGTTTTAGAAACTGTAAAAAAGCGAGATTTCGCAGGGCTGTGTAATTTTATATTAAAATTTTAAATTTTGAATAAACCTCAAAATTATTAAATTTTTTCAATTTTGAATAAACATCAAAACTATAAAATTAAAAAAAAAATTTCACTCTATTGCTTATTATACCCAAGCTTACAAATAAACTAATTTCCAGAAAAATTCACGACATTGTCTAAAATACTTGGAATGCTTGACATGGCACCGCTTACTTCTAAAGAAACACCCTTTACTTGATACATATAATGCGTGAAAATATCCCAAAAAGGTGGCTGGACTTCGTAGTTTTCTTCTTTTTGCAAAAAATTTTCAAAAAAGTTACATTTCTGCCTCATAAAGCAAAACCCTTCGACTTTGAGAGTTATTCTTTATGGCCCAGCCATCTGTCCGGGTGAACCGGTGTGTAAAAAACGGTTTTGAAGAGAGTGAGTTGTGCATTCTCACCAGCGCTAAGCAACTTTTTAACCATATGTCACTCATACATACATACATACATACGAGTTTATACTTTACATTTGTAGCAAAAATATCCCAACTAATACTTTCAGCAAATCAACTGCATAAGCGCATAAATTAACGCCAAAAGCAATCTGAAGCATTCACTATTTGAATGAAGCACACACACACACACGCAAGCGAAATCAATGCAAAAATATACACAAAAAACACTTCCGATTTCGAATAGAAAGGTGTATCCTGATTATGCAAATGAGGCGGATGGGGTCGCAAATGCATTTCATATGCAAATCCAAGCGAAAGCAAACAGCGCGAGACAAAAACGCCGAACAGAATGCAAATAAAGGATGCGCTTACATATTTTACACCTTTCTTTGAAACAACAATAAGGCAGCAGCAATATTTGTACAGCAGCAATAGTGCAAAAGGATATGTGGCATGAATGTGTCATAAAATATGTTAAAAAAAAACTTAGGTGCGATGTGTGATCGGCGAGCAGTGCGTACAGTTGGGAACTGCGAGCAACCATTGCATGCCACATTGAAGAAATAATAATGCGTGAATTTATGCAAAATAGAAAATAGAAAAAAAATCTCCTAAAAAAATCTGTATGGTGCTGAGGACAAAGTCAGGGTTGCGGCAACTTGGCAAAACCAAATATTCACTCTGTGACTGTTGATCGAAAGTGCGACGGTAGTGCGCGCATCCTGTGTGGCAATTGGAAAAATATGCAAATTAGTTTGAAAAACTAAATGTAGTTTATGTGTGTGTGTATGTATGCATGCATGTATGTAGTGGTAATTATTTATTCGCGCGCAGCGCAGAGGGGTGTGCGCACAGTTGAAAAAACGCATTCAATGAAAAGTTTCATTTGCATCATTTGCAACGTGTGTCACATGCACTAAGGCAGCACATATACACACACACACACTCACAGCGTTTTCATATACGCATACACAGTCTGCGAGGAAATCGGTTCGGGGCAAAAACAAAGCAAAAAAAAGTAGAATAAGTTGGCGGATGTGCGAGGAAGTGGCAAGGAAGTGTATCCCTTTCGCTGTTGCTGATTGCATTTCACTTTGAACTAACTGCAGAGGTCATATTGATGCAAGCAAGAAACGCGCAGAGTACAATAACAAAAACCCAGCGCTTCGAACTACTATTGGACGCACCAAAGGATGCGTCCGTCAAGAATACATTCACAGCGATGTGTCTTTAGCACCTACGCGACGGCTGCCCGCATAATTATTTTCGTTTTTCAGCGTGTGCTCTTCTGTGGTAACTGGAAATGAAAATACGCTGGAAATTCAATTTTCTCCAACACTCATTGTAGCTTTTTTTCCTGCATTCTGCTGCGCATGTCCTGCGAGAAGACGTTCTTCTCTTTTAATTATGCATTTTTTTTGTTTCAATATTTCGCTTCCGTTGGTGTTGTTGGTGGGAGTAATATGCACTCACTGTTGGTGTTGTCAAGCAAGGAATGCCATGAAAAGAGGCTTCTCACGCGTGCTTGTCACACTAAATCCTAGGAGTTACTTTTTGGGAGGCAACAATAAAAATTATATGAAGTACTGAGGGGATACTCGAAGTTATTTAGGTCTGATCTTTGAGATTGCAAATTGATTCCATTTCGTTTAAACTGCTTACTCACCTTCACTTCCGATAATTTTTATCAAATAGAGGTCAGCATCATCATTGTTGACGTGACGGTCCGTGTTGAACCTTGGCTTTCCTCAATAACTTCGATCAAGAATCTCGATTCTTTGCAGACTTCTTTCAGTTTTCCAGCCCAGAGATCTTGACGTCGTCATTAACTGTGCCAATCCAGGTTTTCCTTGGGCGCCCTCTTTTATAAGGCACATACAGCTTGGTTGACTGGTTGGTTTAAGTGGTATTCATGGCAGATCCCCTTCTTGCCAGTTCATCTGCTTTTTCATTACCTTCAATGCTCTGATGTCCCGGGACCCAGATTAAGGTAACTTTATGGCTTATGCTCAAGGTGGTAAGGCTAATCCTGCTTTGTTCCACCAGGTTAGAGGTTGTTGTCGCCGAATCCAGTGCCTGGATTGTAGCTTGGCTATCCGAAAGAATAGTGAGTGATATTGCCCTTAAAAGAGGGATTTGCGATTAGTAGCCTACAAGCTTCCCCAATTGTCAGTACTTCAGCCTGGAAGATACTGCTGGTATTAGGGAGACGCACAGATTTTTCAATTCCAAGTCTATGAGAATATATACGAGCTGCAACACCATCTGCCATCTGTATAGACTGTAGTGTCGTTTAGTGAGAATCCCTTATTCCATTCTTTCGTGGATGGAAAGAGAGTGGCAAAATTCCTACTGAATGTTACCGTCGGGACGATGTAGTCAGTCCTCTTCGAGGTATACTGGGTTTATCGCAGTAATAGACTGGCATGGCCATGAGTTTTTTCCTTTCAGCGACCCGCTTCATTTAGCCTAAATGCATTCATTGTTGTCATTTTCTTGATATGTGGATCTACTGGAATAACGTGTGTCAGGGCGTTCAGGGCCTCCCTAGGACATGGTCTGATTGCACCGACTGTTATTGCACAGGCTGATCTTTGTATTCTGCAAAGTAATTTGATGTTGTATTCTCTCTCGTATAACCGCCTTATACAGCCATAACGTATACTTGGGTTGAGAAAACCCCATCTTCTTCCTAGCATACGTTTACTGCGATTATAAAGCGATTTCTGCCTTCCTTACCCATTCTTCAATGTTTAATACCCAGCTAAGTATGGAGCCCAGAATTACCCCTTAGTACTTTGCACTGGTTGAAAGTAAAGGGTTTGTCCGTTAATGCTTGAGAGAGTAAAAACTGGTGCCATATATTTGGTCGAAAATAGCATGAGTTCACGTTTAAACTTAGGCCACAGCCTGTAGTCCAAGAGTTAAGATCGCCTAGCGTCCTTTGAATGATCCCCCTAATCGTATTGGGACACCACATCACCAGCGTACGCGACCACTTTTACCCCACCTCCATTAAGTTTTATTAAGTTTTTACTAATAACACATAACCAGAGAAGTGGAGAGAATACTCCCCCTGTGAAGTGCCCCTGTGGACTCTCATACAATTGCACATACAGCTTACTATTTTAGACGTTTCTTGTAATTTCGTTGGGGCCCATCCTCAGAACATGTCCAGCCCACTTAAAACGTTAAAGCTTGATGTAGTCGGCGATTTGCAAGTCGTTTAGCTCAGATAGGCATTCATCGTTGTACCGTAGGCGATAGTTGACGTGATCTATTCGCACTGGTCCAATCAGGCGGCGTAGGATTTTCAAATCAGTTAAGTTTTTCTTTATCAGCCTTACGCATCTCCCAGGTTTCAGAAGCAGAAGTAACGCAGGGGCTAATTAGTGTTTTATAGAGTTTCAGCTTCATTCGCTTAAAAAGAAACGAAGAACCTAGAACCTTGTGTAGCGAAACTAACACTACGTTTCTCGCCTGGAGCTCCACATTAACGTTTTTTTGGCCGTTGCGTACGCAGAGATGAGAGGAGGTACCAAAGAGACTAAAAGTTAATCCCACTGAAAGGTTAGTTGTGAAGTTGTCTTGTTAACTTATCACTTTAGGCCTTTTTTAAAGCCATGTAAAACAAATAGCGACTTTAGTGAACTATTTTGATCCATATGTCAAGATTTTAACTCTCATGCCGATACTTTGCTTACGCATTTCACAGTAAAAAAAATCAAACTATTCTCTTGCAACAAATGATTATCAATAGTAAATCGCGCGGTGAAGAAGATGGTGACAGTTGTCGAGCTCCCACTGAATTTGACAGAATCAGCTGATTTGCTCTTAGCGATTTAGAAGAAATCAGCTGACTTGTTAACGTAATCAGTGCTATGACAGCGGTTTGTTTACGAAAAAACTGAGATTGTTTTAGTGATATACAAAAAAATCTACGTAACTCTCGCTCATTTGACTTCGTTGCCATCTGAACAACGACTGATTGGAGGGGAATGTGTATAAGTGTGAAGAGAACGAGCAATATTCTGCTGTCGGGTTGCCTGTGACGTGGAAGCCGAGGTTCCCCTCACAATTTTCTTTTTCAACATAGTTATTGGTCAAGCCTTGGAAACCCGTCATTCTTGGATATTAACAAGCCTATTTCACTTACACCATCGTTCTCTTCGTTCTCTCTATATAACAAGAAACACTTTCACGTATGTCTCAATATAGTATTCTACCATTCTTGTACCTCTAAACTCTTATTCAGCTGACTAAATATTTCTGTGGTTAAGCAGTTTTAGATACTGACGCTTAAGAAATTTCTATCCCTTTTCCCCATTGCCTAACTAAAAATGATTCGTAAGTCATGGGGACTGTGCCACTGCGTTTGTTGAGTGAAAAGAGGGCAACCATTGAGTTTTTTATTAGTGAGTCTAAGATTTTTTATGATGGTTAAACTCTTAAGCTCTTCTCTCACTAGATTAGACGAGTATTACCCGAGGCCAGATGAACAGATGGTAGCAGTAAAACAGCTGATTTGATTTCCTTCTATTCTTTTGGTATTCTAATTGTAAATTTTTTTTTAAATCTCTCTAAACTGTCAATCTTTATTTATAGATTTGTATATTCCAGGGACCAAAAGCAAACACAAAGTACATTGGTTTTTTTGCTCTACTGACACTACCTGTTCAATGTGACTCCATTTCTAATAAGCTTTCGAGTATTTTAAGCAAATAGTTGATTACGCTCCCTCGGTCGTTTTTGACATAGAATATCTTAGCTTAAGTTAGTTAATGCTTCGAAACCGCACTTGGCAGGAGACAAATGGTTTCAAATATTTCCTTTAGAATTTCTAAGACTTGCCGTGCTATTTCTTTTACTATTTCCTTCCCCCAGCGCAACTACTGCAATGCTCAGTAGGCTTATGAAATAATTTTAAGCATGGCGTTTGTTTGGAGGCCATAACGAGGCTCTTTCGAACAGAACAAGTAGGCTAAAGAGCTCGCCATTGAACTCTAATAAAGTAAGTAATAAAAGAGCTCACCCGGAAGCTTGAATTAACCCCCACCCTCATCAATAGCAACTGACACCCTTCTTCTAACACTGAACAAAATGTTTATGATGAATCCTAAATCGGTGAAGGTTGATTTTCGAGTTAGAAATTCTTCGGAATCTTGGTGATAATTCGAAGGTAGTTAGCTTAACTCTTATTGGCTAAATTATCATTTTATGTGGTACTGCACAATTTTGGGCAAACTGAAAATTTTCTGAGTTTATAGTAGGTTGAATTGGCTGATCGGAAAACCCTCTAGTTAAGTTTTAGTGAATTTGAATCACGACTGTCCTCTTCCACTAAAATTCGTGATGAATTTTTCAGAGTAATTTTTCAGGTAGGGCCATTTTTCTCCTTGTCTCAACACTATTTGGATAGTATTTAACTAGCACAGAATCCGAGAATTTAGATTTGAAAAAATCCCCTCAAAAGTGAGCAGAGTTTTTTAAAAAAAGGTAGGTAAAGTGGTTGCCAATAGACACACCTAGGATTGCTGTAGGCCCCTTATGATACCACCAAGGCTGTACCCCCTCTTCACTCCCCAATGTACTCATTGAACCAACCCGTGGATTGAATGTATCTAACAATCTTTGCTGGTTTTAAATTGGCTACTTTTGCTTTTTCCTAGAATATTGAACCCTCTTCCACCCAGAGCCATGCACCCGCATAGAAAGTGTTCCACAGTCTCTTCTTATTCATTGTCATTACAGCTTCTGTGGCAGTCGTTATGGGGTGCTCCCAGTCTGCTGGTATGCCTGCATATAAGACAATGCCCTGTTAGAACCCCAAAAAGGAGTTCTCACGGCGTACCTGTTAAGTTTCAGCAGTCGGTTTGTGCGACCCATTTTTCATTCTGGTCACGTCATCCTACTTGTTGCTCAGGTGAGGGGCTGAGTCCATAGCACGTTGGCAGAATTGATGGTGTACCTCTCTATTAGTATCTTAAAAGTTGCTAGAAGGATAGGTATATTCGCTTTATCTGGTCGAACCGGTAATGTGGTACGCAATCTCGCAAGTACATCTGTTTTGCAGCCACCTTCTATGTCTCAGTGACCCTGTACCTACTCAGATCAGATTTCTTGTAAATAACAGCTATAAGTTTTCTTGGAAAAACAAATGCCTGAAATCGGCTTGCACAGACTAAAACGATGTCGGACGATTCTGCAGGAGGTTTCACTACGCCATCTATCATTCGCTGCTCTTACAATATCCAAAAAAATAAATACCTTACAAGTCAGTAAGGATATGTCTATGCCATTGTATGCGTATTCATCCGCCAACTTGGTGCCGAGTCTCGCTAGTTCATCGGCCCTCAATGCCACAATGGCCAGAAATCCATGTTACCTTTACCATCTCGTTAAGAGATGTTGACGGCCAAACGTTTTGCCGTAAACGTAAAAAGTCGCTCCAGAACAGACTACAATGGAAATTACTCGACAAAAATTGAACACAAGAAAGAAAATCTGCTGCCAGTTTAAAATAATTTTCCCTGCTCTAGATCTTCGCAAAACAAGAAAATGGATTATTTTGCGTTAAAGAATTAATGCAGGGTTACCTAAACGCATTTGTAAATGTCGCACACTGTGGTAAATCCTCTCAAGATGGAGCTCGTCCTATTCACGAGGAGGTATAAGCTATCCGGAGCTAAACCACCCTCATTAGCAGGCGCTCTGTTGTTGTTTTCTGGCAAGGTGAAATACCCAGGCCATTTTCTTCGTAATTGGCGCGATAATCGGCGAGTTTAATATATTGCGCCAGTTGGACACACCAAGTGAAGCCAAATCCTTCTCCACTTGAGCTTTCCAAAGCAAAGGAAGTCGTCCTCTTCCTCTGCTACCAACAGCTGATACCGCTTCGATGCTAGGACGGAGCCACAGGATTTTTATTCGCTGCACTATGTCTGTGTCGTCTTAAAGCTCATACAACTCATTTTTTCATCACCAAGCAAAAGTTCAAGAAAACACTTCATCCGAAGTTGTCATCGTCCACGCTTCTGCACCATACAATAGGACAGCACGAGAGACTCATAAAGTGTTATTTTATTTCTTCGAGAGAGCACTTTACTACTCAGTGTCCTACTTAGTCCAAAGTGACCCTTGTTGGCTAGAGAGATTCTGCGTTGGATTTCCAGGCTGGCATTGCGATCGGCGTTAATGCTGGTTCCTAAATAAACGAAGGTCTATATACTCCTTGAAAAAAGTCTTAGTATGGAAGAGAGGATAAAAAAAGGCTACAGTTGCCTTGTGTGGCTGAGTGATGGAGTGCTAACACAGTGTTAAATTTGGCAGTTGTGGACATAGTGAACAAAATTGTCGTTGCACGTGCCGCGATCAGACTGAGCAGCTCCGACTACATACCTAAATTCACTTAAAGACATTCAATTACTTTTAGATACTGTGAGTTCATCCCCTTGGAGATTGAGTAAAGGTGCTTGGTCCGAGCGCGACATTCTCTACTCACATTCCATCAAGGGAAGTGTAAGCGCGGTGCAACATTTGGAGGTAGGGTTCGGTGCACTCGTTCATGGATAACTCGAAACTGTATTCCGCTTAAAGCTTCTCTAGGGTCTCCAGCGTCTGAACCTTAGCAGCTGCAGCTACAAATGGTTCGCTATATAAACTTATGCTTAAATGAAAAGGCCTAGGATCTGAGAGTACGCTGGCCTTGTGGCCTTCCACGACATAAAGGGTTTTCCAATATGAGAAGTTATTTTGATATTAAAAAAAAAATGCTATTTTTTAATATAATCGATCGGATGTTTATTTCATTATAAAGAGGAGGGTATGCCGTTAATAGTGGAGATTAACATCAGGCAAATGACCACCACGACCACGCTTACAGGACAATATCCTGTTCATGAAATTTTCCATAACCGAATTGCAAAGTGGCTGCCCTTTGTCCTCGATAGCCTCACGAATTCCATCTTTGAGGTCTTGAATCGACCTTGGGCTGTTGGCGTAGACCTTCTCTTTCACGTGGCCCCAAAGAAAAAAGCCACAAGGTGTTAGATCACAAGGTTTCGGTGGCCAATTGTGATCACGTCTTGGAGAGATAACACGGTCCGGAAACTTTTCCCGTAAAAGATCTATGGTTTCGTTGCTTGTGTGGCACGTAGCGCCGTCTTGTTGAAAATAAACATTGGCCAGATCAATACCATCCAATTCCGGCCAAAAAAAATCGTTAATCATCTCCCGATGACGGTAGATAACACCTGTTATTGGAAAACCCTTTATAACAACTTGCAATGAAAAGTAGCAGGAAAGCTGGTATGGAAAATTTAAATTTCAAACGAATAAATTCACGTGTTAAGTAATCGATGCAAGTTTCTAGGCCAGGCAAAGTCTAACTCAACTGGTCCTTAAAGTATAGCAGAATTAATCGTGGCAGCGAATTACCTGAAATGCGTTACTAAATTAAAGGCGCGAAATAATAAATGAAATATAATAATAAAGCAATGGCTAATACTCCTGCAGGCCAGCAAAAGACGCACAAAACAATAGCAATGCGAGGGGAGGATACGGAAAAAAACGTTTGCAGCTGCTGAAGCCTTAGTTGCCATCACGAAGTAACAAGTGGCCAAAGGACTTTAGTGGTGATGTTGTGCCGGTACTCGGACTTTACTAGTCAACGAACCAACCGAACGTTTTGCCATAATGGAACAGATTGTCGGCAAAAAACTGGACAGCTAGGCAGTCGATAAGAAAGAAATCAACAAGAAAAACAACAGAAGCAAAAATTGCAGTCAAAGAAGCGCTAATAAATGGTAAAATGGTAATAGTGATGGTGGTGGTGGTGGTGGTGGCACAGTGGTGTTGCCGGAGTCGATAACAAAGCGCCTTAGCGAGGCGCTGAAGCAGCAAGTCAACTTGGTGGTGGACGCGCAACACAGCATTCCGTTATAGTGCGCGGGCAATACTAAAAACGAAAAAAAAACAACACAAAAAGCAAGAAACAGGACACTAGCCAAATTAAATGGGCAGCAGTGAAACTAAGCAGGCGGGCAGTGAATGGCCAAATCAGTTGGTGGACGACGGTCAGTAGGTGACGCGCCATGAGTCGCTGGGCGCTGAGCTATGAAAAGTGAAAATTCAAAAAATTAACAATGGCGGCGGTCAACTCCACGCCAGTAGAAGTTTTGACGCTTTTAATATTGGCGGTGCGTTTTCGTGGCTGGTGGCAGTTGCATCAAAGAAATTCAGTTGATATTTGGCTTGGTTAAGGTGCACGTGAAGAATTTCTGGTAATTGTTTTTATAAAAAAAATGTTATTGCAAGTAAAAAAAAAAACACATTAAATAGCATGCGAGCTTACCGACAATTTTTGTGTGTAATTGAAAGCGCGTGCAAAATGTTTTTGTTGTGTTGTGTTGTGACATTTATATGTAGCTCTAAGATACTGGTCGACTGGTGTGAGCAAACCTTTAGCGGCATAGTTATGTGTCAAAAAATCTCCAAAAAAACAATTTAGTGCTTAAAACTCACACATACCTACCTGATTAAGTGCATACGCATGTGTTCACCAGCAACTATAAATGCTTTCTCCTCAACCACATCAAAAACACTAAGCGCCTCTCTTCGCCTAATGTACTCACCACTACTCAACTTATCATACCCACACGCAACCATACACACACATTCAGGAGGGATGTGCATATCTACACATACATGCATGCATATTTGTGTGTTTATGCAGTTAGTCTCCTAAAACTCGTGTATATCACACACGTGCAATCTCCTAGAAATGCTAGCCACATATTTAACCCTCCTTCCAATGTGCTCTTTTAACTCTCTTCCAAAGTGATTTTCTAATTTTGTTTTTTAGGTCTTTTTAGTGTTTTTTTTTTTTTATTTCCTGATGCTGTTTAACGTGTGGAAAGTGTTTAGCTTAGTGTGTACGAGTTAGTTTAGCAAATGCCAATGACGCGCTCCGCATATGACGTGCAGAATATTTATGTGCCACTAGTTTGTGTACCCTAAAGTGGGTGGAGTAATGTGTGCAGTGAAAATTTTGTATCCTCCTACGCTTTTCGTACGTATATGTACATGTAAATGTATTGGTGAATGCACTCGTATGCGAAAAATGCTCATAAATACGCAGGCTAATAATTAAATATTTTTCTTCTCGTTTGAAATTTGCCGTCGCAAGTAAGAAGAAAATTTGCCGACGGCTTGTGAAGAAATGCAAAAATGACGGCGGCTGTAGTGGTTTGTGTTTGCTGATTATGGACTATTAATAAAAAAGGGAAAATTCTTTTGGATAAAACTTGAAAAGTTTCGGAAAAAAAGAAAAAAAAGTATTCATGAGTCTAGATTTGGGCGAAAGCAAAATGTGAATACCCGGCGCAAGTTTGAAGTCCGTCGCCTTATTGGAAATGGTGATTTTTGGGTGTCGTTTTAAATCGTGTAAAATGGAAACAAAAACAGATTTTTTAGTATTGTTATAAGTATAAGGCTATAAAAAAAGCTAATCAATATATTTTCAAACTTTTTTTTATTTTGAAGATTGAACATTGTCATTTATGAATGAAAAATTAATATATATCGTTCAAATGACTGCCACAACTGGCTTTACAGTAGGCCATTCGAGCAACCCAATTTTTAAGCACATTTTCGATTGTTTGGGCTCCAATTTCATGAATGGCAACTTCGATTTCGTGTTTTAAAGCATCAATCATCTCTGGATGGTTCACATAGCATTTGTCCTTAACGGCTCTCCACAAAAAATAGTCCAACGGCCTTAAATCACAGTTCCGAGGCGGCCAATTGGTATCGGAATTTCGGCTGATTATTCGGTTTTCAAAAACGGTAGCCAAAAGTTCGAGTGTAACTTTGGCAGTGTGACAAGTTGCACCGTACTGTTGAAACCAAATGTCGTCCATGTCATCCTCTTCAATTTTTGGAGACAAAAACTTCTTGAGCATGTCACGGTAATGCTCGCCATTTACTGTAACCGCGGCTCCTCGCTCATTTTCGAAAAAAAATGGCCCGATGATGCCGCCAGACCAAAAACCGCACCAAAAAGTGACTCGTTGCGGATGCATTTGCTTCTCTACAGTAACGTGTGGATATTCTGAGCCCCAAATCCGACAATTTTGCTTATTGACGTAGCCACCGATGTGAAAATGAGCTTCATCAGAAAAGAAGAAGAAGACTCACCACTTTGGAAATAGGTTTTCAATATTTCCCAATTTTGTTCAATCGTATAGTGTCCCCTTTCCTTCCAAATGTCAAACCTTTAAGTAAATTATGAACACATTTGACATGTCATTTGTGTTACCATTCTCAAAAAAATAGGTGGTTCAAAAAGCAAACACTATATGGGCCACCCTGTATTTGTTTTTTTGATATATTGTTAAAAAATAAAAATGTTTTTTTTGGCCATACTAGGTTAGATCAAAAAGTTGTCAGCCTTCAAAAAATGGTCTTCCAAAAAAAAGGTATGTCGCTGACGACACGGATACCGGGACTAACAGGTGTCTGTAATCAAAAAGACAAAAAGATTTTTGCTCAGTATGAGTGTCGATCTTAAAAAAAAGAACAAAATTTACTAAAAAGTGGACGTGCAAAGAGTAAAATCCGTTTTTTGACCCTTGTTTTTAATTGCAAGGGTCTGAAAAAAATACTCAAATTTTTTTTCCACACGATAACAACATGAAATCTTCGTTATTTAATTTTTAATTTTTTTTTTATTTTATATTTTTGTATTTTTTTATTTAAAAGTAAAATTATTATAAATAACAGTTGTGATAATATTATATAATTTTATTTCGTCAAAATCGGTTCAGTAGAACCGGCTATATCTATGTCCACTGTCCATGTGAAGACCATTTTTTGAAGGCTGACAGCTTTTTGAACGAACCTCGTATGACCGAAAATAAATTCTTATTTTTTAACAATGGATTAAAAAAATACTGAAAAAAGTTCTTTATTCGTTACCGTTTTACATGCTTTTAAAAAGACATCCAAAAAACACCATTCCATATGAGGCGAGGGTCTGATTAAAGCCAATTTGCCGTGCTTGAAAGCAGGGCACATAGAGCAGTAGAACAGTAGTAGTAGCAAGTAGGAGCAAAACCAACGAGAGCAATGCACTTTGTGTTTACTTTTGGTCCCTACAGAATCTATAGTGTTGTCTCCTTTTTCGGCGTTTGGCCAAGCTGCTCCTCCTATTTGTGGTGCGCGTCTTGATATGCTCCACAAATGGAGAGACTTACAGTTCTAGGCCGACTACGAACGGCAGACAGTCCTTTATGAGCAGCTTTTTTATGGCAGAAAGCGAAGGGCGAGCGCTGCTAGAAAACACTTTTCCTATCTGTTGGTGTTCCATGATCGGAGTTTTAAGCTCAGGCTTTTCCGGATGGTAGCCACTCACCAAACCTTTCGACTAAAGCGGCTTTTTATCTATTATTTACACAGATAAAAAAATACTTTTTATTATTGACTAGCAATATGAATTTCTTATACCTTTCAGAGGTTAATTGTACCGTTAAAAGTGCCGATTATTTATTTGTTTTATCTCTGTATTTAAGTCAATGCGAACCACTTTAGTGACCAGATTTACAGGATTACTTAACAAAAACTTGAGCCCTAAAATTAAAAAGATAGTTAATTTCATAAATAATAAGACTCTATAAGTAGCCCTTGGCATCGCAAAATCAGGGGCAAGACTTCTCGGAAGCCGATTCAACTCTTCAAGTTCTCTTGTAAGAGGGGCGAAATTGAGGCATTTTGATCTGAGAACTTCAACATAAAATGAATTATAAGAGCGAAGTACTCTTTAGGAATTTTGAAACTTACTTGACCGAGTAGACTTGAACAGTTAATGGTCCCGGATATTACATTGTATATAAACACTAAGCTTTGAACGAGTCGTCGGATCTCAAGTTATAAATCATAAAACCTATCACTGTAGGTACTATCAAAGTGAGGTGGTTGAAGACCAAAGCTTACAAACTTGAGTTCAACTCTTTTACTTCTAGGAGAACGTGAGGAACACATCGAAATATAAATGACAGCAACATACACCAACTTCAAATGGACTAAGGCATTATATAAGACTTTTGTAGTGTGTGGGTCTTTGAAATCACTAGAGTCCAAGAAATTACTAATTACTGCTACTACCTCTTGAATAAGTCGCGCCCCGATAATTTTTCATTGTTTATAATAACATTCCTTTCTGTAGTTTTATTACTAACATTACATTTTATCACATTTTCTTTGTTGGTTAGGGAAATATGGCTTTTCTGGCAAATTTCAAAAATTAAAATTTAAAAATTCAGAACTCGAAAGTCAAATTACTGTAAGCCCTCGTTTTATGTGGTGGATACGTACTACAGAAAAGCGCATGTAAAGAAATCGTATTAAAAATGACTTTGCTTGTCTTGATAAAGTAGGAACGCGTTCCATAATTTTCCAAAATCGCATAAAACCACAACAATAATTTAAAACTAACTTAAAGCCGCATAAAAAAGTTTGCAGAAATTAAAAGAAATAGGCTGCTAATAAATTACTTCGAATATTTGAAGGAAATTCATATAAAAGCTTAAAATAAACTTATATTCAAATTTAGTTCATTTTATTTTATTGAAAAGTAATATAGTTCTACAGTTTGTAAGCATTATTACTATCTGATAATGGTTTGTTATCGATAATGGTTGATATCGAGGAGCGTTGTATCTCCTTAAGAGACGAGCAACTGGTTTTCGGTGAGGGCGAACACACTTTGGATTATAGCAGAACAATCAGTTGAGTGACGCTCCCCGCTCTACATGCTGTTCGTGGACTTTAAGAAGGCGTTCGATACTATCAAACGAGACGCAATATGGCTGGCACTGAGTAGAAAGGGAGTTCCCGTCAAGATAATCCGTCTCATCAAAGCTCTCTACGAGAACTCTGAACTGGCAGTGCTTCACAAGGGCGATATCAGTGATCTATTCACTACGAACGCAGGCGTAACTGTGGCCCCTTCTCTTCGCCATCGTCCTAGATAACGTCATGAGCCAACTGACCCTGCACAAAAAAGGCATCGTATCGAGGTTCACCAGACATCTTGATGACCTGGACTTCGCCGATGACATCTATCTCCTATTATCTATCTCTATCTCCCATTTTCGGACTGGAGGCCAACATCGCCAAGACGAGGGCTATGAGAGTCAATCAAGGGCGGCGTTCGGGCATACGGTATGGGGGAGTTCGCAAAACTCTAGGCGCACTAAACTACGAATATGCGGCTCATGTGTAAAGCCATCACACAGAGCCTCAATCCTTCATCAACAAAAACCTCCGCATCATCTACAGAATATTCTGGCCAAACACCATCAGTAACGATGCACTGTGGAGATTAACGAAAGAGGAACTCATTCATAGGCAAATCAAACGCAGAAAGTGGCGATGGATAGGTCACACACTGAGAAAACCACCAGATAGCATCACCAGGATGGCACTTGACTGGAACCTGCAAGGGAGTAGAAGTCGCGGTCGGCCAAAAAACACCTGGAGGAGGTTGATGCTGCGTGAACTAGCAGATGCTGACATCTCATGGGAGGGTGAAAAAACAGCAGCACTGAGCTGTGTACGATGGAAGAGTCCTGCCGAGGCCCTTTGATCCCGAGAGGAGTGAACAAGAAAAAAAAAGAAAAAATGGTTTGCACCGTTTAGTGGTTTCAAATCTCCACCACCATCAGAACAGACTGTCTCCGCAATATATATTTGTGGGAAAAGCGATGTATCAATGGATGAATGAAAGAAATATGGTGTGAGCTTTCAGCGCCAGATTATACGCAGGCTTCCTAAACAAGCGTATATGTATGTTTGTTTACAAATTTTTCGCTTCAAAATCGTTTAGAAATAAAAAAAAATAAATAATTGGCGCGTACACTTCTGTTAGGTGTTTGGCCGAGCTCCTCCTCCTATTTGTGGTGTGCGTCTTGATGTTGTTCCACAAATGGAGGGACCTACAGTTTCAAGCCGACTCCGAACGGTAGATATTTTTATGAGGAGCTTTTTCATGGCAGAAATACACTCGGACGTTTGCCATTGCCTGCCGAGGGGCGACCGCTATTAGAAAAATGTTTTTTTTTTTTTATTAATTCCGAGATTCGAACCAACGACCTCTCTGTGAATTCCGAATGGTAATCACGCACCAACCCATTCGGCCACGGCGGCCGCCAACTCCGCTTAGAAATACTCCGCGTAAAACGAGACCTTGTGAAAAGGGTTTCTTCGCGCGTTCTGCGTTCAGGACAACTTATGGTGTTCAGCGATGAGGTCCATTTCTGGCCTCCAATAAGCAAAATTGCCGTATTTGGGCTGAAGAGCAACCCGAAGCCATTTAAGAGCAGCCATTACATCTATTGAAAACAACCGTTTGCTGCGACCTATGAGCTGGAGGAATCGTGGGGCCATATTTCTTCAAAGACGAGACTGGCGCGAATGGAACAGTGAGTGGCGAACAATATCACTCTATGATAAACGACTTTTTGATGCCGAAAATTGAAGCTCGTGATCTCCATAATAGTTAGTTCCAACAAGACGGCGCTACTTGCCATACAGCCCGTGAAACAATGGATTTACTGTGTCGTCGTTTCGGTGAAAAATTTATCTCTTGTCTCGGATCAGTGGATTAACCACCAAGATCGTGTCATATCACACATTTGGACTTTTATTTGTGGTGATATGTAAAGTCTAAAGTCGGCCGCCGTAGCCGAATGGGTTGGTGCGTGACTACCATTCGGAATTCAGGGAGAACGTAGGTTCGAAATCTCGGTGAAACATCAAAATGAAGAAAATATGTTTTCTAATAGCGGTCGCTCCTCGGCAGACAATAGGTTCGATTGAGGCCAAATGCCTCACAGCTAACCTTGCTACAGTTATTCACGAGATACCGACCGAAGTCTTCCAGCGAATCATTTAAAATTGGTGCTTGCGGATGCTCGAATTACGGCGCAGTGGGTGCCAACATTTGAAAGGGATTATCTTTAAAACATAAATGTGAGGGATGGTTCTAAACAAAAGTAATAAGGATTGTCCACTCAATTTGAATTATTGTTGTTTTATTTCAATTTAAAATCCGATACCTCCAAATAGATCACTCTTTATATTCCGTCAGAATGATCGCATTTCAGGATGTGATGCCGGGAGTTATACTGTTCTAATGAGCTGGGACGACGGAGGTTCGCTGTTGGGGGGTACGAGCCTTTCTGTAATGTTGTTGTAATGCAAAATATTGTTGGAATGATTTTTTTATTTTTTTTTATATGATATCTGGCATGTGCCCCGCGGCTGCAAGTTACATTGTCCGTGCGATCAGTCCAATTTTCAACTACTTTTTCCAATAAATCTTAATAATAAATCCAAATGAGGCCAATCAGCAAAAATGCGACGGAAGCGATGGTCAATTGGCTTTAATTCTTGCACGAGCTGCGTTTTATAGGCACATAAGGGGTGAGGGATAGTCAGAGGCTCGAAAAAATGATGATTTTGAATAATTTTTTTTTGCTAGTCAGTAGCTTTATTTTACAATAAAAACATACACACATATTTCGACTTGACTTTACCAAATTTAAAAAAAAAAAAAAGAAATTAATAATTGTTAAAGTTATCGCTGTTTGTGTGGAGCGCGTTTCTACAGAAGTCCCTTCAGGAAATACTTTTCAGATTTTCGAGAAAGATACCGACAATAAATTGTTTGAAAAAAATCCGAATTTTAAAAAAAAAAAATCCTTCGATCAGACACAAGTTTTTTATGTTTTTCAAAAGCAGTATAAATCTTATTGAAATCTACCAAGCGGTTTTTAAGTTGCAGTGATAATCAGTTCAAAAAACAATGCATTTAAAGTTTGGCCGTCGATATCCGGAGCGCCCGAGCGCCCTTCGTTAATTGCTGAATAATTCAAAAAGTATTTTTTCAGCGGCGGCCGCCGTTTCCGAATGGGTTGGAGCGTGACTAACATTCGGAATTCGAAGAGAACGTAGGTTCGAATCTCGGTGAAACACCAAAATTAAGAAAAACATTTTTCTAATAGCGGTCGCCCCTTGGCAGAAAATGCAAAAGAAAAGTCCAATTGTTTGAAAATTCTGACTACCTTTAACCCTATAAGTCAATTTCATTGCGTAAAATTCCTCACGTATTCGAAGGACAATTACCCGCAAGTTTAGAACGGCGACTAGTCATTATTTCGGCATTTTTTTCAACACTTCGCTGTATGAACTTCGTGAACGGATATATTTTCTCCACAATTTGGATGCGGTGTTCTGGCATTAGACGATTCATGATGAGTTGCCAAACCTTACCGAAATGTCAACACTGTTTGCCATACTCAGCTGTTAAATCATAGTTATCAACCCATTAAATGACTGTTGCACAGAGACTTATTGACAAGCTTTCACTAATTTTTATTCTTCTGCTTAATTGGCGCTATAACCGCTTACGCGATTTTGGCCGAGTTTAACAAAGCGCGCCAGTCGTTTCTTTCTCGTGCTAACCGGCACCAGTTGGAAACATCGAGTGAATCCAACTCCTTCTCCACCAGATATTTCCAACGTGCAGGAGGCCTTCTGCTTCTTCTGCTACCACCAGCTGGTACCGCATCGAATACTTTCAAAGCCGGAGCGTTTGTATCCATTCGGACGACATGACCCAGCCAACGTAGCCACTGAATCTTTATTCGCTGCGCTATGTCTATGTCGTCGTAAAGCTCATACAGCTCATCATTCCATCGTCTGCGATATTCGCCGTTGCCAACGTGCAAAGGTCCAAACATCTTACGCAGAATCTTTCTCTCGAACACTCCAAGCGTCGCTTCATCGAATGTTGTCATCGTCCAAGCTTCTGCGCCATACGTTAGGACGGGCATGATGAGAGTCTTGTCGAGTGTTAGTTTTGTTCGTCGAGAGAGGACTTTACTGCTCAGTTGCCTACTTAGTCCAAAGTAGCACTTGTTGGCAAAAGAGATTCTACGTTGGATTTCAAGGCTGACATTGTTATCGGTGTTAATAAAAATAAATAAATAATTGGCGCGTACACTTCTGTTAGGTGTTTGGCCGAGCTCCTCCTCCTATTTGTGGTGTGCGTCTTGATGTTGTTCCACAAATGGAGGGACCTACAGTTTCAAGCCGACTCCGAACGGCAGATATTTTTATGAGGAGCTTTTTCATGGCAGAAATACACTCGGAGGTTTGCCATTGCCTGCCGAGGGGCGACCGCTATTAGAAAAATGTTTTTATTAATTTTGCCTTCACCGAGATTCGAACTAACGACCTCTCGGTGAATTCCGAATGGTAATCACGCACCAACCCATTCGGCTACGGCGGCCGCCATGCTGGTTCCTAAATAAACGAAGTCTTTTACAACCTCGAAATTATAACTGTCAACAGTGACGTGGGTGCCGATACGCGAGTGCGCCGACTGTTTGTTTGAAGACAGGAGGTACTTCGTTTTGTCCTCGTTCACCACCAAACCCATTCGCTTTGCCTCTTTATCCAGTTTGGAGAAGGCAGAACTAACAGCGCGGTTGTTAAGGCCGATGATATCGATATCATCGGCATACGCCAACAATTGTACGCTCTTATAAAATATTGTGCCTGAGCGATTAAGTTCATCAGGTTAAAGAAGTCACACGACAGCGAGTCACCCTGTCTGAAACCTCGTTTGGTATCAAACGGCTCGGAGAGGTCCTTTCCAATTCTGACGGCGCTACTAGTTTATTAATTTTTTATTTAATTTATTGGTTCTTTCATTTTAATAATTTTTATTTATCAAAATATAGTTCGTTCTTCCATAGAAACCATATAAATATGAATTTCACACTTTGTGCAAATTTAAAAAATTTCACCAAATTATCATCAAATTATCGCTTTTTACTGCGATTTGCTTTCACCGAAATTTCGATTACGCAGTTTTTTAGCTCATAGAATTTCGGTATAAAAAATACAAGCTTTTTGTGGCACAAAAAATGGGTAGATTTTTGAAATTTGCTTTTTTCCTATCGGTGTTGGGTGTTTTCTTCCATATAAAAAAATGTCTGGCATCCATTATATGGTGAAGTTTACAAGGTTGCCACTAGTTCAAAGTAGGATGGCATTGGAATGAAGTGGCACCTTCCCACTTCTGTCTACAATTTATATACGGAAAAATATCAGAGAAATTATCCGCCTACTATTCATGAAGATAAAATGGGTATAGTTAAAAGCGAATAAGTATTTCTCCAATCCCCACCAACTTTTACTATTCTGAGCAGGCAACGCTGTTGCAGATATACACACATATGAACATCGCCTCCAAATGTTTAACATGCTTTATTTAATGTCAAAAGTAATTATTATGTTTTTCCTTGTTTTTTAATTTAGAAAGTAATCTTGAAAGATAACGAAGTCGCAGACTGTCTAAAAAATAGCAATAAACTTAAAATATGAAACACAAATGTTAATTGCTACCCTTCACACAAAACTTACTAAGCAAACAACAAAAGACTGTCACTCAAATGAATACTAAAACGAGAAGATACACCAAATCTGGCTTCATTAGATGTACGGCTACAAATTTGAATTGTCCCTTTTCATTGTCCTTTTACACATGAAAAAAATGTAATTGCAGGAGTCTGTTTTTTATCTTTGAAAAGTTAGAAAAAATGTCACAATAAACACAATTTTTTCGACAGTAAGCTAAACATTAGCAAAGAAGAAAAGTGTAAGTGTGCATGTGTGTTTGTATGTGTATGCAAATGCGAAACAGGGCAAGAGTGGGAAAACTGTCTGAGACCATATTTAAAAATATTTGCAAAGACGATCGGAAGGAAGCGACGCAACGCTGTCTTGTCTTAGCAAATTAATTGAAATTTCACATAAATGCAAAAAGAAAGGAACTGAAGAAAGAAAAAAAGCGAAACAACAAAGCAAAGGATGTCCGACGAAAGCTAACTTTGTGTGTTTTCGGCTGCGCAAATGAGTGGAGTCTCAGCCAAATAAAAAAAGAAGAGAACTGCATTTGTTTTCATCGTATTTATTTTTTTATTATATTTTTTTATTGTCTTTTCAGCTCAAATTTCATCTTAAGACAAACGGGCATACACACACGCGCACACCACTGCAACTGCAATGGCCAATACAACGCATATGTGTTGGTGTGGAATGAGTAGCTGGCCGGGCCGTGCGGGCAACTGGCAGTCATGGTTACTCGGCGCGTTAGGCCAGTGGCAGATGATGGCGCTGCCGGCAAAAGGAAGTCCGTCTAAATTATTGTAGAAATGCTGACGTATGGAATGCTGGCTGGGAGGTGAAATACGAGTCGCAGAATTCCGGTAAAGTATCGCGTGGAGGAAATGAGCACGTTGATGGTGAGAAGCGAGCGAATGAGGGGTATGGCGTGGAGGGGTCGCGCGATTGCTGGAGAAAATTAACGAAAAATACTTTGGCAACAATATAAATGAATATAGCCACGAGCGGCAACAACTACAACAACACCTCAGATAAGGCAAGACAGCAACATCAGCGCTTACATCGCAAAAACAACAACTCGACGCCCATAAACCTAATGAATGGAAGACAAAGAATAATTGCAATCGCCATGAACTTCACGCTACCCGGGAAAGAAGTCATCACAAGCTGTGCTCCAAGATGCCTCATATCCTTTGCGAATGTCGGAGTGTGCATATATTTGAGTACACTACATGCTCATACATACATACTTATATGTATATGTGCATGTGTATGTGTGCTTGCAAATATCCTTAACTGGATGAGCTGCGTATTCGCTATTGGATTGTAAGTCCATTTCAACTTTTCAATTCGTTCGCATCCTTCGCGTACTGATGTTTTGCTAAGTTTACTTTTCATTTGGCTTTTAAGAGATTTTTCTTCTTCTTATTTGCTTGCCTTAAATTGCTTTATGAACATATCTGTTCCTGTTTTGTATTTTCTGCACTAGATGGGATGTGTCTATGTATGTATGTATAGGTTTTTGAAGCGAGTCGGGACTCCTAATGAGTTTGCTTCGAACTTTTACTTAGAAATGGCTTTAGTTAAATAAATTTGCAAACATACATATTTATGTATATAGTATATGTGTATATGTATTTATATGTATGTGTGTATGTATGTATGAAAGTGCGAAGACTTTGACTCCTTTGGTATGTGGTAGTTGGGGTATTTCCGCGAACGAAATTGGCGACGAAAAAAGTTCAAATGTGAGGTGGGTGCTTTGTTTGTATCGAAAATTCCTTAGTATGAATTATTAAGTAGAGGTTTCTCTATTTAGCTCTGGAAAAGTTATAGGGATAAGCAGTCTTTCTTTAACCCAAACAAATCGTAAAACTATGGATAAGTGGCGCATGAATTACAAGAGAAACGAGCATAGCAACTTTTTCTTCTCATCTTCTTCTAAATTATAATAACAAGTAATATATAATATTAGTTTGGGGGGAAAAATCGAATATTTTCTTGAAAAGTGGCTGTAGTGATCGATATTTCGGAAAGTATCGATCAAACAATTTAAAATTTATGCTCGTTGTCGTGGTGACATTTCCCCCTAAAAAATGTTTTTACTGTCTTTTGTTTGTTTTATTCAGTTGTGAGTGACAGGGTGTTCACAATGGAAGTTAACAAAGAGAAAATTCGAAACATTTTACAGTTTGTCTATGATAAAAGCAAAAATGCAAGCAAGAAATGCTTAAGGTGCCTATACTGTAACAGCTAATTACGTGCAAACTTGATTTCGCGAACCCGTTTACAATTTTTTGGTGATAAAAAATAGTCGAAAATGTCAGATATATCGATAAAATCACAGAAATAATCGAATTTGACCGGCTTTTATATTTATTATGAGTTTATTTAAAATTTTTGATAATTTTTTTTATAGGTTCTAGGTTTTACTGTAAGGCGGTACGAGAAAGCTTAAATAAATATTTTTCGTTTAAAACCAATTTTGTAATTTGTAAATAGTATTTATTTATTTATTAAGTCTAAGCGGGAAAAATCTTACAGTGAAACGAATAATTTAAAAAAGATCAATAACATAAAAAAATGGCAACCCTACCCAAATATCCATATATAATACCTATAAAACCTGTTTCATAATTGTTATTTTAGTAATCAATCTAAAAAGAAATGAAAACCCGCAAAGCTTTTGCCAAAAGTGGCAACCCTATTAATCTTTTTTCTTAGATTGCAACTTTTTTCTTGAATTAAAGTAGTTTAATTTTTGTAATTTTTTAAGCAAAAATAATCATTGAACACATTTATTAAATTATTGGCAACTCTGCTGGAAAACGTGGCAACCCTATTAATTTTTTTCTTAAATTACAATTGCTTTGTTAAATTAAAGTATTTTAAAAAATTTTATTGTATAATTTTTAAAACAAAAATAATTATGGAACACATTCATTAAATAATTGGCAACTCTGCTCAAATAACCATTTCTGTAACCAATTTTGTAATTTTCCTTTCAACGATTAAACTAAAAAAATTAGTATTTTAACACTTGTGTAATCAAGTATTTATAACAAATTTTTGCAAATTTTCAAGCTGTGGTAAACCTTTCGTTTATTCAAGTATTTATTTGAAGTTTGGACAGTTTTCAAACTAGTGGTAATCCCTTCCTTTATTTTGATATTTACAAATATTTTTTGTAAAAATTTCAACCCAAAAGCATTGTTTACTTTACTTTAATTAATTAGGTGGCAACTCTGATCAAATATTTTTCGAGACATGCACCATTCTTTTCAAACCAATTTGGTAATTTGCGTTTTAGCAAATATATAAGCTAAAAAAATGAAAACCTTTGCAAGTAAGTAAGTAAAACTTAATTTTCTACCGATTTATGGGTATAACCTTTTAAAAAGATACTCGAGCAGGGTGAAAAACGGCCAGACCAGGGACAGAAGGTTTTAAAATAGCTGTCCAAGGAAGGGTTAAATACTTTTTTAATTAATTGGCACCTTAACACAAATAAGTTTAAGCAAACGTCGCACATACAGGTATTTGAAAGATCTACGGGGTCAAAAGTCCATTTAACAAAACAATAAATACATTTACAAAAATGACTTCCTGAGGTAAGTGACCCTTCCGAGAACAAAAGCCAGCCCCTCCCGCGCACTCTACAAGCATTTGACATACGATAACGGCAGTCGGAATTCGATCGTATAACCTCGTGTACGTTATCTGTTCTCGGCACTCTTGCAAAACCCAAACTTTAAAAGTGAAATTTTATGTTTTTGTGTTCAACAGTGGAGTAAAAAGTTATGGATTCTGAAGCATCAGGTTCGTAATGAATGAAATCAATTAGAATCTTTATAATTTTCAAGTATTAAAGTTAACTTTTCAACCCTATAAGTACACACCTTCTCAAACTACTTTTTTTTTCTTAAAATAATATTTGTTAGTCAATAAGTAATACTATCGAGATAGATCCGGTTAAGATTCGTATGTACCTTGTTTTGACAATTCATCAAAGAATTTGATCCGAATAAGTCCGGATAAACGGTATTTTAGTACTTTGAATGTTGTTGGTAAAATTTTATGAAAAAGGTCTTTTCCATTACAAGGGATTAAGCGAAATATTTATTTGTTGTAGGTTCAATGGGAACATCGGGAATGAGGATTGTCACTAGAAAATACTTATTTGACCTCATGAACAATGAAAATTTACCCAACATAGAGGCAAGGATCTTTATCCGTGGCATCCCATGACACCCACAATGCACAAAATACTTATTCATGAAGCTGTTAATAATTAATAATAATTAATAATTTAAGCTAATAATTATTTAAAATAATTTTGACACATTAACTTTAATAAATTATTAACTCTAATAAAATCGAGATTAATAAATAATTATTAATTATTTGATCTCTTGTTACCAATTGGCCAGCTCTCTGAAGAGGCTGCAGAAGCCCGAAATAAGCATTTCCGCTCTTACCGGCTAGAATTTGCCCGAAAATTTACTAGAGAAAATTGCAACAGGGATATTTTTAACCGCCTCCTTTTAACCCTCTGGCCAGACCCATTCGATCTTTAAATGTATGTAGCTCTTTTATTTTTAATATCTGAGGCTTCTTAGTCCATGACTTCCTAAAATGTAGTGTGCTAAACTCAATGAAGTAGCAAAATTAAGATTTTTGCTATATTTGTTGTAAAAATAATAATTTTAAACTAATTTCGTTAATTAAGCTCACATGGGTCTGTGCAGACCCATATAAGCTTCTCATGTAAATTGGCTAACCGTTATGTGTAAACAACTAAACTGTTAGCGGAGGCAGCGACAGAGATCATTTTTTAGTTGACATTTGAAAATTAAAGTGAACACGTGTTTTTTAATTAGTGGGAAGTGTTTTTTTAATTAAAATGGAACAAGTAAATATGGATGAAGTTGATGTGATGACGCGTTTGCTTCGTAAGCTAAGTGCAGCAAATGTGAGCCCGGAAGAACGTCAGCGACTTCAGGCACATATTGAAGAAATTATGGGACAGGAGTCCGATCCATTTGAAACAAGTGGCGACGTAGAAGATGATGAATATTTTCCAGATAAAGATGAATTCGGTGAAGCATCAGATATAGAACAGGAAATCGAGTTAGAGGCTGTTCTGGATGAAATCCATGATGATATTGAGGATTTGTACAGAGAAGCTATCGCCCTTCAGGCTTCAACCACAATGGAATCATGCAGCACATCTATTACAGGTCGAAAGATGGTAAGATGTGGAATTCGAATCCTCCACCACCTGGAAGGCCTCGTTGTCACAATGTTACAACTTTTACCCGTAAAGGGCCACTACGAGGAGCTCTTTTCAAGCTATTGCTGTTTCCTGAAATCGTAAGTATCATTGTGCGGGAAACCAACAGAAAAGCCGTTGAAGCGTTTCGTCTATGGAATGAAAAGCATCCCAGTAATAAACAGCGTTCTTGGGTAATGACTAACGAAGACGAAATGTGTGCTTTTTTTGGGATGCTACTTATTGCTGGTGTATTCCACTCGAATTCTCAGCCAGCGAAAGAATTGTGGGCCAGTTACAATATTCCAATTTATAAGGCCACTATGCCATTGAATCGGTTCAAGAGCTTAACTACTTTCATCAGTTTCGATAACAGTGGTACTGCTGCCCTGGACGATGTATGGCTCATGCTGATGGCCAATTTAGAGAAAGCATACACTCCGGATTGTCATGTAACCGTCGATGAACAGTTATTTTCATATCGTGGGCGCACTCGATTCACCCAATATATTCCGAGTAAGCCGGCAAAATATGACATGAAAGTGTGGTGGATTTGTGACTCTGTTTCAAACTACCCTTTGAAAGGTATAATTTATACCGGAAAACCACCAGGTGGCCAGCGAGAAACGAATCAAGGTGAACGGGTCGTCATGAAATTGATGGAAAATTATATGGACAGCGGTAGGACTGTTTATGCTGACAATTTTTTTTCAACATACAACTTGGCAGAAATGTTGATGGCTCGTAGAGTGGCTTTCGTCGGTACCGTAAGAAAAATAAGACCTTCATTCCGCATGAATTGCTTAACCCGAAGCGTGATGTTAAAAGCACTTTATTTTGTTATTACAATAATAATATCGCTCTGTGCTCGTATATGGCAAAGCCGAAAAAGCCGGTAATTATGTTATCCACTGCCCATTACCGTCAAAGCACCGATCCATTGAAAGGATTCAAGCCAGATCAAATTTTGTACTACAATAAATTTAAAGCGGGGGTAGATACAATGGATCAAATGTTGACTGGCTATTCGTGCAAACGCTCGACAAACCGTTGGACACTGGCAATGTTATATAATATGCTTGATATTGCCGGTTTGGCCTCATTCATCACCTATGCCGACCTGGGTCCGGCAAAGCAGAGTGATAAGAGGCGCTCATTTATCATTGAATTGGCACGGCAGCTAGTTATCCCACATATGACGAAACGGGCGACTAACCCATTAGTATGGAGGTTTGCTCATATAAGACAAGCAATGAATCGTTTCAATATCAAGGTGAATATGAATTATATACACACCTACATATATCTCCGCGTATAAAGATATGTGTATGCATGTATTCATATTTACTAATTTAAAATAAATTATTTCGCTACTTTTAGGTACCGGAATCTTGTCCATCGACATCAGATGCAGCACAGCAACAATCATATGCTCAAGTTGCTTCAACACGGTCATCGTGCTACCATTGTGCTTCTTCTTCTTCGAAAAAGCGACGTAAAACTCGTTATAACTGCAGCAAATGTAATCGTCCCATATGTCTTAACTATATAGTTGTAAACCCAATTGCTCTTCGTAATTAATACTAATCCGTTCAAATAAATAAATAAAATTATTTTTAAAACCGTATTTCTTACATTATTTGTATGGGTCTGGGCAGACCCTTATGATGCACTTACCGCATCATAAGGCACCGAACATCGGAGGGTTAAGTTCGGACCCCTTAATGAGCTCTAGGAGGCAAATAAAAAGAAGAAAGTCTCAATAATTTCTGCCAGAAACATTGGACATGCTCATGCCTGCCGATCCAAACCTAGAATTTTCTTCACGAATAAAATCTAGATAATACCATTTGATTGGATGCTTTTTTTAATTGTTTATATTTTTTATGTTTGATCTTGTAAATCTTTCTTCATTCTCATATTATATTTCATTCAATAAATGTTTTAACTTCATTATTTTAGTTGGTTTTATTCAGAAACATCCATCCACACGTTAAACCCAAAAAATACTTTTGGCCAATTAGATTGTTCAAATACCCCTATGTGCGTCGTTTGAAACACATCTTGTTATATGCTTTTTAGAAGTAAAAGTAAGAAATATATTAATTACCCAAAAACTTTTCTAAACAAATGGCAATCCTGCTCAAATTTTTTTCGGGAATTGAAGCATGCCGAAAAAAATATTAAATTTTAAAAATTTTAAATTTAGTATTTGTTTAATTTAAATATACTTTACAAAATTTTGTTCAAAAATAATTACTAAATATATTTATTAACTAAGTGACAACTTTACTCAAATAGCTTGAAATATTAAATATTTTTGAAATCAAAATTGATTTGATAATTTTCATTTTAGCGATTAAACTAAAAAATTGAATATTTTTAATTAAATGTTGAAGAAAAGCGGTTTGAGTGACGTCGGTAACTAGCGAGGAATAACCCTGCTCAACGCCATTTACAAAATTTTAGACACTACCATACAAAGCAGACTCCAATGTATCGAACGCCCCATAAGAGACGAACAAGCTGGTGTTCGCCCTCACCGAGGCTGTGTTGACCAAGTCAACACTCTTCGCATCATAGCAGAAAAATCAGTTGAGTAGCGCTCTCTGCTCTACATTATGTTCATTGACTTTAAGAAGGCATTCGACACGATCAAATGAGATGCAATATGGTTAAGATAATCCGCCTCGTCAGAGCCCTTTACAAGAACTACAAACTGGCAGTGCTACACAACGGCAACATCGACCTACAAGTGCCCCATCCATCACCAACGCAAGCATCTCGTGGGCCCGGACTTTGCCGATGGCATCTACCTCTTCCTCTCTCACAAACATACCGACATGCAAGCGAAGGCGGGCAGATTAGTCACACCAGCACGCACTGTCGTACTGGAAGTGAACATCGCCAAGACGTAGGCTATGAGAGTCAATCGCAACAAAGTAAGACCTGTAATGGTTGACGGGTGTCCGATGGAATTTTTCGAAAGCTTCTGCTATCTTGACTGCCCTATCACGACTGATGGCGGAGCAGGTGAAGATGCCAACTGAAGGCTGAACAAAGCAAGCGGGCAAAGCAGCTTGGGCGAGTTCGCAAATCTCCACACGCACTAAACGGCGAATATTCCGCTCATGTGTGAAGTCAGTATTATTGTACAGGAGTGAAACATGGTTGGTATCGAAGACTATCACACAGAGGTTACAATCTTTCGTGAACACATGCCTCCGCATAATCTGTAGAATATTCTGGACGAACACCATCAGCAACGACGCGCTGTGCAGAAAGAAGAAATGTTTTCTTTACCCAATCCAATATCGAACATGTCAGCAAAACGATGGTTAAAACGATTCTGTTCTGGTGATGTGAATACAGGAGATAAGGCACACCCTGGTGAGTTTAACATCCCGGGTGTCGACAGCATCATAGAAATCGTGGTATCTGGCCGAAAGGAAATATTTTTATTATTAATGTGGCATTATTTAAATTACAAATCACTGAGCATAATATTCGAAAACTATCTGTTTGCCATTTATCTGACATTTTACGGGTACCTTGCCGAAACTAAGACACAACTAAGCCCATTCTTGATGCGTTTAGTTGAAGTCAACCGTATTTATGAGATGGTATGTTGAAATAAGAGGAAATCAAAAGTCGCCAAGTCCCGTGTCTGAACAGTTGTTATAAGGATTTCCATCCACTATGTCCAAATAATTTTAAAAGAGGAAGCAGTGTGACGGTGAGCACTTTCATGACGGAAAATTACGCTCTCTTGTCTGAATTCATATTCTGCTTGTTGTTTCTGCTAATAGTCGCTTCAAGCCTAAGTATTCAAGTTGTAACTGAGTGGTGATAATTTGATTAGTTTTGTAGTGATATAAAACCCTCTTCTGGTTCCACGAACTATAGAACTTCACCGGTGTACAAATAATGTTTAGCTTGGAAATCGTTTTGGCGGGTTGTTCTGGCTTGCCATAGGCGTTTCCGTGTTTAGTGTTCCTTTAAAGGATACACTTTTCATCCAAATTTAACGCTCGATCCAGAAAGATTTTTTTGTGTAGTAAGCAATAAAATTTTCTAATTTTCTAGTTATATGAAAGTACCGATGGTTTGGTCAGTAATAAAAATTAAATATAAAAAAGGTAAATGTGAACACAGTCAGGTGAACACAGTAGCTGCTTGATGGTATTACTCGAGTTCTTGAACAGAAATTTGTTCACACTCATAGCCTTGTAAGATCGGGGTTTAAAATCCAGGAAATGTTTTACCACTTATTTGGCCTTTCTCGACATTTTTGCTCGCACAAATCCCCATAACACTCAAGCAATATTTTTTCTTTACCGTCCGATCTCCTGGAAAGTACTTCGAGTATTCCTCTAAACAGATTTTTTGAACAATGGCACCTTTTTGACTGACTGTACACGCAAAATATTTTGCAGTGTATGCATCATATTTTCTTCTAACTACGCATTGTTGTCTAACAAATTATGTAAATATCCTCAGTTATTTTAAAACTATAACGTTGGAGTACTCTGGCTGTGCTTGGACTTAAAAAGTGAAAGTGTACTAAAGAAAACTCCTAAAATTTGATACTTTAATATTATTTCTACCCTCATATACACGTTTACCTTATCAACTCTCCAACCGCTTACCCAACCAGTTTCATCCACATCCATTTTTTTCTTGAAAGTACACTTTTTGCCGCAAGACAAATTAGTTAACCCGTTCGTGCAATATTTCGTAGAAGAGGAAGTGAGGCTCTCCTTGTTGCCTTTACATCAAAAGGTATGCATACACATAATAATATACGCGTGCATACGTATTCACTTACAATACACGAAATAAACGTACACCATACAAAACGAAAAAATACACTTTTATTCCAAAAAACGTATACGCCGTGTTGCACCCATATAAAACCCCACGAAACGCTAAAATACGCGCTGTCATCTATTTGTGCGCTCTCTTTCTCTCTCTGGCATCACTTCTTACTCTCTCTGGCGCGCGCCCTCTTATGCGCATACACACACACCCACACGCACACGGGTAGCGGGTACTGCGAAATTGTGGAGCTGGTTGAAGTGTTTGCTATGAAAAAGTGCCCTTCTACTACCCCTTTCGTATGAGGATACAATTTTGCTGTTATTGTTGTTTATATAGGGGAGAGGTGGGGGACCGTACTCAAAGGTGAAAAAGGATGAGCTGCGCTGCAAAGGAGAAGAGTGAAAGAAATATAGGAAAATGCGCGTTTTTCATGAGTTTCCACAGCACATTTTCGCACACATAAAAAGATGTGTATGTGCATGCACGCACACCTACAAGTATAAGCATTCCAGGACTCATATATAGCTTTGCAATAATGTATGACACAAATGTTGTGAGCATTTGCTGTCTCTTTTTGCTCGTATATGTACATGTATGGATGCGCAAGTGAGTTCGTGTATGTATGTATGGAGGTAAGTGTGTGGGAGGGTATGCACAAGCATGTGGCTGGAAAAAGGCGCTGTAACGGCGAAAAATTCACGATTTTCCACGACTTTTCCTCACACTGCCGCTCACCTCACTCACTCGTCAACGTCGCTGCCTGGCGTTGCTGTCGGAAAATTTCAGAAATACTTTGCTTGAGCGCCACGCCGCGTTTGTTGGCATCAATGTGTACATTTATGTGTATGTAGGTGGATGTACATATGTCTGCGTGTATGAGTTTTTATATATCCTTGGATATAGCACTGCATGGATTAGATGTATACGGCACAGACGTGGAGTACATAAGCGCATTCTAAGGCATACATACGCACATATATACCATAAATATAGCCATGTATGTACTTATATGTAAGTGGGCTAGCACATATCATCTGATATAGTTGGCAACTCGTTGGTGGGTTTTTGACTTCAACTGACGGGCTGGCTACTGGTTTTGAGTTGTCATATGCATATGCACATAGATATACGAAAATAAAAATAAATATTCTGAGTGTGAGAGAGGAGCGCTGCTGGAAATGAGTGTGTGACGCCAGATAAGAACAAATTTACTTGTTCAGTTACGGGGATTGGTGGAGCGGTTCCCAGTGGGTGGTTACGATTGGTTTGCGCTGCGTGAATACATATTCGTATGCACATGTATGTGGATGTGTGTATCTACTTTACCATATGGAGAAGCAGCGCGCGGTTCGTACTTGAGTTTGCAAGTTTATAAATGTTTATAGGTATTACAGGATACTCTAATGTTCCCAGTTGCATGTGAAGTATTGAGACGTGAAGCTTCAAAGCGAGCAACAGGGCGTATGAGTGATTTAATAAATAAAATAACTTCAGCTTCCATGTGGATATTAAAAAGTAACGAAAAAGGCATTAGTGGCTTTATAATTATTGTGAGGGAATTTAGCACTGCGACCTCAAAGATTTATTTCACCACCTTCATGGATTCCTACAGTTTCTCTGGGCCCTACTTTTTAAATAAATTCTAATATTTGTCCTATTTTGGTGAGTTTTATTTCCTCCTCTGCAAAAATATATTTGCCAAGGTGTTTATTTTGCTTCTACAACAGCACTGGGCAGAATCCTAACACATGCTTGGCGATTACATCTCCATCCCTACAAAACTTGCTAGTTCCATTAGAGTATATTCCCAGGTTAGTAAGATGAGACTCCAATCTACAGCGTCCGAGACTCGAAATGGTACCAATTAAAAAGGCCATACATTTAGTTTGGAAAATTACTTTTTCAATTCAATTCAAAGTTAAAACTGTGTAAAAGTAATACAAAATTAAGAATTAATTTACTTTTGCTCGATATGATCACCTATTGCCTTGACTATGGCTTTGAGCCGGTCCAGAAACGAATCGCAAGCTGCCCTAATGTGACTTGCAGGTATTTTGGCCCACTCGCGAACAATAGCTTTTTTCAGCGTCTGGAGACTGGTGAATCTTTTAGCTGGGACGTTGCCCTCCAAAACGGCCCCAAAAGAACAATCCATCGGACTCGCGTCTGGTGAATTTGAGAGCCATTGTGTGGGCGTTATGAAGTTCGGAACATTGTTTCTTACCCATTCTTGGTTCACTCGAGCTTTGTGAGACGGTGCCGAGTCCATGGCCTGCGACCGAAATGCTTGTCTGCCCACGGCCTCAAAGCAACCTCCAGAATACTTTCCCGATGATATTTCGCATTTACCTTGACGCCAGACTCGATGAAAACGATTGAAGAGCGCCCATCTGCGGTTACAACGGCCCAAACTATTACATGTGGTGGGTGCTGCCTCCTTGTGGCCAATCGATGAATTCGACAAATTCTCGTATGAACGGTCGGTCAAATAAACTCTGTCGTTTTAGGAGTTCACAAATTGCTCAATTTGAAAAATTTTCTCGTCAGAAAACACAATTTTCGAAAATTAACCGCTTTCGGCCAAACGAAGCAACTCTTTAGCATTCTCAAGTCTGACTTGTTGCTGCTTTGGTGTGAGATCATGCGCCTTGGATCTTGTAAGGCTTGTCTTTGAGATCATTTTTTAGTATGGGGTCCTACGGTCAGATATTTTCAGTTCTTTCACCATTTGATTGGTACTTCGTCGGAGATTTCGCTCAAGTCGCTTCTTCAGTTTTTGAACCATTTCATGTGCAGTTACACTCTTTTGATGACCACTTCCATGACGTTTCGCGATGCTACCAGTACAATTGTAACGAGTAATGGTGCGCTAAACAAAAACTTTATTTACTTTAAGGTGCTCGAGCTCACGAATAATCGCTGGCTGTGATTTGCCAGCCAAATATAATGCAATCACACTATTCCGTTTGAAATCCATTACCGATTTTCTTGTTTTGCGTTTACTCTCGGCAAAATGCTTCCTCGCGCTTGTAAACAATGCTCTAGACTGCCATTTAGCCAACTAACAGATGCACGGGCAACAGCAACGGCTGCGCGTGCGGTCTGAAGTTGGTTACACTTCGATACCGGACCCTGCACAAACAGCTGAAAATTGTTACAAGTTTTTCATCGCATTCCCATGGTTATGATTTACAATTTCTGGAGAAATTTCTGGTATGCATTTTTATATCTTATAAAATTTTGTTGTGCTAACCTGAGGTTCTAAAAAATCAGGTTGATTTTTATAATTTCTTTTCAGGCGGTGTTTATCACTTTCTCTATATAAAAAATGCACAAAATCCTTTTGTTGTTTTTTTTTCGTAATAATTTTTTATTTATTGCACTATTGCACTTAAGAAATTTATAAGAATCGTAAATAGATAAAAAACAAAATAAATAAAAAAAATTAAAAAAAATACTACTGCAAATACTGTAGATGTGGAATTATGATGAAATATTTCTGGATCTTTTCTAATTTTCGTAATATGTTTGAAATTTACAGTTATATGGGTTTCTTAGACAAAACAATAATATTAAAAAAGAAGACATTACAAAATACAAACAAAATACAAAATTAAAAGCGCAAAAAAAAATTAAATATAGAAAAAATAGTCCAAAGTGGTCAAATTTTTGATAGGCTGCTGTTTTCTCGTCGTATGCCTCAAAGACAGAGAGATCCGATTGGAGGTACTTTTTCCAATAGAATTTTTTCGACATATCGCGCTGTCGTCTGTCCAACCAAATGCATAATTTTTTGATTGATTCACTGACATTTAATCACAGGTAGACTTACGCCTCAACAATGCTTATAAATCATACAATTGTATTACGAAAATCGGCGCTCTGTGAAAAGTGTTCATGGCGCTCAGGCCAACTTATGATGTTCAGCACTGAGGCTTATTTTTGGTTAATGGCTGCTTCTATAAGCAAAATTGCCGCATTTGGGCTGAGCAACCCCCGGCCCTTCAATAATAGCCATTACATCTTTTGAAAACAACCGTTTGGGGCGACCAATGTAACGTTTGTAAAGTCTAAATGCTTTGTGGAGAAACCAGCTTCGTGTGAGCCATTGGAAACCAAGATTACTAAAGTTATTCTCCAGATATCGACAGAAGTGCTCCAGCGAGTGATTTAAAATTGGTGTTTAGGGATGGTCGAACTATGCCGCAGTTGCGGCCAACTTAAAAAGAATAAATGTCATGAATGGTTCTACCCAAAAATAATAAAAATTGCCCAATCAATTTAAATTTTCGTTGTTTTAAACATCCTCACCCTTTAAATATTAATCTTTAACGAACATTTTTGTTAACCCAGTTGCGTTTGCTACGTAGGCGTAAAGTTCGGCCCACCCACTGCCTCATAACCAACTCGATAAATCAGCGATCCTACTGCTTTTCCTTCCTACCCGCATTCCACTTTTCTTCATTTCTCACCCACAAAATCACTTCATTTTCTACATTCATTTCATTCCTCCTCATCCACCAGTGGCGCATTTTTATTCACGAAAACTTCGCAATGTATCCGTTAGCTGCACTGCAACAAATCTAAACTCGGCTAAAATGTCCAATGAGAAAAAAGGATATTCAAAACACAAGTCATGCATATGCGATATGATGCGAAACGATGTAATGGGAGGCGAATAGGGAAGAGGCGCGATGAGTTAAATGAAATGCTGTGAAAAAGGGAGGTACGCGAATATATTTTATTCGTCGAAAATTGCACAACAGCAATATTTAAAAATACAAACAACAATAACAACAGACGGTGGCAGAAGAGACAATTTTCTAACTGTATGTAGGTAATCAAGTACATACATATACGAGTATATATGTAGACGTATATGTAGGTATGTGGCAAAAATAGAAGGAAGTGTGGAAAGCGAGGTGCGGTGAAAGGCTTTGCGTTCGTAGTCAAGCGGGGGAAGCACTAAAACGCAGGCATACAAACATGCGTGCAAATAAACAGGCATAGCGACACATACCTACATACATGTGCACACATACATACTCATATACTATATAGTGCTACATTCGCAGGCACTTATTCCCGTGTGTGTATGTGTGTATATGAGCGAATATGTGAAAAAGCGTGAAAGCTCTCTAGATTTCGAAATGCGAGCAAAAAAAGGAAAAGCAAGTATTTTGTAATCGTAGGCAGGCGCCTACAATGGTTGGCCGGATTTTGAGCAGCGAAGTAGCGGATTACTGCGGCCACATCTGGGACATCTTTAGCAACGAGTTTTCGTACACGAAGAACACGCCCCTTTTTTAGCGTATTCAGACTAACTGAGTTGGGTTACGTAGGGGCATACATGGCGCACACATACATATCTACATGTCAGAGTTGACAGCGGACGATGCGAATGATTGAATGCGAACAAAGTAATGGCAATAGCTGCGCCTCCAGCGAGCTGATAGGCTTTAATGAAGATGTGCAAAAGCGTTGATAGATATCTTTTTTGCGTTTTCTTGCACGATTCACAGCGTTATGCGGATGAAATTTATTCTTCTCTAAAGCAAATGATGTAGATGTGTCGAGCTCGATGTGTAACCAACGTTTTTTGATGCCTTCTATTAAATGATATGGCTTGATGACTACCTGTATTAGCAAAGAGCAGTAATTTTATTGTTATTATTAAGAGGGGATTTAGCACTCACCGATTCTGAACCCTACTTTCCCAATAAATTTGAGTGTTTGACCTGAGTCGTATTTCCTCCTATGCTAAAATATGTTGATGGCAGAATATTTCCGCATCTATATGGTATGGATGCCATATAGTAGCAACATACAAGGGAATTGTTAGGCAGACAAATTAGCCTCCCTCTTGGTATAGATATTGCAAGACAAACTGCGTTGTCATTTCAGGCAACACGAGATGGGTTGATAGTTTAACATTTAACGCTACAAAAGGAGTTTGACCCAAATGGTATGTCAGGCGTTGAAAGACACTACTTATCGGTCAAGGAAACACGTCTTTATGCTAGTTGCTTTGGTCATAGACCAGTGTCTCCTAGGTGGACATTAGGGCGGGTCGATTTAAAATCTCATTGCATTGAAAATCGTATTCTATGGATCAAAATAAGAAACTTTGCCGAAGGAACCATACCTCTAAAACGAGTTCTGATGCCCCCAATTTGGGTAAATCTATGAATACAACGTCTACGTTGGGGGTCTAGGAAGCAGAAATACAAAGCAAAGTACGTGATTATATTTAACATGGTAAATGTCACAATCGATCTCGTTTCAAGTTGACACACTGCCTCCACGCGGCGCCCCCTGGATAAGCTACGGACATCCGTTCGTAGTGAACTAATGTGTGCAGCGAGCCTCCCAGTTGTAAGGGTTTTGTGTCGGGTTTGGGACCCACCATTTAAAAAATCTCTTCAATGAAAGATCCAACTAAGCCTCGGATAAGGACTCCCTCTTTTAATGACGATCCCCGCTTACGCTATAAGGACATTGATTTGAGGATATGCACCTGAAACGTCAGAACCTCTACAGATCGGGTGCCGCTATCCAGCTGGTTGATGTCCTCAACAAATACAAGTCTGACAGCGTTGCATTACAGGAAATGCGATGGACTGGGCTGGGATGCTCTAAAAAGCCTTCCTGTGATACCTACTACAGCTACCATAAAACGAAGCACGAATTCAGAGTAGGCTAGTACGTAGGTAGGCCGGAGACTTCGCCACCTTGTCTGCCAGTTCAAGCCAGTGAACTCGACACGCACCACCACTTGATTAATTTCAAAGCCGCATTTGCTAGCACGGATAGAAATCACTTCTATGCTACTGTGGCTGAGTTTGGTATGCCCGCAAAACTAATATGGCTGTGTAGGATGACATTGCGAGCTATAATAAGCGCCGTCAGAATTGGAAGTAACCTCTCCTAGCCGTTCGATACCAAGCGAGGTTTCAGACCAGGCGATTCTCTATCTTGTGGCTTTTTCAACCTCTAGCTGGAAAAAATCTTTCGCGCTGCCGAGCTGAAGCCCACTGGTACTATCTTTCAAAGGGTACCATGCTACTAGCATATACTGACGACATCGACATTGCCGGTGAAACCAACCGCGGTGTATGCTCGACATACTCCAGTTTAAAGAGAGAGGCGAGCAATGAGGGTCTTGCGGTGAATGAGTGTAAAACAAAGTACCTGCTGACAACACACTGGGAGTCTTCGCGTCTTGGACAATAACGCAGTGTTGATAACCAACAATTCCAAGTTGTAAAGGACTTTGTTCCCTTTGGGATAAGTATAAGAAACAGAAATGTCGTCAGCCTGTAGAATAACTCTTGCCAACAGGTGTTACTTTAGGCTCAGTAGGCAACTGAGAAGTAGAGCTTTCTCTCTCGAAGGACTACATTGGCACTCTACAAAACGCTCAGCATTCCCGTCCTAATATATGGCGCAGAAGCATGGACGATGCCAACAGCGGATGAAAAAGTTTTGGGAGCTTTCGAGAGAAAAATTCTTCGTAAAATCTTTGGCCCCCTCCGTACTAGTGAGGAGTACCGCATACGGTGGAACAGCGAGTTTCATGAGCTATATTATATAGGGGCATGAACATAGTTAAGCGTGTAAAAATACAGCGGATACGCTGGCTTAGCCATGTCACCCATATGAAAAAAACTAGGAAGAATAAATCATTACTCCGAAGATTTGTTCGCGGTATGGGAAAAAGAATGCACTCTCAGAGTAACGGCGACTGAACTGTCCTGTTTATAATGTCGAAAACAAAGCAGAGTGAAAGTATACATTTTCTGCATTGTTATGATATTAAATTTAGTAATGCACTCTTTGCATTATATGAAGGAATCGGATTAGTGAAGTCCAACGATCTGAGTGCAAAACGAAGAAATTTTTTTTGAATGCGTTCAAGTCTATTCATGTGTCACTGATGATATGGCCTCCAAATAAAGACGGCAGCTTGAATCGTACGAGTGAAGTAAAAAGTGACTTCAAAGTGTAAGGATTCGTAAAATTGGAGGCAAACCGCCGAATGATGGCAAGTATAAAATACGATTTGGCGATGACAAAATTCAAATTATTAGGAAACTGAAAAGTGGACTCAAAGATTACTCACATATCAAAAACACCATTAAGAGTATTTAGACGCGAGTTCTTTATAAAATATGAGGTATAGATTAAATGCTTTGACTTAGAAAATGACACATGAGAGCATTTCTTAATAAAGAGTTTTCCAATAACAGATATTATTGGTGAATGGATTGCGCTATCGAGAGATGATTAACGATTTTTATGACCGGAATTCGATGGTATTGATCTGGACAATGTTTATTTTCGACAAGATGGCGCTACGTGCAACACAAACAAACGAAACCATTGATCTTTTACGGGAAAGTTTCCGGATCGTGTTATCTCTCGAAGAGGTGATCGCAATTGGCCAACGAGATCTTGTGATTTAACACCTTATGACTTTTTTCTTTAAGGCCACGTGAAAGAAAAGGTATACGCCAACAGCCCAGAGTCGATTCAAGACCTCAAAGATGGAATTAGTGAGGCTACCGAGGGCATAGGGCAGCCACTTTGCAATTCGGTTATGGAAAATTTCATGAACAGGATATTGTCCTGTAAGCGTGGTCGTGGTGGTCATTTGCCTGATGTTATTTTCCACTATTAACGGCATACCTTCCACTTTATAATGAAATAAACTTCCGATCATTTATATTAAAAAATAACATTTTTTTTTAATATCAAATAACACCTCTGTTTGGAAAACCCTATATTTAGTTGAGGCAGATGCCTATCACACCATGCAATAACGTAGTTGAGGTCTGATTGAAAATTGTGTGCTTCAGACAGGCTTAGTACGGTTTAATTTTTAAGTTAAAATATAAAAGAAACTGAGAGAAATGGAAACATTCAGATATGTCGTTAATAAAAATTAAAAAGAACAATGGGCCCAAAAATGCTGCCCTGAGGGACACCGGAAAAGGCAATAAAAGGATAAGAAGAAACATTATCGACAACACCTACACATTCACGATTGAAGAGGTACGATTTAATCTATTTAAAGTAAAGAGAGTGAAACCCAAAACTTTTTAGTTTTGAGATTAAGATTAAATGGCAGCCTTTTGAATCGAAAGCCTTTCAAAAATATGTACATATAAACAACATCAACTTGAAGGTTTTTATTGAAAGTTATAAGAGGACAAACAAAGCAAATGAGTATTTGGCGAGTATAAATGTGGATGGAGTCAACTATCAACTTTTTAGTTCAATATGAACTAGTCCTTAAGCAGTTAACACTGATGTGTGGTCTTACTAGGGGGTTAACTGGTATACACGCTTTTCTAGGTGTTTGGCCGATCAGCTCCTCCGGATTTTGGTGTGTGTTTCTTGATGCTTTTCCATAGAAATAGAGGGACCTACAATTTTATATCGCCTCCAAACGGTAGATTAATTTTTATGAGGCGCTTTTTCATGACAGAAGTACACTCGGAGATTTGTCATTGCCTGCCGAGAGGCGACCACTATTAGCAAAACTTTTTCATACGAAATCATGAAGTGAAAAGTACCCCTTGCTTGCATTTCAGAATGAAAAAAGACGAACTGCTTCATCTTCAAAGCAAATTGGTAGTGAGTTAGTTCGGAACTATCAGTAAGACTAGTGGTAAGTAAGTAGTAGTAAAAGTAGTATCAGAACTAGCCTTGGTTGAAGGGTACGCCTTTGTCTACCCACTCATTCGTTCCCACTCATTTTGATACTGTTATTTCGTTGAAGTCGGTTATACTCATTAAAGTGATTGCCAAAGGCGCAATTTAGACAAGCAAAGAAAATCTAGAAAGAAATCGAATAAATGGCTCAGGCAGCACGAGACATTAAGAACAAACTGTAAAATCTTAATTACACATGCGACACAATTCAGATAAATAAAGGCGCACAAGGAGTGTATTGCTGATAGCGAAATTAAGACTAAGCTAACAAAGAATGTGAAGAGAAAAAATATAAGTAAACGGTAGTCAAGGTAATTAAAAAAAATGACAGTTGACTGCTGACCATTAGGCAATGAAAAAGAAAAAAAGAAGAACGAAAGCAGAGAGAGGGAAGAGAAATGTAAATAAAGGTGAACTTCGTTATCGAAAAATAATGACCAAGCTTAAGGTAAGTATGGGGATATACATAATATACATATGTACGTACATTCTGCACATCAATATACACATATACACAAATAAATATTTACATACATATGCACATGCTTTAAATGGAAGAAATTTATGTGCATATAGTTTATACATTTTTAAGATTTTTTCTGAACTATTCGCAGCAGAGGAGGAATTTGCATACCTTTAAATGAGGCAGCTAAGAATCTTCGTGGCACAAAATTCAAGCAGAACAGTTTTGGGTAGGTAAAATAAAATAAAATATTTAATTGAAACCTATTTAAATAAGAAAACTGAAGCAAACCCTTGCACGAACTTTGAAGTTCTTCAAGCAACTAAATTCGCGAAGCAATGCCAGCCATATATTTATATATGCACCTGCGTTGAGCGCTGCCAAGTGATCCAAGCACTTTATTCCTCTGGAAATTGGTTTATTTGTTGGCTTGAGTATTTTGAGATTTATTCGAGGATGAAAATTTTGGTAAAGAGTTCTTAAAGCAAGTTGTATTTTTTTTTGGAATTTTTAGAATCTTTAAAATTTTTTAGTATAAAAAATACTTTTTAAAAAAATTTGTGCGATGTTGAAATTGTTCAAAAAAATATTTTATCTAATTTAATTTTATTAAAAAAAAACTTTTTAAAGAAATTTTGTGGGAAAAAATTATATTGAACGTTCAACATTGTTGAAAAAAATATTTATTTTTCATTTTGCTTTACTTATTTTTCCAAAAAGGGCACACTAATTTTCCCAAATTTTTAACAAAATAATTTCAAACAATTTAATTCAAGCAAAATAATACAAATTTTTTTTTAATTTATATTAAAATTTCTTTTTTATTCGACACTTTTTTGGTTTAATGCTTAAAATAACAGAAGATATTTTACTTCAAAAACTCCACATCAAAATTGCCTGTATTGAATAAATCTTAAAATTATAAAATATTTTTTTGTTTGCCATTTTTGGAGAATAAGTCTCTCAGAATTTTTGCTTATTTTGTTCAAAAATGAAAAAAAAAAAAATTTCCCCAAAATGTTCAACAAAAATATAATTTTTTTTCTACGAAATTTTTAATAAAATATCCATTTAAAAAAAATTGTTTTTAAATGCTGAAAGGATTTCGAGAAAATCACCTCAGCTCGGGGAAATCACTTCACATGTCCCTTGTCTGACCAGCTCTTCCGCCTCACAGTTCCAAGCCATGTCAATGTGACCAAAAACCCAGATGAGCCTTATATCAAAGAATTCGTAAGAAATCGAAAGTGAGGGCAGGCATTCCCTGGCCAGTTTCGAATACACCGTCACTGAACCGAGTGCCTTAATTGCCGCTAGGCTGTCGGAGTAAATATTTACTTGGGGATGAACTCAAAGTTTCTTAGGATACTTGAGTGCCCATAAGTGAGGTTGAGCCTATTGCCCGAACCCCTCAGTCTGATTGCGGTACATGCAGCTGTAATTCTGCCTGCGATGCCTACGGATACCACATTTAACATTGCATTGAGCGCCAAAGTAGGAGTTCTTCGAAGCGCCCGTCTGATTCCAATGAGTGCAGTCCTTTGAACTCTCTCCAGATTCTTCACCAATGTCGTCCTCTCTAGTGAGTTCTACCAGACTATGACCCCATATAACATAATTGGTTTTATAATGGTATTATATAGCCAAAAAACGGCTCTCATACAAGATGATTGTTGCCTTCCTTACTCTCTCCACTGTCAAGCATAATAGTTTTAAACTAAAAAACTTTTATTAAAATTTATTTTTCGTTCGGGAAAATTTTTTTTCTCAATGTGGAACATAACTAAAAATATTTCAATTTAAAAAATCTATACCAAAAGTTGAAACTTCGAATAAATATCAAAATTATAAAACATATTTTTGTGTTCAAATTTGTTGAGAAAAATATTTTGTGTAATTTTTGGAAAATATTCACATCAGAATTTTTGTTTATTTTTCGAAAATGATAGAAAAATATTTCTCAAAATATGTTTAACAAAATATGTAATAAACTTTCTTCCCTAAACAATTTTCATTAAAATGCATTTTTTATTTAAATATTTTGTTTAATGTTAGAATTGACTGAAAATATTTCACGCTAAGAAATCTTTAGCAAAATTGTCAATGTTGAATAAATACCAAGATTAAAAACATGGCGAAAAGTTATAAACAATATAGTTTTATTTTCTAAAAAACTTTCACTAAAATGTATTTTTTTTTTCACAGAAAAAAAAAATTATTGAAAAATTACACAAAAAAATAAAACTGAAGATATTTCACTTTAAAGAACTTGTTTACCTTGAGTAAATATCAGAAATACAAAACATTGTTTATTTGGTTCTAATTTGTTGGCCAAAAATATTTTTCGCTAGTCATTTTTAGAAAACACCTCTCCTCAAAACGTTGAATTTCAAAAATAACCAAAAAAATTTTGGCCAGAATAATCTATGAAGTTTTTTTTTTGTTTGATTTTTTTTTTTTTTTATTAAAGTATAGTTTTTTGTCTAACTAAACAAATGTTTAATATTAAAATAACATTTCACTTAGTGGAATCGACACCAAAATTATAAGCATTGTGCAAATCTCAAAATTAATAAATTTTTTTCAATATTATTTCAGCTGACATCTTACAATACCCAAGCCTATAAATAGCCAATTTTTGGAAGGTTTTCCGGCAATGTCCAAAATACATGGATTACTCGACATGGAATCGCTCCTATTTACTACATATATATTAACGAATGCATGCACTTTAATTTTTCAACTACGCCAAAGGTCAAGTTAGAAGAAAGTTCTCTCGTTGCTAGGCGTGGGTGTCAAAAAAGTTTGTGATATTGAGACACCAGAAGGCGATTTGTGTGGCGATGGGTCAACGCAGAACCTACTTCAGTGCGTAGCACCGAAAACTAAATCGATATTATCTATAGATGTACAATATATATATGTAAATGTATTTGTTTATATGTATGTGCAGCTCACTCAGCAACTCGGCCTGACATGGACAGACCGGTGTAGGAGGCGAGTGAGACTAACGTACGTGCGAAAATTAATGAATGGAACAAAGATGGTAAAACAATAGTAAAATAAAGGCTTTGTGTGTGTGTGCTTCAGTAAATTTCCTAAAGCAGCGAAAGACTTTTCATATTTTTTTAAATATGCAAAAATAAAGGAACTTAAAGTTAAAGTGAGCTTAAGAAAAATTAAAAATTTAAAATAAAAAAAGAATAAAAATTAAAAATAATTTATGGAGAATTATACATATGTATATTAAATTAATTTTTTTGTATGGTAAGTATATACACGCTAATTAGAAACGCGATATTTTTGCGAATTTTGATTCTTTAACTTCTGTTTTTTTTTTTAATTTTTATAAATTTTTTATAAAAATATAGTTTGTTCTAAAACAAATATTATATAAATCAAAGCTTCTTTCATTTTTTGGATATATTTACGAAAATTCGAAATTTTATTTATATGCATTTTTTTATAAAAATTGTTAAAAATAAACGAGAATGTAGAGCCTCTTCAAACTTCTACTTTGTTGTATTAAAATTAAAAAAAAATTAAATAATAATATAAATAAATAAATAGTCAAAACGTCGCGCTGCTACTATTGTGAACACATGCCTGTTTTTAACTTGGAACTTCGAAACGCAACCTCATAAATTTTTTTTTGTCTTGTCTTAACTAAAACGGTGGCAAAGGGGAAATTAATAAATTATGATTACGCATATCACATACATACATACACATTTCACTTGCATAAGTCGTACACATTGTGCTCATATTTACATATACATACATACATGTAGTAAAAAAAACGCTGCACCTTTGACTATCTTCCAGACGAAACAGTTTTCTTAGCGAAATTTTTATGTTGCGGCTACTTGGTTTAGTGTACGCGAGGGTTGTCTATAAAAAGGCCAACTAAAAACCCGTACGGGCCACCTCCACCACACACAATTTATATCTCACTTACATATGCACATACCCATCTACTTTACATATAAACCATGCAGAGATATTAGTCCACAAAAAAACCGAAGCAAAAAAGTGCTCTGCTTCGCTTTTGTATGAAGAAATTATAACTTAAGCGTGGGAAAAATCATTGAATGGTGTGAAACAGTTAGAAACAGCTACCTTTTACTAATATAAGCATACGTATGTGTGTATGTAAATATGCCTTGTGCACATTATTTTACATATACATTTTTTTCTCTACAAAAATTTGATTACATCTCAAGCTGCTATTAAAATTATGTACCATCACAAGAGTTTTTCAAAAAAAAAAAAAAAAAAAATTTCCACAAAGACTATAATTCCATGTGTCGCATTTTAAATATTTTCGCTGGCCATTTCTTTTGGGCATTAGCATTTTTTTTGGTATTTTCTCAAGACGTTTTAACATGCAGATATATTTTTATTATATTATATGAATATGAGGTAAGTATGATAAGTGTGTGTACGCATAACTTACTTATTCATGTATGAGTGCATGCATACACACATACCTATGCATGCCTTTTACAGTTTATTACAATTTTTGGTTATTACTTTTGTCCATTTCTATGCCCTTTGTTTCAGCAAATGTGGGTGGGAAAATTTTCTATTTTTGGTCATTTATTTCATTGTTCTTCTGGAATTTTTTTCTATATATGTCAGATGTGAAATCTGCGATAAATCTAACATTTTTTCACCATGCAGTGGAAAATTGACCTCAATTAAAATGTTACACCCAAATGCTTTTCATCAAAATTGTTTTCCATGTCAGTTTGTAAGCGTATGTGTGTATGTATTAAATTTTTATAGGAATATCTTTATTCGCATTTCCACATACTAATTCAATGAGTTGCAATGCGGTATGACTTTTATGATTTATGTATGTGCATACATATGTGGCGTGGTGTAGTCTAGTGTATTTCAATACGGAAAATCTTGAGGAAGACATTTTGGGAGCAGAAAAATATCCATTATTGAATTAATGGTTTTTTATAAGGGCCAAATGTTCGACTTTGAAATGCTGCTTTCAGGTACAGAGTTCCATTTTCAAAAAATTGAGCTATATAGAAAATACGGCGGTCGCCGTAGCCGAATGGGTTGGTGCGTGATTACCATTCGGAATTCACAGAGAGAACGTCGGTTCGAATCTCAGTGAAACACCAAAATGAAGGAAAAGTGTTTTTCTCATAGCGGTCGCCCATCGGCAGGCAATGTCAAACCTCCAAGTGTATTTCTGCCATGAAAAAGCTCCTCATAAAAATATCTGCCGTTCGGAGTCGGCTTGAAACTGTGGTCCCTCCATTTGAGGAATAACATCAAGACGCACACCACAAATAGGAGGAGGTGCTCGGCCAAGCACCCAAAAAGGGTGTACGCCCCAATTATATATATATATTAGGGCGGGTCGATTTAAAAATCGCTCATTGCTCTGTGAAAATCGTATTTTAGGGATCAAAATAAGAAACTTTGCCGAAGGAACCATACCTCTAAAACGAATTCTGATGTCCCCCAATTTGGGTCGAACGAAAAATCCCACTTGTCTGACCGACCCCCACTAACTTTGGACGGCCGATCTACCCATGCCAGTGGCACACCCTTTGGAACTCCCCTGGGGGGTTCCCCATACAATCATTTCGAAATATCACCATTTTCGGCCTTTGCATGAGAAAAGAAACTAAAATAGTTACAGGCTTCTTCGAGCCGTTTGATACTAAAGGAACTTTTAGACAGAGTGACTTGCTGTCGTTTGACTTCTTTAAACGGATGTTGGAAAAGATCGTGTCATTCGTAGAACTTAATCGCTCCAGGACCTTTGGTTGAGGTGCTGTCTGGTTGACACGCTCCAGACCTAATTGGCACAAACGATGCCACTTTAATACACCACTAGTGGAATCACTGCTGTTATTTAGTCAAACCATTTTGATTTGACTATAAATCTGCCTATGTCATCTCACTATTTTCTTTCCTGCAATTTGTTGTTCATTGAGCATTCCCCCAGCAGTCGTAGAACACGCTGACTTGAGCCTCACACAGATAATGAAAGACCGTCTGCTTAAAATACTCCATCTTCTTAGCATAATCTCCGATAGGCCAATGGCCGGCTATTGTTGACGTAATTCTAAAGATGTCTGTTCTTGGCTTTCGTAATAGCTCGTCAGTTTTCAACTTGTTATACTCTGGCCACGTTTCTTTCGCTATTTTGCAGGCATCGGTGTTGGCCCATTTGTCAACAGCCTGCTTCTAGAATTGCAGAAAGATCTCCCTTTTGTAGACACTTCGGAGTAGCCCACTATAACCACTTCGGATATTTTACAGCCCCCTTCCTTACCAGCCCATCAATTTCTCATTTCCTGCTATGCCCCTATTGCCATGTACCCAGATGAGAGTGATGTCTGTCATGCGTGCTTAGGCATTTCATTTTTCTTTGCATTGTCTGACAATTTTTGAATTGGTTGTTGGTGACTTTAAAGCTAATTATAAGACAATGCATTATTGACATCATCGGTCTTAACAACTGCATAGTTCTGCCTTCTCTAAGCTACATATGGTAAATAAAGAAGCGTATGGGTCTGGTGGTGAACGAGAACAAAACGAAGTACCTCTCATCATCAAAGAAACAGTCGGCGCACTCGCGTATCGACACGCACGTCACTGTTCGCAGTCACGATTTTGGGGTTGTAAAAGACTTCGTATATTTAGGAACCAGCAGTAACACCGATAACAATGTCAGCCTGGAACTCCAACGGATAGTCTCTTTTGCCTACAACTGTTACTTTGAGTAGGCAACTGAGTAGTAAAGTCCTCTCTCGACAGACAAAACTAACGTTTTATAAGTCTCTCATCATGTTTCTATGGTTTGGTGCAGATGCTTGGACGATGACAACATCCGATGAAGCAACGCTTGGAGTGTTGGAGAGAAAGATTCTGCGGAAGATTTTTGAATCTTTGCATGATGGCAACGGTGAGTATCGCAGACTATGGAACAATGAGCTGTATGAGCTTTACGACGGCATATACATAGTACAGCGAATACAAATCCAGCGGCTACGCTGGCTCGATCATGCCATCCAAATGTATACGTTCGCTCCAGTTCTGAAAGTATTCGATGCAGTATCAGCTGATGGTAACAGAGGAAGAGGAAGACACAAAGAGTGTTGGAAAGCTCAAATGGAGAAGGACTAGCCTTCACTTGGTATTCAACTGGCGCCGGTTAGCACGGGAAAGAAACGATTGCCTTTGCTAAACTGGGCCAAAATCGCTTAAGAAAGAAGAACAAAAATTCAAATCTTTAATTTAAAGAAGAAGAAAAAATTTAAGTGCTATTGAGCTCAATGCTTGTATTCACTTCGAGTATTTCGCCACAGAGCGTTTCCATGTCAAATGATTCAAGTACTTTGGACAGTGTTATACATTTTTCTGAAAATTGGTTTATTTGTAGGCTTGAGTATAATAAGAAGTAAACTGAAAAAATATAAAATCTTGAGATTTATTCAATGTTAAGAAGTTTGACATAAAATAAATAATGAACACTTTGTTATCATGTTTGACGCCTTCGATCGTCTCTAAATGATTAGCGTTATGCTTGTCCTTAACGACATTCTACAAAGAATTGATTAATGGAGTTAAAAATCCCAGTTGAGTATATCTGAGCAATGAAAGAGCTTCTCATAAAACACTGAGTTTTTTACTCTGACGTTTAATCGTTCAGTCGCAGAGGCTTATATCAGAGACTTGATACAACTAATTCTCGTTTCTTCAAATGATAATGAGGACTGTAACGCCCCGTATGTGTACATTAGCCAATGAGAGTTCCTAAGCTCTCTCTTTTGAGGTTTAGGATCCTTCTTGATGCTCTTTGTGGATGCAAAGATAAACTGTGTGGCCTGCCTCTGTTCTTGATTCGTGTGAACTCCGTATCCACCCAGTCTTTGATAAATGGTTTTATATGCATTTCGGTGGGACCACAAAATAGTTCTCGTCTAAGGAATTTTTTAGGAATAATTTCGCTGGCAGTCCGCTTGTTTGGCGCCTTCAGAATCTTCACGGTCCGGCATCCGGCCAAAGAAAACTGTGAGCTTTGCTTCCAAGGTTCTGAGGACAGTGAAAGATTCCTTAACATGTTTGTATGCTATTATGTAAGACTGCAACGCATGTAAGGCTGCCTGACTGCCTGACAAAATGCAGTTGCGTTTCGAAGGCATTATCTGCCACTAGTAACTGGGGGACAAATAAAAATCTAGAGACAGGGAAATTTCTTATGTTAGTACAATTTACACATAAATGGACACAAATATACAGAAATATTTTTATAAAAAATTTATTTTCTATGACTCAGTAATGACACTAAGGTCAAACTCCCATACACAAATACATACATACATACACACATACAAATTTAATTTAATACCTGCATACGATAGAAATCCCGCACTCAATGACGACACAAAAGCTTACAAGATTGCGATATGACACGTTGCAACAATCACAATAAAAGATGCCACACCACAATGCAGCATAAAAATGCAACCATTTAGACCGCAAATACGCAGTTACAAACATTTGCAAATGAAAATCTTTAAGATATTTGAATAGCGTACGAACAATGAGGCGAAAATCAAATGCAAATGCAACAACAATAACATGCAACAAAAACAAAAGATTGCGCATGCATATGCACATAGCAGACTGGTGGCCATGGCAAAGGTGGCACATCAAAAGGTGGGATGGGGAATTGGTGATAAACGGCTGTGCGACCACCAACAAAGTTGCAGTTGCATTCTTGCCTGGTAGCCATTCGTATGGGTAGTTCGAAAGGAGTGCTGCGTGCGAGTCGTCGCTGCTGACAAGTTTTTCGACCGGTTGGCAATCACATGGCGTTGCAACAAGTAGCAGTTGTTGCTACATTGAGAGCTACCAAAAAATAGTAAATATAGATTTTTTCCTTCTAATTTTTTAAATGGCATAAGAGGGAAAAATAAGCGCTGCGATGGCGCCCGAAGGTGTTTTGCATTGCGGTTGGCTGCTGGTGTGCCACCACTTACTTGTTTGTGCAATAGCAGCTGCCATTGTCCGATCGTGTTGGCATATGAGAATGTCTACATGCACACACACACACGTACATATGTTTAGAAGCAAAAAACGTGCTTCAGCTGTGTTGCAAATTTAGCATTTGTCAGTAAGGCGTCCGTCCATTCGGATGGGTCCAAACGCGGCCCCGCGCAGCTGGTGAATCTATATACAAATTTAGAAAATATTATTTTTTTTTTACATTTATTTGTTGTCTGTTAGAAATATTAAAGAAAATAATCAAATTGAAGTCATTGTTTTAATCGCAAGACAAGGTAAGCCACGTGGGACTTGAACTCAACGCGCCCGCCTCAACAAAGTGATTGGTTAATTTCTATATCTTAACTCTATAATAGTCGTCAATTATTCTTATTCATGCATTGTCATAATTTGCGGAATCACTAGCACATCTAACTACAATTGTTTGGAGGATAGAGTTTATGAACATTTTATTTATTATATTTAATTAACATTTTTTATTCATTCAACCCCAACGGCATGAAGCCATTGGAAGCATTTGAAATGAATCCAAGTATATACAGGGTGCATACAGCAGTTGAGGACATGCATATGGATAAGTATATGTGGCTGCACCTTTCCGAAACCATTATTTTTCTTTTTACTTGTTTTCAGATAAGACATGGAGCAGTTCAACTTAAGTGTACCCTGTGGTCTAGAGCACGAAAATTTCCCCTATTTTCACGATTTTTTTTTGCCATTAAAAATTAAAAAAACGATGTTTCAACTTTCCGGGCTTATTAGTACGTCTATTGAGCATACAAAAAAAATTTTTGTTTTACTTTTGAAACAATATTTATTATTATAAAAATGCGGCTGAAGATGACCCTCTCGAAAAATCGAACCCGGACGGCGTAGATGATTTCGAGGCTTCTACTCATCTGAAACACAAAATTCAAGAAGATTCTTAATCAGAAAGAGTGCAGTTATGGTATGGTCGGAACTAGAACAAATCGAAAAAAATGAAAAATTGACAAAATGGCGCACTTTTGAAAAAAAGTTCGTAAAATCGGGTTTTTTCACTAGTTTTTTAGTTTAAAAAATAGGAAATTATTTAAATAAAATTATGATTCTAGTTCCGACGATAGCGATACATTTTGTGAACAACATATCCAAATTTCAAGTGATTCGGTTGAATAGTTTTTTTGTTTTCATCCCCGCTGTGCCGAAAAAAGTCGTTTCGAGATAAATGACTTTAAAGTTTGAGGTACAGGAGCGCGCGGACCGCTCTCTACCTGGTTAATGGGCTGTAGAAGCTATAATATTGGGAATTTCCGCATGAAAATTTCACAGCATATTCTTAAGATACTATACTTTCGTAATCCGCTACCGGGTGGCCTTAACGAGGAAATAAAGAGGCATCCAGTTATCGTCGCTTTATATGCAAATCGCACCGATTTATATACCTCTCATTTTCTGAAGTGCGCCCGTTCATACGTTGATAGGGTTCGCCGTGAATTGGAAGCATCAAGTGGCGATGCAGAATCTGTTGCAAAACGCAAAAACACAAAACCTTGCGACACTGTCCGATCTGCAGAATTTGCTCAATTAGTGCAAGCGACCATCTACTACGACCCTTCAAAATCAATGAGGGCCTTTCCTTAATGTTTCTGAAAGTCTAATCTATCGAATTGTCCACTGAAATCTCTTGCATAAAACCTACGTTATGCGTGGAAGGCAGTTTATGTCGGAGCAAGCAAGCGAATAAGAAGTAATTCGATCAAAACGCCTTATAAATAAAATTGATCCGATTGAAGATGTTATAGTTTTTTTCTGACGAAACGAATTTTGAATTGAAGATGAAAAAACGCAGAAATTATCAGATTGACAGGTGGCTATATTTAAATCCTACAGAGATTTATATTGTCATGCACACGAAGTTTTCAGCCACTGCTATGGTTTTACGAGTTATGAGCAACAAAGGCATGAAACGCCAACACACTTTTTTGCTCGAGGATTTTGAGTGAATTCTGCTGTAATTTGAGAAAATTTTGCTCCATATATCGAAGCTATAGAGACAGCAGTGAAATTCTGGATTGATTATTGACCCGTAAGACTCTGCTATTTCACACAAAAAGATGGCGTTGCCAGATTGGATGGCTGAAAATGTCCATGACCACATAGCAACGAACTTATGGCCGCATATCTTACCAGACATTAATCCTCTGGGATTCCAGACATTAATCCCTGGGCGCAGCAGATCGTGAAACCAATAAGCATCCTCATAACACCATTTCTTCTCTGAAGGTTGCACTTAATACCGTTCTGGTCAATATGAATAAAGAGCATTTGATTTGGGCATGCAATCGTTTCCGGATCCGGATGGAGGAGGTTTTGCAGCTAATTTTTATTCATTGATTTTATAAATTTTTGATTTTTCTAATAAAAAAGATCCTCATAAAAATATCTGCCGTTCGGAGTCGGCTTGAACAACATCAACACGCACACCACGATTAGGAGGAGAAGCTCGGCCAAATACACAAAAAGGGTGTATGTGCCAATTATATATATATATATATATATATATATATATATAAATATTTTATAAATACAGCGAAATCTCTTCTAGCGGTCATTTCTATTAGGCTGACATTTTTTCTTATGACAAGTTTTAAGTATATATTTCGCTTGCCCTCGCTTAAGTGGACACTCTCAGTGCTGGATGCAGATAGTTATTTTTCATAAAACGGACCTCAAAAATATTAAGATTTCTTCTCATAAAAAATCAGAAAAAAACTCTTTTTGGGCGGACGTGAACTCTTCATAAATATAAAAAAGGGTAAAAAGCAGACTTCCCGGATAAAGTGTGATGTTTCTTCATGTCTCGACGAACTATATTTTTATAAAAAATTAAAGAAAAAGATTTTGCATGAAAAATATGGCGAATATTGTGAAAAGATAAATTAATTATGTGAGCACAAATGTATATATTTCTAGAACATATTTACCTACATGCATGTCTTTCAACTGGCTGACATTTTCCCTTGAATACTCAGCACGATTTTATTCGTTCTAATTTTAATGAAATATCCAAGGTAAAAATCAATCACAAGCCATGCAGTGCACGAAATGGTTCTTTAAATAATATCCACATGCATAAGCACATATAAATATTTTCATATTCATAAAAGTGCGCTTATTCAAAATGATTCTCTAAAGCAAAAAGGAAGACTCGTGTTTCTTGTGACAATAGAAATATGTTCGAACACATGAATGGATGTGGCTGCAATCACAACTGATCATGACACAACTATTAGGTATTGAAATGGACTATGGAAACACAAATAGTCGTACATATGAATAAAGGGTGTCTTTAAAGGTACACATATTTTTCATGCTAACGGTTAGAGTATTAACTTTATTGTAAAGTTTGTTGTATGGCGTCAGTACTTAACCGTCTAATGCACAGGAGTGCCTCAGGGCATTAATAAATTCAATTTATTACTAATTATTTTCACCCTCGTTAAATTAGTAGTTTTTAAGAAAATTTCTCCCAACACAATGATTTAGCCTAATTATAAATAATAGTTAATGTTAGTAAAATATAAGAAGTCATTGAAAGCAGAAGAAAAATTATTAGCTGTTCTGTTTTTCGGGAGAAAAAAATTAGTTGAATCAGGTCCATTTTTTTGAACTAAACAAAAATTATAAACCTAGACAAAAATTATAGTAGCGCTATTGGATTTTCAAATAATATTTTGGTTAATACTGACCTTGGCGCAGTCTTCTTTTCTCATTGCGAATGTGACATGGGCAAGTTTTGAGACATTTACCAAGAATTTTCATTTTCAAAGCCAAGTTTATAATTCGTTTAACTGTATTTGAATGATTTCAGAAGTTCATTACCGAAGTAAGAATAAGAAAGAATAGCAATTTCATCCGCATAGGTGGCAACATTTAAATTTTTATGCTCTGGTATTGGCATGTCAGCATTGAAAATTACGTGAAGCTTACATCCATGAATATTACTTGGTTGAACTCCGGCCTTTATTCCGTAAATATCGGAAGTTTCTCCCGGTATATTAACATAAAATTGCCCCTTTGTTACATATAACCACAGAAAGAGGTAGAGAGAGAAGTGGCTAGTATCTTTCTTCGTTTCTATGACAGTCCAGAGCTTTCAATTCGCAGCATTTTAGGTTTATGCAAAAGAGCATATACTTTTGGCTCACATCGACAGTGGAGTGTAGTGAGATTCTACCATCGCTCTATGGGCCCTTGGCGAACGATTTTGAAACATAATCTTTCAATTTCAATTAAACTTTCTATAACAGGGCTTGCTGATTACAAATCTGCTGTTAAAGAAATAATAGATAAATTTAGACAAGTTTGAAATTAAAAGGAAAAAAACACAATTTTTTTAAATAACATAAAAATATATTTTTAGCTGCAAAAAAACTTGTAACTCTGTGGGCAAAAAGTAAGGTGAATTTATTTGTCAAACTTCGCGGGATTAAAATTTCGCTCTAGTTATTTTTTTCATGAGTTGGCAGCACTGTTAATAATATCTGGGCCAACTTTCATGTGAATGCCATTATCAGTAATATATTTACGCTTGTGTTTACCAAACGACCAAGAGTGCATTTTTCGATTTTTACAATGTCTGATTTGATTGAGCAGAGAAGTGCCATCAAATTTTGTTTGCGGAATGAAATTTCGGCTACGGAAACGTTGAGCATGTTGCAGAAGGCATTTGGTGATTCGACCATGTCGCAGAAAAATGTTTATAAGTGGTACAAACACTTCAAAGAGGATCGAGAACGTGTTGATGACTTGGAGCGCTGCGGACGACCATCGACGTTAACAGATGACCAACACGTCAATAAAGTGAAGGAGTTAGTGCTCAAAAATCGTCGGTTGACTGTTAAAAACCTTACTGATGTGACCGGAATATCAGAAGGATCTGTGAAAACCATTTTGAAAGACCATTTGGGTCTACGAAGAGTCAAATCTCGTTTGGTACCGGAAACTCTCAATTTCTTGGAAAAAAGTCGTCGCGTTGATGTGTGTGAAACAATGCTTTCAGACTGTCAGGACAAGCTCAAATGCATCATTACGGGAGATGAGACTTGGATTTATGCTTACGACCCTGAAACAACCGACCAATCAAGCGAATATCATGCTAAAGGTGAGTCCAGACCGAAAAGAGCACGTCAAAGTCGTTCAAAAATAAAGGTCATGATGACAGTTTTTTTTCGATTTTCGTGGTGTGGTGCGCTATGAATTCCTTCCACCTGGCCAAACTGTTAATAAGGAATATTATTGGAGCGTTATGCGTCGTTTACGTGAAGCGATTCGTCTAAAAAGACCAGAATTATGGGCCAACAACTCTTGGTTTTTGCATCACGATAATGCACCGTCTCACACCGTATTCGCCTGATTTGGCTTCGTGGGACTTCTGGCTATTCCCAAAACTCAACAGACCACTCCGGGGAACGCGTTTCGAGTCGATTGAGGAGATAAAAGCTGAATCGAACAAGGTGCTGATGGCTATACCGGAAATGGACTATTTGGCATGTTTCGGGGATTGGAAAAATCGTTGGCATAAGTGTATTTCATCGAGAGGGGATTATTTTGAAGGGTATGAAATTGATTTCCAAGAATAAATAAAGATTTTTCATTTTACAACCAAATTCACCTTACTTTTTGCCCATATTATAAATAAATGAAATAGATTATAAAATTGCCTTTTCTAAAAGTTCATATCGAAAAGGTCGAAATTTGGATTCGATTTTGTCGAATTTCTGTAAAATGTGTACAAAATTTCAAAATTTGATTTGTATTGAACCAGTTAAAGAATTAAGAAAAATTATAACAAAAAAGTTATATTTAAGAAAAAAAATTTCGAAGTAATTTTAGCTACAGAATCATTATAGATGTTAAATAAAAGTTAGCAACTACGAAATTTTTGTAAAATTCATATTTCATATTTAAAAAGTAAATGGAGATTTGCTGATTTTTTATAAATTTTGTATAGATTTTGAAAGTTTGATTTATATAAGATTGGTTAAAAAATTAACACTACCTTAAAAACAAAATAACAAAAAAATTCTATCTCGAAAATCGTTGCAAATATGAGAAAAAATCACCACGAACGAAATTTTTGTAAAAACTCATATTAAAAATTTCAAATTTTCCTAAACTCTGCATTAAGGAAAAACGTTGGATTTATTAAAGATTGGCATAAAAAAATATAAAAAAAATTGTAATTTCTGTAAAAATAATATCAAAAATTTTAAAATTAGATACAAAATTGTAGAGTTTTCTTAAATTTTGTATAAATTTTGAAAACTTGATTTATATGAGATTATTTAAAGAACTAAAAATATTAAAAAAATTTTAACTCGAAAAACATTGCAAATATGAGAAAAAATTTATCATCAGCTTTCAGCTATGTTTCCACCGTATTTACAATACCGAGTTTTTTGTTAACTTTTTTTCAATAAAAACTGAATAAATGAAAATGCCTGCACATTGGACAGAATGCGTCTGAATGTTAAAGGGTTGAAAACCACCAACGACATATCACTTACCACCTCACAATTTGTGGATAAGTATAATTTTTCTTTTTGGAAAAGTAAATTTGATGAGTTTGCCGTTTCACTTATTAAAAAAACTTATCAACTTACCAACAAATTAGTCTTAACAAACATTTTGAATAACTTTATTTCATAAGCATTGCACCGACAATTTCTATCGCTTTGTAAGGAGAGGAGAGGAAAGATGATGAATCAAAAATGCATAGCCTTTTTCAGAGGAAAGCGAAGGCTTAGCAAACGCTTGTGCGTTTTGATAAGTATTTTCATTATGTATTTTTTTCTATTTCAGCTTAGGCTGAGGCCAAAATTAGTTAAGCTGAAATATTAAAAAAAAAATTTTAATTTCTTGTACTTAACAAGAAGTTTGGCGCAATTAACACGAATGTCAAATGTTGATGAAGGAGGAGATTATTATTCCTGCTCATATTAGAAGATATCTCAGCGGTAAGTTGGACATGGCTCCTCAACTTCCCTATAGAAATAGACCCCATGCGGATGTACTACTTGCAAATCCATAACTAGTGGACACTATCTGGTATCGTCAACCAGTTCAAACTAACCTAATCTATTCATACTGCTATGTACGTACAGGGTGCTTTCGGTATTTGCAACTTGAGAGTATAACTAATTGCCTTTTAGTTTGAATCAAATTGAATTCTCATTACACACATTTTTTATGCAACATTAACTTATTTTATGCAATGGATATCTCCTTGAGCGGGCACTCGTATAACTCGTTACGTACACAAATGAACACTAATCAATGCGCGAACTAAATGTGGCATAAAGAAAATTATACTCTATCCGGGAAGTCTGCTTTTCCCCCTTTTTTATATTTTTGAGGACTTCACGTCCGCTCAAGTCAACCAATTAACCCAAATTTAGAAAGTATTGCACATTTATGATTCAGCATTCGCTGAACCGAATTCTCTCATACAAGAATCTCACGGAAGAGTATTAGTTTTAAAAGTACAGTAGTTTAATAACGCCAATGTTCCCCAAAGGCAATACAAGGCAACTGGCGCATAACTAATCCTTGGGTAACAAAGAATAGCTTTCTGTTCAATATCAGGTCTAGGGGCTTCATCTTGAAAAGTGAAAAGATATGAAACGGTAGAAGGTTGAGCGAGATTGCATTACAAGGAAATCCCATCAGCAATAAGATGAGCTCAGAATTTGAAAGATTAGCAGATAGAGCGAAGTCAGCAACACTCTTTACTACCAAGTTCAAATACCTTTGAATCACATTACATAGAGTGCACAAAATCTCGCTCTTAAGGGGACCCGTTGGTCTAGAATTTTCAAGAAATTGATTATCTTTGTTTTTGTTATTTCGAAAGTATAAACTTTTAGAAATATACTGTCAAATTTTTAGAAGGATATTCCCAGTATTTTCGATTCTACAGCCGTTTTAGCAGGTAGCGTTAGACTCCTCACGCAGCCACTGTCAAAACTTTAAACTCAATTATCTCAAAACTACTGTTTTGTGCCTGGTGTTGTCAAAAAAAAACAAAAACAAAACTGTTCAACCGAGTCGTGTGAAATTTTAATAAATGGCTATCGCCCGTACTAGAATCATATTATTATTTCAATTATTTCTTATTTTTTTTATTCATAAACTGAAAAAGCCGATTTTTAGAGTGTCGAATTCAAAACCGCATTTCATTTTTTTTTATTCTATTGTAGTACGGGACGTAGCTACAGTCATACTGATTAACAACTGTTTTGGTGTTTATGTTCCAAATAAATAAGAGAGCTAAAATGGAAAACTTCGTCCAGGTCCGATTTTTCGGAAGGGTCAACTTCAGCGCCATTTTTTAAAATATTAACATTAAAAAAAATCGTTTTTGTATGTAAAAGAAGTTAAATAAAAAGCCTAAAAGGTTAAAATATCGATTTTCATTTTCTTATTGTAAAAAAAATCCCCAAAATACCCAAAATTTTCGAGCTCTAGACCACCGGGACCCAAGGAGGAACTCGGCCCAACACCTTTTTGTTTGAACTATTATAAACTCCCAAGAAGAGGCTTAGCACGAAGCTGATTTTATAAAATGAGGAATTTTTTTTTTGTACTGAGATATTCAGAACGATAGCCTTCTCGCCAGCGAGGTTTCCAATGCATCGCATGAGCCTCTTTCACCTCTTCCCCCTACGGCAACGTGAAACCATTGCAGTATCTGATCCGGTACCATGGATTACATTATGCTCAGCTTCACTTGCATACAAGGTGTGTCAAAAAAAATATATTTATACATCAATTTTTATTTTATCTCCTTCAAAGTGGTTCCCCTCTGATATAATACACTTGTGCCAGCGTTTTTTGTAATCCTCGAAGCGGTCTTGATATGCCCTTTTGGGTATGTCCTTGAGCTCTCTCAGCGATTTGGTTTTTATCTCCTCAATCGTCGCAAAACGCCGTCCTTTCATGGCTCTCTTCAATCTTGAAAACAGGAAAAAGTCGCAGGGGGCCAATTCTGGTGAATACGGTGGCTGAGGCAACGGTGTTGCTTTTGGCCAAATAATCTCTCAAAAGCAAAGATGAGTGAGAAGCTGCATTATCCTGATGCGAAAACCATGCATTTTTTTCCACAATTCCGGGCGTTTTTTGCGTATTCCTTCACGCAAATGACGCATAACTTCAAGGTAATGCTTCTTATTTACTGTACGACTTTGTGATAAGAACGCCTGATGCACTACCCCATGGTAATCAAAGAAAGCAGTGAGCAAAACCTTGACATTCGATCGAGCTTGGCGTGCTTTTTTGATCTGGGCTTTCCTAATCTGGTCTTCAATGGAAGAGCCATTGAGACTATTAGACTTTGATTTCGATGTCATACCCATGTACCCATGACCCTTTTAAGCAAAACTGGATCATCGTTGACGTCATTCAACAATTCCTGAGCGATGCTCAGCAATTTTGGAATGAACTTCACTGCCACACGCTTCATGCCCAAAATTTCCGAATAGATTGCATGGCATGAGCCAACCGATATGCCGACATGCCGACATCCTCCGCAACTTCTCTAATTGTGATTCGACGATTCTCCATAAACATTTTCTTCACTTTCTCAACATTTTCATCCCTGGAGCGTCTGAAGCGAGCTGCGTCATTCACATCTTCTCGACCTTCTGTGAAAAGCTTGTACTACTAGCAGACATTTTTTTGTCTCAGAGTACTCTCACCGCATGCCACTGTCAACATCTTAAGTGTTTTTGAGCAGCAAATACCATTTTTATACAAAATTTAAATCTACTTCTTGGATCAATTTTCCATGATTCGGAATACGCAGACCTCTTGTCTTATTTACGCCTCTCACAAACAAACTAAAAATGCGTGTACCAACATACAAAAAAATGTTGTAATAATCGAAAGTCGAATGCATGTACATATCTAGTTCGCGATATTTGAAAATTCAACTTATATATATTTTGGCAAAGTAACAAGAAATGAAGGAAATGAATGAAGAAACCAAGTACTTGGGACTAAACATACATAGGTAATTGACTTGGAAGTCAAACATCTTAGAAAGAGTTAGGAAAGGGAACCTAGCGTTTTATGCCTGTAATAGAGCTTTAGGTAAGAGCTGGGTCATTAAACCTAAGGTTGCTCATTGGCTTTATACTGCTGTCGTCAGACCCATTCTTCCATATGGAAATATTTCTGGTGGTGTGCTATGCAGAAAAAAAACCTATTCTAATTTATTGAATAAGGTGCAGAGATCAGCGGAATTATATTAGCAATATGTGGCGTCATGAAAACCACGCCATCCATGAATGTCATATTACATCTGCCATCCCTAGATCTCTTCTGCAAATTTTTAGGGGTCTATTCCGCTTTAAGGCTCAGAGCGAGCTCACAATGAAAGACTGTCACATATGGATATCCGCTTCGAAAGGAATTTCTTAATGAAAATCCCTTCTAGACTGGAATGGCTTGAAGAAGATCCATCACCAAACACTCCTGTTATGATCTACACGGACGGATCTAAAATGGACAAAGGTGTATGATCACCGAAGAGCTTTCTATTAGTAAATCCTTTAAACTAACGGACCATTGTAGTGTTTTGCAAGCGGAAATAAACGCCTTTCATGAAACCTTAAAATTAGAGATAAGCAGAATATCATTAACAGATATCTGCATTCTATCAGACCGCCAAGGAGTGTCTTACATTTTCGCCAATGTCTTAATAATGGTATTATTCTATGCTGGGTTCCTGGTCACAGAGACATACCAACTTGCAAGGGAAGGCACCTGTATGCTAAATATAAGTAATTTTATGGGGGTACCTCTCGCAACTTGTAAGCTTCTTTTAAAGGACGCACTAATCAGTTCTGTAAATCAAAGATGGATTAGTGCCAATACCTGTGAAATTGCTAGACAAACATGGCCAATGCTAAATCTACGTCTGTCCTAGAATATTATAAAATTGAGTAGACTTCAAATTAAGACTTTAGTAGGGGCCCTAACAGAACATTGTCTCATAGGAAATTACTCAAAGAGATTAGGGGTTTACATGCAGGATTTCTGACGTAGCTCTAGGAATGAGGAGGAGTTGGAAACACCTCAACAACTTTTTTGCACATGCCCAGCTCTAGCCAGAAGCAGAAATCGATATTTAAGATTCGGATGATCTATTCACTTTAGGTATCAACAACTTTTTACGCTTCGTTCAAATGAATGCTTTAGAATGGTTCAACCTGGAAGGGGAAATGTAGCCCAGCCACTGCGACTCGCAACGGATCCATTCTATGGTCTAAGTGACATCGCTGTGCCTATGCGCAATGCCTCTGCCAAACCTAACCTAACCTAACAAGAAATGATTTATACTCGAGGAGATTTTATAAATTGTGGAAATTTACTTTGATGTAGTAACGTAAAAAGAGGCCTTTCTTGACCAAATTCTAAATACCTAATCGTGTCAGCCTTTCTCGTATTGGATGTATGCTTGAAAATATTCTAAGGAAATATTTATAGCTGTGACTCAATTTTGAAAAAAAAAAACTAGTCTGTTAAGTATTTGTTTTTGCTATTCTATTCAATTAGTTACCATCAATCATAAATTTCAACTGACGCCGAAGGCTTTTTTGCTCTCCCTATTTCTGTATCAAAAACCAATCTCAATTGATTACCATCATCACCTTGCGGTTGCCAAAAGGCTACATAAAGCAACAAAAACACCATTAACAACAACACTGCGGTGGTTAGTTCTAATAATTGAGTTTGTCGCTAAATGGCTGACGAGTGCAGTAGTTGTGGCGAGATGACTTGGGCAAAGTGACGAAGGACTAGAAATTTGTTAATGTACATACATACATATATACATACATACATACATACATACAAATATTGTATTGCAGTATTCCAGTAGTATCGGAATGCCAATTAAAATTGTTGTAGTGCAATAAATTTACTACCATCCGATGCACTTTCCCTCGCGCTGCTACTAAGGTTTTGTTTTTTTTTAATCCACCTTGTCGCCGGCGTCATGCAGCTAATCAGAAATTCAGTTGTGCTTACCTGCAAAGCATATCCTTAAGTGACCTCTCCATGACCGCAGCAACTACTGCTACTATTCCATTACACTCAACTGCTTATCTGTAGATTCAGCAGGAAATTATCAACTAAATATTTGTTGGTCTCAACTACTGCACTTTACTGTTGCGATAACTGAGGGTTCGTGCTCTGGCACTCTGCATGACGGAGACTTCCTCAATATTTCTAGTATCAATAACACAGCGCTGAACTTTCTTATAATAATTCAAGCGAACTGTGGTCTGGTGTCTGCTTGCATTCTTCGATTCGTCCGATTGTTGCTGCTGCTGCTGGCATTAAGGATTAAGATGTCCTCTGCGACGAAAACTATGTCAGACAAGTAATAAGGATTTAAGTTTTCCTTTCATACACGCATACATACATACGTGTGTATAGCCTAGGGCAACTAGCAGCCATTCATTCATATACCTACATATGTAGTGAAGTAGATAAATAATATGCATGGATGGGTGTGTGTGTGTGCAAATTGCAATCTACATTGGCGAGCGGCTGGTCTAGCCTATCAAGTTACCTTCACTATCTTTCATTATAAATTCGTTTCGATTTATTTTGATGCCGTTGCAGTGATAACCTTTCAATGGTGCTATATTTATATTAGTAAATGCATACATACATATGTATGTGTGTATGTGTGTATGTGCTGCCATTCAATGGCACATATTTCAATGAGTCGCCTGCCTTTATGTGTCTTTGGTTCCCCGAGGATATGTTCTTGGCATCCAGCTAACATCTGATATCTGTTGCATGTGCCACACCACAATATTTGCCGATTTCGATTTTCCAATTTTTTGGTGTGGCGTTAACCTTATTTCGGCATAGAGCGCGATTGTGGCCGAATATTCCGGTTTTCGATTCAAATACACAAAATACGAATTTAGTTATTTTCTGTCTACTTAAAGCACAGAAACATACATACATACATATATGCAAACATACATACATACATACATACATAAATACATACATATATGTAGGCACTATTCTTACTATCCCCAAACAATTCATTGCCGGTGCGGACGAGTAGTCAGTTGTGTGTTTCCACAAATTGAATGCCACTTTTTGAAACAACAACACTTCGCGCTACATTGTTTGCTCATTGTTATTGTACTCATATATTCGTATTATTATTTTATTATGTTTCGATTTTATTGACGTTGCGGTGCGATGAGGTCAGACTTGATGTCTTTACTCAGTTTGCATCTCAATGACTTTTGCCGCCAAAAGGTGAGCGGGGCTAGTAGTTGTTTGTTATTCGTGTCTACCTTACGTATATGTGTTTTTCTCTTGTATACCAGTAATATCGTATTGTATGCCTCATTTGTGGCATCATAATGTGGTGGCGTCTGTGCTGGATGCATTCATTGTTCCAATTTGTCTTTCTCTCTTTAAATTGAGCTGTTGTCTGTTGTGGTGTGGTGCCGCTTTTATGAATGTTGCAAATTTTGAGGTTATGACATCGATGTATCAACGCTAAAGTTTAGAAATTTTTAAACCTAAAATCTTTATAATTATTGGAAGCAAGTGGCTATTTATTAATTGTTTAAAAAGGCGCTCTTAAAATTAATAACTTAATATGCGATTATAGTTAATTATTTCGCCCTCACCGAAGCTGTGTTGACCAAGCCAACACACTTCGGATTATAGTAGAACAATCAGCTGAATGACGCTCCCCGCTCTACATGATGTTCGTAGACTTTAAGAAGGGGTTCGACGCTATCAAACGAGACGCAATATGACTGGCACTGAGTAGAAAGTGAGTTCCCGCCAAGATAATCCGCAGTGTTTCACAAAGGCGATATCAGCGATCCATTCACCATCAACGCAGACGTAAGGCAAGGTTGTCCCCTGTCGCCCATTCTCTTCGCCATCGTCCTTGATGACTCTCTCTCAAACTCTCCGACATGTAAGCGATGGCGGACAAACTAGTCGCGCTGGTACGCACTGTCGGACTGGAGGTCAACATCGCTAAGACTAAGACCATGAGAGTTAACCACAATAATGCAAGGCAGATATTGATTGACGGATGCTCGGTGGAATTCGTTGAAAGCTTCTGCTACCTCGGCTGCATCATCACGGCAGATGGTGAAGCTGATAAAGATGTCAACTGCTGGATAAAAAAAGCAAGGGTGGCATTCGGGCGAATGCATACGGTATGGGGGAGTTGGCATCAGCAACGACGTGCTGTGGAGATCAACGAACGAGGAACTCATTCTTAGGCAAATCAAACGCAGAAAGTGGCGATGGATAGGTCGCACACAGAGAAAACCACCAGATAGCATCACGAAGATGGCACTTGACTGGAACCCGCAAGGGAGCAGAGGTCGCGGTCGAGCAAAAAATACTTGGAGACGGTCGATGTTGCGCGAACTAACAGATGCCGACATCTCATGGGACAGTCCAAAAACAACAACACAGAACCGTGTACGATGGAAAAGTCTTGTCGAGGTCCTATGCTCCCGAGAGGGGTGAACAAGGAAAACAAAAATATTTCGGCGTGCAGTACTAGGTGGGATATCAATGTTGACAAAGCGGCTGCCTGTTTAACTTCCTAGTACTCTCCTTGCACAATCACCTTCGCCGTGGTATTTGTTAGCCTCATAATAGAGAGCTCAATTAGCTTTAGCGGGATGCCTGTAGACTGCAGGAAAAATTTTATGTTTATGGTCTAATCCAGCTCAGGTTTGAGGCATGATAACCTGCTGATCGGAGAGTATGCATTCGAGAGTGGACAAGAATTCACCTATTTGGGTATCAAAATATCAGCCAATAAGGATACATCATTGACAATAAATGATAGAGTTTTAGGAGCAAATAAGTTTTACCTTTCTAATTTCAAGCTGCTTAAGTCTAAATTATTATCTCACGACCAAAAGTTAAGGATATACAAAACCTTGATCCGCACTGTGCTTACCTGTGGTAGCGAGCTATGGATGCTAAAAACCATTGACATTAATCAGGTAATAGGATTTTAAATTTTAAATATTGCGAAAAATATATGGACCTGTAAGACTACGCACTAGCAGATGCCGTCATCTCATGGGACAGTGCAAAAACAACAGCACAGAACCGTGTACGATGGAAGAGTCTTGTCGAGGTCCTATACTCCCGAGAGTAGTGAACAAGGACAAAAAAAAAACAGACTGCATGACAGTACTTACCGCATTAGATATAATCATGAGCTGGAAATATTAGCAAACAACGAACCTGTGATAAGATTTATAAAATCTCAGAAGATAAGATGGCTCGGACACGGGTTTATAATACCCAAGGATAGAAAAGCAATTGAATAACGCCCAGTCGGAGGCCGAAGAAGAGAACATCCCAGAAAGAGATGGCTCGACGATGTGGAAGTTGCCCTTGAAAAGCTAAGCGTGCGGCGGTGGAAGGAGGTAGCCTTAGTTATAGATAGATAGCGCAAGGTTTTGAATGAAGCAATGGGTTACCAAGACTGTGATGCTAAGAAGAAAAAGAAGATGTGATTATAGTAAAGGGTGTTTTTTTAGAGGTTAGGTTTTCAAGTTGGCACTATTTTTTTCGTAGATGGTCTTTTTGACAGCTGTCACTTGATTTATGCTCAGTTTGGTTTGCCATTTCATAATGAATAGACGTACACCTGAACAACGTTTGCAAATCGTGCAAATTTATTACGAAAATAATGGTTCGGTTGGCGCGACGCATCGCGCGCTGCGTCCAATATTCGATCGATATAATCGTCCATCAGAGTCACTAATTCGATTAACCATGGATCGGTTTCGCACCACGTTTGCTCTAGTGGATAATACGCATCCTCAGAGACGTCGTATAGTCTTGGTTTGCGGGCTTACAAAATCCAACTCGTGCAAGAATTGAAGCCGAACGACCATCAAGCGCGTCGCACGTTCAGTGAATGGGCCCAAAACGAGATGGCCACCGATCCCGATTTTCACAAGAAAATTTTGTTCAGCGATGAAGCTCACTTTTGGTTGAATGGGTATGTCAATAAGCAAAATTGTCGCATTTGGAGTGAACATAATCCACAAGCCATTGCTGGGACGCCGTTACATCCTCAAAAAGTCACTGTTTGGTGTGCTCTATGGGCAGAGGGAATCATTGGTCCATATTTCTTTAAAAATGGAGCCGGCCATAATGTTACAGTCAATGGAGAGCGCTATAGAGCCATGATTAATGACTTTTTCGTGCCTGAATTGGACGATGTTGATGTGGACGACCTTTGGTTCCAACAAGACGGCGCTACATGCCATACAGCCAACGCAACAATCGATTTATTGAAGGAAACTTTTGGTGAGTGCATTATCTCGCGCCGTGGACCTGTGGCGTGGCCTCCAAGATCGTGCGATATAACACCGCTGGACTATTTCTTGTGGGGCTATGTGAAGTCGCTTGTCTACGCAGATAAGCCCGAGACGATTGACGTCTTGGAAGAGAATATTCGGCGCGTTATTGCTGACATACGGCCCCAATTGCTGCAAAAAGTGGTCGAAAATTGGGCCTCTCGGCTGGAATTTATTCGAGCCAGCCGCGGCGGCTACTTTTAAAAAGTAATGGCAAACCCTTATCTTTATAATAAAGCTAAATTCTTGGCCATAACATTAAATTATATACGTTTTATTTCATCTTGAAAACCTAACCTCTAAAAAAAACACCCTATATTTGTGGGATTGTTGGGATTGTTGTTGTTGTTTTTGAAGAAGCTCGTCAAACCCTGTCAGTCTTGTGGAGCCACAGTGGAAGATTATTACCCTTTCTGGTTAGCTCATAGGTCTTGCAATATCCTTGAATAACTCTATGTCCCGAAACCCATATAATGCTGACTTGAAGACGGTGACAATATCATTTAGAGCTACCAGTCATTCCTGAACAACCTTTGATCTCAGTATAATTGCCTCCATTGATTTCATGGCCGCTTGGATATCGTAGTTTTTGTTACGGTGTGTGTGTGTTAAGGTACACAGTTTGCTCCTTTGCGGCTCAGACTTCTGCCAGATAGACGCTACGGTAGTCGGACAGATTAATAAGAACATAAGAAAAAAAGCTCTGAAGGAGGGGTTTTTCGTACAAAAATTAATATACTAAAACAAAAATTCTTTTAGACAAAATGTTTGATCAAAACTGATAATTCTACTCCCAATTTTTTTTAATTACAAAATTTACAAAAAATCTATACCAAAATTTTCAACATGAATTGCAAAATTATAAATTTTTTTTTTGTGTTTAATTTTCAGTTTATTGCTTATTATATTCACCCATAAAAGTAATGAAGAATATTGAATTTTTGATGACAATTTCCAAAATTCTCGGATCACTTGACAATGTATCTCTTTATCGCAGGACTTCAGCATGAATTTTAATAATTTTTTATGCTAAGTCAGCGCAATATCCAAATGTTTTCTTTGCCGCGGCCCATTGTGCAAAATCATTAAAAGTCCATTAAACAAACACACAGCCAGACAAAGCAGTTCATTGTCTAGACTTGTGACTAGTATGTCTAAATATAAGATTATCCTGGCGCAAAACTACAGCGCTTGCTAAATCCTGGCGCTACGCCTTGCAATGGGCTAAGCTAAAGTGAGAAATGAAAACAAAAACAAAAAAAGCAGAAACAAAAACAAAAACCTCAAAATTGAAAGCAAACATTTACTTGTACTGAATTAATGGAAGCAAAAAGCAGAAAAAAAATCTCTTTTCCAGGATACTATTCCAACAACAACTAAACAGGAGAAACAAACGAACACCTACAAGCATACACACACACTCATACTTATCTATAATCACTGTTAGGCTGTCCAAAGTACCTATTAGAGCGAAGAAGTTAAGATAGACATCGTCTACAACGTCTAGGCGCATTAAGCAAAAAACACACCCTATTGGAAAACAAGCGGCAAAGGAAAATGATGAAACAACAACAATTAGCTGAAATGGCAAAAAATTGGTTAATGCAAATAAGTAGCCATTATTGGGTATGGTCGACGGTGATGACCGCACAACAAACCGCAAACGATAGGTGATTCGGCAAGGATATTGGTAAGAAGGATGTGAAGACGACACAGAGTTTAAAGCTGTTGTAGTTGTTTTTATGTTAATCCATTGAGCACAGTGAATTAGGTCAAATGATAAGTGCAGTCGAAATATGAGTGAGGTTGTGGAGAAAGGGAATGGCACAAATCCTGTAGAGATAAGCCGTAAAATTAGATGAGATCAATCCAAAAAAGTCTATGCATGCTTTGTTTCTATAAAAAGCAGTTACTCGTATAATGCAGAAATTTGACATGCGAATGTTAATGTTGATGCCACGGCTGTTGATAGCAGCCTTGCAGTGGCGTCATAAAATCCTTGAAGCGCTGAGATTTTGGTTTTATAAGTGAGTTTTCTTTTACTCAGTTATGCCAGTCGAAAGGTGTGTGTTTGTGTGTGTATTTGTGTATGAGTAGATAATAGTCGCGATAACTATAAAGATCTGTAAGTAGAAAATTCGCAATTAGAGAGAATTTTAGAAATAAAAGAAATTCAAATCTGCAGCGAATTCAAAAGCAGATGTTCGGTCCGTCCTTTGACAGCATTGCTTGCAAACAATTACTATACAAATAGCTAAATAATTCATATTCCCGTGTGCTAGCGCTTATAATTGGAAAGATGTATTCTTATTCCTCGGTAATCTCTTAATAATGCCACTACTGGTCAAAAATTGGTTTTGCGTTAATTTAGTGATAAGACTGAATTAAAAAAATAAAATTGCATAAGTTTTTAAATATATTTTCCGATAATTACGAGACTTCATTTCTCATGTATCAGAGGCTACTATGGGTTAGGTTAGGATAAATGGCTGCCGTTGAGAAGTACCCTCATAGACAAATATTCAAAATTCGTCGGTTGTGATACCATACAGGCGGGAGGGGGGGAAAGGAGACGGAAAGGAAGTAGACAGGTAGAAAAAGGAAGAGGGAGTTTCCAACTATAGTATGACGACCAAGCTACTGATAAACTTTACCAGATGTGTGATACTTAAACCCGCAATATCCACAAGTAAAGCAAAAAAGTGAAAGCCCAAATGTCTAAATATTTACACGACGAGAGCAGGGCAGCTTAGAAGAAGGCGTTGAGATAATTCCTCCTCGTACTCCAGACAGCTTCTGCGGAAAGGACTTGAAGCAATTCCAAGTCTCACCGCATGGACATCTAACGGATCATGTTTGGTAAAGATCACAGATCTATCAAATTCAAGAGATACAGCTTTGTTAGCCTTAGATGTTTCCTGGAGCGCCCCCGATCTATCCGTAGTCAGAAAGATCTTGAAACTTTGCACATTGGCACACTAGCCCAGCGCTCGCTGAGTTGACGCGTTACGCATCTTTCCAGAAACATACCACAGCTTCTTACAGAAACCCCAATTCTCTCATTTTGAGATGACACCGTCTCCAGGGTACCCTGTCTAGCCAACTCGTCAACCCTGCAGTTTCTCTATGTATATGCCGCTGTGACCGAGAACCTAAATGAGCTTAATATGTAATATGTAATAAGTATTCGAATGCAATCGGGAGAGAAGCCAGGCATTCCCCGACTAATTTCGAACGCATAAACAACAAGTCCAAGTCCCTAAATGCCGCTTAGCTGGCGGACTAGATATTTACATTATTTACAGTAATTACAGAAGTGAGCAATCAATCCACTGCTTCCTTAATTGCGCGGCTACCTCCGCATAGAAAGCACTACAGTTGTCCGGAAGCTTGATAGGGAGCTCCTCGCAGAATACCCCTCCACCAACTCTTCCGTCCAACTTCGAGCCATCCGCAAACATGTTTATCATGCCCACTTCTCCCTTCAAATTTGGTCGTATCAACTTCCATTTGTCTCTAGACCTAAAGAAATTCATGCGTGGAAAGCGTTTTTCATCGAATGTTGAAGTCATAGCTGTGGAAGCATATTTTGCAGCCCTTACAGATTCTCATTCAGGGATGTAATTCATAAATTGGAATCTTCTTGGAACAAATATTTTGATATTCAGAGAGTCTGTATTTCAAACCATGCATTTGTGCTTTTCTTAGCGAGCCGCAAAATATATTGAACGACTTAGTAGATACTGGAAATTTTTTAAAAAATTCTTACTAAAAAGTTTTAAATTTTGATGCAAATTTATTGAATTGTTTTACATTTTGTACAAAGTTTGAACTTTTATATTATTTTTTTGTAGTATGAACCATGTTTTTATAAAAATATGCAAAAAAAACATGTATAAAAAATAAGTAAATATAGGGTGGACCATGTAAAATTTTCTTTTTGAATCGGCTATAAAAAACAAACTAATCAATACTTTTTCAAACTTTTTATTTTATTTTGAAGATTGAACATTGTCATTTATGGATAAAAAATTATATCGTTCAAATGACTGCCACGACTGGCTTTACAGTAGGCCATTCGATCAACCCAATTTTTAAGCACATTTTCGATTGTTTGGGCTCCAATTTCATGAATGGCAACTTAATTTCGTGTTTTAAAGCATCAATCGTCTCTGGATGGTTCGCATAGCATTTGTCCTTAACAGTTCCTTACAAAAAATAGTCCAACGGGCTTAAATCACAGCTCGGAGGCGGCCAATTGATATCGGAATTTCGACTGATTATTCGGTTTTCAAAAACGGTAGCCAAAAGTTCGAGTGTAACTTTGGCAGTGTGACAAGTTGCACCATCCTGTTGAAACCAAATGTCGTCCATGTCATCCTCTTCAATTTTTAGAAACAAAAACTCGTTGAGCATGTCACGCTAACGCTCGCCATTTACTGTAGCCGCGGCTCCTCGCTCATTTTCGAAAAAAATGGCCCGATGATGTCGCCAGATCAAAAACTGCACCAAACAGTGACTCGTTGTGGATGCATTTGCTTCTCTATAGTAACGTGTGGATTTTCTGAGCCCCAAATCCGACAATTTTGCTTATTGACGTAGGCACCGATGTGAAAATCAGAAAAGAAGAAGAAGACTCAACACTTTGGAAATAGGTTTTCAATATTTCCCAATTTTGTTCAAGCGTATAGCGTCCCATTTCGTAAATGTCAAACCTTTAAGTAAATTATGAACACATTTGACATGCCATTTGTGTTACCATTCTCAAAAAAATAGGTGGTTCAAAAAGCAAACGCTATATGGCCTACCCTGTAGTTAAAACTTTGCAGTCTGTCGCTCTTCTGATATTGTGACCACAGACGTACATGTCTTGCGATAGCATTACTGCGAACATTTAAAAATTTGGTGGGACCTAAAAAAGCACTATTTCCTTATACAGGGTCCGGGACTCGAAGTGTAACCAATTAAAGAGGCAATAAATTTAGTTTGGAAAATTACTTTTATTCAATTGTAATATTGTGTAAAAGTAATATAAAATTAAGAATTAATTTACTTTTGCTCGATATGATCACCTATTGCCTTGACTATGGCTTTGAGATGGTCCAGAAACGAATCGCAAGCTGCCCGAATTTGACTTGCAGGTATTTTGGCCCACTCGCGGACAATGACTTTTTTCAGCGCTTCGAGACTGGTGAATCGTTTAGTTCGGCCTTGCTCTCCGAAATGGCGCAAAGAGAATAATCCATTGGATTCGCGTCTGGTGAATTTGAAAGCCATTGTGTGCGCGTTATTAAGTTCGGAAGGTTGTTTTATAGCCATTCTTGGTTTACTAGAGGTTTGTGAGACGGTGCCGAGTTCTGTTGAAACGTCCATAGTCTGCCACTGAAATGTTTGTCTGTCCACGGCTTCAAAGCAACCTCCTGAATACCTTCCCGATGATATTTCGCATTTACCTTGACGTCAAGCTCGATGAAAACGAGATTACAGCGGCCCAAACCATTACCTGTGGCAGGTGCTGCCTCCTGGTGGCCAATCGATGACTCAAATTCTCTCCTATCGTTTTAGGAGGTTACGAATTGCTCAATTTGAAAAATTTTCTCGTCGGAAAACACAATGTTCGGAAATTAACCGCTTTGGTCAAGCGCTTCAAGTGGGCATCAGCTGCCTGAGCGGTCTGAAGCTGGTTAAGCTTCGAGTGCCCGGCCCTGTACTGGTATAATTTGAATGTAAAAGTGTTAGCACCCTGGTGAAATTGTTTAATGGGCGCAGTGATGTTCATTTTGCTTGGTTTACGAAATTAATATTTTAAAGATTTTGCAAAGTTCGGTCAAACAAATTACAACTACTATTGTCATATTTTAGATCAAGTGACGTAATCAGACTACCGAACTTTTTCTTGTACTTTGCTATTTAGCGAATTTCAGAAAAACTATTCTTCTCCTTTTGATGCTTCATTTCCGAAATAGGCATAGGTGCTCTAGTCGCATCTAAGATTTTCCAGTCTACAAGCCACCTACATTTAATTAGAACTAATTGCACCCAATTGCCGTTGCAAAAAATGTTATAAACATTTAATTATTTGATATATTTTCCCAGTAGGCTCACAAACATATGTACATATGTATAAACGAATGTGTGTGTGTAATAAATATTTATAAGAAGTAGAAGAGGCTGTGTATGCAACTCACCTTGAATGCCAGTCAGTCAATCTAAAATTTCTCGCCTCGAACGTTAATGAATTTATGCAGAATTCAATGAACTTGCACGTCGATCCATGTGGCAGATGTGAAGGGCACGTTGGAAGGCTGGCAGGCAGGCTGGCCAGTGAAAAGGTTAAATTTGCAAACAGTACGAATGTATCTGAATACGAATATGAAAACCGAAATTCATTTAAATCATGAGAAAAATGCAAAAAGGCATACAGCACTGCAGGCGATGATGCACAATTGACGTTTAGTGTTGTTTTTGGTTAGCTGCGAATGCGCGGAGCCATGCATGCGCCCACACACATACACACACATGCCAGTTGGGTGCATATGTAAGGCGCCTTCAATGCTTTTATCTAAGTATATTTATTGCTTGTATTTATTGTTGTATTTTACTTATTTAAACACAATTGGATTGCATGCAGCAAAGACAAAACTACGAAATTTCAAATGTTAATAACAAATAATATTCGCCATTTCATTTCATTTGTAAACATGCAATTTTCAAGAGGCGACTTCAAGTGCGCAGCTTTTCACACAACACATACAATAACAGCAACAACCACAACCACCATATTGCATGCATGCACAAGCTCGATGAAGGAATAACAACAACACTCACCGGCATTGCATGCGGTGGCATATGCAACAATAGCAGGAATGTCGATAATGTTGATCGGCCAACGCCTTTTGTTGTAAAATTTTGAATTCCCAATTTTTTCTATTTGAATTCTATTTATATGCAGTTGCAGGCGTTGCCAATTTTTTTTTTGTTTTTTTTTCAGGAATTGGTGTGTCAGTTTTTAATGTTTTTGAGTAGCTTTATTCGTGTTTTGTTTTGTTTTTAATTTTCGGTTGCATGCACTGCCGCATTTACATTGCAAATGCCACTTAATTGCATTTAATTTTGATTTGAGTTTGCGGCGTGTGATCTGCGCCACAGTAATTAATTATCTTTTCCAGCGCTTTATGAGGTGCTAAAGCAAGTTTAATGTTTCAATTTCCATAGAATGCCACATGCCGCGGAGCTGATCGAATTGGATTGTATAAATTTAGAAGATTTGAATATTTTTGTTAAATAATATATTTTTATTATTTAATGTAGGTAATAACAATTATCTCACAGTTAACATTGTAAGTTTAAGAAGTTTGAGTTTATTTCGAATTTTCGGAATTTTATAATAATATTTCAGGAAATTGCATATAATTTATTTGAGGCTATAAGCTATAAGGGCAACATATTCTCTATTATAAGTAATATGTATATTTTTTATTACTTATTGGGTATTATTTATGTTTTATATTTTCTTTAGTATTTCAGGGATGTTTTTCATTATTATTTTTTGGTTTTATTATTTAATATTTCTTTTTTACTTGGTTTAGCAGCCACGATTTTAAGAAGGCGTTCGACACTATCAAACGAGACGCAATATGGCTGACACTTAGTAGACAGGGAGTTCCCGCCAAGATAATCCGCCTCATCAAAGCTCTCTACGAGAACTCTGAACTGGCAGTGCTTCACAAAGGCGATATCAGCAACCCATTCCCTATCAACGCAGGCATAAGGCAAGGTTGTCCCCTTCTCTTCGCCATCGTCCTTGATGGCGTCATGAGCCAACTGCACAAGCAATACATCGTATAGAGTTTCACCAGACATCTTGAGGACCTGGACTTCGCCAATGCCATCTGCCTCTTCTCTCACAAACTCTGCGACATGCTAGCGAAGGCAGACAAACTAATCGCGCTGGTGCGCACTGTCGGACTGGAGATTAATATCGCTAAGACCAAGACATGAGAGTTAACCACTATAACGCAAGAAAGATATTGGTTGACGGATTCGTTAAAAGCTTCTGCTACTTCGGCTACATCATCACGGCAGATGGTGGAGCAGATAAAGATGTCAACTGCAAGATAAACAAAGCAAGGGTGGCATTCGGGTGTTGGCATACGGTATTAGGGAGTTCGCACATCTCCAGGCGCACTAAACTATGAATATTCGGCTCATGTGTAAGGGCAGTATTTTTGTACGCAAGCGAAACATGGCTGGTTTCTAACACCATCACACAGAGGCTACAATCCTTTATCAACAAGTGCCTCCGCATCATTTGCAGAATATTCTGGCCGAACACCATCAGCAACGACGTGCTGTGGAAATCAACGAATAAGGAGCCAATCTTATCGCAAATGAAACGCAGAAAGTGGCGATGGATGGGTCACATTTTTAGAAAACCACCAGATAGCATCACGAAGATGGCACTGGGCTGGAACCCGCAAGGGAGCAGAGGTCGCGGTCGACCAAAAACACTTGGAGAAGGTCGATGCTGCGTGAAGTAGCAGATGCCGACATCTCATCGGATGGTGGAAAAACAACAGCATAGAACCGTGTACGATTGAAAGGTCTTGTCGAGGGCTTATTCTCCCGAGAAGAGTGAACAAGGAAAAAAAATCATTTATTATTTATTGGTTATTATTTAAAAATTATGATCTATGGATTGCGATTTGTTATTTAAGGGGGCAGCTCCTCCAGCACTTTCGAAGGAACCTTTTTTTTATTTTAAAAACTCATTTAGAATCTAAAAGATATCTTTTCAATGTTTTAAGCTTAATAGAAAGTCTAAAAAGTCTTTATAAAGTCAGTAAAGTGATGAGTGTCGAACGAGGTATAAATAAGAACGAAAAATTTAATCGCGTTTTTCTCGGAATATGTTCTTTTTTTCGTTAAAAATGCAAAGCGGAGTAACTTATTTTAATGAAAAAATTGTTTCTGGTTGATTTCAGTTGATTACAAAAGCCTGTACATTAGGCCGGGTCGATTTGTGGGGAGGCAAAAAAACTCGCCCATTGCTCTGTGAAATTCATATTCTAGGGATCAAAATAAGAAACTTTGCCGAAGGAACCATACCTCTAAAACGAATTCTGATATCCCCCAATTCGGGTCGAACTTTTTAGTTTCTTTTCTCATGTAAAAGCCAAAAATGGTGATATTTTGAAATGATTGTATGGGGAACTCCCCAGGGAAGTTCCAGGGGGTGTGCCACTGGCATGGGTGGATCGGCCGTCCAAAGTTAGTGGGGGTCGGTCATACATTTGGACTCGATTGGAGCACTCTAAATGGGTCAGAGTGGGATTTTTCGTTCGACACATGGGGGACATCTGAATTCGTTTTAGAGGTATGGTTCCTTCGGGAAAGTTTCTTATTTTGATCCCTAGAATACGATTTTCACAGAGCAATGAGCGATTTTTAAATCGACCCGCCCTACTGTACATTTTACGGCGCAAATTAAAGGATCCACGTTTGAGCAGCTGTAGCGCCACCAATGCTTGTTCTTATTTGAAAAAATTTTTTGGCTATTTATTTAAGCATGAATCTTAATATGTAATTTATCTTAAAATAAAAACTACTCTCAGTTGTTTGCAAAAAATGATTGAAAAACTCGTTGTTTGAAGGAGAAAAAATAATAACTAAAAAGTCATTATTAATAAGAAATAATGTAAATAATAAGCAATAAAAATAAATTAAAAAAATAATATTTATTAAAATAATAATATATTTTACTTTAATATTTATTTTTATTTTTTTATTATTTACAATATTTCTTTTTTAATTATGACTTTTTAATTTTTATTTTTTACTCATTCATTCTGATTATATTTTCTATTATATTATTTATTTGTTTTTTTTTTATTTTTTGTTAGCGGATGAGAGGGATTAAAAAAAGACTAAAAGAACTAAAAAACTGCAGATCGTTTGGAACCGTCGCAGAATCATGGAACTGCTTTCGCAATACTTCAGAAGAGCGTTCCATCTTCCTCATTATAAAGGTATACGCTTGAGTGCCTGCGTCCAGGGCCCGTTTATTATTTATTGTTTATATATTATTATTTGTTATTTACCAGTTATATACCTATGAAGTGATACTTTCAGCTATTAGTCCATAGACGTCGCTAGAAGTATTTTTAAACCTTCCCAAACGTCTTGTTTTTTCGTCTGTCATCTGTCAACGATATTCAATTTGTTACGTTTCATACAACAATGCATTTTTGTCGCTCTTAAAAATGTCGAATTTCGTGCCTTCAACTACGATTTTGCGACATCGTGAAACCACTTGTGAAATGCTGCTCTCCCGGTTTAAAAGCAAATCTTTTTTGCATCGAATCGTTACGGGTGATGAAAAATGGGTGTATTTCTCCAATCCCAAGCGTGAACGATCGCATGGTCCGCCCGGCCACAAGCCAAAAACAACAGCCAAACCAAATCGCTTCGGTCGCAAGGTGTGTGTTTTCTGGGATTAGCGTGGTATGAACCCGGGAATTGGTGGAGTCGTACGATTGGGAACCGCTGGTGCAAGCGGCTTACTCACCAGACTTGGCGCCTTCCGATTATCATTTGTTTGCATCGATGGGGCAAGCACTTTCCCAGCAGCGCTTCAATTCTCACGAAAAAGCCAACAAATGGCTCGATTATGGGTTTGCGGCCAAAGACGGCCAATTTTTTTGGCGCAGCATCCACAAATTGCCTATTATTTTGAAGATTAAATTTGTAACCATTTTTTGTTAATAAACGTTTGAAATTGAAAAAAAGTCTCATTTCATAGGTTTACACCAGGTATTATTTATTATTTATTAAGTATTATTTAATATTTATTCCTCTTATGTATTAATTCCTATTTTTGGTTTTTTTATTTAAATAATGTTAGTTATTATTTTTTATTCCTTTTTATTGCTTATTATTTAAAAACTATGATTCATGGTTTTTGATTTTTTATTTATCTTTTAGTATTCAACATTTTTTATATTTGTTTTGAATATTTTTTATTACTCAATTAATACTTTTTTATTATTTATATACTTCTATTGTTGATTCCTTTTTTATTTTTTATTAATTAAGAATTTTAGTTTAATATTTATTGTTCATTATGGTGACTTAATGATATAATTTACTATTCATTTTTTTATTAATTGCTGATTATTATTTACCAATACTATTTTTTATTATTTATTTGATATGAGTTACTTTAGTTTTATTTAATTATTTATTATTCAGTTTTTTTAAATTTAATTGTTTATTATTTACTCCTACTTGCCTTGCTTTCGTTTTCTTTTCAGCAGATCTTTGCTACACCAAACTAATTTTTTCGAACCGATATTTCGCTATCAGATAGTCTGAGAAATGCTCAGCAATGTCCAATAATAATTTGATCCATTTTATGCCTAACAGAACGTTTTATACTGATATACCTGATAATATAGGGATTATGGAGAATAATATGGTCTATTTATTTCTCTGATCCAGGAATTTATTCAGTGTCATATAATTCGCATTTGCATGTTCCAATCTGATATTGAAGTCACCAAACGATTTGGATATAAAGATAAAGTTGGCCTCGTATATATCTTTAAAGTGTGTACGTAAATAAGAAAGGAATTAGTGCGCCAAAAAAACTATTTTCTGAAATTATACCGTGACAATAAACCACCAGAGCTGAAGATAGCGTTCGCTGATGAGATCTTCCAACCACTCAAATCTGACAAGGAATTATATGATTTCCTCATCGCAGCTGTAATAGATGGACACCATATCTTAAGATTGGTCTCCACGATGCTATTCTATGGATATGCTTCAGCGCATCGTTTCTTAGCAATAGGATCAATCTACAGCATCTAAATGTTTTCCAAAAAGGGGTATTATTCACTTATCTTCGTTCAAGGAAAGACTTTATTCAACTCACTTAGTCTGTCTGTTCTAGCTGGAATCATACCATAGAATGTGGATCATATTCTAGAGGACTAAAGATACTAATAAAGTCCAATAGAGAATGAAGATTATTTGACGTGTCTTTACTAACAATGAAAGAATTTAGCAGGCAAAATATGGAATAAAATGTTTTCTTGATAATTTAGGTGTACTGAGAGGCTCAGCCCACAGATAGATTTAAGCTACAGGCACTCTAGTATCCTAAGAAATTTTGAGTTCATTCCAGTTGGGAGTGATCAGTGCACATCTTCGTTTGGTCTGAAGAAGCCATTCTCCGTTCATATTCCCTTATTCCCTCAAGGTGAGAACAGGCAGTATGCAATATATGGAGGCAGGGTTTGGTTAATCTGTTCCCGTAAGGGATCGAAGTTGGACAGAAAGTTTGGTTAGGGAGTATTCTCCTCTCTTGGAGCTCCTTCCTAAGTTTACATTCAGGCTACCGGATCACTGCAGTGTGTTGTAAGCAGAGGCACCTGCAATCAAAGAAACAGACGAATGGTTGCTTACTTGAATAACTACAGTGAGGGACGACTGTGAGGGAGGGCTAAAGTTTTCTCAGACAGCCAAGCGGTTCTTAGAACCATGGCTGAATGCTGGTGTGCCCGGCACAAGTCGGGGAATAACAAACTCGCCTTTCACCCTCATTCGAATACTTCAATATGAGGCTCATTTGAGTACCTGATAACAGGAATACTGCGGAAGACTGTTGGGTAGATGAGGACAGAGTACACTCGGGGTGATTTTCTCTCTAAATAAGAGGTGTGGAGTTCCCTTGAAAAACTGTGATCTGCTCTTTTCAAGTCGGGTTTCACGGCAATTCAGCGAGCGCTGCGCAAGTTTACCAACATGCAAAGCAGAGAGATCCTTCTGACACCGAGTGGATAGGAGACGCTCGAGAGGGCTTCTAAGGTTAATAAAGCCCTAAGTTTCCAATTTTGTGGGCGTCCCTTCTGGATCTTGCAGTTTAGGTATCCATACGGTTTGAATTGAATTTGAATTTGAACTTACTTCGAGTTCTTTCTGCAGCAGCTGTTAGTAAGTAATATGAAGTTTTTACCGCAACGGTAAGTAGTCATCGATCGGTCTTCTCCATAACCTATTTGAATGTCAGAATAATTTCACTAATACCTCACACACAGCTTTCGTTATTCCATTCCGACCAGCCGTTATTGAATAGGCCTATATATTTAAAAGGAGGACTTTAGATTCTATTCGTGGTCTACTATTTCGTGAATTTTTAATTAATTTCTCTTCCCAGTGGCCAGCAACATCCCATTATGACCATATTTCGCTCAGCTCAAATTTCAAAGGATGGAATGTGCAACTTGGACACTTGGCACATGGGGCATAGTCGGCGCCTTGAAAAACGCTTTATTTTATATTAATTATCGGAAAATTTAAGTTGAAGGAATTTTGCGTTTTGTTGTTTATTAGCATTGTTACTCAAATTTGATTTTGATTGTGTAATTTGAGCAATTTTGGATGAAGCTCACTAGATTACTAATTTTTGACGATATTTTCACATGCATAGATATTTATAAATATTAGCTGCTTGGGTCATAAATTTTAGCATTTTAATTAAATTTGTTTTAAATTAAATGAAGATTGAAATTTTTTTGAATTTTACATTTTTCATTAAATATATTAAATATTTTTTATTGTTTTCAAACGAATTTTATTTGTCCATTAAGTTTTTTTTATGACTTATAGTTGTAGTTTTCTATTTCACTTAATAACATTCGGAATTTATGCAGGTTAGATTCGGTTGAATGGATGCCAACCGACATACTTAGGCCTCATTGTAATACAATTGAACTTATCTTTTAAACTCCTGAGTCTTTTCTAAATCAATCTGTAGATTTAATGAATCTTCTTAATTTCGGAGACTTCTTCCTACTTGTGACACCTTTTCAATGCTGTCGAGAAAGGGGAATGCGACACCAAGGCAATGCGTGTACACAAGAGCTGTTCGCAACGACAAACTTCAGTTTTTTAGCATGCCTTTCAAATAGACAATGCCCTGTTAGTACCCCTATCGTGTTTCTCATATTTTGTCTCCTAAGATTCAGTAGCGATTTTGTGCGGTCGTGGCACCATTCTACCCAAGTTTGCCTGCTTATTTCGCAAAAAGGTGATTCCCTCCAACGGGTATTTTTCATTTTCATTTAATTACATTTGCAATTTACTTGTATGTAGATTAGGCCCGGTCGATTTGTGGGGAGGCAAAAAAATCGCCCATTACTCTGTGAAAATCATATTCTAGGGATCAAAATAAGAAACTTTGCCGAAGGAACCATACCTCTAAAACGAATTCTGATGTCCCCCAATTTGGGTCGAACTTTTTAGTTTCTTTTCTCATTTAAAGACCAAAAATGGTGATATTTTGAAATGATAGTATGGGGAACCCCCCAGGGGAGTTCCAGGAGGTGTGCCACTGGCATGGGTGGATCGGCCGTCCAAAGTTAGTGGGGGTCGGTCATACATTTGGACTCGATTGGAGCACTCTAAATGGGTCAAAGTGGGATTTTTCGTTCGACCCAAATTGGGGGCATCAGAACTCGTTTTAGAGGTATGGTTCCTTCGGCAAAGTTTCTTATTTTGATCCATAGAATACGATTTTCAATGCAATGAGATTTTTAAATCGACCCGCCCTAATGTAGATATTTACAAAAATTATATCTGTTCTCTAATAAATTCATATTTTTTCACAGTTTCTTCTCAAAGCTCTGAAGTTGTCATTGAGTTTTTTCATTCTTGGCAAAAAATCATTTCATAAATTTTATGGAACTGTATTTGTTGCTTATTCTCAGTGAGTTAATCTCATTTAACGTACAACGTGCATAATAATTCATAATTATTTGGTCAGCTATTTTTCACTCGTTCGCGAATAATTCCAAATTTTTGTAATTTCTAGGATTCACTGAGAGTTAATATTTATTGCAATTTGTTTGTGTGTAAACGTTTCTGCACAATCAATTTTTTTTGTTTTTAGAATTATTACTTTTTTGTTTCGAATTCTTATTTTGAGAAGAACTTTAATTTTTTATTAAATCTATTTAAGAATTTAGATTTTCAAACCATGATTTTTATTAGTTCAGCACTTAGTCCTTGCGATTAAAAAAAAACCAAAAAAAAAAAACCGGTGCACATCCGCATTTTTCATTACCAAAAACTCCTTGTTTACACATTGGCTATACACCCACATGCACACACGCACAAACTGCCGTTAAACGCTTGGCGGTCAGCTCACGCATGCGCTACTTGTCAAAGAACAACCTGATAATTTGTTGTTTTTGTTTTCTTCTTTTCACTTGGCACTCGCGTACTTTGTTCCACGTTGACGCGCTTCTTGTTGTTGGCCGCTGCGCCGCTTTCCAGCAACTGATTCTGGCCGTAAATTCTGAGCTGGCTAAAAGTCTCACTCCAAGTTGCCGTCTAATGCTTGCCACTTGCAGCTTAAACGCCTCGGATTGGAGCTCAAAACACGCCGCGTTTCGAGCGCATTCGCTGGCAGTTGGTTGGCTAAAAAGCTGTTTCGTTTGGACGTCGTCGAGCCGGTCCAGTGGGTTTTACCACATTTTGTTTTGGCTACACTCGGTACATGTGTTTCTCTCCGTGTATGTGTGTGTGTGGATTGACGTGTAAGCATTACTTAAAGCGCTCTGTGTACAGACCCATTTTGCGCCGCAAAACACACACATACAGACACACAATGGCGCGCGTATGTGAACATTTTTTGGTGTAATTGGTATTTCTCACTTCGCGTGCAAGCACACATACACTTTGAAAAATGCATGTTAGTGTGCGTAGACTTTTCTTTCACCTTTTGTTATTGTTTTTTGTTTGTGTAATTTATGCCGTCGCATAAATGTTGACTAATTGGCTGCCGACTCAACGTTTAAGCCATTAGGTGCTGATTTTAATTGGCTAAGTTACTAAATCGATGGCCAATTAATAGCGCCCTTTGTGTTGTTGCTTTTAGTATAGTTGTTGTTATTTATATTCCATATAGTGGCTGCGTGCACTAGTTTACTCAGCTTTTGTTAGCTTTTGATGCACTTCTCATTTCTTGCGTTGATATGAACTGGCATTTTGAGGTTATGATATACTAATAATGGCCATTTTCTCATCTAAGTTGGCTTTACTAATCGAGTTGATCAACAAATCCTAACCCTGCCTGTTAATTTGTTAGTTCCGAAACTACGGAAAGACTGGAGTAAAAACTACTCTTTACTTACTTACTTACTTAGATGATCTGATCAAGGATCACAACCCGTTACCGGATTAAGGTCGGCTGTAACTAGTCTCGCCAGGCATCTTTGATAGGGTTCCCTCGACTTCGTCTTTCCATCGAAGGCATGGTCTTCTTCCACGTCGTTGCCCTCTAAGTTGCCATCCGAACACCCTCTCTACTGCAGCTTCTGCTTCCATACGCCAAGCGCTGAGTATTGATGCGCTTCACTATGTCCACCTCGTCGTAAAGCTCATACAGCTCGTGGTTAATTCGGCAGTAGTAGTTATTGCCAACACAAAGAGGACCGAAGCTTTTCCGAAGAATCTTTCTCTCCAATAGCCAAAGAGCTGCTGCATCAGTCTGCGACACGATCCATGGTTCAAAGCCATAGAGTAGCACTGGAAAGATGAGCGTCTTGTGGGTGTTAGTTTTATCGCGAGAGACGTCTCTGCTACGCATTTGCTTACTGAGACTCTAGTAACACCTTCTGTCCTCTTTTAGTAATATTATAAAGATGTTTATAATTATACGGATTTTTGGTAGGAATTTTTAAAAGATTCGCATAAGATTTAGGATCTAATCTCTAGGATCTAAATAAGCTAGGATCTTTATATTTACATTCGTCGTTCTTAGAATTAACTAAAGCGTAGATGTTGTGTTCAGAATCTTTTGTGGCTACTTTAGGTGTCCTACAAGCGAGCATTTTAGGACCTCTATTATTTGCCCTTTTCATAAATTACCCTATGATCAGAAAGTACCGGGAATGTGTAAGTGAAACAAAACAGAGTTAAATTTCAGGCAAATTTATTTTATCTCCTTCAAAGTATGACCCGTCTGAAGCAACACACATGTGCCAACGTTTAACCCAGTCCTCCATGCACCCCTGATAAGCCGACGAAGGAATGGCCTTCAGCTCCTTCGTCACATTTTGTTTGCATGATGGTAACGCGTCATCGCACCGAGCCCAAATTGTGCTGGATTATTTGATAATATCCGCTATCGACTGAAATCTCTTTCAACTTGGGAAACAAAAAAGAGGCGCACGGGGCCATATCAGGTGAATACGGTGCTTGCACGATGGTATTTACTTGCTGTTTGGTCAAATAATCCAGCACAATTTGGGCTCGGTGCGATGACGCGTTACCATCATGCAAAATCCAAGAATTGTTTGCCTACATTTTCAGCCGTTTGCAACGTACAGCATCTCTCAAACGCTTCAAAAAGGATAAATAATATTCCTTATTGACTGTCTGACCCGCTGGAAGGTACTCATGGTGTACTAGGCCTTGGCAATCGAAGGAAACAGTCAGCATCACCTTCCCGGTACTTTTTGATCATCGGGTATATTAACGAATGTTTCTTTTTGGAAATTATTTCCTTTATACGCACGATTGGAATGTTTTTACAATTGCTCAGGTCTCAGCGTATGCAATAAATCTTCAAAGGGACTTGAATGAACTGCATTTATAGTGTTTGAAGTCTCATCTCTTTTTTAAAATAATAAAAAAATGTTTTCACTTTTCAAGGTGTCAAACAATTATCTCAACATAATCCACTGTTGCTGATTGTACGATACAAGGTGTTACCGACTCTAAAGATCTTGGAGTTGTATTTAACTCTGAGTTATCCTTCCATAATCATATTAATTTTATTCTTTCTAAATCGTCCTCTGTCCTTGGCTTTATTTGAGTTTCATGCGATTTTTTTTACCCTTATATCTTTAAAGTGCTTTTTACATCTCTTGTTCGTTCTCACTTAGAATACATAGTAATAATTTTGAGGGCATACGACCAGCTGACGATAGGTAGAATAACACGCGTTCGAAAAGTTTTGCTCAAATACGTATTACGCCCGCTTTTTTTAGTTGTGACAGATGGCTCGCGGAACGAGATGCTCTGAGGAAGTAGATTGGCGACATTGCGCCGAGGACTATAATCAGCAAAATGCTCAATCTCGAGGACAGCTGGAATGTGTTAAAGAGATATATCGAGAACGCAGCACGGGAAAAAGGATAGACCTCGACACAGTGCGAAAAAGGGAAGCCTCACAACACAAGAAGATGAGCCTATAGCATGAAATCTGACTACAAATACGGTGGACCCAGACATGGGTGAATAGAATTGGTTCTTTATGGACGCCATTTGGAGCCCTCTTGAAGTGATGCGGAAAGTAGTCACGAGAGGAAGACACCTTTCTTCAGAAGCAGAGAAGGGATTGTTTTAATGGTCATACCACTCGGCGACAGACGCTGACCCGCTACAGTCTAAAGATCTTCTATCGGCTTATGGCTCGAGGCTTATGCTGAACAACTTAAGAACTTTAGAAAAAAGAAGAGCAGCTCTCTTATTATCGTTTATTTATAAAATAATTACCACCATCAATAACTTTGATTTTAGAACGGTAAACTCAAATAGCGGCCGCCATAGCCGAATGGGTGGAATTCAGAGAGAGAACGTAGGATCGAATCTCGGTGAAACACCAAAATGAAGAAACAGTTTTTTCTAATAGCGGCCGCCCCTCGGCAGACAATGGCAAACCTCCGAATGTATTTCTGCCATGAAAAAGCTCTTCATAAAAATATCTGCCGTTCGGAGTCGGCTTGAAACTGTAGGTCCCTCCATTTGTGGAACAACATCAAGACGCACACCACAAATAGGAGGAGGAGCTCGACCAAACACCAAACAGGGTGTAAGCAGCAATTATATATAATATATATATAAACTCAAACAGTATAACTTTAAAACTTGTTACTCAGTGTATATGTAGAAAACTTCATCACGCTTAGTCAATGGCTCGATATCACTGTGGTGTCGACCCCAGGCTATAGGAACATCGAGGATAACAAGAAAATGGATAAGCTTGCTAGGATCTCCCTTAATTTTGGTCAAAGCAGAGCCAGTAGCAGTTGACGTCAGTCGGATTAAGATGATACTGCTTGGCTGTCAATGAAGTTCCTCACATTAGAGTTGAGAGTGGTTGGCGGCATTAATTTCTGCTTAGATCTCGACTTAGAAAACATTTTAGAGGTCTGGGAGCTTGTGCAACTGTTGTCAAGTTCTAAATATTTAGAATATATTGGCTCCCACCTCTTCACTCATTTTAAAGTAGATACGTTAGTGAAAAAGTTGTAGGTACAACAAAGGCACTGAAGTCCTTTTCTTCCCTCTCGTTGTTACATGACGTGTGGGCCTCTATTGAAATTCAGAATTGATTATGAACTGCTGCCGGTCCTCGTATATCTCTGTGCCCGAACAGCTGTTATGTCAATCTTTCATTTAAGTGCCGACTTTTTCCCTCCAAGATCGTTTCATATTGCTATTGGTACTTGGCTGAGTTCCACTTCTTTGACTGCCTTAGTCCATCCTTTCACCCTTTCTTCTTGCTTTTATGCGTCTTTTTGTCACATCAGGCATATGAGCGATGATGATCTGTCTGCTAACTATGATCCATTTTTGTCGTGTAATTTTCATAGATTTCTTAGTCTTCCTTAATCTTTAGCAAATGCTCCACTCCAACTACTTTCCCACACTTTTCGAACTTCTTTTTGTATGAAATAAGTTGTGTATGCAAAATATTTCTTCAAATTATGTTGAGTAACAAATTTCTTTTTAAATGATCTCGTATTGTTTATGTGCAACAATTCAACAATGCCGTGTGTTTTATGTAGGAAATTTTGATTGTTGATGTAGTTGAAGCGCTTAATATGCCATGAAATTGATCTGCACACTCGAATAAAGCACAAAACATAACAGTACGAGCGCGCATGATAGCTTCATTTGATGCGGTAAGGAACAAAAACAACAAAACACAACACACTCCCTCAGTGATCTGCAAACAAAGCAGAGCGAAACACAGGAAAAAAGAATGTAGCGTAAATCGATCAAAGGTGAGTGGGTGCAGGCGGCATCAGGCGCATAAGGGGCACGCAGAGCGCTCGCCTAATCACGCGTGTAACAAGCTACAACAAAGACAATTGTGCATGCCCCCCTCTTACCATAGGAAACAAGACAATAACGCGCCATATCAACACCAACTAACGGCAAACTAAGCAAGCGGATTGATCGCTCGACATATTCGTATGTACTTATCCATATTCTCTTATTCGTGTATATGTATGTGAGTATGTACACTTGTGTTCACAATAATAGCGCAATATAAATCCAAGTATTGGCTTTGTATTTATGCTATAGCAAAAATCTTATTTAAGTTATAAGAAAAAGAATTTAAAAATATTAAAAAAGTTTTACTCTAAAATTAAAATTTTTCATCTGAACCTGCATAAAAATTTCGAGTGTGCAGTTTTTTAACCCACTAAATTTTGGTTCTATGAAGAATGCTTAACATTTTGTTTACTTTTATATGGAAAAAATCCACAAAAATTGTCGCAGAAAAAAATTAAAAAAACCAACACGATTTTTGAGTCACTTGTCTTGCATTTTATCATACCAAAATTCAATGGGCTATAAAACTGCTTACTTCAAAGTTTTCTGAAAGACGCAACTAAAAAGGTAAGATTAGATTACATTCCATTTATAGGAGTAGCACAGGTCCAAGCACTCAGTCAGGAGGGCTGTTGTACCACACCGGGATAGATTACAATGAAAGGAATAGAGAGACAGGGGAGATAAGGTAGAGATGATAAGAAAAATTGGTTTGAGATCCCTCTTCACAGAATCTTTTGGATTCATTGCTGAATCTTAAAAGGTTCGGAAGAGGAAGAGTATAAACTTTATCCATACTCAGAACAACACACCCGAATAACCCAAGTCTGGTTCAAGAAAACTCCAGACAGTTACAGCGAAAATGTTCTGCAGTGTCCTCATTCTCACGACAAGATAGGCATCATTGATGACCCAATCACGGATTCCCATGGTAGCCATAGGCTTATCACAGGTGTTGTGCCCTGTGATTACACTCACCAGTACTCTCAGGCCCTTCCGACTAATTTTTGATAGAAATAGCGACCTTTCCTGTTTGGTTCTTTCACAAAGCACTTGGCTACTCTGCAGGAGCCCAATTTAGACCCACGTCCTCTATGGGTAGAAGTCATGAAGTCGTCAATCCATAGTTGAAGCGAAGCAGACTTGACACCTAGAAAGCGTTAAGGGTGATATTCTTGCAGAGCCTTAATTAGCCAGTTTATCAGTAAACTCGTTCCCTGCAATACCACAATGTCCAGGCACCCAAATATGAGTTTTGTCTTACATTCACCAACTAATTTCGAAGTGCAGCGTGGGTTAGCATCGGTTCTTAGCGCAGCTTGTATTAAAAAGGCAAATACAATAATGAACTAAATCTTAAAGAAAACAATAATAAAATTATAAAGAAGTAATACCGCAAACCATCACGAACTGCTTTGTGGGAAAGTGAAGGTACTAAGAAATTAATAAATTATAAGGAGAAATATTTGTCTTCTGAACAATTTGAAAACAACAAGTGATGCAACAACAAAAACTAAGTGATAAAAACAGTTCAGCGTCACTGTGCAAAACTTCAACCAAAAGTGCAACTACTTCAGTTAAAACCCGGCCACAGAAATATAACAAACACAAAAAATGTCGCGAAGAATGGAGTCTGCCAACAACCGCAACTAGAAATCGCAATAATGGAACTAATAAAAAAGTTTTGAGAATAAAGGAATTTAGAGACGAGGAATTTAGAGGAGCTTATCTGCATTCATTAGAAAGGTAAAAATTATGCTTTCTCTTCTTAATGAGAATGCATCGCTCCAAGAATTCGTGTTGCAACGACACATCAGACCAAAAATAAAAGGACCAGCCCTCAAAACAATAAGGACCTTAAGACCATCACCAATATGGGAAGCAATAAAAGTGGAACTTATAAGAAACTGCGGGGTGAAAGAAACTTAGCATATTCTATACCATCAAGTGACTAGTCGACTATTTTCGTAATATTAGATATATCTCAGATAACCTTAATACCAAATAGTAAACCATCGGAATTCGCCCCAAATATCAACGAATCTATAATTTTAAAGAAATTTTTAAACGGCAGAAAGGGTAATGTACAGAAGGAATAAAGCCTTCCTTAGCGATTCACAGTACTTGCTAAAAGATACAGGAATGATTAGGAAATATGATAGTAAGCCTAATAGATCAAATAGACTCACATACAATAACGGATAATACGAAAACCGACCGTCAACCCAACACTCTCCCCAGGAAGTATATGGTTAAAACACAAAAACTCTGGGACCACTAACTAGGCCCGAGTTCTCAGGACAATTTAAGCAAACCAAAGTCAATTCTGTCACAGTCAAACAGGAATCAATGCCGAAGAATTGATTACTGTGCCGTAAGTCCCGCCATAACACGTAAAATAACGTTGCGGAAAATTTGTTTATTTTTTCTAAATTCTGTACAACGTTTGGAACTATAAGTTAATATATATTTTTTTTTGTTGCAGTATGAACTATATTTTTATGAAAAAATTAAAAATAAATTAAATATAAAATCAATAATTAGTTAAATTCTTGCAATATTTTCCGCTACTATAATTGTGAACACAGGTGTATATGTGTGTGTGTGTACGTAGTTGATGATGGCACAGTTCATGCTTTTGATGAGCACGACGATGATGAGTACGATGATGTGTACGCTGATCGTCATTATTGTCATGTAGTCGTCGAAATTGAAGCTGTCGAATTGCCAAACATCAAGCCACATTTACTGCAGTGTGTCTCAGCTCCCACACTTCTTCAATTTTAGCTCAAACTTGAACGGTGGTAAACCATCGACGGACAATGCACGCTTTTCTACTTCTTTGCTTTCTTGCTATGCGATCGCATCGCATCGCTTCAGCTCGTATCTTCGCATCTGGAAGCTATTGTGTCCACACAAGATCAACCAGTCAGATCAGTGTGGCAAGATCACATCAACGCGTTTATCCCGATTTTCGGTGTGTGATATGAGGAGTTGCAGCAGCAAGTAACGAAGAAGAGGCACAAAGCGGTGCAGAAACCTACTTAACAGCAGGGAAGTTCACGGCGTGATGAGCATCGTTACTGCCGCTCTTGCTGCTGCTGCTGCTGCTGCAATTAGAATCAAATTGGTGCACAATGATCAGCGGTACAACACACGACAAACAAGCCTGGACAGACGAACGTTCGAACGAATGCCAGACAGATCTAGTAGACTAGTTTGCTTCAAGTTATCAAAGGGCAGACAAAAAAGTGTAGACCAGCGCAAGGCAACTTGTTGGGCGGGAGGCTGCAACGACGTGCAACATATGCGATTTGATGGGATTTTGTCTTGATTTTGATCGCCATGCAACAAGCTCACATGCACGCCGATTTTGCAGTTGGTTTTTTTTTAATTTTTTATTATTGTATTTGGTGTAGAATTGCTCAGCGAATCATGCGCTTCGCTTCTACGTCTACGTTTCCCTCATGGGCGGGCTGCTGTTGGCCATGTTACGTATTATTGTCGTACGTATGTATGTGTGTGTAAGTGCTTGTACATGTTCGCCCAAGTGGCAGATTGCCTCCAAGTGGGTTTCAACTTCAACTCTGAACTCGTAACAAGCAACGAGAAAAACGATGCATTTGAATACCACCTTCGGGGTCTGTAAACAGCCGTATAGACTTGTTGAAACTAGCGAGCTCGTATGTGTGTGTTATCGCAAGGCATTACGGTGTAACATAATCGATCTAGAAAGTCACAAAAGGTATGGTGCAAAGGAGACTGCTTATATTTGTTACGAACAAGTATTTGAATAATCCATTGGTGCCAGTATACAATGGTTTTGTACTCAAAATTCAAATAAAGGGTGGTGAAATTTTAAGGGCCGATGTCGAATGTGAACCACACCTAATCGTCAAGCTTTTTTCTGCATTTCATTTGACATTTTTCAATTTCAGACTAACTCAATTTGAATTATGGAAAGATACACAATAGAGCAATGGGTTAAAGTTATTCAGGCTTATTATGAAAACGGGCGTTCAAATCAAAATGCGTATCGCGCACTTCGTGAAGAAAATCATCTTCAGTGATGAGGCACATTTTCACCTCAGTGGATTCGTCAATAAGCAGAATTATCGCATTTGGGCGAATGATAATCCAAAAGTGATTACCGAAAAACTAATGCATCCACAAAGAGTGACTGTTTTGTGCGGTTTATGGGCCGGCGGCATCATTGGGCCGTATTTTTTCCAAAAGGAGGCCGGTCAGGCAGTTACTGTGAATAGTGTTCGCTATCGTGAGATGATAACGAACTTTTTATGGCCCTAATTGGAAGATATGGATGTGGATGATATGTGGTTTCAACATGACGGTGCCACTTGTCACACAGCTAACGAAACAATGGCTCTTTTGCGCGAAAAATTTGATAGCCGAATAATCTCACGTCGCGGCGATGTCAATTGGCCGCCAAGATCATGTGATCTGACACCGTTGGACTTCTTTCTTTGGGGTTATTTGAAAGAAAAGATGTACGTCGATAAGCCAGCAACAATTCAAGAGCTAAAGGATGAAATAATTCGGCACATTAACGGCATAGAACCTCAATTATGCCTCAACGTCATCGAAAATTTGGAGCATCGGATTTAGGTGTGCCGCCGAGGTCGCGGCGGCCATTTGGCCAATATTTTGTTGCATACGTAATTGAGCCATACCAATATTATCATAATAAAGATAGATGACAATAATTTCCTAAAAAAGTTGTATTTTATTCAAAATCAACACCGTCTCTTGAAACTTAACCACCCTTTATATCTATTTTCTAAATTTATGATCTGAACTGATTGGTTTGGGTGGTGAAAGCACTCACGTGGCGCGTATTGAGTCATTTGGTTCTGATTTAATGTTATGGACAGATTCTTCAGTTGTTCTAGCCTGGATGGAAAAACCCCCATGGAAGAAGTACGTTTCAAACAGAACGCCTGTGATTCTTAAAAACGTCAGCAGCCCTATGTGGCGGCATGTCTCTAGTACCAGTAATCCAGCAGACCTAGGTACTTGTAGAGCCAAGCCACATGATCTCGTGAATTGTTCACTGTGGTGGAAAGGACTAAGATGGCTAACAAAAGTCACCAAGCTTGGGTCAAAATCCACGCTCAACCACCAATTTCCGCCAGAACAAAGGAAAATGAATGTTTCCTTGATACCCCCGATTTCTTGAACCATTTCTCGTCTTACCCAAAAGCTCTTCGAGTTGTAGCTTTTATGTTTTGATTTACATTTAGAACTAGGAGATTATTGATTGCATCCACACTCATTTTAACGCACGAACAAATAAACCAAGCCTTGTCCTCAACGAACAATATAAACACTATGAAAAAACGATCGCATTACACCAAGCAGCAAACCCGGTCAGTAAAAAGGACTCACTAATCACACTCAATCCTTTCTTAGATATTTCAGCTTGCGACGCGTAAACGGACGTCTTACCTAGGCGCCTTTAAGAAATAATAAACGTCCTCGAATTATCATCCCAGTTAATTCAAAACTCTGTTCTCTACTCCTTGAATTCCTACACATAACTTTACTTCACGCCGAAAAGCAGTTGATGATTCGCATGGTGCAAGAGGAATTCCACATCCCACGTCTCAAGCCGAAAATCAAGACATGCATATTTCGATGCAAACTTGCACGATATTCAAACCAAAAATTAAGTAGCAAATGATGGCTGCTCTGCCCCCTGAACGTTCTACTTACTTACTCCCATTCCAAGCGACCGTCGTCGACTTCGCCCATTCTCGGTAAAACTCTCAACACTCCGCCAAGCACCTACACGGAGGCATACGTTTGTATTTTCGTATGTTTCTCTATAAAAGCAATCCATCTCGAAGTCTGCTTGAATTAATTACGAAAGCTTTTAAAGCCGCCTTAGCACGATTTATTGGACGGCGAGGACTTGCCCACAAAATTATATCCGACAATGGGGCCACCTTCGTCGGAACCCAACGAAGTCTCAAAAGAGAATTTGTCAACAACAAATACGCCGTTCATGGCTTCTCATGGCAATTCAACTCTTCATATGCCCCCCCACATGGGGGAACTTTGGGAAGCAGCAATGTCCCAAATTCTCATATGCATGAACACCAAAATTACATCAAAAGTTTTTTCTAATAGCTGCCGGCACTCGACAGGCAATGGCAAACCTCTGAGTGTATTTCTGCCCCGAAACTATAAGTCCCTCCATTTATGGAGCAATATCAACACTCACCCCACAAAGAGGAAGAGCAGCTCGGCCAAATACCCAATAAATGGAGTCGGCGCCAATTATATTATGAAAAAGTACCGGGAATGTTTAATTTAAACGAGCCCTGCACGTGGGAGCCGGTCCATATTTCTTTCTTATGTTTTCGGGCCAGACTGTCAATAAAGAATATTATTTATCTGTTTTGAAGTGTTTGAGAGTGTTTACCTTCCATCGGGCCAGATAGATAGAGATGCTGTACGTCGCAAACGGCCGGAAATGTGGGCAAAACATTCTTGGAGTTTGCATTATGATAAAGCGCCATCACACCGAGCCCAAATTGTGCTGGATTATTTGACCAAACACCAAGTAAATACCATCGTGCAAGCACCGTAGTCACCTGATATGGCCCGTGCGATTTCGTTTTGTTTCTCAAGTTGAAGTTACCACTTCGTGGAAAGAGATTTCAGTATATAGAGGAGATCCAATAGAATGCGACGAAGGAGCTGAAGGAGCTGAAGGCCATCGCTTCGTCGGCCTACCAAGGGTGCATGGAGGACTGGGTTAAACGTTGGCACATGTGTGTTGCTTCAGTCGGGTCATATTGAAGGAGGTGAAATAAATTTGCCTGAAATTTAACTCTGGTTTTTCTTCCAGCTTCCAGCTAACAGCGCTTATTTTGGTTAGACGGACACATGTTATTGCTCTGTAAGAATTATTGAAATTAAAAATTTTTTTTTTTCATTTTGAAATTTTCTTAAATTTTTTTAAATTAACTTTTTTATTTTTTTTTAATTAACTCCACCCCTTACCTATAGTCGCAGAAAAATTTATATATTTCCATTACTGTTTTTTACGGGGATCATCTGGAAAATGCGCCACTGTGCCTCGTGTGACACGACAAACATGCATTTCGATCTACTGCCAAAGTTCTTGTTTTATTGTCAAAGTTGTTGTTGCGACTATTGCTGCTGTCGCTAGTTGCAACTGCTGTTGGAACACTCACATTGTGTGGCACAATTGCCACAAACACCGAAACACACACCGCCCGCGCCACACATTCGCTGCGAGAGCTGAAATTTTTGGAAAAAAGCATTTTGGCTGTGCGCATTTTTTTTGGTTTTTTCTTCTTCGTTTTTTGTTTTTGTTGCATTCGTTCTTTGTTGACCACATGATCACGATTTATTTGCTGCGCTTGTTGTTTGTTGTAAGTGTAAGTTGTTGGTGGCTGCTGCCCCGACCGCTGCCTGAATTCTTCTTTGCTTCTGTTGTTGCTCCGGATATTGTTGCTGCTGATCCGCATTTGGTTGCACTCAATTTTCATTGTTGTGCGATCACATTTTATGATTTGGCAGAAGCGACTTTAACTGCTGTAACGGCGGCTGCCATTGCAGCGACTGCGCCAATACGATTAACAATTTGCTCTTGTGAACTGTGGCAAGTTGCAGGGGACCTTTTGATAGCTGGCTGTGCATCCGCATATAATCCGCATCTTTGCAGCGTGGCAAGATCTCCCCATTCGCTGTCATATCGCCAATGGTTGTTTGCCAAGCAAATGCAAAACAATGATTTTATCACTTATATCGCTGGGAATATATTAAGCACATACTTAAGAGTATCTGCTGAGCCACATCTATGTTAATGTATCTACTGTTAGGCAACAAATTTGTTTGAACGTAGGTGGTGAGATGGGCCTCAAGACACTATTTTATTGTTATTCATATGTATAGCAAAAGTGTTCCAATTTCAACAACTTTATGGACAAGAACAGCAAAATTTCCAGAAATTCTTGAATGCGCGCAAAATTTGGAAACTCATTTCGGAAGCCAAGGTGGCTTCATTATTTCCCAGATTTTACTTCGTAAAATATCTACGTAAAAGATTTAACAAATTATGTAAATAGAGTTTTCGGGTATTTAAAGAGTAGCCTTGGTGCACGAGGCGGCATAATTTCAACTAACTCTGGCTGAAATCTAAAAATCTAGACGCGAACTCCATAGGATAATTTACTGAAACGTTTTTCTATACTCAATTAAAAAACCTGTATCATAACTTTCATTTCATAACTGTATCATAAGTATCCTTCATTTTAACTTCAATTCAAAAAGTACCTGGAATTTCTCATTTTAAGGAGTCATCATACCTAGGCTGCTATTTAGACAGGATGGCAGAAGTGCTAAATTAAAATAGAACTATTAGTTCACTTCGGCTACCGTAGCCGAATGGATTGGTCCGTGACTACCATTCGGGAGTGCATAGGTTCGAGTCTACGTGCACGAACATCAAATAATAGAAAAAGTTTTTTCTAATAGCGGTCGTCCTTCGGCAGGCAATCACAATCCTTTTGCCATAAAAAAGCCTCTCATAAAAACCATTTGCCGTTCGGAGTCGACTTATAACTGTACGTCTTTCCATTTGTGGAACAACAGCAAGACGCTCGCCACACATAGAAGGAGGAGCTCGGCCAACCCCCTAACTGAAGTGTACGCGCCAATTATTTGTTTTTATTTTTTTATTACAAAGGACTTAAGTGCGGACTTAAGTTATTTGTTTTTTTTAATTATTTCTTTTAAATGTGACCCATTATGTCGAATACATGGAATCTGTATTCTGTACTCCGTGCCACTTGCAGGAGAAGTAATGTCGGGATGCCCAAAACCTCGCGAATGATATTTGTTTTTAATGCTAAGACAAGTTGGTTTCATAGACTTTATGCTTGAGGCACCGCCACAGAAAAAAGCCACAAGATTAAGATCGGACGACCTGGGTGGCCAGGATCCAGAATCTCTAACAAGCTGCGAAGGTCACCGAAATGGCTTATCAGTTTGTTAGAGAAGAAATCACGCAGTATCGTCATGGTCTCTCTTGCCGTTCTTGGCTCTATCGGGCTGACCTCATATGTGAGTACTGAAGAAGAGATATTCTCTAATTATTGGAAGAAAATCATCCTTCAGCATGTGCCGATAAGAGACACCGTCCACGGGAATTGCTTGCCCTTGACGGTTTTCAAAAAATGGTCCAAAATATTCCACTACTTGGAAATGCACACCAAGCCGTCACTTTGGGAATGTGAAGTGGTTGTTAATGTTTTAAAGAGAGTTCTGTCCTATAAGAGTCCAATAACTGCTGTATGCTTACTTGCACTTCCACTTAAATGAAAATAGACTTGATCGCTCCAAAAGAAAATGTTTACCATCCGAAATCGTTCCAACATTGTCTCGCAAAACCTTTATGCAAGTTGAAATTGTTGCAAAGCGCTTCTACGATTTGAATTTTAAACGGATGAATTCTAAGATTCTTTCTCAATATTTCATGCACAATAGTTTTTGAAAGTCTCGCGTCAGCCCCTCTATCTTAGGTAAACGTCAAATTTTCTAGCCAGCAATTGATGATGCGTGTCATTGCCCTTGAAATACACTTCGGTTGCGTACTCACGTTATTCACCCGTCCGCTGAAACATCGTGGCTAATCAACCCTCACGAATCAGGAAGCTAATGCGGTTACCTCCTCGCTCATATGCTCAGCGGTTAGGGAGAAACTTTAAATGTAAAAACTATTTCTACTACCGGACACCCTGTTTTTCTGTCCTTGGGACTTCTCGAGTTGTAATCTGCCATTTAACGTTTCCGTTGGAAAGTTTGACATATTTTACCATAAAAACACTCAGAACATTTTGATGTGTGAGCCTTATTAATGTCGTTTCCAGTGGCTTTAAAAATTAATCTCGCCAAAAAAATGAAATTAGACCTTTTTTAGTGGCCACTAGAATGACATTTATTGTTTACAATTTTCAACGTGCACACGTAAGTCATATACGATAAGTAAGGAGCACTCTTATGCTCCGTAAAAACTTGACACAATGAATTTTTTCGTGGTTGCTGTTCGCTCGCAGACGAATTCCACGAAGATCGTCTAAAAGCAGTTGTCGTGTCAGAAAATATCGATACTATACTCAAAATAATTGGGAAAGATCGTCATGTCACATGCCGTGAGATTGAGGCATCCTTGGGTATTAGCACTCTTACGAAGAGCAGCAGTAAACTTTTGCACGATCACCCACAGAATTAAAAAGAACGCCGTGGAAACGCCACTGAACAAAGTGTTTTGAAAATGGGTTCAAACGAATGCAAAAGCCTCTTTGTCATTTGGGAGAATACTTTAAAAACCAATAAAACCCTATTCAACCGCCAGTGCTTAGGTTTCTGTTAACAGATTTCGATCATAAGACATTTTTACTCGAATATCGCCATCCGAGCATCAGGAAGATAGCTGGCGATGGTGACTCGCTCAGGTGATTACACAGTTTTATGTTCTATATTTTATGGAAGAGACGAGCTAAGCGCGGCTTGTGCCCAGAGTGCTGAAATTGTTTTAAAAAAACAGTAGCCCTTTACTGCCGTTAAATAAATTTTCACTTTTGACCGGAAAAATTTTAAAGCATTCTCAGACGAGTCAAGTCCCAAGATTCCAGTCAAATTAAAATCAAGGTTGTTGTTGTTGTAGCAGCTTAAAAATCTCGGCAGAAAGATGGTAGTCGTCATCGGTATCATCTCCCGGTAGGAAATGAGTTACGTCGTATATAACGGCGTCACTTCTGGATAAGTAGGATTTTTATAGTAACAAAAATAGAGATTTTGTTGGCAGATTTTTTTGATTTCCAAGGTGTGGTTCTTTCGGAATTCTTTCACCAGGCCAAACAATACATGAGGCATGTTATCAGAAGCCACCAATAGTTCATCAAAAGCCACCAAAATTTTAAAGTAATACCGTTACCACATTTCCGCAAGCACCGTTTTCACCTGATATAACACCGAGTAACTTTTTCTTGTTTTCTTGTTACTATTGCGCAGAAAGTGAGACGATTGAAGGAATCTGTAAAGAAGAATCTGCAAAACGATGCAGAAGATGATTTCAGAATTGCCCTGTGGAAAGTGTTTTGAAAACTGGAAGAGCGTTTTAATGTGCGAATTGGTCACAATTAACTTTAATTTGACTTTGGTTATAAATAAATAATAACGCATATTTGAAACATTTCTCCTATTTTATGGCAAAATTAGGTTTATTTAGTTGAAACATTTCGTCAACTTATTTCAACGGAATAAAATTTGATCTTATTAGGGAAGTTCGCTCTATCCGAATTACTGCCTTTCAATATATGAATTTGTAGCTTTTATTTTTTCTTAAAAATTATTTATTTATTAAATCTGTGCTAGCGACGTCTGCAATCTTCGAAACAAATCTTCATTCTCTCATCGATTTTTCAGTTTTGAAAGGTGGAAATCGTCTCAGGGAGCCAAGTCCCGCGAATACCATAGTTGAGGTGTCATTACAGCGTTATTTTAGTTATTTCACAATTTATAATTATTTTTTTCGTATAGTTTCAAGCAAATTTCTGAGCCAGTTTTGATTGACTGATGACAGCGATTGCCTGACGCAGTATGGACACCTCAAAATAAACACCAGTGGAGATCGGACTTTCAGTAAAGTTTGTTAAAAATTATGCAAAATCGTCGAGAAATGCGTGGTGGCTTACAGCAGTAGACGGGGCCAGTGCAGAGATGAGATAAATGTTAGATGAAGCAGACGATGGTAACCGGTGACTTTACCATGCTTGGTAGAGCTTGATAAACGGCTTCAACAACAACAACAAAAACCTAAATTTTTGAATAGCTCCTAAATAAATCTGGTTTCAAAGTATTGTTAACATATTGAAATGCTGGCAGTTTAAGTTCTTTGAAAGTAAATTTCAGATAGGCCAATACATATCAGACAATTACATTAATTGAGGACACTTTTTCAGACTTCAAAACCGCAATTGGACCATGTCCTAAAAGCCATTCCACTTTCAGGAGATATATCAATTGCCGTGGTTATTTGTTGTCGATTAGGGAGCATTGAAAATTCTATGTATATAAATTCGAAATGCATTTCAAGTCTATTTCGTTGAATTCTTTTTTTGCCATAATAAAAAGAGGAATAATAACTTCAACGGTGTAGTATGAGTAGCAGAATCGCCCCGTATTTTACTTCAAAAAAATTCACATTTTCAACTGTGAATCCCTGCTGAATCGCAAAAAAATCTACCCAACACTCGAGTGGATGGTGACTAGTATTGCGAAATGGGTCACTTACGACAACATTAAGCGAAAAACGTCATGGTGTTGAGTAGCGTTGAGCCGGTACGAACGAGAGGTAAGCCATATTTGACGTACGGAAAGGTATGGCTGCGAGTGTTGGTATAGAGCTTAGGTTAGGTTAGATTGAAGCGGTTGTCCTGTGGAACACACTCAGGCTCATAGCCCATTGTGATGCCGCGTGGGAAGCTTGTTCCTATCTCTCCTAATACCAGTTTGTGCTTTTAAAAAATTTTAAAATATCTCTGATTTCTATAGAACTGAGATTTTCTAACTCATTAAAAAATTCTCTACCCAGAATAGTAAACCTGCGTCTGGATAGTCCTCATCTAGACAGCTTCTACAGAAGTCATGTGTTTGCACCCCCATCCTTTGGGCGTGTCTACCTATTAGGCAGTGCCCCGTTATAACTGAGATCAATGTGCTAAGACTGTGTTTATTTTGGCTTAGCAGAGATTCTGTGCGTTTAGCATTTAGAGTCGGCCACAGTTGACGGGCGATTATGCAGGTGGCTTCATTACACCATCTTTCGTTTGCTTTCTTTACAATTTCTTCAAGGATGAGTAGCTTCCATGTTTGTAAGGGTATCCCTATATTATTATCCATGACTCATCAGACAATTTAGTGCCGAGTCTTGCTAGTTCATCGGCTCTACAGTTACCCTCAATGTCGCGATGGTCAGGAACCCATGTTACCTTTAGGTGAAATGACTCAGCCATATCGTTAAGAGATGTGCGGCATTTCATGGCTACCTCGGAGGTTGTCGACTGTTTTGTGAGAGATTTTATCGCCGCCTGGCTGTCAATGAAAATGTAGATGTCATTTCCAGATATCGCATCATACTGTATCAGTGTCGCGGCTTTCATTATTGCCATCAGTTTAGCCTGAAAGACACTACAGTAGTCGGGGACGCGAAAACTGAAGGAGATCCCCAGATGTTCGGAATATACACCTCCGCTCACCCTGCCCTCCAGCTTTGAGCCATCTGCGTATAGATGGATGGTATAGGGTTTGGCAAGGAATCATTTACTATTAGCTGCTCTGCTGCGACAAAAGTCTTATTACGGAACTGTACTGTTAACAATTGTCACGATGTATAGAATGTGGAGGCTCTCAGCGGTTTTAACAGGAATCATTTGATTTGCTGACGTAACAGGGGTTATGGCAGCGATTAGTTTACGGTAGAACTGAAATTCCGTTGCTGATATAAACAAAATCAACGTAGCCACTGCTGATATTAGCCCTTTGAACCACGACTGATTGGACGAACGTAAAAATACGTGTGAAATGAACAAGCAGAATTCTGCTGCCGAGGTCTCGATGACATGGTTGCACAAATTACTGTCAAAGCTTTGCTCAGATGGTCAAATTTGAAAATCTGTCATTCTTGAAGGGCGACGTCTGAAGGAAGCGATCGTCTAGAAGCGGCCAATTTTGGTGCGGAACAGAGTAACTGTTTTCCATTCGTGTCGTACACACGTCGATATTCACTCGGCTGAAGCTCCGGGAGCTTAGTTCAGATGTTCTTAGTTTAGATGTCCAACCTAAGGCTCGAACCCTGTTTTTTGTTGTTGTAGAGGTGTCAAAAGTCATTGGAAGCTGAAAAGTTGGACTCACCTGTCGGCTCACGGCACTAAAACTCCACCTCAGCTCCGTTTCCCTTGGTCTGTGGCACTATCGTTAGGTATTGCTTCGCGGAGGGGGAGCGACCTACTGCCTTTCTACGAAAATTTGCAGATACGCTTCGTGTAACACAATTTTGTGATGAGTTTATTTACCAGCCTCGGTCCTTGGCGGACCTCGGCCCTTTATTTGAATATTTGTACCGCGCAAAATTTGAAAAGACACCTCTTTTTAACAAGCAACACGTCTATATAGCTATATAGTTGTCTGTTTGTATGTTTGAGCGTGCGCAATCGCATACCGAATGTCAATTGCTAATCTGCAAGATAATTTATTGTCCTCTCGAAAAATTTCGACACTCACTAGATTTTACCACCAAACGAAATGCGACTTGAATTGCCTTGCCAAAAAGTCACAGAAATCGACCCAATAAGCACAAAAATAAATAAGGCAAAATTAAAAAAAAAAAAAAAAATATTAAATAAAGCGCACCACAAAACCCAAGCAGAAGAAAAAAATTGAAAATGCAACGAAGAGCAGCAGTTGCAATGGGTGATTATTATTGGTTTGTTAACTTGTCTGCACGAAATGACATTTTACAACTAAATTCGCAAGTAAACAAGCAATCAGCACAACAAGAACACAATGAGAACTAGAAACTGAAAACTAAAAACTAAAAGTAACAATCTAGTCAAATATATGTGAGTAAGTATGTGTGTATGTATGTGAATATGCAGGTATGTATATTTTTGCCAAAAATCAGCGCAGAAACAAAACGAAGATGCCAACCAAATATTAGCTGAGGCTGGCGAGTAATTGAAGCAGACAGTTGGATTGGCACAATTGGGCAGCCAAAAAAAAACTTTTTAAATAATTCTGAAATAATAACACATTTTCGTACTTGCTTACTTCGGCAAATGCAGATAGTAATAAAGCGTGGAAATTATTAGAATCGGATGCCTCTCTGTTTTCGTAAATATGTACCTACTAATGCGACCCACATTTCGAACTGAAATGGCCAAGCGAAAAAATAAATCACAATAAATTTGCTTGATATCTTTAACAAATTAACAAAGCACCAACACCAAAGCGCACAAAAAAAGCAGGAGAAGACGACGAAAAATCAACACAAACAGAAAAATAGTCGCCAGTCTTCAATTGCAGTTGCCAATTGCCACGAGAAGTAAGCAAATCAGAGACTCATTAGCAAATGACTTTAACCACCGTGTTTACCGTGAATTGACGGCTGCTCGCGCTGGCCGTGCTCCGTGCTGTCCATGCCATCCAGGCTGTATGTACTTGAATGTAGCAATGGATAGCCTCGCGCCTGCTGCCCGCTGCCCGCTGCTCACTGCCCTGCAATCACTCCAGCAGCGGCACTACTCCTGGGCGCACCGAGCACACACACACATACATGCGGGCATACAATCATAGCGGCTTTAATGCAGCTGGCAACTCGAAATATCGACAAAGTCATAAATTAAATATTTGCGAAGAAAACTGAAAAGAGGCGCGATGAAAAAAGGAGCACAAAAAAGTGGGAAAATATGGAATGAAGTAAGATCGTTCGAATCGACAAATGCGCCAAAGTCGACGAATATGAGAACACCTCCCCACAATGTGCCTTTGGGGCTACCTTTGTATTATTTTCGTTTTTTTTTAAGTACTGCCGACGTGAGAAGCACATGCGCTGCTGCAGCAACAACAATGCTATATTAGTGTTTAGTCATTCAGACAGTTTGGCTGAGCTGACAAAGTGGGAATCGCGTGGGGCAGGTGGTTGCCCATCGATTGAATTTTGTTTATTTTGATGCATAACTGACCGCTTCTGCTTGGAGAAAGCTATGATACCTTGATGTGTTTGCGGAAAGCCCTTAGATTTCGAAGGAAAATCAGTTTTTTTAAACCTGCTGAATAAAAAAAAATGTTGTTCTCTTCTAAGGTGTCTAAAATATTATATATTAAAAGGTGATCCGATTGGAGGTATCTTTTCCATGGTTATTTGATCGATTACGCGGAACTACTGTCAAACTAAATAAATAATTTTTTGCAGTATTCATTGACACTTCATCATGGACAAACTTACGTGTTCATCGCGCGCTCAGACCAACCATCCTACCGAACTCACCACTAGGCAAAATTAAGAATAATTTACATGATTGGATGTTATTCCGATTAGATCACGTCCAGATCACGTACAGCCTGAAGTGAAGACTACATTGCGGTGGTAAATGAAAGCTTTGCCAAAGATCGGAAAGAATCGATTCGGCGCCGAGCAGCTACTAAGATTTGAAGCTGCCCGATCTTCCAAAGCAGTCTAGTTTCAGTCGTTGGGCTTTTGAAAAACTCGGCGAAGATCCGCATTTTGGGACCCGAATTTCGTTCAGCGATGAGGCCCATTTTTGGCTTAATGGCTACGTAAAATTGCCACATTTGGGCTGAAGAGCAACCCGAAACCATTCAAGAACAGCCATTACATCCACTGTAAACAACCGTTTGGTGTGGCCTATGAACTGGAGAAATCATCGGCACATATTTCTTCAAAGACGAGGCTGGTGCCAATGTAACAGTGAATGGCGAACGCTATCGCGTCATGATAAACGACTATTTGATGCCGAAAATTGAAGCCCGTAATCTCTACAACATTTAACTTCGCCATACAACACATGAAACAATGGATTTACTGTGTCGTCGTTTCAGTGAAAAATTTATCTCTCGTCTCGTACCAGTGGATTGACCACCAAGAATGTGTGATGTCACACCTTTGAACTTTTATTTGTGGTAGTATGTAAAGTCGAAATGCTTTGTGGATAAACCAGCTTCGATTGAGGCAAGGGAAGCAAACATTACTAAAGTTATTCACGACATACCGACCGACGCCCTCCAGTGAGTCATTCAAGATTCACGTTTACGGATGGCCGAATTACGGCACAGTTGCGGCCAACATTTGAAAGGGAGTATCTTTAAAAAATAAATGTCATAAATGGTTCTACACTTCTTTTATCTCAATTCCACATTCGATATCTCTAAATTGATATCCTTCTACATGCATGTGACCGTGCTCCACCTCCTATTTATGGTGTGCGTCTTGATGTTGTTCCACAAATGGAGGGACCTACAGTTTTAAGCCAACTCCGCATGGCAAATGGTTTTTTTATCAGGAACTTTTTCATGGCAGAAATTCATTCGGAGGTTTTCCTTGCCAACCGAGGGGCGATCACCTGGCCTTTCATATCATTTGGTGTTTCATGCACGAGGTTTTGAGTCCGACTACTGCCTAAGGGTAGTCCAACGCATTCAGCTGCAAAAAATTGCATTTGGTCATAGAATAGAAAGAAATTGAATTGTGGATAATCAAAATTTTTCAAGCACTCAAGCAATATTGCCTATTGCGCTTAAGTCCAAGGGAGGGTAATTAAAGGGTAGATAATAACAGGATGGGTGGGAATCCATTGATACTCTGTACATGTCCTAGATTTTTGTATGAATCGTAGCTGTTTCTCCCCCAACAAAAAAGTTGTATGAACGCAGTGGATCATCAAAGATGCACACCCCCAAATATGTGCTCTAATTAATCCCATCAAAACTCGCAGCTCACTGCTCCTCTGTCTGAGATGCAATTTTGCTTCTCCTCTGTTAAGCTTTTTCAGAAAATACTCGGTTGATTTGCAGGTGTAAGTACTACACCAACGGCTCTCCTGAGCTTTATTAATGAAAACTGTGATACAATCTATTTTTGCCGCTATGATTGTCCCTGAATTTAGTTCCCGTCCAATTGGATACTCCAAACAACCGCAGTTCGCCAATTTATCAGCCAGCTGTTTGCCTTGAACACCACAGTTTCTCGGCACCCACATAAGTTCAAACTCTTCCGGCTTGAAACGATGTTCAGCCTCAATTTACTTTCTTGTATAATACTATTTTTGAATAGATGCGTGGTGGCTTCTTAGAGCGACTTGGCAGACGCGAAAGACTCTGTTATTATGTTCCCGTCATTTTTCGTCAGTTAGCCGTCTACTACTTTAAGTATTGTAAAAAATTTCGATTGAAAGTCCATTGTTAAAAAGGCACAAAGCAGGAAATCTTCTCAAATTACGAATCAAATGCCAACCAGCAGCCATTTTCAGAGTCAGTGCCGTCGGTATAGAATGGGCACTTTATTGACTTACTCGTGAAGAACTCTTTTGATCAAATTGATGAACTCAAGGAGAAATTTTAAAAATTGGTCACATACGAGAACAACAGCTGAAAAAGATTCCGATAAAATTACAGTGCTTCCGCACAAATATTTCCAAGCCTGGAGTCACGGCCAAGAATGTTTTGATGTGTGTTTGCTGAGATTAAAAGGGGATCATCTCCTTTGAGCTTGTTCCATTGGGCGTAGCACTCAATAAAAAAATAACTCAGTAATGATTTTGGGCTTATTCTAGTGGTCCAGAGCGCATAAGCTTGTAAGAAAGTTACGGCTCCCACATACCTTCGGTTAGAAACCTATGACTTCATCAAAAATTTGTTTACGATTAGGATCATATCAGAGTTGAAAAATTGCTTACACCGCTGATCTGGTTTTGATAAAGATTATTTAGGGAGAATGAAAGAACCGAGGATTGGTGGCGTGTTATCTGAGCTCAGAGGGTAGTTCGTTCGCCTATTTATTTGAGCTTGAAAGCGATGTGTGGTTTAATACTTTTTGATACATTTATTGAGCCTTATGAATCGGGGACTCTTGGGAGGAGTCTTTGTTACTGGGAAGAGTTTCTTGATGCAACGCATTGGGGCATGCGGCATGCCTGCAGTGGAATGGGGCATTGCAAGTAGGGTTGAAATCCTATAATTCCACTATCTTAGTAGCAACCAGTGCTGATCCATATGGCACATCAAAGTAATGCTTTGTAAGATTAGTCGAGAATATCTTCGCAGAACTCAATATTTAAACAGAGTTACTAGAATTAGGTAATATAGAGGGTTTATTAAAATTGAAAGAAACATGGGATCTAACAATACTAAAATAAACCACAGAGAGAGACACTGAATGGGGTGAACTACTCAAAGCGGTCTGTTTATGCGCCAGTTTGGAGTTACAGCAGCTATTGCGATGCATAATCCATAAGTGCATTCGTGAATGTGGTTGCTCCAAATTATTTTCCAAAATTGCAAAGCTACGCTGTTTTATCTCTAATCTGGCAACCCTTTCCAGCAGATCTTTACAACTACAAAAAATTAGCATGTAAAATTAAAAAGAAAACAAATAATCAAAACAGAAAACACAATCCAAATTGCACTACAACCGGCGAATGGTTCGACTCGAAGTGCGCTAAACGATCGATCGTCGCGATCATTCTGACCTAAAGTGAATAAGCTGCTTGGCATTGTTGTTATAGTTTCTGTAGCTATTATGATTCGCAATGTTAACGCGAATGCAATGGCAAATTGTTGTTGCTGCGATACTTGTTATTGAAACTGCTGCAGTTAACGGCTCAGCTTATGACATACATATGAACATATGTACATTAGGATGGTCTAAAACATCAAAATATTTTTAAATTAAATTTGCTAATAACTAGTATTTTGTGCCGATTACAAAGGACACTTAAATGAAAAAACAAAAAAATTTTAATATTTTCGAAGTCGAATATTTTGAGAAACATTTTTTAAATGAAATATCTTCGATTTTTTTACATTTTTACATTTTCTTCGGTGTTTTTTTTTTCGTTTTCGTACTAACTTTCGTCACATGAAATGGCTGTCAAAATCCATACAAATTACGTAGCCGTGAAATATGCATGAAATTTCCTATGCATCTCATGGCAAAGTAGTACTCAGTTCACACGGTGAAACAACGCGTAACTGCTAGCAACATTTTTTCACACCTACTTAAAATGCACTCGTCAATTGGAATACTCTGAAGATATGCCATTTTTAAGCGAAACTTCTTCGCGAATTGTGGAAGTAAATCTTCTTTATATTGCTTTCTGTCCAATTAATTTTAAAACCTCTTTTCTTACCAAAATTTGCTAATGGTTTCTCGATGCGGCTCTTCGCGGCTGCTAATATATTTGACGTTTCTTCTCATTTGTCAATAAATGACACTTCACGGTAAGCCAAATGCATGTTTCGGACGAAATTTCATGGCTGTTAAGTTAGTATTGGCCTTAAGGTTTGAATATCTTAAAAAAACTATTTTTTGAAAACTTTTCGGTTTACTTCATAATACGAGTACATACAATCCTACTAATAAACCAATTTTTTTAGGATATGTTTTCAGAGAAATTTACGGCAATAGTTGGATCACTTGACACCAGTTCACTCACCTATTTTTTGTTATTGCTTTTTTATTTATTATTAACCTATGCCGCCAAAACTTTGAAAATTACTTAAAATTCCTTAAAAAATGAATTTCTCAGTAAATTTGGTAAAATTTCGCTTCGCAAATGTCGAAAAAATTAAATCCTTTACATAAAAAAGAAATAGTTTGAACTGTTTTTTATAGCTCGAACAGTTTTCTAGCCAGGTTAATAAATTACTAAATACCAACACTAACTTCTTAGAGAATTTAAACCAATAGAAAACAAGATGTTTAAACATTATTTTGCTATTAGAAGTTTCTTAGGTTACAAATAAAAAATGAGCTCAATAGTTTTACTTTTTAATTCTAAAATTTTTCTAGGAAAGTTTTCAGCATTCCTCTGGAAAACAGTGGGATTTTTTGTAGGGGAGATTATATAACATGGATCTGTAAACATTTCATACCAAATTTTTTGAAAAGTGTACTTTTTCCATGGAAATTCAATAATTATTTAAAAGGCGTTGGCTTCAAAAATGCCTTTATGCGCGAGCAGATCCAGAACGGATAAAGGCAGAATCAATCCTTAGCCTAAGCAGAAAGGACATAAAACTTTACACTGAACTACTAACAGGACACTGTAAACTTAATTATCATATAAAAACGATAGGTGCGGTATAGCGCCATTCTTGTAGACTCTGCAAAGTGGCACAAGGAACAACAGAACATGTTCTATGCGACTGCCCAGCAATGACACGACGCAGACTAAATTACCTGAGAAATGGGGCTATAGATCCAAACCTCCTGCTAGAAATTAAGCCTACAGCAGTTTTGGGATTTGTTAACAACCTAAAACTGTTTGAGTAGGCTACATGGCTGTATAATAGATATATGAAGGTCGCAGTGCACAAACAGCCAATCAATAATAATAAAAGGCGTTGGCTTCACGAGTATTGTTATATAGAGGGTGATCACTTTAGAGGTATCGGATTTTAAATTCAAATAAAACAACGAAAATTCAAATTGTTTGGGCAATCTTTTGTTCTTTTGTCTATAACCATTTATGGCATTTGCTTTTTAAAGATAATCCCTTTCGAATGTTGGCTGCAACTGAGCCGTAATTCGGCTGTCCGTAAACGCCAATTTTGTATGACTCGCTGAAGCACTTCGGTTGGTATCTAGAGAATAACTTTAGTAATGTTAGTCTACAATGCTTTAATCGAAGCTGGTTTTACCACAAAGCATTTAAACTTTACATACCACCACAAATAACATTCCAAAAGTGTGATGCCACGGTTTTGGTGGCCAATCCACTGGTCCGATATAGGAGATGAATTGCTCACTGAAATGACGACGCAGTAGGTCCATTGTTTCATGTCTTGTATGGCAAGTAGCGCAGCCCGCCGTGTTTTTGGAACCAAATGTTTTGGTGGTCACGTGCTTCAATTTTCGGCATCAAAAAATCGTTTATTATGGCGCGATAGCGTTCGCCATTCACTGTTACATTGGTGCCAGCCTCATCTTTGAAGAAATATAGGCCGATGATTCCTCCAGCCCATAGGCCGCACCAAACGGTTGTTTACAATAGATGTAATGGCTGTTCTTGAATGGTTTCGGGTTGCTCTTCAGCCCAAGGACGGCAATTTTACTTATTGACTTAGACATTAAGCCAAAAATGGGTCTCATCGCTGAACGAAATTCGGGTCCCAAAATGCGGATCTTCGCCGAGTTACTCAAGAGCCCAACGACTGAAATTAGGATGCTTTGTAAGATCGGCCAGCTTCAAATCTTAGAGTAGCTGCTCGGCGCCAAATCGATTCTTCCCGGTCTTCGGCAAAGCTTTCATTTACCACCGCAATGTAGTCTTCACTTCAGGCTGTACGTGATCTGGACGTGATCTAATCGGAATAACATCCAATGATGTAAATTATTCTCAATTTTACCGAATAGTGAGTTCGGTAGGACGGTTGGTCTACGCACGCGATGAACACGTAAGTCTTCCCATGATGAAATGTCAATGAATACTGAAAAAATTATTTATTTAGTTTGACAGTAGTCACGGATGATCTGTCGAAAAAAATCATATTGAAAAAAGTACCTCCGGCCTGATCACCCTTTTTAAAAATTAATATTTGTTTGTACGTATTTTAAAAGCTGCCAAACCAATCATCAGATTGCAATGAAACTTTGACAACTTATTGCTGGCAATTGCCGGAAGGATATAAACTTAGTAAAATTTATTTAAAATAAGGGGCGTGGCACCTCCCAGACAGAGCAATATTTTAATATGACATATTTTCGGAACCTTTCGTACCTGAATACGGAAATTTTGTACAAGGACATAAAATATTAGTAGCTTAACAATTCAGAAAAGTGGGTGGCATTGGTAAAGGAGGCGTGGTAGTGCCCATATAAACCAATCCCTTATTATTTCAAAGTTTCAATACCACTCATGGTGGAGTGTTATGATTTGCCAGAGATGTTAGACGCGATTGGCGGTCAGAAGCTAACAACTGATGCACCGTCTGGACTTTGTACGGAAACATCTTCAAATCTTGTACCAAAATTCGCTGTAAAGACCGTCGACTGATACCCATTTGCGTGGCACGTCGTCTGGTCGATGTCGACGGCGCTTCAGTGACATCCTCGACTACAGCAGCAATATTCTCTGCAGAACGGCTACTCCGTCTGGCAGCATCTCGTGTTGTGCCAGTCTCTTCGAGGCGAGCGGCTAAACGTCGCAGTGTTTCACCAGTAGGCGTTGGACGGCGAGGAAATCTGCGACGAAGTTCACGTTGTGCCAAAGTCACCGACCGATTATTGGTCAAATAAATAGTCAGCAATATTCCGCGTTCTGGAGCAGTGTAGCGTAACATTGTTTATTAACGTGTATTTCGCATGTGTTTACTACACAAATGTCAAAACAGATCTGATTTTAGGGACCAATTGCAAAATTTATAGCATTTTCTTATAGGAGGATTACTTTAGCGCCACCTGTTATTTATGTTAGAGGAATGAGACTTGGCGCAGATGCATAACTATGAATGGCTTAATAATTATGAAAAGTTGGGGGTATTGGTAAAGAAGACATGTCTTCTCCCATATAAACCAATTTTTAAAGATTGAATTATTTCGAACCCGTTCAATATCAATGTCTCGGTATTGGCGAAAAGTGATCGGGAATTGGTAAAGGGAGCAAAACAAACAAAAAGCGAGTACTGAAAAAATTTAATCCAACAATACTGAGTTTCGACCTGCACACCAACAACACGGGTTTTGCAATCAAATTAGTTTTTCTGTGCAGTGACGCGCCGGGTAAAAAAATGGTGGTATACATTTTTTGTTTGATTACCTTTTTGATCCATCCTAATGTACGCACATATGCATGTTTGCATGTGTGAACATTCGTACGCGTATTGTGGGTTCCACCCATCGTATCGATTAATATAAAATGTTGGTGATTAATTTTTACCGGTTTTGTTACTGCGTGTGGTAGTTTTTTTTCTTATTTTGCTTTTTTCAAAAGTTGGTTAAGTTTGGAATATTTTTAGCGAGTTTTCAGTTGGTCCTGTGTTCTAGGCCTACTGCAAACAGGAAATATGAGTTGAGAGAAAAACTTTTGTTTAGCCCATTCACGTCCAAAATGAAAATATATCTTTTAATTACATTTTGTTGCTATTTATTTCATCATACGGATGTAAAAGCAGTTTGTTTTAGAAACAAGATTATGTAAGAATTATTTAAAAAAAGAATCCCTTTCATTTAGATTAGGCACAGCTGGGCAGAATCATCAATGTACTAGTGCAAAAATTTTGAATCCCCGGATGAGGCATTCTTTATTTTTACTTTTTTTTTTTGGTTTTCTTACTTTGAGCTAGAAGTACTCCTTATCAAAAAATAATAGTTTTGGATCCAGAATTCAAACTGCTCTAATGTCTAAATTACGAATTGATACAGAAGGAAGTTTTTTATTTGCCTTAAACGACTGATTTTTATTTTTAAATAAGCCCGAAGCGGTTCACTTCGTTACGTGACGATGTGTCCCTGATTGACAGCCAAGGATTTCTAGCCGGGAAGAGCCGTCAGTGTCAACAAAACTGGAAACACCCTTTATATTATATATTCAACCTCACCGCTCAATAAATAATTGCAGCTTCATCCAACAGCAAAATAATAGCCACCGGCCACACAGTTCTCAAGATAATTTAACTCTTCCCTCCATAACAAACGGATCCAACTCTTACTAAGCGAAGGAAGCCAATTTCGTTAAAAATTTTAATTAAATACTTCCACCACAAATATGTTTTGTTTGAGTGTTTCAGGAGAAATCTTACACCCAAAATATTGAAATGATATTAGAAAATATGACTGCGACATGTACCCTTATATTGTAAACTATTTACATATACAACGGCAACATCATTTACTTATGCACATAAATACGAGTAGTTATATGCATTCATACCTATTCAGATGCGTACGTTCTTTTAAATACAGTGCTGTGCAATAAAATGTAGTCACTTGATATTTTTTTATTTGATTTTAGATGTAAACTCTTTTGAGAATTGGTTTATTTGTTGGCTTGAGTGCAACAAGAAGTAAACAGAAAGTAATTGAAGATAAAAATTATAATTTTGCGATTTTTTCAATGTTTAAAATTTTGGAGTAGAGTTCTTTAAAGTAAATATCTTCGGTTATTTTTAACATGAAATTTTTTTAAACTATTTTGAATAAATTATATTTTTGAATAAAATTTTATTTCGAAAACAGTATTATTTTTTTAGTAAAAATTTTTTGCAAACTTTTTTTTGCCATTTTGTTTTAATTCCTCTTCGGATTTTTTTTACAATTCTTTTCATTAAACCTGATAGATTTTCATTTGGAAAACAATTTTATTTGTTAAGTAAACATTTTTGGGGAAACTATTTTTTTAAGTCCTCCACGATTTTTTTTACTATTTTTTCATTAATAGAAAACAAATTTTGAGAACATTTTTTTTGACCCATTTTTGTTTTATTTAATTTAATACCTTTATTAAAATGTTTTGAATTTATTTTCCATTTTGCTGTGGAATTCCTAGTCTGATTTTCAACTTATTTTTTCCACTAATAACTCACTAAATTTCATTTGGAAAAAAATTTAATTTTTGTAGTCAAATTTTTTGGGGAAATTTGCCTTTTTTTAATTCCTCCTCTGATTTTCTTGTTCTATTTTCCATAATAGCTGAGAAAGTTTTATTTGGAAAACAATTTAATTTTTATAGTAAACATTTTTGGGGACATTTTTTATGCCATTGTTTTGAAAAATTCCTCCCCTGATTTTCTTGTTAGTTTTTCCATTACTATTCGAAAAAATTTTACTTCGAAAAAAATTTAATTTTTGTAGTAAACATTTTTGGGGACATGTTTTTTCCTTGTTTTGCCTTTTTTTTAATTCCTCCTCGGTTTTTTTTACGAGTTTTTCATTAATTGCTGAGAAAATTTTATTCGGAATCCAACCTAATTTTTTTATTAAAAATTTCTTTACTTTTTTTTCATTTTGTAGAAAAACTTGGATAAAATACACTTTTTAGCAAAATTTAATTTGGAAAACATTTTAATATTTTTATTAAAAATGTTTGAATATTTTTTTCCATTTTGTTGAAAAACTCCTCTGATTTCCTTGTTAATTTTTCCATAATAGCTGAGAAAGTTTTATTCGAAAAAACAATTATATATTTTTAGTAAACATTTTTGGGGAAATTTTTTTGAGCCATTGGTTTGAAAAGTTCCTCCTCTGATTTTCTTGTTATTTTTTCCATTAATAACTGACAAAATTTCATTTGGAGAAAAATTTTGCCGAATGGGTTGGTGCGTGATTACCATTCGGAATTCACAGAGAGGTTCGATTCTCGGGGAAACACGAAATTAAGAAAAACATTTTTCTAATAGCGGTCGCCCCTCGGCAGGCAATGGCAAACCTCCGAGTGTATTTCTGCCATGAAAAAGCTCCTCATAAAAATATCTGCCGTTCGGAGTCGGCTTGAAACTGTAGGTCCCTCCATTTGTGGAACAACATCAAGACGCACACCACAAATATGAGGAGGAGCTCGGCCAAACACCGAAGGGTGTACGCGCCAATTATACAATATATATATATATATACAGGTATCCCTCGTATAACGCGATAGTTACGTTCCAGAAGAATTGCGCGTTATGTAATTCCGCGTTATCTAAAACATAGTTTTCATATAAATTTGGGGGTTATGTTCCAATAGGTTTTTTTTAAATAAAATACATACAAAATAACAGATGCACATATATTTCAACTCAATACTAAAGTTCAGACTTTCTTATACAATTAAAAACACAAGATAAGAATAATAATACAAATTTCAAAATTCAAAAAACAAAATTTAAATAATTATGTGCACATTAAAAAATTTAAAAACAAACTAAAACAAATTAAAGGTTTATTAAAAACTTTATTGTTATTCTTCAAACTTCTTATGGTAATTAATCTGTTTCACTGTCTTCAAAGATCTTTGCACGTGGGCGTTTTGGGGGAGCAATAGCTTCATCAGAAGATATTTCTTCAACATAGTTTTCGCTATTGGATAAGAAACTAGTTGTGGGACCTTGTGGTTCTTCTACTGGTTTTATAATTACAAAATCTGTTATCAGTTTTTGGTGGGTGGTTTTTTTAAGCTCCTTTTCTGGTATACTCACACATGTTGTGAAGGCAAAAAAGGGTAATTCCCGGTTTACATTAAAAATATATTACATATTATATATATGTGGTACGCAAATTAGTATTATCAGATTTTATAAATATGTATTTTCCCCTTCGCGTTATATAAGCCTAAATTTCGCGTTGTACTGAAACCTAATTTTTCCAAATCGCGTTATATCGAAACCGCGTTGTATAAGACCGCGTTATACAAGGGATACCTGTATAGTAAAAATTTTTGGCGATTTTTTTTACCTTTTTCTGCCTCTAATTTTTACCTCTAATTTTTTTGTTATTTATTCTATTAATAGCTGACAAAGTGTTTTGGGAAAACTTTTTTTGCCCATTTTTTAAATTCCTCCTCGTTTTTTTTACTAATTGCTCCATTAATGGCTGACAAAATGTTTTTTGAAAAATAATATTTTTTTTTTATTAAAATTTTTTGAATGAAAGAAAATTCCATTTTGTTGAAAAACTAAGATATAGGTAGGTATGTATGTTGTAGCAAAATTTTATTTCAAAAAAATTCTATTTTTTTGTTGAGAATATTTTTGAAATTTGTTTTTCGTTTGTTATTTTCGTAAAACTCTTTCTTAGACTAGACTATCGTTACTATCGAGTAATAACACAATTAAAGGTTTAACTTGTAGATGGATCTGTATCGTAGATATTTCAGTTATGTATTTACGGCTAATTAAATTTGAATATATTTTTTTTAAGAGCGCATCAAGATTTTAGGCTTCAAACTTGACCGCCGATCATCCGTAATTAAATCTGACTTACTGAAAATCCATTCAGGCTCTACTGAAGACGGGGGTATACAAACTAATTTTCTTGTCAAAATAGATTTTTAAAAGATTTTTCGTCGCCTTGAAAAATAAAATTTTTAACAAATAAGAAATATGGTAACTTATAACTGTAGTACCATATATATATATATATATATATATGTATGTAATTTTAAATCACGCCAATGAGTTATCTGAAGGAAACGCCATCAGCTGCTACCCCACAAAGTCTATTAGTTAGGCAAGATTTTAGCCATGCAATGGAAATACAAGAACTTAAAATTTTTGTAAAACCTCTCGCTTTGAAAACTTTGTTTAAGAGTAACTCCATTTCATTGCGCCGCACTGTATGTACAGCTCGTTGCCTGCTTTAGTGGTGTACAATTTCATTAACGTATATCCAAGAATACGCATACAAACATACCACTACACATATACATATGCGTGTGCGCCATCATCATAGCCAAAATTTCGCGCAAGCAGCGCGACGATAAAAGGATTTATCTTAGCAGTTTAATTAGAAAACATGAAGAACAGTAAACATAAAAGCAAATGGAGGTTTGCGGCCGCGCAGCTGAGCGGCTAAGGGCATCATAGACTATAAGAAAATTGATATTTGGTGGCTGCAGCTAAGTTGTGCCATGGAGGTGGGAGCACATCCACCCACACGCATGACTTTGTGCTTTTAATTAAGGGCTTAAAGCCTCTCAATATTTTATCTCTTTAAAGGCTATGAAAAACAAAATGGCTTCAACTTTATAGCTGTGTGAGGCAGCTGTTAGCAGCAGCAGCATCAACACACTAAATTCATTTGCTAACATGCAGAACTTCAAGCTTCATTTAGCGAGCCTAACACGCCTTTGCCAGTTACGTTCAGTCTCTGGGCGGCTAATTAATTTTAAGATTTCATATTAACAGCTATCCAAGCGTCAAAAATGCATGCTTATGTTCGGCGTGTCAAGTTCAAAAATGTATATGTGTATGTATGTATGTACTATACACCTGCCACAAATGATTATTTAAATCTTTATATATTTTCCTAAATTGCGAATTGTGAAATTGACGGATTCTTTGTAATTTTTTGTATTTCAGTTGCCAAATGCCATCAAGGAGAATTCCTTCGCGCGTGTCGCCAACTACTTGGATCTCCTCCCCTTGATGCTTATCTGCGCTTGTGCCTTTGCGCCTCACAGTGGGATTTCGGCGGAAGAAATACAGTATTTGGAATATACAATTTTTATACTTGAATGGCTTAGCTTTATAATGTAATATTTGAATACGAAAATTTCATCCATAAGTTTGTACGAAATGCATAATTTTTTACAAAATAAAATTTACAAAAGAATTTAGAAGAATTTAATTCAGCTAAAACTGATTAAGATTTTTTTCACTTGAGTAATGTGCTTGGGCGGCCGCCGTAGCCGAATGGGTTGGTGCGTGATTACCATTCGGAATTCACCGAGAGGTCGTTAGTTCGAATCTCGGTGAAGGCAAAATTAATAAAAACATTTTTCTAATAGCGGTCGCCCCTCGGCAGGCAATGGCAAACCTCCGAGTGTATTTCTGCCATGAAAAAGCTCCTCATAAAAACATCTGCCGTTCGGAGTCGGCTTGAAACTGTAGGTCCCTCCATTTGTGGAACAACATCAAGACGCACACCACAAATAGGAGGAGGAGCTCGGCCAAACACCTAACAGAAGTGTACGCGCCAATTATTTATTTTTTTTTTAATGTGCTTTCCTTAAAACTTGTGATTTAATTGTTTTTGTTGTAAGTTTATATGCAAATATAGCTCTTAATAAAAAAAATAGAGAAAAAATCAGTTCAATCCACGATGGAGAGAATAATGAGATGGCGCCTATCGTGGTTCCGTTACTTTGCTCTCAGCGAATTTGACAACGAGTAAATTGATTTTAGCTCCAGTTTGGCCAGATTACCATTTTCGTAACTTGATTTAGCACTTTTTTTGTTATTTAGTCTCGGAGTTTTAGTTCTTTCTCCATGACATTTTTCTAGCCTGTTCTAATTAAAAGTAATGTTTATAATTTTGTAAAATATACATATTTTTTAAAGATTAGTTGAATAATTTACTCAGTTTTATTTAGCTTTACTTTTTTTTAACATCTGGTGGCATTGCCCGCGATTGTCGGTGTTGTTGGTGTTGTTCTGCTTTCGGCAGTCAAATTTCTCTCTCGCTACTGCAGAGTTGCCTAGCTTTGGATATAAAAACGCACTAAAATGCCCATTTAAAGAAAATAATATATTAATTTTTTGTTAAATTACTTCAAGAAATTTCAATGCGTGACAAATTGTGTTTAAATTGTGCATTTTTTTAATAAATGGTTTGTAGTTATGTACAGTTTAATTCATGAGTTTTTTGTTAAGAGAAACTCTTTTGTTAAGAGAAATTTTTTTGTTAAGAGAACGACTTTTTTGATATATTTGAGGTTATGTAACAATATAAGGTACTCTTTTTGTAAAAATGTCATTATGGTTTCTCCAGTATGCTCCAGTATGTTCTATGTCCCATTAAGAATTAAGGACCGGAAGAAATGATTACACCTCTATGGTTTTAATTCGCATTTAGTAAATTCAAACGCCTTTTAAAATGTGTAAAAAGGTTTCCAATCTTAAGAAGAGTGGAGAGAGGGACATTTAATATTCTTGCATAACCTTCAAAGGAGCAAACAATTAAATTCACACTTTCAAAATATCTAATTTAAAAAGAACCAACTAATTTTCATTAGCACTAACGTCTTCTCAGAATCTTCTTTTGTATAATAATACAGCTTTAAATTAAAAAATAAAAAGAAACAAATACGAAACTTCAAAATTTTCGCATTTTCGGTATGAAAAAGCACTAAATTTATTGCGAAGAGCAAATGGTTGGCAATACTGCACAACTTGGAAAAACGTGACGTCACGCACTCTTGATAGGCGTAATCTTCTTTCTATCATTGTTGAGTACAATCGACCTAATATTTGTTTAATTAATTTTAGAAAAAAATACCAACTTTGTCGCGTTTGATAAATAAACACTTCATTCCCTCGGTCCTTCGTCCATTGACACTTCTTCTAGCAATGGAAAAATGAAGGACCGAAGTACTTTCTATCGATTCCCTAAAAAAGTTTTAATCATGTTTGCGATATTTAACGTAACGGCTTGCCTAAAATGGCGAAAAGTCGGTTGGAAGTTAATTAAAGAAACAAAAATTGTCCCACTGTTTCTTCGCGTCAGTAATTTCTTTCTCGAGCTAACCGGCGTCAGTTGGACACACCAAGTGAAGCCAAGTTCTTCTCCACCTGATCTTTCCAACGCAGAGGAGGCCTTCCTCTTTTCTCTGGGCGCAAATGAGCGAGATGTTGAAAAATCTCGCTTTGATGCGGATTATTGCGAAACGTCCGTTCACAGGAGTGAACGACAGTACTTCACGACGAAGTCTCTCTCCTACAACTAATCTAGCATCGCTCATTACATGGCAGCTGTAATAGACGTTCCAAGGACCTATGTTTATCTTGCCTTGCCCCGGCCATCACATCTCTTGATTTTCAGTGAAGTCAGTCTTTGTTCTTACGATTACATCAACCAACTAAGCAGAGGCACCTTCCCCATTAAGGGACAGGACTTTTCAGGTGCATGTCCTCGAATCGCAATCCTTAGTTCGTTCGCAGTGGTCGTCAATAGTATAAGTAGTTCTCATCCACAGTCTTCATTTCCGTTTTCATTGGGCGGGGTTTTAACGTAGCGGGCCTCAAAACCAGCGCACAACAAGCTATCTTGGGTTGCATCGCCTTCTCACATTAACTCGCTCTCGAACGGGTGTTCGGAAGCTACCCAGAGGATACTTGGGCTAAGCTCGGAAGTTGTGAGCTGCTTGGATCATATACGGCAGAATCGTCCTGGCCACTACCAAGTGAATGGCAATCAGTGATTTTGCCAACTTGCGTGGACTGCTACATATGGAATCATTCTCCATCCTCCACCCACTTTTAAGGTTACGCAAATGTGTTGACGTTTATATCTATGGCAAGAAATAAAGACTACAGAAAGTAGAGGCTTATTTTTTAAGGGAAGTGTGATAGACTTTTCACCAAAACAGTTATTTTCCATCGGCTGCTGGGAAGCTCTGATCCATGCATTATAACGACCATAAGTACGTTGGAATAAAAGTGCAGCCCAATAAAAGTACATTGGAATTAGACCTCGGTTTCAAGGAAATTATATCTGAATAAAAAATTTATAACAATCTTTTCTTTTTATTTTCTTCTCTCAATAGCAATAATTTGGAGGATATACAAGGTGGCGCAAAATTAATCATCAAATTTTGTTTACGAATAACTTTTTTACTAAATAAAAAATAAAAAAAAATATTTTGAGTGATGGAAATCTCACGTTGCACAGAATGTAGAGTTGCGACCAACACGGTAGAGTTGTGACCAACCTGGTTCTCAACCGGGCTCTCAGAAGGAATTGGGCTGATTTTGAAGGAATCAGCTGATTTGTTGACCCCACCTGGGTCGTGACGTGGTTTGTTTACTGAGAAAATCTGAGATTGTATTGGTGTTATAAGAAAAAAAATCACTGCAACTCATTATTATGCTGTGGAATCCCCGATGATAGCGCAGCCGAAGTCACCCTCACAATTTCGCTTCGAATGGCCAAACCTGGTAATCTATCATTGGACGGAAATCTTCATTGCTTGTTTGTTTGTTTACTTTCGCTGTCTAGTTCACAAGTGTCAAATGTGACTATCGTAGGACGATATTATTATAAAGCTAGCAAAAAGTATAAATCTTCCGATTGGTGATTAATTTTGCGCCATATTATACTTTTTTTTATTTAGAAATCTTTCTTTTTCTTAATTGGCGCGATAATCGCTTTTGCGATTTTGGCCGAGTTTAACAAAGCGCGCTAGTCGTTTAGAAATCTTTACTATAGAAAAAAGTAATTAAGATTTGAAAACCTATAAACCAAAATAACTTTGAGATCCTCAGCTTCTTTTTCGAAATTTCGCGTCGGACCTATAGGGCTCTCAGCCACCAATGCACATATCGAATTCGGACGATTTCCCTTTTTTAATTACCAAAATATATCTTTAATTGCATTTAAGAAAAATGTGGTGCATGAGAAGTAGGCGTGACTTTTTCCTAATTTCGCCCATTTTTGACACCGTCGATGCCTTTAATAAGAATAACTTAAGTACCGAATTTGGTTTAGATATCTTATTTTTTATGCTCAAATTAAAATGCGTATTAGAAATTTTTTACTGTAGGTTTAAAAGAGGTGTGCCTAGGAAGTGATCGATTTCAACCATTTTTCGATTTTTTCTTAACTACGTAACAACTGAACGGCTTACAATGAAACTGAAAATATATGAAGCCAAAATCCCAAAAATATATGAACCCGCCCCACTGTGCGCCACCGACACCAGCACCACCGTCACTGCGCCACTTGGCGCTCGGCGCTCATCAGCCTGTACACCGTCAATCAATTTGGCAGTTTGGAAATTGAATTTTCACTTCTGGCAAAAGTGAAAGTTTCCCTATGCACTGCCACTTCTTTGGCTTTAGCGGCATTCAATTCATTCGCTCATTCATTTGAATAGAACAAATGCGCTGCACATCAATCAGAGTTCTAATGCCAAATATCCAAATGGGTATGGCCATTAGGCAGCGTTGCCATCACTAATTAAGTGATTAGCGAACGTCATTGTCTGTCCTTCTGTGGCAATAGAAATCAGGCAGCCAAGCCACCTGTTCCTAGATCTACCGTTTGGTGTATTGGTTTTGGTTTTCACCACCCGCATTTGTCTTTTTCTAAAAGAGTTAAATTTAATCGGTTAATTATGATTAGAAAGTAATTTATGTTGGTACACAAATCAAAGAAAATTAAAGCTATTTTGGTGGTTGGGAGATGGTTGTGAGCGGTGGTAGTAGGAGTATTGGCTGTTTAATTAAGGAAATGAGAAAAGTTTATTTAAAAGTTTGATTTATTTCTCAAATTTTTAACAAGATAAAAGGGTAGTTGGAGTTTGGTAATAACTGTTTATTGTTGGTTTAGTTATTGGTGTTGTAATTTTTGAGGAATTTCGCTGAAGTAAAGCTCTAGGCGGGATACAAATCCATGTCGTCCTAATAACGTAGAACTGATTGTCAAGGGAACGAGTGATAATTGCTCGATCGGGAATTCTTGAATAATGTTTTGTAATAAATTTGAAAGGTCAAATAAGATTTTTTCTTCAATTTGCAGAGTCCTGCACATTGTTGCCATTTTTGGGCTTCTAGTACCAAATTGATGAAACTTTTTCCATTTGGCAGGTTGATGGGCAGAAATGAAATTGAATAGATTTTTTTTTTTTTTTGAAATTTTTTGATATAAGTAAAGCACGTACTTTGCACAGAATTTAGAGAATGTTTTGTGAAAATGCAAGGTGAAGTCCAAAAACAACAAGACTGAGAGAAAATGGAAACGACAGGAACTCTATTCTGATGACTTCGAGTTTATTTATTCAAAATAGTCCCTCTGGCCTCGATACATTGCTTTGCGTGATCTAAAAGTTTTTACGAAACAGTGTTTCAGGTCATTGACCAGAATGTCGGTACAAGCCTGTTGGATGGCTTTTACGGACGTGAACCGTTTTCCTTTCATTGCCAAATTCCATTTTCTGAATAGGTGGAAGTGACAGGGAGCCATACCAGGTGAATACGGTGAGTGATTGATGGTTAAAATGCGATTTCTAGTCATACAATCAGGCTCAAGAGTCGATCGATGAGATGCTGCATTGCATGAGCGCCAACTTCCTCCTTCGCGGCATTCAGGGTGAATTCGACGCATGCGATGCAACAAACGCTTCAAAGCGCCAAGTTAGAAAATATGCTTTGACGGTTTGGCTCGTTGGCACGAGTTCCTTGTGGACAATTCCCTTGTAATCGTAAAAACAAATGAGCATCGACTAGATTTTTGACTTCTCCAAACCCGATTTTTTGGGTGGTGGCTCGTCTGGGACCATTCGGCACTTTGACGCTTAGTTTTAGGTTCATGTTGAAAACACTACGTTTTATCACCAGTTACAATGTTGTAAAGGAAGTTCTCGTCTTTTCACGCCTCTTGAATGAGGTCTTTCGATTCTTTTCTGTTGAATTCAGAGCAATTTTTGGTCCTCAGTTGACTTGTGTGGGGTGGAACGTGCACAGACCTTTCGTAAGCTCAATTGATCAGTTAAAATGCGATAAATCGATGTTTTGTAGATTTTCAACTCCGATTCCATGAATTTCAACGATGATTTTGGTTAATTTTTTATAAATTTACCAACAATTTCGATGGAGTTTTCGGTGATTACAGATTTTGGGCGGCCCGTATGTTCATTGTCATTTATGTCCTCAAAACCATCTCTGACACGTGTAAACCACTTATGAACTTTGGCAGGAGATAGGCAATCATCGCCATAAACTTTTTTCGTCAATTCAAATGTTTCGGTAAAGGTTTTACATATTTTAAAATAAAATTTGATATTAAACTCATTCCTGTACCGATGACACAAACGTACAGACTCTTTAGACGCAATAACTTCGTTTCTACTCAACCGAATGTCACCAAACTTTCACTGGAAGTCAGCTAGGGATGTAACTGTCAACACATTAACTCATTAGAAAGATGGCGCCATCAAAAACATTTTCATGACGCCAGTCTTTTTTATTTTGGACTTTACCTAATATATCGATGAAAAATGCTTCTGATTTTCCTAATACTCTTTTTATAAGGACGTCACTGCTTCCTCTGTGAATGGTGCAGATAACTTATTTGCTGATTTCTTCTCGTCTAACTTCGTGTATGATGGGGATCTTTATCAGGAATATTTGCCATCCATTCGCCAAAATTTCTCAAGGGAATGGTTTTCTACTGTTGACTTGGGTTCACTTCTTCTATCAGATGATGATGTTATTGAGGGATTTTCAAAGCAAGCTGGACTTTTTGTAACATTATTCAAAAATTGTGACTCTATGGTGCAACCTTTAAAATTAATTTTTAATAAATCCTATGCTCTTCAAGGACATTTATCGATAACTGGAACCTGTCATCAGTCACCCGAATTAAAAAGGCGACAATAAGAGCGATATTGAGAATTACAAACCAATTTCTGAATTATCTGCGGTCTCTAAACTCTTTGAATGGGTTGTGAAAGACGAATTATATTCTGGTCTGATTTGTCTTAGCCAACATGGTTTCGTAGTTGCAAGATCTACGTGATCTCACTTGTCAGTTTTTTCTGAAGATTGCCAGGCAGGCTTACAGAGTACATTTCAAATTGACTCAATCTACATATCATCATCATCATCTAAGCATCACAGTTCTTGGTGAACCGTTGCTTCCACGTCACTCGGTCATCAGTTTTTCGTTTGATATCAGATATGCCCATAGCTCCAAAGTCATCTCTCCATCGTTTTCTCAGCCGGGCTCTTCTTCTGTCGTCTTGTGAATTTGTTACGATTTGTTACGAAGATCTGTTTTTTTTTTGGTACACGGACTTCTCTAAAACTTTCGAGAAAACTTCCCACAGAATATTAATAACTTCATTGGCATATCTTGGTTTTCATTCGACTTTTCTTCATTGGATTCCATCTTATTTAATAAAGAGGAGTAGCAGAGTAGCTATCGATGTGGTTTCTTCGAGACAGTTAATGGCCACCTATGGTGTCCCGTCGGGTAATACTTTAGGACATTCGTTATTTGTTTTGTTTATTAATGATCTCTGTTCGTGTTTTTTCTCTGCTAAATTTCTTCTCTAAGCGGATGATCTAAAAGTGTATGCTGAAATAATAAATTCTGGTGACCCTGCCGTTCTACAGCTGAGCTGAAAAATTTATATTCCTGATACCTTATATCTCTGATCTGATTTCCAGGGCATAAGAACATAGAGGGGAATGAAATTGCTGATGAGCTTGCCAGGAAGGGGACGAATTGGCCTCAGACACTCCTACCCGGTCATCGGTATCCCCCTGACAGTTGTTAAAGCGGAACTGCACAAATTATTTCTCAGGAAACCGCAGAAAACGTGGATCTCCATTTCTTCATGTGCTATTTCGAAAACCCTTTGTCCCAAATACGATATACACAGGACTCTGAAAGTTCTTTGGACTCCTCACCATTCAATTTCCAAACTGGTAGCTGTGTTTATCGGTCACTGGACGATCGGCACATACGCGGAAAAGCTAGCTACCATTTAACCCCTATTGCAGAAGCTGTGGGGACCTTTCAGAGAAGGAGACTGTTGTGCACTTTCTCTTTAAATGTCCGGGTTTGGCAGCTAGACGACTAAGGTCACTGGGCGCTCCCTTCTTCGACACTCTGGGGCAGTGCGCCAACCAAAATCGAATCAATCTACTCTATTATACCAACAGCTCTGGCTGGCTGTAGGTATCTACCTGTTAGAGGTCTCATAATTGTATCATAGCGGAGCTTAGTGCTACTTGAGGAGTGCCAGACTGCCACTTCAATCATTTCACCTACCTACCTACCTATGAATCGTATATTTCTTAATATTGAAAAATGTCATAAAATCTGATTTTCTAGGCTTCAAAGATCATTTAACACCTCTTAACGGTTATTTAAAATCAATTAATTACTTTATATGAAACAAATCAAACTAATACTTCGAAAATGTTGTTATTTCAGTTTTTAATTAATAATTTGGTAATTTGACTTTCAACTTGTATATATTTTTTCATCTCGTTTTAGCAGCTATGAGTGTCAACCACAAAAAAGGAAAACATATAATGGTTGACGGGTGCCCGGTGGAATTTGTCGAAAGCTTCTGAACATACAGCGGAACAGATGAAGATGCCAAGTGCAGGCAAAACAAAGCAAGGGCGGCGTTCGAGCAAATACATACAGAATGGGCGAGTTCGACAATTTCCAGGCGCACTAAACCACGAATATTCGGCTCATGTGTAAAGGCAGTGTTGTTGTACGGAAGTGAAACATGGCTAGCCCTCAACAGCATCACCCAGAGGCTACAATATTTCGTCAGCAAATACCCCAAAATTCAGGCCGAACACCATCAGCAACGACGTGCTGTGGAGATCAACGAACGAGGAACTCATTCTTAGGCAAATTCAGCGCAGAAAGTGGCATTAGATGGGTCACACGCTTAGAAAACCAACAGATAGGATCACGAGAATGGCACTGGACTGGATCTTGTAAGGGATTAGAAGTCGTTGTTGGCCAAACAATGCTTGGAAAAGATCGATGTTGCGCGTTCTAACATATGCCGACATCGGATGAGACGGCGCAAAAACAGCAGGCCAGAACCGTGTATGATGGAAGAGTCTTCTCGATGTCCTATGCTCCTGAGCGGAGTGAATAAGGAAAACAAATATTTATTAACAATTTAATGGTTTCTTATCTTGGGAATTTAACTTTACTCCTTTTTTTAATCTTCAAAACTCTAAAAAATACTGGTATTGTAGTTACGAATTAATCTGTTAAATGTCTGTTCTGAATTTTTGGTTAGACATTACTGAATAAATAAATACCTAAATTCATACCTCTACGAATTCTTCTTATAACCATATGAGAATTTTACAAATCACCCCTTTGTGAAATTGAAAACACAACACCGTTTTTTTTTATAAAAATATTGTTCATACTAGAACAAAACCATAAAAGTACTCGTGTAATGCAGTCTAAAACTTTGTACAAAATTTTTCAAAATTTCATCGAAACATTAAACTTTTTAACCAAAATTTTAAGAATTTTTCTGGGTACGCAGTTTCATAGTTTCAGTTTGGCCGAGCTCCTCCTCCTATTTGTGGTGTTCGTCTTGATGTTGTGTCACAAATGTAGGCAGTTTCGTAGCCCATTGAATTTTAGTACAAATTTCATTTCACTATCGAATATATCTAATTTTTTTCTAATGCTTTTTTCGCTGAGTTGTCACGCCTTTTCTTGCATACAAAGTGCGTAAAGGCTCGATTTTTTTATATCGCAGAAAAAGCTTAGTTGCAAAAAAAGGAGTTGACGGTGATTAACAAAGCGCTAAACTGGATGAACTGCAATTCAGTAAATAAATGGATTTTATTGGTTTACTAATAGTTCACTGGTATGAAGAAAAAACTTTCAGAATAGCCTTGACAGCTGATTGTCAATTTTTCAGCTAATCTGCCAAATGTGAATGGGTAAATTAATTCTTATTGATTTCTCCCTAATCACTGCATATGTGAACGTGCTTTACTAGACGCTGCTTTAAAGGAGAACTAAAAATTTACTCAGTTTTTCAATTGGCTTTTCAAACTTTACCTCGGCAGGAATTATTTTTATTGTGCCTAATTTTAGATATTCAAGAGACTAAGCCACCAAGAATGCAAATCACTAAACACGGAATGGATTACAAATAATTCAGCAAAACCCGTTAAAACCACAATTAACCAAAAATTTGTCTGCCTCAAATGTATAAATTTTGTGCCAACGCGACGACGGCAACAATTAATCAATATTTTGCACTATCCAACTAAAAAGATACGCACACTTTCGTATACATTTCGTTGCCGGTGCTTAACCCTTCCTATGCTACATATACAGAAATCACAAATAGCAATAAAATAAATAAAACTAAAAACCTAATAAAATTCATATTCATACTACAGCTGAGAACTCCCATTAGTATATAGAATGGAGCAGTTACAATAAAAATCCCTCAAAAAAAAAAAAGCAATGCCCAGTACAGTATTTGAAATACATGAATTTGAGTGTGAAAGCATAAATGCCTCTACATGGGAAAAAGACAACCAACAACATTGCAGCCTCAAGTAAAATCACTCAAGTGACTACAGCGCATGTCACGCGCTCTTGCGCTCTGTCTTGCTGACAATTGCCTTGGTATACGCTCGTACGTACGCGGTTGAGCGCTGCTAGCCCCCCAGTGGGGAGCACTCTGCTGCGCGTAGTAGCTCATTCCAATATAATTGCTGCTGCCGGCTACGCTGCTATTTTCAACACTGCAGCGCACACGGCAGACATGGCGACGACGTCAATGGAAGGACTTGTTGTGTTTTATTCTCTCTGCTGCCAAATATTCGAGTGCCACTGGAAACATAAGTAGCATAACGCTGCAGAACGAACCTAGGTTAGATTTTTACCAATGGAAATTTTATTGTGAAGAGAGTGAGAGAGGGAGAGTTATGAGGGAGTACTTATACATTTGCTGCTAATGGTATTCGGGTGGCCCAATTATTGTTGAGTCGCACAGGAGGCACTGTCGCCTCACACGTATGCATATCTGGGCATTTAATTTATGACTATCCTTACAAAAATATACCAATATACATATATTTGTTTGATTCTCATTAAGAACGGTACGTAAGTAAGTTTATGGTGTATGTAGAAATCCGAGTTGCATATAGGTAGATAAAAACATTTGATTTGCATTTTTATTTTCTGTGCTGTGAGAGGTATTTCTGGTCAAAGTGATTTTCTGAAAGAAAGGATCCATGTTTACTGAATATTACTTAAAATAATAAAGATTTCATTACTAATTCGTCATCACCTTCTCAAAGAATTCAGTTTTTGTCCGGTATTTCATGGGAACCAATATTTTAATATTCAATAACTTAATATGTTTGTTAGGAAATCCTCAACCTTTTTATTAAGGAACAAATTTATATTCTTTTATAAAAATATACACTTCTCACAAAAATTAAGGGAACAGTAAAATTTCCTAAATTTCTTAGTGATTTTTGAAAAGCTGTATCTCGGTGAAAAATTTGCGTACGGAGTTCCGACAAAAACCATTTAGAAGCTTTATTAAACATCTAGTTTTAAGATCTGTAAGCAAGATTTTTCTTTATTTAACGACACAAACATTTTCGAAATTTGTTCCTTTTTTTTTTTTTGATTGCACGGGCTTGGAAAAATTTGTCCTGCTAAAACTAGCCATACAGTCAACTAGTTTGATTATTTAGCTTCAATTTGCTTTTTTTTGAATTCTCGCTACGATCATTCCTCTCTGAGATATCCGCATTTTACGAAAAAAAGACCATTTTATCTTTGATCATTGATATCTCAACAACTAATAACCCCACAATAAATCAAACAATGGTTTTGGAAAGTGGAATAAATTTCCTATAGGATTGTAATTTAATTTTTGGTTTGAAGTGAACAAAAAGACGCCCTTTTACGGTTTTTCAGAAAATCTATTGCTCACTTTCAAATATTAATGCGGGAACTCATGTTTCCAGGGATTTTTACAGTTTAATATTCCACTAATAACCCTGTAAACTTTTAAATCGATCCATCAAGCCGTTTTTCCGGACCGATTGATCAAAATTACAACCATTATTACTTATAATTGAAAAAAAAAAAAAATTTTCTACCTTTTTTCGCATTTTTGCATTAGTATCTTATTAAATTAAAAAAAAATCAAAAAAAAAATTTCACAAATTTTCAATTTTTTTTTCAAAAATTTTCAAATGTTTTTTCAAAAATTTTCTAATCTTTTTTCTTATTTGTTTTGTTTTTTAATTTGCAAAAAAATTGTGTTCAGGAACAATACTGAGCACTTATTGAGACTATTTAACCGCTGCGTACTCTAATTTTACTAATGTTTATTTTTTTAAATTGATACCGCCAAGACATTATTCAGTACTCGATCTACGGAATTCGTGCAATAAATTTACATATTAAATTTTCTACTGACTAAATATACGTCCAAGCAACAGTATTTTTCACAATCATTATCTTTTATCAAGATAAATTTATTCAAAATTCTTTTAAAAAAAATTTGAGATTTTTTTTTTGACGTAGAGAATAATTCCTAGATGGTACATCTTTTTTCAGTCATCTTCGATATTTGTCCAGTACACAGATGTACAATTTTACAGTACTTGAATAACAACAGGTTAAAATTATTCCAACTTATTACGAAAATGGTCCATCTTTTAGAAGAATATGTCGCAGAATTCATGATTTTCTTGGTCGAAATAACCATCCGAATGAGTCGACAATTCAAAAGTTGGTGAAAAAATGTCAAGAAACTGGTTCTGTCGAGGATGGCGAAAGGTCTGGCATATCAAAAACTAGACGTTCTGTTGAGAATTTTCCTGTTGTAGCGCAAAGTGTTGTTGAACAACCTTCAACATTACGCGTTTTGACGTTCTCAACAATTAAAGTCTGAAAGAATCTTAATTTTGGTATGTTTCGTTTTGAAAGAAAATCCAGGCTCACTTTTTGAAATGCTTTTTACAAATACTGATAATAAATTAAATGATTAAACTACGATGAACTTAGCGGAATCTTAATTATTGGCATTCAGTCATTCGATTTTTTACTTGAAGTTTTCTAACAAAACACACAATTTGTTGTTGAAGTAAGCAAGTAAGTTGAAATATTCGTAATATATTTAAATTTTGACTAAATAAATGTTTACTTAGACGTGAAATATTTCAAAATTAATAGTATACTTTATTTTTTGCATAGAAATTTTGTGAATTTGTATAAAATAACTAGATTTGATTAGATCTCGAAAATTTTAAAGGACATATGGCTGAGCAAATTAAGAGCCTAGTTATATTTAAGGCCCATAAAAAATCTTATTGACCAAAAATGTTAAGATTTTCCTATTAAATTTCATCATGGATTTATAAATTTTAACGGCTGAAACATATTCCAAAGCAATTAGGTCTCGTTTTGTGAAAAGAAAGTACTCATAAGAGACCAAATCAAAGGTATTCACAGCGTTGTATGCCATGAATTCTTTCACAAAGTTCATTCGAGGCGAAGGTGCGTCATTGTCGCGCAGAATTCGTGAATTGTTTTTCCACAATTCCGGCCATTACATCTAGATGGTCTCACACAGATGCGTCATGGTTGCAAAATAATAGTTTCTATATGGATCGATTGCCCATCTGCAACCAATTGATTATACAACGCACTTCGATTACCTAGAAATATCGATTTTTGGGACTACCCAATATCAGATCGGATACTGGTTAGCAGGAGACATAAAATACCTGCTCTTAAACAAATATTCCTAGGGGAAACCCCTTCGAGTAACAGAAAAGGAATAAATATCCAGGCCTTGTATTGGATAGGAAGCTAAGTAGGGGCTCACAGTTGCAGATGGAGTAAGCAAAGCAATGACTGCGTTGAACTCATGTGGCAGATTAATTGGAAAGGAATTTGGTTTGAAACCCAGAATAATACATTAGCCCTACAGCAGTAGTTAGGCCAATTCTCTACTAAGGTATTGTAGAATGGTTGAGTGCCCATGAGAAGGGTGCGAACATTAAAAGAGAGGGCAAGGTTTTCATAACCGCGCCATGAAAAACATTATATGCGACATTGAAACCCCTTCTCCATTGGACTTGCAGGCAAGATATATCGCTCGCAGTGCGGGAATAAAGTTGAACATCTTAAGTAAATGATTAGACAAGGGCTCGAGAGCAGGATAGGCTGAGCGGTACATTCCAAAGAGATCTGGAGATCTTCTTTTCTTTTCGACTTACCGTCTACTGCAGTCTCTTTCTGGCTGAACTGATGTGATGCGATACCTGGAGATTATATCTATATTTTCACTGATAGCTTGGCGGTGATAAAATCCGTCACAAATCAGTCGACAATCTCGACAAGGTAGCCGTGAAATGCCGCATTTCGCTTAACGAGATGGTGGAGCCATTTCAGCCAAAGTTATCATAGGTTCATGGCTCCTGTAATATTGATGAACTAGCGAGACTTGGCACCAAGTTGACCTATGAGTACCCAGACAATGACAAATATTCTTGCAGACTTGTAAGTTACTTATTTTTGAGAAAATTGTAAGGTCAGCGAATGAAATGTGGCGTAATGAAACTACCTACAGAATTGCCCGAAAATAGTGGCTGACTCTCAATGCTAAATGCTCTGAATCTCTGCTTAGCTAAAATAAGCACAGTCTTAGAACACTGATTTCCGTTATAACGAGACACGCCCTGAGTATGAGCGTGAAAACACACGACTTTTGCAGATGCTGTCTAAATGAGGGGCAGGAGGAGATGATCTCACATTTTCTATGCCATTGTCCTTCTTTATCCCGACGTAGATTAAACTTTGTTTTTGTGGAACCACATCAAGACGCACACCACAAATAGGAGGAGTAGCTCGGTCAAACAAACAAAAAGGGTGTACGCGCCAATTAATATATATGTGTATATAAATATATATATGTAATATATAGATTTACGATTTTAGGCAGATAATTTTTAGAGGATTGGAAGACCTCATTATTGTGGAAATCAGGGAACTTTTTTTAATTTTGAAAAGTACACAGTGGTTTTAGGAGGCATAAGGACAAGCTCCTCACGCGACATCACAATGGCTATGAGCCTAAGTGTAACCCATAGTGGATAATGGCTTCAATCTAACCTAACCTAGGTGAAGTGGCACATCAAAGGGGATCGGATTTTTGCTAGCATCGAGGCGAAGTGGCTCTAAGGCCGATTATGATACCTGCATTTGATTTCTTTCTCATAAGTAAGTTGCTTAAACCACTTAGATCTTTTAAAGAAGGTAACTAGTCCCTTCAGTGAGACATTTTGCAAATTTCTCAGGTCTTCAAAGAAATAATCGCCAAGATATTTGGCACGGCTTCTTTGACGTGCAGGACATTCACACAGGAGCTATTGTACCGACTCAATTTCTTCCTCATCTGAACAGCTCCTGCAGAAGTCATTGTGAGGTACCATCAATTCTACTGGCAAGGGTGCTAATAGGGCAGTGACCCGTTATAACACCTATAAGGACTCTGTGAGGACGCTGGAAGTTGATCTGTTGAATCCGAGCAGACATTTGTTGTTTAAGATTCAGTTTTGACCAGAGCGCTTTAGAGACCCTGCAGTTAGTAGTCAGAGATCACTTTTTATTGGTTTCCGCGATTTCGCTCAGGTCAATCGCAGTATGTAATTCGCTTAGAGGAATTCTTATGTCCTCTACCACCCGCTGAAGGTCAAGCTCAGAGCTTTTTCTTGCATAGCTATTATCTAAATACGAAGTATTTTAAACGAAATATTTTTCAAAATCTTAACTTCTCAAAAAGCTTCAACTTCAAAATATTTTTGCTTAGAAAAGTTTCCTTACTTTGCAAAGTTCCAACTGCTAATCAACTAACCACAAGTCAGTAATAATATTTCAGTGCTAGAATTTCAGGTGTACCCATGTAATTCCATAACAGATGTATGCGCATATATACTCTAATCCAGTAACTCTCCTTTTAATTTTCAAATATTGTATTTCTAGCTCAAGTGATGCGATAACAGTTGGTAAAGGACGCAGCATCACTTATCACTTAAGAATTCAGTCGCTCATAGCTCAACGAGCAACAATTTTAACTAAATTTTCTTCATCAGCACTCGCAGTCGTACAGCTCATGCAATATTCCAGCCCCCAAAGAGGCCCAAACTCAACTGCATACTCACCCACTACACGGAGATAGGTAGTCACCGGGAGTCAATGTGCTGCTCACACACCTCACTCAATTCCCGCATAGCTCTCATTCTCATGCATGCACTGCAGTGTATGTAGTTAGTGGAGACGCAAGTGTGAGTACCAATGCGCCCGTGTTGTGAGTACCACTATGGTGTTGTTGCATGTTTTACACTCGGTTTTTAGAGCTGCTCACTGCTGTTGTTGGATTGTTTCTATTTGTATTGTTGTTGACTGCTTTTACTGCTGGCACTTTGAGCACCGCCGAATGGCTCATATGTAGTCAAGTAATGTGTTGTGATGTGTGTTGGATGCGAGCGTGTGTGTGCGGATGTGTTGCACACGAGCTAGAAGAGTTTATATTGCTATTGTTGTTGGCTTTATATATAACATTGCATACATGTACATATGAGTGCACATTGTGCTCTTATGTACGAGTATGTTTGCGTGTAGGTACATAAATTTTTATGAATGTGTGTATGTGCCCCTATGTGTTTTTGTACATTTTTTGTATATGTTTTTTCGCCCCCACCTGAAGTGGCGCTCCCCTCCCAAAACTTTCGCCTTGCAGGCAGTCAGCCAGTCAGCCAGCCGGCTCCAATCGCAAGCTGTTAGACTCCGCCTTTTTTCGCTTTATGCCACATTTTGGTTGTGTACCTCATGCTGTGCCAGCGTACTCGTAATACTCTTTGCTTGGCTTGGCTGTCGTACAGCCATGCTCTCATATGGATATACGATTTTATGTATGTATGTATGCTTATATGTAGGTATTTTCCGCAAGTTGGAGCTGTTCGCCACACAACCAGCAACTCACTGCCGCTTTTGGTGATTTACTCATGCATCCATTCGTTTGTTGCTTTATTATTTCGTGCTCTTATACATACTCGCATATACACTCATGCATACACACATGCATGTATTGCTATTCTTTTGTTGGTTTTTGTACTTTTCTCGAACGTTTAATGTGCGCCAACGAATGAATGTGTTGCATTTGGATTTGTCGGAGTATATGTAAGTATTGCTGGAGTGTGCATGAATGCAATAACTCTTGCCAACAATATTTATGTATGTACATACATATGTAGGTATATATTTTTTAATACATATGAGAGAGTACACTTTGAGAGATAAAACGCCATAATATTTCATTTATAGATAGAAAGTGGGATTAATTAATTTATTTACAAGAAATCCCTCATCTGAGGGTATTTTACACTGGCCGGCACTAAAGGAGACCGAAATGACCAAGGCATCAGCGCCGATCAGTGTTAGTTCTGAAGTATTTGCATACATTTTTTTTGTATTTTAAAAAGAAAGCTCAAAAATATCGGGTCAACATTTCAAGTACGTCAGAGAAAAATCGCCGAAGTAATGAGTATTTGAGTGTACATTGCTCCAGGCAAAGTTTCTATGCCTGCTCGAGCTTAGAGCGTTTTTCTGAATCTTTTTATTTTTGAAGTCCCTATATGCCATAAGCCAAAATCTGCTGGATCATTTGTTTTCTAATTTTGCATAGTAATTCTTCAAAAATGGGACCTTTTTATATTTTTATAATTATTTATATTACAATCACAAATTAGCCGATTTTTGTGTATCGATAAAAATGTTCGGTCTGTATACTTTGTAGAAAAATTTTTCCTTAAAGGAATTCAATTTAATTGTTTTTTATTTCAAATGATTAAATTGAAGAATTCATTACCATGCATACAATTTCTTTACAGACGGATCCAAAAGATTATGAAAAGCTTTTGAACGACTTAAACACGACTACATATGGTGTGTATTACATCGAAAAGGAGTTCCTCACAATATTGTCGCCTTAATAAAGGCGCAATACGAAGCCTTCGAGTGCCGAATCTCTCATGATGGAATCTTATCGGATGCCATCCAAACCGACGCTGGCGTAAGACCGGGTGGAACATCTCGAATACCTAAATTTTGCTATGACATCGTTCTATTCTCTCTACGCAAATCGCATATGCAAAGCAAGTTGAATGATCTCGTAAAACACTCTAGTGCCGTTGGACTTAAAATCAATGCAAAGAAAACCAAACATTTGGCCGTGCACACGAACGATATAGTACATTCTACCATATCGGAGAGGAAAATATTGAAATGTAAAAGTAAAAGTAAAAGTTTTTACTGTGGAAAGCGGATGCAAAAAGGATGTATCTACAAGTTAGCAGAAAGCAAGAGGAGTATTTGTAAATCTTCGTCCCGTGTGGCAGTTCAAGCAAATTCACATTACAACAAAAATACGGATTTTCAACTCCAATGTTAAATGAGTTCTGCTCTACGCCTGTGAAACAGGAAATTGTACAGAAGCTTCAAGTGTTCATGAACCGCTGCTTGAGATGCATTCCACGTACCTGGTGGCCAGACAAATGGATATCTAATTTCGAATTGCATCGACGGTGCCATCAAAAACCAAAAATAAGAGAACGTAAATGGATATGGCTTGACCATAACCTACGGAAAGGTGTTACTGAAATGAGCAGACAAGCGCTGGACTGAAACTCCCAAGGGCAGGGCAGAAGAGGGGCTCTTGGCGGCGTTGCATCGAAGAGGAATAAAAAGCCTTCGACAAAACACGTGACCTGACAGCAAGTGAAAAATATATCCGGGAATCGCACAAAATGGAAACATTTTACTTTGACCCTATGCTCCGCAACGAAGACGGGGGTCTTCTGCCCTCATTTTGATCTCGAAGAGTCTAACAGACTTCCTAATCATTATAGAATATTTCAAGCTGAGATCGATGCCGGTTTGTTACATGGTAAAAATAGTGGAAATAATTGAGTTGGTACACAGCTTGAAGCCAGTTAGAGATAATGGCATCAACATCACATTTATGAACATGACGAATTATGAAAACTATAACCCTGGTAAGGAACCCTAAGGCATTTAAGTAGCTTACACCTGGCAGTTAGAAACTGGTAATTAATTTTTGCCAACTATGGTACAAAACAATATTAGGAAACCCACAAGAAGCATGGGCCGGCAATCTACGCTAGCTACTACATAAAACCGTCAGAGTTGCTGCATTAGGTATAGTGAAGGTTTTGCAATTCACTTCCGAGTAAATTTCATTGAAAATTTCATTGACATATAGTCGCCGAAGTAAATTACAGAACAAGCCAGTATACATATATATTATACTATATTATAAAGGGCTTTCCAATGAGAGGTCTTATCTTAACATTTTCCCGTAAAAGATCAATGGTTTCGTTGCTTGTGTGGCACGTAGCGTCACTTTGTTGATAATAAACGTTGTCCAGATCAATACCATCCAATTCCGGCCATAAAAAATTGTTAATCATCTCTCGATAGCGCAATCCATTCACCGTAACTGTTGCTCCAGCTTCATTTTCGAAAAAGTAAGATCCAATGACTCCGCCGGACCATAAACCGCACCAAACAGTCACTCGTTGAGGATAGAGAGGCTTTTCAACAATAACTTTTGGATTTTCTGGGCCCCATATCGGACAATTTTGCTTGTTGACGAAGCCACGGAGGTGAAAATGGGTCTCATCACTCAAATAGAGTTTTCGATAGAATTCCGGATCATTTTCATGCATTTCAACGACCCAATCAGCAAAGACACAACGTTGTTGATAATCGGTTGGCTTGAGTTCTTGTGTTAACTGGACTTTATAAGCCTTAAGACCTAACTCTTTATGCAAATACGGAATGCCCAATTCCAAAGAAAGACGAGGAATGGACAAACCTGGGTTTTCATCAACACTTTCGGCTACAACATCAATATTTTCGGCTGCTGTCGAGCGACGTGCACGGGTTTTGTTCTTCACGTCACTAACTTGTCCCAAAAGCTCGAATTTTTTCACCAATTTCTGACAAGGTGCTTCCCGATGACCCAAAAATGTTCGAGTTTTACTGCCAAATTTTTACAATTTTCACATCGAATTTTAACAATTTCAATGCGTTGTTTAAGTGTCTATCGTTCCATTTTTATTAATGGCGTAGTTTCTACTTGTCAAATATCAAAAAATGACGGCTTCAAAAGTGACATCTACCGACTATTCAAAATGACACCTGTTATTGGAAGACCCTTTACCATATGATATGCCGCTGTAAAGCTCATAAAGGTCGTTCCACCATCAATGGTGTTCGGCCTTACTGATAAGGACGAAGGTTGGAGAATATTGCTTTGAACCCGTTTTCGACCATACAAGCGGCCGATGATTTTTGTGTCACTAATCAGAATGCCCCTGGATCTCGGAGTTATTTGTAATTTCTTAGGAAGGGTATGAAATGGGGATAGAAAAATCGCATTTTATTGCAACAAACCAACACTTCGCGTATACAACACTTTTCGGTAGAAATCAGCTGGAATTTTTATGTTCAATGTCCAACTTTTCAAATAACGAAAATGCTAATATTCATTGCTGTATAAAATAATATTAAAATAATATGAATGAACGGTTATCTACCTAAGGTATGTACAGCAATGGTCAGCGAATTGCGGACATTTGAGTAGCGGTCAGTTATACTCTTAGTTCAATTGCGACGGAATCTAGTACGCTTGAAAATTTTTTTCTGTGCCACTTAGTTCACATCCTTCTTTTTTGTCATTACTTGACTGTGCAATTGCAATAAAAGTGGTGAAGAAAGTTCAAAATTATTGAAGCATAAAAAAATAGCGAATGCCATAAATCTAAAAGCTTAACTTTATGTCGCGAAAACTAGACACTTTGCGTAATTACTGCTAAAGTTAGATTTAATAAGGTTATAGTTTTTCCTCAAAATAATTTCAACTACCAAGCGGCTTAAAAAATACTCTTAAAAATTAAAAAAGCTCGTTTAATAAATAGCTCACAATTTCCACCAAAAGCTCCATATTCTTGTAGAATTGTATATTAAAACAGCTAAGACATATCGCACCCTAAATACAAAAGGGTCACAACTCAAAATGTACCTTCTGCTGAAATATGAGGGAGACGTTATCAATAAAACGGTCCGCGGATGACATATGGCAAAAATAAATTTTTTGTTTTTTGGTAGGACTGTTATAAGCTTACATAGCAAATTTCAGCGTGATATGTCACATAGTTTGTTTTCTGTGCTACTGTAAACAAGTCAAGCTCGAGTGTGGAAAATTTTTAGTTGTGACCCTTTTGTATTTAGGGTGCGATATGTACACATTTACATATATATCGCGTGTTTTTTGAGCACTGGAGAACTTAAAATGATTATGCAAAACTGAACTGGTAGAAAATTTCATGGCATTAATTTTTTGAATATAATATCCGGCATATATGTGGCAAGTTGCGCCGTCTTGCTAGCACCAAATATCGTCGCTGTTTAGCTGATTAATTTTTGGGAACAAAAATGCAGTCAACATAGCTCGATAGCGCTTGCCATTCACCGTAACGCCAGCTCCTTCTTCATTTCGAAAGAAATAAGGGCCGAGTGACCATTGACCCAGTGCTCTATGAACTTCGCGAACAGTTTTTTTTTTTTGTTTTCAAAGTATTTATTTATTTATTTATTTATTTATTTACAGACGTGAAATAATAATACAATTATTCTTACACGTAAAAAAGGAGCACTGGCTGCAAGGACCTTCGGCTCGCTGATGTTAAAGTAACAGATAGTTAGCTTAAAGGTCTTACATGTAAAAGAAGGCTAGAAAACTTAATTAATTAGACTATGGTAAAAATATATTGTAGTAACTATGTTAGAGGAGCAAACATCAAATCAATTTTTTTAATCTTGATTTAACTAGAAATTCTTACATTTTTGATATATTTTCTGAAGTAGTAGTTCTTAACAGTGTAGAAGATCTTTGGTTTCGGAAGATACTTTTCCTGATTTGTTCAAAATGTGGCCAGTCGTCGAGTAGGTGGCAGACCGTTAAAGATGGCGAGTGACAGTGTTGGCAGCATGGAGGGCTGGAACCATTAAAAACGCATAAATGTGTGGCGATTGTGTGCCCTAGACGAAGGCGGACAAATGATTTGATATCGTTGCGACGGCAATTTAATGGGCAGTTTGGTTTTATGCTGTTTGGATTATTTACGTTATAATGATGGAAAGAGTATCCACAATTGACTATTTGTGCATTATAGTGCCTGTGATATATAAATTTGTAAACGCCTTTTTTCAAAAGTTATTAATGGTTCTTTTCCAGCGAGTTTAGCCCGTTCGTCCGCTAGATTGTTCGCTCTTATGCCTGCATGACCTGGAACCCACATAAGTTTTATGCGTTCACTATTTTTTAATAATTTGCTCCGGATACTGGAGATGATGCGCGTCTTGCTTATTGTAAATTTCCACAATTTGGAAACGTTGTTCTAGTGTTGAACGGTTTATGACAAACCTTACTGAACAGAAATGTCAACGCAGTTTGCCATTCTCAGCTGTCAAACCATAGTTATCGATAGCAGTTAAAAAGACCCTACATATTCATTCCAATTTCCATTAAAATATTACATTTTTTTTTAGTCCTACCTGGAAAATCGATATTTCTTCGTCAAACAAGGCGAGGAACAATCTGAACTATGTGAAAGTTCAGCTGGTGTACCCTAAGGCAGTATTATGGGCCCCATCCTATACTTGCTATACACATAAAATCTACCAGCTTCTGAAGAAACTATAGTCGGAACATTCGCGAATGACACTGTCGCACTCACAATTGACTTCCACCCGCATGTGGCCACCCAAAAACTACAGAAAGGACTTGATAAAATAACTCATTGGTTGAAAGAATGGCGCATTAAGCCAATGAGAAAAAATCTTCCCGTTAAGCTCAATTATAAAATTATTCCCCAAACTAACGTCACAAAATATCTCGGCATGCATCTTGATAGCAAACTTATATGGAGAACCCATATTTTCACCAAACGGAAGGCTCTAAGAATAAAACTCAGAAGCCTATTTTGGTTACTACATCGAAATTCTTATGTTCCTCTCGAAAGTAAGCTCTCACTTTACTTAGCTATCATGAAACCCATGGCATTCAACTTTGGGACACTGCAGCTAACTCAAGCATCGGAATACTTCAAAGATTCCAGCCGAAACCCCTAAGAATGATTACAAGCACCCGATCTCAAAGTATCCGCAATAATTGAAGATACAAGAAAATATGCAACATCACACTACACACGACTCCAATCGCACTCAAAGTCTCTTGTCACAGAAATAATTGCATGCCCTATAACTCTCACCAGACTCAAGAGATAGTCTACGACAGGCCTCAAATGTTAATAAATTAGTCTAAATTATTATGTACCTTGAAATTAGCAAATGGTTGCATCACTGGGTGCATTCCATACATGTCTCTTAAATTAATTAAATAGATTTGAGTAAAAAATATTGCTTAATGTTTAAAAAACAGATTGCAATAAAGAAATGGATTACAAAAACAAAATATATATATCCATTCTTTAAAATTAATTCCGACGAAGGCTTCAGGTGTGCAAAAATACAATAAAATTTGTGTGGAAATTTAAGTGCCTAGATTTTAGTTTCTCCTACTGTAGGTATATATGTAAATAATACAATTAAGTTCTGACTTTTTTATATCAATAATGTTTTTCGGATGCATTTTGTCCTAATCCACATTTTTTTGTATAGAAAAACACACCCAACACCGTCAGCAGAAACAATTGTGAAAAATCAATGCAATTTTTGAACTACTTGAAATTGCTTTTTATTATACTGAAATTCAATGATCTATAAAACTGCATACCCGAACATTTTTTAGAATGCTGAGTAAAAAGTTTCAAATTTTGCTGAAAATTCGCCGAATTTTTACAAATTTTATAAAAAGTTCGAAACTTTGCTTTATATGGAACTATAACAAGAAGTATGAACTACATTTTTATAGAGAAATAATTGATATTACAAAATAAATACCTGTAATGGTTGACGGGTGTCCGGTGAAATTTTTCGAAAGCTTCTGTTACCTCGGCTGCACTATCTCCACAGACGGCGGAGTAGATGTAGATGTCAACTGCAGGCTTAACAAAGCAGGGGCAGAATGCATACAGCCTGGGTGAGTTCGAAAATTTCCAGGCGCACTAAACTGCGAATATTCAGCTAATGTGCAAAGTCAGTGTCGTTGTACGGGAGTGAAACATAGCTGGTCTTCAATATCATCCTACAGAGGCTACAATCTTTGGCCAACTGATGCCTCCGCATAATTTGTAAAATATTCTGGCCGAACACCATCAGCCAACGGGAACACATGGAGATTAACGAATAAGGAGCCCATCCTATGGCAAATCTAACTTAGAAAGTGGCGATGGATAGGTTACACGCTTAGAAAACACCAGGTAGCATCACGAGAATAGCACTGGCCTGGAACCCGCAAGGGAGCAAGAGTGGCGGTCGGCCAAAGATCACTTGGCGAAGGTCGAAGTTGCGCGAACAATTTTTTACGAGTTAAGTTGTGGCATAATAATGGATATCAAAATCACGGAACTTATTTCGGGATCCCGAGATGGCAGGAATCGCGAGAATCACGAAATCGTAAAACTCAGAAAAATATACATCCCTGGTCACCAGCAAACGCCAGGTATCTGAGCCAAGCTCTGCAGCTAAAATTCTTTTCCCAAATGTCAGCCCCTAAGAATCACTTCATTGAAATTTAATTTACCTGAAACGGCTCAGATTAGATTTCCTCAATTCTGCAGGAGCTGTTTGTATTTCATACGATAACTCTACACAGCAGTGATCCGAAATTCAGATGTAGCAAAGTACAGGCAACTAACTACCTTTCGTACAGCCGAAAGCAGCTTTCAAGTCATTGCTGTTCCTTTATTAATTCCACTAAAGTATGAGCACCCAAACCAAAACTACCACTCGATAGAAAGGCACCTATAACATTTTAGTACTCCGGAAATATGTTCACGTATTAATCACAAATTTCCGAATATAATATGTGAGAATCACCAAAACAGTAGGCGATACATCCACATATCAAAAGCTAACTGCTACTTTGGGCAGCCTCAACTACTTGACCGGCGTGTACGAGTAAACTTACATGCATTCTGACGAGGCCTTATTCAATTTTGGCGAATTACACTGTTTAGTACCTACATACATATCTACGTATTTCCTCATTATAGTGGCGCCTTTGAGCAAATATTGGATTAGTAGCTCTAGCGCCAAGTAACCCAAATAAAACACGATCTAACTACCGCCAGGAAACGTAAACACGATTCTCATAGCCGCCATGTGGATGGGAATAGTAAGCACTGCACAAATTACCGCAGAGAACAACCAACGAGATACGAAGGGGGGTGGAAAATAAAAGCGTTTTTATAATCTTGTGAAACTTGTGTACTCGCTGTATCATTTTCCAGACTCATAAATCCTTCACATTCATTGTTGGCGCTGCGTGGCTAATTTTTGATTGTTTTGCAATTTACATATCCAAATCGAAATTACTTCCTCACACGAGAAAAAGCAGCAACAACCAAAGCTAAAATTCACTGCACATGATCGAATGAGTGTTATGAAAAGGCTAACTGGGAACTCAATAACCTGAGAAGGCAGCAAAGGTACACAAAGCGCGGCCCCCATGCGCAGGCGCAGGCGCAAATGCAAGCGTGGAAGTGAAGCGAGAAGAGTGAAGGGAGGCACGGTCGCTACATTGATCGACATCATCAAGTGGCGCTACACGATGTGGCAACAACAACAACAACACAAACAAAAATAACAAATATACATTTGAAGGCGCAAGGGCCATAGCGACTTGGGTCACAGAGCAATCAAACACACACACACACACAACTACCTAGAAAGCGCCCAGAACAGTGCTGCAATAGTTTGTGCAACTCGTGCAACAAGTCATGTGCAACGGCATATTCCACTGAAGTTCAAGTTGCAACAATGAAGCGCCACAATAAACGATTATCATCCATTATGAGCATTTTCCACATTGTTCCATCGGCTCATCCGTGTGGCACAGCGCATAGCTCAGTCACGTAACTCCAGCTGGTGAGCGCACCAGCGACAGACCTCCAAAGCTTGATACAGATTCTTTTGTCGTGCCATGCCATATTTGTTTTTGCTACTTGACCGATCGCTGCAGTGATGTAGTGTGGATATGTGCGCATGTATGTGTGACACATATGTTTGCATGAATATGTCTTTTGAGATCAATTTGTAGGCGAACTCATACTTGGATTACTGGTTATGGAATATACAGCAGCTCCGGTAGGCCAAATGGAATCACCTTAAAATGAGTTTAGGTCGAACTCATGGACCTTGCAGCGTGCGCAAATATTGCGATGTGGCAATTTGCATCAAAATTGATTGACCAGTGTATATGTAGGGGTGTCTGAAGTGGGTTCTATTGGCTTGATTTGCTGGTGCTCGATTGTATTATGATCTGCTACGTGACGATGTTTTGATAGTAGCAGAAATTGGGTTATTTTGTGTATTATCGCGGGAAGGGCGTGTACTTAGTCGTTATACCATAACTGTCATCACTCATACATATCTACATATGTATATGTAAGAAAACATATACTTATACATTTGTATAAATCCTTGTACGTTTATGAGACAACTTAAGTCAACTTGACACTTACTTTTCCTGCCAGACACTAATTTACTGGCTCTTCTCGAAATATTTACTTCATCAATTAATTTTTTACGGCCATAGTTTGAGCAGCCATCAAATAAAAGTTCAGTAAAATACCAAAATTTGTTTGATCCATCAGATTTCCGAGGCTTTAAAGCAAAACGGATGCTGATGGTCTTGCAGTTGGTCTTCTCAAACAAATGTTATTCTCCCGCTCTGCTTCTCAAGTGAATTTCCAACAAATCGTTAACCTCTGATATTTTTACGGTCGAATGGCAAATGACAGCTACTACTTCAATTTTCAAAAGTGGAAAAAATTAGTTTCGTAACTACAGACCAATCTCGAAGCTCCTGTCGGTCTCTAAAGTAAGCTTGGGGTCGGGGAATAAGTTCGTTGCATTTTTTCCGAAGGCTTTTATTTAAACAGAAAACAATAATTATATCAATAAGTTAATCTATTATATATTCGCCGTTCCTGTTTACAACCTTTTCCCACCTCTCGATTGTTGACTCCGTTTCGCCAAAAATCGCTTGGTTTGGTGTCAAAGAAGTTGTTGGCCAGTTTTAAGAACCTCTTTGTTATCGAATGCAACGTCCTTCATATGGTTTGACACGGAGCGAAAAAGATGGTGATCGCTCGGTGCAAGTTCCGAAGAATATGGCAGATGCTAAAGGATCTGCCATTGGAGCTCTTGGAGTACGGCTTTGACGACTTGTGCAACATACGCCTGGCGTTGGCGTGAATGAATATGATTTGACCATGACGATCAGGTCTTCCTAATCGAATGGCCTCATTTACGCGGTGTAGCTGGGCAATGTAGAGCTCCTTCTTGCCGTGGCCGAAACATTCGTATCGAGCATTTTCCAATGCACTGTGCCATCCCAGTCCCTCCAAGCACATATTGGAAGAAGATCCGGCTTGATACTCGGCTTTGGCGATCTCCTGGAGCCACCCACTCCTTTCTTTGCTTTATATTGAGGTACAGGCACCATTTCTCTTCCCCCGTGATGATTCAATACAAACAGCGCTGTTTATGACCGCGTGTTGCTCGTTGGCGGGCGAGATGCTGAGAAGCAATTTGAAGATGACTTTCTTGGTTTTTTTCGTTGAGCTCGTAAGGCACGCAGGCTTCCAATTTTTCAGTAAATACCATTGAATGAAAGTAAGTACCATTGAATAAAGCTCATTTTTTCCGCCAATTCACGACTGGTTTGTCGACCTTCTTCTTCAAAAGTGCTTAGAGACAGACGTTCTTCGTTGAATTCAAAAGGTCTTCCGCTGCGGAATATGCCATCGACATCAAAGCCTTTTTGAACTTGGCAAACCATTTCGGTGCAGTAAACTTGCCTATAATACCTTCCCAATATACGTCGCAAATGTCCCAGGCTACTTCGGATCTGCAAGTTAAGTCCATTGCTGCTCAGAGCGCTATTAGGTTGAAGGAGATTGGCCTCTGGACGAAACTTCCTGTAGGACATAGTAACATATTGAAGCAGATCTCTCCTTCCTTTTCTGTACTTCGCACTGATCTCTCCATCCGCAAACTGGGTTTTGAGGGTTGTACTAGGGCTACCTTTCCGAGCAGGAAAGATTGGAAAGAGGGGAGAACCGGCACGGATATAGATAGGTACCTCTGGCTTCACCGACGGATCCAAGATGGAATCTGAAGTGGGAGCGGGGGTTGCATCTTGTATCAGCCAATATTTCAATCTCTTTCAAATTGCCGGAAACGAGCAGAGTTTTTCAAGCAGAGGTCTTTGCGATCCTGTAAGCATCCAAACTGCTTAGGGATCGCTGTTGGGAGAGAGATATAAATACCGACAGAGCCGATTTCAGTTGCACCTTCTAAGACATCGCTGTCCCCTTGACCGTTGTTAAAGGGAAACTGCACAATTTCTTTCTTCTAAAAATCGCAAGACAGATGGAAGTCTGTCTCATCATGTGCTATTTCAAAAACCCTCAATACGATAGAAACAGAACGCTTAAGGTTATGAGAGTTTCCCGCCATTCAATTTCCAAACTCATTGGTGTGTTCACTGGTCATCGGGTGATCGGTTCTCATGCTGGGAAACTTGGAATTCAGTACAACCTCTATTGCAGAAGCTGTGGGGATATTGCAGAGAAAGAAACTGTTGAGCACTTTCTCTGCAAATGTCCGGCTCTGGCGACTAGGCGCTTGAGACTCCTTAGCGTGCCCTTTGGGAATGACTTGAGGAAATTCTCCAGCCTATTATGTTGGTTACATGTCAGACTATCAACCCATCTCGTGTTGGCTGAAGTGACAATGTTGCTTGTACCACACAGTTTTTGGGTTGAGGAGATATACCTACAATCTCTAAAGGGAGGCGAGAGGTAATGTAACCATGAAGAACTAAAGGAATTGTCTGTATTTGAAAGTATGTCGTGTAACACAGACGGCCTCTTACCATACTCCTTAAGCTTAGATGAATGGGTCCCTTGGGTCCCACTCTGTCGAAACAGCTTGCGTTCTGGGCCTGCCGTTACATGAGATTGACGGCGACAACTGATAGATTTATTGCGCTAACCAGGAATATGTACCTGCTAAAACAACACCACTGATATTTTTACTAATGAACTGGAACGACCTTAGTGTGAAGAGGTTGATTAAAGGGGCTTAAGTGATCCCGGAACAACCAGGAAGATAACGCTCTAAGTCAATGGAGCTCAGTTCTATTTATTTCTAGGTTGCCACGTATGTGCTTAACATTTCTTCCACAAATTTAAGGGCATTGTTTGACATTTGTAAAAGTTACGCCGTCTTAAGTAAATCTACTTCTGAATGTGTTTTTGATTGTTTTCAGTTTTAAAAATGGATTTAAATTTTCAACAACGAGTTCGAATTAAATTTAGCACTAAAAACGGATTCAATGGTGCGAAAACCATAGAAATGTTGGGGAAATTCTATCGCTAATGATACTCTAAAGGAAACACCTGTTTACGAGTGATATAAATGCTTCAGATCGCGAAGAGTTCGTAAGTGGATGACGAACGTAGTGGCAGATATCGAAAACTGATGAAAGCTTCAATAAAGTTGAAAGAAAAGTTGATCAATAACCACAAGTTAACCATCAGAGAGCTGATAGAGGACTTGAGCACTGCTTATGGATTAGTTTAGGGCATTAAAGTTAATGATTTCGGCTGTGCGCCGTATTGCTGCAAAGTGGATCGCAAAGGACCTGAATTTAATGCTAAAAAACGACCGCGCTAATATCGCCAAAGTCTCGATTTCCAAGGCTGCATCCGACCCAAAATTCTCAAACGCATCATTACTGGGGACGGAATGTTGGTTTATGAGTACGACACGCAATCCAAACATCAGGCGAGTGACTGTGGAGCTCCGAATGAACCAAGACTAAAAAAACACGTCGTTTTCAGTTAAAAAAATAAAGCCTTGCTTACGTTTTTTATGGATTACAAAGGTATTGCACACCAAGAATTTGCCAGAAGGTTAGAAAGATAACAAGGACTATTATTGTATTTGGGCGTTATGAGACCCAATTGTGTGAAGGCATAGCACAGCGTCGCACAGTGCCATCATTATCTGGGAATTTTTGACGAAGAACGAAGCGGATGCCATCCAACAGCTAAGGAATTCATTTTATATTGCTCCCTGCGATTTTTTCTGTTTGGGTGAGTCAAAAAACCACCATAGGGAACGAGTTGGGAAAGGAAGTAATGGAAAAATTGAAGAGGGTTCTGATGTATACACTGAAAATAGAGCTCCGGAAATATTTCGAAAGCTGGATAAACGTTGTCTTAAGTGCGTGGCTGTTGATGGGGAGTACTTTGAAGGTGATAATATCGCTTTGGAGGAATTAGCCTGTATTTAGAATTTTGTGAATATATTCCCGGAACTTTTTAATCAAGATGGTATTAAGAAATTAAGAAAAAACACAGTTTTAATGGCGATCGAATGAATAAAAGATATGAACAGAAAAGCGTTGCCGTTCTTTCTTTTTTTCAAAATATTATTACGTGCACACCTAAGTTCCTGCTGTTTCTGCTAGTCGATTCTAACATAACCTAAACGTCCTAAACCAAGCTTAGACATATGATAACAAACTGATTCGACACATTAGTGATTTTGTTTTGGTATCACATACTTTTGGTTTTGTGAAAATGTCTGATTTTATGCCGAATAATCGTCATTTTCCTCATTCATTCGAAAAAAACGGCGGCTGGAGGGCATCGAGAGCTACAAAAAGTTTATGGAGATGCTACTTTAAGTGAAACAACGTACCGAGGTTGGTTCCGTCGCCTCAAAGACGGTGATTTTAATGTTGACGTCCGTCCGCGTGAAGGAAAGCCAAAAACCTTCGAGGACGCTGAATTGGAGGATCAATGAGGATCCGTGTCAAACACAAGACGAGCTTGCTTCAGTATTCGGAGTTACCCGCCGCTCCATTTCCAAGCGATTGCATTCTTTGGAAATGATTCAGAAACAAGGGACTTGGGTTCCTTATGAGTTAAAACCAAGGGATGTAGAACGCCGTTTTTTTGGCAGTCAACAACTGGTCCAGCGACAAAAAAAGAAGGGTTTTCTTCATCACATCGTGACGGGTGATGAAAAGTGGTTTCATTACAGCAATCCAAAGAAAAGGAAGTCATGGGAACTGCTCGGTCATGCTTCTACGTTGTCGCTTCGGCCGAATTTTGACGCTGCGAAGGTTATGCTATGTATTTGGTGGGACCAAGTAGGTGTTATTTATTATGAACTGTTAAAACCAAGCGAAATCATCACTGGGGATCGGTATCGACTTCAATTGATGCGATTGAGCCGAGCACTGCGCGAGAAGCGGCCGCAATATGCGGAGAGGCATGAAAAAGTGATTCTACAACATGACAACGCTCGGTCTCGCCGTTAAAACCTACCTGGAAACACTGAAATGGGAAATGCTACCACACCCGTCATATTCTCCAGATATTGCGCCGTCCGATTATCACCTGTTCCGATCGATGGCACATGGTCTAGCTGACCAGCAGTTCCATTCATATGAAGATGTCAAAAAATGGCTTGATCTGTGGATAGCCTCAAAAGATGAACAGTTTTACCGCGACTATAGACGAGATCTACCAGAAAGATGGGAAAAAGTAGTAGCCACTTGTAACCATTTTTTCAGAATAAAGTTGTATTTTCATCAAAGAAACAGCGGGAACTTAGTAAATATTTAGATTATTTGAGAGCACAATTAAGTAAAACAAAATGCCCACAATGACCCGTCGAATATGTACGAATATGTAATGAGAATATACGCGAATGCAGAGTGCGACATTTGCGGCATTCCACTAAAAAGCAACAATAAGAACAAACACATTTACTGCAATTGAAGTGCAGTTGCTGCTGTGGAGTTCATTGCAGTTGCTCTGCATAATTTACAATCTGACAAGGTCAATTTGTACTGCGCTCGCCTCGGAATGGCACAATACATAATGCATCTACATATACATACACACACACATGCATACTAGCAGTACTCATACACACATACATACATATGCACATTCATGTGGAAATGTCTTTCTATACGCGAAACAGAAGGAGTGCGCATTCTGGAGCAGGCAGGCCAGCATCGCCACTCCACTTCGGCAATTTGCTAAAACGTGTTGCAGTTGAACTTTGCGGCACCCAACAATGGAAAAAGGCAGCGAAAGCAGCAGCAGCGGCAGCAACATCTGCCGTTGTTGCATGATCTAAATATGCACATCTCCATCATGCATATGCCATGCCACATAATACTCGTACTGCAGCGCACAAACAGCGAGTAACGTGCCACAGCGCCACTGCAACATTCACTGCATTCACTACACCAGCAGCGGTGGTGTGCAGAGCCACACACCACACATTCACGCGTGGCAATGCACGGTTTGTTGACTGCTTGGATTTGCTCGGAGACGCGTTCCATATCGATGCCAGTCGCTGGCTTGCAACCAGCAGTTAGTGGCCAGCGAGATATGTAATACAGTGTTGCACGTTGATATGCCTAGTTGTTGTTGTTGTTGTGGCTATTGCGGCTATGAGTGAGCATGAGCAGCTCGAAGAATGCATTTAGTCTCCAGTTACAATTGTTTGGATAATTCTGTGCAGGCGTAGTTCGTTTCAGTATTAAAAAAAAAAATTTATAAAAAAAAATACAAAGAACAAAAAAAATAAGTACCGATTTGGTGTCCTCTTTAAAAGCATGTGATCATATATGTGTGTATGTATGTATTTTTTTCCGTGCCGTAAAGAACAAATTTTCCGCATATTAGGCGCTTTTGTTATTATTGTTTGTTATTATTGTATTATTGTTTGGAGTATGAAGAAACATTTTGAACGTGACAAATGCTCCCCATGAGATGAGTTCATTTCAATGGCTTTGCATGTAGTTGTGCTGTATGTGTGAAATTGTAAATTATGCTCTGCGGGGAAACCCATTAATACTCGCACAGAATTTAAGTTGAACTCGTACAAGGTGGGGCAGTAGGAGTATAAAAACAAAATTTACATGTACTATGTAAACTCCTTTAATTGATACCTCTATTCACCGGAAAATTCCCTTGGACGGACATTTGTCCTACACCGAGTCTTACGTATCCAAAAAGCTACCCTTACTTGACTGGACACCTCTCTTAGACGGACAAAAGCTGGCTGCCGGTAAGTGTCCACTCAAGCGGGTTTTACTGTAAAGTCAAACCTGTTTTTCTGCAGTAGAGTGGGACTGCATAAGTCTCGCTTAGAAAATATGTCGAAGCTTCTCGAAATAGCAAGAGAGCAAGGCGAATCTATTAAAGGTAGTGTTGGTAAATCAGCTGATTTGTTTTTTCTTCCTTTCGCCGTGTCCATGTAGCAATCAGCACAGAATAAAACAAGACGAATTCATTTTTTTGTTTTCTACTTTTCCAATACTTTGCCGTGACAATCAAACGTACAAAACATTGTTGTTGGTCTAGTGCCACCACCTTTAATGAATGTGCCTTGCCAGAAAGTTATTCCCAAACAAAATAAATAAGGCGTTTTTCAATAGGTGCACTTCAACTTTTTTCCGATAGGGCAATATTTTTTATTTTTTGCTTGTCATTTGTAAACTTCATTAGTATACATTTGATCATGGAACGCTACACACTTGAGCAACGATTGCAAATTGTGCAAATTTTTTATGAAAATAATCGTTCTGTTGCTGCTACTTTAATCCAGATTTTTTCCAAAAAATCATCTTCACTGATGAAGCTCACTTTTGGCTCAATGGCTTTGTCAACAAGCAAAATATGCGTTACTGGGCAGAAAGCAATCCACACGTGATTCATGAGGCACCGTTGCATCCCGAAAAAATCACTGTTTGGTGCGGTTTACATGCCGGCGGCGTAATTGGCCCATATTTTTTCGTTGACGAGAACGATCGCCACGTTACTGTGAATGGAAATCGATACCGCGACATGATGAACGATTATTTTTGGCCGCAATTGAATGGTATGGACTTAGACGACATGTGGTTTCAACAGGACGGGCCACAAGCCACACAGCACACGCTACAATTGATTTGTTGAAGAGTAAGTTCGATGAGCGCATTATTTCCAGAAATGGACCGGTCGATTGGCCGCCGCGCTCGTGTGATTTGACGCCTCTAGACTATTTTCTTTGGGGTTATGTGAAATCATTGGTCTACAGTAACAAGCCGGCGACGATTTGTGAGCTCAGAGCCAATATTGAACGCGAAATTGCTGGAATTTCGGCCGATTTATGCAAAAGAGTGGTCGAAAATTGGGTTCAACGATTGGACTTCGTAAAACGTGCACGCGGTGGTCATGCAAAAGAAATCGAACTTTCATACTTAAATGTATATGTTCAAACTCGATAATAGAAAAAAAAATTAGTTAAAAAAGTCAAACCGTTTGTGCTTTATTCAAAAAAAAAAGTTGAAGCGCTCTTACTGAAAAACGCTTTAATTCAATTTCACATTCAGACATTTAAGAAAAATTTAATTTCTCATTTTAAAGAGGGAACATTTTTCGAAATGTACATAATCCGACGGCTGCCGTAGCCGAATGGGTTGGTGCGTGACAACCATTCGGAATTCACAGAGAGAACGTAGGTTCGAGTCCTGGTGAAACTCTAAAATTAAGAAAAACATTTTTCTAATAGTGGTCGCCCCTCGGCAGGCAATGGCAAACCTCCGAGAGTATTTCTGCCATGAAAAAGTTTCTCATAAAAAATATCTGCCGTTCGGAGTCGGGTTGAAACTGTAGCTCCCTCCATTTGTGGAAGAACATCAAGACGCACACCACAATTAGGAGAAGGAGCTCGGCCAAACACCCAAAAAGGGTGTACGCGCCAGTTATATATATATATATATTAGGGCGGGTCGATTTAAAAATCACTCATTGCTCTGTGAAAATCGTATTCTAGGGATCCATTTAGAGTGCTCCAATCAAGTCCAAATGTATGACCGACCCTCACTAACTTTGGACAGTTGATCCACCCATGCCAGTGGCACACCCCCTGGAGCTCCCCTGGGGGGTTCCCCATACACTCATTTCAAAATATCACCATTTTTGGCCTTTACATGAAAAAATTAGCTAAATGGCTATGTTTTTTCTTTATTTCTTTTACCATCCTAGTATGATACTTCTCATCAATTTTATCTATAGTTAAAGCATCATCTTTTCTGCCATCGAATGAAAACGCTAACAAATTGGTATCGTCTAACCGTTTGCATTGCATTCCAGTGATACCTTAATTGTTGAAATGGTTGCAAAAAACGCGCATTTCTTAAGAAGGCCCCTACCCAAAAGTTCGACCCAAATTGGGGGACATCAGAATTCGTTTTAGAGGTATGGTTCCTTCGGCAAAGTTTCTTATTTTGATCCCTAGAATATGATTTTCACAGAGCAATGGGAGATTTTTTTGCCTCCCCACAAATCCACCCGGCCTAATATATATACATAATCCAGTATTACTCGTCGTAGTTCAAAATGCCAATAACAAAGTAGGCCATTGAATAGTAAAGTCTTCTCTTGACGAACAAAACTACTTTTAAGGCTCTCATCAAGCCCGTCCTAACGTATGGCACAGAAGCGTGAACGATGACAACATCCGATGAGGCGTCAATGGAGTGTTTTAGAGAAAGATTCTGCGCAAGATTATGGGACCTTTACACGTTGGCAATGGCGAATATCGGGGGCGGTGGAACGATGAGCTGTATGAGCTTTACGACGACTTCGACATAGCGCAGCGAATAAAGATCCAGCGACTATGTTGGCTAGGTCATATCGTCGGAATGGATACAAACGCTCCGGCTTTGAAAGTATTTGATGCGGTACCAGCTGGTGGTAGCACAGGAAGAGGAAGGCTTCCTCTGCGTTGGAAAGATCAAGTGGAGAAGGACTTGCCTTCACTTGGTGTGTCCAACTGGCGCCGGTTAGCACGAGAAAGAAACGACTGACGCGTTTTGTGAAACTCGTCCAAAATTGCGTAACCGATTATAGCGCCAATCAAGAAGAAGAAAAAGAGAAAGTGTCAATTGTTCACCGCTTTTTAATATAATAAGTGAATGACTTCGATTGTTTGAAACTTTTGCTAAAAGGCGTTGCATTCCTTTTTTGATGGCCCGAAAGCAGGCAGCCCTCTCACTGAATTCATGGTAGTACGATTCTCATAGATTCTACGAAAAAAGCATCACTGGGTTCGGATGACTACGCAGGAATTTCGTTATTCTTAGAGAATTTAGGAATTTACAGAGAATTTCTTACGACGAGCTCTGCTTGTCGAAAAAAAGTTTTTAAAATAAAATTCAGTAGGAAGAACTACTTTTTTTGCAAACTTATAAAAATATGGTAAATTAGTAAAATGTGTGTATTAAGTTTCATAAACTGATTTTTTTTTTTTGTTTTGGTTGTTAAAGTACAGAGGGGCGCAAAAATAATCATGCAATTTTGTTTTGGAATAAATTTTTAATAAATTTAAAACAAACAAATAATTTGGGTGATGGAAAACGCGCATACAAAGTTGATTAAGTCGAGATTATTTTCTAGAAATCAGGGTACTGAAATCCAAAGAAACGGAGCATTTAAATTGTTTTGTAAGAAAGATTCTAAAAAATATATACGAGTATATGGACCTGAACGCAGCAAAATCTGCAGGTGCTGGTGTTAGTTATGCCTACTTTATGTAAGTATTTGTTGCAGGTGAAGTTACCCGTAAGGGAGCCTGTGAGAGTGCGAATGCTCTTTTTGTTTAACGTGAGAGCCATGTTAGCTCTTTTAGCATTGAAATTTAGCAACTTTTTGGAGTGTCTAAGACCCTCTACGTTGTTCCAATGCTGATTTAATAGAGTTTTGGCAAAGTAATATATTTTACTTTTTGTTTTGGGTTATTTTTGTTAAATCCAAAATGGGACTAGGTCCGATGAAATTTACATCTGCCCCTTTTTTGGCTTGAAAGTCTGCCTTTTCGTTGCCGTCATATCTCTTATGTCCTGGTACCCAAATTAAAGAGACATTGTTTTGGATGCCAGGTTATTGAGTTCCTTGTGGCATTCTAAGAGAGTTTTTGAGTTGTGAGTATAGCTATCTAAAGCTTTTAGAACTGATAGGCTGTCCGAGAGTATTCTAATCTTTACTCTCTTGTGGTTTCTACGTTGCATGATGTTTGCTGCTTCCATTATTGTGTATAATTCCGCTTGGAAGATGGTGGTGTCCCTGGTGAGAGTGAATGATTTGTGGATTCTGGGCCCCACTACTCCTGCTCCTACACCATAAGGTGTTTTTGATCCATCAGTGTACCATTTTTGTGAATCATCATTCATCCATTTTGGGTTTGTTTTCCACTCGATCCTCTCAGGAAAGGTAACCAACCCTCTGTTTCACAAAAGGATACAAATCCTCCTTAGGGATTTATCCGATGTTCGCGCACAGACATCGTCCGCATATGCTTCGGCATGAAATCTTGCTAACAAGATCGTGTAAGGCTGATTCACATGATTTTCCACTCTGTTCTAAGCGTGTTGATTTCTACTAAGTGGACTTCTCGGCCATACTTTCCTTACTGTTAAGCTTCCTGGATTAATGTTGAGACGGCCAGGATTAAACACAAGAACTTAGCCCGAGTATAAAAATAAAATAGAACACCAACAGTTGATTTATATCTCCTTGTGACCAGAACGAACGGACAATCAAGTCAATATCGACCATAACTGGGTATCCTACAACTTTCCTTTTACCACTGCGGTATAAGATTTTTGGAGTCATTGCCCTTTCTTTGCGAAAAATAATATTTTGCTACTGTTAGTGGGGTGAACGGGAGTTCTAGAAACGTTTTGTTTTATTCGGGTGTTGACAAGATAGATGAAAAGTATATTTACAGGCCTGTTTTACATCCCAATTCTGACAGTCCCATACTTCCCTTTTTTGGTTTTTTTCCAATTTCTAGCAAGGCCAAATCAATTATTTTACTTCTGAGGATTCAAAATTCCATTTTCTTGATCGAAATTGGAAAAACGATAATTTTGTAGGAGGCGTAAGTTTTTCGAATCGAAAACAGACCTGATGAATTACTGAATACAAAACCCTATTCTGCGGCGAATTGGCATAAAATCTGATTGTTATTTTTATTTGATTAAAATTTTTACAGAATAACCAACACGTGTCGAGTATTAAACTTTCAAAGCAAAGACGTTAGAACCGTCGAACTCTACAATAAATTGGAAACGCATTGAACTACAAGTGCCGCCACTTCATTGGCTGCTGATTGCCAGGAAGGCTGCCGTGGAACATCAATTATTTTTTGAAGATATGCATTGGCACACAGCGCCATCAATGTGTTAGTACACGTAAATACATACATAAGTTGTATAACACGTAACCATTGCTATTCACTTGAAAGGGGCGGTTGGCGCCTGTAAGTATGCAAATGCAATGCAGTTTATTTTCAAGCGCATACGAACTTCTGACACGTGGCCTGGGTGCCCTATTGAAATTTATGAATTTGATGTCAAACAAAGTGTCAGAAGTAATTTTCGATGATGGAAGGTTGCGCGTGGAAGGAGGAGAAGACAACAAAGGGGAGTTAAAAATATTAGAAAATATAACAAATATTCCAAGTGAAGCTGGTTGAGGTGATTGAAATTCTTGAAATTCAAATTTATTTTAAGAAAAATGTTGAATTTAAAATGAAAAACTAAAGCAACCTGTTGCCAGCAGATCCAGCACAGCGAGTGTAAATTCCGAACTTTAAAATAACAGCCATAAAAGCATAAAGTTTAGGAGTTGCTGCGAAAAAAAGTTTCTAAAGAAAAACTATACAGACTTCAAAGTAGTCAAAAGTGTTTAAGGAAAATGCAAAAAGTAATAGTTTTGTAGTTTTAGTTGCGCTGCACTTTGTTACTGCGCTGTAAAAGCATAAAGGCGGCTGGCCGTTAACCTCTGGGGAAACGGAAATTGGTCATTATGGTGCATTGCTGGCGGCCAAAGCTTTGGCTGCCGGGCCCGGTGGCTCTCGGCTAGGCGACAAAATGCGCTGTCTGGCTGCAAATACTTGTATATCTATGTGGAAACTTGCAACATTATATGCAAAAAGTGCACAAAAAAGAAAAAACAACAAAAGTGCGAGAAAATTGCAGTGAGTGCTGGACAAGGCCCCAGCATTCGCTATTGAACAGGCAGGCTGGTCAGAGCAAGAAATACATTTGCTTTTCACTGCCTTGGCGCCAGTATTTTCGAACTTCCTTTCCCCCACCCCCTTTCCCCCTCCCTACACAGGAATATTAAAGCTGCTTCGTAATAAACCGAAAAAAGTCTCCAGTGTTTGAGTAAAAAAAAAAAACCCTGCAGAATTATGGCCAAAGTCAAGGCGAAATCTTAAAGTAATAAACTTGTATGAAAAAGGAAAGAAAAGCACGAAAGTATGCAAGAAAAAAGTTTGGTAGGAAAAAGAAAAAAAGAACGAACAGAAAAAAAACACAAAAAAACAAAGGAAAGTAAGAAATATTACAGGAAATTCCCGCGCGCCAAAGAAGTTAATGGGCGCAAGTGAGCAGGAGCCGGAGCTGTACTTAGTTGGAGAGCAGCGAAAGGAGGCGGCGAGTTGCAAGCCACATCCACAATGCTGGCATGTCAATGACCACAGTTGACCCACTTCCAGACGCCACCGCGTAATAATGAGAAATAAAAATGCAATAATGACGGCGGCGCGTCGTGGCCAAATTAAATTAGCAAATGGCGCTAACGCGCTTGACCAGACCAGACGCGCCCCCGAACGCACAGGCGCACCAATGACCCTGTCACCTAGGAAAAAAAAAACAGAAACAAGAAAAAATTGCTAATAAAGAAGGCGACAAAAATGCGCGTAAGAACAAAGAAAATGGGGGGAAAAAAATATTCAAACGCAACTTTCCCGCAGCGAAAGAGAATCGATGACTAGCGCTGGGTTCAGTGATTGCCTACATCAAGGCGCTTTAAGTGAAACTTCGTTTTTTATGCAAACAATGCTGTCAAGCCTTAAAGTTGTGAAAGTAAATATTTTGTTTTTCTTGTATTTTTTTTTTGCCAATTTTATAACAGCAACGGTTCCACGTCACAAAGCGCGTGCATTGTGCGTTTAATTAAATATGTATTTAAGGCTAAGTTTCAGGCACTTTGTCCAATAGAGGAGTACACTTTGCGCGTAATATCGCTTGTAATATTCTCTTTTAGTGCACTTTTTAAGCGGCAAGTACTTGCAGTACTCAAAATTTCACTTTGTTCTTGGGAGCCATTTTTATTGAGTTGTCTCAAAGTGACTGGTTGCGCCGCTATTTGTTTTGGGGCTTAAGCGCTTACGAAAAACCACTTGGAAAACTTAATCAAAAACTATTGTGCCGCCTTTGTGGCATTTAGAAAATGCAAACAATAAAAAATCTTAACTTTTAAGCCCCCTTTTACTGGCTTTGAGCGATTTTGCTACTCTTCCTAAGTGGCGCATATTGCAAACTCAACAGAGTACCACAGGTTGATGCAACGTTGCAGAAAAAAACAACGACATAAATTTAGTTATTCGTATAGTGGCTTAAGTTCCACAAAGAGACGTTTTTGAGTTAAAGGATGCTGGAGGATACTAGGAATACGTTCAACGTTAGAGTCTATAAAATGGTGCTTTCGGAAGGGAAAAAAGGTCTATGAAGAATTTGAGTTATGCACGCACATTAAGGCAGGGTATAAGCGCCAATTATATATAGTTATGTATATGCACATTAAGGCGGCTTAACATTTTTTCGACACCAATCTTAACCGATTCAGTTTCTATATAAAATTATAAGCAAAAGTCTATTGTTGCATAGCCGTAAAGTCAATTTCGAGATCCATAAATTTTAAGAAAATCTATTATTATGATTAACAAGAAGTTAATTAGAAGTTAACAAAGACCAGCCTTTACTTAAGTACTATGAATGTTATTTTTTTATACAGACGTGAGCATTTTTCGTTTTGACTAATTTATTTTTGTAACCTATTTTTCATTTAAGGATTTACAAAGCAAAGTATTTGTAGTTTTTTTGTATGAAAATAAAAAAATAACTTAGAAAAATTAAAAAAAAAATATGTGAGGTATCGATCGCAGTAGCTGACATTCGTTTGCAGCGTAAAGATCATATTTTATCTGACGTCAAAATGTTTCCGTTCGCCCCGAAAAAACAGCATTTGCGAGAAGTCCTGAAATAATAATGAAACCTTTTAAAGAAAAGTGCAGCTGAAACGTGTCGTATATTGATCAATATTTACGGTTATCACGCTCCACCAAATACAACTTGTATAGAGAGGCGTTTCGACGCTTCCAAAGTGGCAATTTTGACGTGAGTGATAAAGATCGCGAAGGGGCACCGAACAATTTAGAGATACTAGAACAATTATTGGATGAAGACACATGTCGAACCCTGTCTAAAGAGTTTGATGTTGGCTTATCAACCGTCGGTAAACGTTTGCACGCGATGGGAGTGGTCCAGAAAGCAGCTAACTGTAACTGGGTGCGACATCAATTGAAGGAGAGGGATATCGAAGGACGTTTGGTGAGGTGTGAGATCCGTCTTGAACGGCTCAAAAGAAAAGGTTTTCAGTATCGCATCGTTGCTGGCGGTGAAAAATGAATATAATACTTTAATTATTTATTATCAATTATTATCTAACAGGTGGCAACCTTATTCAAAAATACATTCAAAATTAATATCTTTCATAGTTCTTTCCTCTTTTTATATTTTTCTTTTATTTTATTTAGAAATTTCTTAAAAATATGGCAACCCCATTCAAAAATATTTTCAAAATTATTACCTTTCGAAGCACTTTTTTCTTTTTATATTTTGGTTTAATTCTATTTATTTAGCTTGAACTAAATTTTTCAATCAATCCTATTCAAAAATATTTTCAAAATTAATATCTTTCGAAGCGCTTTTCTCTTTTTATATTTTTGTTAACTTTATTTTATTTATTTTACTTAAACTTAGTTTTTCAAACAGGTGGCAACCCTCTTAAAAATATATTTGAACTTAAAATTTTTCAAAGTTCTTTTCTCTATATTATATTATAGTTCGTTTGTTTTTTTTATTGTGCTTGAACTAAATTTTTCAGACAGGTGGCAACCCTGTTCAAAAATATTTTCAACATTAATATCTTTCGAAGCGCTTTTCTCTTTTTATATTTTTGTTTAATTTTATTTTATTTATTCTACTTAAACTTAGTTTTTCAAACAGGTGGTAACCCTCTTAAAAATATATTTGAACTTAAAATTTTTCGAAGTTCTTTCCTCTATATATATAACAGGTGGCGCTAAAGTAACCCTCCTATCAGAAAATGCTATAAATTTTGCCATTGGCCCCTAATGACAGTTCTGTTTTGACATTTGTGTAGTAAACACATGCGAAATACACGTTAATAAACAATGTTATGCTACACTGCTCCAGAACGCGGGATATTGCTGACTATTTATTTGACCAATAATCGGTCGGTGACTTTGGCACAAGGATGCATTTCCCGGATGCCTAATCTCCCGTTTTGGCGATTTGCACTGGCCAGCTCCAGACTTCTTTTTGTGGAGCTTTTTGAAGTCGCGGGTTTATGTCAACAAGCTTCAGACTTTTGCAGCTCTTAAAGACAATATCCGTCAAGAATGTGAGGACCTATCGCCGGAAGTTTTGGCAAAAGTGATGGAAAATGCCATAAAGAGGACTCAAATGGCAATCAACTGTGGTGGCGGCCATTTACATGACATCATATTCTCGACTTGATGTAAAAAAAATTAAAAGACCAAATAAAAATAATCCACAAGAAGAATCAAAGTTTTTCATTTTTTTTTAAATTACAGCCAAAAAATTTCGCAAGGTTACTTTTGCGCCACCTTGTATTATAGTTCGTTTGTTTTATTTATCGTGCTTGAACTAAATTTTTTAAAACAGGGGGCAACCCTTTAGATAAATGTTTTCGAAATTAAGCTCTTTCCAATCCTTTCCATTTGAAACCAGAATTGTGAAGGTATTAATTTATCTTTTTTAACAGCTGTCGAAAATGTGGGAGCCTGCCAGCTGAATCAAGTCCATCGATAGCGAAAAATAAATGTTCATGCTTCAAAGGATATGTTGTGCATCTGGTGGGATCAGAAGGGTGTCACCCTGAACCCTTTAAACCATCTGAAACCATCACTGGCGATCGTTACCGACTGCAGCTAATGCGTTTGAATTGAGCTCTCAAAGAAAAGCAGCCGGAATGGGACGATAGATAGAACTGATTTTGCTGCATGCCAACACCTGTCCACACGTTGCTAAATCGGTCTAGAAATATTTAAAGGGACTGAATTGGGAATACACTCGGATGTTTGATTGGTTAATACACTCGGATGTTTGCCGCTTTCTCTTTACACTCGTGCAAAAAACTATATTTTTATTAAAAAAAAAAGTTAACGAAACAATGTTGCATGAAAAATGTTGCGAATATTGCAAAAAAGTTGGTTAGGTAAGGTTTTTGTGGCAGTCGGTTTAGAATAGCCAACTCACTTAGACCATGTAGGTCCGTTTTGGTACCACTTTGTAACACGAGCACCTCAGTGTTTATTCATCAATGTCACCAATTAGACGCTCTTATGAAGCTTATGATAGGTGTTATTCCAACACTAGATAGTTCCGAGAGAGAGTAATAATGGTATTTTCCTAACAACTTTGCTCTACTTTTATTGAAGGCTGGATAATTACAGAGTAAGTGTTCAACTGTTTCTTCCTCTTCCTCGACTCTACAACTTCTGCAGTATTCGTGCGAAAATACTTCTAGCCTAGAAGAGTAAGCCATGACCTTTGAGATGTTCTCTCTTGAGAGGTTGAGCGATTCTCCTGCTCTTTTCTTATCTATTTGATGCCAAATTAGACTGGTTGTAACACAATCAATTTCTTCTCTGCATGATCTATTGGCCTCCTGGAGAATATTACTTTTTGTCCTTAATTTGATAGTTGCCATAGGAATTCCAATACTGCCTCTGTTTTCAAGCAGTGGACGATTAGTATCCTTTCTGGGAGCTCATTGGCCTTGCAATATCTTTCAATATCTCTATGTTCCACAACTCATATAATGCTGACTTGAAGACGGTGCTAATATCATTTCGAGTTGCCAGACATTCCTGAACAACCTTTGATTTCAGTATAAATGTCTCCATTCATTGGGAGGCCGTCCGAGAAGATATTTATCGTTGTATTTGTTACGTGTGTGCTAGGTACACAGTCACCTCCTTTATGGCTAAGAATTCCGCCTGGTAGTCGCTAGAGTAGTCCGGAGGTCGGAGTGATAGTTTTAATCCTAATTCTAAGTAGGCAACTGAGTAGTAAAGACCTCTCTCGACGAACAAAACTAACACTCTACAAGGCTCTCATCATGCCCGTCCTAACGTATGGCGCAGTAGCTTGGACGATGACAACATCCGATGAAGCGACGCTTGGACTATTTGAGAGAAAGATTCTGCGGAAGATTTTTGGACCTTTGCACGTTGACAGCGGCGAATATCGCGGGCGATGGAACGATGAACTGTATGAGCTTTACGACGACATAGACATAGCGCAGCGAATAAAGATCCATGGATACAAACACTCCGGCTCTGAAAGTATTTGATGCGGTACCAGCTGGGGGTAGCAGAGGAAGAGGAAGGCCTCCTCTGCGTTGGAAAGATCAGGTGGAGAAGGACTTGGCTTCACTTGGTGCGCCCAATTGGCGCCGGTTAGCACGAGAAAGAAACGACTGGCGCGCTTTGTTAAACTCGGCCAAAATCGCGCAAGCGGTTATCGCACCAATTAAGAAGAAGAAGAATTCTTTTGAAAAAACTCCATAGCCGACTTTATTTTCTAGCTTGGATCCATTCGTATAAAAATGTATTTCCCAATTTCTCTATCGTTTTTGAGTTTGCCACTCTCTTCTTGACGGGATGTTAATCTTGAAGAGCCTGTAGAAGGTCGGTTTAGGAAAAGAGTAACCGATTTCTTGATTATAACTACTCAAAGTGTGTAGTATAGAAGCGTGCCGGAACCGCCGAGTCTTCCATAGCGCCATACGGTTAAGTCTAAGCGCTGAAGCGGCAGCCACGTGTTTTCCTACCAGATTTAGAGCAGGTAAGTTGACTAGCACCTCGAGCACTTTATTTGCGGTAGTCCTTAAAGCACCGGTAATGCATAGAAATGCAGTTCTTTGGACCTGGCTCAACTGTTTCTTATCACTTGCCTTTTGAGTTGATGGCCACCACACAGGTATTCCATATAGCAAAATAGGCCGAACTACCGATGTGCAAAGCCAGTGTGCGATACGAGGTGTTAATCTCCATTTGATTCTGACGGCTTTTTTGCAGGTGTGCAATGCAGTGTTGGTCTTTTGAACCCTATTCTAAATATTAGGTTTCCACCCAAGTTTCCTGCGTAATATGAGTCCCAAGTATTTAGCATTCTCCTTCAAAGGAATCTCCACTCCCCTGAAAATTAGCGGGGAAACTGTGGGCAGTCTATATTTACTTGTAAAGAGAATTAGTTCAGTTTTACCGTTGTTTATTCAAAGTCCCCTAATCTCTCTATCCAGTTACTAAGCGTGGCCATGTTAGAGCGTAGAATATCCATGAGTGTGTTGGGATACTTGCTTTTAACCGCGATTGCCAAATCGTTAGCGTAAGCGGTAACATGGCAACCCCCTCTCTTTAAGGACAGCAGCAAGGAGGAGAGGCGAGAGGACCCCTACCTGAGGAGTATCTCTGCAGACCTGTCTGCTTATTATTGTGTTACCTAATCAGCCATTACCTCTCTTCTGACAAGTATAGTCTCGACCAGAATAGCAACATTAGATTCGGCTCCAAAATTTTTTAGAGCATCCCGTATGGTTCTTGTGCTAATATTGTTGAAGGCTCATTCAAAATCTTGTTTTCCCCCAACAAGTGATCGTAAAGCGGTTACTGCAAATTTGCCTTTTATGTAGGCGTGTGGTGCCGGGGGGAACTTGCTGATTTGTATATAACGCCCCGTATATACTCATCGACAATCCATCTAGAATTTCGGGGAGGTAAGACGTGAAACTGATAGGTCTGAAGTCATAAGATTAGTGTGTGAAGACCTGTCTGCCTTAGGTATGAAGGAGATTATCGTCTCTCTCCAATTAAGAGGAATGTAGCCACTATTTAAGCAACTTCTAACAATAAACGGAAATATTACATGAAGTCCCGTGGATTTATATGGACCAAAAGTGCTAACAGCCCATTGAATTTTCTCATTTGAAACCATTTGATTCCCTAGATTTAATTGCCCCCCAAATGAAGCAAAACTGAAGCCAATCTGGCAAAGTGGCACTAAGACGGTCCTAATGGAGCAGAATCTGCTGTCAATACCTTTTTCCCCAAATTTTCAACTTGCGTAGTTTTTTTTGTTTTTGTTGTAGTGGTGGCACAAAGCATTGAAAGACGAAATGTGGTACTTGTCTCTCAGCTCACCCATCCATGCTCCGTTTCTCTCTGTCCGTGGAACTACCGTTAGGCATTGCTTGGTGGAGAGGGAGCGGCTTATTTCCTTTCTGCGAAAATTTGAGGAGATGGTCACTTGTCAACTAGACAGCTGCAGTACAGAAACATACAAGCAATGTAACGCGTAAAAGTCAAAATAAAGGATTCAAAAAATTACTTTATTTAGTTATTCAACTCCAAAATTGGATTACTAATTTTGCGCCATCTTGCATTTCTCAGGCTGCGCTTGTACCACACTTTAGGCCATGCTCGGAGAAGGCTGAGAATCGGTTCACACCACTGAAAATTTTAAACTTAAGCAAACCAAAACGTCATTTGTTTCTATATCAGAGAGCTTCTTTTATAAACGAAATCTATTCAACCTTTTCAGTGATTTATTTTTTAGATTAAGGGCAAAATTAATTAAAAAGTATTTGTGAAGTATTTTCAACTTTTGAGTAAAGTACCCAAAAAACACCCTTTTCGTTTATTTTTGTTAACGTAGCAGCTGGCATTATTGCAATTCGTCAAAGTTTACCTTAACAAAATACTTTTAATTAAAATGCGTAAACTCAAATTGTATCTTTTCGAAAGTGAACGATTTGGCTAGCAATAATAGTGGCACCGCTTTCCACACACACGCACACATAGAAGAAGTTTCTACCGAAATTTCAAACGGAAATCTGTTGCCACACCCAGCTGATGAAAAATGCGCGAAAACTTTTCAAATTGAAAATAAAACAATTGGCATGGAAAATGCGCGCAAAGACAATAAACAAAAATATCCGAACAAAAAAAGGAAACAAAATCACAAAAATAGACGAGGCATTGAAAGGATCTAAATTTGAATTCATCAATGAGAAACGTAACAAAAAAGTTTCAGCGAACCCAAAGTGAACCCAACAACTCAACCGAATGGCAACTAAGCGAAATGGAAGGAGACGAATTGTAGCGAGTAGAACGAGTTGTGACGCGCGCAGCTAAGGGGAAGTTGGGGCAGCTAAAAGAAATTGGAAAAAATATATGAAAACCAATTGATTTTAACCGTTTTTCTCTGCCCTCCCACCCATCGCGCATTCGCTTGCATCCGCACTCGTACATTTAAATATGTGTGTGTGTATGTATGTCTCCCGTTCAAGTATACAATCGTTTTTCGTATGGGTTAGTGTGGGCAGCAGACAGGGAACGTGGAAAAACTTTTTCTTATCGAGTTGGCAACATATGTACCAACATATACATACATACATATGTACATATATGTATGTATGAATCAATGTACGTATGTATGCGTGCATGCTTGCTCCAAGTCGTGGAGCTCCCTCTGCTGTAACAGTTTCAACGTTTTTCATTGGCTGATATGCGCCTGGAGATGGGTGCTGCCGCTGCTGCACATACACACATCGACGCATGCACACAAGTGTAAGTACATAGTGTGGCCAATGTGACAGGATGAGAGGGAAAATAAAATAAATGCCGGCGATGTGAAATAAAAAATGACATTTGGATACTGAGAAAAAATGTGCAATAAAAGCAAAGCAACTTCGAAAAAGTATCGCATTGAGATTGAAGGAAATTGAATTGAATTGATAAAGGACTATATACACACACACACACACACACACGCATACACATATATAATCGTAGTAGTGGTTGGGCAAAGAATACGTGGGTGGGCAATAAGCAAACGAATTGGTTGAATTGTGTGACAGGTGGGGTTGATGGTCCGCTTGGGGTTGCTTAAGCCACAATAGCGAAGATGATTTAGTTGATGGGCGCAAGGAGAGTGTGGGCGGTTTTTTAATACTCTTATATCTGTCATATTGGGCATTGAAATAGAAACGAATGTGTTTTCTTCTCTAATAAGCTTATTTGAACGGATCGAAAAAAGGAATTATTCTGCGAATGCTTTTCATAAGGTTCTTTGCTTATTAGGTACAGTTATTGGTCTCTGCTTATTCGACTTCGACAAACAATTGGCTGAAGAATGAAAATATATTAATTTAAAACCGTGAATATAAAAAAGTGAATATAAAACTAGATTTGTTATATTTCCTTTTCTTCATTACCTTAGTGACACAGGATTGCTCACAGCCGCCCACCACAGCGGCTCCATAGTCGACTGCACTTGTATCTGCCCTGGATGAGTCTGTCTACGGAGACAAAACATCAACTATTTCTAGAAAGCATAAATACATCTCAACATATTTTATGCTAATTATAATAAAATAATACATGACATAATGTGAAGTATGTGGCATTGGAAGCTACAATTTTACTCCACCTGACCATCGGAACAGATGGTAATCCAAAGGTGCAATGTCTGTGGGGCAAGATTTCCCAATTCAGTCCCTCTAAATATTTCTGAACCGATTTAGCAACGTTGTGATCTAGCAAAATCAGTTTGTCATGTCTACCGCTTAAAGGGAATAATGAGTCATAATTTCTTAACGACACCTCTTTTACGAGGGTAGAGACGTATATAACCATATCCTATATATATTTGGATAACACAAGAAGCGAGGTACGCTGCGATTTATAATATCTTTTTTATCCCGTAATCTTGCTATTACAGGTCGCCGTAGCCGAATGGATTGGTGCGTGATTACCACTCGGAATTCACAGAGAGAGCGTAGTTTCGAATCTCGGTGAAACACCAAAATTAAGAAAAAAATTTTTCTAATAGCGTTCGCCCCTCGGCTGGCAATGGGAAAACTCCGAGTGTATTTCTGCCATGAAAAAGCTCCTCATAAAAATATCTGCCGTTCGGAGTCGGCTTGAAACTGCAGGTCCCTCCATTTGTGGAACAACATCAAGATGCACACCACAAATAGGAGGAGGAGCTCGGCCCAACACCCAAAAAGGGTGTACGCGCCAATTATATATGTATATACAATCTTGCTATTATCTCCCAATGCCTTAGGTGCTCACCAGCTAGATTTTACAGATTAACTTTTCTTGTTGCAACCTCAGCACTCAACCAACATAAAGTCCATTGTACTGCACTGGGGTTCCGGTTTTTAGTTTTCTTTAAATCTACCCGTCCTCCGAATAAATCTGAGTAGCTCTTGTGGTGCCAAGGAGCCACTTGACACATAAGTGCCAAAGACCTCCAACCTGATTCGAGCGAAGGCTGGGCAGATGCAGAAAGTAGTCCGCCGTCTCATCCTCCTCTTCACCTGCTGGACAGAGAGCACTGTTTGAGATGCCTACCTTTTCCATGTGCTTTGCTCGTAGAAAGTGACCGGTAATCAAACCAACAAGCTATCTACAGTCCCCTGATTAATGAGAGGAGCATCTGCGACAGTCGGTCGGATATGACAGGTAACATCAGGTTTGTTCATCTGCAGCCTCTTTCAGCCTGCTAAGCTCGCTTGTGGGTTGAATCACCTCCTAAGTTGGTTATTCACATAAGATGTTCATATTGCTTTGCCTCATAGCTCTCCGGACACACCTGGTTGGTATTCATAATCTGTGAGCAAGTTTTAGTTGGTCCAATCCAACATTCAAGGTTTGCAAAAGTTTTCATTGCCTGATGCTCCCCATGCACTCCATCACTTACTCCTCTACGAGTTGACCTACCTTCTTATTAACCTCAGCGGATGACCTTCATTTTTCTAACTCGGCGCCGACTTTATCGCATGCATATAATCTGGAGACCAAGTCACAAAATATACATAAACAGAATTGAACGGGTAGAAAATTTTTTTCTTAAATATGTACTATCTAAGTTCATTGAGATTTGCTGAACCAATTCCCCCATATCAATCTCGTTGCTTTTGATTAACCTAAAGCCTTTGGAAATAAGAAGTTAAGTATTCTCGTCTTCATTTGTTTATAAAATCATTAATGGAATTATTTGCTGGTCATTTCTTTTGGAAATTACCACAGGGTACTCTTCGTAGCTCTTTACCTTTCTTTGGCGCCAAATGTAAAACGGAGTATTCACGTAATGCTCCTCTTGTTCGAGCCTTAAGTGAATTTAGTTCGGCTACTATCCAGCAAGATTTTTCATCATCGAAAAGTGTATTTGCAATTACTTTATATTGCTTAGCTATTAAAATCATATTCGATAGTCATTCTACTTTTCGTTGTAAGTGTGTAAGAAGCCCGTTTTCATAGACCAAATAATAAAAATAAATATAGAATTTTTCTGCCATGAAAAAGGTTCTCATAAAAATAACACATCTCTCATTTGTCATTCGGAGGCGGTATAGAACCATCATCTCCGTTAGCTCTTTAATTTTAGCACTGATGCTGCGGTTGAGCTCTTCTGTTGTGGGCTCCTTTGCGACACTGCTGTACTGCATGCATGCTGACGCAGATCGGGTTCTTCCAATCAACGGAGACGAATGAGCCAGTCTCGAGCTCCTTTGAAAGGGGTTTTTTACCAGCTCCCCGCTGCTGTTACTGTCGTCTGCAGTCTCTTTTGGCAAATCCAATGATGGATTAATTGCTGCTATTGTATTCATAGTTGTTGGACCCCAACTCGTAAGCCGTTATCCCTATCCTGGTGCATAGTCACTTGTTCATGATTCCATGGTTAGCTTTGCAAGCAGGGAGGCCATGCGAGGGTTGACGAAGACTCCTTATGATAGCCTAAGTTCAGAGCCGAATCAGTGCTAACTAGGAATGTTACATCAAGACCTACGCCGACACTTAATGGCGACGGGATACGGAGCGTTCTTAGAGATTTGCCATAGTTTTAACGGGGTGGGGGCGGCTGCACCATAAACCTGAATGCCATTTTAGCTAGATTTCACTCTGCTTACTAAAGAAACAGAATAGTGCAGCCGTCGTAATTAAGACCTGACTGGGCTCGGTCTTAATGTAGATCGTATTAAATTAACAGCCGCCCCTAACATGGGGGACAGACGCTGACCAGGGAGCCACCCAATATGAGTCAGTTGCTTCTGGATTTTTATATTTTCACCATGCCTTTGCATGATGAGGGGGACACTTATTTTATTAAATGCGGTGTCGTTTCGCCTTTGTCACAGGAACCTCTTCGGATTAGCTAGCTTTTAGACCGCTTCCTCTGTTTCTGCCGCTCATTGTCGGGGGCTGCTTATTTGTTAGAACTTATTCGCAACTAACCTGCTACTACAGGCCGACCGGCTATCCGCAACCTGCCGACCCCCACGGTAGCCTAGAGACCAGCTTAGTCGCCCGATCCCTGGGGAGCGCGACCTCCGTGCGGTATAGAACCGTAGGCTTCTCCATTTGTGGTACAACAACAAAACGTACTACACAATTTGATGGATAAGCTCGGCTCAACATCTAAAAATGGATATATTGTATAATAAAAAAATAATATACACACAGTGGCTGAAGGCTGTCATAATATTATTTTACTAACTATTGATTATATTTCCAATATAAAATGAAGACAGTAAATGTGCCTTTCAAAGGACAAACCTCAGCGTAAATCACGGTAGGCCATATGCATCTCTTCACTAAAGTATTTAGAAATCAAGCATCAAGACTGAAGTCCCGAGCTCCCGTCAATTTCCTTTCTTCCTTACAGCGCGTCTGACTGTGAATTTCTTACCAAAGCAGATTCAGTCTGCCACCCTCCTACTCAGAGACATCTCAGAAATTTTATCCTCAGAAAATCTATTTTAAATATTAAATGTTAAAACGAACCGAAGATACTTCAATGACTCCACTAACTTGGTTGCGGAAACCTTCAATCAATTTCTAAGCGAAAAATTAAAAAAAAAATTAAAGTTTGAATCGAACCGAAGATATTCTACTTTCTCAAAACTTTTTGATCTATACTATACGTTGTCCGCGCATCACTACGAAACGACAATACTAAATGACGTAAAAAATTTTATACATTCATATTTTTACCCATTGAAGGTTATAGGCATGTTTTTATGACCTTCCCACAGCCCCCAGGCCGCGCCACCACTCTCATTCATCGCTAATAATCGAATACTTGCTTAAATTTAATCTGAAATATCTTAGTTTTCCCTATTTCCCACTATTTATAGCACACTCTAGACTTCATAATCCGCATAAGCTGTACAGCTATGACCCAAATGCAAAGTTCAAAAACGGTTATAGATAGAAAATTAATAAAAATATTTTTGCTTGATATTTTTCTGATTGGTTGTTTTGATTTTATTCAACGAGGCATAGAAACGGATGCCGGGTAAAAGTATTTAAAATTACATTCGAAATTCAATTTAAGAGACAGGAAGGTGAATTATTTACTATTTCAGACTTGGCGTGCTAAAAATAAATAAATAAAAATAATACCTGAAAAAAGCATTCGTGTCAACCAAATAACCGGAATGAAAAATTATATATATATAGATATATGAATGTTATGCAGATTCAAGACCCAACTACTCACGCTATTCCGTATCGTACACTCTTAAAAATGGATCGAAGATAAATGTAAATTGTCCCATTTCTACAAAAGTTTTCAAAATATTTTATTTACTCCATTCTTTATGCAGATTCGTTTCGTAAGATCACAATATGCTGACAAGAAGAAAATCTACATTATCAAGACAACCCACTGGGGCAAAAAGAAAGAAAGATGCAAGATCAAACGAGAGTGAACGACAACACGAAAACAGACTTTCATGCTTGACAGAAAGAAGAAGAGACATGGAGAACGCGAGCGGGGGCCGCGGGTTAAAGCTAGTATTGAATAAATCTCAAAATTTTGAAATTTTTTCCAAATTTTTTCAGTTGACTTTTACTTTCTTAAGCTTACAAATAAACAAATTTCCAGAAAAATTAAGGACAATGTCCAAAATACTTGGATCGCTCCCCTTAGATTAGATTACATAGATTTGGGGGGGGGTGGACAAGTCCAAGCACTCAGTCAGTAGTCCATTGTACTACACCCGAATAGATATCAGTAGAAAGAATAGAGATAGGAAAGATAAAAACTGGAGGGGGAAGAGTATGAACTTTTTCCATACTCAGTATATCGCAACTCAATATCCTAAGTCTGATTCTGGAAAATGCAGGACCGCTACAGAGAAAATGCTCTGCAGTGTCGTCATACTCAAGGCGGTATAGGCATATCGGGCTGTCTACGACCCCAATGGTAGCCATATGCTGACCGCAGACGTTGTGCCCTGTGATTACATCCATCAGCACTCTCCAGTCCTTTCTGCACTTGGCTACTCTGCACGAGTTCAACTCAGACCAACGACCTCACAATGTTCAGGCACCCAAATAAGACTAGCTTTGTTGCGTTTTGCAACACTCTTCAGTTGTGTCTTACATTCACCGACTAACTTTGAAGAGCAGCGTGGGTTAACAAGGGCTTTCAGTGCAGCTTGACTGTCACTAGAAATTCCAATACTGCTGCCCCGCTACTTTTTCTCAATTAGCCAGTACGCCACATTCAAGATGGCATAGACTTCCGTAAGGAATACCGTGGCCATCGGTCCTGTGGCATAGAAGTACTTACTGTCTTCGTCTAAGTACCATCCAGATCCGCTTCCATCACTGGTTTTGGATCCGTCGGTGTAGAAAGTGTGCTGACATCCCGTTAATAGGTTCCCTGGACTTAACCATTGATCTCTATCTGGGATCAAAACATCATACTTCCTAGCGAAGCCAACGACAGGCACCCGATTGCCTCGAGAACAGTGTGCACCGCTCCGACAACTGGTGGTATATCTGACAGTGGCCAGTGCTTATTTCATTTCCCCAGACTCCGTTTAACTAGAGCCTGTACGTCACCTTCATTGCTTCCTTTCGAATTTGAAGATCTAGAGGTTGCAAGTTCAGAATGGCATTAACGGCATCACCAGATGTCGTACTCATGGCACCTGTGATAGCCAAACACACACTTCTTTGTAGCCTGGTTAGGGAACCATAGTGGCTTTCCACCATCCTACAGAAGCGTATGTAATAACGGGTCTAATCAGGGTGATGTACAGCCCGTGTACTATCGCCGGTCTTAGACCTCATGTCTTTCCAAAGGTTCCCTTACACTGCCAGAAGACTTTTAGTGTTCGAGAGACCTTCTGCTCGACGTGCTTCTTCCAGGTAAGCTTACTATCTAGGATTACTCCTAAATATTTAACCTCAGAACACAGTTGCAGTGTTACCCCTTTCAATATGGGTAGTAATGCTCTATGTTTTAATATTTAGTGTGCTTTAATATTTAGTTTTCTCATAGAATTTTCAGGCCAGTTTTTGTCGGCAAGCCCCTTTTGCTTACATATATGGCTTATCGAGTGTTTGTAGGGTAGTCTACAAGCCAAGACAAAGCTTTGATGCTGTTCGTGTTGTGTTTAATGGGAAACTGTCTGGCTGAACATCTACTTCGTTTACAATTTTCGTCTATTTAAAAGTCTATAGCACTTTAAAATTCTAAATTTATATAGTCTTTGAGGCAAGTAGGTGTTAGGTTTTCCGGCCCCCTCGTCATCTTAAGCATTCTATTGAAATTGGACGTAATTGGTTTACTGCAAATTTCCAAGATTTCTTATCAATTTCTAAAGCAACTCCTTTCGTAGTGAGAATATTGATTGATTGCCATTTCCATCATATGAGTAGAGAAAAGCAAACATTTCTTCTTAATAAATATTAATGGAAAGGATAAAAAACCGCTAAGTCGCTTGTGGCTACAGTGTTGTCGTACCTTGCATGTTTGTTTTTCTTCTGTCTATCGAAATGGTTCAGCGCCTTTTAGTCTGCTTGACTACCATTCACTGGGGACCTTAAACATCAAATGGTGAGGGACTTGTTCCTCATAGCGGTCTGAGTACATTCGTACTATAAAAATAGCTTATCATTAAGACACCTGTTTTTATAGGAAGCCATAAAGGCACATACAAGAAACTGGGATAGAAACACCTAACAAAGGATCGAGAGTATGCATGTATAGATTCTTCTTAATGCTCATATATGTGCTTACATATGTATGTGCTTGTTAATCAGGTTAAAAAAGAGCCTCTGCCGAAAGGAATAACCGAAAAGATTACAATATTAGTATTTTTTACATCGTATTGCTACTGGAGGCAAACAAGTTGCCCACTTGCGTGGACTAATTGGACACAAAAATGCGGCGGGTGCCGACGGATTGCCGGCTGAGCTATTCAAACATCGTGGCGAGAAGCTGGTAAGGTACATGCATCAGCTAAATATGATCGGATTAAAGCATACCTGCCGATTGGAATTTAAGTGTGCTCTGCTCAATCCATAAGAAGGGTAATCGTGCAATCTGTGCCAATTATCGCATGATTAGTCTTCTAAATATCTCCTATAAGGTTCTAGCGAGCGCATTGTGTGAAAGGCTGAAGCCCACCGTCAACCAACTGATTGGACCTTATCTGGGCCGCCATAGACCAGATATTCACAATACGCAGTCTTGGAGAATGCCTATGTAAGGAGAACTGACACATTCCATCTTTTTGTTGGCTTCAAAAAAAGTTGCAGATGTATGAATTTGGAGTCCCCGAAAAACAAATACGGCTGTGCAAAATGATGGTGTATAATAGCAGCAGCGCCGTCAGAATTGGGAAGAACCTCTCCATGGGGTATGTCGATGATATTGATGTGAAGAAGAGGAAGGTCTCGTCTGAGTTGGAAAGATTAGGTAGAGAATAGACTTCACTTGGTGTGTCCCACTGGCGCCAATTAGCACGCGCTTTGTTCTAACTCTGCTAAAATCGCGTAAGCGGTTATCGTGCCAATCAAGAAGAAGAAGGACTATGTGAAACCGTTAATGAGGAATGCTACTAACAACAACCCATCAAATTGCCACGAGCATTGAATCAGAAACGGTCAAAATAGGCGACTAGACAAAAACCACTCGCAACCCATAAAAACCCATTTGGAAAATAATGGATAGTAAGTCTTACATTGCCCGTTCTGAATGCCTTTTGTGGCAATCAATCCAGAATGCCTTATGTTCAATACGATGCACTTCTATAAAGGTATAAAAAATAGGTCGATACGTTTTTAGCCTCAAACGATGAGCAGTACTATTGCGATAAAATGCATGCGCTTCTTTAAATGTGAAGAAAGGATGTAGCTTCCGATTGAAGATTTTTAATTTTTGTTTCTTCTGGTTACTTCTTTGAGGAGCATAGAGCCTCTATAAGGCTTATCCAACGTATAAGATTAGATGTTATCGTCTTAGCAATCGTACGTCTGAAGCTACCTGGATTGGTTACTATAATCAAAGTAAGCATTCAAACAAATTAGGTGATTAGCCTGCCGTTGTAGTTGGAAGACACTTTATACAGGGTTTGATTGAAAAGTAATGAGCTTTCCCGCGCGAAGCGTTTGCCAAGCGATCAACCGAATCGGCTGGTGGCGGAAAATGATCGTTGGACCTTCCCCTTCCACTAGAAACCGGTCCCAGTTCGCTGGCAACAGCGGTGCAGTCAACATCGCTCCGCGCGTGAAAGCTGTTTTAAAAGTGTGTTAGGATTTTGCAGTGGTGATCAAATTTTGCGTAAAGCTAAACAGTTTGTACCACCAGGAAGCACTGTAAACGCGGCATTTTACAAAGAAGTGTTCCTTCGGCTAAAAAACCGCGTCGCCCGGGTTCGGCCCGACCTCGTCAACAATTGGACCCTTCATCACGACAATGCGCCGGCTCACACCGCCTTCCTCTGCACCTCTGCATTGGCCAAGATGGGGGTGCCGGTGCTTCGCCACCCTCCCTACAGCCCAGACCTGTTCCCTCCGGACTTCTTCTTGTTCCCGCGCCTGAAAAGAAAGCTGAAGGGAGGCGTTTCGACTCCATCGAGGCGATCCAAAAAACTGTGACAGCCGAATTGAACGCGATTCCGGCGGATGAGTTTAAAAAATGTTTCCTGCTGTGGAAGGACCGCTACGGGCGGTGTATTGACGCTCAAGGGTCCTATTTTGAAGAATATTAGTTGTATAAGCCAAAAGGTTTAATAAAACTGCTTAAAAAAATAAGGCTCATTACTTTTCAATCAAACCTTGTATAAAATATGTTGCACTATCTTTTCAACATAAATTAACACAAAGTCAGGAAAACATGCTTTGAAATATACCTGCCCTCCAATAAATTCTTCAGAAACTAAAAAAAATTAATTAAAAAAATAAATTCTTCAAAATTTTAAATATGAACACATCCACTAAGGCCAACGAGACATCACAGCAAAGTTTATGCAAAGTTGCAACATTATAAGAGCAACAAGTTACCACAACATTTTGCACTTCACCACCATTTGAAGATAAAAAGTAAATATACGTGAACGCAAAAGGGCCAGCCAAAATTTGAAATCAAAGACAGATATTATTTGATATCCGCAGCCACTTAGCGGAGAGCTCATTTTAAATGCGTGGCTGTTGCAAGCAATTTGGCAACAACAGCGCGCCATGTCCAAAATAAGGCAATAAAAATTCTTTGCGTAAAATTTGCAAAAAAAAAGTAAAAAATAAAGAAAAACCAGAAAAAACAGCGAGACAACGACATTACCCAATACCACAGCCCCGAGAATTTCTGCGAAAAAAGATTGAAACAAAAGAATTTTATTACAGTAATTTTTTCCGCTTGAATTTCGCATCACTTTGACTGCGCACAATGAGCAAAAGCAACGCGAGGGACAGCGCAGGAGTGAGCCTGAAATCTTTAACAAATCTACCAGCAACATTTCCGCAACTCCACAAATGGCCACGCTTCGTTTCCGCCACTTTTTGAGCATTTAAGTTTTTATTAGCTGCATTTAATGTAGTTACAGCACCCAAAATGTTTGCATATTTAAAGGCGTGCACGCTAGTTGAGTTGAACATTTTTTAAAGCTATAAAGCCACTGAAGGGCGTGTAGAGTGCGTGCAAAAGGGCAAGAGCTCTTCGTTGGCAAAGAGCCACAGGAGCCAGCAGCAGCGCCGAAAATTGCGCTGACCTGCCCCAACACAGTTGGTCACTGGAAGACAATGACCATTAAACATTAGCTCGCTTCCAGTCTGCGCTGCGGTAGCTGCTATTTAGGGAGATTTTCAAGTGGCTTTAATTGATTTCAGTGGCCAACAACCTGCACTCTGCCGCCTCGCCTCACACTCCTCTCCATTGCACAGCATAGTTTTTGCACATTTTCTCGCTCATTATAATTGAGCAAATTCTCATCGACGTCAGTCCAATGTCTCCACCCGCTGGTGCTATTGGCTTGCTGCTTGGACGATGGCGCTGGTTTACGAGCCGTTGAGTCAGCTGGCTGACCGGCCGGCCTTCTTTGGCTACGTTTGTGCGATTTTACCTGGCATGGCTGGCATTGTTGCTATTGTTGTTCAATGCTTGTGAATGGTTGGACCGAATTCTGGTCGCGTGCCATATTCTCGTTTGAGGCGCCGCAGCACAACCGCTATTATTGTTTATTTCTTATTATTAGTATTTGTTGTTATTGTTGTAATTACTTTTGCTGTACAATAAATGACCCCTTACTTTTGGCAACCACTTGAGTTGGACCCTCTTTCCCATATCCACAATAATTATCCTCTCTCTCTTACTCACCCTCATTTCCCCTTGCTTGTGCGCCCAGCGCATTGCCTTGCTTTTGTTGCTCGCACTCCTCACTTGCTGTGGTTATTTTTGTATTTCTCATCCCTCTGCTGGCTCTCTCAGCTCATTGTAAATTAACGAATGACCTCAAATCGGCCGCCATACAAACACGCACATACACGCTTATTTGGATGTGTGTACAAAAATAGAAGTTTGTGTTGAAACTCACACGAATCACAAATATGAACACGGACATTGAGTGACCTTTGAACGCCTTTGACATAATGTCGCCCCTTGTCATTACTCGGTGCCCTCGGTTGTATCGAATTTTTCATGCAGGCTATGCTGCCGGTTCGCTTGATTAAAGTCACAATTTGTAGCGACAATTAAACACAAACAGTTATAATTGCACACACACACACTAAAAAATTTACAAACGGGTATGCTTTCACACACACACAAACACATGCAAAGTGAGTATTTATTAGCGCTAAGGATACGTTGGCTGTGTCTTGAGAAGGGGTCAGTTGTGGGAACCGGTTTATCGTTGATTTTTTGTTATTGTTGGTGTTTTGCTCGATTAGCTTGTAATGATTAAAGTGTTCACATACGAGTACATGGCGCTTCATTAGGGCTTTGAATTGATGCAAATGCGCTTATGCAGTAACCAGTTTTTGCGTTCATCTGTACTTCAAAAGTGAAAAGGTATCACCACTTCATAACATTGAAACAAGGATCTACTCAATAAGCACCTCGTCATTGTCCGCTGCGGATATGGTGCCCTTTTTGGCTTGTGGTCACCGCTTCGTTTACTGACCAAACAATTTAATTACTGGTTTCAATAGGCATTAAAATGCTAATGTCATTGTTATATTGAATGGTGTGAGGACAATGCATATTACAACAACAAATTGTGCACTTATTGACATGCTTAAGCTACTGATGCAATGTAGTGAAAACGACCGTATGATATAATTAATCTGCTTGATAAAGTTGCCAGGACGACCTGGTTTAGGGGCACAACTTTTATTGACTGGAAAGAAAGAAGTTTTGTATTGTGGATCAAGAATTCTCTGTATCCACGGGATTTACGTAACTATTTATTTATTATTCTACAGTACAAAGTACAATATGTACGAGGGTCGCTTGCAAAAAGAAAAACTACTTAATTATAAAAAAAAGTACGATAAATATTCTCTCGTACAGCCAGGCGGCCATCAAATCAATGGAGGCAGTAATACTAAGCTCAAAGGTTGCTCAGGAATGCCTAGTTGCTCTAAATGATATTAGCACCGTCTCGAGCAATGCTGGCGAAGGCATTCGTACACCCGCCATGCCACACAAGATTTGTCCAGGATATGTGCTAGAACATTACTAAATGGGACGCCGCAAAAACATTCGCGGTTATACAGGGTTTGATTAAAAAGTAATGAGCCTTTTTTTTAAGCAGTCTTATTAAAACTCTTGGCTTATACAACTAATATTCTTCAAAATAGGACCCTTGAGCGTCAATACACCGCTGGTAGCGGTCCTTCCACTGCAGGAAACCTTTTTTAAACTCGTCCGCCGGAATCGCGTTCAGTTCGGCTGTCACAGTTTTTTGAATCGCCTCGATGGAGTTGAAACGCCTTCCCTTCAGCTTTCTCCTTGAGTAGCCCAATGGTTTCGGTACTCGTTTTGTTTAGCTTTACGCGAAATTTGATCGAGTAACGTTGCTCCAACGATAGCTGCATTGTCGCTACTGCAAACTTCTAACACACTTTTAAAAGAGCTTTCACGCGCGGAGCGATGTTGACTGCACCGCTATTGCCAGCGAACTGGGACCGGTTTCTAGTGGAAGGGGAAGGTCCAACGATCATTTTCCCCCTCCAGCCGATTCGGTTGATCGCTTGACAGACGCTCCGCGCGGGAAAGCTCATTACATTTCAATCAAACCCTGTAGTCGTGACGAGGCTCAACGGCACTGACTGGGAGAGGAAAGCCCAGCAGCAGTAGAAGAAGAAAGATAGATTAAGTATTCAATACTATTAAAATATTTAATTAATTAGGTAGTATGGCCGGTTAGACTATTTCTTAAGAAGTGTACTTAATCTAATATAGCTAAATCGAAATTCGGCAGTTTTGAGAAAAAAGGTGAAAAAAAAAACAAAAAAAAAAACCTTATAAACAATACAGTTTATATATTGTATATTCGCTTGCTAGTAAGTTTTTGTACCTTTGCTAACAGGTGGACAGTGGAGATCAACTGTTTTAGACAAACCGACGAAAGGTACAGACGCTTGAGCCAAACACTCACAACAGCACCAAACAGAAGACAAGACAATAGCTTGTCAGTATCGGGCGATTGCACATTTTCTGATGTTTCACTTCCTCCACAGTGGCCTGAAAAGGCAGGGAGGAGTGAATACTATCGGTGGCGTAAGGTCTTCATACGCCCACAGGAGTGGAACCTGGACGCAGGAACCTGTTGGGTCAATTGACATAAACGCTGCTCCACCTTGAAGATATGCTAACGTGGTCCCAGGGTGGAAATCAGCCGAGGGGGAGAAATGTTGTAGTGTTAGTAAGAGCATGCCTCACATACCATTTGGTGTGACGGCACCTTTAATGATGTTGATTTACACCTCCTGATTAAAAAAAAAACACCGTCGTCAAGGTCAGTCTTATATGGGCTCCGGGACATAAAGATATTGAAAGAAACTGCAAGACCCATTAGCTAACCAGAAAGGGTACTAATCTTCCTCTGCTTAAAAACAGAGGGAATCAATATTCATATGGCAACTATCAAATTAAGGACAAAAAGTAATATTCAACAGGAGGCCAATAGGTCATGAAGAGAAGAAAATACTTGTGTTACATCCAGGATATTTTCACCGCAAACAGATAAGAAAAGATCAGGAGAATCGCTCAACCTTTCAAGAGAGAACATCTCAAATGTCACGGCTTGTGTCACCGGCCATTGGCTGTTAGGTAGGCACTCTTCTAGGCTAGCAGTATTTTCGCATGAATATTGCAGAAGTTGTAGAGTCGAGGAAGAGGAAGAAACAGTAGAACACTACCTCTTTAATTGTACAGCTTTAGCTAGGAGCAAAAGTAATGTTGTTACGAAAATAGTTACTATTTTGGCTCTCTTGCGGAGCTATCCGGTGTTGGAATAAAATCTATCCTACGCTTCATAAGGGAGTCTAACTGGTTCCATGAAAAGTAAACAGGAAGGTTCCCGTATTGCACACCGCTACCACAACGGATGTACTGGGTCTAAGTGTGTTGACTGTGTTAAGCCGACTGCCACAAAAACCTAACCTAACCTAATAGTTTAAGGTAAACCTATTTTATTTTTCGACATAGCCTCCTTTTAGTCTTGAACACTTCATCCAATGCTGTTCCAGTTTGTTGATCCTTTCTGAATAGTAGGATGTGTCCAAGTCTGAAAAACACCCATTTGTTTCTGAAGTCACCTCCTCGTTTGAATAAAATCTTTTTTCCACCAGTCATTTCTTCAAATTGGGGAATAATTGGTAGTCCAAGGGAGGCAAATTTGGACAATAGGGGAGATGTGAAAGGAGTAGTAACCCTATTTCCTTTAATTTTGCGACCATAACTGTTGAGGTGTGACCTGGTGCATTGTCGTGATGGAAAAGGAAAATTAATCGACTTCCTCGATTCAAAGGAATGCCAAGCACAAAGAAATATACCGATCTTGCTGAAACTTGCTGCATGTACTTCCAAGAGATGTTACTAACTAAACATAACCTCGATGTGTGCCCAGTAGTGCCTACTCTCTGACTTTGTACGGACTTTTCAAAAGTCCCTCGTCCTTTAGTTATTTTGCGACTGAGACCTCAACACTCAGGCCATCGTTTCGGTGGTCTATTGGCAATAGGTTAACTCTCCATTGCGATTCTTGCTACAAAGCCAGCACCCACTTTCTTCACATGCATTTGCCGCTCTTTCCCATTCCAGATGCCTTGATTATCGCACTTTCTTTTGAATATCGCATCTTCTTTTTTCGTGATATGATTAAGTCTTGCGCGCCTACAAACTTACTTGCTTACTTATGTGGCGCTGCAACCGTGTGTCGGCTTTGGCCGAATCCAAAATAGCGCACCAGCTGTTACTGTCCTGCGCTCGCTGGTGCCAGTTAGAGATTCCAAGCGCTGACAAGTCCCACAGTACTTGGTCCATCCAACGAAGATGTGGTTTTCCCCTCTATAGTCTTTTGTTTTGGAGTAACGTGTCATAGATTCGCCTGGCTAAAGCATCTTCGTTCATGTGGGTAAGATGGCCAAGCCAGTGTATTTCTACACGCTTAACTATGTCCCGGCTAGGGCAAACCCTACCAAAGTGCACGCGCCAATTATTTATTTAATTATTTAACAATGCCCATCTTCCTATTTAGCTGATAGCTTTAGCCAAATATCTTACGGAGAATTTTTCTCTCGAAAGCTCTCAAAACTTACTCATCTGCCGTTAACATCGTGGATGCTTCTGCTCCAATTGAGCATTTTATAGAGTGCCAGTTTGGTCTTCCGCGAGAGAGCTCTACTGAGCCTAAAGTAATACCTAAAGTAAAAGTAAGAGGTAGTCTTCGCTCGATCTCCCGGCTGACGTCTTTTTTGTTGTTGATGCTCGTCCCAAGGTAGACAAAGTCCTTCACAACTTCGAATTGCTGGTTGTCAGCACTGACATATTGCCCAAGATGCGGAGACTCCTTGTGTGTTGACAGCAGGCACTTTGATTTACCTTCATTCACTACAGGATCTACATTGTTCACTTCTCTCTTTAAGCTGGAGTATGCCGAGCATACAACGCATATCGAGGATAATGCAGATGTCATCCGCAAATGCTAGTTTTACGATACTCTCGTAGAAGATAGTACGAATGCGACTCAGCTCAGCAGCACGAACGATTTTTTGCAGTAGGAGTTTAAAATAGTCAGAGGACAGGGAATCATCTTGTCTGAAACTACGTTTGGGATCGAACGGCTCGAAGAGGTTACTTACAATTCTGATGGAGCTTGTGGTCGGAATGTCATCTTACACAGCCGTATTAGTTTTGCGAGGATACCAAACTCAGACATGGTGTGATTTCTATCTGTGCTATCAAAGGCGGTTGTAAAATCAACGAAGAGATGGTGTGGATATAGTTGTTTTTCGTTGGTCTTCTCCAGGATTGGCGTATGGTGAAGATCTGATTTATGGTGGAATTACCAGGTCTGAAACCCAGTTAGGCAAAGGACTTCATTCTCTCACAACGCTCGATAGAACCTTATATGCGATGTTAAGCAGGCATATCCCGCAGTAGTTTGCATAGATGGCAGGATCACCCTTCTTATATAATATATTGTACAAAATACACTCAGGATCAAGTCGGTTGACTTGTTTGCATCCGACCATATCCTGCAAAAGAGCTAATGTATGCGAGTTTTCAGCTCTTTGCCTACAGCCTTGAATAGTTCGGCAGGAGGTCCGTCGGCTCCGGCGACTTTGTTGTTCTTAAGTCGCCTAATGGTTATTCGCACTTTCTCTAGGACGGGTGGTGGGACGACGATCCCATCGTCAGTGACTGGAGCATTGGAGAAGTGATTCCTCCATGACCTAAGCATGCCTTGGTCATCCATCACCAAATCGTTTTTTCGGAACTAGCCCCGATTTTAAAACCTTCGATCAGGCAGTTGACTTTGTATAAAACCATCATTAGACCAGTATTATGCTATGCAGCTGAATCGTGGTCGCTAATTGAAGCAGATAAAACAAAACTGCAAGTCTTCGAACAAAAAGTACTCAGAAGAATTTTCGGAGCAATCAAAGATCACGGCGAGTGGCGGATAAGATGGAACGACGAGCTGGATCAACTGATAAAGGCGAAAATGTTATACGTTTCATCAAAGCGCAGCGGTTAAGATGGCTGGGTCACATTACAAGAATGGACGGTACGAGGGCGCAGAAGAAAATCGTAGAAGCCAGAGCGTTCAACACTAGAGCAAGAGGAAGGCCGAGAACAAGATGGACCGACGGGCTAGAGGACGACATCAAGAAACTTAGGATAACGAACTGGAAAAAAGTCGCAAGCGTTCGAGAGGTATGGAGGTCTCACGTGTAGCAGGCCAAAGCTTACAAAGAGCTGTAGAGCCAAAAGATGATGATGATGATGATCAGGCAGTTGTGATTTTGATAACAATTTCGAATCATGTTCCTGTCGCCCAGCATTTCAAGCTCTTCGAGCTCCGTCTTTTGACATCATCGAACATTGAATGGAAACTTCAGGACCAAAACAGGCAAAAGAATATATTCTTCCAGCTAGAAAATTATAAAGTGGGCTCCTAAACTTGAATAGAAATAGCTTAGTAATTTTCATTGTCTACTATGCAGGACATTATAAAATATACTTCAAAATTCGTTGAAGAAAAATTTAAATATTTGTTAAAAAATTTGGGAAAAATTTAACAAAATTCCAAAACAAAAAAAATTCCAAAAATTTTAATATCGAAATTAAATTATTAACTAAAAATTTAAGAAATTTAAAAAAAAAAATCCAAAAATTTTAAACTCGAAACTAAAAATTTCCCGAGAAAACATGTCTTCGTTAATGCAAAGGCAAAATAAATTACTTAATTCGATAAGTTTCCACACCTAAGTAAGCAACTTCACCTGCATGTTGCTAATTAAGATCATTGACTCGTATCAAACCGCAGATCCATTCCATACCCATTCCACACGTAACGTACACACACACGCGTACCTACAAGAATGCCAATACCACCACCACCACCATCGCCGACATCCAATATCAATACCAATTGCCATCGAACACACCCCTCAATAAAAATCGGCTGCTATTTTAATTTAAATTCGATTTAATGATTATCCAAATATGACGGAGGTGGTTTATTTTGCACATTTCCGCTGTTAGACAATAACAACAACACGCTGTGTGGGTACAACCCACAAATCCCAGCACTAAATCAGCATAGACAACAAAACACCCTTCCCATCTCCCCCTGGTTTAACTCAATAAAAACATATTTGCCAAAAATTCAGAGAACTATTATTGTACGAGACATAATAAAGTAGAAAATGAGGAAAGGCAACCCCATGTGCAAAAAAGAAGAACCAAATTGGGGAAGAGAGAGAGGAAGGTAACTGAGTGAAATTTTTTCGCCAGGAAAATTGGCAAGCCGAAAATCGCATTGTGAAAAGCCGCGCTAAGTATCCGGCAAAAGGGCATTGAATGAGCGATTAGTGAGGGCAGAAGGATACACATATATATGCACACCCATATACACACACATCCATAAATATATTATATTAGAATTTGCAAGTTTAGCGCAGTATCGATGGCATCGTTCGCTTGCTGCAGTGGCGGGGGTTGATTTGCTGGGTGGCTTTGGATGAATGGATTTGTTGAAGGCAACAAAAGATTTTCGCAACATGTTTACATACGCAATTTCACCACTTGTTCGACAGCGGTGGTGGTGGTGATGGTGGTGGTGTTGGTGATATTGTTATTTTTGGCCATGTAATGGTTGTGTTGCAAGCGGCACTTTATGATTGTTCTGCGGCATGAAATCGATGTTTTGCCAATTTTCGATTCAATTGCAATGAACTGTAATTTGATGCCTTCGATGCGTACAACAACAACAACAAAATAATCGGCACACCAATATGGTGTGGCTAACATTGACGCCATCGCCGGCACCATCGCTTTGCTAGTTAGTCGAACGCAATGCTTTCATCGGCTGCGGAAGAGATAATCAATTGCACTGTACAGTGGGTCGAAGTAATGGTAAACGAAATTTTGAATTTATTGTGAAATAATAATATATTTAGAAAAATTTAATATAAATAAATAAATAAATAAATAGATAAATTGCGTAGATTTAAATTTTTTTAAGTAATTTCTTCAATTCACGATATTTATAATTTTTTTTTTTTAATTCTTTGTTTTATTAATTATTGATTGTTTTATTAATTATCGTTCGTTTTTTTTCTCGAAAAATAAGGTTCTTCTTGGAAAATCCGACGACAAATTTTATGCTAAAGCTTCTAAAGACGCAAAAAATGTTGCTCCAAGCCTTCAGTGTGGCCACTATCTAGCCTCTGTAATGGTTTGGTGGTGAGTGTCTTATAAAGACGTTACATCTCTTTATTTCTGTGAAAAAGGGATTAAGACCGGGACAAAAGTGCACTAGAAGGAGTGGTGCATCACTTGAGCAGTATTCTCTTCAATGCAGAGCGTTGTATCTTCCAGCAAGATTCCGCTACAGCCCATAAGACGAAAACCACCCAGCAGTGGCTAAAAAACAATATTCCTGGGTTCATAGCCCCAGAAGATTGACCGTGTGGAAGTCCAGATCTGAATACATTGGACTACAGTCTGTGATCAGAATTGGTATTTGCCAAAGAAACATACCAGGCATAGCCAGGTAGAATTGCTTTAGAAGAACTTCGGCTAAAAAACAATTTTTTTAGAACTCCTATCTCCTGTAGGTAGCACTGAGAGCTGAAGAGTTCAAAGTGCAAATTGATTTGAAATTGCTGCTATATCAAAAGGCGTTCACTCATTTTCGAATGGTGTTGAATCGCAAATGTAACCTTATTTTACAACATACCTTCAGGCGCAGTCAAAGTCATGAGTATTCAAACAAAACAGGAAACGTTAATTAGTTTTTGTATGGTTGAATTTTCATACCAAAACTTTATTTTTCCCTTACATTATACCACGATTTGTTTGCTGCTTAGCAAAGGGTAAGTATTCATTCGATAGAACTTTTTCTGTTCTACAAAACTACCTATCTCAATTTTATTTTTGAGTAATTCAATTTTTTATTGTTTTGAGGCTTAGAAATGGACATCTCTTCTTTGCTTTTCATCGAGGTCAAAAAGCCGCCGAAGCAGCTCGGTACATTTGCGACGTGTATGGAGAAGGTGTCACAGGCGAGTCTATAGTGCGAAAATGGTTTGCAAAGTTCAAAAATGGCGACTTTGACGTGGATGACTCGTCCCGCAGCGGAAGGTCTTCTGAATTCGATGAAGAACGTCTCAAATCACTTTTGAAGGAGAACGGTCGCCAAACCAGTTGTGAATTGGCGGAAAAAATGAACTGCGGTCATAAAACGATTCTCAATCACCTTCAGTCAATGGGATTCATCTAAACATTGGGAGCCTGCGTGCCTCACGAGCTCAACGAAAGAAAAGAAAGTCGCCCTCAAATTGCTTCTCAGCATATCGTTCGCCATTGAGCAACACGCGGTCATAAACAGCGTTTTTTGTACCGAATCGTTACGGGGATGAGAAATGGTGCCTACACGTCAATATGAAGCAAAGAAAGATGTGGGTGGCTTCAGGAGATACGCCTAAGCCGAGAGTCAGGCTGGATCTTCTTCCAATATGTATTTGGAGGGACTTGGAGGGCGTGGTTACATTGCACAGCTACACCGCGTGAATGCGGCTATTCGACTAAGAGACTTGATCGACATAGTCCAACCATATTCCTTCACGACAACACCTGGTTCCATGTTGCACAAGTTGTCGAAGCTGCACTCCAAGAGCCCTCCTTCAGCATTCGCCGTATTCTCCTGACCTTGCACCGATCGATTACCATCTTTTCCGCTCTCATATACAGGGCTTTACCTGCGACAACAAAGAGGTACTTAAAACTGGCTCAACAACTTCTTAGACAGCAGACCAGGCGATTTTTGGCGGAACGACATGAACAAACTGGTCGAGAGGTGGGAAAAGGCTGTAAATAGGAACGGCGAATATATAATTGATTAACTTATTGGTATAATTAATGTTTTTGCTTATATAAAAGTAAAAGGTAAAAACGCTACGAACTTATTCCCCAACCAAATCGAACTACTCTTCTGTAGAAAAAATTGGTAGTTTGCATGTAACTACAGTTGTCTATAAGAAATTAGTATTTCTGATAAAAGTTTTGTCTAAAAAAAAGCAACATACAAAAGCTATCATATATATTGAATGCCGAAAATTTCCGGATCCGGAAAATATTTTAAAGAAGCCCCCAAATGATAATTTAGCATATGAATAATCTTTAAATCAAGTGTCGTGCAGTGGTTGAATTTTTATTTTTGGAGGCTTAAACACAAAGGAAATTTATGAACGAATGTTGAAAGTGTATATCGACTCTTCGCCATCAATTAGTACAGTAGAAAGATGAGTAAACGTGGTCGAACAAGCTTTGAAGGCGATTCACGTCAAAGACGTCCAGAAACAGGAACAGCTCTACAAATCGTGAAAAAAATTCAGCAATTCGTATTGGAAAATCGTCGAGTGATTGAAAAAGATTTAGTAGAAGTACTAGGCATCACATTGGGCAGTGTAAGCAATATTTGACTGAAGTATTGGCGGCCGCCGTAGCCAAATGGGTTGGTGTGTGACTACCATTCGCAATTCACAGAGAGAACGTCGGTTCGAATCTCGATGAAACACCAAAATTAATAAAAACATTTTTCTAGTAGCGGTCGCCCCTCGGAAGGCAATGGCAAACCTCCGAGTGTATTTCTGCCATGAAAAAGCTCCTCATAAAAAATATCTGCCGTTCGGAGTCGGCTTGAAACTGTAAGTCCCTCCATTTGTGGAAAAACATCAAGACGCAAACCACAAATAGGAGGAGGAGCTCGGCCAAAAACCCAAAAAGGGTGTACACGCCAATTATATATATATATATATATATTGGATTACAAAAGGCTGTGTGCGCAATGGGTGTCACATTCGCTAACAATGAAAAACAAAAATCAAATTCTAATGCGACTTTCTCAGCAACATTTAGAGCATTTCCGAATGGGTAGAGTGGATTTTGAGCGCCGATTTATCACTATGGATGAGACATGGGCGTATCGTCATGATTCTAAATCTAAAGAAGAGGCTAAAGTGTAGTGTGAACCTGGTAATTCGGTTCCGAAACGAGTTAGTGTGCAGAAATCGGCCAAGAAGAAGGTAGCATCAGTTTTTTGGGATGCAAAAGGAATTTCGTTTGTGAATTACTTGCATACTGGTAAAACAATATATTCTGAATATTATTTAAATTTTTTTGAGACCAGCTGATGGAAAAAAATCGTGAAAAAATACCCAGTTTGTAAAAGAAAAAATATTTTTCAACAGGACAATGTACCGTGTCACAAGAGAATTTTGAGAATAACTAAAATCTATGATTTAAAGTACGAATTCTTGGAGCGCGCACCGTAGCCCCTAGTGACTTCCATTTGTTTCCAGACCTAAAAAATGCATGCGTGGAAACCATTTTTTATGAAATGACGAGGTCACAACAATTGTGGAAGCGTATTTTGCAGTCCTTACAGATTCTCAATTCAGGGATGGAATTCATAAACTGGAATCTCGTTGGAGCAAGTCTATTGACGCTCAGGGAGATTATAATAAAGTGTATTTCAAATCATAAAATTGTGTTTTTCTTACTAAATCGCAAAACTTATTAAACCACCTAGTAGACATCATTTTCAAAATTTAATGGCTCATTCTCCTTTTGACATTACTTCTGCTCCGCTCTGTTTAAGTTGAAAACATTTTTGAGAGCATTCAAGCCACTGTACTTTCACAATAACTTCACGGCTGTGATTGCTCACTTAGGGGTGGGCGGAATAGCTTTGCTGCCGCCACCCCAACCGCTTCCAAATTAGGGTAGTGATTGCGAAAATTGTTGCAAAATAAGCCACAAAGGAGAAACGCGCGCCGCACACCCCCCCACTTTCAGTGCTTGTCAGTCTGTTTGGCGCCGTAAAAGTGGTGCGTGTACGTATGCGAATTTTCCGAGTAAGTGCTGCCATTTTTTCCCCCTTTTCCTTTTTCCACCTTCATTGTAAGCTCTTTAGCGGAGTGCGGGTGCGGGGGAAGCACATTGGTTTTCCGCCTAAATTTGCACAATTTGATGCATAGCATCAGCGGCGCGCGAACGCAGCTTGGGGGGTATATTTTGATATGTTTTAATATTAAGCAGCGTTTAGTTTATTGGCTTCCACTCAGGCCGCCACCCTCAGCCGGTGGAGGGGGTTCACAACATACATAGGTACTTTAGCAAACGTGCAACAATGGTGTGCCACAGCAGGCATATGTGTGTGGCATAAATACAAAAATAAATTTGCACGTTAACAGGCGATATCTGTCATCGCATGCGTTGCCACTTCGCAGCCTAACTAAACATACCATTTTTATTGGTGTAATGCAACTCCAACGCCATTGTTGTGTATTTTGGCACTCGGCTGGTGGCTGGGCGACTGTTGATGGTCATAAAGGGAATTGCAAAACGACGGCGGTGACAGTGACTTTGACATTTATGCATGTATTTGTGGGTACCAGTATTTGTAAATACATATTTTTCCTTTATCGTTGATTGGCAAAGGGGATCTCTGCTGCAAGTGTTTTGCGCAGAGGAGCGGTGAACGGATGTTGTGGGTGTGGAAACGTTTTGTTTTTATTGTTATTTAATACTTGACGTGATTGCAAAATTTTATAGCTGATTGCTTTCTGAGCGGGCGTCCGACGTGAGGACGAATGCTGAAAGCCATCTAAATTTTGAAATTTACAAATTTAGGAACAGCAATGGCTATAACGGTACAGACTTTTGATCAATGGCTTTTTTAACTCTACTTCTCCGGGACTCAGTGTAAAATTAATCAAATGAGGGTGAGAAAAAGTTAAGATTAATATTTAAAAATCTAAGAAATCACTGTAGCCGAGAGTCTTTGTGTTTGACGGTATTTCACGCCAAGCGGATAGGAATAATCCGAAGGCCTTTGGCACTGGATTGCTTAAGAGAGCTGCTGTTTCCTGTGTCAGCGCAAAATCCCTATTTCAGTAAACGTCCCTTTCGGTGTTGAGTATGCCGCCCGTTTCGTGTCCAGATCTCGTATATCTCTTATGAATGTCCGCCACTCTATAACTTACCAGGTAGATACCTATCAAATGAGACTTTTTTTTAATTTCAAACATTTATTAACAAAAAATGGTTACAAATTTAATCTTCAAAATACTAGCCATCGCTAGCGACACATTTTTCCCATCTCTTCGGCAATTTGTGGATGCCGCGCCAAAAAAATTGGCCGTCTTTGGCCGCAAACAAATCATCGAGTCATTTTTTGGCTTCTTCGTGAGAATTGAAGCGCTGCTCGGAAAGTGCGTGGCCCATCGATGCAAACAAATGATAATCGGGAGGCGCCAAGTCTGGTGAGTAAGCCGCATGCATCAGCGGTTCCCAATCGTACGTCTCCACCAATTCCCGGGTCGCTCTTGTCCGACGTGGCGGTGCATTGTCATCAAGAACATCTACTTTGTGACGCCGATCGGCATATTCTGGGCGTTTTCGGTGTATAGCGCTATTCAAATCGGTCAATTGTCGTTAGTAGCGTGCACCGTCAACTGTTTCACCTGGTTTTAATAGCTCGTACCAAATCCTACCACGATCTCAGAAAACACACAGCATTGCCTTGAGGCAGAAGCGATTTGGTTTGGCCGTTGTTTTTGGCTTGTGGCCGGACGGACCATACGATCGTTTACGCTTGGGATTGAAGAAATGCACCCATTTTTCATCACCCGTAACGATTCGATGCAAAAAAGACTTCCTTTTGAACCGGTAGAGCAGCATTTCACAAGTGGTTTTTCGGTTCCTTTCAGTCAGTTCATGCGGCACCCATCTTCCGACCTTTCAAACCATGACCATGTCTTTCAAACGTTTGGAAATGGTTTTTTGGGTCACTCCCAACTGCTCTGCTATCATTTCTTGCGTTTGAAAATCATCTTCATCCAGCAATGCTTGCAATTCGGTGGCCGGTCACGGTCCTCGTTCTCCACGCTAAAGTCACCACTTCGGAATTTTTCAAACCACCTGAAGTACTGTGCTATACTTAGAGCATGCCCACCATAAGCTTCTATAAGCATTTGATGAGCTTGAGAAGCGTTTTTCTTCAATTGATTACAGAAAATCAATCAACGATGTGTGCAAATCGTAGTTTGAAGGCACGAAATTCGATATTTTTAAGAGCGACAAAAATGCATTGTTGTATGAAACGTAACAAACAATGAACTGAATATTGTTGGCAAATGACAAACGAAAAAAAACAAGACAGCTGACTAATAGCTGAAAGTCTCATTTCATAGGTATCTATCTGGTATCATTTCTTCTCCAAGAAGTCTGCCGTTTCCTTCGCCTATGCCAAATGTGCCAACCACTCAATCTCTGTCGCGTATTCTTGCAAGCGCTCATTTGTCCTCTGGCAGCGTTTCAACAGTTCCATCTGGAACATTTACTGCCTGTGGTCACTCCCGTAACGATTCTCTGTTCCTGTCATCAGACTTTCATACTTAGTTACGCCGATCGGCTTCTGGAACTGGTTGCACTACTTCGGCTCCGAAACCTTTAAGCGAGACAACCAATGCAGCAACTTTATCCGCAGTACTCGAGTGATTTATTGTTGCTGTTGTTTCAAACTGGAGCTTAAAAATTAAGAACAGTACAGTGCCGTCGAACGATGCAACTTTTACTTTGGGAACACTTATTAACATATTCGGACAGTTCAATTGCAGTCCGAAGAGGAGAGGTTCACAAAATCTGAAGAGCGAGCTACGGCATTTGTAATTAATCAAAAAACAAATCCTTATATTTTTTAAATCTTTTTTTATTGGAAATTGATCGTAATGAGCTGCCAAGCCAATACGTAAAGGTTATAAAACCAGACAAAACTATATTACATATAATAAAGGAAGCAAAACAAAAATTGTTGAAAAATTATTGTGTTGAAGTTCTATTCCTCCTCACTTTGCAAGGAGTCCTCATTGTGGTCAGGGGAACTGTTCCGCTCCCATGAACAGCAGTTGAAGCCTTTAAAGTAACTGAATCTTATATTTATGTACTGTCGAAGTATCACTAACCGCTGAAAGTTTAATCTGGAAGAGAGGAATACCTTTAAAATGTTGATATGAACTCTTGAAAATTTTTATAAAAAGCCTTATAATAACTCATATTTCGGGTAATTGCACTTCTACTAAGTGTAAAAGTGTGTGTTGATTATTTGTCGAGTTATGGGCCTCTAAAGAATAGTAAAAAGGAAATTTAGAATTTTTTCCAAGCCTTTTCTCGTGCCGAAAAAAAAATTAAAAGTATGAAGTTAGATTAGGTTGAACTGGGTGAACTTGCAGTCACGCATAGACCGGTTCGGTCCATAGCCATACCAGATGAGTTTCATTAGTTACGTGTTTTGAAATAATCCACCCGCTTAGTGCCTGTTTCTTTTGCGAATTTAAAGAGGCAGTTCCAACCTACAGCTGAGATCTCTTCCAATCTCTCAAACTGCGGTGCTCCCAGATATTTGAAGCGTGCTTTGAATAACGCAGAACATCCGCCAAGGAGATGCCCTACAGCTTCTCTTGAGTCCTGCGCCTACATTTCCTGAAATTCTTCGTCCATCTTGTCCGAGATTCATATTTGATAGGCATACGCTGGTACTCGTACTGGGCTATGTCCCGTCGGTACGCCTATCATAGCACTACAACTGCACTTGACCAAATATTTTGGTTCAATTGACTGAATGTGAGCAAGAAATTTAGCGTATGAACAACTCAAGAAAACAGTGAGCCATGCAGGTCTCTACGAGTATGATTGTTATTTCTGCGAATGATCTTAGGGGGCGTCCATAAATTACGTGAGATATTTAAGGGGGGGCGGGGGTCGAGTCAAATCTCATCTAATCTTACGTTGGAGAGAGGGGGGTCTCGGCAAATATCACGCAATTTTTTTCTGATTGAAACAAAAAAATTGTACATGCTTAAGATTTAATCTCAAGCGTAATCGTAGTATGATTAAGATCATTCACTAATTCGTTCAAAAGAAAATAATTTCATTCACACTTCGACGTTATAGCTCAATTTAATCTGAATTTGCGGTACAGTAAAATTTTGAATTTCTGAATTTTGCGTACCGATTGAACCGCTGAATGCCTTCATCAGCACGCCTATTGATCTCTATTGCCCAAGTATACGTGATGATTTAGAGAAAATATGCTACAGTACATGCGGTATTTACTTCGCATATATCACAAGAGCTGCAGAGCACAGGCGAGCAGCTCACATTGCACCAGCTAAGCAAGCGCGTATGTTCCGCAAAGTGCGACCCTCACGGATTGTCACAAGACGAGCTAATGAGTTACTGTGCGCAAGCGTCAACGGCTTAGAGTGGCTAGATTAGAACGAAGTTGAAGGAGCACATGATTTTACTGAAAATCATATGGACATGTTGGTCCCAATAGTCTCTCTTGAAACCGCGCATGATTCTCCATGGACTGAATTAGAGTAGATATTCTTTTTTTAATCGCAGTAGTTACGATTTAAGTCTTCTATTGTTAAATTTTTCTTACACTTATAACTCTCAGCAATATTGATTACTAGTCTTAACTAGTCGTAAATAAAAGCACGAAGCACCTTTTTTTTCTTTTTACACTAACAATCCAACGCGTTTACATAAGAAACCCACATTTTGAAAAATCTCACGTGAGATTGGGGGATGGGGGAGGGGGTTGAATAAAATCTCACGACATCTCACCAGGGGGAGAGGGAGGGTCAGAAAATTGAAAAAGCACCTCACGTAATTTATGGACGCCCCCTTAGCATTGCTGCAAGTGGACAAGTTTTATCATCTAGTCCTGAATTTTCTGATCATGTTTTCATCTAGTTCGTATTTCGTTGACAAAATCCGAGGAGAGAGGGAGCCTGTTTTTTGCTGTACCATCTATTATTTCGTTCCCTTAATATTATACTTAACTGTTTTCAAAGAAAATTTTCTGCACTTTTAAAAAAACGAAATAAACTTTCCAATATTTTTCTTTTGTATACCAAACAGGAAGTAAATACTTTAAAACCAAATTTCGGAAACTTCCATAATTTTTTGTCTCTTTGATTTCTTATTTCAAAATACAGTCTCAGGCGTGATACAACGAATTTTTAAAAGCTTCACTTCTACTTCTTATGCGCATTGTTAACTCTTGGGCAGAAATGGTCTAACGTTTTTCTTATTTTATTTCATTAAAAAATCCTCCATTTGACGTAGAAAAATAAAACACAGCAGTTGAAAAATCGTCAACAATTTTTTAATCACTTTCATTACAAGGAAAGTTTTAAGAAAAAATGAGCTGCAGTTTCCGCGAATGTTGCAACACGCGGAATAGCTGCAAAGATACACAGCAATAACACATTTCAAATTTCTTGCTGCAGAGGCAAAGCGTAAGAACAGACCACTCTCTCAGCCTTCATCCGAAGAAACTCCTACTGTTGAAGAAGCTTAACCAGTAGAGGTACATTTTACAGCCAGTTAAGAGCTTACCTGGTCAAATCTCTGTTATAAAGGGTAATACATTTAGAGGTATCGGATTTTACATTGAAATAAAACAACGAAAATTCAAATTGATTGGGTCATCGTATGTTCTTTTTGTGTAGAACCATTCATGACATTTATTTTTAAAGATAATCCCTTTCAAATGTTGAGCCGAAATTCGGCCATCCGTAAACACCAATTTCGAATGACTCGCTAGAGGACTTCGGTCGGTATCTCATGTATAACTTTAGTAATGTTGACTTTCACTGACTCAATCGAAGCTGGTTTATTCACAAAGCATTTCGACTTTACATACCCTCACAAATAGAAGTCCAAAGGTATGATGCCACGATTTTGGTGGCCACTGGTCCGAGACGAGCGTTAACGAGCATTGTTTCATGGGCTGTATGTCAAGTAGCGCCGTCTTTTTGGAACCAATTGTTGTGGACATTCCGAGCTTTAATTTCCGGCATCAAAAAAACAATACGTTTATCAAGGCGCGATATCGTTCGCTATTCACTCTTACATAGGCGCCAGTCTCGTCTTTAAAGAAATATGGGCTAATGATTCCTCCAGCCCATAGGCAGCACCAAGCGATTGTTTGCGATGGATTAAATGACTGCTCTTGAATGGGTTCGAGTTGCTGTTCAGCCTAAATGTGGCATTTTTTCTTATTGACGCAGCCAGTTAGCCAAAAATGGGCCTTATCGCTGAACGAAATTTGGTTCCCAATATGCGGATTTTCGCAGATTTTTTCAAGAGCCCAACGATTGAAATTATGACGCTTTGGAAGATTAGCCGGATTCAAATTTTAGACTAGCTGTATTTAGTATGCTTTTCAAATAAGATCTTTGCATAGAAACCAAGTAGTGCCATAAGATAGGCCAAGTTGTTGAGATCGGCGCCGAATCGATCTGCACGTGATCTAATCAGTCGAATATCATCCATCAACGAAAAATTATTCTCAATTTTCCGATGGTTTGCCGAATAATGAGTTCAGTAGGACGGTTAAAAACTAAAAAAAAAAACTGTTTAATATTAAAAAGAGCTGAGGATATTTTCACTGCACAAATTATTTCTCAGGAAAGCGCAGAAAAGATGGAGTTCCATTTCTTTTTGTGCTATTTCGATATACGGAGGACTCAGTAAGTTCTTTGGACTCCTCACCAATCAATTTCCAAACTCGTAGCTGTGTTTACCGGTCACAGGACGATCGGCGCACACGCGGAAAAGCTAGGGTTACCATTTAACCCCTTATTTGTTGTGGGAACCTTCCAGAGAAGGAACTGTAAAGCACTTTCTCTGTAAATGTCCGAGTTTGGCAGCTAGACGATTAAAATCAGTGGGTGCTCCTTTCCTCGACAGCCTGGAGCAGTGCGTCAACCGAAATCCCAGTAACGTTCTCCATTGCATAAACAGCTCAGGCTGGCTGTAGATATCTGCCTGTAGGAGGTCTCATAATGGTATCAAAACGGCGCTTTAGTGCTACTTGAGGAGTGCCTACCTACTTTAAAAAACTCTATACCAACATTTTCAACATTAAATAAATCCTAAAATTATTAACTTTTTTTCCAAAACTCTGTGAATTCCCTTCTTATTATACTCAACCCTACAAATAAAAAATTTTCAGAAAAATTCACGGCAATATTCAAAATATTTGGATCACTTGACATGGAATCGCTAGTGCATCACCCTATCGGAAGATTTAGAATTTTTGCACTTGTGAAGACAGCTACAGTGCACAAACATAAAAAATGAAGACTTCCATCACTTAAATTGTTTTTTTTTCTATTTACAGCGCACGCTCGATAACGTGAACTAATTCAAACCAAGGCAGTTCACGTTAACAAAAGTGTTCACGTTTTGGAATGCCCAAAAAGACTAAGTAAATATATTTTTTCACATTTAAATTCCCATTTTATTCTTGTTTTCGTTACATATTAATTGAAAATTAAGTCATACGATGGTTTTATTTAAAAAAATCAGTCATCTTCTTTCGTATCTTCTGTTTTTTTAAAACTCATATTAACGCCTTGTTGAAAATTTCAACTGCTTCAGTCGGCTAAATTTTCTCCAGTTGCTCTGATACGCTGTGATCATCGGATTCGTCCTCTTGTTGATGATCGTCATCTGCATTGCCCTCCTCGATATCTTTGTTCCATTCATGAATGGCTGGTAACGTGAATTCGATGTGAAATTTTTAATAAAAACAGTTTTTTCAATAACCCACATACATATCTTTGAGCATATCTGCGAACACGAATGAACCTCAAGATTTAAACTATTAAGGAGATCAACGGTGTTGCGCATTAAGGTGCGAAGTTCAGATTCCCATTTTTCTTTTAAAACCGCCAACGGAATATAATCTTCGGGATCATCATTGTTTACCGCAAAATTTAAAATTCTGTTCCAGCACTTAGCTAATGTTGCTTCACCAACACGAAACCAAGCCGCATCCAAAAGATTTGTAGCTGTTTTTAACTTAATTTTTTCAACGACTCGAGCAAATTAGACTTTGTCGCTGCTATTTTTATTGCATTCTGTTCCATCGGGGAGTAACGTTTGGTGGCATAAACATTTCCGAAATTTGCCCATTCTCCGTTGTCAGTTCAGCTTCATTTGGGTGAGAAGGAGTGTTGTCGATTAGGAGGAGAGCTTTAATTGGTAGGGCTTTCTCCTTTAAAAACGATGTAACCTTAAAAAACAACCAGTTAACGTTCAAAATTGGACAAAACTTAAAAGGAATATTCATTTACACATAATTTCTTGTTCTCACAAGTGAAGCTGTTCGAAAAACGTTCTTCTAAGACTCTGTTTTTGAAAGACAAAAATTTCACAAAACTACGTTAATATTTATTAAGAAAATATGTCTTTTGAACCATCACAGCAGCACAAAGTCGATGAAACCATAAAAATAACAACCAATCAGCTTAAAAATACAACAAGCAAATCTCAAAAGTACACATTCGCAAGGACATGACAACATTTTCAGCCAATTGACAACTGACAACAGTCACTAAGCACAACCACAACAAAACAAACAACCAGCAGAATAAACAGCCAAGGCTAGCCGTTCCGCTTTGGTGAAAGCACTTTGCAAAAAAAAAAACAAGGAAGTACTGCAAATCAAAGGACCAAACTGGGGGTGCTTGCGAAATTTTTGCAAAGTTGACTGGCACACGCGTTTCCACATTGTCAACGCATATCAACACGCGCGTATGAACCCCAACCACGCAAACTCTCCTCCCCCGGGAAGAAAGTGCCATCTACTTGTATGCAGATAAAGAGGAGTTGCCGTTTGCCGTTGCCAAAAATCGGAAGTGCAAAGAAAAAACGCTGGCTGTATAGGATAAAATGTTTTTATTGGAATTTTATTTCATTTCATTGGTTTTTGATGGTTTCATGGTATGCGTGTGTATGTGTATGTGAATGGGGTCGCTCGGAACAGCTGTAGTTTATTTGTCGCATGCCGTAGGCGGGTTAATTTGATGATGGGTGGGGCCACTTACCGGCAGTATGCGGGTCCATAGCCGGTTGCTAGACACTTTGCAGCAGGACGATTGCCAAACGATGCACGGAAAATGCGTATGCAAATTTCGCCTAATGCGGTGACATTCCGGTGTTGACTCCATTATGGGTTTCAGTTTGTTTTGCTTTTAACGCTTCAAGACTTCTGTTTGGCTAGTAATGCAGCTGGTGTTGTTGTTGGTGGTGGTGGTGGAAGAAGCTATAGCGCTGTTGATATTTTGCCATACCGTGGGATCCTGTTTTTTGGCGTATGCTATTTGCATTTGTATATACGGTTGTATGTATGCCTGTGTATGAGATTTGTTCCCATGTAATGGGACTATAAAAATAACAAAATCTCTTCACTAAGTTACATTCTTTACGCACACATACATGTAAAACCTTCAAATACGGCTTATGGGATATGCTTTCTCGTGGCAATTGGTTCGACAATTTTTGGCAAACGAAGTCAATTGATGTCATTTATATTTGTCGTGTTTCAGCTATAGGTATTTATTTTTTAAATCTAAGAATAAAAATTTTTTTTAGAGTATTTTGCAATAAGAATGTCCCGCTCTAATTGTCCTAATGACCATTTATATGACGAAAAAGTGAGTTTTATTTGTGCTTTCCATAGGACACTGAAGACAATTTTTGATTTTTTGACACAACTCTTTATTACTTCTGGAATTCCGCATTTCAGCGCAAATCTTACCATACGACCTTAATATTTTTCCTTTTTCATTTTTTAATATTTTTAGTTGCTCCTTTTTAAGCCAGGCTCGGTAGCTTTAATCAGGCTTGAGTCTGGCAAGTTCTTTGGCAATCGCTTGATGTGGAATATATAATCCCTTGACCAGATTATTGATCAGCCCCCAAGTTCCTCATTAGGCTCATCTGGGTACCTGGTCGCAGAAATATTGCAGGAAGCTACTGGCCGGATGAGTTAGATTGCCAGAGGACCTCTAAGTTGTTTCCCCGAGAATTTTGATATAAGAGATGAGGGTTGATACTGGAAAGGTGGACTTCACGATAACTCAGCGAACGAACAAAAATTTGCGAGGTCGCGAGATCTTTCTGGGCACAAGTAGATCAGAAGCACTCGAGGGAGCTTCTTAGGTTAACAAATACTCAGCTCTCGAATTTTGTGGGTATCTTAACTAGATATTATTCGGTAGGTATGCATACTTTGAAACTCGGCATTCCCTGGAGTCCATTATAGCTATCTGTCTGCTGGATGAGGTGGAATAATCTAAGCAGCTTCTTTTTTAGCTGTGCTGCGCTCGCGGGACTAAAATTTCAGCTTCTGATCCTCACTTGGTTGCTCTGCCGGTTGGTATAACAGGCTTAAGTATTAACAAAGGATAGAATAAATGGCGGTTTCGTTGGCTGGGTCATGTCATCCGAATGGATACAAACGTTCCTGCTCTGAAGGAATTTAATGTGGTACTTGTGGTAACAGAGAAAGAAGAAGGCTTCCTCTGCGTTGGAACGATCAGTTGGAGAAGGACGGACTTCACTTGGTGTGTCCAACTGGCCCCGGCTAATATGAGCAAGAAACGACTGCGGTGCTTTATTGATCTCGACCAAAACCGCTTAAGCGGCTACCGTGCCAAGAAGAAGATGTATAAATTACTGCCGACACTAAGGGCCTCCTTGGACAAAGAATCAAACTTGGTCCATTCTAATGCCATACAGAGGGAAAACAGAAGGAAAAGAATTAAAGGGGGGGAAAGGAAGAAGGTCTTTTGGAAGGCCCTAAGTATTAGTCACATGATAAATTTCGTCAGTAGCATTAAACGGAAAACGCAATCGTAATTCAGCCAATTGTAATATCCTTCCCTCTTTTCTTTCTTCTTTTCTTCATATTCCTTAATTTTTTTCTTATATTATTTTACCAATACGTCCTCAGAAAGTTTCACCTAAGAAACCTGAATGAGCATGTAGGCGACATTAGGCTCTTTAAGTATTTCACAGATCGTATTTCATATGCCGGTATACCAGATCGTAAAACAATTCCAGCTTTGGAGCATTGACTAAAAACTTTATAATGTGGAATCTAGGGTTGTTGTTGTTGTAGAAGCTTACTAAACTCTGTCAGTGTAATGTATTTAGTTGCCGGTTGTCTTCGTCTGGCTCATCTAACGGTGAGCTCGGGAAACTTGCCGTTTCGACAGGTTGGGTACGAAGGGAGAGGGGTGTTAGATGAGTAGGTTTGATGAGCATGCGAAAATGTGCTTAGAATCGTGTGGGTTGCCTTCACATGCTGGGCATATGTTTGGTACGTCGGGGTCAATTCTGGATAGGTAGGAGTTTAATCTACTGCAGTCTCTTCCTCTGCCGTAGGTAGTAGTTGGACTGCGATTACGGTATTCAGGGGTGGGGAGTTTAGGAAGGTGGTAAGTTTCTGCCGATGGATGTCGTTGAGCGTATGTCGAAACCCTGTCCGGTCCAGGAATTGTCGGTTAATTGAATGTCGGGTAGAATATGGCGATTAATTCATTTGTGGAAATAATTAAATATGCCACTCTAAGTAAGCTCAAATTATTTTAATATCCTTTTTCGTTTGTTATCCGTTTCGTTTGGTATTTAAAATAATTTTTTGAAAATGTATTTAGTTCTCTGAAATTTTAAAGTTCGTTTAAAAATTAAATAGATAAGGAAATGGTAAACTGACTACTCAGATTATTTTATAAAATCTGCAGTTTCACGTGCGTATGGAGTTTTGCCTGGATTAAAAAAAAGTTGATTTTTGTAGCACGGTGTTATATTTAATAGATTCGTTTTTTTTTTGTTTAGCTATTGTGAGTTTTTAGAACCTTCTACAAATCTCCACATTTTATAAAATAAAGCCCTAAAGTACGTACATATGTAAGCTAATAACTATGGGCAGAATGCTCCGATCTACACTAGGTTGGATGTATTTGGGAGCTAATTTCTTCTGGAAGGTTCTTTTTTGGCAATATATATGAATACATAAGCTTGCAAAAGAGACATTTCTGTAATCCAAAATGTGTTGAAATGTCATAAAATTAATTGCCAGTTTAGCAAATCAAAAATGACTAGGCTCATTGGGGCATTGCTTTTTTTTATTATAGGAATGTCGAATATTTACTGGAACTTTGCATTAATCTCATTTATCAATTTTTTTCCAATTATTACAAAATTTTTTATAATATCTTTTACTACAAAGTACAAGATCCTGAATTGGCTTCCGCCGAAGCTGAAATGCCATTGAGAACAGATTTATCAAAACAACGCGAACTAACTCGGAATAATTTGGATAGCAAACTATCCTGGAAGTACAATATATTAGAGAGGAAGAAAAAGGCCAGTGACACACTATATGCATGTAAGAGGATGCTGGGTGCTACATGGGGTATTTTGCTTTTTAAATGTACTGGTGCTATTCAGTTGTAGTAAAGTCAGTATTACTCTACGGTGCTTGGAAAAGGAAAACGACATACAAAATAGCTATGGAAAGGTCTTGGTGCACTTTGCGGGGCGATGAGAACTACTCCAACGGCAGTATTAGAAAAAGTACTCAACCTTTCACCGACTGACTTTGCGGCGAAAGTCTAGCACCTAAATCTGCTGTAAGGTTTAGCGTAAGGGGTGAATTTACGTGAAAAATATTCATGCATAGCTCAATAGTCATGAGTTATAGGGCCAATACAGGTTATATGACTCCAAAATGCAATTGGGTGAGGAAATTTCGAGCAATAATAGAAGAAAAGGGGTGGAAAAGAGGAATGAAACCTAGCCCCAATACGCTTAATGTATTTACTGACGGCTCAAAACTGTTAGACGCAGTAAGTGCAGGGATCTATTGCGCAGAGCTAGGCATCAGTCTGCTGTTCAAGCTGCGTATCTTTCAAGCAGAAGTCTCTGCTGTAGGAAAGGCTGCGGAATTAGCAGTCGCGAAGGCATCGAGCAACTCCAAAATAAAAATAAACCCTTGACAGTCAAGCAGCGATAAAGGTAATAAACTCATATGAAATTTCATCTAAAAATGTTCTCAAATCAGGGAAGCCAAAAATAGATTGGCCGCAGACTGACGGCTATATGTAGATGAGATTGCCAAGAGCGCAGTTTACATGCCATGTGAACAAGAAAACGACATATTAGAACCCTTAAAGACGGCCTACAATGGCATCATGGAGGACATGAAAGGACAGATCGACAGGAGGAATAATAATCCAGACTCTTCTAAATGAATACGCCAGATTCGTACTAGCTCTAGCTGAAGTAGAAGAGAAGCAGAACTATCATAGGGCAGGCCAAAGTTTGCTAGCGGCACACGCATACAAGATAGGAATTACAAAAAATGATAACAGCAGATTTCGCAATAAACTGGAAGAGAGGGAAATTTTAGGACACCTTCTAAGTTCGTGTCCTGCATTAGCGAGAACACGAATGAAATGCTTAGGAGCTCTGCAATATGAGAAGTTGGAATGTATCTCGGGGTTAGAGCTTCAGAGTTTACTTCGACTCTCAGAAGACGCAGACTTATTACAAGAGAACTCTACTCTAGAGAAGCGTAAAGGTCTAACTTCAACTGGTACCCCTAAGGACACATTTATTGGTCCTGTGATGGCTCTCAACCAACCAATTACAATTTTTAAAGCAAACGAGCATTTCTTCATTCTGTTATGGCTCAAATTTCACTAAGCGGGAATAAGTAGACCAAACGAAGATGAAAAATGTATTTGTAATCTGTTTGCTATACGTTTTGATTTTATATTGTGAAGTTCACTACTCTTTCGCATATACTTTCCCTTCACGGGAGAGCCGCGCAAGCCTTGTATGACACCCAGATTTCATGAAGGTGTGATAAGTTTTGTAGGTGAGACATATTTTTCGCACAGCCGTTAAAGGGATAAATTTTTGTTCATTTTGTTCACTGACAGTATATTTTCACCACATCATTTCTTCATCAAATTCACCCAAATATTTTCAGAAGAATATAGTTGAGGGTTATTGAATTGTGGATTTTTCAAGCTCCTTGGGGATCAGGGCTTTCTAATATTCAATAACTTTGGATATTCTTACAGCTAAATGTTTTTTCTTTTGCTCCAAGCACTACTCACAACCGAATGGTATAAAAATGCAGTAATATAACAAAATATGGATACCAGAGCCCATTCCACCCAAGCACGAACGCATACCAAAACTATTAGTGGTCACTCGTCATGTTGCCCAATTCTTATCGTCAAGATTAATTAGACTGTGATAAATACCAGCGCAAAATGCTAACAAATACTGCACACAAAACAACAATAAAAGGCTGTACTCCCACTGCCGCCACTATAACAACAACATTTGCACCTTCGTTTGTGAAGTGCGCGTGAGCAAATAAATCATTTCCTAGCCGAAAAATGCCTCATTGCTGTCTAGCGGCCACGTCCGTTGGAATGGTGTGCTCAAGTGCAACACCAAAACAATTTCGTGCCACATGCCGTGGCATGCGAAAAAAACGTGCAAACCACACTCGATACAATGCGAACATACAAAGCACATTACCGCACTTGGCGTTTATTTTATTGTGGGTGGAACAAACGTCTCATGTAACTTTGCGCCAAAGGTAGAGGGAAATTTGCCAAAACGCCATACCAACGCTTTGAAAAGTTTTGTACAAATCTCAATCGAAATGTCTGCCAGTTAATACGCCTTCCCGTTTCTAGTCTGTGGTGCTTTGCCATCACCAACTGGCGTACGCGTCGCCGCTCACCCCCACTCCAACCATCACTGCCACTGTTCCCGCTGTTGCCTGCAACTGCTATGGAGGGCCGCATATGCTGCAGATTAGTCAGCAATGTGTGGCTGTTGCAATTTACAGCAACAGATGTTGCAACATGCAACACGATCCATATATGCCACAAAAACGCGCGCGAAGATAGATTTTCAATACGGCAAAGCTGCCGCTGCAAATAACAAGAACAACAAGTGGCTGAGTGGCTGGCTGGCTGGCATTTGCACTCGCATTTCACATAGTTAAGTGGTTTGAGATCTCTTTTATGCTTAAAGTGCTTATTGGTGGAAAACACTATAATTTAGACACCGGAAAACAATGAAATTGACAGCATCCTCAGGGCAGCGTATCGTAGAGGTGATAGGCGCGAGAGCGAGTTGCGTTTAGTCCAGCTATGAGGCTGGTGTTGAGGAGAGAGCGCACGAACCGCATTGCATGAAGCCCATACTAACTATGGGGTTGTGTTTTGGACCCCAATAATATCATGCAAGGTGTGCTGATTCGCAAACTACACGCGTTCTTTTTATCATATTGAAATATTGGATGGAGTGCAAAACAAGTGAGAATACGTGCATGCGAGGCATAGAAGAAAGGTGGCAGCTAAATGAAGTGAATGCCAAGCGAGCGTTGCCATGTGTGAATAATAGGTACGCAATACAAAAGAGGCTCATCGTGATCCAAAGTTTAGGTATCACCTCTTTCAACCACGCAGGCCTTCTTATATCAGCGGGCGTCCACATACCGAAGACTGCTTTTATGTGGAAGAATTACAAAGAGGCAAGAAATCCTTTCCTTTTCTTTATCCATCAGGCAACTTGTGTAGAATTTCTTGAAAAACATAGCTGTAAAGACGCAAAGGAGAATGGCACTAGACTGAAATCCGCAAATGAGCATAGGTCGTTGTCGGCCAAAGATCACTTGGCGAAGGTCGATATTGCGCGAATCAGCAGATGCCAACATCACATGCAATGGCGCAAGAACAACAGCCCACAACCGTGTACGATGGAGGAGTCTTGTCGAGAACCTATGCTCCCGAGCAGCGCGAACAAGAATATAAAAAACGACACACAGATGCACAGTTCATTAGAGGCAGGGCGACTGTAGATATAATCATTTTCAGAGCGTGTAAGCTTCGACCATTTGTGATCCCAGTCCAGCCACAAGAGTTTGCAATAACTTGCGGTTTGATTATTTTGCGTTATTTTCCTTCTTCTTCTTTAGTATAGGATTAAATCCTGTTCATCGACAATTTTATAGAAGAAATGCAATTTGGTTGGTTACAAATAAAACTAAGTGAAGGTTAGGTTAGGTTCTCTTGGCCGACTGAAAGCCGTGACATAGGTAGACCTATTGGTCCTTAGTGGTACCAGATGGAGCTAGACCTTTACGTTTCTCTAGAGTAGAGTTTTCTTGTAATAGGTCTGCGTCTTTTGCGAATCTAAGTCTGAAGCTCTAACCCCGAGTGGCATTCCAACTTCTCATAATGTGGAGCTCCTAAGCATTTTAATCTGGTTCTAGCTAACGCAGGGCAAGAACATGGAAAGTGTTCTAAAGTTTCCCTCCCTTCCAGTTCATTGCAAAATCTGCAGTTATCATTGTTTGTAATTCCTATCTTGTATGCGTGCGCCGCAAGCAAATAAAAAAAAGTAAAAATAAGTAAAAATAAATAAAATAGCCAGTAATATCGATAGAGCTGCATATCCAACACTTATTCCAGCGGAGTGGAGGAGAAGGGTGGGGGCGTCTGGATAGCCTCGTAGTCCTCGGTCTTCCCATCATCCACTCCCTTCTTCGTCTTCGGCTCCACCTGACAATGTCTTGTGCGTCACATATCCATCTAATCTCTTCGTTTCGTATAGGATCTCTGCGAGTATGTCCTGTGATTGATCGAAATGTTGCCATCTCAATCTTGGTCATTGCTTGTTGTGTTACAGTTGTATCTGCTGGGGTTTCAACAACATGGGTGAGTACTGGTCGAACCCTTGTTTTATAAATTCGGACTCCGCCTTTTGAGCTTAGATGCTTATTTCGCCATATTACATCGCGTTAGCATCCAGAAACTCGTGTTGCTTTATTCATGTGGTTGTTTTCCTCGGCTCTTAATTCTTTCGAAGATGTAATTATGGTACCCAGATAGCGTCCAGTGCTTTTTTTTTACGTGAGTACCTGCTGGCGAAAGCTTAAACCCACGGTACCCAAAGGCACACGGATCAAAACAATGCGTTGATCAGCGCCCCCAAATGCAAAAGGCATTTAAGGTACCAATTGGCAGTGTGGCATGGACACACTAACAGCCTTCGTAGGACTCGAGGCCTACCCATACCTCTGCAGTTCTGAAGGTCCCGGCACCTGGTTACAATGCAACTCTACATCGAGCCAAAAGGCTCTGCCCGCGCTTTATGTCTCAACCACAGCCACCACGAAAACCTCCCCGAAGGGCCGTTCCCAAAAACAGGTCAGAGCGAACTCTGAGGGCTCCTGTTCCCCGTAGTACCGAGTTATGGTCTCCGGTAAGCCATCGAGCCCGAAGACACTGCCAGTTGAGCACCCATACTACTCAGGCACTGGTAAACCTAGATTTTAGTCGCCTTTTACGGCAGGCATACCTTACCTCGGGCATATTCTAACCCCTGCACGGCAGAAGCAGAAGCAGCTTTCTCGAAGGCATACAACATCTGCGTCGTCTTCGTTGTCCGACATTATAGCTGCGTCATCGGCGTAGCACATTATCTTCAATTCATTTCCCAGCAAATATCCTCTTGCCTGTATAGATTTTACAGCAGATATTATCTCGTCCATAATCACATTTAAGCTGTCGCCTTGTCTTATCCCTGTTGTAACCCGTATTGGGGTTGATATTAGTCTTGACGGAAATAGTGTTTTCGGCGTTGAGATTCCTAATTAATCCCTGGTCATTATTGTCAATATTGCATTTTTCTAGAATTTTAATTGCATTTTTAAGCAAACCCTTATCAAATGCTTTTGTCAAGTCAATAAAACATAACAAATAGTGTTCTATATTCAATAGCCCTTTCGACGAGTTGGCGCAAGATAAACAATGCATTTTGCTTTTGTTTGTGGCCCTTACAATGTCAAGAATTATAAGCAAAGACTAGTGGATTAGAGTAACTGAAACGATGTTTTACAATTATTTAAAGAAAAAATAAATAAAAAAAAACCATAATCCGCGGCTTTACTACTACCACCTGTTCAGTGTGCTTTGCCTGGAATTGATAATTTAAAAAACCTTTTAAAGGGATGCTCAAAATTCAAAAAAACAAACTCAGAATTTCTTCTTGTTTTGTTTCTTAGACTCGTCTCTGCGTTACAAATACCCCCATGAAGCAGCACACACCCGAAGAATCAGCAGAAATCCTGAATTTTTCTAAATACCGCATTCGCCCATCGCCTTCAGTGAATACAACGACATCTCTCGGGCGGAAATTCGTGCCTCAGCGAATGCGAGCATCGTCAAGTTGGGAGAATACGAGAGCGAAGAGTGGAAAGAGAATAAGGAGGCTGCTATTGAAGATGTCCGTGAGAACCCCGTGCTTTCATCATCGTTCATTGCAGCTGAACATCCCGAAAACTACTTTACAGAGAACTATGAAGAAAGACTTTGCGTTTGTTACCTCTGGATAATCCAAGTCGCTAGAAATGAAAGTAAGAAAGATCCTTAATTTGGCGAGAAATGAAAAAGATTTTGTTTCCTGTGAGGCTACTAAAGGAAGTGGTGTACACTAATAAGCTGCAAACACTCGACTCTCCGAAGGACAATATTCGTGAAGAAATCGACGCCATAACACGGGTTAATGCTTTAAAATGTTATGAAAAAATGCAGAAAAAGGGCCCAAATGGAAATAGTGACCATTTTCTTGATGTTGTTTATGGTCATTGACGCAATCAATAGCATTAAAAATAAATAAATAATTCACGCGTACACGTCTCTTAGGTGTTTGGCCGAGCTCCTCCTCCTATTTGTGACGTGCGTCTTGATGTTGTTCCACTAATGGAAGGACTTACAGTTTTAAGCCGATTTCGAACAGGCGATGGTTTTTTATATGACAAGCTTTTTATGGCAAAAATGCACCCGGAGCTTTGCCAGTTTCTGCTGAGCGACCACCGCTATTAGAAACAAAGTTTTCTATTACTTGATGTTCACGCACCCAACCATTCGGTTGCGGCGACCGCATGGCATAAATTGCATTATATAAAATAAAATGTTAACCGAAGGAAGTCGAAATTGATGAATTTTTCACGAAGTTATTCATAACTCAAATGTGTCAAGTATAAAAGGAAAATGCAGTGCTTCATAAGGGAGTATGCTCCAAGTTTATTCCGTCTCTTAACTTGTAAGAGTCCCCTATCTGCCTGGTTGTTGCCCTCAACAAAAGTGTAGCTAATACCACCGCCATCCAGGAAAGACATTAGATGGACCACGCAAACACACAAAGAGAGTTTGGAAGGAGAGAAACTTTGGTACCGAGCGCTGTGGTCAATTTCACTATACTGGGGTCTAAGATGTTAAGTACTAATAAGCCTTAATGCCCTTAACTATTAAAGAAGTCTTTTGAGTTTTTGTCTAGTAGAGCACATTTTTCCCCAGATTTATTTGATCTATGGAATCATTTTGATGAAACGGCACTATTTTCTATGCCCAATGCGGTTGTTTTTGTTTCAAATCAACGTCGCTCACTAAAAAACTGTCGCCTTGACTTTGTTGGCAGACAGTTTGGCTTTCTTTGGGGCTTCATTCACCCGACTGGTTTTTATCGGCGCTGTGTTATTTTTTTATCCGAAGAGGGGATCTTACATAGATACCGTCAACATATGTGGTCTATGTCGAATTATACTGCTCGCTAAAGGTATACCTCATTTGGAACCCCGCACAGTCAGCATTATTCTACTAAGCTGGAGTTGCGAAACATTACACCTACGTGCGAACCCTTAGCTACATAATATTGCCCTGCCGTACCGCCGTTAGACTTGCAGGTCAATCTTAAAAAATTATGTCTCGTCACATACCTACACATTGTTTGGTTGTCTCCTTTCTGCGCTACGCTGCCATTCTTTCTGCCGCAGCTCTTATAGCGCATTCGCGGACCAGTATTTCATTTTGTCCCACACTAACTTCGATTGCGATTATATGTGCTTTACTATATTGCCTGGCATAACTCTTTCTTTACCTATCGTTTCTGTAGTCGTCCTTTCGGATACAAATCTTGTATTTTCACTGCAACTACCGCGGAACGAGCACTACATTGCGTCATCATGACCAAATCTATGAAGGCACTTTCGGAAGTAGCTATGCCCCATCAGGGATTGTGTCAGGTAGGAATCCGTTCCGCCATATCTTTGCTCGATCCATGCCTGTTCGCCACCGATAAATCTATGTGTCCACCTCCCTTTTGTCGCCAAGTTCCAGCGATTTTGCCACTCATCCATGCTCCTCTGTCCTTCTTCCTTGCGCTCGTCAGCCGTAAGTCGTATATTCAGACTTTTGGGTTTGTCTGCCCAGTTCGCCGACCATTATTTCCAGTGGCACAAAGTAACAATTCATGGTTACGAGACTGCAAAGAAACTCGTCCGGATTGCATTTGAACATCGTTACGCAATCACAGCACCCATAACGCGGGTAGTTTCTTCTTGTCCAAATATTCATGTAAAATGCGATAAATATGGTCAGTTTAAATCCGCACAGCCTTAGCTAACTCACCCGTGTTGAGTGTGCTGTCATCTAATTCTATCATTCTGTATATCGTCCTACCATTATATGGGTTTTATTGACCTTTGGGTGACGGCGTCGCATTTTCTGGATCGACTACGACGGCATTTAGTAAACCACTTTTTGGCCATTGAAATCGCAAGTGCGAAGCCCAATTCATATTTATCAAGCCTTATCTTAGTTTCGGTAATGATCTTTTAAGCAAAAAATAATGCTCAAATGTCGAAACCAGTTTAAAATTGGACCAATAACTATTGATATGTGGTAATCGACGAGATCAGTGTTGAATTAAATGTTACTATGAGAAAAAGTTAAAAAGTCAGGAAATCACCAAAATGCCCTCATATATCCTCCTCAGCTGATACGCGAGTTCAGACGTTTTCGAATGTACGTTACTGCTATCCGCTTAGTTCCGGTTACGATGACCACTGCGGATATGAAACTTCAAGTTGAAGAAGAAGTTTTTTAAATAGTTAGAGGTCGGCACTTTGAAGGCGATGGTAGATCTCGGAGTGTGCTTCTTCATAGAGCAAATAACTTTAGACTACTTTCTGATTACATAAAATTTCTTGCGAAACACGCTTTCACGGTGGATTAAATGAAGAAATTTTATCTTAAGTCACCCGCATTAAACTCAGCTTTGTTTATTGAAGGTGGCGAACTCGATGGAAAGGTATCCCTTCGAAGTTTTTCCATGTCAAAAAATTTCGACACATTTTTCGGAAATTGATTCCACGAAATGGACGTAATGGTCCAATAGTTCTGCGTTACCAAATTAAACCAAGAGAGGTAAATATAGACACGTATTACCCAGTAAAATATTTTGCTTTAAACCTAAGCGGCAACCCAAGCTTCGTTCCGAATTAAGACCAAATATCAGCCACAAAGAGTACTGCTATGGTATTGGCGCCGACATGGTATGGCAACTCCAATTTTCTAGGCAACCAGTTGCAAGTGTTTGCCAAAATGCGCACGCACACACTTGGATCGGCGCTGCAGCATTAAAGAAGCCAGCTGACCCCGAGGGCAGCAACGAATAAACGTTCAAGTTGCTGCCGCCGATGTTCCTACTGCGACGGCTGCTGTTGATGAGTGCAACACAATAACAGCAACAACAACTACAACGAGATGTAACAACAGCAAAAGCGATCCGTTTAACACCGCGAAACCATCCGTCGCCGCGAACAATGTTAAGAGTAACGTGCAACGACTTCACGGCCACGCAAAGTGTTGGCCAGTTATCAATTTTACTAACCAGCCTGCCATGTGGCCATGTGGCGAAGCCACCGTCTAGTTAAATGCCTACACAGCGCGTGCGCGCAAACAATTGCCGCTGCCAATGAGGCCGGTCCATTGGTGTCGGTCACTAACAGCCCAGTTGCAAGGCGCTTTTGCGCGCGCCCAATTCACATAAACGAGTTGAACGTAAATAGACAAGATATCGCAACTGCCATACTCATAGTAGAAATGTCTGTCTAACTATTGGCATTTCCTCCCACAGCTGCTGGTGGAGTGCGGCGAGAAGGCCAAGGCAGTGTTTGGTGTTCAATTCAATAAAATTGTCTGCCACTGAGGAATATGGATTTGTAGTGGAATAGTGTGACTTGTGTTGTGGAATTTCGTGTAACTCAACGATTTGGGATTTTGTTTTTGGTGCTGCATTTACACTCCATTCAAAGACATGTTCGACAGAATGTGCTCATATCTGGAAAATAATTTTTATGCCACTTTTGTTAGCGCTTGACCTTTTTTTTTGCACACTCACACACACACACGCACACATACATTATTCAAATGCAAAGCGCTGGAAGTTGCTGCCAACTGTTTTTGAAGAAAACTTTTTATGCTTTCATGTGCCACAAAAGTATGCCTAATACCTGTGGTATAGCATGTTTCCTGCCTCCGAAAATTATAAGCTTTCATTTGAGTGCATGTTTGGCCTCATGAAATCTAAGACAGCTTCAATCTGATTCGAAAGTTGATTGGCGCGAAAGAATTTATTTTTGTACGTCCATATATACTTTATATTGGAAAGGGTGATGCCTGATCGATATCTCATAAAGTATCGACAAAACAATTTAAAGTTTATGCTCGTTGTCAAAGTGACATGTAATTAGCCTTTACTTGGTTTTTGGCCCAGCTTTTCCTTCTACTTGAGGCATGCGTCTTGATGTTGTTCCATTAATGGAGCGACCTACAGTTTGAACCGACTGCGAACGGCCGATGGTTTTTTATGAGAAGCTGTTTCATGTCAGAAATACAGTCGGAGGTTTCCCATTGTCTGCCCAGGAGCCACCGCTTTTAGAAAAAACGTTCACGTACCCTCGAAATTATTACAAATACATCACATTGACCAATTTTAACATACATTCTTTTTTGAGATTTTTTTATGGACGCGATCTTGTGCATTTTTTTTCATTTAACGCCCTCTTCACTTTTTTTTATGTGGAAGAAAACACCCAACACCCGTCGGCAGGAAAAATTGTCTCACTTGAAAATTGCACTTTCTTCTTCTTCTTGACTGACGCGATGACCGCTTACGCGATTTTGCACGAGTTTAACAAAATGGGCGGCCAGTCATTTCTCTCTCATGATAACCGGCGCCAAAGAGACACACCAAGTGAAGCCAAGTCCTTCTCTCTTCACAACGCAGAGCAGGCCTTCCTATTCCTCTGCCACCACCAGCTAGTACCACATCGAATACCTTCAGAGCCGGAGCGTTTGTATCCATACGGACGACATGACCCAGCCAACGTAGCCCCTGTATCTTCATTCTTTGCGCTATGTCTATGTCGTCGTAAAACTCATGCAACTCATCATTCCGTCGCCTGCAATACTACGTGCAAAATCTTCCGCAGAATCTTTCTCTCAAACACTCCAAGCGTCGTTTCATCGGATGTTATCATCGTCCAAGCTTCTGCGCCATACGTTAGGACAAGCATAATGAGGGCCTTGTTGGCAAGAGAGATTCTACGTTCGACTTCAAAGCTGAGATTATAATCGGTGTGAAGTCTGGTTCCTAAATAAACAAAGTCTCTTACAACCTCAAAATCATAACTGTCAGTGACGTGGGTGCCGATACACGGGTGCGTCTACAGACAGGAGGTACTTCGTTTTGTCCTTCTTCACCACCAGAACCATTCGCTTTGCTTCTTTATCCAGTTTGGAGAATGCAGAACTAACAGCGCGGTTGTTATAGCCGATAATGGCTTATAAAAAATTGCGCCCGAGCGATTAAGTTCTGCGGCTCCCACGATTTCTTCCAACATTAGGTGGAAGAAGTCATTCGACAGCGAATCATCCTGTCTGACGCCGCGCTCCAGCTGTTTAGTTCACAAGTGTCAAATATGATTGGCGTGCGATGCTATTTGCAAAAATTTGCGCCACCCTGCACTTAACAACATTAATAATTCGAGGAAGATATGGACTTGTATATAACAAAAAATGGAAATGATAAGATGACTCCATTTAGCCATGTCTGTCTGCCATGACCCACCATAAAGTGAGCAAGAAATTAATATATTTATTTCAATGAAGCTTCCCACTCATATTAGTCTTTTTTCAAGGTGGGTTGGTATTGAAAACGTACGAAATAGGTCAATAACTGAAACAAGCAGTATATTATATATAACGGTATTTGATATCGCTTTTACTACAATATATAATTCTGACTTTTGTGAACTATCGTCCAAAATGCAGTAAGTCAAGTACTAAAACACAGGGGTATCCAGCGTTTAGAATTTGAGTTGCAGATTTTTTTTTGGCTAGACAAACAAAGTTGTATATGTTTGACTGAAGGGGTCCCTTCACCGAAAAACCATGTTCTCAGATGGGACTCATTTTCATCTCGGTGGTTATGTGAACAAATAAACGTCGTTGCATGCACGACAGGTGACTGTTTGGTACAAATTTTGCTCGGGCGGCCTTAGTAGACCAACTTTTTTTCTTTTTTTTTTAGCAAACCAAGCAAGAAGTTGATGTTACAGTCAATGGCGAGCGTTGCCTTGCTACGTTAACCAATTTTTTGTTTTCCCAAAGTGAAGCAGATAGCAAAGACTACATTTTGGTTCAACAGGTCAGCGCTCCGTGGGGCACAGCCAAGCTTACATTTGATTTTATTCGCACTGTTTTCGAAAAGTGAATATTCAGCCAAAGCGCTTATATTAACTGGCCACGATTTGACTCCATTAAATTATTTTCTGTGAGGAGCCTTTAAGGATAATTATCCAGAGGCAAAAAGTAGGTAACATAGCAGTTTGAGCTATAGTAAAGTTAGACGTGTAAGTCATTTTAATGAAATTGTTTTCCATTTCTAATGGAGAGATTTATACTCTCAAATACAAAAGCGGGGTTTCTCAAGACGAATGGGTTGGTGCGTGACTACCATTCGGAAATCGCAGGTTTAATCTCCATGCATGAAAGACCAAAACTAACAAAAAGTTTTTCATAATAGCAGGCAATGGAAATCTTCCGAAACACCCAAAAAGTGTGTAAGCACCAATTAAGAAATAAAAAAAAAAAATAAAAATTCAGTTTAAATTTTTTCATGCATCTGCTTTTCATAGACGAAATAAATTACATACGATAGATGGGCCACCCTGTGTTACGTCGCGCATATATATAATTGACAACCCAAATATGAGGCATAACATATTGGGTAGTCGAAAAAGTCTTTTCGTATCTCTAATCAAACTTCAACTCATTTTTTTTTTATATTTATAATGAACTTTATTAAACCAAATATGTACCATTTCGGTCGACCACCTTTTGCCATTTTTCTCCTTGAGCCATTATTCCATCAGTGTAAAACTTTTGTGGTTTCTCGGCGAAAAACTGCGACAAGTAATTTTCACAGGCTTCTCTTGAAGCCAACTTTACTCCATTAAGGGAGTTCTGCATTGACCGAAACAAATGGTAGTTCGATGGAGCAAGGTCAGGGCTATATGGTGGATGCATCAAAACTTCCCAGCCAAGCTCTCCCAGTTTTTGCCGAGACATCAAAGATGTGTGTGGCCTAGCGTTGTCCTGATGGAAGACGACGCCCTTTCTGCTGATCAGTTCTGGCCGTTTTTTTTCGATTGCTTGCTTCAATCTCATCAGTTGTTGACAGTAAAGTGTAGAATCAATTCGAGCAGACTGGAGCAGCTCATAGTGGATGATTCCTTTCCAATCCCACCAAACACACAGCATAACCTTTCGAGGCGTCAATCCTGGCTTTGCGACCATTTGTTGAGCTTCACCACCCTTGCACCATGATCTTTTTCGCACATTATTGTCGTATTTGATCCAATTTTCGTCTCCTGTTACCATTCGCTTCAGAAATGGTTCGATTTCATTTCGTTTCAGCAAAGAATCGCATATGTTAATTCGGTCCATTAAATTTTTCACAGACAATTCATGTGGTACCCAAACATCGAGCTTCCTTTTGTAGCCAGCCTTTTTTAAATGGTTCAAAATTGTTTGATGATGAATGTTTAGTGCCTTGGCGATGTCATGGCAGCTTATGTGACGGTCCTGGTCAATCTTTTCCATAATTTCATCGACTTTTTCAACGATAGATCGACCGGAGCGAGGTGCATCTTTCAATTTCTTCATTATTTTCACTCATTTTTGAACAGATATAACTTTTTTTCAACCTCTCTGAATTTAATTTTTTTTTTGGTTAAATGAAGCTTAAAATTTCTCCTTTCTAACACCATATGATATGACACAATGTGATTGGTAGCACTGGAGATAGATGACTCCAACGACATCTATTGACAAAATACGACTACCCAATATTAATTTACTCTACATATTCCGATATTTAGTATAATTTTTTTTATTTGTTTGTGAAAAATACGTCGACCAAAGCTCGCGCATCCAACAGGTGAGGCGATTTTTATCATTCATTTTATCACTCTAGAATACTGCGCAGTACCGTTGTTTGTTTACCGAGTCTTTGTGATATCAAATATAAGGTGACACAAAATTAAACATGCAATTTTGTTTCTAAATATTATAATTTTTTTACTTAATAGACAAAAGTGTGAAAAGAGGTTTTAAGTGATGAAAATTATTATTTTGACCTTTACGTACTCGATTGTTTGCCTGTTTGTATACCGCAGCTGTGTTGTTTACAAGTGTCGTCATTTGCAAAAATTATAAATTATAAATCCTCAGATAGGGTGATTAATTTTGCGCCACCTTATATATTTTTTATTATTGTCAACTAATTTTTAATATATTTTTTTAAATGCTTCATCCGTTTGCAGCCTATCTCAAGTAATAATTTCGAGGTCTGCAAGGCGCTCATACCTAAACACATACATATTTACTTATACATACATCTGCACACACGCGCATGTTTAGTCATATTCTGCCCAGCATCTTTCACTTCACCCATGTTGCTCTTCATTTCGCGAGTCTCTCAACAGCGTTCTTCGCCCGTTTTGCCACCTTTCCTAATGGACCTTTCAACTTCTTACTGCTTCTTGCCTTATCGTAGAGTCTGCATACAACCCAAAGTTTGTCTGCTCCGTTTCGTCCACTTCCGCTTCATCGTTTTACCCACTTCAGTCTTATTGATGGCAAGTAACATTTGCCCGCCGCCGCATTTTTCTTAATTTTACCATCATTTTTTTTTTGTTTTCTTCAACCCTCTGGGCACTTTCCTTTATTCATTAGATTTTTTCCTTGCTTACTTGCACACATACATGATTTTTTGAACGTATGTATGTATGCGGCTTCCTGTTCTTCTTCGAAGTTTTCCTCATTATTCGCTCTGCTCAGTTCATTCTACTCATTAGCGGTGCTGTTTTGCATTTTTCCTTGGGTTCAACATTTTTTATTTTATTGATTTTTTAGCTGACTGTTTTCCCCATTTTTTGCTAAGTTTTGTGTACTTGTTTTTAGTTTGATTTTTTTACATCTTATTTTTGTTTCCTTTTACTTGGTCTTCCTTGCTTGGCGTCTGTTTCCCGCCGCCTCTTCCTCAAGTTCCCGTGCCGGCAACCGCTAAGTTTCCTTCACTGTTAGTTGCTAATGAGCTGTTGCTTGGCCGCTACCACGGTTTCCGTTAACTGATGGTAACTTAATTTCTGTCTTAGCCGCCCGTAGTAGCTCGCTCTGGTTGCTTCGGCGTCAGCATGGGCATCAGCAACTTTATTATGGCTTGCTTGTTGTCTTCACTTGATTATAATCATAATTTGTACTTTCTTTCACTTTGATAACTCACGCATCATTGCCCTCAGCCAATTCTTCTTCCACTACTACGCGTTGATTGCGAGTGCCTGCTGTCCAAACTAACTCGAGGCGCCCATCACGGGCCGCTTATCTGGGTTCGCTTGTGACTAGGCGCCTTATAAACTCTAATTACTATTATAACGTCTTTGCACAGTTACTTGCGCTAAGGCTGCCACAATCGGCAACTTATAGGAATTACCATAGGCGCGGTGCCACAGATGTGTGAATAATACCGTAGCGCACATGTTTGGATACAACACGGCGCTTACCTACCAATTCCTGTCTTCCTCAACGTTCAATTACTACTGCGCGTGCTATCGCTAAACCGTTTTGCACTATCTACACTTTTATGCAATCGCCACTCGGTTCGATTAGATTTTAATCAAGTTTGACTCGATTCGATTAAAAGTCGTTCAAAATCATTCAAGCACATCCTTCAATCAGGTTGGTGCCTTACCGACTGCAGTGTCCGGCTATAGTAGTGATTTGATGTACGCGTATCTGGAGCATGAAAAGTGGCAGTGTGAGTAGAGGAAGTGTACTTAGTTGGCATGGCGAATGGCTGATTGCATAGGCTACTGTAGAAAAGAGATGCAAAAGTGGAAATCGACGTTAGTTTCCTTTAGTTCCTTTCATTCTTGTAAAAAGCTGAAATCGCAGCGATATTTAGTCAGATAACATCTTCGAATGCTAACTGGATCAATGTTTTTAGTGAATCGATTAGAATTTCAAGCTCAACGCATTTTGTATAATCGAGTTGCAAAAAATTCTGTGTAAGAGTAGACCATCTCAGTGAGTTAACAAAGAGCCTGCAGAGTTATTCGCACTCAGACCTGCGTTGCTTAAAATAATCAAGAGGCATTCCTATGTGACTTAAATTGCTTTTTCAAAGAGGTTGGTCCTCGTCTTTCACCAAATTAGTCAAAATGTGTACGGAACGTTTTCCAAATCCTATTGCCTTCCGCGGCAATGATGAAATACTTCGAAGAGAGATGCCTGAGAATGTGCCTTTGTTGGATGCGCAGACGACATCACAGCTGTAATAATGGCTCGAAAAACTGACGAATGATGATCCCTGTTCAGACATGGCTAGAGAACCACGGATTAAAACTGGCCACAGAGAAAATAGAGCTAATCCTTCTAGACAAAACACGTGTGCCATTATAAATAGACACACAAGTATTCGATGCCACTTCATTGACAAAAAAAGTGATCAAATGCCTAGGAGTGCCACTAGGCTCAAGAATAATTTACTGGGTGCCACAAGAGCTGCCAAAGTAAGCAGCGTGTTAGGTAAGCTCACGGCAAACCTAGGAGGTCCAACTAAGGGCAAGCGAAAACTTTTAATGGACACGACGAACTCGATTCTGTTATAGGGACGCGAAATATGGGCAGATTCGCTAAGGGTGTAATGCCGGCGAAAGACTTTACAATCTGTGAAACGTACCTGCGCTTTCAGAGTGGCCTCTTTATACCGAACAGTAGCAGAAGCAGCGGTTTTAGTTACCAGCAGAACTATTCCAATAGAAATTTTGCACAAGAGCGCAAACGGAAATGGAAGGCAAAAATCACAGGAATTCCAGGACTATGCTTCTCCGACATTATAATTCAAAGGCTCACACTTTGGCAGGGAAGATGAAGCTCTAAACGGTAAGGTAGATGGATAGCGAGCCTAATACCCGATCTAAAAAAGTGGGTACAAAGAAAGCACGTTGAGGTTAACTATTACCTCACACAGTTTTTGTCCAGACATGGGTCCTTTCGCAAGTATTTGTGGCAAATGGGAAAAATGAGCCTACCAAACTTCATATTATATATGGAGATATTGAGTATGATGATGCGGAGCACACCTTCTTTAAATGCGAGAGGTGGAACATAGAGAGAACAGGTCTGCAACGAGCTATTGGTGTATTTGCACCTGAAGAAATTATCGAGAAAATGATAATAGACGAAGAAAATTCGAATCCGAAAAAAGAGACGTGGAATGGAAATTTAAACTGAAGAGCATTGAGTACAGGCTTTTCAAAACAGGCGACCCTGGACGCAGGGTGAGTAAGTAAGAGTCCTTCTTGGACCCCTACCTCGAAGCAATGCGGAAGCAGTCGCAGGATTGGGGGAAAAGAGGAAGAAAAAAAGAGAGATATTTTTACTGGAATCAACACACACGTAGGAGCGACGGTTACTATATGGTGCGAAGGCATTTTGAACCCAACCTCACCGCCAGAAACAAAAAAAGGGTACATATCGTATAAGAATCATATAAAAATAGAATTTAGAATAACTTCCAGTTCAAAACTTATTTTAAACTTACTAATTAAATTAAATTTTTAATTTGAAGTTTTTTAATTTGAAGTAATTTAAATTTTATAATATTTTATAACTTAAGAATTTATTATATACTTTTGAAATTTGTGTTGCCGTAGAGCTCATTATGTTATATGATTTCCCCACCTAACCGAGATTTTTATTGTAGATTTTGGTCAAAGATATTAATTCGTTTCGAGAATTTGATGAGAGATTCGATTTTCAGGTTCGAGAGTACTGAAAGATTGTCAGTTGTTGGAGAGCCTAGAAGAGCGAGTCGACTTCTTGCTAGACCTAGACTAGACTGCGCAGCAAATGTCTGCTCGATACTTCCTCATCTTCGTCCTCGCAGTATCTGCACAGGTCGTTTTGAGGAACCCCGAGCCGACGTGCGTGAGTGCCCAAAAGGCAGTGACCGGTGATAAGAGATATTATATGCCTTAGTTCGTCTTTCGAAAGACTTATAAGGGTTTCTGTCTGTTTCAGATTGTAGGATGGCCAGATTTGTCTGGTCGTAACGCAAGTAGTTTCCACTCGCCACCTCCGATCAGCAATGCTGTGAAATTCTCGATCAATGAGCATTTTTCATGTTGAGAGCGGAATGTGGATTGTGGGTAAGTTACTAACATTTGACTGCGCAGCTCCAGCTCTTGCGAGCTCATCAGCTTTGCAGTTAGAGTTGGGTTTCGGGAATTTCCCGACGGGAATTCTCGAGAAATTCTCGATATTTTTCCATCCCGAATCTCGGGAATTGAAATTTTTAGCATTTCGGGAAATCCCGAATCTCGAGAATGTTTGAAGATTTCTCGAGAAATCCATTTTTTTTTTTTAATTTCTGTTGTCAAATATTAAGAGAAAAAACAATTCTTTCAAAAGTAAAAGAATACACATACATATGATTAATACCTGGAAACACCAAACTGTAACGGCCATTATGTTACAAAGAATCGCACACTACATACTGTTTCGCAGAATCACATACAATTCACACCATAGTTTCAATTGCTATGCGAAAAGCCACAACAGCATAACTGTTCCATTTGTTTGTTTGTTTGTTTGTTTTTTTTTTTTTTTTGTTTTAGGGTGACTACAGAGTAAATGCTAGATGCGTTGCTATGCTATGTCCAGGGAAAGCACTGAACATCAAGCTAATGAAGTTTAGTTTTATGTGTTTCTTATATGTAGCAGCAGTTAAGCGATTAGAAATGCTTTGAAAATAGTCAAGCAATTTCAATTTGTTCGCAGACTGCACAGACGACGTTTGTAAATTTATTTTTTGTAGTGAGCGGGTGCATTTCATTTTGTGGTACCTGATTAAGTATAAATTATACACCGTATAATAAAATATTTTGTGGTCCAAATATTACTTATTTTTAAGTTTTGAATCGACGTATCGTTGACTGTGAGTACCGGTTAGTTACTTCCTTTAAAAAACAAAATTTAAAACAAATTTTGAATTTTTAGCATTAAAAATCATGAGTTCAGAATACGAATACGACCAAGTGTGGCAGCTTTTCAAGCGATTTGACGACGAAGCAACATGTTTGAAATGCAATAAAATCATTAAATGCAAGTCATCGTTAACATCTGGACTTCACCGTCACATGGAGAGGATACACAACATGAAGCGAAGGGAACATGAGGCTCCAAAAGAACAGCCACTAGCCAAGAAGACCCGAACTCTTCACAACTTTTTCAATACTTCTTCCTCGCCTGAATCGCTTGAACAAATTGTTGCAAAATTGGCTGCAAAAGATGGAATTCCAATAAACGCGATAACAAAAAGTGAGTTCATTCGTAATAGTATCAGCCGCTTAGGATTTCATCTTCCAAAGTGTCACAAAGCTGTTCTGGGTTTGGTTATGAAGTACTGCACGAAAATAAAAAGCGATTTGAAGATCAAAATTGAAAATTTTAAATCTGCACAGCGTAAGTTCAGCTTGAGCATCGACGAGTGGACAAGCGTGCGAAACCGACGTTACATGAACATCCATATATATTATGACGATGGACAATCTGACAACCTTGGCCTGGTTCGCATTCAGGAATCATGTCCCGCTGAAAAAGTATATGAGCTCGTAAATGCAAAGCTTTCAGACTTCAATATAAAACTACAGTCCGACATCGTGGCTATTACAAGTGATGGTGCCAGTGTCATGATCAAATTTGGGAGGCTATCACCAGCGCATCAACAGATTTGCTACAATCATGGCATACATTTGGCGGTCATGGAGGTAATGTACCAGAAACGAAAAGTCGCAAACAGGATATACGATAGTGACGTAAGCGATGGAGACGATTCGGATGATAGAGGCTCCGATGAAAATGAAAACAATGCAGCCAGTACTTCATTTTCCGACATTAATGCGGAAAACGCTTCCGATGACGAGGACGACAATATCGTATTTGTTGCTGACAAGACGGTCACTATAAAGTCTGCATTTGAAATCGTAAAAAAGGTTCGCAAGATAGTTTTGAAATTCAAGAACTCGCCTGTACGTAATGCCATCTTGCAGAATTATGTTAAAGAGGTCGAGAAGAAAGAGCTTTTCTTGCTGTTGGATTGCAAAACACGTTGGAATAGCCTGGAAACTATGCTGGCCAGATACATTTGCATCAGCAAGCATGTTCGTAAGGCGCTCGACACTCTTAATTTAAATTTTATGGCCACTACTGACGCAAAAGAAAAGAATTGCGAGGATATCATAAATGCTCTTAAACCTATACGTGTTGCTGTAGAAGCACTTAGTCGCCAAAATGTGAACTTACTTGCTGCGGATTCTATTCTCAAATTTTTGTTCACAAAATTTAAGAATCAGCACACCGAATTGGGCAATGAATTCTTATCCAGCCTAAAAAAAAACTTAACAGCTCGTAGATCTAGCCGTTTGTTATCGGCCTTTAAATATTTACACGATCCAGTTAACAGCTCTAGTGACAAATCTGAATTTTTCCACACCTGTTCTAAAACAGAATTGATAAAAGAAGCCGAAAACTACTTGGTTCGTCTATTTTCTACGAGCATTCAAGAAGACCAAGCAGTGTCTAGTTCTGACGATGATGACGTATTTGCAACCAACAACGTCGATGAAGAAGATATGGCGAAACAGCTTGAAAAATACGTTCAGCAATGCTCAAAACCGAAAGCAGACATTGCGCAACATGCGGCGAACCAGATGTTTTCGTCGCTTAGAAACGAGATAAAACTATATGAAAAAACTGGAGAGAAAACACAAAATGTTGAAAGACTGATCGGGGCTTTTAACACTGTTAAGCCAACATCGACTCAAAATGAGAGGAATTTTTCTACAGCGGGTAATTTTGTGTCCAAAAAGCGTACGCGATTGTCAGACGAAGCCATTGACAGTCTGTGTTTTTTAAAACACCATTTTGGGAAATAATGTTTACAATAACTTTTTTCTCCTATTTTAATAAGTATAATCTTGAATTATTTTTGTTTTGAATTTTTTTTGTAATTATTTTTGTTTCACATATTTTTTGTTTGCAATAATTGAAATAGTACTTAATATTTTCAAATATTTTTTTATGTAATTTATACTTTAATAAAAATAAATAAAAATAATATTTTATGAAATTCATTGCTCTTACACTGGTTTTAGATTTTTTTTTTTAATTTTTTGGAATTTTTCCCGAATTTTCGAGAATTCTCGAGAAATCTCAAAAATTATTTTCGGGAAATCCCGCATCTCGAGAATTAAAATTTTCGTTATTTCGGGAAATCTCGATTCTCGAGATTGGGATTTTCTCGGGAAATACCCAACTCTATTTGCAGTTACCTTCGAATACACTGTGACCCGGTATCTAGATAACTTGGACAGAATTCTGAACACTTATCTCGTTAAGAGATAAGAGACAGGATTGAACCACATCTGAGTGGGTATAAGAGGAGCTGAGTGCTCGAACGGCCGCTTGACTGTCAGTGAAAAAGCAGATATCCTCTAGTGATATTCTATTTTCTAAGAGAGTTTTCGCAGCATATCAGATAGCACATACTTCCGCTTGGAATACACTACAGTAGTCGGGTGATCTAAATGATAGATTGATGTGAGGGGAATTGGAAAAGATTCCAAATCCCACTTTGCCGTCTTGTTTTGAACCATCTGTATATATAATCAGAGGGCCATCGATTTCGGTAAGATTTGTCTTCCATTCTTCCCTAGTTGGGAGTGAACAGGAGAATAGCAAGGGTGGTGATGGAAGACTTACATGATAGTCTATGTCGGAAGAGATAACAGCGTTCCTGTTCAGTATGGCCGAATGGCCAAGATACTTATTCCATTTCAATATAGCATTTATGCGTGTCGCTGCTTTCGCTCGATAGTTAATTTCATATTTTTTTAATTAAAATAAATGATATTTTTACAATTTTCATAATTTTGTAATTTGCAATGATTTACATATTTTTATAATTTTTCAGACTTCTTAAATAAATTTATTTTTTTAAGTCGAAAAAATAGACTACACTTAGTTTTTATAATTTTGTAATCTACATTTTTATAATTTTTTGGAACTTCTTAATTCAATTAATTTTTTTTGCTTCGAAAAAATTTAAATTAAATTAAATTTTCAAAGTTTTTATAAGCTTTGGAGCTTCTTAAATAAATTTTTTTTTTTCAATTAATTTTTAAAATTTGTTGGAACTTCTTAAATAAATTTACGTTTTTAATTCGAAAAAATTGTAATAAATTACATTTTCATAGTTTTTATAATTCTTAATTAACATTTTTATAATTTTTTGGAACTTATGAACTAATTTTATATATTTAATAATTAAAAATAATTTATATTTTTAGGATTTCTTAACTTATTAAATTTGTTTATTCGAAATAATTAATATTTTTGTAATTTTCATTATTTTTTTGTAATTTACTAATTGGTTTTAGAATATTTTAATTTAAAGTAATTTATATTTTTATATTTTTTTTAAACTTAATAATTAGTTTAATCTTCTTTTTATATGAGACAATTTACTTTTTAAAATTTTAGTTTTATATTTTCTTAAATTTAAATTTGTATATGTTTAACAACTTACTAATTTCTTAATTTACATATTTTTTATAATTTTTTGGAAGTTACTTATTATTTTTATTTCTCTTTTATTTGAAATAGCTAACATTTTTATAATTTCTTAATTAAGTTGAATTTTTATAATTTTTAATAACTTATTAAATTATTTTTTTTTATAAATAAAATTTTTACAAGGTTTTAATTTAAAGTCTTTTACATTTTATAATTTTTTTTACCCTAGGAATTAATTTTGTATTTTTCTTAATTTAAAACAATTAAAATTTTTATAACTTTTCAAACTCACAATTAATTTTATATATTTTTTATGTGTAATAATTAATATATTTACTTTACTTATTTGATTTACTTTACAATAACTTAAATTTTCATAATTTTTTGGAAATTATTAATTAATTTTGTAATACTTAATTCAGAATAATTAACGTTTTTATAAGTTTAGAAACCGATTAATTAATTTAATATATTTTAATTTATTCGAATTAAATCGCATTTTTGTAATTAATTACTTTATATTTTCAGCATTGGAACTCATTAATAAATTTTATATTTTTTTTATTTTAGAATAATTTACATTTAATATGTAATTGGAAATAATTTGAAAAGATTAATTATAATAGGGGAGCATGGGGAGTTGTGAGGCACAGGGAGTTGTGAGACATTGTTACCTTTCGGCATTATTCATTTGTTTACATTCGATTTTAAGTGTCAACAAGTGTTCTCGATGCGATCTCACTTTTCAGATAGCATCGGTCATATTTGCACGCATTCGACGCGTCTCTCCAGTTACTGTGTTTTGGAATTTCTCGGTAAGTTTTTTTCATCATTTGTTTTGCGATACATTCGATCAGTTGTTGAAGCAAATTGCAAATGTTAATATATACAAATTATTATTTGTCCTATTAGCTTTGAATTTACACATTCACTTGGGCATGAACGTTCGATGTGTTTATGACTACGCGGCCATTTATAAAAAAAACGATTTGGGGAGTTGTAAGACAAGAAATGTGGGGAGTTGTGAGACACCGTTTTTTTCGACGTTTTAACGCATCTTTCATAAGTACCTCGTAATATTCATGCATTTTTTTGTATATATATCATCTGCAAAGGTGCAATGCCGAAAAAGTTAAGCAGAAACAACTCCATTCATTGCAATGTATGCGATCGAGCTGTGCACCTAAAGTGTGCCAATTTACGAACTGGTTATTATACAGGTTCTCACGGCTAATCATCAGATTGATGGCATTGCATTTTTTATACACTTTTTTATAACAATTGTCTTTTCTTTTTTATTTTTCATCTTAATAAAGAACTAACAACTAAAATAAGTCATTTTTATTGATTTAAACCATGGTGTGTACAATTTTAATTTTAAGGAAAATTGTAGTTTTGTTAAATAGGCCATACTAATAGCTTCCAGCATTCTTTGACTAAAGATTCCATCATTGACATATGCAGAATATTAAGATTTTGAGTAATACGGGTCCAAAAACAAAACCCGTCTCACAACTCCCCATTCTCCCCTATAAAATATATTGTATTAATTTTTATTTATTGCAATTAATGCACATTTTTGTGATTTTTTCAAACTCATTAATTAATTTATTCGTTTTATTTGATAGAATTCTCGTTTTTACAATTTTTAATTTAAATAATTTACATTATTATACAATAATTTTTTGGAACTTATTAATTATTTTTTTGATTTTCTGATTTGAAGCAATTAACAATTCATATTATTTTATAACTTATGAAGTAATTTTATTATGTTTTAATTTTAAATAATCTACATTTTTAGATTTCTTTTGTAGTTCACTAATAATTTTATAATTTATATTAATTTACATTTTATATTTTTTCATAAATTATGGACTTATTTTATATATTTTTTTTATTTTAAATAACTTACACTTTGATAGTAATTGTTATACTTTTTTAATTTACTTTAACTAACATTTTATTTTTTTTATTAAAAATTTATTTATTTCATATATTATATCTTTTCGTAATTCGAAATAATTTTCGTTCTTATTATTTTCTATTTTACAATAATTTATTATTGTATATTTACAAATATTTATTATAATTCGGCATTTTTTGGAACTCGTTTATTAATTTAAAATTTTTCTTAAGTCAAAGCAATTTATATTTTTATTATTTTTTCGATTTAATTTTATTTTTTTATTTGAAATAATTTACATTTATATAATACAATATTTTCGTTTAAATTAATTAACATTCGATATATTTTATAACTTATGAATGTATTTAATACTCTTCTTCATTTAATATAATATAAAATTTTTATAATTTTAAATTTAATTTTATTTAATTTAATTTGTTTTTAATTGAAATAATATACATTTTTATATTTTTTTTCATCTAAAATAATTAACATTTTTGCATTTTTCGGAACTCATTAATAAATTTCATATTTTTTGCTGGAAAAAATTTTATTTTTCGCCCGCATCGCATCAAACTTGCATCCCGCAGCCGCATCTGCCCATTTAGTGGCGATCGTATTGCGCCTTTGCCTAGACGCCCCGACCCTTTCCACGCACGAAAGAAGAAAAAAATATGTGAGTATCCGCAAGAAATACGCCACATGTTTACACATAAAACAGTCAAAATGGTAATAAAATGACTAATGAAAAACGCATAAACCCTGCACCGTGAGTCGCCGCATGCGCCTCATTTCGACACTTTAATAGGATTACATTGAAATTTATCTTCATATGATTTAAGAAAATGTGCCCATGAGACGCGAGTGCCCATTTGCCGCGCAATCGCAGTGAACACGCCGCACTCATGTTGCAATATTAAATTATTAATTTGCAATCATTAGCATCCTACGGCTACAAACATGCAGCAACAACTGGGCGCGTTGCGCCTCTAACTGGCCATTTGTGTGGTGTTGTTTTTGCAACGGCACGCATACATATGCATGTAGGACGTTCTACAAGTAGAGTCTAGACTCGAGGTGAAATTGAAAATAATATTTTGCGCACTCAATTTTCAGCGATTTGTCAAAATATTGTTTATTGTCTTATGCATCCTGCGCCAATCCTGCCGGTGCGCCGGTACACCGCTACACATGCGCCTGCGTTCACATCACATGCCGTGCATGCGCAATCACACTCATGTCAAATGTAAATATGGCTGAGTGTGTGTGTGTGCGTGGAGGGCGGACGATTTGGTGCTATGGTTGCGTTTGAGGTGGCAACAACACTAGCAGACACTGTGCGAAGCTGGTCGGCCGGCTGTCCGACCGCCTGTGGTATGTGCTGCAGCCAAGGCTGTAGCTGTTGCCACTGCCACAACGCCTCAGTTCGCGGCGGCTGACTTTACGTTAATTGAAATATTTCAACATTCAACCGCATGTCCGCACTTCCCGCACCCTTAGCCCACATACGTACGTATATCCCCCAGCAGCATTGATTGTAGAACTTACACTTGTGCGCCGCCACGGATGCAGTGTCACTGTTGGCTGGTAGTGTTGCTTGCTGGTCAACTGGCCGGCGTTTTGTTGGCGGCACTCTTCAAAGCGCTGCACCAGCGCTTTTTAATAGAATTCGATGCTCATTTCTATCGCATGCGATTTATTTTACTCATTTATTGCCATTTGCCAGCCGCCGTGAACTATTGGCTACGTCGGCTTTCTGCCGCCCTCCTGCATGCAAATGTTGATTTGTATGCAATCGTGACCGAAGCATAGTCATTGCAATCCTCTGACTATTTGCCAATATCGCCTATGACCGTGCAACGTCCGGGTGCAAGACGCTTTGGCTGGTTGGTAGAAAGAATTTTGCACATTTGACCGCTAGGCGCCATATTACTTTCAAATTGAATGTTTATTAATTTGTTGCAATCATCATTCGACTAACTAAACGACGGACGGATGAACGAACAAACGAAGGGAACCTTCCTCTAAGAAAAATAGTGCATTATTTGTAAAATTTCAATTAAGTTAATGATGGAGCGATAGAGAAAAGCTTGTGTGAATAAATTGTAAGAAAGTGTAGAACCCACAACTTTGTTTTTGAAGTTCCTTAACCCCAATTCCAGCCGTATCCATAAGAAGGGCGATCCTGCAATTTGTGCCAATTACCGCGGGATTCGTCTACTAAATATCGCCTATAAGGTTCTAGCGAGCGTATTCTGTGAAATGCTGAAGCCCACCGTCAACCAACTGATTGGACCTTATCAGTGTGGCTTTAGACCTGGAAAGTCATGAAAGGAGAATCGACACACACCATCTTTCCGTCGACTTCAAAGCTGCATTCGACAGTACGAAAAGGAGTTACCTGTATGCCGCGATGTCTGAATTTGGTATCCCCGCAAAACTAATACGGCTATGTAAGATGACGTTGCTCAATACCAGCAGCGCCGTCAGAAAAGGGAAGGACCTCTCCGACCCGTTTGATACCAAACGAGGTTTCAGACAGGGTGACTCGCTGTCGTGTGACTTCTTTAACCTGATGTTGGAGAGCATCGTACGAGCCGCAGAACTTAATCGCTCAGGCACAATTTTTTATAAGAGCGTACAATTGCTGGCGTATGCCGATGATATTGACATCATCGGCCTTAACAACCGCGCTGTTAGTTCTGTCTTCTCCAAACTGGATAAAGAGGCAAAGCGAATGGGTCTGGTGGTGAGCGAGGACAAAACGAAGTACCTCCTGTCTTCAAACAAACAGTCGGCGCACTGGCGTATCGGCACCCACGTCACTGTAGACAGTTATAATTTCGAGGTTGTAAAATACTTCTTTTATTTAGGAACCAGCATTAACACCGATAACAATGTCAGCCTTGAAATCCAACGTAGAATCTCTCTTGCCAACAAGTGCTACTTTGGACTAAGTAGGAAACTGAGCAGTAAAGTCCCCTCTCGACGAACAAAACTAACACTCTACAAGGCTCTCATCATGCCCGTCCTAACGTATGGCGCAGAAGCGTGGACGATGACAACATCCGATGAAACGACGCTTGGAGTGTTCGAGAGAAAGATTCTACGTAAGATTTTTGGACCTTTGCACGTTGGCAACGGCGAATATCGGCCAAAATCGCGTAAGCGGTTATCGCGCCAATTAAGAAGAAGAAGAAGCTCATCACACGGAGTGTTGCAAAGTCGACTTGTTATGAAAAAACCAGCTGCAGTTCGGAGCCAGCATAAGACTCTAGGTTCCTCCATTTGAGGTAAATATCTAGGCACACACAACATATATAAGGAGGAGCTCGGTCAAACGCCTAAAAAGGGTGTAAACGCTAATTATACATATATATATACAGGGTGCCTGGTGACAGAATTAAAAACTAAATTATAAAATAATTACTAATGATATAGGTTTACTTCAATAACTATTACAAGGAAGACAAGTGCGGATTTTATTTCTTAAAAATCATGTATTCTAAATGTGCACCATTACGTCGGATACATTTTTGGATTCTGCGTTCCGTACTCCGTGCCACTTGCTGGAGAAGTAAGGTGGGGATGTTATTAATCTTCTTTTAGTGCTGTGCTAGTCGCGTGGTTTGTTTCATAGAATTTACTTCTACCACAAAAAAGTATATACGGGTAGGAGGAAAAGGCGTGGTGGGGAGAAGTTTAAGATCCTTCCTCAATAGTTTATGCACAATAGTTTTTGAAAGTCTCAAGACAGCCGCTCTCTTAAGCACGGACTGATGCTGATCATCATGCACATTAGTAGCGACGAGTTCAATATTTTAATTTGTTCTGAATGTAAAACTCGGACCTGGTCGTAAGCCATCCTACAATGGGACAATTTTTTTTGAAAAATAACAAAATGGCAGACTTTTGAAAAAAAGGTATGTTTTTCGGGTGCAAAACAGACTGTAGTATAGAAAGTTAGGGCTGAAAAGAAACGAAAGTATCATCAGCCAGAATGACAAGCCTACAGAACAATAATCAGTTCAACTTTTTGGTTTCAGATGTCCTAAAGAGGCAAAATCCTGTTGGCAAACAACCTGTCTATTTTTTGAAGACGCCAACTTTGGTGCCACACTACTACAAAAAATATGTAAAAAAAAAATGTTTTTGTATACTATTTGATGTCAATAATAACATACTATAAAATCAAAATGATCGGATTTAAAGAATTCCTAAAAAATAGCTATAAAAAATGAGTATTTGTCCAGACTAATCCTTAAGTCAAACCAACTTTTACTGAGAAAAATTGCATATGAGAAAAATTTCTCCTAAAAATCGACAAATTGTATTTTTAGTTTTCTTGAAACTAATTATACTGAAAAACATACAGTGTACTTAAAATATCATCACTGATAGGGAGCTGTGCGAGATATTGCGGTGCCTCTGAGTATTCTAAACATCTTAAGGTTTGCAAAGGCTGTAGAATTATTGCCCACCGCAGCTTGTCGTAATTGTTTTAAATTGTTTTTCTGTAGTGCGGGGTTTTTGGAAGTCGGATCCACAAATAATTGGAAAAAATAATATGTATATTAATAATTTTAATACGGAAGATTCTTACATAAAAAATATCAATGTACTCATATATTCTTAAATTTGTACATTATTCGTTGTGTGGCAGTGTTGAAAGTTCCGAGTACATAAACTAACATAATTGTACTTTTATATACTTACACTATCTTATATCTACTCATATACCATTTATTAGAGATGCTTCTTTGAAATCCCCAAAAATTTCGAGATTGTAGGATAATAATCCCGAAGTTTTCGAAATTCTAAATTCTTTACGAATCATATAAAAAGAAGGCAGAAAAATCTACGCTTATACGAAAATAAAAACTACATTGGCATTAAGGCCTTAAAAGAAATCAAATCTCTTGGAGTAATCCTCGATAGTAAACTCCTTTGAAAGTCACACGTTGAAACAAAGGTATCCAAAGCACTGACAACCTTCTGGAAGTGCAAGATGCTATGGATCTACTCAGCTATGATAATTCTTATTATCATATACACATCAGTGGTCTAAAAGAGTAGACTATATATCTCGTAGGAGTCAGAAAGATCCCCGATCGAGACTACAATGCACTGTGACCATCTGTTGTACCGGAGCTTTTTCGACTACTTCAGACCCGGCATTAGCTACTCTGGTTAGTCTACCACCTCTTGGTGCTTTCATCCAAGAAGAAGCTCTCTGCAGGCTGAAACACAACGGTAATTGGTACGGCCCCTTTCCGGCATTTAACAACAGAGAAGGCATGGACTTCGGCCCAACGATCTTCGCATGTCTCTTGACTCCATGTCATCAAGAGTTGTACTTGAAAAGAGATAGAGTGTGGTGCTGCCAGAGGCTCAATTGTGGTCTAACACTGTTTTTGAATTTTCACGAATGGCTCCTGGACCAAGCATGACTCCAGCTCTGGTGTCTACGTGTCATCACTTGACAAACTACACTTTGCTCTTGGAATGTACACATCTGTGTTTCAAACGGTGGTGTATGCTGTTGAAAAACAAGCTGAGTCCTATAAATCCAGGCTGAACTACACAGTATGTTCAATAAATAACAGAACTTTTTATTTAAATCATAGAACACGTAGAGCTATCTATTAAACTTTGATCATATTGAAAAGGTACAAGCGTCAGCTTTCAACCGCAGCCAACTTCATGTAAATCGTTTGTGGTCAAGAATTGTTCGTGTAAGACCTGAATATCCAGAGGGAAAACAGCTGTTTTTATTGCATGATAATGCAGCACCTCACAAAACCAAAAATGTTCGTGAATTTTTGATGCAAAAACATATTTGTGTCATCGACACCCTCCGTATTCCTGATCTATCTCCATGCGACTATTTTCTGCTCCCTAAATTGAAAACTGCCATGAAAGGTGCGTTTTATGATGATATTCCAGCCATTCAAGCAGCCGTGACACAGGTGTTAAAGAACATTCCCTTAGATGACATAAAAAAGTCCATGCAGAAATTGGTTGATCGTTCTGAACGTTGTATCGAGTTAAATGGAAACTATTTTGAATAAAAAATAACTTTCAAACACAGTACGATACGTGTTTTATTCTACATCTGAAAAACTATGTTATTTATTGAACATACTGTGTATGCCGGTAGACATAATATCCTGATGCTAACATAGACACGTGGGCATCACGGGAAACGAGACCTCTGACTCTTTAGTTAGGATGGGATCCGAGGCCAACTTCTTTGGCGTTCTACCACTAACTTCTCCAGCCTTAAAAGCGATTAGCAAACGCGTTACTTCAATCAATAAGTGAGCTTGGCAGGCTGAGAGAGGCTGCAGAGGGACTAAACTGATGTTACTTGTCATGTCCGCCAGACTGTCGCAGATCCTCCTCTGATTAAGCAGAAGGGACTGTAAGCAGTTGGTTGGACTGATAACGGGCCACATGAAGCGGTAAGAATCTCAAACAGTGCACTCTGCTAAGCATGTGGATAGAAGGATGAGACGGCGGACCACTTTCAGTGTCTTTGGCACTGGTGTGCTAAGAAACGACCACCTTGGCTCCTTGGCACCACAGGATCTACTCAGATTTCTTCGGAGGTCGGGTAGATTTAAAGAAAATTAAAAAGGGGACCCGAGGACAGTACAATGGTTTTAATGTTGTCTGAAAACAAGGGCTTGTTCGTGCTACTCAATATTTGCTTCAACACCACAACCCTATTACCCTTTGCAACTTCGTGAAGTGAGATTTTAATAGTGAGTTTTTTAATAAATTTAGAAGTGCATAAATTGGATAGAGACTTGTTATTATGTATAAAAAAATCAAAATGTCAAAGCTCTCTGCGGAAAGGAAAGTGGCTTATAACCGTAATTTTAAAGAAGAGGACAATAACACTGTCGGTAAATTTCTGCAAAATAATTTAGTTGATAATAATATTTCTCACACTTTCGTATGCTGAAACATTCATTGAAAGCAATTAATTATTTATTAGTATCTGTATTGGAATGGTTTGAAGAAGATCCATCATCCAGCACATCCGTTAAAATCTACACAGTCGGCTCTAAAATGGATACCGGTGTATGATCAGGGTTATATTGCGAAGAACTTTTTATGAGTAAACCCTTTGAACTACCGGATCACTTTAGTGTTTTTCAAGCAGAAATAAACGCTATTTACGAAGCCTTAGGATGGTTAGAGATAAACAGAATATCATCAAAAGATATCTGCATTCTATCAGACCGCCAAGCTGCTCTACGGGCTCTAGATGCATTCCAAATAACTTCACGGAGTATCTTACATTGTCGCCAATCTCTTTATGAGATGGTATTAACTTATGCTGCGTTCCAGGCCACGGAGATATACCAGGCAACTGTAGAGCTGACAAACTTGCAAGAGAAGGTACCTGTGAGCCAAACATAAATAATTTTATGGGGGTACCTCTTGCAACTTGTTAGCTTCTTGTTATGGACGCTCTAATCAATTCTGTAAAACGAATTGGATTAGTGCCAATACCAGTGAAATTGCTAAGAGAAAAATGGCCAAGGCTAAATCTACGTCTATGCGAGAGTATTATAAAATTAAGTAGACTTCAAATTAGGACCTTAGTAGGGGCCCTCACAGGACAGTGTCTAATAGTAAATCATGTAAGAAGATTAGGCGTTTACACGCATGATTTCGGTCGTAACTGTAGGAATAAGGAGGAGTTGGAAACATCTTTCAACATCTTTTGTGCACATGCACGGCACTTGCCAGAAGCAGAAAACGATATTTAAGGTTCTACTTCTTAATGAATGTGGATGATCTATTTACTTTAGGTATCAACAACTTTGTTCAAAGCTCAGGATGGTTAAATATGGAAGAGGAAATGTAGCCCAGCCACTGCGACTCGCAACGGACCCATTCTATGGTCTAAGTGGCACTTAGGCGTAGCGATGCAGCTGCCAAACCAACATACCGACCTCTCTGTATTTAAGCATCTACCTATCGACCTATTGCAATAAATCTTTATAATTTGTTAAAACATAAAAAGAATTAAAAATGTTGCTTACTTTTCTTCATCCATCACAAATTTAGCTGATGCCGGTTTGTCACAAGGTAAATTCGATTCGCTACTTCTCGCTAGGTTTGGGTTCTGCGCGCTTGACGAAAAATTTGCACGTAAAAGCAACAACAATCTTATCGGCAAGATTCCCCGTTAGCGAGTACGGACATTTGTGTTTTTGTTTTTTTTTTGTGTGTGGATGAGGTAGGGTTCAAAATGCTTTCGCACTTACAGCGACCGTCAACTACTGCCGGCTACTAAAACAATCCTTCCTCCTTTTCTGAGGAGACTGAAATAACTTACTAGTTTCTTAAATGCCAATTCTCATTTCTGATATTTGCTAAGTTTCCGAGAACCGCGTTCATACTGGGATACTATTTTGGCTGCAACGGGTGCTTAAGATACTCGTGCTCTGTCAGCACTCTTTAAGTCCCTTTAAAATCCAATTATTTATTATTTATTAATATCAGGAGTATAGCTCAAAAAGTTTTGATAAATAATGAGCATTTGAATCGCCAGTAGAGTTCCAGGATCCCGGGTCTTTTATAACCAGATCTCGATAATCCCGTAATCGTAAGGATTGCAAAAGTCTGCATCCCTAATGTGTACATATGTAAATACATTATAAGTTTCAAAACCATTTAATATTCCATTTTAGCTCGCCACGCGTTGGGATAATTTTTGCATAAATTAAAACTTCGCACGTCAAATTCGTCCATCACCGTCCATCCATAACCAGCGCAAGTCTATCGCCCACCGACGGAACAACAATTGTCGCCTAACAGTTGCGCGACAGTGACAGTGGCAGTGACAGTTTTGTGACAACTTACATTAAAAACAGCAGCCATGCCGTGATGGCTTGAAAAGTGAAAGAAAACAAAATTTTATATTAACTGTCGCCGTTATCCTGCGCCACAGGATACTCACCAGCAGCGCACCTACAACTCTTCTCCATGAATGAATATTGAACAAAGAAATAAGAAGAAAAAACACCAACAGTCAAACTAACCGCAACTTCATTTTAATCGCGACAGCTGCCTACCCACACCCAAGTAAAGATGGACGAGCGCAAGTAACAAAGTGAAGAGATAAGGACACTCACAATACATATATTTAGTACATAAACGTATAAACGAGAGCTCCTTACAGCCTACAAGCAACGCAGCGTTAGACTTCCGTTATAAGAGCTCAAGGGGACATCTATAAGTACAGTTAGAGCCGCTGGCTAGAGGATTTCGATGTAGAAAATGTCAAAATGAATAAAATTTACTTAAGAGATGAGCTGCTGGACGGAAAAACATAGCGAAATTTGCGCGCATGTTGTCTAATTTCTTATGCCAAATGGTGAAATGTCCGAGGCGACTATTGCACAGATGCGTTACTGCGATGCCTAAAAATGATGAAGGACACAAAATTTCTTCAAATTAAATATTACAACACAAATACTTATGAACAGCGGGAGGGCGCGACGAAGTAAGGAGTGTGCGCGTACATGGGATGAGTGTGCCAGTTATCTGAAGACAAACACCTACAACCCCCTCAGCGGCTGTGCGCGAGCAACTCATTGGAACCACAGAAAGCTGCGAATGTTGTGGACGTTGACGATGTCAAGTTAAAACTTTTTAATGTGGCTGCACTCTACACTAACACCCGCGTCACCGTCGGACGTCCTAACGTTGTCGCACACACACACACACACACACAAAGGAATTTATTTTTCCTCCATTTCTTCTTTTTTGCCCCCCCAACCACTCGGCTCGTAAACACAACTCTCTTTTGCATAATTCAGTGCGCTGCATGGCGTGTCTCGTGGGGCATTTCTTTTCAAATCCGAATGTCGCTACGTCGCTTGGTCCAGACCGACTGTCAAAAGTTTCGTCCCTACATGCTTAAATCCTAAATGCTCTCAACCCCAGTAGCGCAGTTGACGCGACCACGTGCGTCTGTCTTTCGCAACGGCGACTTTCTTTCGCATGTCACACCAATAAGGTGCCCATTCGTCCCAGGAGCTTATGAGCTCAGCAGGCCGCCAGTCCAACGGCTCATCAGCCAGCCAAGCAGCCTATCCATTTGCCGCCCAACTACATTTTGCTGCTGTTCGCGTGTAGCCGCTGTACTCCAACTTCATTCTCCTTAAATTTTTTATGGACTCTGTCCGCTGACGGTGTTCACATCCGCTTCCGTATGCTGCTATACCTCATTCCATTCCATCTCATTCCTTTTACCAAGTCCACGTCTCCGGCTCTCTTTTGTGTTGTTAGTTGGAATTGAATGTCGGGTGTTGTATTATTCCATGCAGGTGTGTGTGTGTATGTGTTACATTTATAGTGGAAACATACCACCCATTTAATAATCAACCCCCACTCATGTTGTCTGAATCCTCATGCAAATGAATTTTTTTTTTTGTTTTGCCCACTTGCATACTTGAGGCTCTTACTCCAATGCTTGCATACAAACACATGTAAATTTGTGCATATTCAGATCTTTCTCGTTTTTGCTCCTTCATCTTGAAGTTTTCCATTTTCCTGCATACATTTCGTATATTACATTTTCTCTACTTAGTCTCTGTTGTTGTGTATTAGTAGTTATTTGGTTTTTTTATTGCTTTATACATATTTTGTTGTTGTGTTTTATGTATGACTATTGAATTGCTGGGTCGCTCGGGGAGTCATTTGTATAAACGAAGGTGAAGGATTTTCAATTTCTCGTATTCCATTGTTTTCAATTCGAAATTTTGCATAGCACTGCAGGCTTAGAGTCCATATCATAGTGAATACGAGTACATACAAAGTGACAGCTGAAATTTGAGTGATGGCACAGTGGACGAAATTGTAGCAAATTTGTTGGGCTGTGTGGTTGCGCTCGAGGATAATAGGGGTACATGGCCATTTCACTCAAGGGGAAACGAGAGCAATTCCTGAATGTTTGAGAGCTATTCCTGAATGATTGAATAACCAAGCAATGACTATTTACAGTTGTGTTAACCGCTTCAAGCTGCTGATGAAAGTCAGCACTCGGGTGATATCCAAACTTACTATTTCCGCAGGGTTAGGGATGCCTACATCTTAGTCTCGCGAAAGCAAATCACTTGAGGAGCGAGTGTTGAGATGATTTAAATCCAACAGCTGCCATAAAAAGTAATGTCAAACCACAGACAAATGTCGGCAAGAGAAATCCATCATAATCGAACTTAAAGATTTGTGAGGCTACATTTAATTTTGAGAACATTTTTTCGAGTACTGCGTTAGGTAAATTATATCTATCATGGGTCATGTTACCCATTAGCTCTTTGTACATAAATTCATTCAACTGGATTCAAGTTCAAAACTGCACCACTTAACAAGGAATACAAAAATTCTAAACGGGTTTTTTGTACAACAGGAACTTCTATGAAATGTAAGATACAGAAGAGAAGGTAAGCAGTTCATAAGGCTACCGCCACCAAGTCTTCTGTTATTTCTTAGTGTTCATTTAGATTTGTAGAAGATTACCATTCGGTTGATCCAAGATTCAAAGCCAATGGTGAACAGCATCGTCCTTTTCTCCTTCTTAATCGGCGAAGTAACCGTCTCAGAGACTATAGAGGAGTTCAGGAAGACTCACCGATTGCTTCTTCTTTCTTGCGTCAACTGACGCTAAGTAGAAAGATCGAGTGTTTAAAGGCTTGATTTCAATGGAGAGGAGACCTTTTTGTGCTTCCGTATGCAGATATCTCCACTAGTTGGAGAAAGGGTTTTTTAACTGGGAGATGCCAGAAATTATTATTTTTACGTCCGGTGTAAGCAGCTCATAACTTCCGACCTAGTACCCGTTTGGGAGCGAACTGAAATGCATTTTGGAACAAGTTATATAGAATATGGAATAGTTGCAACCCGCCAAATAAAAAGTGGCGTAACTTCTGGAAACTTAAGATTATTGGAAAGGTTTATTCTATGAGTGGAGGCTTTTGGGCAGCAAAGACAGCCCTCCAAGGAAATTGCTTCCGCGGATAAGCTTATCACAAAAGGACTCTGCAAATGGTCTATCATTATCGCAAGAGCTTGAAATCTTTCTTCTTTTCTCATTGGACAGTTCTCAAAAATTGTTGGGCTCCCGGCTGCATAGCAGAAAAATGTTTTGAAGCTCTTGTGTCACTCATACCTTGAAAATGATTTCAGTTTCGACATCGATAAAGTAAATTTTATCATCCTCTTACAAAGGTTGTATTTGTTAGGGGTAGCTTGAAATACGTGATTTCAAACTTATTTAGGCTTAAAACATATAGACCTCTGTAATTCTTTTATATCAGTTGTTTGCTTAAAATTGATTTAGTGTCTGAACAGAAGCAAGTTATTATATCAAAAATTAATCAAAACCAGCCATCAGTTCCCACATTAAAATTTGTCCAATCCATTCGAAAATCTGCATACTAAAATTAGTAGTTGGCATTTATGTGAGAAGATTAGCTTAGGCTAAAATCATTGCTCATTATACATACATAAGAGCTAACTTCAAAGTCATGCCAGATTCTTCTCATGATGCCCATCAATCATCTCGTTCTAACCCCTGCATTATCTCCTAATCAGTATCTCTAGTACGAGCGGGCCTAAATTTTACAGAAACTTGCAAAACTGTGTGCCCATAAAACTATATAGCATTTTTCGAAATGTGAGGCATCAACACGAGAAGCGCTTAAGGTGCTTTACAACTTTCTCATTGAGCTCGCATAACAATTGATGTACAGGACTCAGAATCTGTTGTTCATATTCCGTATGAATAATTAGGATTACCCAAAGAGGATCTCGCGAATGATTAAGATTACCATGAGAAAGCATATATTCGGATTTGAGTGCTTCACCAAATCCCGCGCTTTTCGTTTATCGAATCTGACAAGTATTTTGTTTAAGTAATTGCGATACTCTGCAGATATCCAATTTAATTCATCTGCTGTTAGAAGCTGCTCTAGCCTTCTCTTCAACTTGTGGAAACCGGCGACTCAGTGAATTTTGTCTGCTTGTCTCGATTTCCTAGTGCTTAGTTAGACCCTTTCTTGTGCACTCTGCTACGATCGAATTTCCCGAAACACTGCTATGTCCCGAGACTCATTACATATCGCAGCTTATCTTACAGCTGCAGAGTTTGCAGAGATCTTCGCTTGAGCATATTAAGATTTAGTCGACCCAAAATTAGTAAACCCAAGGGTCTCGAATGCAACCTGTCTGTGTAGTACAAGGAAGGTGACTTTGAAGTGACGAGGCTCATCACCTTGATTTTGACAAACGTAGTCGTAGTCTGGAAGCTAGTAAGCTTCTCGTAAAGAAAGTTAATTTAGAATGAAGCGAGTTTCTGCTTCCCTATTCAACCACTTGAATTTTTATGAAAATCGGATTTTAGTCATTGCACGCAAAAACGAGTTTTCGTGCCACGAAATTGGACAAAAATATTAGTTTGGGAAAAAAGATATTCATTATTTTCCCGGTAGATGGCTGCATTGATCGATTTTTCGTAAAGTATCGATCAAACATTTTAAAGCTTGTTCTCGTTTTCAAGTCGATATTTCATACTAAAAAGTTCTTTCGCCGTCTTTTGTTTGTTTCATTCAGTTGTGAGTTACAGGGTGTTAATTATGGAAGTCAACAAAGAGAAAATTCGGTACAGTGTTTCTTTGATAAAGGCGAAAAGCCAGGCCGTAGAATTTGTGAATTATTGTACATGCAAATTAGGTTTCGCCGATGCCGTTAAGGGATTTTAGATGCTAAAAAAGTGTCGATAAAATCACAGAAATAATCGTAGTTGACTGGCATTTTAGTAGTTGTAGCACCACCCCAGAGCTGAAGATCGACTATAAAACAGCTTTTAACCAGTTGCGAAAAAATTTTACCTAAAAGTAATAGATTTTTTTCCTCGCAATCTAATATTTTTAGTAAAGGGTGGTTCAATTTCAAGGGCCGATGTTAAATGTGAACCACACCTAAACGTTAAGTTTTTTTCTGCATTTCATTTGACACTTTTCAATTTCATACTAACTCAATTTGAACCAATGGAAAGATACACAATAGAGCAACGGTCAGAATGGTGACAGGAAATGGAAAAAGTTAATGACCAATTTTCGAAGAAAATCATTTTCAGCACATTTTCACCTCAGTGGATTCATCAATAAGCAGAATTGCCGCATTTGGGCGAATGATAATCCAAGAGTGATTGTCGAAAAACCAATGCACCCACAAAGAGTGACTGTTTGGTACGGTTTATGGGCCGGCGGCATCATTGGACCGTATTTTTTCCAAAATGAGGCCGGTCAGGCAGTTACTGTGAATAGTGTTCGCTATCGTGAGATGATAACGAACTTTTTATGGCCCGAATTGGAAGATAGGATGTGGACGATATGTGATTTTAGCAGGAGTCACACAGCTAACGAAACAATGGCTCTTTGGGCGAAAAATTTGATGGCCGAATAATCTCACGTCGCGGTGATGTCAATTGGCGGCCAAGATCATGTGATTTGACACCGTTGGACTTATTTCTTTGGGGTTATTTGAAAGAAAAGGTATACGTCGATAAGCCAGCAACAATTCAAGAGCTAAAGGATGAGATAATTCGGCACATTAACGGCATAGAACCTCAATTATGCCTCAGCGTCATCGAAAATTTGGACCATCGGATGGAGGTGTGCCGCCGAGGCCACAGCGCCCATTTGGCCAATATTTTGCTCCATGCGTAATTGAGCTATGCCAATATTATCAAATTAAAGAGAAATGACAATAAATTCTTAAAAAAATTGTACTTTACTCAAAATCAATACTGGCCCTTGAAACTTAACCACCCTTTATAAGGAGAAGTGATGGTTGAAGCAGTGGCTCAAGTCGATCTGCGTAATCTGATAGTCAAAGTGTGTACCCGCGAATCCTGTGCTGCTTAGGCTGGCAAGAAAGAGTACAACTCTTTGCTGGTACACAAATATATTCTAATTTAAATGAGTTTGTAGTAATTTTATGCGATTTCGGCACACTGTACTGCACAGTAAAAGTATACCACTAGAGATTCCAATTCATCTTCTCATCTGCCACATTTGGAGCTCCTTTTAACGTTAATTTTTATTGCATGTAAATATCGCATCAGCGTCAGGACATTCTATTGAGTATAGTGTACAAGCGGAAGAAGAAGAAGAAGCAGAAAGAAGGAAGGAGTAAAAATAACGCAAACACATAGTAGCGCGTACGTAATGAACAACAGCGCATACATACATACATACATACAAACACATTTGCAAGACAAAATACAGCGGCACGAAAGTAACACGAACCGATTGTAGGACTATGGCGCTAAGAAAGTACATATAAAGTCGCCAAAGAAAAAAAACAGGAAAATCATTGAAAGAGGTGGGCAAAGAGCGAATGGCAAAGCAAAAAAGGCAGGAATAAAAGTGGATGGGATGATAGCGCCGTAGCTTGGCTGGTTGGTTGGTTTGTTGGTCGGCTAGCCTACTTGGTTGGATGGCTTTGGTGTGAGTGGGAGGCGACAGGCGAAATATATAACAACACTAACACACGCACACACACACTCACACAGTAGGCATTAACGCCACAGAGAAAAGCGATGCTGTTTACCGATTTTAATGCGAAGGACATAACCAAACGACACAGTAGTGGCAAGTTGATGGGGATATGGATGTGGCAGCTGTGAAGATCCAAGGAAAAGCACGAACGCGAAGCGACTGCAATTGGTTTGGGGGAATTTAAGGATTAGTGTTGGGTATATTTGTATAGGAAAGACGCAATATGTATTTATTATGTACAAGTTTATGTCACAGTCTCAGTATATGTACATGTATATGTACATATGTATGTGAATACGTATCAAAAAAATTATAAACTACTTACGCAATATATTAAATGTACGTTAATGTACTTATGCGCTGGAATATGTAAATATATGTGCATATACACGTATATGCATACATACATACATACATACATCTATAGTTTATCTGATATGCAGTCACACATACATACATGAATGTCTTCAAATATTTGTAGAGAAAATTCTGTTATACACAAGAAACACTGCACAATTATAAGATGTGAAACATATAAATACATATACATATGCATATTTGTATGTATGTAAATACAAACATACACCCAAAAGGAAAGGTCTGTGTTTAAATGCGAGCACTGAATGAACAAATGAAAATCAAATGAATTGGAATGGCGAAAATTTTAATTTATACAAAAAGCAACGTAACAGGGAACCGAAATAACGGTAATGGCATACACATACATAACACACACACATATTTGCAGTATTGAGAAAAGGTGGACAAGCAGCCTTGGAATGCTTTTATCGATATTCACACACACACACACCCAAATACATACCTACATATATAGCTGGTGAATGGTGAAATTCGTGATTGGATTGGTTTGCTTTGTCAGACTGCATTGTATGTATGTATGTATGTGCAATGTCTGCGTATTTGTAGCTAAGTACGTGGATTTACACTTATTTAGTCACACAAAAGGCTCCAATGAGTTGTGTATTTTTTACAATATATATATATTTTTTTCATCAAGCCAAAAGCATTTCAATTTAGCTGTACAATTTGCCAAAAAACGAAACGTAAAAAATTCAAATCAAGAGAAAAAATGAGATTTTTTAATCACTGAATGTAGCCGAATTTTTTGGTGATTCCTTTTGTTTGCTGACAAATATTTTCGCACTTGTCATCAAACTTCACATTTGAAATTTTGAAAGGGTTTGTATTTCGGCGCTTACAAATTGAATGCCAAGCAGTGAACTTTAAGTGCAAAAAAAAAAAGAAAAAACTAAATGAAGGAGCTTAGCCTTTTAGGAACGATTGAATAAATTTTTTTATATAGAATATATAACACAAAAAAACGAAATCGCACTTTTTGTCTGATGAATGACTTTTGATAATTGATGTTTACTAATTTGACAACGCTGATTCTAAATATACCCTCATTTTTTTTTGTAACAGCTCTTGTTTACGAGTTATAGCTATCACAAAAAAATCACTATAGTTCAGTGTTAATTGACGAATATTTAAACAAATATTAAGTTTTCTTAATATTATTTGTTATGGAATCGTCAAGACGATGATTAAGCACGCAATATTTCAGTGTTTAAGCAGGTGGTTGGCGCGAGCGTGGTCAAAATCGTTGCTTTCGCATTCAAAGCCCACTGTGAATATGAGGCATTGAATAATAGAATAAATTGTTTCTAATATCGGTCGCGCATTAGCAGGTAATGACAACCTCCGAGTGCATGATTGTCTTGAAAAAAATTCTCATAAAAACCAACCAAACCAGACAGCGTTAGGCAAATTTTAATTGTAAGGACGATTAACGAATCATAAATGATATGGTACCAGGGATGATAATATTAGTGGAAAATCGCAGCATACCTAATTTCAGTATCCCAGGATTAATATAAGGCAGCCCTTGAATTGTGATCTATATTTGGTATCCATTTTGTAATATCTCAATTGATTGAAATTTTTTTTCTTATGTTTTAACGTTTCAGATAGATGGCAACCCTTTTCAAAAATATTTCTAAACCACGGTTTTAGCACCTGCAAGAGAGTAGAGTAATTGTGTCCATTTTTTTACCAATATTCGGTCGATGGTGTTGGCGTAGTGCGAATTACAACGTCAGTTTCCTAATCATGGCCGGTCAACTGGGCAAACATTCCGGCGCTTAGTTGTGGCGACTGGCACCACACGAGAACTTGCACGGTGTCGCCACCATCGTACTGCACTTTCGGTCGAGCAAATCGCGGCTGTGGCTGCCCATGTCGCTGAGAACGAAGAAACATCAACCAGATGACGGACCGCGCAATTGGGCCTCTTCAGACGGAACTTCCAGTGAATTTCAGTGAAAGACTTACAGATGTTCCCGTACAAAGGGCAAACAGTCAATCAGTTAATGCCTGCTGATGTTCAGTCGCGTGAAAATCACTGCCGAGCCATCCTCAATCGCAACAACGAAGAGGACGATTTTGTATCGAAAATCATCATGTGCGACGAGGCGAATTTTCACTTAAGCGATTACGTCAATAAGAAATATCTTCGTTTTTGGGGCACTGAAGGCCTGCGTGTGATGCACAAGTAGTCATTACATCGATTACATCAAAGGCGCGGCGATCACGCGGGAGGAATGGTTGACATGTATTTTTTTCGAAAACGTCATCGGCAATATGGGAACTGTTACCGTGAACGCTACGGGGCCTTAACAACCGACTGCTTACTTCCGGAATTGGATAATCGGAGCTTGGTGAACAAGTGATTTTAGCAAAACGGTGCAACCGCATACACAGCACGAGCCACAGTAGATATTGCAAAGGAGGGCTTTCCTTCCCTTCTGGTTTGATGATTGACATAGCCTGCAAGATCGTTCGACTAAACCATCCAGGACAACTTTCTTTGGTGCTCGTTGAAGTCATGAGTTTATGCCAACAAGGCAGGCAGACAGTCACAGCCCTTATGGAAATCTTGGATAAAGTCATGGAAAATGCGATCAAGATTTAAAGGTACAAATAAAGATTTTCATCACCGAAAATCTATTTTTTTTATTGAATAGAGTTCCACTATGAAACTTTATGGGATTACTAAGCATAATCAGCTATGGCACCTTTTTGGGTGTTTGGCCTACGTGATGTTGTTCTACAAATAGAGGGACCTTCAGCTCTAAGCCGACTCCGAACGGAAAAAGGTCCTTATGAGGAGCTTTTCCATGGTTCCAATACACTCGGAAGCTTGCAATTGCCTGTTGAGGGGCGACCTCTATTAGAAAACACATTTCATAATGGTGTTTCTGCTTCTAATAAAAATAAAAAAATGGGGGAAAAATGGTTTCAAGAAAGCCAAGCAAAAAAAATTGTTTTAAAAAATTTCAAACAAACAAATTTTTTTTAATGAAGCACTTTTTACAATTGCAATTAAAAAAAATTCGGATCAAACAATTTTTACAATGAATTAAAAAAAAACCATTGTTCCAATTAATTTTAATTTTTATTAATTTAATTTTATTTTTTTACCATTACATTTTCTCCTATTTCCGAAATTACTCCACTTTAATAACTCCATATCGAAATTTTCTATATTGAATAAATCTGAAAATTACTCATTTTTTACTATTTACTTCAAACCACTTTTCCATTTTAGAAAAATCTATATCAAAATTTTCAGCATTGCATATATCATAATAACTTTTTTTTTTAATTTTTTTCTTTTTATACTCAAGCCTAAAAATAAACCAATTCTCAAAAAACATTTATGAAAGCCCAAGAAAAAAAAATTTTTACAATTGAAATTAAAAGAAATATTTTTTTTCGACTTAACTTTTTTAAACTTAACTTTTTTCAATAAAAATTTTTTTTTTACATTATATTTTCTCCTAAAAAACTTGTGTAATACCAAAAAGAACAGAAGATACTTTAAAAAATCTATATCAAAATTTTCAACATTTAATAAATCCCAAATTTACTATTTTTTTTATTTTAAAAACTTCTCTACTATAAAAAACTCAATATAAAAGTTTTCAACATTGAATATATGTATACCAATATTTTTTCAGTTTGCTTCTTTTTATACTCAAGTCTACTATTAAACCAATTTTCAGAAAAATTAATGACGAGGTCATGACATGCAACTTCTCTGCAGGTACTTCGGTTAGGTAAAAGCTTTGCAGTTGTGGCGCCTACTCGAAACTACTTTTAATGAAACTAAATTTGAGAACCGCATAATTACTAGAACAGTTTTTCCTGCAGGGAGCTGGCAATATCGGACCACTTGCGAGCAATAACTTCTCTAATTAAAAAAATGTTTTCGCAAATTTCACTTTGGATGCCGAGGCACGTTAATAGTATCATACCGATTCGGGAGCCGGAAAGGAAAAGAAAAGAAATTCATTTACTTACATCCCAGATTATTCCCATCAACAAGACAAGTCGAATATTAAACCGCGTTCTGTAAAAGTCTGGGTCTAATTAAGCATTATCACGGTCTCAAAAACGTTCTATCCCAGAGCTACATCTTAAAAAAGGTATGAGAAGAAAGTCATTTTTTAAACTATTTGCATCCAGTAAAAACTTTCACCGTTTCCTCGCACTCCGTGAACACACCTTTCTAATGAAAAACTGAATTCCCACGCTGTTCATCAATATCTAACAAGCATGCGTGTATCCCAAAGAAATTTCCATATCAAATGCAACGGCATTTGCACGAACCCTCTTCTCGCAGCTCATCAATTTAGCTCGAAGGAAATTACGGCAGCATTGCAAAAATTCCCACACTTGTATCGGTGCCGGCGCCACTTAAGCCAAGGGGTCGTGCGAAAAATCACCCTTCAGCATAATAGCCAATTTGCGAAATTGCAACCCTCCAGAAAAGCAGAGAAAAAAAAAACAACAAATCAAACAAAGAAAGTACAAAGCCAAGAAAAAGAGGAAGCCAGAAAGTGAAAAGCGCAAAAAAATCGAGTGCACTTTACTCGCCAACAGCCAGTCAGGATATCCTTACGCAATTTTTGCACAATTGTGTGTCAGAGTGAGTTGACGATGAGGGTTTTCGACACACACACACACATATCCAACTCGCATACGCACACCGTCAATTCAAATGAGCTGAACATAGGTTAGAGGCAAGTCCAACAAGTGTCTTATCGGCGAATGCAGTTTCTCCTTGCAGTTGCATTGTCTTTCAATTGCAGCGGTGCAGTGGCAGAGTAAAGGGTAGGGTGGCGCGTGTTGTGACTTCTGCCTTGCGGCGCTGATATTCTCTTCCATCGCCTGAATGCCCGTGTTGTTCTAGGGTTGCCATTGTTTTTCTAGTGTTATCCTTTATTATACAGCCAAAGTGCAACGTTTCGCACACAAACGAAATTGACAGCGTTGTTGTTGTTGTTATTGTTGTTGCTGCTGGTGCATGAGATGTTGCCGCAGTGAGCAAGGCAATGTGTTTTGTGCGCGTTATTTTTTTTTTTTTTAATTTTTTTTTTTGCCTGCGAACCCTTTTCATGCACCGTCAAAGGGAATCAGGATCACTGGAGGGAGGAATGCAAATTTGTGCATTTTGCGTGGAAATGCATTTGCATAATAAAAATATTGGCGCACAGTAATGCATAATTATGAGAATGAATGCGAAAATTGCAGTTACAACAAAGGGCAAGAGCAACAGCAGCAGTTATGGCTGTGCCATCGAAAGGTAACCAGAAAGGAGTCGCCCAAAGTTCAACTACTTTATAGAGGTTGATGTTTGTTTGAATATTTCCGACTGTGATTGCGAAATCGTTTAGAAACCGTTTTAAGTTACCTGCACACAATAACTTCTATGATTACAGTGAAAAGATATTTTATACATAAAGAATTAAAAATCAGATCAAAAGTGGAATAGTTGAAAGTTGTATCAAAATTTTCTTAGCCTCGAAAAAACTTTTAGGTATAATGATGTTAGTCAAGGAAGTTGTTGTTGTTGTAGCAGCATAAGCAATCCCCATACATATACTGGGAATGATGCTAGCCAAGGAAGTCTAAGGAAGTGCTTGTAACTATATATAACTCGGGCTTAAGCACCTAGAGCAAAAGCCCCTTCTAGACAGGTAGCAGAAGTCCTGCTACTCAACCATAATTACGTCCTTAAATCCACATTTTATATTGCTCAGAATCTGATATTTTCTATGGCGTACGCCTGCATTATATACAAAGAGAATTGCATAACATGCGCAAATTAGATTTCAGAAAATAGTAGGTCAGGTCACTATTACTTAAATTACCATTTCTCAAACATTCACATTGGGAATGGCGGATGATGAAACCACAGATCATATCTTGTGGAACTGCCCTGCCTTGGCAGAGACGAGACTGCACATCTTTCACCGAGATGAAATGGATACGAAGGAAATTAAAAAAGCTCCTGTTGCAGATATTTTGAAATTTGACTGCAAGGCGCAAAACTTACTGAACGAATTTGGCTTTCAACCGATTCCCAGCCCAAGGCAGCGAATATCTTGGTTGAATAACATAGAACCTCATGATGATGCATTTAATGGCAGTAGTACCAGTCAACAGGACTAGTATTAACTACTTCTTAAACACGTAGAAGGACACAAAAGATCTTGTAGGTCGAATTGTCGGCCATTTTTCACCCTACAGAAACTAAATATTATTACTGCGCCCATTTGACTCATGGAAAGGAGAAATTTGATAACTTATTCTTGTATTCCTAAAAATCTCACCCAGTGACCCGACAACCAGCTTCTTCTTAAATTTAAATACCAAAGTTCGTAAGTGGTTTATTCATTCTTTAACCATTCATCACATTGCAATGAAATTTTGCTCAGTTATGTGTGAATGCCTGGGAAGGCTTACGAGTTTGTTCGGACTCGCTTGCTGGAGCTGGAATCGTTAGATTTATAGAAATCGTACTTATAGTTCGATTGGGTGCATACTGGAAATATAGTTTAACCATCTAAAAATAAACCCGCTTGAAGAAAGTGGTCCCACTAGATGCCGCTGTGGTCGGGGTATTCCAAAAAATCATATTTATGGTGGGAATTAGGTCACATAAATAATATCTATTAGGGCAAGGTATATAAATATATTAGGGTAAAAAAATCGAAAAGTGCAAGTACGAGTAGTATTTAGATTTTTAGATATTAAGTCACTTTGAGCTCCACAAAGAATTATATATATATAATTGGAGCGTATACACTTTTTTGGGTGTTTGGCCGAGTTCCTCCTCTTATTTTTGGTGTGCGTCTTGATGTTGTTCCACGAATAGGGGGACCTACAATTTCAAGCCGACTCCGAACGGCAGATATTTTATGAGGAGCTTTTTCATGGCAGCAATACACTCTGAGGTTTGCCATTGCCTGCCGAGGAGCCTGTTGTCAATAGACTTGCAACTATGGCTGACAGTAAAGAATACCGCCTTTAGAATAATGTCAGGTGGTTTTTGGAATACTAGGATGTTTGGTCATAGTGTTATCTTAAGCACCCAAAGGCTTACTAACAACTCATTAGATTTTACTACCGCTTTCCCAGACTTTAGAACAGAGTTCAAGGTAAAGTTCCCCACGCGCAAAGAATAGGATTTGAATTTAAAATCCAAGGTGGATTGTGGCATCGGCACCGGTATATATTCAAAAGTCCTCGAAACTTCCAAATCCTTTTGCTTGGAGAATTGGAATAGTATTTCTCCAGCAGAAGTTATCGGGATAAGGGAAGCTTGCAGGATAATCAGAAATCATCTCCAACAACTATCAGAAGCACGTATTTTTTCAGATAGTCAAGCAGCCACCTTAGCTTATCAGACAATGCAAAGAAGGACTTAATACTTTGGCGTACATGACAGACATACCTCTCATCTGGGTACCTGGCCATAAGAACATAGACGGAAATGAGAAAGCTGATAAACTGGCAAGACAGGGGACATCCTATGAAGAGTCTGAAGCGGTAGAAATAAGCTGTCGCCAAGGCGTGCGTAAAAGGAAAATCTCCTCGCTATTTCAGAAGCAGGCCGTTGACTGATGGACTAGCACAGATACCTGCAAAATAGCGTAACAATCGTGCTCAATTTCAACAAATCCAGAACTGACAAGTTGTTCAGAAAGCCACAAGCAGACATATTCAGAATTACGTCAACAATAACTGGCCACTGACCTTTAGAATATGGGATGGTCATACAACAATAGATGTAGAAGCTGCAATCAAGAAGAATCTAAAGAAACAGTTTTTCACTATCTGTGTGAGTGGGCGAATTCACGATGGTCAACTTGAGAGGGATTGCAGAAAAGAAAATTGGCAACATAGGCAGATTCATAAGCAAATAAAGATGGTTCGACTAATAAAAAGTACTGGTAGTTCAGGTGTTGATACACACAAAATGGCATCTTTTGCACCAATTGTGTCTGAGCTGTGTCTCTTAAACAACACCTCCACCACCACCAGCTGAAGTTACTTTCACAATTTTGTTTCGGTGAGCCAAACCTTCGAATCTATCAGCCTTTGATAGATAGATGTTTTTTGGTGTAACTCAGGCACATATTAAGTATTATTTCTTAAGTTCCGAAAGAGAAGTTGCTCTGAGTATAGTTTATTATAATAAGTTGGCTCATTTAGGTCAGATATGAGACTATTCTTTGGTAAGACTGACTTATGTTTGCATTGTTTGTATAAAACTACTCCCTTATCTTGTCTTCACTCTTAGTTAATCATTCTTTCTTACATAAGAATCTACAATGCGGCACTATGTCGAGGTGTTTGGAGAAGTATATTCGTCTTTTAAGCAAACTAATATACATCGTTGTTACTTTTGGCAATCATTAGTAAGTTGTATAATTTTCTTGCTGGCTTCTGAATTTCATTAAAAAGCAATTAACGAGCAATTTTAATAAGAAAGGGCAGAACTTTAGCATAGTCATAAGCCTCGACAACTAACAGAGTACTTGTTTGTATTTGGATGTAAGCATTTTTGATATACCTGATAAATAATAAAACTAAAGCGAAGTTTTATGTACAAAAAAAAAAAAAATCTAAGCATATGTAAATACCTTTAATTACTCTGCTACGTGAAAAATTCTAGTTCATGCTTTTGCAAGAAGACTTTCCTCATATAACTCTGTATATATACGTGTAAAATTAAATACTTGTAATTTATGCAAATCAATGCCTCCTCATTTCACAGCTGGACATAAGAGTTAACACAAACGCCTACGCGTGTCAAAGTGGCTACGAAAATTAGTGACTTTTGGTCATTAGCATACGCGTTGATATGACGTACTTGTACTCCATGTGAGTGTACGAAATATGCCCACATCTGTGTGTACATTAAATGCGTACGTGTGGCTAATCGCTGTGGAGTGACCGCTTGTGGAGTGTTGCATAAATTAAGGCGCGCTTGCCATATAACTATACACACTTACGTATGTATACCCCATGTAGACTAGCGCGTTGTGAGTAGTGAGTTGTGAGTAGTTACAATTGCATAAAATCAACTGATTTGAATTGTGCTGGAGCGAGCTGAATTGAGTTCGATAGAAAGGATAATTACTTGCAAGGATAATTACTTACAAGCAGCATATGCTTGCGCCTCAAGGCACTCAGTTAACTCACATAAATATACCATACAAATATATGTTCTTACATGACTTTTGCTATCGAAAACCTACTGACTTTACCAAATCCATTAAGGCTAGACCACATGACAGGTTTTTCTTAGGGCAGCTGGTAGTCGGAAAAGTCACAGGAACTCTGACTTTCCGGTGGTTTACTTTTGGGCATGCATTTACATATTCGCGTGCTCATACACACATATGCGTTTTTGCTTAAGAAAGTATGCGAGTATGACTTTTTGAGCATTTATGTTGTGGTTTTTTCGGTTTTAATTTTTTTTACCCAGCGCACAATCTGATAAGGGCAGTGTCGTAATTATATCAACTAGAATTATTATTATTAGGTTACTGCTAAGTTACTATTGTTCAAAGCCTGCCGAGATAGCCTATATTCCATAATTTATATGGAGGCATGGCAGTATCACCAAGATGGTGTAGCCTTTTTCTGCCTAGTACAGGGCATTTACATATAATGTATTCCGAATCTTGAGTTTCCATTTCGCAGATTCGCAGATGATGGACCAGAGAGACCCATTTTGTTTAAATGGCATCTCAGGCTACGGGAAATGAAATTGCTGATGAGCTTACCATAAAAGGAACTGAATTGGTCTCAGAGACCTCCTATCCGGTCATTGGCATCACTCTGACACTTGTTAAAGGGGAACTGCTCAAATTATTTCTCAGGAAAGCGCAGAAAAGATGGAGCCCCATTTCTTCATGTGCTATTTCTAAAACTCTTTGGCCCCAGCACAATATACGAAGGACTCAGAAAGTCCTTTGGACTCCTCGCCATTCAATTTCCAAACTCGTAGCTATGTTGACCGGTCACTGGACGATCGGCACACACGCGAAAAAATTAGGGTTCCCGTTTAACCTCCATTGCAGAAGCTGTGGAGACTTTTCAGAGAAGGAGACTGTTGAGCACTTTCTCTGTAAATGTCCGGGTGTGGCAGCTCCTCGATTATATCAACAGCTTTGTCTGGCTGTAGATATCTGGCCATTATAGGTATAAAAATGGTATCAAAACGGCGCTTTAGTGCTATTTGAGGAGTGTCAGACTGGCACTTCAACCTACCTACCTACCTATCTCAGAAAACAGTGGCCTGTAAAGCCACCAGTTAGAAGTATTAGGTCTACTCTGCTAAGTGAAAGTAGTTTATCAGAAAGGTCTCTACCCAGCGTTAGGAATTGTTTCGCTTGTCGCTGACCGAATAGAATTTCTTCTTTTTCTTCCACCTCCTGAGAAGTTCGAATATGTGGCCTCTGTAAGTTCACAGAAAGGTTTAGGACCAATTAGGGGTATGTGTGCCACTTTTTTTGCTAGATGTTCCGCTATTTAATGTCCCTCCTGTCCTTTGTGTCCAGGAACCCAACCCCATAATAATGTGTTGAACTTCCATAGCATATAAAGAGGATTCAGGCAGTCTTGTACCAGTTTTGAGGTGACTGTAGTTGATAGGAGGGCTTTCAAAGCCGCCTGACTATATGAAAGTATGTAAATGTGAGTTCCTCTCATTTTGCTACGGAGACATTCCCTCACATATATCTCAATAGTATGCCTGGAAGATTGTTGGGTAGATACCCATTGGAGTCGGTTTTTTGAGTTTAGGCACATTGATTTCCGCCGCTGTTCTACCATCTTCTAATTTTAATCCATCAGTGTACCAGATCTATAATATAGAATCACTTTTCCACGCCGTACGTTCATTTATGAGGACGTGGAAGTTCCCGAAGAGAATGGGGTTGGGAGGTAATATGTCCACCCTATATAGAATAGGAGTATGTCGGAAGTCTTCCAAGATCTTAAGATGTCCTTTCAGATCACCACTTTTTAGATCGGAGATACCTTTTAGTCTTAAGGCGCTCAAACCTTCTTCTTTTTGAATTAAAATGGGAAGCAGTTGGGCATGTTTTCATTGCGCCTGTTATTCCAACGCAGATGAAGAGGTACAATTTGTTGAGAATGACCTCAACCGCCTTTCGTTGCTCAACTTTAAGTCACCATGCTATGGAAGCGTAGGTGACTATTGGTTTAACAACTGTAGTGAATATCCAGTAGTAATTCTGTGGCTGAGTCCCCTTGTTTTTCCAGAAAGCCTTGTGCAGACAAAAAATTCCCGTCTGGCTTGGCTTTTGCAGTAACTTTATCAAGATGAGAGTTCCAATCAAGCGTTTTATCACGGCTGATTTCTAGGTAGTTCGCTTCTGTTGAAAATTGAAGACTCGATTCATTAGGATAGGACATTTAATGTAGATGCTCCTTTTCCTAGTAAACGGCACTAGTTTTAGATGGATTAATGTGAGCCCTTGGTCGTTGCACCATTTGTTTATTATATGGAGGGCATGTTGCATGCGCTTAGAAATGGTCTCCTAATTCAAGCCGTCTATGTGTACTACCAGACCATCAGCATAACCTTTAGTGTGGAATCCCAGTTCGTGTATTACTAGTGTCCACAGAAGAGAAGAGAGTACTCCCCCTTGTGGACAAACTCTTGTGACCCTGGTAAACTTTATTCTTCCTCCTAATTCTGCACTGATCGCTCTGTATTCCAGCGTCGATATAATCCATCACAAATAGGTTTCGATACAACATTTTTAGATAGGGCATTGTTGATTGCCTCATGGGATGTATTATTGAAAGCTCCTCTTATGCCAATATAAACGCAGTACCAACTACAAACTTTCACCGATTTTCACCGATTTATTAGCGCCTTTGAGCATCTTTGTAGCATTACATGCCAAGCTATCAACCCATCGCGTGTAGGCTGATGTGACAATGTTGCTTGTAGCACGCAGTTTGTAGATTGAGAGGAGTATACCTACAAACTCTTCAAACCTCATATAACTGGTGTAACCTCCTACAAACAAATGTAATTTTTGACAGTTCTTTTCCAGCGCTACCAAGAACAAACAGGCTTTACATTGTACGGACTTATAAGATTTATTCGCAATTGGTACAACGACGAGTTAGACGTACTTACTAGGAGTGCAAATTTCACTTTTTACGAATGAGCAACGATAGAACTATAAAAAAGATCTTCGAAACAAATCCACAAGACAACAGAAGAGTCCGACCAAGAAAACGATGGAGAGATGACATTGAAGGCGACGTTGAAGCTATGCGCATATCCGATATCAAACGAAAAGCTGATGACCGAGTGACGTGGAAACGAATTGTAGCGGAAGCAATGGTTCACTCCACACTGTGATGCTATGATGATGATGGTGATGGTGATAATATATATTATAGGCAATATATTCAAGAGCTAAGAAAGGAGGACAGACGTATAATCAGAAAGAAGAAACGAGAGACCGAAATACGTGAGTGCGAGGAGCTTGAGATGCTGGCCAATAGGAACAACTCTTGAAAATTCTACCAAAAAGTTCTGCGGCTTACATAAGGTTTCAAGACCGGGGCGTTTTCCAGTGAGAACAAAGACGGAGACCTGGTGACTGACATCCAGAGCATACTTAACTTATAGAGGGAACACTTCTCGAACCTGTTAAACAGTGATAGCTGCGCATGTCACAGAGAATGTGAAGATCCCGATACCCCAATCGTTGACGAGGGATTGTTGTTCCGCTACCCGACCGTGACGAGGTGAGAATATCCATAACGCGGCGAAAGAACAACAAAGCCGCGGGCGCTGACGGACTGCCGGCTGAGCTATCCACACATAGCGGCGGGAAGGTAAGGTGCATGCACCAGCTCCTATGCAAAATATGGTCGGATGAAAGCATGCCTGCCGATTGGAATTTAAGTTTGATCTGCCCAATCCATAAGAAGGGCGATCCTGCAATTTGTGCCAATTACCGCGGGATTGGTCTTTTAAATATCGCCTATAAGGTTCTAGCGAGCGCATTGTGTGAAAGGCTAAAGCCCACTGTCAACCAACCCATCAGTTGATGCGTCCAACTGACGCCGGTTAGCACGAGAAAGAAACGACTAGCACGCTTTGTTAAACTCGGCCAAAATCGCGTAAGCGGATATCGCGGCAGTTAAGAAGAAGAAGATTATGAGATCAGCGGGTTTTTTTTTCAATGTGCTCCCAAATTTGAGGTCTTTTGTTCGTAAACGAACTCAAACTGTGTTTTTGGATATTTTTACACCACTTTTCCTTAAAACTGCTGGAACTTCACGCAACGATAAGCTCGGCTTTGTCACAAACATATCAATGATCTTCTGATTTTGCTCCCGAGATATTTTTTTCCGGGCAAGGCGTCAACGTTTTTACTTCGGTGTAGCATTGCACGCATTCATTTACGAACGTCTCAGACTTTTTCAAATATCTTCCTGCAGGTGCACGTGACCTGACGTGTTTGGACATTGAGGGTGTGTACATAGGATCTCTGCTTTCATTATATTCATTATTTCTCGTACGCCAAATTCATTTTCTAAAAATAATGAAGGCTACGAAAGGACAGCATTTAACGTTTTTTATAACGAAACTCTAAGTTTGAATTTTACTGGTCACACTTCTGTTATATAGACTGTATATCGAAAAGTAGTTTGTCCAAAGTAATGCACGGTCTTTACTGGAGAGTTAATAGACGCATTGGGTACAAGAAATCACCACCCACTTTGACCTCAACTTTTTACCTCATTTTCACGGGAGCTTTGAGTTCAGCGTCGACTTTTTCTGTTTGAAAGTTTTGTGCCGGATATTTTCTAGCGCAGTTATGTTATTTTTATCAGAGTGTGTCGCATATTAAAAAGTAATTTTTGCCAAATTACAATGCATTTACATATTCATACAAATATTCGAGTCACCTTCAGCGGTTGGTTGTCGGAAGTTGGTCACATACAGGAAATGCGTGAGTTTTGTAATGTAGTCAAAGTTCATTAGGGATATTTTTGTCGACATTTAGCCCAAAAGGTGTATAAGTAAATATGAGGCAGTGTTCATATGTTGCTTTTACTTACTGCTGCGTAATCGCCATATATGAGTTGGCCATAAATTACGAAAGCCTAATCGACGTCATTAATATAGTTTTTGAGGTTAATAATATGTTTGAGACTACTCATGAGTGTGTATGTGTTTGAAGTTTCTACACTTGTATATATGTTTGTATGCGTAAGCAACTAATTGTGTTATAACTGTATATATTGAAATACTTATGCACATACAAAGTTATGTACCCTAAAAGCATCAGCAAGAATCTAATTCACTTCCCTCACCACTCACTCCATTAACTTGCTGCTTATATACTTATTATATACTTACATATACATATTTATATATACTCGCTTTTAGAGCATTTTTCGCTTGAACACCTTTCATTTGATTTTTAGTTTTGTTTGTTTCTTGTTAGCTCCCCCCCACCTGCATATGCACTCCATCTACGTACGTCAGTTAGTTAAAGGCTAAGAATTACGTAAATCAAATACATTTTTTACGTTTTTATGATTCCAATTTCCATTAAATATTCAGCACGCACAAGTTTGCAAATTGTGTGCAAATCGTGAATTTTATTTGTTTTACGTGATTGTTAAACAGTTTGCATACCTTTTTCACTTAGTTAAACGTCTCATCATAAAAGATAGGAGCAATGAAAAAAATGAGGGATGAGGGAAGCAAATTTTATGACTCCATTCATAAAAATATAATAGCATTGAGTTTGTACTCTTTATTGTAATTTAAGCTATGTGTGGGAAATTAGAAGAAAAATGTGGCATGACTTGGCTTATAAACATTTTAAAAATTTAATTCCATCTCAGCGGAATACCTAAGCAAATTAGTGGAGTAGTAAAGAGCAGAATTTTAGAAGAATATAATTTTACTAAATTTACTAAGTTTTTATATTTAACGAGTTACATACATCCCGCAGCGCTAAATGAATACCAGTCTTTAGAAGGAATAACAACAGAAATAAAAATAAAAAAATGTTATACATTGCTTATTAATACTTAAATTTTATAAAAAACTTTAGTTTAATTTTTCTTTACAAAAATTAGAATATAAAAAATCACGACCGAAAGTACAATGAAAAAGTTGCCCCATGGTCTGCATCATTTCTCCGCGAAATATTGACGGATTTGTAAAACGTAAAAAAATTCTTGTAAAATAAAGTTGTAGTTATAGTCTGTCGAGCCGGAATTTTGAATTTCGAAAAATTTTACAATTTACGGCATTTTAAAGAAAGTAGGCGTTTTACGTCAGAAAGTCACACTTTAATTATGATTATAATTTTTTTTAATAAAAATATCAAAAGTCAAATCTATGGAGAAAACACTTTCGGATCTTTAAAAAAAGGCTTCAAAAACTATTAAAAACGGTATGAGTTATCATGCAGACCGTGCCGGAAAAAATAGTTTCGGGAAAAATGAGCTTAAAGTTTGAGATACAGGAGCGCGCGGACCGCTCTCTACATAGTTAATGGGCTGTAGAAGCTTTAATATTGGGAATTTCCTCATGAAAATTTCACACTATATTTTGAAAAATTCTGGACGTATTCCACCCTTTAATAAAAATTTTATCAAAATGTGTCTACTGAGGAAAATATGTAGGACGAATGGGCGAAAAAATATGCGAAGAAAATGATAAAATTACAAAATACTTGCAAAAAATGTACTTCAAACCTTTTTACTCACCCCACTGGGAGTTAGTAGTATCCATAGTACGGATAATTCTATTTAGCCATACTATCAAATGTTTATCAATAATATTTCTTCCTACACTGTGTTTGCAGACGACGCTGAGCAAATTTCTAGTTAAGTGAAAAGTAACACATGGGCTGAAAAGTTCCGAGCCCAACACATAGATGGCCCTAGTTTTATTGCAATCGCCCCTTTTTCAGTTAATACTAACCTTAAAAAGACAGGTGTTAAAACTTCTTGATATTATATTTATTAGTTCGTGAGTTGCTGTGCTAAGAGTGACGCCACTTTTGTTATTTTCACAACATTGGACCAAAACGAATTCCATGTTTTAATTTAACACTGCTTCTTGAAAGGAAAAAGTACCTTTCAAGTGAAGAAATGACTGGAAAGGTGTTTGGGGGACTCCGCTCCATCAGATACAATAATAAAACGATGATTTGCTGACTTCAAACGTGGACGTAGAGACATCGATGATGCACAACACAGTGCTTTATATTGCATGAGCATTTGACTATGAGAAAGCTCTGTTCAAAGTGGGTTCCGCGTTTGCTCACTGTTGACCAAAACCATGAACATGCTGATGATTCTGAGCAGTATTTGGCCATGTTTAATTGTAATAAACCGAAATTTTTGCGTCGATATGTGACAATGGATGAAACATGGATCCATCGCTTCACGCCGGAATCAAAACGATCATCATCTGAGTGGACAGCAACTGGTGAACCTAAGTCTAAAGCGCCCGAAAACACAACAATCGGCAGAAAAGGTTATGGCCTCGGTATTTTAGGATGTGCGTTGCGTAATATTTATCGGTTATATTGAGAAGAGAAATACCATCAACAGTGAAAATGATATTCACTAGCATGATTGGCTGGTTTGAAAGCCGAAATTGCAAGGAAACGTGCGCATATGGCAAACAAAAAAGTTGAATTAGATCAAGACAATGCACAACGTGTCACAAGTCAATCAGAACAATGGCAAAACTACAGATTTGGCTCCTAGCGACTACTGCCTATTATATATATAATACTTATATATAATTGGCGCGTACACCCTTTTCGGGTGTTTGGCCGAGCTCCTCCTCCTATTTGTGGTGGGCGTCTTGATGTTGCTCCACAAATGGAGGGACCTACAGTTTCAAGTCGACTCCGAACAGCAGATATTTTTTATGAGAAGCTTTTTGATGGTAGAAATACACTCGGAGGTTTGCCTTTGCCTGCCGTGGGGCGACCGTTGTTAGAAAAAACTTTTTCTTAATTTTGATCTTTCAGCAAGATTCGAACCGACGTTCTCTCTCTGAATTCCAAATGGTAGTTACGCACCAACTCATTCGGCCACGGCGGCCGCCAACTACGACACTTCGCCAACTACGCCAACGACTACTGGCTATTAGCAGCCCTAAAAAACTGCTCGCCGGTAAGAAATTTTTCTCGAATAAATAGCTTATCGCCAAGCTGGGCTCTGCTACTGCTACGCACAGGCACTAATGGGATTACTTCCATTGAAGAAGGCTGTCTTTTCGTAGTGCTTCAAAGTAAGTACTTTCGTTCGTTTTGTTTTTTGTTTTGCACTTTTAGCTATGAAAAAGCACCATTTATTTATTTATTTAAGTCTATCAATTACAATCCCTACGGACTATGATACAAAAGTTGCTTAGATTAAACTACTGATATATTACATGTAATATATATTATTTAAAATCAACTATAATATGATTTAAAAATTCTACTCTTGAAAGTGAAAAATCGAGGGCAAAATCATTATGAACGGAATTTAATTCCCAAAAATCACAAGTAATGGGATCAATACTGGCATACTTAGTTTTAAAGTTTCCCCCATGGTAGGTAGGTAGGTAAAATGGCAAGAGTGCCACAGGCACACTTCAAGTAGCACTTATGTACGTGCCGTTTTGATACCTCAATGTGGACCATTACCTGTGCAAAGAAAAATTATTGGGAAGAGAAAACCTTCTACAGCCATCCAGTGCTGTTGATGTAGTGGACGAGAGAAAAGGGATCTAGGCTGGAGAATTTCTCCAAGTCATCCCCAAAGGGCGCGCTAAGGAATCTCAAGCGCCTAGCCGCCAGAGCCGGACATTTGCAGAGAAAATGTTCAACAGTCTCTTTCTCTGTAGGATCCCCGCAGCTTCTGCAATAGAGGTTGTACGGAAATTCTAGCTTCTCCGCATGAGTACCGATCACCCAGTGACCAGTGAACACCGCAATGAGTTTGGAAATTGAATGGCGGGGAATTACCATTACCTTAAGGGGGGAGCCTGGTTTATGAGATCAAAAAAATCAATTTTTTTTTCTTTTTAAGCGATTCCTAATATATTTCAGAATATTCACACAAAGTTACAGAGCCTAATTCTCAATATTTTCGCCAAAGGTAGGCGAGCATTAGGTAGTTACGCTGAGACCGGACAGCTATAGTACAAATTTTATCTTCTTTTCTCGACTTTTCATTTTTATGATTTCTTTGAATTGGCGTAAATGAATGAAAAAAAAACGAATGAACCTTTTGAAATGAATCATAGCTTGTCCTTCAGTATTAAATTATCTTCTATTTGAACTAACAAAATAGATAAAAAAAATTTTTCAAGTTTTTTATACCAAGTTGAAGTGAAGTTTTTTTTTATAGAAATGCATTTTTTTCTTTAAAACCTCCAAAAAGTAGAAATTTTGGAATTTCTCTCAGTTTTCTTAGTTCATCGAGAATAAAAAATCATGATAATTAGAAATCCATTTGAATTTTTTGGTTTAGATAATAATTACGAGCTGTATCTTGTACGCCAGTTGGAAACTCTAGCGTTGTTAAACATTTTTTTCAACTTATTTTAACCAGTACAAAATTTTGTTATACTTTTCAAATGTTCATTAAATGATAGAAAAAACATTGCAGTGCTAAATTAACCTCCATCTGTCTTGCGCTTTTCTTAGAAATAAAATTGTGTAGATTCCCTAAGAATGGACAAAGGGACACCGATGTCTGCGAGGGGGACAGCTGAAATCGGTTCTGTCGACCACTTCCTGGCAAGCTCGTCGACAATTTCATTTCCCTCTATATTCCTGTGTCCAGAAACCCATATAAGGGAGATGTTTCCTGCTCGATCGAGATGTTTGAGTTCCTCCTTACAGGAGTTCACCTGAAGAGAGCTGCAATACGGCGACGACCGTGCCTTGATGGCAGCTTGGCTATCGGCAAAATATATTAATGTCTCCCTCCCAACAGCGATCTTGAAGCATTTTGCATGCCTGCAGGATCGCGAAGACCTCTGCTTGAAAAACGCTGCTCGTTTCCGGCAGCTTAAAGGAGACCGAAATGCTGGCTGATTTAGAGAAAACCCCCGCTCCCACTCCAGATTCCATTTTGGATCCGTCAGTGAGAACAGAGGTATCTATATTCGTGCCGACTCTCCCCTCCTTCCAGTCTTGCCTGTTTGGAAAGGTAGCACCAGCACAACCCTCAAAATACAGTTTTCAGATGGAGAGATCAGTGCGAAGAACAGAGGAGGCAGGGGAGAACTGCTTCAAGATGCTACTATGTCCTACAGGAAATTGTCTCCAGAGGCCAAGCTACTTCAACCTAATAGCGCTCTAAGCAGCAATGGATTTAAGCTGCAGATCCACAGAAAGTAAGTGCAGTGAGTAAGTGAGTGATAAAAAGGGCAGAAGTTCCTAAGAGATAACTGGTGAACATTAAATCGCATGCTTTCCAAGAAGTAGGGACAATCAATTACTCCAATAATAATATTATGAATAAAAGATAGACACAGTATAGACCTACGAATTTCTAAGGACTTGAGACTTAAAAGCATGAGACGAGCAGAATATCATGGCATGGGATCAATAAAATTCAGAGACCGAAAGGCATATTTGAGAAATATTTTCTGCACACGTTCGATTCTATTGATAGCTTGCTGACTACAAGGTCAAGATATGTAGAGTAACTTAATAGTATACGGATCAGAGAACTAAGTGGCGTTCATCAAAAACCCAACATCGAAAAAGAGTTTGAAGTAATATAATTTATATGGTTATTAACAGAAAATTTGTTATCAAAGATAACGCCAAAGTCCTTTAACCCGTTAACACACTGCAGGACACAAGCGAAGATACTGTACTTAGTGCACAAAATGTTAGATGTTTTTGAGTAAGATAATTGAAAGCACTTAGATAAGTTCAGCGAAAGTCGTGAGCTCTGGCACCACAAGTAAAGCCTATTCATATCGGCTTGAATGGCATCCTCTTGAGTATTGATCGCTGAGAAGATCTTAAGGTCATCAGCATAAAGCAAAAATTTAACAGATGAGGAACAACTTTTGATGTCGTTAATAAATAACAAAAATAGAAGCGGTCCCAAGATACTACCTTGCGGAACACCAGAGGTGGCAGCAAAGGGGGTAGATGAAATATCATCAATTGCTACAACACAACGTCTATTGCTCAAATAAGAGTTTATTAATTGCAGAAAGGCAGAATGAAAGCCAAAACAAGCTAATTTTTTAACTAAGATTCTATGAGAAACTTTGTCGAAGGCTTTCGAAAAGTCAGTGTAAATACAGTCGACCTGGAAGCCAGCCGAGCAAGAATCAATGCAGTATTCATTAACCTTCCTATACCCGCGTTAATTTTTGTAACACATATACCCGCGCACGGTCTCACAGACCGAAAGTTCAAACTACATAAAATATTAGTTTTTTCAAACAAAACTAAAAACAAATTATTATTTTTCAATCCCGTAGATGTAATAAAAAAATAAAACTACGCATTAAATTTGTATTCACTTATTTTATTGATTTTAAGTGATTAACAAAAAAGCCATCAAAATCGATAATTTTTTCTTAAGTAATACAAAAACAAAACAATAACATATTGTTTTATTCACATAAATAAAAATAAGTTATAATAACTTAAAAACACTTCTTGGACAATACATAAATTATAAATTATATTAGTTTTTAGTCTTGAAATAAAAAATCATGGCATATCGCAATTCATGTAAAAATCTGCCTTAAAAAGAAAATTTACGCTTTTACCTCATCAAAAAAAAAAAAATGCCTTTTCTACCTTAAAAAATATTTATTTGCAATAAAAACGTCAAACTTAACTGGGACACACTGTAGTAATTTTGAAACGCGGCTACAACTTCTTCAAATAATTCCCTTATTGGAGCTAGTTTATCTACGGCAGTCCTTTCAGCTCGTGTGAATTTATTGTCAAATCTTAGACAACGCATTAATAAATAAAATCGATTCCAGCTCATAGGTAATCGAAACATCTCCGAAGAGGAACCACCTGTTTTGAATAAATCTTTAGCATTGAAGCGACTATTTCTCCTAACTCCAGCAAAGATTAAAAGGCCTAAAAGGGCTTCGATTCCTATGTTGCCTGTATAGGTACAGTCGCTTTCTCTTGAAAAATTATGTTTTATGCGATCAATATGTTCATTAGTATACTTTACAATACGATTTATAACAACTTCAGTAAAAAATAATCTCCAAACCTCGCCTATTTCCTTCAAGTTTTTTGCTGATTTTCCATGCCCTGGCAGTTGAGTGACTATATTCCTAGCGAAACGTCTTACACGATTTGACGGAGCATCATTATTCCACCTAGTGTGTCCATCTTTACCAAGATAAAATTCTCTATCATCTATCTCATTCAACTCCTCGTCGATTTCTTCATCATCTGCTTGCTCGGTATCATAACTTTCTACATCTCCTGCAACAAAGTCTTCAACGTCGCTGTCATTTTCATCCTCATAATCAGAAGTCGAATTTTTTTCCTCCAAAAGTAGTCTGATTTGCTCTTCATTCATTATAATATTAAAAAGTACCGGCAAAATAGTAAAACGTAAAAAAATAAGAAAGAAACAAAAAACAAAATAACTGCTTTAACTTCACAAAAAATTACACATATACCCGCGTCGGTCTTGCAGACCAATTTTTATAAAAATTACCAACACGCCTGTCTAGTGCAAACGCCAAATCAACACTAATATAGAGCTTGCAAGAAAACCGGAAGCTAGCAGTAAATTCAACTTGGTAGAGTTTCTGGAAAAACAAAAATTTACGTAAAATCATTTTCTCGGTCTCACAGACCAACGCGCGGGTATAGGAAGGTTAAATAATAATACAGTGAAACCTCGATACACCGAACAACTCAACATAACGGATTTTTCTTTAAGTCCCTTGAAAAAACCTCGCTTTTACGAAGTTTTTCATACAAAAATGCTCTATAGTTAAAACGAAGAATTTCTGAGTCTGAAAGCCTCTACATAGCGAAGCAATTTTTCGAACACCTCTATACAACGAAAAAAAATAAGGCAAAATAAAATTTGTGGCAAGCCGTTAAAGTTCCGTTATCCCAAGCCTCAGCATAACAAAGTGAGAACACATCAAAATAAGCAAAAGTACCGTAATTATGTTACGTGTACACAAAAATGTGTGAAATTGTAGTGACTCGAGCCTTGAATTTTGCCAAAATGAGTTCATTAAAACGTAATTAAATTTCTATTTATTTGAGAGAAAAAATTAGTAATTGATGCCGTTGATCTAGCTGATAAATCGAAGCAAGAAATTGCTAAACAATTTAATATTCCGCCGAGTACTCTTTCAACAATTTTAAAAAATAGGGAGATTATTTGCAAAACCAAGGCATTAAAGATGAAAAGAATACGGGCTGCTGAATATGGTGACATTGAGCACTGTTTGCTTATATGATTTTTACAATGTTGGACTCAAAACACTCCATTAGCTCAAGAATGCGCTGTACGTATGGGGCACAAGGAATTTAAGGCTAGCAGCTGATGGCTTGAAAATTTTAAAAAGCGCTAGGATATCGGATTTCGAAAAGTGGGTGGGGAAAGTGCCAGTGTAAGTGACTAAGTTTGTTCTGACTGGAAAACGCTTATACCATGTCTGTTGACAGAATATCAGCCCCACAATATTTTTAATGCAGACGAAGGTGTGATATTTTTTAAATGCGCACCAGATCAAACAATGACACTTAAATCTGAGAAATGCCACGGCGGAAAATATAACAAGGAAAGACTCTCAATTTTATATACGGTAAATAGTTCTGGCACTGAGAAAAGAAAATTGCTGGTAATCGGAAAATCGGCTAATCCAAGATGCTTTAAAAATATTAAAAACTTATCATGGACTACTTTGCGAACAAAAAAGCTTGGATGACTACTGAAATATGGTTGGATTACTTAGAAAAATTTGATAACGAAATGACTAAGGCTAATCGCAAAGTGTTATTGCTCGATGACAACTGCATGGCGCACAAAAACTCTACTTCACTGAAATCTATTAAATTACAATTTCTGCCGCCAAACGCAACATGGAAACTACAACCTCTAGATCTGGGAATAATTAAAAATTTTAAGCAATTCTATCGCAAAGAGGTGGTCAAAATTTTAATCAATGATATGGAAGGGGGACGCAAAAGTAATATCAACGTTCAACAAGGCAACATAAAGCATGGGAAAACGTAAAAAAACCAACGATTGTCAACTGTTTTGCGAGGTGTGGCTTTGTCGACAGTCCAAATATTTTGACCACAAATGATTGTGTTCAAGACAGCGAAGAATGGCTTGCCGTTAAAAACCATTTCAATTTGGATTAATGATTTGATGATATTGTTACTTTCGATGATAACGTCAGTACTACGGTTCTCATTACTGATGATGACATTGTTGATAGTGCTTTGAACAGAAATACAATCGACATTGTTGAGGAGGATGAAGAGGTCGAGAACTTTATCAGTGCCAAAGAAGCTAAACAAATGGTTGGAAAGCTCCAAACCTTTTTTGTGGCACAGGAAGCTATACCAAAAAGTGCATTCCATCAGTTAGCATCTGTTGAGCGATGTATTATCGAAACTTGCGCAAACAAAAATAACCAATTATTTTAATAAAATCTAATTGAAACAATTTATAACATTTTCAGGTTTCTTTAAATTTCGTTTTACCAAGGTTTTACCAATAAGTACCTATAGCGAATAAATAGATATAACGACAAATTTTCTGCTTTCCTTGAGATTCGTTATATCGAGGTTTCACTGTATTGAATTCGTAATAAGAAAACTTTACCTGGACTACCCTTTATAAATATTAAATAAAATATAAAAAAATAGAGAGGAAATTAAAAACACGATTTCTCATTTTCGCTATTTTACCGCTACTCTGCGCACATACAAAACTATTTATTTACAATTTCGCGATAATCAACTTTTTCGATATTCATTAATTTTCGTCAGCAACACGAAGCGGTAATCCAAAGGCAGCTTGAAATTTCAGGAAACGCACGTCTGCTTCTTCTCACTGATTCACATTTGCAAATGTGTGTGTATGTTAATGTTGGAATGTATGTGTGGACGCATTTGATTAGAACTGATAATGCACAGCCGTTTGTCAGTTGAGGCCTATAAAATACAAATTTGATTTGCGGCAGCAGGAAAACCAAATATCCACTTTTTTTAGGGGGCGTGTAAAAGCAGCAAAAAGCTGGCATGGCAGCCAGCAACAATAATAAAAACAGCGCAGGCACAAAATAAAATGTATTGAAGAAGAAAAATGAATTTTGCATAATCACAAAAAAATACCATAAAATATCCTTTGTTTCGATATTTTCGATGTTATGATTGCTAAGCTGGTTGTTGCTGGGTAGTTAGTTGTTGTAATATGGAATTACCATACGAAATGCCGTCGACGAGAGGAGATATGTGAGTCAGTGGTTGTGAGTGTATGGGTGTGTGTGGCTGTATGTAATTGTGTTTGTGTGCGTGTGTGTATGTGAAGGATCGTTGATTCTTCAAGAATCATTAATTTTTAGAGCTTAAGCAGATGACATGCAAAGCAACACACGCAAAATACGTACACAACAACAACAAACCACGCAGAAAAACACTATAGAAAAACATAAGAAAAAACTCGCTCATCAGCAAATGCTTCATTGGCAAATCCAATAAATACTGAGGCATAGCAGAAAAAAACATGTAACAACAACATTTCCACCACAAGTCAACGGATGATAGACGCAAAGAACGGCTGCGTAGATGAAAAGCTGCAGGGAAGAGGAAGTGGTTGAGGAAGTCATAACTACGGCAGGGAGAGGGGTGCGAAGCAAACCACTGCTTACAGCCTTTATTCAAATATATTTGGGGAGTCGCTTTTTGTTTTTGTGCCAGCCGTCACAGAACATCTCAAGACAACCAAAATCATCGACCATCTTCAAAGGCTGGGTGAGTGAGGCTCAAGAGCAGCCAGCAGAGCAGAAAAATTATAAATCAACAACAAAAACAACTGCTTTGTGACATTAAGGCACGCTGGGCTGTCACGTCATGCAGTGGCGGCGTCAAGCATTGGCATCAAAGTCATTTTGCAGCGTCAAAGAGGAAATGGAAATGGAGAAGTGAAGTAATAAAAACAAAACAAGAAAGTGAAGAGCACAAAAAAGGAGAATAAAAAAAACACAATATCAGTATTTAACAAAAAAACAAAAACAAAAAAAGAAAACTAAACAGAAAAGCAGCGCTACAACTCGAAAATATATGCCTGGTTAACTAGCGCCTCTTTCCCTTTGCTCTGTCTTCTGCCGTCTTCCTTCTTACTCTTTGCTTTTAGTTTCACTTACATATTTCTTTGCTCATCCCATCGCGTGGCCTCAAATGCTGCTGTTTTTTCATGATTTCAAGGATTTGTTTAGTTGATGTTCCGCCGTCCTACGTTCACATCGGAAGCAGCAAATGCTAAGCGCAGCACTGAAACTCACTCGGTTCGCAAGCGAGCCTAAAAATCTAAATAAATGTTTTCACACACATGCACATGCACAGCCGAAAAAAAGGTAGGAAAACTTCAGTCACCCAAAACTTAACAGCAATGAGACTTCAATTGAAAATCATTAATATTCATCGTATTCGTTGGCGAACTGCTGATGCTTTGTGCCGAAAATAATCCTATTGGAAAGGACATGGCACTGCCCATCGCTCTGAAATTGGCAGCACTTCGTTAAAAAATCATGCCTTGCGTGAATTTAAATTTCGGGTCATTACATATTTTTAGTTTTGCAAGTCCTGTTAAAAATACTATATTAGAAATTTCTGAACTCTAATCCTTGAATTGTAAAGTCAAAGTATATACGAAAAAGTAGTTCGCGTTGCCTGATTATTCTAGTTTAGTACCGTTTGGCACTAAGCGAACAAGCCCATTAATAATAATTTTTTAAAAAAACTTCATTTTGTTTTCAAAATTTGTACACCAGTAGAAAATATTTTATGCATTTTATTAATCTAGAATGATAAAAAATATTCCTAGGTTTTATAGCAAGAAAACAGTACTACAATCGATTGAGCCATTCTGAATTTGTGACAGTGTGAAAATTAATTTTATGGATTTCTATGACATTCTGGCTTATAGACACCCCTCTTTTGTAAGCTTAGGCAATTTACAGTAATGAGCCTTATTTTTTTAAGCAGTTTCGTTAAACCTTTTGGCTCATACAACTAATATTCTTCAAAATAGGACCCTTGAGCGTCAATACACCGCTGGTAGCGGTCCTTCCACTGCAGGAAACATTTTTTAAGCTTTAGCTTTCTTTTCAGGCGCGGGAACAAGAAGAAGTCCGGAGGGGACAGGTCTGGGCTGTAAGGAGGGTGGGGAAGCACCGGAACCCCCATCTTGGCCGATGAAGAGGTGCAGAGGAAGGCGGTGTGCGCCAGCGCATTGTCGTGATGATTGTATTCGACGTGCTCCCGGCCTTCCTTGAACGACTTGTGACACCGTTTTACCGGGGCAATGGACAGAGATTGGTCCCCGTAAGCCTCCTTGAGTAGCCCAACGGTTTCGGTACTCGTTTCGTTTAGCTTAACGCAAAATTTGATCGAGTAACGTTGCTCCAACGATCGCTGCATTTTCGCCACTGGAAAATCTTAACACATTTTTAAAACAGCTCTCACACGCGGAGCGATGTTGACTGCACCGCTGTTGCCAGCGAACTGGGACCGGTTTCTAGTGGAAGGGGAAGGTCCAACGATCATTTCCCCCACCAGCCGATTCGGTTGATCGCTTGGCAGACGCTCCGCGCGGGAAGGCTCATTTCCTAAAGAGATTAGCATCAATATACAAACAACCCGGCGCAACTCGGTGTATTCTGTGGATAGTTATTAGCATACCAACATTTTTTCAGTCTTTATTTTATGGGTTGTAGAGATATTCAAATTAATATCTAGCAAAGTCACAAAATGACAGTCGGCGGCGCTTGACTGGTCACTTACACCTTCCGGTTACCAAACCACTGGCCCATTCATCGCAATTGGTAATCGCTGTCAATTCGATAACTCTAATTTGTATTTCGGCTCCAGTTTAAATGTGAGCTATGCCGTGGGCCGTCATTAATTTTGAAGCTTTAGGGCCAATATTTTTAGAATTTTTGTGAATTAGAAACTGAATAATGCTCTCCAGTAATGGAGACTTTCTTCTTAGCATTGCTACCAATATTTTATAGTTATTTGTAAAAGTTACGCCGCATAGCGTAAATCTACCTCTCCACGTGTTTTTGATTTTTACAGTTTTAAAAATGGAGTTTGTATAAAATTTTGGGCTAAAAATGGATTTGATGGTGCAAAAACCATAGAAATGTAACAGCCATTTACGATTGGCTTGAATCCTTCAGAAGAGATGGTACGTCCGTCGAGGATGTCGAACGTAGTATTCGATCGTCGACATCAAAAACTGATGAAAACATCCCAAAGTGAGCGAATAATGTATCACTAACCGCAAATTAACCATCAGAGAGTTGGCAGAGGACTTGGATTGTGGATCCGTTCAGGGCATAGTTTGGGCTTGCACCGTGTTGCTGCAAAGTTGGTCGTTCGCTCCAAAGCACCTGAATTTCATGCAAAAAATGGACCGCCTTGATATCGCAAAAGACATTATTTCCCTGGCCGAGTCCGACCTAACATTCTTCAAACACATCCTAACTGGAAACGAGACGTTGATTTATGAGTACGGCATGCAATCCAGACGTCAGGCGAGTGAGTGTAGTCCAATCAAAAAAGAAAGCGAAGTTTACGGTTTTTATGGATTATAGCAGCAAATTTTTGCTAGAAGCTCAGACAGTTAATAAGGACTATTCCTTGGTATTATGTGTCGTTTACGTGAAGTGTTTCGCCAAAAAAATTATTTATTTGAAAAAATATTGCATCATGATATCGTACCATCGCACAGTGGCATCATTATTCGTGAATTTTTGACCAAGAAGGAAACGAATACTATCCCGCAGCCATCGAATTCATCTGATATGACTCCCTACTATTTTTTCTGTTTGATCGAGGCAAAAAACCACTACGGGGAACCGGGTTTAACTGCTCAAAGGAAGTAACAATGGAAAAATCGAGACGGCTCTGATGGCTATACCGAAACTAGAGTTTCAGAAATGTTTCGAGAGCTGGACCAAAGTATAAGTGAATAAGAGCTTTGCGGTTGATGCGGAGTACTTTGAAGGCGATAATATCATTTTTGTGGGAAACCCCTTTTATATTGAATTTTCTGAACATATTTCGACGGTGTTTTGATCAAGGTGGTATTCGAAGTTAAACCGTACAAGTGAAGTAAATAGTAACGTTAACGTATCTGGGTTGTAAAGTATGAATCAAAGCTCCGAGATCCGAAACTGCATTCATAATGATGAGACGCGATTCCTTAATTCAACACGAGGGAGCAAATAACTGTCTTGACTTAGAAAAGAATATCTGAAACATTTTTCTAAAATTTAGGTAGAGGCGACTTGTATCACATCACGCCGATACATTATTGTATCACTCACAGGACACTACACGAGTTACATAGACTTGATAATGACCAGCATACTGCCCTGAGGTATACTAGAAGAACCAAGGCGAAAATGAGAAAAATTGATATCATCAGCACCAACTACACATTTACGATAAGAAAGGTGCGACTTACCTAATTTAAAATATAAATATATGGTGTAATCCAAAGCTGTACGATTTGGAGATTAAAATTAAGTAGGTCACCTTGTCAAAAGCCTTAGAAAGTCCTTATCGACTATCATTGAAGGCAGACGTAGAATTCTGTGAATATACCTATTATAAACACTAACATACATTTCTCTTGCCCTCTACCAAATGCTTTAAAATTTAGTTCTTCGTGTGTTGATCAGTACGACGTCCTTGAATGTTTTCTCTCTATCAAAGCAAACGCCTTTGGGATGGATGGTATAGACCCTGTTTTTCTAAAAGCTGTTGTGCCAATTCTAAATTAAAATATTGTCCATCCCTAAAGCTGACGGTGAACTCAGACCGCTCGCCATTTTACCTTATCTTTCAAAGGTATTCGAATTAGTCATGCATAGACAGTTGGGCGCTTTTCTTTCTAGGAACTCCCTTTTACACAAAAAGCACTCCGGCTTTCGAAAAGAACACAATTTTACTTATATAACTGTGCTGGCGGCCGCCGTAGCTGAAGGGGTTGGTGCGTGACTACCATTCGAAATTCAAAGAAAACGTAGGTTCGAATCTCGGTGAAAGACCAAAATGAAGAAAAAGTTTTTCTAATAGCGGTTGCCCCTTGGCAGGCAATGGCAAACCTCCGAGTGTATTTTTGCACCTCTGCCGTTTGAAATCGGCTTGAAACTGTAGGTCCCTCCATTTCTGGCACAACATCAAGACGAGCCCCACAAATAGGAGGAGGAACTCGACCAAACAGCCAGAAAGGGTGTACGCGCCAATTACACACACACACACAACTGTGCTGACTGACGTTATCGAAGATATTCGTGAGTCCATTTACGAGGAAACTGTCACTTTCCTTACACTACTTAACTGCTCAAAGGCATTCGATTCAGTTAACCACAGTATCTTATTGGCAAAAATCGACAATTTTTTTAGCTTTCTCCTACTTCTATACAGTTAATTGCCTCTTTTCTTAAAAATAGTTTACAAATTGTTTGTAGTGGACCGCTGACATCATCTGTTTTAGGACAGCATAGGAGAATTTCGCACGTATCTATTCTTGATTCTCTTATCTTTTCTTTGTACATCAACCATAGTCTTTATCGCATGCAGATGATGTCCAGGTTTATCAATATTACAAACTCAGTGATATAAACGATACACAAATTGCAAAAAAGGGTTTATTGAAACCTACGACAGTTGTAGCAATAAAAAGTTTATGACCATTTCAACTATGAAACTTTATGGCTAGTAATGATATTCACCCTTTCTGACATTATTGCTAATTAAACAATCAAATATTCTTAATGTCTATTACGAAAGCACTTCCCGCTGACCACTTAACAGTTAATTTCACAATTGCCCAATTGACCAAAAACAAGTTTATTATATTCGTAGTAAATTATTCTTTTCTCACAAAGGATACAAATTTCAAAGAGATGTGATTTTTATGTCATCATTCAAACGACCCTCAAACCGGTTTTCAAGCTTGCCAGAGTGACCACAGATTCGGCGCTGACCAGCAGAACAAACAATTACTGTCATTCCCTATTATTTGCGGCTGGTCAAAACCGAAGTGACCAGGGTGCATTTAAGCATGCAGACCCACACATACATACATATATAAGTGCATATGTAAATATTTGTGTGGCAAACAATATGCTTATGCAAATGTGCATGTGTAGTTAAAGTGGTCATTAAGGAGCCCTTGCGAGTGTGATTTTTAATCGCGCTTTTGATCAGCCAAGGCTTGTTATCCCTTTGCCTTCGTTTTATGCTACCCTAGAACTCTGCCTTAATGACCACTCGTAGGGGGATGGCATGCGGTGTCTATGTCGGTTGGACATGCGTGTGGACAGTGGTCAGTAAATATGACTTTTTAAATAGTTTATGGTCATTTGTGTTGCGGCTAATTGCATAAATTTGCATAATTCATGTGAGTAGGTACGAGTAGATAAGGCGTGAAAGGATATTTTTGTTTTTGTTTTTTGATAAACAAGAGGTAACAAGCAAAACGTGTATGCGTGAGTGTATGAATGAAAGCAAAGCAAAGCTGATAATTACTGGCGTGTAAATTTGTTAACAAACGAGAGTGCGAAATGTCAAATGAGGTGGCGACTGGAGGAGGGTACGAACTCGTATAGGAACTGCTTTCATGACTGGTTCACAAAATTTACATACTCACACAAATTTGCATACAGCTGAGAGAACAAATAGCTTTGCTTTGTTATTATAAAAAGTGTTTTTTTGTTTTTTTTTTACAAATAAGGAATCCTGAAATGAGAAAAGATATTATATATACTTAGTCCTGCCGTAAGCTCTGTTACAAATTAAGTTCGTTATAGATATTAAATTATAATACTTTTTTAATGAATTTAGTTTTATTTAATATATATAAATAAATATATATAAATAATAATATATATAAATAAAAATAAAATTTTCAATTTTCAATCGAAATGGTCACCATTTGCTTTTACAAAATTCTTCAAACGATTAGGCCATTCAGCTATTGCAGCACGCACGGTTTCCATGGATACTAACGTCGCTGTGCGAACCAAAGATTGTTTGGCCACAAACTGTAGTCCAATGGATTCAGATCTGGACTTCCCGATTGCCAATCTTCTGCGGCTATGAATCCAGGAATATTGTTTTTAGCACTGCTGGGTGGTTTTTGTCTTATGGGTTGGAGCGGAGTCTTGTTAGAAGATTCAACGCTATCCATTGAAGAGAGTACTGCTTCACCACGCCTTCTAAGATATCCTTTTGGTACACTTTTTCCCCCGTCCTTAACCCCTTTTTCACAGAAGTGAAGAGATGTAACGCCTTAACAAGAAACAGCCAAACCATTACGGAGGCTGGATGGTGGCCACGCTGAATCCTTGGAACATCATTTTTGGCGTCTTTAGAAGTTTTAGCATAGATTTTCTAGTTTTGCTTATTAAAAACGGGTTGGGTACGTAATGCTGTATGATACAATATTCTGTTTACAAAATGCTGTATACGAAATTCTGTATTTCAAAATTCTGTAAAAAATATTCTGTATTGCCGAAATGTTGACGAAATTCTGTATTGACGAAATTTTGTATTGACAAAATTCTGTATTGACGAAATGCTGTAAGTAAATGATAAGAAATTCAACAAATTTTATAAAAAAAAGTGTGCACTTTTTTTCTTCAGTTACGATAGAATCCACCGTATTTTTGCGTAGAACTTCTTTTCGCGTGGGCGGCCTTCGGCTGCGCTTCAAAAAAATAACCCTCATCAGTCCAACTCCGGCTACGCAATCCACCGTATTTTTGCGTAGAACTTCTTTTCGCGTGGGCGGCCTTCGGCTGCGCTTCAAAAAAATAACCCTCATCAGTCCAACTCCGGCTACGAAATCCACCGTATTTTTGTGTTGAACTCCTTTTTTCGTTGACTTTTGTCAACACAAAATTTTTTCAATACAGAATTTTGTTAATACAGAATTTCGTCAATACACAGTTTTGTCAATACAGAATTTTTTTAAGACGGTACAGAATTTTGTAAATACAGAATTCTGTAAATACAGAATTTTGTCACTGCAGAATTTTGTTACGTTAATTTACAGTATTTCGTACGAAAAGAATTTTGATATACAGCATTTTGTAGGGATCCCATTAAAAACTTCTTCACCAGTGAACATTTTCACATCTGTGGAACGAATATTTTCATGACCGTTGGCCGCGTGCCACCGAAGAAAGTGCTTACATCTGTTGTGGTCTAATTTTTTTCAAGCGCATTGTCAAATGATGACCTGTTGAGCGACGGTAGACTTTCATGTGGAGATCATCTCTGATTAGTCTTAGCATGGATCTGGTCGATACATTCATTTTCTTGGACATGCTTCTCTGCATTCTAAGGAGATTTCTGCGACAGAGCAGGTTTGTACTTATATGGGTTCCAGGACACTCCGGTGTTCAAGGAAACGATACAACTGTGGATCAGCGGTTCACCCACAGGGACCAGAGCCAATAATCGGAATCGTTTCCGCAGGAATCATGAATTGGATCAGCGATTATTTATGCAATCTACATAAAGAGCGATGGTCCGGTCTAGAACTCTGCAGAACTTCAAAGTGTTTTGTGGCAAGTCCGTACAGAAAATTGTCGAGCTTTCTTTTAAAACTTGGAAGGAAAGACGTTTGGTTGATGGTCGATATTATTATATTATTCACTGAAGTGCCTTTCAGGCAGAAGAGAAGACTTATTGCTCTTAAAGAAGAGAGCCCTAACTAGGACTGAAGTATATGTCCACTCAGATAATCAGGCAGCTTTGAAATTGTTAGAGTCAGTAAGACACTCATTAAAAACGGTAGTTACATGCCACAAATTATTATGCGATATATCGCAATATTTTTAAATAAACCAGATATGGGTGCCAGATCATAGAAATATCTTATAGAAGGTAATTGTAAAGCAGATGAGCTTGCAAGGATAGGCGCAAAACTAAATATTCACCTAAATAATTTACTACTACCGATTCCCTTAGCTGCTTAAAAATTATTAATATATAGTCACTATATCAATGCTACTAATGCCCATTGGAGGCAATCACAGTTTTGCCAAATAAGCAGGCACACTTGGTCAGGATGGAACAACGGTCGCACAAATTCGCTGTTGAATCTTAGGAGACAGGATATGAGAAATTTGATAGAGGTACTAACAGGGCTTTGTCTAATTGGAAGGCAAGCAAATGGGATGGATGGGAATACCACATAATAACTTTTGTCGAAGACGGCAAGTTATTGAAGGAAAGATAAACGTGGAACATCTCTTGTGAACATGCATTGCTCTATGCAAAAAAGGGCTTTCCTGCTCGGAATCGCCTCACTCGATAGTATTGAAGAGGTTTCACAAACACGAAGAGGTCTCCGAAGTTAACTAGATTCATAAAATCCACAGGTTGATTCAGAGAAATCTCAGAAGTGTAAAGGCCGGGCTACAGTGGTACCACAATGGGAGAAATTACGCCTATGTGTGTCGCATGACAGCCACTCAACCTAACCTAACCTAACCTAGCTAACGAGAAGAAAATGCGTCTCTTCCGAAACTCATCTTCACACCATTTAGCCAGCAAAGTACTCTCACTTAACACTTTCAAAACATATTTTTCAAAATTTTGGCAATTAGTATCAAAATGAAATGGGGTTTTAAAGAAAACTAATGACTCACCCATCATTTTTCTTTAAATATCAGGATGTACCTACACTATTTTTGATAATACTAAAAAAACAACTCACTGATTTTTCACAATCAGCCGTGTTTGGAAACACAACGAAGAACTGGTACTTTTTCACCAATAAAACCGGATTTTTACACATAAAAAGTTATGCCTGAAAATTGTGACTTCTCGTGCGCATTAAAAATTTATAATTTCCACATTTAATGAACAGTGAAAAAAATCGTTAACGAAATTCACTCTAGCGGGCCAATTTCGACATTATCACCGTCACATTAAACATTGCGCCTATTGACAGTCGTTCAGCTCTTATGTGTGTGTGTGTGTGAGCATGTATGCGTGCGTTTGAATGCGTTAATGGGAAATTATCGCTTTACAGCGAGCCTCAGTCATAAACACTAACGCACTGGCCAAGCCATGTGCACCAATTTAAGCTTGGCAATGATTACGCTGCTGCTGCTGCGGCTACAGGATCCGTTCCCAGCTTTGCCTGCCCCAGCTCCTTTTAACTTTTTAATGTACATAATCTCGCCTGCGTAGCTGTCTGGCGACGACAGGGGACACATTATTCTTAATTTTTTTTCCATCTTTTTCTTGATTTTCTACTATTTTTTTCGTTTTTTCTCACTTTGCAATTTTTTACGTCGTATTTTTCTGGTTTTTATTTTTCTGTAAATTTTAAATATCCAGAATGTTTTTGGGGTGGTTGCTGGTAATTTATGCTGCCCAAAAAGTGATTATAGACGAAAATGTACATACACAAACACATACATGCACATACGTGTGTACAAGTGTGCGTAAATTGGAGTCGAAAGTGTGCGTGCAAAGTCCGTCTTTGTTTTTATGTTGGTATGTATAAATGGATGTATGAATGTAGGTATATATGTATGTATGTATGTATGTATGTATGTATGTATGTATGCATGTATGTATGTATGTATGTGGACAAGCATGTGTTAACGCTTAAATGTGTAATTTTGTATGATCTCGCCTTTCTGCTGCGACCCTATTGGAAATCTTAGAGCTGGCCGCGGCTAATTTACTATACGCGGTGTGTTCAAAAAGTAAGCTGACTTCTCAAATTTCGCGGACAACTAATATTAGATTTTAGGCACAAGAGGTCTTTCAAGTCATATGCATTGGATTTTTCAGTTTTTCTTTTTGTGTTGTACTGGAAAGTAGCACCCAGTGACCTTAATCGTCTAGCTGTCAAACCCGGACATTTACAGAGAAGGTGCTCATCACTCTTCTTCTCCGCAAGGTCCACACGGCTTCTGTAATAAGGATTGAAAGATGAACTTAGCATTGGCCGATCGTCCAATGGCTGGTTGACACAGCCACGATTTTGGAAATTGAATAGCGTGGAGTCCTTCGGACTTTCTGACCCCTGCGTCTATTGTGCTGGGGCCAACTGGTTTTCGAAATAGTGCACGATGAAATAGAGCTCCAACTGATCTGAGCCTTCCTGAGAAAAAAGTTATGCAATTGCTCTTTAATAGCAGTCAGAGAAACGCCGATGACCGGGTTGGAGATCTCTGAAACCGGTTCAGTTGAACCCCTCCTGGCAAACTCATCTGCAATTTCTTTTTCCTCTATGTTCCTATATCTTGGAACCCAGATCAGAGAAATGTTACCTGAATACCCAAGCGATTTGATCTTAACCTTGCAGAATTTGTCCAGTTTGGATTTGCACCATGGCGTCATCAGAACCTTAATCGCGTCTTGACTACCACGATAAAAATAGTATCTCCCTCGATGTCACGTTCATTTTGTATGTCTGCAGGATAGCAAAGACGTCTGCCTGAAAAACAATAGCTGCATACGCAGTTCTAAGGAAATAGATAAATTGGCTGAAAACATCCCTTGCTCCAACTCCCTATTCCATCTTGGAGCCGTTAGTGAAAAAAGAGGTATTAGCATCGGCTCAGATTTACTCCTCGTTGCAAACCAGACTACTTGGAAAGATTGCCTTTGAACTAAAGTTTGCGGATAGAGAGATCTGCACGAAGTTCAGAGAAACGCAGTGTGCCTTAATTAAGTACTTCCAGGGCCCAGTCTCCTTTAACCTAAGCACTTTGCACTTTGAGCAGCTATAGGAAATATGTAAAAGTTGACGAAAAGTAAGTGCAAAACGACATTCAGGGCAGCACTGGGGCAAGTTCTACAAGCTTCGGTGATGCCAATACATATAGTCGTTTGTACCTAGTTTAGTGATATTATAGCCGTTCCAAAGAACTTCCCACCAAACCAGGCATCCATGCGTTAAAATTGGAAGAACCACATCGTTTTACATCCAATCTGTGTATTGAGTCCCCATTTTTTACCGAACATAGATTTCCAACAGCTGAAAGCAATACTGGACGTCTTTACCCGATTTTCAATCTGTAACTTTCAATGGAGTTTCGAGTCAAATATCACTCCTAGATACATAATTTCCGATGATAGCGGTAGAGCGTGGTTATTTAATTTGAGAAGTCCAAAATGTGAATATTTTCATTTTCTGGTAAATAGAACTATCTCCGTTTTGTCAGATTTCAGCCGCAAATGGCAGCCTAGCGACTGAGTAGCGATCTTTCGAAAATCACAACCATCTTCTTCTTCTTCTTAATTGGCGCTATAACCGCTTACGCGATTTTGGCCGAGCTTAACAGAGCGCGCCAGTCGTTTCTTTCTCGTGCTAACCGGCGCCAATTGGACACGCTAAGTGAAGCCAAGTCCTTCTCCATCTGATCTTTCCAACGCAGAGGAGGCCTTCCTCTTCCTCTGCTACCACCAGCTGGTACCGCATCGAATACTTTCAAAGCCGGAGCGTTTATATCCATTCGGACGACATGACCCAGCCAACGTAGCCGCTGGATCTTTATTCGCTGCGCTATGTCTATGTCGTCGTAAAGCTCATACAGCTCATCGTTCCATCGCCTGCGATATTCGCCGTTGCCAACGTGCAAAGGTCCAAAAATCTTACGCAGAATATTTCTCTCGAACACTCCAAGCGTCGCTTCATCGGATGTTGTCATCGTCCAAGCTTCTGCGCCATATGTTAGGACGGGCATGATGAGAGTCTTGTAGAGTGTTAGTTTTGTTCGTCGAGAGAGGACTTTACTGCTCAGTTGCATGCTTAGTCCAAAGTAGCACTTGTTGGCAAGAGAGATTCTACGTCGGATTTCAAGGCTGACATTGTTATCGGTGTTAATCGAAAGTATAACTGTGTACAGTGACGTGAGTGCCGATACGCGAGTGCGCCGACTGTTTGTTTGAAGACAGGAGGTACTTCGTTTTGTCCTCGTTCACCACCAGACCCATTCGCTTTGCCTCTTTATCCAGTTTGGAGAAGGCAGAACTAATAATATCAATATCATCGGCATACGCCAACAATTGTACGCTCTTATAAAATATTGTGCCTGAGCGATTAAGTTCTGCGGCTCGTACGATGCTCTCCAACATCAGGTTAAAGAAGTCACACGACAGCGAGTCACCCTGTCTGAAACCTCGTTTGGTATCAAACGGCTCGGAGAGGTCCTTCCCAATTCTGATGGCGCTGCTGGTGTTGAGCAACGTCATCTTACATAGCCGTATTAGTTTTTCGGGGATACCAAATTCAGACATCGCGGCATACAGGTAACTCCTTTCCGTACTGTCGAATGCAGCTTTGAAGTCGACGAAAAGATGGTGTGTGTCGATTCTCCTTTCATGGGTCTTTTCCAGGATTTGGCGTATTGAGAATATTTGGTCAATGGTGGACTTTCCAGGTCTGAAGCCACACTGATAAGGTCCAATCAGTTGGTTGACGGTGGGCTTCAGCCTTTCACACAATACGCTCGCTAGAACCTTATAGGCGATATTTAGAAGACTAATCCCGCGGTAATTGGCACAAATTGCAGGATCGCCCTTCTTATGGATTGGGCAGAGCACACTTAAATTCCAATCGGCAGGCATGCTTTCATCCGACCATATTTTGCATAGGAGCTGATGCATGCACCTTACCAGCTCCTCGCCGCCATGTTTGAATAGCTCAGTCGGCAGTCCGTCGGCGCCCGCGGCTTTGTTGTTCTTTAGCCGTGATATTGCTATTCTCACCTCGTCATGGTCGGGCAATGGAACGATAATTCCGTCGTCAACGATTGAGGTATCGGGATCTTTACTTTCTCTATGACATGCGCAGCTGTCACTGTTTAACAGGATCGTGTTCCCTCCATAATTTAAGATTGCTCTGTACGTCAGTCACCAGATCACCGTCTTTGTTCTTACAGGAAAACGCCCCGGTCTTAAAACCTTCTGTAAGCCGCCGAACTTTCTGGTAGAATTTTCGGGCGTTGTTCCTATTGGCCAGCATCTCAAGCTCCTCGCACTCACGTATTTCGGCCTCTCGTTTCTTCTGTCGGATAATACGTCTCTCTTCCTTTTTCAGCTCTCTGTAGCGATCCCACATGGCTCGCGTTGCGCCCGATCGCAGCGTGGCTCTATAGGCGGCATCTTTTCTTTCGGCGGCAGCATGACATTCCTCGTCGTACCAAATCACAACTATAACTGTGGGAAATCACTTAGTCCAAATCATCGACTTAAACTACTACCTTAATCCGACTCTTATTTCACATTTTCAGAACGTCGTCAATCGCGACTAGCCTAAGAAGATGCGAAAGGGCACCACCCTGCGGCGTTCTTCTGTGCACGAATGTATTGACTTTAGCCCCTTCTACCACCGCATTAACTTCTTTACAGTCAAGCAGGGACGAGATCCAGGGACAGATACGTATTTCCACCTCTAGTCTATATAACGCAGTGACAATTGGCTCTGCCTTTTATATCTATGAAGGCTGCCAAAGTGAATTTTTTGCCCTCCAGAGGTTTTTCCACAATGCGTATCTCCTCGCGTAAAGCTGTTTCCGGGGATTCCCCCTTCAGGTAAGCATTCTGCGCTGGAGATCATTTGGATTCGATATGCTATCGGATATGATAATCGATCAATCTTTCAAACACCTTTAGGATATATGAGGTAAAATGTATAGGCCTCCCTGCCTTGGGTGTCAAACAACCCCCGTTTTTTCTCAGGTAATGGGGATGTTATTAAGAGCAATACATTCCATGTAGAATTCAGCCGGACAGGAACCACGAAGGTAATTGTTTTTTGAAGGGTCAAAACTAGGGAATTTAAAGGGGGAAAAGTAATTTAAGGGAAAAAGCGAGTAACCCTACCTGCCGACTCGTGTCAACAGTATCACTTGGAGCTACAGAATTTTCTGGAATTTTCCAATTGTAGAATATTTACTCTTTACTCCGGACAGAGCTTTACAGTAATTCCAAAGATAGTTATCTTTTACGATCTGCATAAGTGTGTAGCTACTCAGAGGCATGCATTTGGCATTCAAATCTCTTGGCTGTAAACCAGCTCTTGTCGCCTTGTCTTAAAGAGAGTATTCGAAATGCTTCGCCTTCGCCTTCGATCTGTAAGTTTTATAACCATGGAGAAAGAAAAAAAAAATGAAGTTCCCTAAATTAAGTAAAGTAAAAGTAAGAGTCTCTAAAGCAAACGCAGCACTATTGTAAGTAAAAAACTTTAAATATTAACTTTTCTTATACTCATTAGCTTTCCTATTGAGTGTGCATGAGTTCACGAGTATCGAATTGATATACGAGCATAGGTACACTTTTTCTGGTGCGTTCGAAATAAACATTTGTATGCGTCCCGTTTTTTATGCCATTTTCTCCCTCAAAAAACAAAAACTTTTTTAAAACTGCCCACACCAAAATTACACACATAAATACAAAGCTTAGGCAATAACGCATCTGAAAACCCCACCCACCTCCTCACGCACCGAACGTAGAATTACAATCACATCCCCAACTCAGGGGATGTACGAATGCTGTGGATGGACGCACTGGCGTACCCGTAAGTAATTTTTTAGATTTTTGCCCAGAAAGCATAGAACATACACACACACTCTCATTGTCATGCTATTTTGTTCATTTGTGCTCACATCTTTGAGTTCGGTAATTTTTGTTTATTAAACTCACGCATTTGCGTGGGCATGCATGTGCAATGTGTATGTATGTGTGTTTTTGTGTGGCTTAGTTGTGAATGTGTGCCCATCTTCCGATATTTTTTGTTCTTTTTAATTTTTTAATGTTGGTCTGTGTTAACATTTCTGGTTGATATGGACAGACATTAATATTTGTTCTTGAAGTTTTCCTCACCCAAAACTTGTGTAGATGCTCATACCCTGAAGCACTCCAATTTGTATGTGGGTACTAGGCATGCAAGTTTTTCTTTTTCAGTTTTACGATTCCGAGATCTTCGGGATCTTCGGGATTTCGATATTCATTATTTTCCAACAAATTTTTTTTACTTTGAAGTGAACATATTTCATTAGTAACAAAACGAAATAAAAGAGCAAGAAAAGGCTCTGAACTGGACCTTCAGCGAGTGGTAGAGGACATTAGTATTTCTTTAAAGAACTGTACACTGCGATTGACCTGAGCGTAATCGCGGAAGCCAATAGAAGGTCACATCTGACTACTAACTGCAGGGTCTCCAAAACGCTCTGGATAAAATTGAATCTTAAAAAGACAAAATTTCTGCATGGATCAGATCAACAGATCAACTACCAGCATCCTCACAGGTGTTATAACGGGTCACTGCACTATTGGCACCCCAACCAGTGGAATGGGTATGCCTCTCAATAACTTCTGCAGGAAGTAAAGGCCCTGCACTTCAAGGAAACCGTGCCAAATATCTTGGTGATTATTTTATTGAAGGCCTATGAAATAGCAAAAAGAGAAAGGAAAGACCTGTGAAATAACACTGGAGGGCTAGTTACCTTCTCACTAAAAAGATCTAAATGGTTTAAAAAACTCAGTTAGGGGGGGGGGGGAAATCAAATGCAGGTATCAGAATGGGCCTTAGGACTACCGAGCATCTTGTCTTAGACAAACAACCTGACTAACCTAACCTAACCTGCTATAAGTGTTAATAAACCCAACCACAGGTAAAAAGATGTCAAAAACTAAACTGCCGAATACCGCGCAAGGTAGAGGTACGACAAATAGACTTTGGGAGGAGCTAGTAACAACACTGAATGGTATTGGACCCCCAGACGTGGAGAAAGGTGTGCATATAAATGATACACAATGCCATAGTCAAGGCAAAAGGTGGTCATACCGAGCAAAAGTAAATTGATTCTAATTTTTGTAATATTTCCACACATTTTTTACTTTGAATTGAATAAAAGTAATTTTCCAAACTAAATTTGTAGACTTTTTAATTAGTTTCACTTCGAGTGCCGGATCCTGTAATTGTTGTATGTCGAGAGCATCAAACGTCCTCCTAGAAGCCGGGTCATCTATCGATATTTAAGTTCCAGGGACTTCCTTTTCTTCTTTACGTATTCTCTCCATCTCATTTTGCGGTCAAGCGTCATGTCTAAGAGATAGGACTTCGCCGTATTAGGCCAAGGTATGTAATTATTATATTTCAGATTGGGCAATGTAGGGTTTGCTATGAGTAATTTTTTTAAGTGTAAAGACCCATGTCCTGGCTTTGGGTCATTAAGCTCAAGATGCTTCATTCATTTGCTGAGTTGAACAATGGACTATGGAAACCAGCTGATTTCTAACAGAAAAGTGTTGCAAATGCAAAGTGTTTTGGAATGTTGCTTTTTCATTATAAAAGCGGATTTTTCTGATTTCATTTGCTTAGTAAGAAATTATATATGTATATATATATATTATATATAATTGGCGCGTGCACCCTTTTTGGGTGTTTGGCCGAGCTCCTCCTCCTATTTGAGGTGTTCGTCTTGATGTTGTTCCACAAATGGAGTGGCCTACAGTTTCAAGCCGACTCCGAACGGCAGATATTTTTATGAGGAGCTTTTTCATGGCAGAAATACACTAGGAGGTTTGCCATTGCCTGCCGAGGGGCGACCGCTATTAGAAAAATGTTTTTCTTAATTTTGGTGTTTCACCGAGATTCGAACCTTCTCTCTCTCCGAATTCCGAATGGTAGTCACGCTCCAACTCATTCGGCTGCGGCGTAGAAATTATAAACCCCGAAAATCCCGAATTCGTTGGCAAAGATTCCCAGATTTTTTTTGAACATCCCTAGTAGATATGTCCTTACAAGTGCATCCGTACAAGTATTCATATGCGTTAATGCGTGAGCGTTGCTCTGCTTTTTGGTGTATGTTGGTGATATTTGCTCATTAGTCAACGAAAAAAATGGATGTAATGTTGGAAAAAATTGTTCATTTTTTTTAGATTTATCGATTCACATTTTCTATCATGGCAAGTTTTGAACTTATTTTTCGTGTTGTTGCTGTTGGAGATAAAATTGCTAAGTTCTTAGCGTTTGAAAAATTCGAATGCTTTCGCCGAAGAATGCTGAGGCTTTAAAATTTAATTCGTGGAATATTAAGAAATAATTAAAAAATCTTAAAAGTATTGTTCAAGGCCGTGAAGCTGATTTGTAAGGTGAGCCGTTTTTAATTGAGTGAGTTTAGGCTGTAGATTCGAAAAATAAAGTTTGGTTTATACTTAGCATTCACGCGGCTTTAAGGAGAGTCATTCGACCTAGATAACTTTGAACGAAGGTAGGTTTGGCAGCCGCATCGCACAAAGGAACAACGATGCCGCTTAGATCACGAAATGGGTCCGTTGTGGGCCACTTTGAAAGACGCGGGAGTTGAATTATTAAAGCAAAAAACCATAGTTTTATTAACTTTCCGTTAATATAGGGGACTATTGATCGATGATAGCTAAAACATGATGCATGTATGTGCACTAGAGTGATCCAAAAATATTTTTGTTTTCAACCACCCCTCAGAAACATGGCAAATGGCAAACAGAGACCCGTATTTTTGCCCCCAAATTAGTTAATACTTAATAGTGCTGCCAGAGCTTTGAAGTATCCCGTGTATTTTCTTTAGAGCAAATACCTTTTTGGGTGAAATTGCTATAAAATCGTTAAAAAATAAGTATCTTTTGATGGAATAAGAATGTTTCCCTTCAAAAATATTTCATAAAAGAAATTTTGATGCATACTTATTTTTTTAAAACTATTCTCAATAAATACCCAGATAAATAGGCAAAAAGACATTGCCTTTGTCGGTTTTATTTTTAATTTTCTAACTACTATTCTATTTTTTTTTTTTTTTGTTCTTTAATTTCCTAACTAGAATTCATTTTTTTTTTATTTCTTTGTTGTTGTTTTTTCATTTTCGAACTATATTTCTTTTTTTTTTTTTGTTGAAGTGGAACAAAGTATTGAAAGCCGAAGTGTGGGACTTGCCTTTCGACTCATCGCTCTAGAAACCCACCCCTCTTCATTTAGCTTAGTCCTAACTGCCGTTAGGTATACTTTCGCGGCCTGTAGCCTTTCTACGAAAATTTTCGGAGACGCCTCGCGCAATGCAACTTTGTGATGATTTTATTTGTTACATTGCAAACAGCGGACCGATTTTCTTTTGACCCGAATATCACATCAAACAGGTTGTTAACCTGAAGTAGGTTAGGTTAGGGTAAATAGCTGCCCCTGCGAGGGGCTCACTTGGGCAAATATTTAAAATTCGTCCGTTGTGAGAAGAAGGTGCTGAGATGATTCCGCCTCGCCCTCTAGACATCCCAAGTCTCACCTCTCACTTGCGATGAAACTGTCTCGAGGGTCCCCCATATAGCCAGTTCATCAAGCCAGCAGTTTCCCTCTCGGAGTAAATATTTTCATCCTTTACAGTAATTACCGAAGTGAACAACCAGTGGAAAACTCTACTCCCCACCAACTCTTCCGTCCAACTTTGAGCCATTCGTGAGTAGGTTTGCCATGCTGTGTCTCTTAACGTAGCACCCCGCCCAGTCATCCCTTCAGGGAATATGAGTGGAAAAAGTCCCGCTCGGGCCCAAATCAAATGCCATGTGGATGAACTCAAAGTTTTTAGGAGTGTCCGTAGCTTAAGTCTAGCTTATGACCCGATCACCTCAATCTGAGGTAAATTTATTCTGTAAATTACTCCACCGACTCTGCCGCTTCTACCAACAACCCACCTTCACTGCTTAACGACTCGCCTTATTTTTTTTTTTTTAATTAGCCTTCTTCGTGGCCAAAATGTCTATTGGACAAGGCCAGATATTACAAGCGCTGTTTCCTCTAATGTAATTCGGTAGACGCTACACACTTTTATACCGCAAAGCCGGTGCAACGATCTCATTTCGCGTGCGCATGAGGTTTTACCCAGCGCATCAGACCAGTTATCCTAACACAATACAGAAGAACACTTTTTATCACACTTGTATACAGCAGCCTACACTGTTGTCTGGGCCCTACCAAACTCACCATAAACCGAGGGTTGTTTTTCCCGGGATGACGCCCGTGAATACTGCCATGTTTGCATAGAAATATATACGACTTGGAACTGCCAAAAACATATTATCCCAGAGGCTGATTAGCTCATAAGCTGCTTGTTATTACGCCGAGAAGGTGGGAGCATGAAAATGGCTAAAATATGTTTTTCCGTTCGTATTCGTATTCGTATTCGCATTCGCATTCGTATTCGTATTCGTATTCGTATTCGTATTCGTATTCGTATTCGTATTCGTATTCGTATTCGTATTCGTATTCGTATTCGTATTCGTATTCGTATTCGTATTCGTATTCGTATTCGTATTCGTATTCGTATTCGTATTCGTATTCATATTCGTATTCGTATCCGTACTCGTATTCATATTCGTATTCGTATTCGTATTCGTATTCGTATTCGTATTCGTATTCGTATTCGTATTCGTATTCGTATTCGTATTCGTATTCGTATTCGTATTCGTATTCGTATGCGTATTTCGTTCTTGCATTCTCTTTTTGTCTCCTTGGCTTTCGTTGTGCTATAGATTTACACCCAAACTAAATTTTACTCCTCTCGGAACCACTGCTTCAGACTCCCTAAATATTTTCATGATTTACCTGGACGGCCCTGTACACTTCGACGGCACCTAAATTCTAACACTTCTTAACTTTTACATTCTGCTTGCCCTTTTTTGAATAAAATTTTTTCCCTATAGTTTTTTTGAAAACTTCTTAGTCACCCTGTTTGTATGTGTAACTTGTCAAGAAACCCAGCAACTTACACACACATGCACACATCACTTCAGCTCTGAAAGTTCCACTTCACTCAGACTTCTTCATTACACATTTAAACAATGGCCAAGATAACTACAACGCCACTCACACTACACACGCATACACACATACTCGTACATGCGTATTATTTCTCATTAACTTTCGCCCCAAAGATGCTCGAAAGCTTACCTCTTAAGAAAAAACCTCAACGTTTTGCTAAGTAAGCAAGGAAAAAATATCTTGGATTCTGTTTGTTTTCACGCATTTTCTTTCATCTTACTTATGCGAAGCGTCATTTACATACGAATTAATGATTTTTTCATTCAAGTAGAAGTGTGCATGGAAGAATGTGTGTGTGTGTGCTATATGTTTGTGCTTGTATTTGTTTTGCATATATGTATTTATCTTTATATGTATGCATGCACACGCACTCTCATTAATTTTCTCCTGAAAATGGAAATTTCTCAATGTACCGTTTTCATTTACGTATAGAACTTAACTGTACTTGTTAGAAAGAAGCATCTGGGACTTCCTCACCTCTCTCTTCACTTGTCCTCTCACCTTCGCAATACGCTGGACAGAGTTTTCAGTCAACGTGTTGATGAAAAGGTAGAGTTACTGGGATTGGTAGAACTAAGTTAAATGGAAAAAATTATAATTACTTTAGATTTATTTATTTTGTTCGTTTGAACGTTTCCATATACACATACAAGTATGAGGTCATAAAATCTGGATTAATATTAATATGTACGTATGATAATTCCATAAAATTATAAAGGGATTTTCAATAACAGATTTTTGTCCGGAATTGGATAGTATTGATCTGGACAACGTTTATTTTCAACAAGACGGCGTTACGTGCCACACAAGCAACGAACCCATTGATCTTTTACGGGAAAAGTTTCCGGACCGTGTTATCTCTAGAAGAGGTGATCACAATTGGCCACCGAGATCTTGTGATTTAACACCTTGTGACCTTTTTCTTTGGAGGCATGTGAAAGAGAAGGTCTACGCCAACAGCCGATTCAAGACCTCAAGGACGGAATTTGTGAGGCTATCGAGGACATAGGGCAGCCACTTTACAATACGGGTATGGAAAATTTCATGAAGAGGATATTATCCTGTAAGCGTGGTCGTGGTGGTTATTTGGCTGGTGTTATTTTCCACTATTAACGGCATACCTTTCTCTTTATAATGAAATAAACATCGGATCATTTATATTAAAAAATTGCATTTTTCTTTGAATATCAAAATAACACCTCTGTTTGGAAAACCCTATATTTTGCATTTTCAGTGGAACATTTTTTTATTATTCCTGATGCTTCAGCTCTCACAACGCCTTTTATTAACTTCAGCATTCAATCAATCAATAAATAAATTAGAAAATTCAGCAAATCTGGTATACGATTCCAAAATTTTCTATGGGAGTAAAGTCAGATCCACTACAAGCAGAGTTCGTTGACGAAATTCCTTTTATGATCAACTTACTGTTGACAGCAAAATTCGATTTGTGTGTTTAATTATTATTTTTTTGATAGACAGATTAGATTTGATAGATTTAGAGATTCAGTTTTGATGGGCATCGCGGAAACGATTTTTTCGTCAGATCCTGCCAACATCAACCTGTGCCTATAAAAAACTCCTAGTAGAAAAAATTGCATGTTGCCTACTGCATTTCGTTAGCATTTTGACACAAAGCGGCAAAGTCATCGATATTTTTGCAGTGAATAGTTCTCTGAACTATATTAGATGGATAAGACTTTTACCTAGGAGCCGACAGTGCCAAGAGTGTTTATCATTAGGATTAGCTACCCTTAGCAGGACAACAGTACCTACGCCCCATCTCGTCCGATTACTGGATAACGCCTTCACCTGCTTCCAGCTTAAACCGAAAAGAGCATTCTTGCGACCCACAGTTATTTTCCATATTTTTCTTGACCTGCCAGGGGCTCTTCCCCTCGCTGTGAATGGGTTCCACTCCATCGCTTTCTTCCCTATCTTAACGTCTTGCTTGTGTAAAGTGTGATCAATACGTTTTCATTTCTGTCTTCGAATCAAAATGTCTAGCGGCTCTATGTTTGCTTTTCCTTACCTGGCATTATTTTTGGCCAGAAAATTCGGAACAAATTCCTTAGACAGCGGTTGACAAAAACTTGTCAGCACCGAACATATCAATGAGATCCTTACATTTTAAACCCATCCTATGTTGAGCAGTTCTGTGTAAAAATCAACGGGAAATATTTTTATGAAGCATTTAACCCTTTAACTCCTTAATAGAAGAATATATTTTGTCCCTTTTTTCGGGAGAGAGCAAAAAATACTCATAACAAATGGGTATACGTATAAAAATGTACCTAAGAAATATTCGCCATAAAATTGGTTTTTATTAAGAGATTCTTCAGAATTTCAATCAGAGGTTTGCCAGTGCTTACTGAGGATTACCGCTATTACAAAAAAAATTGTTCTATCATTTAGTGGTTCACGCCTACTGTGGATTTTGAACCCGAGACATCCGAAGGCCAATCAGACATAAACCCCTTCGTACACGGCGGTCGGAGTTGATTATTGTGTTCATTTTTAAACGAGGAACATTCATGAAGGGTTTAAAAAATATCTAAAAAACTTTGCTATTAGCCTCTTATTTCAAAGCTAAAAATTCAATACACGACAGAAATAAGTCAAAACTGAAGTGTGGTTAAGGGCTAATTTCGTTAGTGGTTTAGGTTTTGACAAAATTGTTTCAGTAAAGATTCAAACTATATTAGTTACCATATAGGATGAGGAATAAGAATCGAATTCCATCTCGTAATATAAATCTCTGTCATCAGACGAGTACTCAAGAATGGGCGTATTAAACCAGACAAGCACCAGAAAGGCTGAGCCACGGCTTTCCAAATACACTTAAGTCTTCAAAAACAATGAGGAAGGTCAAGCAACATCGTATCTCCCCTGTTACTGCTACGCACTTCACACGAACAGGTTTCGGCGGCATCTCAGCACTCCATTTTTAGCCACTCTAAATCAGGTGAAGGATATCAACTTAAGAACACTAATGAAAATCATGAGGAGTACTGGATATTAAGAGGAAAAATACTTGGAATGAGTGAATGCATCTTTGGCCTAAGTGTGCTGCTGGATCTCCTGGCTACTACCTCAATCTAACTTTAGATTAAGTTAATTCTTCATAACTTCTCACTAGCTGTTCCGCACTGAACAAAATCTGAAGCACTGATGGAACAAGGAAGAAAAGGCTTTGTATTAGCGGAGGATGATGAACGGTGGCTAATTACAATTGCGTTAACCGCTTCAAGCTGCTGATGAAATTCACCAGCTATGTGATATCTAAAACGGCAGGTATAGCAAAACAGTGAGAACCAAGATGTCTGAATTTTAGGATGGCGAGAGCAGGACAGCTGAGGAGAAGGTGCTGAGATTGTGAGCTAAGACAACTTCCGAGTCCTGTGCAAATGCATTAGCCCGCAAGGCAGTAATTAAGTAAAATTACCGGAAACAGTAGCTGGAAAGAGAAGTTAACTTCCATATTACCCCATTACCCATTAACTGTTGCCACAACTTTATATTTCATAAAGCGAAATAGTCTTGGTAGCCCACAACTGTTAGGTATTTAATAAAAATATTGAGAATAACAAAATTTCCGAATTACTTCCGCCTGTCTAAGCGGCTGCAATGCAACATCTTCATATTGAAAGTAATTAAATTAATGTACAGCAGCCATTTTGAATATTTATGCAAAATTGGTAATCATTTACTATATGTTTGTATGAGTGAATACACACCCATATACGTGTGAATACTTATACACATTAGGGGACGTCACCCAAAAAAGTTCGCTTTTTTCAACGAAATTATAAAAATGTGTTATATTTTAAGACCTCCGAGCAATGTATGGCTCCAGATTCATGTATTTTGGGCCGAATTTCAAATTTTTCCGTTTTTTTGGTTTATTTACTGCTTCGAGGATTAAGCTGACGAAATTGTGATTAATTTTGATCATAAAAATTTCTGATTTAATAATTTTGAAATACTCGTATAATCTTGAAAATTTTGGTATGGAGTTTTTAAAGTCAAATATCTTCAGTTACTTGCAACATTTTTATATATTGTTTTTCTTTTAAACATTTTTTGTTTGTACTTTTTACAAAAAAAATTTTGTTTGGAAAAAACATTAATTTAAAAAAAAAAAAAAAAAATTCTATCTTAATAAATTTTTTTTCTTTGAAAAAAAAAATCGCAAATTTTCAAGGAAAAAAAATTATAGTTTTTAGTTGAAAATTTCTGAAAAAAAAACATTTGTTTGTCATTTTTCTCTTATTTCTTCGTTAATAACTGAAACTACGCTAAGTAATCTCTGAAAGTTTGTACTTTTTGCTTGAAAAAACATTACTGTTTTTATTTTTTTAATTAAATTTTAATAAATTTTTTTTTGAAAAAAAAATTATATTTTTTAGTTGAAAATTTTTGAAAAAAAAAATGTTCCTTTGTCTTTTGTAATAGGTACACATTCCCCTCAGACTTTTCTGTTATTCTTTCGTTAAAAGCTGAGGATATACTTAGTAATCCCCGAGCGTCTCATAGTGCGATTCTCACCACTTTTCGAGTTATATTCAAATACGTACAGCAATCCAGTGAAAAACCGGTGCAGAATGCTATCCTAGTGAAGAGCTAATACAGGTATCATCCGTGTTTTCGTCCGTCGTGCACTAGTGAACAATTATAAAAAAAAGTTTTCAAACAATTTAAAAAAACACTTTACTTTTGCCCAAAAAAATGTTTTAAGTGTATTTTGTCCTATAAATTCAAAAAACTGTTTATTTAGGCATTAAAAAAAAATTGGCTCAAAAAAAGAGTTTAGTAAAAAATACTTAACTTTTTTTCCAAAAATATTTTTTTTAAAGTATGTTTTATTCTATAATAAAAATTAAAAAAGTGTTTTATTTGTTAAAAAAACCAAAAAATATTTGACTTCGAAAATTTCAATACAAAAATTTTGAACATCGAATGAATCCCAGAACTATCAAATTGCTTTAAAAACCTTTTGATTTTACATTTTTTATACTCTCGCCTACAAATAAATCAATATTCAGGAAAATTTAAGACCTGTTATAAAATACTTGAATTAGCAGACAATCGCTCTTGCGCCAAAATATTTCGAGAAATTATTGGGACTTGCGTGATTTTCTCTGTGAGTACCCAGCATTTTTCAGATTTACCAGAGAATCTGGAAAATTTTGTTAGATGGAACTACCTCTATTTCTCTATTCTGTCCTAACTTTTTCCTTCTGTTACTTCTCTTTTTTCCTCCTTGACTATTTACCTTTTCACTTTCCAGAACTTTAAATAGAATGAACTTTTTAGCCTGAGTGTTTTAGGAGTTAACAAATCTCTCGGTGCTTCTTGGATTGACTTTTCAAATTTCAATTTGAATTTGCATGAGCTGAACCGTTTTCAAAATACCTCCAAAAATCGAGTTTTTCGAATAAAAGTTGGTTTTAGAAATATTGTTTCCACAAAATCACCTCAGATGATAAAAAATTTAAGCTCAAAAGGTTTGCATGAAAATATTTAAAGATTTCTCAACGAAATGAAAGACGAATCTGTTAAAGGTGGTCGCCGAGTCCATGTGGCTGTCAGCCCAGAATGAAACAAGGCGAATTCACTATTTGTTTTCTACTTTACCACTATTTTGCTTTGACAACCAAACGGTCATTGTTGTTGGCCTAGTGCCACCACCTTTAATGAATTCGTCTGGACGAAATGCAAATAAAGAGATTTTTACGATATTTTAGATTTTTTTGTCGAAAATAGTTAAGAAAAACTAGAATAACTCAGCTAAATCTTGACTTATTAAGACTTCTAAGGTATTATTGGAAAGGTATTTTCCTATCCTTTTCACTTCTCAACACCCTATCGTCTTACTCTTATTTCAAAAAGCATCAAAAATCTTATTTTATTGATTCCGTCTGTAAAATATACAAATACATATTTTTACACAAACTTTTGAGTTTAAATTTTGACTCTTCTGAGGTGATTTTTTGGAAAAAAAATTTTAACATAATTTTATTTAGAAAAACTCAATTTTTGTATCTTTTGTATATTTCGAAATCGTTCCAGCTCACGTAAAATGTAACAGTACCGATTTTTTGTAAGAGCGATGCACCCTAATGTGCCTACCTACACACGTTCGCATTCAAGCTGAAGCAACGGCTGAAGAAATTCAAAGAACTCAAACTAAGGCAAAAAACTCTAAACCACGAAAAATAGTAAAATATTGTAAAGCTTTGGAATAAATGAGAGAATCTTAATTTTCTTGATGAGATTAATGCGAAAACCGCAGCCACCGCAAAGCGCAGCCGACGGCTGCACACAGAAGCCGAGCACCAAAAAGAAAACTTAGCGGTGCAAGAAAACCCACAACTCCCGCAAAACATTTCATTTTGCCGATAAACAGAAAATTTTCACGAAAATCCGTTGAATTATCAAAATAATAATAATCATAATAATAACGCAGATGGGGTTGATGTCGGCGCGACGTTGATGGCTTTTTGTTTGATGCGGCGAGAGCTGGCGGAAAGGCGAAATTTCGAAAATTCCAAATTTCACTGCTGAATAAAACACGGATTAAAGATGGAGATAAGAAGGCGGCGTTTGTGGGCTGGAGATAAGCAGCGGGTAGTAGCTGATGAGCGATAGCCATGGCCTGCTGGTGGTGCCTGGCGGGGCTGCGGCAGTGACGCGGCCACTGCTGGTAGACAGCAGGCAGCCCAGGCGTAGCCATTATGCTAGGCTAACTACAACTCTTTTCTTTTGCTACCCCCACTCTGCTAAGAGAAATTTAATGTCCCCACCTGTGTGTCTGAGAAATTTGTATGGCTGCGCGACTGGCAAGAAACGTGAAAAGCATAAGCAATTTCGACGCGTATAGGCTCCATAATTTTAAAGCTATATAAAGTATAAAACGATCTGGCAACACTACACACTGTCCAAGGGGCTGGTCCGGTGATTGCTCTAGCTGTCATGGGTTTTCGCAATATTCCTGCTGTTCTTTTTGTTGTTGTTGTTCATGCATACGCACTTTTCGGCGCTGATTTTCAACCCTTTCGCTCGTCGTTGCACTCGTTTACCCACCTCCCGACTCATCTCGCTCTCTCCAGCTTCCTGCGACTTGGTGTCGCATGTCGCCCAAAAGCGGGGAAAATTGTGCGTATGCGTAAATAAACGACGATTTTCTATACCTACATACGCACACACACACATGCATACACATGTACATTATATACAGGTCGAGTATATCCTGCGGTGTTACATACACTTTTATTGCATTTGTATGAGTTCTCACCGCCAGTTGCTGCATAAGTAGTAGTAATACACGCATATTGAAGCTGAAAAATTTATCTGCGAAAGGGTATCCTGCATAGCTACAGATGACGGTTTCTCTACATGGTAAATACATACACGAGCAGTTAAACATGCATGTGTGCGTGTGCGTGTGTTCATGTATATGTATATGGAATAATGCGTATGTTTCCGCGCGTACACAAATATATTTAAATGGTATGTACATCACTACAGCCCCTTCCACGCAAAACAGTTACATTTGTTGCCAGTCGTGCGTCGCGAAAGGGTTGCTGCGGTTCTCCTTTCGCGCACTGCTGTGATACTTTTGCGTGTGACGATGGTCCTTTGATTTTACTACAAAATGAATTCCTCTCCAAACCAGCCAGGCGTGCACAGAAATGTGCGTTTACGAGTTTTGGAGATATTTTTCTCAATTTAGAGCAAAAAAAAAGATATTTGTCTTAAGCAAAACTTACCAAAACAAATTTTCTGTTCTCCATTTGTTACCGAAGAGGGAATAGAATTTTTATTAAGCAATATTTATTTGATTCCTATGCTCTAACTCGACTTCAACTCCTTTTCTATGAGTTACTATATAAATATATATTGGATTTTTGTTTATGAAAGTCGTCTACAAGGAGTTTCCAATAAGACTTGGAACTCCTATGTTTTTCTCAAACGTTTTCTCTGCATTCTGTGTAAAAGCGCACGGAATTATTAAATAAAATACAAAATTTGTTGTGTCATCTTCAAAGTGGGTCCTATCTAGTGCAATACAACTATTACAGTGCTTAACCCAATCCTCAATATATTGCTCGTAGGCTAATCAAGGCCTTCAATTCCTTCTATACATTTTCTTTTGTGGCCCCAGTCGATTCAAAACGCCCTCCTGGGAATGGTAATTTCTGCCTCAGGAACAGGAAAACGTCACATTTTGTCAAATGAGGGGTATACGGTGCTTGGTGGATTACATTCATTCAGTTTATGGCCGAAAATTCGTGCACAATGAAGGCTTTTTGCAATGTTGCATTATCACATGTTGGAACCAGTGGGGCGGTGATGAGTTTTAAGCAATATTTTCGTTTTGGACTCTTGACTCATTCGATGATTTTCCGAAAAAAAAGAGACTTAACAGATGTGCTGACTTTTAGAGTCAGTTCTCTAAGACTCATTCACCAATGAGAAACCCATTTAAAAATATTCCTTCATTTAAATTATGTTCAGTTTAAATTATGGCGGAACCAACCCGTAGAAAAGGGTTCTAAGATTCTATAAAAAAGTTCGATACTTCGGAAGTGAAAATATCTGCTCATCAGCTTTTCCTTTAGACTCCGGCGAGAGTAATATGAGAGATATTTCGAAGTATTCAACTGAAACCTATCGACGACTGCAATCTTACACATAATATTTTTGATGTTAGATTATGAAAAAAGAGAAATACACTAGGGGTGCCTTTTAAGTAATTGAAATGACGTCGTAAAACAGTTTATTTTCATTTCACACATACATACATATTTACATATTAACACCTTCAATATTCACTCCTACACTATCACCACAGTTGGCTGGATCAGCAGTTGAAATAAGTTGAAAGTTCTTACACAGCTTCAACGAACTGAAACCTGGTTTATTTTAATGCAGACTATATCTTAGAAAAGGTATAGAAGCCGCTAAGCGTATGATCCGAAGAATATCGAAGAATACTTCACGAGAAACGAAATGAGCAGAGTACACGGGGACATTGACTTGATAGAGAGTTTATGACAATAATTTGGGTTAGTTTTTCCTTCTTATTTTACGACGTTCAATAGGTCGGGAAGGTAGTAATTTTTACCAACAACAACAATCCTATCAAGCCACCGACGGATTGATAAAGTAGTACAGACTGTCGACAAATGAGTCTATGAGCAAAATAAGCTGTAAGGAACGAGATCTTCAGCAAGTTGAAAAGCTTTCGTGCTTAAGAGCGATACGTAAACTGCGATGAAAGTCGCTAGGACAGCAGCTGAGCTAACTTCTAAGGATACTCATTTAGACATGCCAGAAGTTATCTTTACGAATAAACTGATGCGATCCAGAAATAGGTTCGACAAATCACTGAACCTGACTATTAGTACAAAACAGGCCTTGCACGTTATTTATCGAATGTCTATTACGAACTCCATCAACTATCGTTCCATGAATGTCGTAATCGGGCGTCGTGAGATCTGTATACCTTACGTTATAATTGCACAATTACGATCTAAATATTGTAGCTGACTGTACTTCTACTTATTTAGAACCATCCCTAAAATATACAACCCACATATCACCGCATGGCATTGGACCCTTTAAATCAAAACTTCTCAAATCTATTTTCCTTTCGTCTGGCGTCAACGAAATAGTTCAAACTTCGGCTTTCTCTTTAGGTGACAAGAACGACGGCAACTGATGAGCTAATCGGCGTAGGCACGGTTTTGATAAGTTGCTACAACAATAGCAAATACTTCTGCGGATATCATCTTAATAGTTGCGCAGGCTTTTGAAAATTAGCTGGAATGATTAACTAATTATACTGCCGTGTAGTAGTCATTGTTTTATTTGAGATAGGTAGAGCCTAAAAACTAAAGTAAGTAAATCCGTCGGGCTATTTTCAAATATTATACCAGTAATACATATACATAGATACAGTCACACGGAATACTTTATGTACCCCTCACAAATAGTGCTGATGATTCCTTTTATTAAAACAAAATCCAATACTAAAGAACATATAAATAAAAAATTAATTCAGAGCAAAGAGAAGTATAAAAAAAAAAAAATAAATAATTGGCGCGTACACTTCTGTTAGGTGTTTGGCCGAGCTCCTCCTCCTATTTGTGGTGCGCGTCTTGATGTTGCTCCACAAATGGAGGGACCTACAGTTTCAAGCCGACTCCGAACGGCAGATATTTTTATGAGGAGCTTTTTCATGGCAGAAATACACTCGGAGATTTGCCATTGCCTGCCGAAAGAGAAGTATATGTACTTTAAAAAAAATACCTAAATCCAAATATAATAAATTTAATTTGGACCCCGGTGATCTAGATCTCGAAAATTTAGGGTATTTTCAGGAATTTTATTTTAAATAAAAAAAATTAAAAACGATATTTAAATTTGTTTGACTTTTTATTTATCTTCTTTTACATACAAAGATGAAAAATGTTTGTTTTTTTAATTTTAATAATTTAAAAAATGGCACTGAAGTTGGCCCTCCCAAAAAATTGGACCTGGACGGTGTTGTCTATTTTGGCTCTTCTATTTATCTGAAACATAAAAAACAAAAAATTATTAATCAGTATGTCCCGTACTGGAATAAAAAAAAATTGATTAAGTGGCGCCCAATTTGACACGCAAAAAATCCGTTTTTTTTTTCAATTTTTTATAAAAAAATACGAAATAATTGGAATAATAATATGATTCTAGTACAGGCGATAAAACTTCAGACAATTCGGTGGAAAAGTTTTTTTTTTTTGACAACACCAGGCCGAAAAAAATTGTTACGAAATAAATAAATTTCAACTTCGAGGTGCAGGAGCGCGCGGACCACCCGCTACCCAGTTAATCGGCGGTAGAAGCTATAGTATTGGGAATTTCTGCATGAAAATTTCATAGCACATTCTTAATATACTTTACTTTCGAAATATCGAAATTACTGCCCTTAACCGATTTTGCATGGGAAAAAATAGTTTTTTTTTGTTGTTGCGGGCGTTATTTGCTCTGCGCTCCAGCCCATCCTTCAGTTTCTGTTTATTGCTATAAGCTCTAATAGAGATAAAATATAGTGACTGGGAATATTTTTGGCACGCTCCTTTACAATGTGGGATGTGTGCTTTAAGTAGTTATCCTTTCGGAAACACCATCCAGCATTCGAATTTTGAATTTTATCTCATCATTGAACAACACATTTGTCCAAAGATCGTACGATTTGTCGGTATACTGTAATGCGAATGTCTTCATTTTCTTAATCTCTGTTAATTTGGTTTTTTTCTTGGCACTCGGCTATTGCATACGTTTTCTCTCAAAGCACTTTGTATTGTACTATGCGGCATGAGCATTCCAATGTATTTCGAATTTTTACAGCTTTTGTTTTCGGATTTTTGTCCACAACACTTTGTAAGTATCGTTTAACTATTTGAGAAATTTTATACGAAAGTCCACTACTAAGTTTGCTTGACTTTGTCTCAAATGATGTAGCACAACCAACAGTTTCAGCGATGGAATTTAATGAATTTCCCTCTTTTCTTAATTTTATTCTTTGCTCTCGCACTCCAACGCAAGTTTTCTTCGTTTTCGGGCTCATTTTCACCAATGGTATATTCTAGATAAATGCAAACTTCGTCTATCGAAACAAAACTGAAGTCTGAAGCAGCCTCATATAGATTTGTTTATACAAAGTATTGTATGATACTAAGTTCGCATTTCAATTTTATCGTATGGTTCGGTAGTTGGGTGGAAAGCTCTAGGGAGAGATTACAAAACCAAATTACTCAGCAAAATCAAAGATCAGCCTGTGCAATAACGGTCGGTGCAATCAGATCATGTCCTAGGGAGGCTCTCAATGCACTGGCACACGTTATTCCAATATACCTATACTTTCAGAAGACGGCAATCATGAGTGCATTTCGGTTAAACGAAGGGGGTCGCTGGTAAGAAAAAACGTATGGTCATTATTACTATTGCGACAAACTCAGTTAACCTCTGTGAGGGCTGACTACATCATCCAGACGGCAACATTCAATAGGAATTTGGCCACTCTCTTTCCATCTAAGGAGGAATGGAATTAGGTATTCTCACTAAATAACTTCAACACTACAGCCTAAACAGATGGAAGTAAAATGGATTATGGTGTAGGAGCCGGTATATATTTTTAAAGACTTAAAATTGAAAAATCGGTGCGTCTCCCTAATGCCTGCAGTGTCTTGCAGGCGGAAGTACACGCAATTGGGCAAGCCTGTCGGTTACTAATCGCAGATTTCTCTTTTAAAGGCAATGTCGCTATTCTTTAGGATAGCCAAGCTGCAATCCAGGCACTGGATTCTGCTACAACAACCTCTAAACTGGTGGAACAAAGCAGGATTAGCCTTACCACCTTGAGCGTAAACCATAAAGTTACCTTAATCTGGGTCCCGGGATATCGGAGCATTGAAGGTAATGAAAAAGCAAATGAACTGGCAAGAGGGGGATCTGCCATGAATAACGATCTGGCAGAATCGGTATTCACACCATTAAGTGCAGTCAAGCACACAATTTCCCTAAAATGCCTCCGAATCGCGGATTTTAGATGGAGAGACCAGACGAAATGCAAAATCAGCAGAACGTTATGGTCCACCTACAACCTTAAGCAACCGTCAACATTGATAACCATGAAACGACGGGACGCCTGGAGACTAACGCTAGCCGTAACTGGCTTTTGGTCTATGGGAGAACAAACAGCCAAAATCGGCATTCCTCACAACACTAACTGCCATGGTTGTAAACAACCGGAGTAAAAGGAAACAATCCTCCACTTCCTCTGTGAATGCCCTGCCCTATGGAAGGGCAGAATGTTAGCCCTGGGCAAACCGCTGTTCGAGAGTCTCGAGCAACTGTCTGGCTCAGATGTCAACAACCTGAGAAGGTTCTTAAACCGCACACACTGGATATAGAAATGCCGTAAATAACTGGTAAACAAGTTGGTAACGAGGATGTGGCAACAAAATGGTGCGAAAGCGCTAGTTGGATTCTGGAAGAATCACCACTCAAACCAACCAACCAAACTAGTTCGCATTTCACCGGAAATGGCTGTCAAGAAGTAAAAATGTATCTATTCACTGCCGCTTTCTAGAATATCTAAGTAAAATTTACTCACCTCAAGACTTCACTTGCTTTGGTCAATATCGCCCATTTGGGTACACTCTGTGGCTAATCCTTCTTTGTAGTATCAAGACACACAAAAATATTTGTATTCTATAAAAACTCATCAAAATATCTTCACACACCAGCAACCCCGCCACGGTAAGCTGTGAGGTAAAATTTTGTATACGAAAAAATAGGCACCTTATTTTGTCATTGCAGCATCAGTTTGATTCATCAAATACAAAACCAACAGCATGCATACAAATGATATCATATCACATCAAATGAAACCCGCACATACACACATGCAATTAAGACCGTATGTGCCTATGAACGAACAGCATCCACGCAATACGAGGATCCGCCGTGTGGCAGCTGTGTGCGCAAGCGCGCGGAGTACTAATGAATGCAGCGAAAAATTTACATAAATGAATTTCAAAACTGATTTTCGTACTGTAATACACAATAACCAATATAACAATAACCCGAAGGTTATAAAAAGGATCTAAACAGAGTATTGAGAATGTCACATTCAACATATCGCACAGACAGAGAGAGGTCACAATTGAATGCAGCAATCGAAGAATATTGAAGTGGAAAAACATATTCGTATGGTAATGAATAAAGCGAAAGGTGGTAAAAAAACGCTTTTCATATGCAAATTACAAGCAACTGTAATAGGAAATGAAAAAATTGATGCATTGAAAATTGGTTAGGACTTTTCATTTGTGTGCGTTTCAATTGGATGCTGAGAACGTGAAAATTTTAATGCGACTGATATCGAGGCTCTGTGCGTATGAGATGATTAGAAGACATTTTCTAAATCGATAATTTATTATTGACAATTGCATTTACAGTTAATATTAAATACAATGAAACCTGTAAAATTTCGATAAATGTTAATAAAATCCTTTAAGAATATGTCAAACAATTTTTGGAACGTAAATTAAAGTATTTCTTATATTATACTTATATTATAATTGAGTCATACCAATACTATCATAATAAAGAGAAATGATAATAAATAAATAAAAATTGTATTTTATTCAAAATCAACACCGGCCTTTGAAACTTAACCACACTTTATTTGAAAAATATTCCAATGATCTTCAAGTTAATAAATGCTTCTTGCTAAGTTCAGAAAATTCTTCGCAAATATAAAATATCTGCTGCATGAATTCTCTCGAATTTCTTCATCTTTATATTTTCCATTTACTACCTTCATATATGTGGGTATGTAAGTTCTGTAAGTAAATCAATATGCATAACGAATCCTTTGCTTTTCTTTCTCCTTCCACAGCCACACAGTTTTTTTCCAGCCAACGGCTGCATCGTCAAAATGGCGTCAACTTGAACTAATCCAATTTATTACAGCTCCATAATTTTTAACCCACGCTTTCGCACAACCCCGTTAGTGCGTAATAACAATCTATACTATTTGTTTAAAATATGCTGCATGTGTATCTGTATATATGCTTTTATGCCCGCATATCCTTAGCGCTCGTCAGCGCCCACTCAGCGTCTCAACCTCACGGCAAATACAACACATGTACGAAAATATTCGTATGTTGCATGTTTACCCACGCGGGAGGATTTTTCTACTTGATATGTAGGTATATCATATGTATGCACGCAATATGGTTCTACAGGATAAAGTGCGACGTTCGCATCCTCCCTTTCAAAGGAGAAAAGAAAAAGATAAACGCTTCAAATGTGTATTTTATGATAAATGGTGCGTGCGGCCGTCACCACTGTCACTACCACTACCATCACCATAGCCAGCAATATCGACTTCATTCCGTTTGACTTTAATAGCGGTTGTGCCATCACTTCCTTCACTGTTATCTAACAGCATCACGAACACCACCATCGACGCCGCGGCCATTAGCAATAGCCAGCCTGCAATTGACTACCCACTCTTGACTGTTGTTTGGCGACGAGTCAGGGCAGCATCTGAAAGGATTTAAATATAAATATAATTGAATATTTTAGTAGAAAAGGAGCTTTTTATCTAGGCATGACAACAAAAGTCAAATCTTTATTTACCTGCAATGATCGTTCAGTTCCAGCCAAAAATTCTTTCATCAAATGACTTTAAGGTAAAAATGAGCCGAAATATCTTGAAGCAATAGATTTTATAGACTTAACTTTGGTATTAAAAAAAACTCTATGCATGAGCGTAGTCGCTGAAGGCTGAAGATATATTAGTTTTTACCAAAAGAGAGTTTTAAGGAACTTAAATTAAAGAATTTTTTTATTAAAATACTCGTACGATATTGACAAAAGCTACTAGGTCTCATTCTAAGGGCGGTGGTAGATGAAAAGTATGATTCGAGAATAAATTCGGGTACAATAAATAGGAATCTGTATAATTCCCATATTGAAAAAAATCTATTGGCCTTACTCTTGGTTAGATATAGGAATGGTATAGCACGAGCTTGAAGATGAGGAACTACGTAGAACTACTCCGCAAATACCTTTACTTCGATTGACTTAAAAGAATATGTCTAACACGATGTTTCAATATGTTCATCTAGTCGCGTTTTGTAAAGGGTTTATTTGGATTTTAGAAAGTCAATTGTCAATTGGGTTTTAGAAAGTGTAAATTTTGGAATTTTAGAAAACGGTAACTGAATCGATTGGATTTAAGAAAGCGTAAATTGATTTTAGAATAATAAAATGGATTTCACAAAGTGTAAATTGAATTTTAGAAAATGTCCATTGAATTTGGATTAGAAAGCGTAAATTTGAATTTAGAAAACGTCAATTGGAATTTAGAAAGCGTAAATTGAATTTTAGAATAGTCAAACGGATTTCAGAAAGTGTAAATTGAATTTTAGAAAATGTCAATAGGATTTTAGAAAACGAATTTTCGAAATCTTATATTGAGTTTTAGAATAGTCAAATTGATTTTAATCAACGTCAATTGAATAATCAGACTTGAATAGTTAGAATAATCAACTTGATTTTAGGAAACGTAAATTTTATTTTAGAATAGTCCATTTTCAATTTCTTTTTGTATTAAGGAGCAATCCACTGCACCACTGAACTATTTTTGTGAGACTGCCGCGATCGAATGGGTTACTACTATTCGGTAGCATCCAGAGTTCAGTAATTTTGTCAGTGAAATATCTTTCGCGTTGGAAATCTTGATGGGAAGTCAGTATCAAAACTCTGCGAAATGAATTGAATCGCTCTGCGCTTAAACAACTACGAGAAATGTTGTAAACTTATATCCCAAGACAATGTTAGGAGCCAAATAGTGCGTTTACCGAAAAGAAGTTAAAATCAGCTTTTCTGAGGAAGCGCATTTTCATCTTGGCGGCTATGTTAATAAACAAAATTACCGCTTCTAGGGATCAAAAAACCCACACTTAATAGTGGCTAATATATCCTCACAGAGTTGCAGTTTGGGGCGAGTTCTGAAGCGGTGCACAGTGGGAGGGAAACGAGGGAAATTGTCTCAAAAATGTGAATCTCTGTTATCTTAAGTGATAATAACTTGAAAATGTGTCCTTGTAAGAAGATTAAATATATGGACTTTTAACTAACTAAATGAAAATAAAAACTTTATCATAAAAAAATTTTTAAAATTAAAAATCCAATAATGATAAATAAAAAATTAAGTAATAAAATAATGAGTATTTATGAATATAATCATTAATTTCTTTTTTAACAGTCACAGTAAGGTAAATTATTTATTGTAGTTTTAGCTTCCAGGCAGATTTAAGAGCATTTTGGCATCACCAAGTAATTCCTTTTCAAAAGTAGAGTAGAATGGGGTAAGATAGGTCATTTTTTTTGGAGAGCTCTTGCTACGGTGTTTTTGCATTGATTTTGAAAAATAAGCAAGATTTTGAAAGGTTATTTATCTGCTAACATTTTGGTTATACTGACTTATGTTTGGCTAAATATTTTTTGGAAGCTGCATTCAATAAGACAAAGGTACTTTTTTTCGATATTTTCAAAATCGGGGGGCACGATAGGTCACTATGTGTGAGAGGAAAAGAACAATGTACATGGCTTGGAAATTAACGTTTTAACTTTTATTTATAGAGTATGAACACTGCACATGTTATAAAAGTTAGGAATTTTTCTTTAATTCATCACGCGAGCACGTAATGTTTCGAACGGAATTTTAAATTGTTTAGAGGCTGATCGAACACTAGCGCCATCTCGGACTGCCGCGATTGCGTTTTTTACATCCTCTTCATTTCGTTTCGGCGTTTTTCGCACATAATTACGCACCATTTTGCTGCAAAAACAATTAAAATTTATTTTATTCAATTAAAAGTAGTGACCTATAATGCCCCCAGACGGCTGACCTATAGTGCCCCCAAGCACATGTTTTATGTTAGTGTCGATATTTTTTTTTAAAACAATAATATCAAAAAACTAACACATTATTCGTGTTCAGCATTATTTTCTACGTAAAATAAAACTCACCTGACAAATATTTACATACATTAAATGCACTGCACCGTAGAATAAAAAAAATGCTATGTCGGAGAAAAGCTCACAAAAAACTAAACGACGCCAGAACTAGGATAACTAATGAATGGTGACGGCCGAAATGACAGTCGCAAACGTTGTTCCCCACCACGTATTCAATTCACATAAGACGAGTGACCTCTGCAAAAACAGTGCGACGAAAACCCCACCTACCTATTGTGCCCCCATACCTATCTTACCCCATTCTACTGTACCGTTTGGTGAATTTAGGCTTGAAATATAAGTATATGGATCGGATGTGAATAAAAATGAACGCATAACACCTTCATTAGTTGCTGAACGAGAGCTCTTCCTAGAATGATGTAATCGGTATCGTCTATAATCTTTGCTTTGCGCTTCTTGGGCATTCTAAGATAATGGGCCTATAGGTAAAATTGCTAAATGTTTTATTACACTTTCACCATGAATAGAGATTTATGTAGCGAGGATGGCATATAATACCAATTATATACATATTTACAAATATTTGAGCAATGTCCTTAGTATTTATGGCGACTCCAGATGGCATTATATAAATCCGCATGGTGTAGAAAGTCTTTCAGTTTGAAAGAGTTTCCGCGATGGTCCATTTTTCTTGAAAAAAGCTTGCGAAAGGGCCATTCCGATCGATGGTGAACGCTACAGGCACATGATAGTTGAAGACAAGGATTTGAACGATCTTTGGTTTCAGCAGGATGGGGTGATATGCCACACAGACCAAGCCATAGTCAATCGTAAGCGCCTAAGTTCGGTAATCGTGTTATCGGCCGTCTCGACGATGCCAATTTGCCATCATGGAGCAACGATTTGACGCTATTAGACTTTTTTGTGAGGTACCGTGAAGGACTGACGATGCAATGCGAACAAAGTATTGACGAGTCAGGCTTCGAAGGCGAATTTTGAGCAATCCATTCGTGAGGTAGATCCAAAAATCGTCAGCAATGCTCTGTAAAACTGGGTTAATAGAATGCCCAAGCCACCCAAGGCAGCGATATGAATGATACTGTGTTCCATAAATACTGGCAATCTTTGCTCTTTCGACTAAACTAATCACTTAAAAAAAAATGTTTGTATTTTTTTGAACTTTTGAAAAAAATTTACTATATGCCCCATCAGGTTAGGTAAGTTAAGTTAAATGGCTGCCCTTGCTTGGGGCTCACTTTGACAAATATTTAAAAAATTCGTCCGTTGTGATACCATACAAGGGAAAGGAGAAGGAAGGGAAAAGGAACCTTGGGATTAGGGGATGAGGACCATGCACTTACGACGACGCCAACGGTGGCTAATTTACGTTCGTTACTAGCCGCTTAAAGATACTGATGAACTTCATCAGATGTATGATATTTAAACCCGCAATATTCGCAAGTGCAGCGAAAAAGTGAGAGCCCAGATGTCCAAATCTTTGCCAGAAGAGAGTAGGGAAGCTGATTCCACCTCGTCCTCCAGGCAACTTCTGCATAATGGATTGAGGCAATCCCAATTCTAATCGCATGGACATCTAACGCACAATGTCCGGTAAGGATACCCCCCAAATTCGAGAGCTGCGGGTTTGTTAGCCTTAGGAGCTCCCTCGAGCGTCCCCGATCTACCTGTGGCTAGAATGATCTCGTTACTTTGCACGCTTGTGTACTAGCCCAGCGCTCGCTGAGTTGACGCGAGGCCCATCTTTCTAAAAACAGATCACAGGTTCTCAAGGGAACCCCAATCCTCTCATTCTGCGACGAAACCATCGTTGTTGTTGTTGTAGCAGTATCTTCGCCCTGTCAGTGTAGTGTAGTTACCGGTCGTCTTCGTATAGCTCATCTAACGGTAGGCCCAGGAAACTAGCTGTTTCGACGGGTTGGGTCCAGAGGGAGAGAGGTGTTAGATGAGTGGGTTTTATAGGGCATGTGAAAAGGTGGTTAGTGTCGTGCGGGGTGCCTTCACATGCCGGACATATTTTTGGTATGTCGGTGTCGATTCTGGATAGGTAGGAGTTTAACCTGCTACAGTATCCAGAACGTAATTGTGCCAGAGTTACGAAACCGTCTCCAAAGTTCCCTGTCTAGGCAACTCATCAGCAAAGAGACCTTGTGATTGTCTCCGGGAGGGCATTGTTAAAAGCCCTATCAATGTCGAGGAAGGCGCCCACAGTGAACTCCTTCTGATAGAGGGACACCTCGGTGTCCTTAACAGTAGTATGCAAGACAGACTATACTGATCTGCCTTTACAGTAGACATGTTGAGCATACGATATACGTCCCCTAGGAATTTCACACCTTATGTGCAGATCAATCAGCCTCTCAAGGGCTTTCAGCAGGAACAATGAGAAACTGATTGGTCTGAAATCCCTAGGAAATACATGGGTGATTTTACCTGCCTTGGGTATGAAAGTAACTTTCACAGACCTCGAACTTCGCGCTTCCATAATATATTATACTTATGGCACATATATTTCTTATGGCACGCTTTCAGTGAAATTAAATCTATTCCACTACAGGCAGCGCGCATTTTCTGTTGAGAAAAAAGGCAAATAATGTTCTCGAGCATCCACTAACTTCCTCAGTCCAATAACGTCCCTTTCCAATTTCATTTTTTTTTTATAGATTTCTACAGAAATTTGTTTAGCAATATTTATTTCTTAAAAGCTCATTCAGAGACGCATTACCCATTCCTCTAGCCTTCGACTTATTTCTTTAACTTCCTCTTTGCTTATCTGCCATTTTTTATTGGCTTCCCATTCTAGTAATGCCCATTTTTCTATTTAATATACGAAGAAATAACGAGTACATTCAAGTTTCATTACTTATCATTTCCCATCGGTGTTTACGTGTGCAGAACTTTATTTTTTTTTTCATTTTCAGTTGGATCTTTTTTTTATTGTATCTATTTTGCATATTTTATTTGCTTGTCAACTGTATTTGTAGAATTTTTTTTCTTACTTAACGGTATTTTTAGCTATTGAATAGTTGTTTTTTCTTTTTTGTTGATTTTGTTGCTGATGTTTCCTAAGGCGTGGGGTATGAACAGAAAATTGAACGCACTTCATTTACCGCTGCGGTCATTTAATTTTATTTTATGTGAAGTTTTCAAAATCGGGTATTAGTCAGGGCACTGACACTCGCCAAAGTGGCCCCTTGTAGCCAATGGAAATTTTTATAGCTGATATTTTTTTATATTGTTCACTGTATCATTAAAAATTGAATTTAATGTAGATATTTCCAATTTGATAAATAAACTAATGAATATTGAAATTTATGGTAGAGCGGTGGAATTCAATAAACTCGTGGCTTGGTAAGAGTGGATAAAGTACTTTTATTTCAGTTATGAACATTCAACATCCGAGTATTTGCCGGTGCTGGATGCAGTAAATAGGACATTTATTAAACAAAATTTCAGATTTGTTCATTTCCTGGAATGTGCGCGTAGGCTTAAAAACAATATTTCCAAAAGAACATAAAATAAAAAAATAAATAATTATCGCGTACACTTCTGTTAGGTGTTTGACCGAGCTCCTCCTCCTATTTGTGGTGTGCGTCTTGATGTTGTTCCACAAATGGAGGGACCTACAGTTTCAAGCCGACTCCGAACGGCAGATATTTTTATGAGGAGCTTTTTCATCGCAGAAATACAATCGGAGGTTTGCCATTGCCTGCCGAGGGGCGACCGCTATTAGAAAAATGTTTTTATAAATTTTGCTTTCACCGAGATTCGAACCAACGACCTCTCTGTGAATTCCGAATCGTAATCACGCACCAACCCATTCGGCTACGGCGGCCGCCCGAAAATCTTAAGGAATAAAGATGACAAAAGAACTCTGCGTTTTTAAGTGAGAATGGATAGTTCGATAACTATTGTTTGACAGCTAGGAATAGCAAACTAATATTTCTGTTCAGTAAGGTTTGGCAAATCATCATGAATCGCCAGAACAAAGCTTCCGAATTGCGGAAATTTCGTTGGTGAAGTTCATAGAGCACTGGAGGCAATGGCTACTCGGTCCTTATTTCTTTCGAAATGAGGAAAAAGCTGCCATTACGGTGAATGGCGAGCGCTATCGAGCCATGCAGACTGAATTTTTGTTTCCTATAATTAGTAGATTAAACATCGACGACAGTTGGTTCCAACAAGACGGCGCAACTTGACATCGCGCGTAAAAATGGATTTATTGCAATATTCAAGCCACCATTGACGTCATACGCTGTAATTTCTGGAAAAAGTAGTCAAAAAATAAGTAACTCGTAAGCGCAGCGGACATATGCAGTATAGAGGGTGTGCCATCTTTTATGTCGGTATGAAAACATTGAATAACTTTGAAAAAAAACCACTGATTTGTATAAGTGAGGTATTTTTATTTGGTTTGGTTATTTACAATTTATTAAAACTGTTTGTTGAATACTATATCAATCAAGTGGCCCCCTTTTAAGCGTTTGTCATCACCTTGTCGAGCATTTCGGGTTTTATAGCATCGATTTCGGTTGTTTCGGTGTAAAGCGATCCATGGTTGAAATTGTACTGAATTGACGTATCGAAAACATGTATGCTGAAGTTGATCGGTAAGTAAATGACAAAGTTATTCAGCGTTTACATACCGACATAAAAGATAGCGTACCCTGTATAATATTATAAAAATAAATGCCATGAAATTATCTACTAGAGTATAACAAAAAAAATTTATTTCGAAAATACTTCTGCTTTTTTATTTTCATTTTAAGTTTGCAGGCTCTTAAACAAACACTCGATACATAAAGAAATCTTCTCCCGGGCATTACAATGGGTCACTGTGGCCATTTACCAAATTCTTGACAAAACACCAGCCCGTTTGACCTAACTTAACTTCTAAAAACGCAACTTCATAAAGCAACCAACTTCATTCATCTTAAAAAAGTAACGAATTCGAATGCTCACTGCGAATACGATGAAATTCATATCACTAATCGAGCTGAAATCGAAGAAATTGTAGCCCGACTTAGTTTCTGATAATTCCAAATCAGCTGGCACAGAGTAAGCAAAAGAAAATTCAAGCAATTTTTTGTTATGATTTTATATTTTTGGCACACATTTGAGCAAAATTGGTAAATAAAACGTAGTTGTAGTAGCCCAAAAATTCCTCATAAATATCATAGGTGTTACAGGCTGCTAAAGTGGCAATCCTTGGAAGTATATAAATCCCAAGCATTCCGATCATTTACTCACGACTGTCGTGACAAATTGTGGTTGCACTTGCTTTGAAGAAAATTTTTGTTACAGTTCAATTAAAATAGAGCAGAATATTTTGGGGGATGCAATGAAGGCTCTTGAAATGTTAAAATAGGTTTTAAACTCACGTTTTCAAAAATGCCTAACATCATTCCTACTTCTTATTATATCGGTGTTGTGGCCAAAAAGTAAGGTGAATTTGGTTGTAAAATGAAAAATCTTGATTTATTCTTGTAAATCAATTTCATCCCCTTCAAAACAATCCCCTCTCGATGAAATACACTTATGCCAACGATTTTTCCAATCCCCGAAACATGCCAAATGGTCCATTTCCGGTATAGCCATCAGCCCCTTCTTCGATTCAGCTTTTATCTCCTCAATCGACTCGAAACGCGTTCCCCGGAGTGGTCTCTTGAGTTTTGGGAATAGCCAGAAGTCACACGGAGCCAAATCAGGCGAATACGGTGGTTGCGGAACGATATGCGTGGAATTTTTGGCGAAATGGTCACGAAGAACGAGTGCAGTGTGAGACGGTGCATTATCGTGATGCAAAAACCAAGAGTTGTTGGCCCATAATTCTGGTCTTTTTAGACGAATTGCTTCACGTAAACGACGCATAACGCTCCAATAATATTCCTTATTAACAGTTTGGCCAGGTGGTATTAACAGGTTTCATAACGCACCACACCACGAAAATCGAAAAAAACTGTCTTCATGACCTTTATTTTTGAACGACTTTGACGTGCTCTTTTCGGTCTGGCCTCACCTTTAGCACGATATTCGCTTGATTGGTCGGTAGTTTCAGGGTCGTAAGCATAAATCCAAGACTCATCTCCCGTAACGGCGCATTTGAGCTTGTCCTGATAGTCTGAAAGCATTGTTCCACACACATCAACGCGACGACTTTTTTCCAAGAAATTGAGAGTTTTCGGTACCAAACGAGATTTGGCTTTCCCCAAATGGTCTTTCAAAATGGTTTTCACAGATCCTTCTGATATTCCGATCATATCAGTAAGGTCTTTAACAGTCAACCGACGATTTTTGAGCACTAACTCCTTCTCTTTATTAACGTGTTGGTCATCTGTTGACGTCGATGGTCGTCCGGAGCGCTCCAAGTCATCAACACGTTCTCGACCCTCTTTGAAGTCTTTGTACCACTTATAAACATTTTTCTGCGACATGGTCGAATCACCAAATGCCTTCTGCAACATGCTAAACGTGTCCGCAGCCGAAATTTCATTCCGCAAACAAAATTTGATGGCACTTCTCTGCTCAATCAAATCAGACATTGTAAAAATCGAAAAATGCACTCTTGGTCGTTTGGTATACACAAGCGTAAATATATTACTGATAATGACATTCACATGAAAGTTGGCCCAGATGTTACTAACAATGCTGCCAACTCATGAAAAAAATAACTAGAGCGAAATTGTAATCCCGCAAAGTTTGACAAATAAATTCACCTTACTTTTTGCCCGCAGAAGTACTTCAATCTGTTGAAGAAATCAAATATCTTGGCGTTGTTTTCCTTCCACATTGAGCATTTCTTAATCATAGGGATTGTATTCTATCGCGAAATTTGATACGCTTATACTCTAAGGTTGATATTAACTGCATTTTTTCGATCTGCCTATATATAGGGTTTTCCAAACAGAGGTGATATTCTGATAATTAAAGAAAAATGCTATTTTTTAATATAAATGATCGGATGTTTATTTCATTATAAAGAGGAAGGTATGCCGTTAATAGTGGAAATAACACCAGCCAAATAACCACCACGACCACGCTTACAGGATAGTATCCTCTTCATGAAACTTTCCATACCCGAATTGCCAAGTGGCCGCCCTATGTCCTCGACCTCGGTAGCCTCACAAATTCCATCTTTCAGGTCTTGAAGCGACCCTGGGCTGTTGGCGTAGAGCTTTCTTTCACGTGACCCCAAGGAAAAAAGTCACAAGGTCTTAAATCACAAGATCTCGGTGCTAATTATGATCACCTCTTCGAGAGATAACACGGTCCGGAAACTTTTCCCATAAAAGATCAATGGTTTCGTTGCTTAGGTGGCACGAAGCCCCGTCTTGTTGAAAATAAACGTTGTCCAGATCAATACTATCCATTTCCGGCCATAAAAAATCGTTAAACATCTCTCGATAGCGTAATCCATTCACCAATAACGCTTGTTATTGGAAAACCCTATATTATAATACGCTGTGTTTATTTGGAGACCTTACCACTAATGCTCTATTGACTGAATTGAAAGAGTATAAAAATATTTTTTAAGTATGCTCTTTCTTCTTTGAATTTATGTGATACTCTTCATTCATATAAATCCCGCTTACTTCTAATTAGTGTTAAACAGTTGGAAAGTAGAAGATCAATTTTGTCACTATCTTTTGTGTTTACAATAATATTAACAAAGGCGAAATTGACCGTTCCTCTCTTCGAGAAATTATTAGCTTTTCGGTCCCTACCAGGTCCTTACGTAATAAATATCCGTTCCACTGTTATAGGTCCAGAACAAATTATACCTGCAATGCTCCTGTTGCTCGCTATCTTCATGAACTTAATGAGCTCTCGAATTCTATTAAATTCAATTCTACTTTATCTAAACTATGTTTTTCTACTCAACTAAGCTGTGTATTGTAATTTAACTTTTTGATAACGATACTTTCGAAGTATGTACAGTAAGAACAAATGTTTAATGATTTAGGAATAAATATTGTAAATAAATCAGGAATTTGAGTTGGTCATATAATTAGCACACTCTCAAGTTTAACTTAAATTTAATTTATTTAAGAGTTTGGGGGAGTCAGAATTTTCAAAAAATTTAATTTTTTTTACATTTTCTTAAAGTATAATATCTTAGAAATATTATGTGAAAATTTGAAGTGAATCCGGCACATACTTTTCGAGTTATTTAACAATTAACAAATGGCGCTCGGGTGCTCCGGAGCTGAAAAAATTGATGCTGATGCTTTCCATTTCAATTCAACCGGGCTATTCGGGTCATGTTCTTCGATTTCGATGTAACTTAAATATGTTGCTCTCTGGTCAAAATAATGAGACACGTATTTTTTTGTTTGCCCGAAAAATTTTTTTTTCAAGAGTTATCGGCAATTTTGCTTTTCGCCTCAAACTCGATTTTTTTAAATTATATAAGAAAATTTTTTTTTTAAATGCCCATAACTTAGTCAAAAATGAACCGATTTTAATAATTCTGGGTTCAAAATGATCGTAATTACTTACACAAGCGACTTCATGTAGAAACAATTGCAAAAAAGTAGTTGACAATTTTTTATTTTGCAAAAAACAAAAAGTGCGAAACAGGGTGTTTACTCAAAAACAACTCATTTTAGCTACTAGGCATGCAGCTCAATTAAAGTTTGAGATGTTTTTTTGATTTGGAAAAAGTTATAAAAAGAAAAAAATACACTTTTTAAAATATTGAATTTTGAAAAAATTTAATTTTTTTTTCTTTTTTGCTAAATAAAAAATTTTCAACTACTTTTTTGCAATTGTTTCTACATGAAGTCGCTTGTGTAAGTAATTACGATCATTTTGAACGAAGAATTATTAAAATCGGTTTATTTTTGACTAAGTTATGGGCATTTAAAAAAACTTTTTTCTTATATAATTAAAAAAAATCGAGTTTGAGGCGAAAATCAAAATTGCCGATAACTCTTGAAAAAAAATTTTTTCGGGCGAACAAAAAATACGTGTCTCATTATTTCGACCAGAGAGCAACATATTTAAGTTACATCGAAATCGAAGAACATGACCCGAATAGCCCGGTTGAATTGAAATGGAAAGCATCTGCTGCACTTATGAAAGGGGCAGATAAGGGCGCTAACGATAACACTCGGGAAGGTAGAATGGTACGTAGGCAACAGCAAATCGATATTTGGAAGCTACTTTAACGGCTGAAGAACTATTATAAGGCCCAGGAATAGAAGACATTAAAACATTTATATATATTTAATTACTCTATAACTCTACATAAATCGATAGCAAAGCTTTAAATGAGTATTTCTCAAAACTATGTTTTTTGAACTGGTGATCACTGTAACTTAAAAACCGCTCGGTAGATTTCAATTAAATGTATACTGCTTTTGAAAAACATAAAAAACTTGTGCCTGATCGAAGGATTTTTTTTAATTTCGATTTTTTTAAACAATTAATTGTCGTTTTTTTTCTCGAAAATCTGAAATATATTTGCTGAGGCCGTCATATTGTTAATTTAAAAAAAAAAGCTTCGATCAGGCACAAGATTATCTATTAATAAAACTACTCTCTCTTGTCCGATTGATTTTAGATGAGTCTCCAAGGACTTGTGATGATCACCGCACGAGACTTCTGGAGAAACGGGCTCAACACAAACAGCGATAACTTTTACAATTACTAATTTTTTTTTTTTTGAAATTTTGCTAAAGTCAAGTCGAATCATGATTTATTAATGCTATGTTTTTATTTTTGTACAATAAAGCAATTGACTAGCAAAAAAAATTTGTTGAAAATCATCATTTTTTCGGGCCTTTAACTACCCCTAACCCTAAGCAAGCGCCAACATATTTCAAAGATCAATTGGGCTTCTTACGCTTAAATATTCGCCATCCCACTCAGGGTTCACCGTTCGTGACATTTTAACAAAAAAATTGTACATACACACCGTATAGAATATTACATATAGAATTTAACAATTGTTTTGAAAGCTGCAGTAGAGCATTTAATGCCTCAGAAAGTACCGTAAACTACTCCAAAAATAAATGTTGCTCGTTCGATTACTTAAATAAAACTAAAACTCTACGTGCATCTAAAATGAGATTCAAGGTTAAGGTTAAAACATTTATCGAAGCTGCCACCACCGGCATGCAAACAAAGTGATCTTGACGCTGCAGCATAAAAAAGTGAAACGGATCACCCTACACACTTACTAATAGAGCAGTTCAGAGTTCAATGCACGGATCGTGACAAACAGCTGCCGCAACAGCTGTGCGTTGGGAAGTAAATAGGAAATTGGGAAAGGATATGCGATGCTGGCAAAAAATCAATTTGAATAAACAGAGACTAATTTGCATAATAAATAAAAAATGTGTATGTGTAGGTAGTTATATATGTGCATATGTGTATGTATGTTTATATGCATGCCTATTTTGGCTGCCTGAGATTCAGAGTCGCATAAATAACAGGAAGTTAGCAGATAAGTTAGCCTGAAAATGACAGCGAAAGGGTGAAAGTGCTCTGCGCGCAACGTAAAGGATCATGCAACAGGATCGCAACTGACGATCGGAAGTGAATTTACCAGAGACAGCGAATAAACAGCAGTAAATAGCTGAGGAAGAAAAAACGTATGAGCGAAAGCAAAAAGAGGTACGACAATTCTTTTGATATATTCACCTTCATTGAACTGAACCGCGGTAATTTCAATTTGCTAGAAAATTTTTAAATTTCTTAAATTGCGCAAGCAACATGCCGCATGCGGTGGCAGAGAGTAGAAATGAAGCGCAGCGCATACAAACAAACTTTGCATAATTTATTTCAATTTCAACCGCAAAACTTGCGGCGCATTGCCCAAAATCGGGCTTTATGCACCACAGCGCCAGCGGGGGGAGAAAATTATTAAAATTTAAATAAATAAAATAAAATAAAAAATTAAAAAAAATACAAAAATACAGAAAAAGTAAATCATGAAAAGAATAGAAATGAAAATCCTTTATTTGGCCACATTATTTGAGTACTCGCCGTTGTTTGCGCTTGCAGTGAACTTTCGCCAGCTGAATACACGCGCGCTCTTTTCTACGAGTATCCTGCATTTATTTCTCATTTGCATTTGCATTTTTCATTGTTTTTGCAGTGAAGGCGCATCAACAAGGATATGCGGGATGAACGAGGAAACGATTTGCACGACTATTGAGTGTGTGTGGGTGTGTGTATGTATGTGAGTTGGTGGGTGCATTAGCGTATAGCTGCACTGCATGGCTGGCTGGATAAGCATTGCATAAACACGCGATATTTTCGGAATATTTGTCAGTGTGCAGTCGCACTCGTACTTGCGAAAAATGCCACACTGTCACGTTGTATGCAACCAGGCGCACTAACAAGGTGCCAGGCAGGCAGGCAAGCAGTCAGCCATCCTCTGCAATAGACAACCGCACAAGCGCTCAGTCCAAGCAGCAGTCAGCAAGTCAGCCAGCCGACCGCTGCTGCCAGTTGTTGACTTTTTTCGCTCGTTCGACTAGTGTGGCAAGTGTGGCAGTCACATTTTATGCACTTGCCACATCAGCATGCATTTTTTTATTTTTTTTAATGAGATTTTTCCCCCCAATATTTCACTTTTATTTTTCTGCGCTTCCATTCCCAAATGCGACATTTTCGTCTGTGGCCGCCGGTTGATGTCACAGCATTTTATTTATTTAATATCCTTGCCATATCCTCCAAAGCGTATAAATACAAAGTGTGCTTAGCCAAATATTTAGTAGTTAAATGCTTGCAATTCATAGCGCAAATGCAAAACAAATTTACACAACATTTTCATATTTGCACCTACCATCACAGGGTGTTGATAATGTCATGCAGGATCAATAAACGCAAACAAACTGGAGTCGCCCTCTGCTAGCGCACCAACAACCGGGCACAGGCTCGCATACACGCAACTATTACAGACCCAACTCGTCACTTGTATCCTCACACACGCTTCCTTGGCATCCACACGTCGTTCTTCTGTGTGTGTGTGTGCGTGCATGTGTGCATGGTCAGACACGACATTTTACAAATTATGTAAATAAATCTTATAAGATACCTTTTTGTGGATTGCCTGTGTGCCATTCGCAAGGTCCTTTCATTCATTTCATTGTGCAGCCTTTCTCTAAGATTATTAATTACAAAACATATTTGTTTGTTACCATATTTCGGTTGCCCCATAAGTGCGTTTACGAATTCGGATTGACCCATTCTTACCCCTTCTTTATGGGCTTATATGTTTGCATACTTATGGTATGTTTGCCTATTCGTGTTTTCTAATTCTTAACTGTTTGTGGGTAAATGGGCATAGAGCCCTAACCTCACACAACAAATATTCGAGCATTGACCGCTGGAAGGTTATTAGAAGGACACTCATAAATTATTCTCCATTTGTGTGTTAAGCAATTTTAAGTTGTGCAAAGTATTGATTTCAAAAATAGTTCACTTCGGTTAACTTCTAGAAAAACTTGAAAGAATTTAAGAATATTTTACTGTTAGCATTACAGTGTGCGTCCAAATTTCTGTCACTCTTTTTTAAAGCGATGCTGTGTCGGAACAAACACGCATAGATTTGAATTAATTCGACATTTTTATTTTTGTTTTTATTGCAAAATTAGTTGACGTGCAGGGTGTCCTGTTTTCGTATTTTCACGGATGGCTCCAGGATCAAGCACGGTTCCACCTCAGGTATCTACCTTAGAATCCAGCGGGAACAAACTGCACTTTGCTTTTGGAAGGTACGCATCTGTGTTTCAAGTGGAGGTGCATGTTGTTCAAGGAGCAATGAACTTTGTTGTGGAAAACAGGTGGAGAGGCAGATCTGTATGTGATTGTAGCGACAGTAAAGCTACACTCATGGCCTTAGACATCCCTCCAATCACTTCAAGGGTAGTAAAGTCCTGTAAATCCCAGCTGAACTATATCGGTAGACATAATATGCTGATGCTAACTAACGAGACCTCTGACTCTTTAGTTATGATAGCCAGCTTCTTTGGCTCGAAACCCGTTCTGCCACTCACTTTTGCAGCCATCAAACCCACGGTTAGCAAACGGTTTACTTTAACCCACAGGCGAACTTGGCAGGCTCAGAGAGACTGCAGATGGACAAAACTGATGTTACCTGTCATGTCCGACCGACTGTCGCAGATCCTCCTGTCATTCAGCAGAAGGGAACGTAGGCAGCTGGTTGGACTGATGACGAGCCATTTTTAATGCGAAGCACATGGAAAAGGTAGGCATCTCTGCCCATCCTGTGGAGAGGAGGATGAGCCGGCGGACCACTCTCCACGCGTCTGTCCGCCCTTCGCTCGAATCAGGTTTGAAGTCTTTGGCACTAATGTGTTAAGAAGCGTCCATCTTGGCTCATTGGCACTACAAGATATACTCAGATTTCTTCGGAGGTAGGATAGAATTAAAGAAAGGACAAAGGACTGTATAGGGTTGTTCAATAGGTGCGCTTCAACTTTTTTCCGATAGGGAGGGCGAACGACGCAATATTTTTTATTTTTCGCTTGTCATTTGTAAACTTCATTAGTATACATTTTATCATGGAACGCTACACACTTGAGCAACGATTACAAATCGTGCAAATTTTTTATGAAAATAATCGTTCTGTTGCTGCTACTTTAAGAGCATTACGGCCATTTTACGGTCCATTTAACAAGTCGTCCCGTTTTGGGGTTATGTGAAGTCATTGGTAACAAGTCTACAGTAACAAGCCGGCGACGATTTGTGAGCTCAGAGCCAATATTGAACGCGAAATTGCTGGAATTTCGGCCGATTTATTCAAAAGAGTGGTCGAAAATTGGGTTCAACGATTGGACTTCGTAAAACGTGCACGCGGTGGTCATGCAAAAGAAATCGAATTTCATACTTAAATGTATATGTTCAAACTCGATAATAAAAAAAAAAATTAGTCAAACCGTTTGTGTTTTATTCAAAAAAGTTCAAAAGTTGTAGCACTCTTACTGAAAAACCCTTTACTTGCTAGTTGGCCCGACAGAAAATCACAAAAAAAAACCCGGTGGCAGAAGTAGCAATGAAAAGCTAAATTGAAAAAGAATTACTAAAAAGTTTGATAAAAGTTCATTTCAATAATTATTACAAAGAAGGCAAGTGCGGATCATATATATTTTTTTTATTTATTTATTTTTTTCTTCTAATGTTGACCATTACATCGAATACACTTTTGGAATCTGGCCGCCGTACTCCGTGCCATTCGTCGGGTGCCATTAATCTCGCGAACGTCACTTTCATTTAGTGCTGAGATGGTCGCTGGGTTTGTTTTCTAGACTTTACTTTTGAGGTACCCCCACAGAAAATAATGCATGGGATAAGATCGGGCAACCAGGGCCGGGATATGTCACCGAAACGACTTATCAGGTGGTTAGGGAAGAAATCACGCAGCATCGCCATAACCTCTCTGTCCGTGTGCGGCTTGGCACTAACTTGTTCAAATCATGTGTGGGTACTGAAGGAAGGACTGATTGACAATGCATACGTGCTGTTGATAGTTTAATAGCAGGTTCTGTCATTAGGTTCTGCTATTTTGTTTATTTACACTTCCATTTAAATGAAAATAGATTTAATCTCTCCAAAGTATAGTATTTACTCTAGAAAATAGCTCCAACATTAAAGTCTAAGACCCTGCCTTAATATTTCATTGTTGATGTCCCAAGGCAGTCGCTCTTTTGGGCATGAACTGACGCGGATTATCGTGCAAAGTTGTAACAACGAGTTCGATATTTTCATTTGTAGGTTGTTCTGTGAGCTATTTGTCACCGAACTTTTTGCTCAAAACCTTCGCGCCTATGAATGAATCAACTTTTCTCTTGAGACATCACGTATGTCCAATGCGGCATCGTGACTAAATAACACGCACAAATTATGTCACCGAGCACCCTGTATTTCAAATACCTATCAGTTGTTATTGAACATTTGTAAACCATGAAGTCAAAAAGCGAACTTGATCCAAATTCCATTTGCAAGGCAGAAACTCCACAAGCGAAATTGTTAAGTCGTGTAGGAATCTAGGAGTTAACTGTAGACTTTTATTTGTTTCTCGACCAAAATATCTAGTACTAAATAAATATCGGTCAAAAAAAATGCGTATAGTCAACTGGGTCGAAAAAAATTTATGAAAGTCCACCCCTATATTAAAGCCTATGTTGAAATTTTCGGCTTTAGAAAAGAAAACTGTTTTCAGTCCTTCTAAAAACCACTAAAATGTTTCTTTTTACAATAGCTTGATTATTTGTCATGCGCTGTTCAAAACTATATGTCATAACTCTAGGCTTGAGCAGTCCTATATTTTTTTCTGTTGTCTTTTTGAACTCTGAAGCCGTTTTCATATAGTTCGGCGGTTTGTTTGTTCTGTGTAATTTAATTTCTTGCTTTCGAGAAAAGTATTTCGCAAAGGACATAATACTTCACACGTTTATTTGAGCCAACTTTTTCGAAATTTTTCTAAGCGGAAGATTTTTGAGCCATTGCAGAATCTCAACTTTCCAAAATCAGTAGCTCACTTTGAAATTTATATTAGATGTATATTTACATATATGCTAATTTGTAGGGCATTTATGACGAGTGACGGTTATGGCCGCATAAATATATACAACTGGCGCCTACGCCCTTTACTGGGAACGTCTTGTAGTCATCCATACGGTTACGTTACTGGGAGTCAGTTTTAACCACTCAACCCGATGGGGCTTGATGAGAACTACTACGTTGATCAATAAGTTTTGCGGTTCGATAAGAAAACACACAATATTATGGTTTGAAATGTACTTTATACTTCAGTATAATCTCCTTGGACATCCCTAAACTTGTTCCAACGAGATTCCAATTAATGAATTTCATCCCTGAAGTGAGAATCTAGAAGGGCTGCAAGATACGCTACCACAGCTGGTATGACCTCAACATTTGATGAGAAACGTTTTCCATGCATGAAGGTTTTTTAGGTCTGGAACCAGATGGAAGTAGCTGGAGGCCTAATCTGGTGAATGCGGGGGATGTTCCAAGAATTCGAAATTTAATTCATGGATTTTAGCCATTGTCAAAATGCTCTTGTTACACGGTGCATTGTCTTGATGAAAAATAATTTTTTTCTTTTCCAAGCTGGTTATTTTTTCACGAATTTCGTCCTTCAGCTGGTCTAAAAAGTTACAATAATATTTAGAACTTATAGTTTTACCAGTATGCAAGTGAAATTTTTTTGAAATTTGAAAAGGTCGAGCCAAGAAGCACCAGGAGATTTGGTGGATCCTAAAACACTCAGGCTAAAGAGCCCATTGTATTTAAAGCTCTGGAAAGGGTGTAGATAGTCAAGGAGGGAAGGAGAAAAATATCAGAGAAAGAGATAGGAAAGAATAGAGACAGAGATAGAGATAGTTAGTCCTGTGAGAATTTTCCAGATTCTTTGGCAAATCTGTAAATATCCTCCAGTTTTAGAGAACGAATATTACTCATTCTCATGACATCGGAACCCAATACTCGTAGTCGCGCTCTAGCAAAGGCAGGCCACTCACAGAGAAAGTGCTCAGTGCTATCCGCCTCCTCTAAGCATGACAGGCATACCGGGTCCTCGATGATTCCAGTGGTGGTCATATGCTGACCCCATGGGTTGTGTCCTGTAATGATGCCGACCATCAACCGAATGTCTTTCCTTCTAAGTTTTAGTAGAAAGTTTGACAGTTTTATGTTCGGACTTGTCACAAAACACTTTGCAGTTCTGCAGCGCTCTAGACCGGACCATCGCTCTTTATGTAGATTGCCTACATAATCGTTGACCCAATTCTTGATTCCTGTGGGACTGATTCCGATTATTGGCTCTGGCCCCTGTGGGGGCACCGCTGATCCACGGTTGGCCAATTCGTCGGCAATTTCGTTTCGTTGAACACCGAACAATTCTTGAACAATCTTTGAAGTTTGCTTCGCGTTCTCCAGGGCCTTCAATGCAGCCTGACTATCACTGAAGACTCCAATTTGTTTCCCGCTCCATCTTTGGAAAACAGTTGCCATTCCCCCCATAGCATAGTGATACTTATTACTATCGTTTAAGTACCACCCGGCTCCAGACCCTATTTCATTCTTGGACCCATCGGTAAAGAAAATATCCGTCAAACCTCCCTGCATGCATTCTGGATTTCTGACATCAAATTTCCTTCCGAATGAAACGGTGGGTATCAGGTCATCTTTAGGTGCCAAAAACAGTGGATACTGCTCCGACAGCAACTTAAAGATTTCTCTGTGTCCCGAAGTTCCATCTTCGTGCCAGAAACCATATTTATGGAGTCTCCACATTGCCTGTATTGCTTCCTGTTGTATCTTAAGATCCAGGGGGAGCAAATCAAGCATAGCATTTAGGGCATCACCAGAGGTTGCACTCATGGCACCCGTGATGCATAAACATAACTTCTTTGCAGCCTGTATAGTTCCCGGATTGTGGACTTAACCATGCTCCGTCGCCACCAGACCACAGAAGCGTAAGTAATGATTGGTCTGATAAGTGCCGTGTATATCCACAGTTTGCAAGTAATCCACAAAGAAAATTCTTTACACTTCCGAAAAACTGATGCTTATACCTTCTTGGCCGATTCACGAGCTCGTGGACACGAACTCAGCACGAAGCCGAGGAGCCAGGTTCACACCACTCTTTAGCCTACTGCTTTGATTTAGGATCATAGTGATAGACCCAAGTCTCATCCATAGAGATAAATCGGTGCTCAAAATACACTCTATCCATTCGAAATTACTCTAAATGTTACTGAGAGAGGCGCATTCGAATGTGTTTTTGTTCCATTGTTAGCGAATGCCGCACCCATTGCGCATACAGCTTTCTGAAACCCAATACTTCAGTCAAAATATTGCTTACACTGTTCGGTGAGTTGCTTTGAGCTTCTACTTAATTTCTCTCAGTCACTCGACGATTTTGCAATACACCATTTCTGGTGCTGTCGCTGTTTTTGGACTTCCTTGACGTGGATTGTCTTCAAGGCTTGTACGGCCACGTTTAAATTCAGCAACCCATCTTCATATGTATTATAGAGCGTTTTTAAGTAAGAGCGCTTCAACTTTTTTTTGAATAAAACACAAACGGTTTGACTTTTTTAACTAATTTTTTTTTTATTATCGAGTTTGAACATATACATTTAAGTATGAAATTCGATTTCTTTTGCATGACCACCGCGTGCACGTTTTACGAAGTCCAATCGTTGAACCCAATTTTCGACCACCCTTTTGCATAAATCGGCCGAAATTCCAGCAATTTCGCGTTCAATATTGGCTCTGAGCTCACAAATCGTCGCCGGCTTGTTACTGTAGACTTGTTACCAATGACTTCACATAACCCCAAAGAAAATAGTCTACAGGCGTCAAATCACACGAGCGCGGCGGCCATTCGACCGGTCCATTTCTGGAAATAATGCGCTCATCGAACTTTCTCTTCAACAAATCAATTGTAGCGTGTGCTGTGTGGCTTGTGGCCCCGTCCTGTTGAAACCACATGTCGTCTAAGTCCATATCATTCAATTGCGGCCAAAAATAATCGTTTATCATGTCGCGGTATCGATTTCCATTCACAGTAACGTGGCGATCGTTCTCGTCAACGAAAAAATATGGGCCAATTACGCCGCCGGTATGTAAACCGCACCAAACAGTGATTTTTTCGGGATGCAACGGTGCCTCATGAATTACGTGTGGATTGCTTTCTGCCCAGTAACGCATATTTTGCTTGTTGACAAAGCCATTGAGCCAAAAGTGAGCTTCATCACTGAGGATGATTTTTTGGAAAATTTATAAATTTTCATAAAAAATTTGTACGATTATTTTCTTAAAAAATTTGCACGATTTGCAATCGTTGGTCAAGTGTGTAGCGTTCCATGATGAAATGTATACTAATGAAGTTTACAAATGACAAGCGAAAAATAAAAAATATTGCGTCGTTCGCCCTCCCTATCGGAAAAAAGTTGAAGTGCACCTATTGAAAAACGCTTTACTACTTGATGGTCCTTGTATATTTTCAACATTCGTTCATAAATTTCCTTTGCTTTTAAACCTTTATTCATAAATGGTTTGTAAATAAAAAATGAATTGACAGCTTGAAATGAAATTTCACATACGTTCATATGAAGAGTGTACCACCATAACAAAACAAATAGGTTAGTAACAACGAACCGCACAACTTATTAAACAGCCTACTAGGATGCCAATTCCTTGAACTTTTACACAATGCGCGAACGAAAAAAATTAAAAGTAGTCGTGAATTTCGCTTTATTCCGCCCCTGCAACTTGGAGTTATGTGGTTTTGTTGTAGGATGAACTATATTTAAAAAAAAAATAATGTAAAAACTTAATAAGAAATGAAAGATACAGTCAAAACTTGGCAATATATCTGTACGCGATTTGAAAGTCACCTTCAGTTGGAACAAACATTTTATTAAAAAATCTTACGTAAATTCTCCTATTAGCTAACGTGAAGCGGAGTAACCTGACACAAGTACATACAAACCTATATCGCATTTGCCTATTAAAGTGAGTACGTCTGATTCATTAAAAACAATATGTCAAAGGGTAGTTAGGCTATCAAACATACGATTTGGGCACTCATTTGCTGCTGTTGTCTTATTAAATCTATACTCATAAATATTCATAGCTCGACATGCAATATATTTGGAACCCATACAAACAGCTCTTGAAACATTTCGAAATCAGGTATGCCACATGCCCCAACCACGTAAATTGTATGGCGTTGTGGAGAAATCGAAGAAATGCTTACGAGTAAATTAAAGCAAATACTTCAGTTGAAAAACAAACGACTGCAAATGAGTGAAGACAAATGAAAAGAGAGAAAGCATTAAAGGAAAAAAGTTCGCAGACGCCATACTTGGTTGTATATAAAAAAAATAAAACGCAAATGAAACGATGTTATAAATATGCATAAGTGTAATTTTTGTTGTTTTTTTATTATTAAATGCTTGCTAACTGTCTTTCTTTCTGGCTGGAATATGAATTTGTAATAAATGGATACTTAAAACATGAAATAAACTCAAGCACTTAAAGGACATCTAATAGACTTTTTCATATCTGTGTGTAAAGGGTGGTCCGAAGTACAGATAGCCCGTATCATACATACTATATATATAATATAATATACTTATATGTGTATAATAATTGGTGCGTACACACCTTGTAGGGTATTTAGCCTTGCTCCTTCTCCTATTTGTCGTCTTCGCCTTGAAATTTTTGCCACAATCAGTACCTACAATTTTTTACCGCCTCCAAACGCCTGGTAGTTTTTTATTGAGGAGGTTTTCCATGACAGACATAGCATCTCAATATTTTGGCCATTATTTACATTTTCTTTTGAATATTTATTCTTTCTTTTTATATAAGCTTAGTTCATTGCATAACAAAAACTAAGTAAATCGAAATATCAAACTTTTAGTAAAAATTAAGAAAAAATCACAAATTTTTCATAACAAATCTATGGCTTCTAACTAGAGTTTGTAGATAAACCTTTCGTATGTAGTTTTCTAGCTTATTAAATTTTAGCATCCACCATATCGGTGGATTCGTGTACATGACAACAGGCAATTATTATTTCTGCAGTTGGTCTTGGTCAAAAAGAACATCTCAGGCGCTTCACGGTGTTTAATTTCATTTAGAAGGCAATTTGATGAGATAGCTCGCCTTTAGATAAGATGTACCCGTTATTGAGACCATCTTTAACTACGTAAATGGTTCCAAACGCTTTCCTGGCTAATATTCAGTTTATGGTCAGTCAAATAAAAACTCGCATAGCAGACCAACTCCACGTTTTCCATAATTTTGTTTACATTTTCGATGAGTGGCCTACCAAGCCTTGTCTCCTGTTCGACGTCCTATATGTCAGATCAAAGTAATTAATTTTTTTTTTTAGGTTTTTTGGGTGGGCGAGATAGGGTTCAAAATGCCTTCGCACATACGGCGACCATAATCAACTGCGTCGAGAGGTGTGGCCACTAAAACAGTCTCTCCTCCTTTTCGGGGAAGACTCCCATCCAGGAACTACTTTCTACATTACTTCGGGAGGACACAGAACGGCATCCATGAAACAGACCAGTTCTGTTTACCCACGTCTGGGTGCACCATGTTTGTAGCCAGCTTCATGCTATTCTTCTTATGTCGCTATCTGTTAGGCTTCGTTTTGCTGTACTGGGTCGAGGTCTATCTTATTTCTCCGTAATACGACTTCAACGTATCTTTTAACCGATCACGTTAGTCGGCGCGAGGTCGCCAATCTGCTCCCTCAGAGTATCTCTTTCCACGAGATGAACAGGTGTTCAACGTCATCGTTCAAAGCTTCGGAGTATATGCATCTGAGATCATTTACCTTACCCATGCGGTGTAGGTAATTCCAGAAGTATCCGTGGCCCGAGAGGAATTGAGTCATGAAACAGACCACTATTGTAGGAATCAGCTTCACCGCCTATCTGGCACCCGGTTCAGTGTCCCATCGGTTTTGTCACCACTGCATGGTTTGGCATCTCCGTTCCGCGGTGTTAGTTGTGGCGTGTTTTTTCTAGAATACCACGAATTCGTTCATTCCCTGGCCATGAGGTCGATAGGTATCTCGCCGCTGACACCAAAAACTGCTGCGCCTGAATCGGTGCGGTAGGCCGAAGCAACTCGGTGTACAGCCTCCAGTGCTTTGCGCCTAGTTTTGCAGTTTAGCGCATCTCCCCATATTTCGTTGCCATACAGGAGTATTGCGTTTGTTGCGGCCATGATCAACCTTTTTTTACTCCGGGTTGGTCCACCGATGTTTGTCATTAGTCTGCTCAACATAGTACATAATCCTTAAATCGAGTTGAACGTCCAGGTATTTCTCCGCTTTTTGAGTTACTAGGGATATGTTGCCTAGTTGCATGCTGATCTCGAGAGGCATGTGCCCTCGTGTCGTCAGGATTTACTCGGTCTTATGTGTTCTCAGAGTCATTATGATCAACGCTCTGCCATTGCTTTCGATACTGTATTGGATTCATAAGCTAAATGGCTGCTAATATAAGACTCCAATTGTAGAATTAATCAAATTCATTCATTGTGATATATTTTGTTCATAAATAACGTAAAGAATTGTTAAAAAACTTGTTTGAGGTATTGTGACATAATTAAGTCGCCCTATAGTATGGCCTGATTACATGCATGCTTCTTGAGATAGGGCGAACTAAAGCATCTGGCGAAAACATCGATCTCTAATATATGAGAAATTCTGATTTCGTATCTTTAGAGAATTGACATACCTCAATGAAACCTGTAACATATTTTAATCTTTGTTGTATGCTGGGCGCCTTTTATTTGAGAATAAAATTCAAAAATGCAATATTTCATTACTTAATGAAGAGGAGGGTAAGCAGGAGAAATTGTGGAAATTGTCATACCTTCTAGAAATGCTTTTACAAGTAAGTTAACTAAAAACTAATTCTTCTAACTCGATGTGTGATTCTTTCGCTCACATTTTTCTCCAATATCGTGTACGAAATTCTGCCCGAACTACAATTTTTTTTTTTACTTTTTAAATACAATTTTAAGCAAGTGCGAGATCACCTAGAGCACCCTTTATGCAAGCACACATATGAGTGTTGTATGAATTTGCACCCTTAACAATTTATTTATTGAATATTTTTTATGTACGAGTAGATGGATATGTACCTTTTAGTACTGAAGTATTAATGAATATGTCAGACAGAGTATTTAACTTTGTGGCTCATTGATTAATATCGATGATGTTACTCATGCTTGGTGAGAGGCAAAAAAGGAAAGCAAACAATTTAAAAAAAGTAGCGAGGAATGTGAAAATTGTTTTATGAGGGTTGCTGCACCCCCACATTCTAAAAATATTTATATGAAGGCTTATATTATAAGTACATTAGGGCTGGTCGGATTTCAGAAGTTTTTAGTGCTCCATGAACAGAGACCTTTTCGATCAATTCGTTCTTACGGCAGATCTTTTAAACTTCCATCCTTCAAATTGCCAACTACAAGGGTTATTTTGGCGTGACTTGGAGGAAAATTCTTCTTTTTCTAAATAAATGTTTAATAATTTAGTAAGCTATTCCAAGCAGCTGGTTTGTGAACACCGAAACGATGGACGTAACCAGTGTTGTAATGCAACATCTACGTTTTTAACCATCTTTTTATAGCCTTCTTCGGCTTATGTAGGCTCAAAATTAAACCACCTGGAAAAATAGTCAATTCTGAATAACACAAACTGAAAAATGTTTTAATCTTACTTAATTTTACTTCGTCAGCCGCAAGGTGCTCACAGCTTGAAATTTGTAGAGTTTATAGAACGACGGTGAGTCCCTTTTTGGATTTTAGAAGAGTCATTCAACTGTAAATTGCACACAATCCAGTCGAATATTTTCACAGGCGTTATTTTGGATACATAAATTTTTAAATAGTATTCGGCTGCACTCAGATGATGCCAAATGCAGGCTAATAGAGCAAGGACGGCGTTCGGGCGAATACATACAATATAGGCGAGTTCGCATATCTCCAGGGAATATTCAGCTCATAAAGATGAAACATGGCTGGTATCTAACACCATCACACAGAGGCTAAAATCTCTCGTCATTTGTGATCTTTCGCATTATTTGTAAAATATTCTTGCCGAACACCATCAGCAACGACACGCTGTGAAGAGATCAACGAATGAGAAGCCTATCCGATGGCAAATCAAACGCAGGTAAGTTACACGCTTAGAAAACCACCAGATAGCATCACGACAATGGCACTGGACTGGAACGCACAAGAGAGGGGATGTTGCAGTCGGTCAAAGAAAACTTGGAGAAGATCGATGTTGCACAAGCTAACAGATACCGACAACAGATGAGACGGCGCAAAAACAACCGCCCAGAACCGTGTACAATGGAAGAATCTTCTCTATGAGAATCCTATGCTCCCAAGCAGAGCTCAACTGGTAGTATAGTCTTGGCTACGAAGTCTGATCGGAGACTTCAATATGGTACCATGGGGAATAGGAGCCCTCGGAGCTTGCTCCGCCCTATTCTTGAGGTAGGCTCTTCGGGGAGTATAATGGTGGTTGTGGTTATAACATTAAAATGCGGGTAGAGCCTTTTTGGCTCGATGTTTAGTTGTATTGCAACCCGGTGCCGAACCCATAGTACCGCAGAGGTTTAGATAAGCCTCGAACCCCACCAAGGGGGTTAATTGGTCCATTCTATACTGCCAATCGGTACTGTTAAATGCTTTTGCGTTTTTGGGGGGCTGATCAACGCATTGATTTGATCCATTGTGCTTTTCAGCACCGCGGTGTCGGACCGTCGTCGGAAGGTACTCACGTTAACAAGGGACACTCCCAAGCGGAGTGAGCAAGGAAAAAAGATTGCAGCCAATATTCTTGCATAAAAAGCTTAAGTCCATACGGTAGAAGTCCGGTGTAACGATCGAAATTTCGACGTTTCATGAATCTTTTTTAAAAAGAAAATAAAATGCGATCGTTTTAAAGTTTTTATATGTTTTTATTGGTTTTTTTGTTAATTTTATATTATTGTTATTTAAGTTATTATTGTTTTTAAGTTAATTTTATATTAATTTGTTTAAAATTTTTGACGTCAAAGTGGAGTCCTTAAAAAAAAGGATGAGTGGGTTCGGGGAAACACACAGCCTTCCAAAGTCATCTGAAATAAAAAATTCAAATAGATTATTATTTTGTAGACTTTATTTCAAGTCCTCAACCTAAAATATACATCAAAATAGTAAAACAAAAACTAAATGGCGGACTTGTGAAAAAAGATCTCAAAATCAAATTTGTTTTCTTCATAAATTGTTTAAATTAAATAGTTTATTATTAAAAAATTAAATGTTTCAAGAGTCCAGGATCTAGATATGTGTGTCTAGAATAACGGGTTAAATTTTTGGCCAAATCGGTTGAATAGTTTTGAATCAGTGATTCCCCGAAATTTCGAAAACATAGTTTTGAGAAAAACGCGTTTAAAGACGGTCAGAGCAGCTGCTGCTGGCGTGTCACACGCTTTCATACACACTACGGCGCGCTCTCTTATTTTAGCTATAACTTTAAAAATAATTAAAATTTCTGTCTGACATTTTTATAGTATATTTTTAAGATGTTTTTCTTCCGAAAAATGTAAACAAAAAAAATCCATTTTTTGAACCCGTCACACCGGGTTACTACCATAAAGAAAAGTTTAATATGAAATAAAAAATCTTCAGAAAAATTGTAAACTTTAAAATTTTTTTTTTTTAACTGAAGGATTCAAATTTCACTTTACCAACACGAACATCTCTAATGCACCAATGAGTATGTTTACACGGACACACGCATACATATGTATGTATGTATGTATGAGTATTCAGTCTGCTACCAAAATGGCGCACTGTTTACGGTAAAAGTATTTGAAATACGAAAAAACCCCATGCGGGTATAATTGGAAAGCATTTGCAATAAATTCGAAAATGAAATGAGCCTATCATAAAAATTTATGTGTCTGCTAAGCAGTCTGCGCCATCCGCTATACCTCATTCACACACACAAGCACACATATTCGAAAGTAAGAATACATATCGCCATAGTTTACCTGCATTCTTTCATATCGCTGGCTTGTCATCAACATATCGTGCGTTTGTTTAATTGAGTTCACTACCTATGATATCCTCCTCATTCCATAAACTAGTGCACACCCACACAAACACACTCATGTGAAGAATCCACACATCGGGTATTCTAATCTAACTTTCTTTGTGAATTCATTTTTTTCACGCGATGTTTGTCATTCTCATTAGTTTGGAGAAAGCGCATACTTACATGTATATGTGTGTATGTATAAGTATATATAAGAAAATATATTTCACTGGCATTTCAGTCCTTATAGGGGGTGCTTTCACTGTCTATGTGTATAGTTTACACCCTTTCCGCCAACTGCATCGAACGAATTTCGACAACTGCCAAATGATTTTAATTTTAGATTACCGCAAACCATAATAAAAACACAAATATGTAACGTAAGTATGTGGCTTCATATGTACATATATCGTGCATATCTACATAGGTATTTGCGTGTATCCACTTTATTCTAGCGAAATTCTACTGCAATCGAATTGGATAATACGGCAGGCGTTTCCGTTCATGTCATTTAGAAATTGACATATGGATTTGAATTTGCTTGTATATAAGTGTATGTATGTGTAAGTAATACATATGTGTATATGTGTTAGCTCTGGATGCATATGTTCCTCGTTCACTGCAGGTGCAGACTTTCACGAAGTAGTTTCGCAGAACACCCCAAAAATTTATTCGCCATAAATTGTTTATAACACGCGATTTTCTCAAATTCGCAAATGAGAAAAAAAATCATATTAGAGAATCAATAGTTAATAGTAATGGAAACACTTTGTAATTTACAGCAGAATAAAGGGTTAAGAGTGACATGAATAAGACCACAGATATTCCGATTACTTTCGCTTCCCAATGCATCAAAGACACTGCGCGCCCGTATGCAGTTTTAAGCTGCCTAAAGTAATCGGAGCAACTACGGAATGAGGCAAAAGGAAGGGGATTGGAAGATACGATATAGAAATCTACACTGACGGTTCTAATACGAACTGTGGTGTGGGAGATGGCTCCCATTCGGAGCCGCTCAACCTATCTCACTCAATTCGACTTCCTGACTATGCCAGCGTGTTCCAGGCAGAACTATTAGCGATCAGAGAAGCATGTAAATCAATCACTAAAACTCTACAAGTAAGTTGGTGCTACAGTGTAGAGAGGAACTAGAATTACTTAGTCATTTGCTTGAGATTACTCTGATATGCGTTCCCGGTCATAGGAACATACGGGGTAATGAGATAGCAGATGAGCTAGTAAGAGAAGGTTCGGCACTAGACATATCAGAGGCAGTGGTAGTCGCCACCCACTCAACACAATAAAATCATCCATTGCTCCACACTATCATGCTTTAGCTGAAAGAAGGTGGAAGCAATTAACTTCAAGTACTACAAAAAAAAAACACATGGCCGTCGTACAAAATCCAAAGGGCGAATTACCTGTTAGAATACTCCCGACCAAACATTTCACGCATCTCTGCAACAGGTCATTGGAAGGTAGAGGATCATACAGCCAGTCTCAACCTTCCCTTCAATTCCATCTACAGAAGCTGTCAAGCGGAACGGGTGAAGGAAAGTCTTTTCCACTACTTATGTGAATTTCCAGGGCTTGCTAAGGCACGACCTCGCTCTTTCGGTAAACCTTCCATACAGCAAATTAACGAAATCTCAGACATCGTCGTAAAGAATTTGCTGTTATACTTAGATCTCACAAAATGGATCTGACTTAGAAGCAACAAAAAAATAGAACAGTGTTTGTACAACGTTGCTGGTCGCTAATTAGGATTATTTCAGTAGAAATACTTAACCACGTCAACAACAACAATAACAACAACAGATCTGCTCAAGCCACACAAACTTCACGTTCGGACATATGAGCACAATTTATGAATTTTGAATATTGTAGAGTGTTTGAAGGCCTGGATGAAAGGTTCATTTATACTATGGTACGTACATTCTTAATATTCCCAGATCAAATGCCTTATAAGAACTGCTTGATTGAAGCTAATACATGCAAAATTTTCTTACTAACTCATAATAACTATGCTAATGCTTTCAATACTTTTATTTTTGAAATAAAGCGCAAAAACGACCTTTTTCTACATTAACAAATTTATATGTCGAATGTTTTTTCAACAGCTTGAGAACTTAATTAAAATAATAGAACAAAACAGAAATATTGTTGGAATGGTTCTGTTTTATTACAATCTGGTAGAGAATGGCACAGTTTTTATTTATTGGATATAATATCCGCGATATGTCCGCAGCAGCTACAAGCAACGTGGTCTATTCGATAAATCCAATTTGGGACTAGTTTTTCCAACACATCGGATCGTATGCCGTCAATGGTATCGCAATAAATCGATTGTTAGGCTCGCTGTATGGCAAGTTGCGCCATCTTGTTAGAACTAAATAAATGTCATCGATATTTAGGTGGTTCAAAAATTCACTGAAAAATTCACTCAGCACAGCTCGAAAGTGCTTCAAATTCACCGCAACGGTAGCTCCTTTCCCATTTCAAGAAACATAAAGACTGATGATGCCGCCGCCGCAACGACTCAGGAGAATTTGTCAGACCTTACTGAGCAGAAATGCCAACACAGTTTGCCATTCTCAGTTGTCATCATATAGCGATTTCTTATACATAGATATTTCTTATATAACTAAAAAAACACCCGATATAAGAGTGAAACAAATAATGCCAGAGTTGCATTTCTCATGAGAGAATAACTAAAAATTGGTGATTACTTTGTGCAGCCTAAAGGAGGGTGCGCGCCCTTAGCATTCAAAATTACTATAACTAATATACCTATAATATAATAGGACTATGAATAAGTTCGTGCGGTTTTACAACAGATGGCGTAACTTGATTATTATTCCATCGATCCACATTTCCAAACATTCATTGGAGAGCTACTGTCGTAAGGCACAAACGTCAGTATAAGTTTTTTATTTGAAGCGTAAACAACAATATTTTTACCACACTTGAAAATGTCGAATTTCGTGCCAAATAATGTGTTTTTGCGGGGAATTCTTCTTCATTATTTTAATATGAAGAAAAAAGCAGCCGAAAGTCATCGTATCTTGGTGGAAGTTTATGGTGAGCATGCTCTATCTGAGCGAACGTGCCAGAAGTGGTTTGCACGCTTTAAAAGTGGTGATTTTGGCTTGGAAGACGAAGAACGCGAGGGTGCGCCGCCAAAGTTCATGGATACCGAATTGGAGGAATTGCTCGATCAAGATCCGGCTCAAACGCAAGAAGAGGTTGCAAAAACTTTGGGAGTTGATCAATCAACCATTTCCAAACGTTTAAAAGCCATGGGAATGATCCGAAAGGTAGGCCATTGGGTGCCGTATGAATTGAAGCCAAGAGACGTTGAACGCCGTTTTATGGCATGCGAACAACTGCTTCAACGGCACAAAAGAAAGGGTTTTTTGCATCGAATTGTGACTGGCGATGAAAAGTGGGTCCATTACGACAATCCAAAACGTCGGGCAACGTATGGATACCCTGGCCATGCTTCAACATCGACGTCGGCGCAGAATATTCATGGCCTGAAGGGTATGCTGTGTATCTGGTGGGACCAGCTGGGTGTTGTGTATTATGAGCTACTGAAACCGAATGAAACGATTACGGGGGATGTCTACCGACGACAATTGATGCGTTTGAGCCGAGCACTGCGAGAAAAACGGCCGCAATACGCCGATAGACACGACAAAGTTATTTTGCAACATGACAATGCTCGGCCACATGTTGCACAAGTGGTCAAAACATACTTAGAAACGCTCAAATGGGATGTCCTACCCCACCCGCCGTATAGTCCAGACCTTGCGCCATCCGATTACTATCTCTTCCGATCGATGCAACATGGCCTGGCTGACCAGCACTTCCGTAATTACGATGAAGTCAAAAAATGGATCGATTCGTGGATTGCGGCAAAACCGACCGAATTTTTCACAAAGGGAATCCGTGAATTGCCAGAAAGATGGGAAAAAGTAGTAGTAAGCGATGGACAATATTTTGAATATTAAATTTGTAACCATTTTACGTCAATAAAGTTTCAAATTTCGAAAAAAAACCGCACGAACTTATTCATAGTCCTATTATATTTATATATTTACAAATATTTGACACCCAACAATCACAAGTTAATTTCGAAGAAAGTTATAGATCGCTGATTATTATTAACACATTCACGGCGGGGCTAATTTTTATGTTTTTCGCTATGAGGCGGCGTACGAATTCATACTGTTCTTCATTTGTCGGCGCATTGTTATTAAAAATAAGTGTTTTTGAAGTAAAACTTTTTAGGCGTCGATGGACGAGTGAGAATGGAGAGTAAAATTTCAAGGCCATGCAACGTTTTCGGCATTTTCGTTCCCCGAGAGAGAAAAAAGATATAACGTAGAGGAAAAGGAGGGAGAGAGAGCTATACCTTATATACATATGTCTGAGATACACTTTAGGCTATTTTTCCTGAGTTTTTCCTTGTGGTTGCTAATTTCTAGTGAGAAATAACACTGCCTACTTTTTGGCGCTTGTTCATTGCTGCAAATCTGTAGGAAATATATTTTTGGTGCCTACTTTTCGGCACTTATTTCCGGTTCCTGGCTAGTGCTTGTGCGTACCATAAAGTGCTATCCATTCCGGCGTCGGATTTATTGGTATTGCCTTGCGGTAATTTGTGCCGTTGCTGCGGTCCTGGAATCGCTGCGTTTGTGCGGGTGATAAACGCTCGGAGTAGTGTGCGTTATTGCCACGGCTTGTGTTCGGCGTTTACCTACACCGGTCGACCCTTCTCCGTTTTTTGTAAATTTTGTCTCTTTGTATTCTCTGCTACGCTACACGAACTTTTTTTTCTTAAATTTTCATTATTTTTTATTTTTCTAATAGTACAATCTAATGGGTACCACCGGTGGTACGCACCGCCTTATGAGACTGTCTGTTGCGGGCCGCCAGTGCTACGCGCCATTCTGAAACCCACCAAAACTAAATTTAGTCACTGAGTGGAAATTATTGTGAACGTTTTTGAAAGTAATAATTAACCCAAAAATTGTCCTGTTCGTAGGCTAGCTGTCCTGTATAATAGCAAAAGAAGCAAAATATATTTTAGTAAACTTTAATAATTTTGAGATTTGTTCAATTTTGAAAATTATGGTATGAATTTGTTTGAAGAGAAATTCCTTACGTCTTTTTTAACGTTTTTTTAATTTTTCAGCAAAAGATAGACCTTTTGTAGAAAAAATATAAACAAAAATAAAAAAGAAATAAATCCAAAAAAATGTTGGAAACAACGAATCTTATTAATTTGGTTTTTAATTTTTAAAAATAACCTTTTTTAATATTTTTAATTTAATTCTTAGTTAATTTATAAAAATTCGAAAAAAAATTGTATCGCAGTTTTTTTTCTTCTCGACAGATACAGTTCCTTGAAATTTTTTACCTACTTTTAAATTGTCGACACATCTGGACGATTGTTTCCACCAAAAAAATCATGAATTTTGCGATGTGTTGCTCTTGAAGGTAGATTATTTTCATAATAAGTTTCAATAATTTTAACACGCGTTTTTCTATAGTGCCAAGTCCCATTTCACTTAGTCACGCTCTTGGAAGAACACACACTAAGTTTCAGTTAGATCTCTGTTTTTTTTTCAGGTATGATGCCCGTGAAGAGGAAACTCTCATGAATACTGATATACCGGCATAGCAGTATGCACGACTTGTAGCCTCACAGCTACACCTACGTAGTAAACACCTCTCCACTATCTACTACTCTCCCCGCGGAATTGTCCAAAAAAGAATTACCTCACGGAACTGGTTAGCTTATAGGCTGCTAGTTATTTCGTTTACAAACCTCCGCGCGTCTTATATCATTGTGGATATATTTTGCATGCGCGCAGATTCGCTTCCTACAGGTTTCGGGAGCATAGCGGGGGCATTGGAACAATACGTGATTAGCGTCTTCTGCAATATTTTTACGACTTACTCTACCGTCTGGCTCGGATAGGCTTAAATACACTATCTGCATTTCTTTCGCCAAAATGTCTGGGGGGACTAGACCTACTATAACGAAAGAAGCATCGTCCAAAATTGTACGGTAGCCGCAAATAGTCCGCAAAGCGCTTAGCGGATAGACGGCTGTCAGTTTTTTTTTGAAGTTATTTAAGTTCAGTGCACCAGGCCAGATCGGAGCGGCATGCAAAAGAACCGAGCTGACTACCCTGATATATAGTATTCTATTGCTGTGGCTAGGTCCGCCATTGTTTGACATTATTCGCAACAGATAGGACTGCACACTCAATGTATTCTTTACTGCGTATTTCAGGTGCGTTTTGAAGTTTAAACGACTGTCAACCATCACTCCTAGGTATTTAGTACCGGGTTTTGAACTAACAGCTACAGTCCCAACGTTTACATTAATAATTTCTACTATCTTTCTGCTGCTTATTAGGACTATATCGGTCTTATGCTAAGCTAATTCCAGCTTCATAGACCTTACTGACTCGCTGGCAGTCCTCTCAATTTCGTGAGTATGTTTTGCTACCATTACCGATGTCATCCGCGAATCCAATGACTTTAGTTCTAGGGGCATATCCAGTCTTAGAACCCCGTTATATATTAAATTCCATAACAGTGGACCCAGAACTGATCCTTGAGGAGCCCCTGCTGACTCCTAAACGCCTTTGTCACTTCTGAAGCTCAGTTTACGGTTCGTGAAATAGCTCTCAATTATTGTGAGGCGAGTATTTTCGCGAGGATTTCTAGTATACGCTGCCAGCTAGTTGTGTTAAAAGCATTTCACATCCAGATTTTCAACAGCTTCACCGCCGCCGAAAGTGTGAACATTTTCTTAATGTATCAGTTCGAGTATGGCAGCAGAAGCGGAGGCGGCAACTAATGCCCCCAGAGCGAATGTGCAGTTAGGGGCGCAACAATTTTCAATTTTTCATCGTTGCCAAACGATCTCGATATACGAATCGCGATAAATGCAACTGACCAAACAACAGATGCGGCTTTGGTGAAACTATGACCACAACAACAACTGCCGCAGCAACAAGGCCAAGCGCATCGGCGTGGAATCAAAGTGATCGCATACTGGCGAGATAACATTCTAAAACAAATGATTATATTTATGTTATTAAAGTAATTTAGCGAAAATGACTTAAACCGTAAAATGTGAAAAACTGAAGGTAGTAGCAGCAGCGAATGCGGCATGTGGCACAAACACTTGCAGCTGTATGAAAGTTTGTGTGTGCGGGGTAAGTGCATAGAAGGTATTTTGTTGCAATTTGGCTGCAGGTGAAGTAGCGTTCTGTCTACTTTAGAATAATCGAAAATTTTATCATGTCGCTTAGGTTGATGGATTCGAGCTAACAAGTGGCCAAAATGAGCTACAACACTGCACTGGCAGTGTATGGGACTAAGTATTGGCGCTGGCTGGGGCACAAAGTGGTTGAACCCTATACGTAAGCGCACTATGCGCGAGTGTGTGTGTGTGTGCATGTATACTGAGGTGTCTAGCAAATGATTGCACTTGCATGCCACAACTACTGCAACCACTGACCGCTACTTGCAACGCCTCATCGCTTCAACGCCTCAACGCCTTGTTGTTGGCTCGTTGTGGCGCATGTGCTGGTGCAATATAACCCATCAGCTTTGGTGCTGTTACTGCATTTTACTCTTCCGCGTGCCGTGCGGCTCGTGCAAGTGTATAATCTTCACCTTTCCGAAATTGCGTTGCTGCCGAATCTGCGCGTCGTCCACCTCGCAACGATACAGCTCTATTAACCCCTGATTTAGTGATAACGATCGAACGTACCACTAACACCAAATACTTGCTACTTTTCATCTGCTTCCGGCTTATCCGAAGCGCCGAAATTGTTGTCCGCTCTTGCCACGACGGAAAGGTGTCTGTGCTCCCTCCACCACTCTAGCAGTTGCTGCAGATAGTTGCCGTTTGTGCGAATCTGTGTGAGTGTGCCCAAGCAGGCATGCAATATGTGATTTGCTCCTTGTTTACGGTAATCTGCTTGGCTCCTTTTGACTTGGCTCTTATGCGGAATATTAGAAAAAGTGATGTACTCGGAATGGCAAATTGGTTTTTATAGCAACAAATTAGAATGTTTAGGTATAACAGCATTTTTAAGTGGCTAAAGATAATAGCAAACAAGGTATGCATGAGGCACGTTCACATGTGGAAAAATCGCCTTCGCTTAATTTTAAGATAGAAGACATGGCCGACAATCGACAATTTCCTTTCAATTCACAATTTTAAATCAAGCCAAGGGCAGAATGCACTTTTGTCACCTATTCGAGTAGAAAATTCATGTCATCCAGGATAGGGCATCCCAAGCTATTAAGCTATACAGCGAAAACTGCCTTTAGCGGACACTCACAGTCAGTCAACTTTTGTCCGCCCAAAAGAGGTGGCCACCATAGCCGAATGGGATGGTGTGTGACTACCATTCGGAATTCAAAAAGAACGTAGGCCGTTCGGGGTCTCCTGGAAACTGTAGGTCCCTCAATTGTGGAACAATATCAGTACGCACTCCCCAACTTGGAGAAGTTCGGTCAAACATCCAAAAAGAGTGTACGCGCCAATTAAATATATATAAAGGAAGGGTCCTTTCTAGCGGGTGTTCCAAAACTAAGACCTCGTATAGGGAAAATATCCGTCCAAAGAAAGTATCGGTGTAATAGAAGTATCCGCTAAGCGAGGTTATAATATAATTATTTGAAGAATTTTGCTGTCAACTCCAGCAAGACAACTTTAGTATCGTTTACGCCGAAAAGAAAATTGAAGATCTCAAACATCCAGTTCTTAGGGGCGTAGACTTTAGTATTATATTACCGCTGAAGTGAACTTTTAGAGATAACTTTAGACATCAGCCTGACATGGAACACACACGCTGAGCTGAAGGTAAATCGAGCGGTGAAGTTTTTGAACAGGGTTGGAAAACCTATTATGGTAAATAAAACGTGGCGTACTGTCTCCTTTTCTATGGGTCCTAGCTCTGAACAAGATTTTATAGCCAATCAACAGAGGGAGAGAGAAGGTAGTCGCGTACGCTGACGACGTCGTGATTCTAACAACAGGTTTATTTACTTCTACCATTAGAGAATTACGGGAAGGGTATCTGGGGAAGCTAAGAATATGGGCTGTGAGCATTGGTTTATATGTTAATCCAAGTAAAACGCAATTAATTTTGTTTACAACTAATCATCAATCAACGGGGTTAAAATTCCGCTTACAGACAGAGCGATATATCTAGGAGTAGAGCTAGATCCGTACCTTAACTAGAGGCACAATGTAAAAAAGCGGGTAGAAAAAGTTTAAGTAGCTTTTTACACTTGCAAAGAAGTTATCAGCAGGAACTAGGGTTCAACGCCTAAACTCGCCCCTTGGATGTATGCCACCATAGTAAGGGCGATTTTGACATGCGGAACATTAGTTTCTTGGTCTTCATTAAACAAACAGTACAACATTAACCAGCGTACTACGAGCAGCCTGCGCAGGAATAATTGGAGTTATGCGACCGTGCTCAGCAGAGGCACTTCATGTGAAGATCTACCTGTTACCAATAGACTTATAACTACGACTAAAAGCAACGAATATATTCTTATTCTTAATTGGCGCGATATTCGTTTACGCGATTTTGGACGAGCTTAACAAAGCGCGCCAGTCGTTTCTTTCTCGTGCTAACCGACGCCAGTTGGACACACAAGTCAGGCCAAGCCTTCGTCTCTGATCTTTCCAACGCAGAGGAGGCCTTCCTCTTCCTCTACTACCACCAGCTGATACCGCATCAAATACTTTCAGAGCCGGAGCGTTTGTATCAATTTGGACGAGATGACGCAGCCAGCGTAGCGGCTGGATCTTTATTCGCTGCGCTACGTCTATGTCGTCGTAAAGCTCATCGCCTGCGATATTCGCCGCAGCCAACGTGCAAAGGTCCAAAAATCTTGCCCAGAATCTTTCTCTCAAACACTCCAAGCGTCGCTTCATCGGTTGTTGTCATCGAATATCGCCTTCAGAATAAAAGAGGCTGGTTGTTGAATGCTAGGATGCTTGGTCATAGTGTTATCTTATACACCCAAAGGTTTACTAGCAACTCATGAGATTTTACTACCGCTACCGTAGACTTTAGAACAGAGTTCAAGGTAAAGAAATGGTAGTTAAATTTAGTAGTCAAGGAAGAATGACCATACTTTACACCGATGGTTCCAAGATGTAATGGGGCGTCAGACAAAGCAAAGTAAAATTAAATGCCTTAGAACTTGTGCGTTAATGAGAAAGCTGATGAGCTGACAAGACAGGGGACTTCCTCTAGTGTAGCAGAGGTGGTAGCAGTCGACTGTCCCCAAATCGTCTACAAAAGGGAGATTTTCTTGCAATTCCAGAACCAGACTGTTGGAAGATGAATTAATATCGTTACCTACAAAATAACGGAGGAAGCGTGGCCAGATTACAACAAGTCCAGAACTGACGAGGTGTTAAGAAAGTCAAAAACAGAAATCTTCAGAATTAAGTCAACAGTAACCGGCCTTTGGCCCATTGGAGACCTTGCTAAGAAAATATAATTAAGAAGATTCTAAGGGGACAGTGTTCCACTATGTGGATAAGTGTCCAAGACTGGGTGCTCTACGACATAGAATGCTGGTGGAATTCTCAATGTACAACTTGGTAGAAATCGCAGGGACGGAAATAAACGTCATAGGCTGATTCACAATCAACTCATGATGGTTCGAATAAGGAAAAGTTTTCTGGGTATATAAGTTCTTTCAAATCTTTAGGCAGAACAATCGTCACGTATTCCGCTGTAGCATGATGCTGAACCATCTTTAAAACGGCGGTTGGCATAACGGGCACCATGAGAACAACGTCTGGGTCGGCTTTTAGTACTTTGTTCGATTTGCTACCTTTGGAATTATCAATTCAAGAAGATGCTATGAAAATGGTTCATTGAATGCACTCTTACGGATTGTAGCGCGACGATTGGTGTTGCGGGCACAGGGAGTTGTTTAAAAGGATTGTCGGAGCAGAAATCTCTGTTTTTATCATGACAACGATAAATTGACTAATATATCTGGAGTCTCATTTAACAAAAAATATTTCGTTAGCTTTCCTACAAAGGACCAATGGAGAGATTCAAACACCTATTGTGGAGCTCATAAAAAACTTTCTACACCGACGGCTTCAAGATTGAAAATGCTACTGGAGCTCCGGACTTCAGATGCTTCACTATATTTGGTATGACGACAAGGGTCTTTCAATTGGAAAACTGTGTAATACTTCAAGTAGCAGACTGGATAATTTACGAGAGGTGGCGAGGACATAAAATTAGGGCCTGCAGTGACAGATAAGCTGTTATAATCTTCAAAAATTATTCAGGAATTCAAGTTGAGTCTAAACTGAGCCTGAACTTTTGTGGATGTCGGACAGTGAACTGCCTTATGAATTGGCGAACGGCAAATATTTTTTTCTGAGTAACTTTTCCTTGACAGAAATACACTTGGAGGTTTGCCAAGACAAGGAGCGACCGCTATTAGAAAAGACTTTTTCTTAATTTAGGTCTTTCACCGAGACTCGAACCTATGTTGTCTCTGAATTCCGAATGGTGGTCACGCACCAACCCATTCGGCTATGGCGGCCGCGGTTGTTTTGAATTCTACTAAATGTACGAGGGTAGTTTGAAAAGTCCATGCAAAAATAAAAACTACTTAATTGTTTGTGGTAAACCTCTTTTATTTTTCGACATAGTTTCCGTTTAGTTTTATACACTTCACCTAATGTTGATCCCTTCAGTATAAAAAGATTTGTCCTAATCTGAAAAATAGACGTTCGTTTCTGCAATCACCACCTCGTTTGAATATCAATTCAAATTGGGGAACAAACAACAGTTCCACTAAACCAAAAGTACCAAGTCTTGAGAATAAGTGTGATGTGAAATGGGTTGGAGTCCCATTTTCATTAATTTGGGCTGGTGGGTTGTCGTGATGGAAAATTACCATTTTTTGAAAATAAATTCAACTCCCTGATTTCAAACAAACGCCAAACACATATAAATACTGCCATCTTTTTGAAACTTAGTGTGTGTTCTTCCAAACGATGTTACTAACTAAACATAGCCGCCATGCGCGCCAGTGGTGCCATTTCACTGACTTTCCACAGTCTTTTCAAACAGTCCTCGTAAAAGATTTTTATTTTATTTTAATACCCTCTGAAATAAATAGCTGCACTTAAGCGAATAGTAAATACCACTGTACATCTCTAATAGATTTTTAGGCCACTATACCTCCCCAATTTGTAGTAATCATCTTGCAAGTTGAGCCGTGCAGTTTCATGCCACCTCGGGGTGGGAGATGGTTCTTATGAGAATTTTTTTTTATTGCAGAAACACGCTCGAAGATGAAGTAGACACCACTACGACCATCGGCATTCTTGGTATTGAGTATTTCATAGGAAAACTCTCTAAGGAGTATCCTTACAGGACGTAAACGCTACTGAGTTCTCAATACAAATGTTCTCAATATCTCAATGGTCATAGAAAAAGATCACAATAGCCCTCGAACTCAATAATATAATTAACTTAAGACTCAGAACCTAAATTTTTAAAACCCGAATCTACCTCCTATATTTCCTACTAACTAGAAACAAAGAATACTCTTCCATATAGGTACTTCTTAACTTACATTTGCAGTGTTGCCAAACCGCGATAAAACTCCAACAAATCAATCACAGAAATTTAATTAATTAATTTCCTGCCGACACAAAGGAAAGAATAAAGAAACACAAGTGAAATTTGCATAGCCTGAGGCACAAATAAAAACCTTACCAAATTATGCTGCGAACGATAAGGTGCTCGATATGAAGAGTGTGCAAGGATACCCAGTCACTTGAATGGCAATACCACCACTTCCAACGGGGTGCGCGTACATTAAATAATCACAGCGGAACGTGACATTTACGCAAAATAAACTTAAGTAACTTGGCAAAACGAAATACTTAAAATTGCTTTATTTGCATAGGCAAATACACAGTAGGATTAAAAACAAAAACAAAAAATTAAGATAAATATCGAAATCAGAGTTGAAATGACAGAAACCAACTTTTTCAAATACAAATGATTGACTACCGAGCGAAGCTGCGGTGAGAAAACACCGAAAATTTACAGGAAGACACAGAAGTGGCAAAAAGTGACAAATAATCGAAAGAGTGTAGGCTGAGGAGAACTTTATAAAAACGTGTTAAATGTGCATTTATCGAAAAAGTTCAACGGCACAGCTGAAAACAAAACAAGAACAACAACAGCAATAAAATAAATAAATTCCAAAGTTGTAAATGCAGGTAAGGAGTAGCGAAGTGTAGGGAGCAGCAGACAAATGATGAACTCGTATGTGCCATGCAGATATGCGCATACAAGGTGTGGCCATGAAGTAAGCAGACTGACGTTGTAAAATATTTTATTTGGTGTTCAAGGAAAACTACTTATTATTTCTAATACTTTCAATGTACGAGGGTCATTCGCAAAGTCTGTGGAAAGTCAGAGAGATGCCAGAAACTTCTATTGAACTCTAATGGGGCAATCAATCAGGTTTGAAGCACTCCAGAGAACGGAAAATATTTCAAAGATTGCATGAGCTTACATCAGAACAACCTCAGAACTTGTCAGAGGAGTTTTCTCTAAACACCCCAAAAACTGGGAAATCTGAGGGTCGTTTGAAAAATTCTTGCAAAGTCAGAGAGATGGCACAACTGGTGCGAATGGAGGTTATATTTAGTTAGCAATAGCTCTTGGAAGTACACACACCAAGGATAAGCCAGATCGGTCTATTTATTTGTGCTTGGCATTCGTTTGTATCGAAGAATTCGAGTGATTTTCCTTTTCCATCACGACAACGTGCCAACTCAAGCCTCAGCAGTTATGGTGAACAAATTAATGAAAATAGGATTCCAACTCGTTTCACATCCCCGCCATTTCTACAGACTTGGCTCCTTCGAATTGATCGGTCAAATATTTGCACCCCAATTTGAAGAAATGGCTGGCGGGAGAAAGATTTTATTCAATCGAGGAGTTGACTGCAGAAACGTAGTCCGCACGGCAGGTGGGCTTTTCAAAAGGAGCTTTTTTCATGGCACCCATGGCACGAAAGCTTGTTGCAGGTGTATAAACGTGACATACCAAGTATTTTTGAGCATTAAAAGCTGTCATGTGTTTTATTTCATTAATACAAGGTGAAGTCCAAAATAAGAAAGACTGACGTCATAAAAATGTTTTTGATGGCGTCATATTTTTAATGCGTTAGTGCGTTGGAAGTTACATCCCTAGCCTAGCTGACTTCCAGTGAAAGCTTGGTAACATTCGGTTCAGGAAAGCTTATCAGGTCGATGCTCATTTGGTTTTACCATCCCAAGGGAATTGTTCACAAGAAGTTCGTGCCAACGGGCCAAATTGTGGAAATTTGCATTCATCGAATCGGCCCTGAATACCGCGAAGGAGGAAGCTGGGGCTTATTGCATGATAATGCACCATCATCGATCCACTCTTGAGACTAGCCTTGTTGCTCGCTTGTTGCACCAAATTCGCTCCTTAACTCTATTTAACTCATTCAAGCTCAGTGTAGCGCTCGCAGGTTGTTGTCGTTTTTATTCCGCTGAAAATCACAGTCAACCGCAAGCAATCTCTTGTATATTCATACATACAGACTCGTACATATGCATGCACTCACATAACACATATATACCTACAATCTAGCTGTGGATGGATATTCTTCAAGGATATTCCTTGCAGCTCAACACTCGCTCGCTTTTTATTACTTATCTCCTAAACGTTTGCTTTATTGGTATTCGTTTTGTTATATTTGCGCGAACACGTACCGACAATTCATCATCACTTGACACACAACAAACTCCACAAACCAACTTACTTATGCTCCTCACCTTCCAAATCTCTGCTTGAAAAGTTTGTTTAGGCAAATGCTGCAATTCGTTACTTCGCCACTTGGCTGTGTGAGTGCTTATATGTGCGTGTGTATATGTATGTTTATTCAGTGCGGAATATTTTCCATTACAATAACCTGCATGCATACTTTTTCACATATATTTCCCGTAGTCAAATGTACTAGTTGCAAGCTAATTCACTACTGGGATGGGTCCCACACATCAAACTAGTGAGACAATTTTTTCCCATACAAGTAACTGGTAGTTTTTAAATGGGGTCGTGGGACGAAAGCTATTAGAAAAAACTGTTTATATCATGTGATGTTTCATGCCTGAGGACTCCAGCCTATGCACTTCCGAAGGGTAGTCACCCAATAAGCGATTGCAGTCAAGAAATTCTTGTTGTAAGCTGCTATTTTTCTGACTTGTTCGGTGTTTCACAGCACCTTCCTTATTTTGCCACTTAGATGTGTGTTGTTTTTTTATGAGGAGGATGCATTGAAAGCCTAAAAGCCAAACCCCGTCAGTGCGGAACTTTAACCTGAGCTAAACCTCCTATTGTGAAAGTACTAAGCCCCCAATGTCTGCATACCTGCTAAGGATCCTCCAGATCCTATTTTCGGCCCCGATCTTTGTAATCTGAGCTACGATGAGAACCTTAGTATAGAAATACAAGAAGACACATTTCTGGTGTGATACACGAACGATATAGCAACGATCATGTCAGCGCGAGATACCGAGGATGCCAGGTGGAAGCTTAACCGAGTCAGGTTAAGGACCCAATTTTGGCTTGAGGACCATGACCTGGAGCTCGCCAACCATAATACCGAAGTATTCTTGATGACACGAGGCGCATGCCACTCCAGGTCAACATGCAACTAGGGACACCCTAATTCTTGACGACCCGAGGCCACATGCCACCCCAGGTCAACATGCAACTAGGGACACATCCCTAGTAACTCAAAAAGCGCTGAAAAACTTGGACATACAACTTGACTGCAGGCTTACTTTTTGGGCACGTGACTACTAAAGCAGCGAAGATCACTAGAATACCTACATGCATATTTTTCACATATTTTCATGCTTACTTACTTTCATAAATACTCGCATACCTACTTATTCATAATAATAGCTTTATGGCATTTTAAAGAGTATCAAATTATGTGGCGACTTTGTGGTTTCGCACTTACTTCTTCTTCTGCCTTTGCATTATAATTAACCCTTCCCTGCATAAATAATTTTTCTTGCGAATATCATATGTGATCGTGATGTGGCCTCTGTCTCTTTATATCTCCGTATTATGCAGAGTTTTCTGGCTTTGAACTTCCGCTTTATCTGATTTGACGTTTATGATATAATTTGAAAAATGATCCTCGTTTACTGCAGTACAGTGGGTGGAGTCCAGTCGAGTTGTGATTCCGATGCCTATTGTACGTAGAAAAAATACTTGATATTGACTAAGAAATTCAAGTAATAATAGCATAGTGCGATTTTAAGCTGGTATAGTAAATTTTAAGTACTTACTGGTGAAAAAATATTTTTTTCGAGAAACCTGAAAAGCCTGTCAACCGGTTTCCAGAAGGAGATTTTAACTATCAAAATTAATATAATATAATAGGACTATGAATAAGTTCGTGCGGTTTTACAACAGATGGCGTAACTTGATTATTATTCCATCGATCCACATTTCCAAACATTCATTGGAGAGCTACTGTCGTAAGGCACAAACGTCAGTATAAGTTTTTTATTTGAAGCGTAAACAACAATATTTTTACCACACTTGAAAATGTCGAATTTCGTGCCAAATAATGTGTTCTTGCGGGGAATTCTTCTTCATTATTTTAATATGAAGAAAAAAGCAGCCGAAAGTCATCGTATCTTGGTGGAAGTTTATGGTGAGCATGCTCTATCTGAGCGAACGTGCCAGAAGTGGTTTGCACGCTTTAAAAGTGGTGATTTTGGCTTGGAAGACGAAGAACGCGAGGGTGCGCCGCCAAAGTTCATGGATACCGAATTGGAGGAATTGCTCGATCAAGATCCGGCTCAAACGCAAGAAGAGGTTGCAAAAACTTTGGGAGTTGATCAATCAACCATTTCCAAACGTTTAAAAGCCATGGGAATGATCCGAAAGGTAGGCCATTGGGTGCCGTATGAATTGAAGCCAAGAGACGTTGAACGCCGTTTTATGGCATCCGAACAACTGCTTCAACGGCACAAAAGAAAGGGTTTTTTGCATCGAATTGTGACTGGCGATGAAAAGTGGGTCCATTACGACAATCCAAAACGTCGGGCAACGTATGGATACCCTGGCCATGCTTCAACATCGACGTCGGCGCAGAATATTCATGGCCTGAAGGTTATGCTGTGTATCTGGTGGGACCAGCTGGGTGTTGTGTATTATGAGCTACTGAAACCGAATGAAACGATTACGGGGGATGTCTACCGACGACAATTGATGCGTTTGAGCCGAGCACTGCGAGAAAAACGGCCGCAATACGCCGATAGACACGACAAAGTTATTTTGCAACATGACAATGCTCGGCCACATGTTGCACAAGTGGTCAAAACATACTTAGAAACGCTCAAATGGGATGTCCTACCCCACCCGCCGTATAGTCCAGACCTTGCGCCATCCGATTACTATCTCTTCCGATCGATGCAACATGGCCTGGCTGACCAGCACTTCCGTAATTACGATGAAGTCAAAAAATGGATCGATTCGTGGATTGCGGCAAAACCGACCGAATTTTTCACAAAGGGAATCCGTGAATTGCCAGAAAGATGGGAAAAAGTAGTAGTAAGCGATGGACAATATTTTGAATATTAAATTTGTAACCATTTTACGTCAATAAAGTTTCAAATTTCGAAAAAAAACCGCACGAACTTATTCATAGTCCTATTAGTATTCGCGAATGTCTTCGTAGAGAGGCAAATGAGTTCAGAATACATATTACGATAAGAATAAAAAAAAATAAATAAATATCCTGCACTCGGAGGTTTGCCATTGCCTGACGAGGGGCGACCGCTATTAGAAACCACTTTTGCTATTATTTGGTGTTCAACGGAGATTCAAACCTACGCACCGCCGAAGTCAACCCATTCGCCTACGGTGGCTTACATCAGATAGGCTACTTTGAAGGCCTTAGACTCATATAAAATGACATTAAAGCTATGGAAGGTATCCACAAGGTACCTGCAATAAGATAACTTTGGGTGTGGCCCTGGAGTATGAAAAGTTCACGATAACGAAAGAGCTGACAGTAAATCAAATTGTGGGGCCCAACAACGCCTGCATGGCTTGGAGTAGGGGTTTCAATTGAAATTCCAGTGATTGCTTTTTTGAATCCCGAAAAACGCGAGATTAGTCTTCTCCAAGCCCGAGATTATTATTTAGTTTTTTTTTTCATCTGGTGCCTTTAGTAAAATTTTCATCCCAAAAATCCACCATCTTGAGGAAAGAAAAGCTTTATTTGCTACATTGGCTGAGCCCCAAGCGTTTCCAATAGTTTGTCTTTGACGGAGAACTGTGTCAAAAAATTGCAGTTAAAAATTACCGCCACATATTAGCCCGTATAATAAATTGCATGGGGCTATAAATATTTAATGAAAACTCAAGGATAAGTCAATAGTTTTGTTTAAAGAAATGTATATTTTTTCCAAGGGTGGTAAAGATTTCTGTTAATAGCGGAGAGCAATTCAATTCCTACCAATAATCCAGCCGACATGAGTCTAAGGGGACAGATACCTGTAAAATTTCGAAAAAATTTAATTTTTTTTTCATAAAATGTTAATATAATCCTTTAAGAATATGGGAAAAAATTTTAGAACGTAAATTTAAGTATTTCTTACATTATAGATCGTCAACCGTGAGGACTCTATTCTTAGCGTTCGAGCGCTGGGATAGGTATAGTTACGTTGCCGACTTTAGACGCGTTTTTCTCAAAACCTTGTTTTTCGAATTGGCGTACATGATAACTCGAAAAGTTATTGACCGATCTCCCTGAAATTTTGCACACATCTTTTTCGTGATATTACTGTCTATGTGAATTTTAAAGTTTTTGAAAATAAACAAAGTTTTTGAAAATAAAAAAAAAATATTTTTTTCGAAGCAAACATAGTAGGAAAATTCGCCCCAAAAAAATTTTTTTTTTTTTGAAACATTTTATTCTGCGAATTTTTTTCCCCATTTTTTTTCATTTATATAGAAATTATGACATTAGTAAACAAAAAAATGTTTGGTTTTTTTGTATTCAGGTCACTGACGCCGATGTTACGATGCCCGCCGATTGAGAAACCCTGCCGCGACCTTCCTAAAAGAATTGAGTGTACATCCACCATTTAAAAATTTTGTATATTATTTTAATGTTTAAATAAACTGTATGCCAATTTTGAAAAAAATATATTTACTTCTTCACTTCAAATAATTTTAATGAAAATCAGAGAAAATATGGCCGTTTACAGGTATCTGTCCCCTTAAGCCAAGCGGTGCTTTTCATTTGCTGGAAGTGTAAGCAAAAATTTTGGGCACGCGTGAAAGTCAACACCCTCAATGCTTTGAGATTTTAACGATCACTTCAGAAAAGATCGCGAGTTCTTCGAGGATAACAAAGGCAGGCTGTCAATATCGAAAACTAATGAAAACTTCAATAAAGTGAAAGAAAAATTGATCAATAACCGCAAATCAACCAACGGAAAGCCGGCAGAGGACTTGAACATTTGAACATTGTTTACGGATCCATTCAGGATATTGTAGTTAATAATTTGTGTTTACGCCATGTTGTCACAAAGTTGGTTTCAAAGGACCTGAATTTCCTAAAATAAAGGGACCGCATTGATGTCGCCAAAGGCATGATTTCAAAGGCTGAATGCGACCCACCATCCAACTTTTATCAAAGGCATCATTACTGGAGACGAGACGTGGGTTTATGAGTACGACATGTAATTCAGACATCAGGCGAGTGAGTGGAGAGCTCCGAATGAACCAAGACCAAAAAACCTCATCGTTTTCAGTCAAAAAAGCGATGAAGATGCTCACGGTTTTTATGGATTACAACGATATTCTACAGCACGAATTTTTCCCAGAAGGTCAAACAGTTAATGAGGATCATTATGTGGATGAAGCAATTCGCCAAAAAAAGGATTTGTGGGAAAAGAACTTGTGGATTTTACTCCAGGGTAATGCAACGACGCACAGTGCCACCATTAGTCGTCAATTTTTGACCAAAAACGAAAGCAATACCATCCAACAGCCATCGAATTCACCTGATATGACTTCCTGCGATTTTTTTTATTTAATTAAGTCAAAGAAGTACTACGGGGAACCACTTCGGTGTTTTAATAGCATAAAGAAAGTAATGGAAAAATCGAAAAGAATCAAAAATAGAGTTTCCGAAATGTTTCAAGAGCTGGACCAAACGCTGGCATAAGTGCTTTGCGGTTCATGGGGGTACTTGGAAGGCGATAATGTCGCTTTTGAGGAATAAAGCTGTATTTTAAAGTTTCTGAATATACAGGGTGAACGATATGAAGTGTTACCAACTTTTCACTGCTTGTATCTGTAAAACAGCCCATGGCATCAACGTCAAAATTGTTCTAATGACAGTTCAAAATATTGTTTATAAGCCATCAAAAGCATTTGCGTCTCAGTTTTATTGAATTTTTTTTTCTGTGATGGAATTCAAACGTAATAGGGTGATTGCGTTATATTTGGCTGGAAAATCACAATCGGTGTCATTGTTCGTGAGCTCATTCATCTCAAAGTGAATAAAATGTTTGTGTATCGCACTATAAAACGTTACAATGATACTGGTAGCATTGCAAAACGCTATGGAGGTGGACCAAAAAACCGCAACAACGCCAGAAATGGTTTGGAAAGTGAAGGCTCGATTTGAACGAAATCCACGTCGAAGTGGATGAAAAATGGCTACAGAACTGAAAATATCGCAAGACAGCATTCGACGCATATTGAAAAATGAGCTCAAGGTCAAGGCTTACAAGTTCCAAAAAGCACATGATCTTTCACCCCAGCAAAAAAATGTTCGGTGCGCAAGAGCAAAGGAGTTGTTGCGCTTGCACGAACGTGGCGAATTTCCTTACATTGTGTTTTCTGATGAAAAAAATTTCCCAATTGAGCAGTTCATAAGCACTCAAAACGATCGTGTTTACTTGACCGAACGCTCATACGAGAATTTGAGCCCACGTATGGTCACTCGAAGCAATTTTCCATCGCAAGTAATGGTTTAGGCCGCAGTGACCGCTGATGGACGCTCTCCAATCGTTTTTATCGAGCCTGGTGTCAAAGTGAATGCGACTTATTATCGGGAAAATGTTTTAGAAGCTGCTTTAGAGCCGTGGACATGCAAACATTTCGGTGGTGGACCATGGACGTTCCAACAGGACTGGGCACCATCTCATAAAGCTCGTGTGAACCAAGAATGGTTAAAAAATCATGTTCCATACTTCATTTCGTCCACACAATGGCTTTCGAATTCGTCAGGCGTAAATCCGATGGACTATTCTATCTGGTCCATTTTGGAGAGCAAGGTGAGGACTAAAAATATGCCAGTATGGATGCGCTGAAAAAAGCGATTATACGAGAATGGGCTAAAATACCTCAAGATCACATTCGTGCAGCATTCAACTCATTTTTTAACCGTTTGAAGGCTGTAGTCAATGCAAAAGGAGGTCATATCGAGCTAAAGTGAATATATGTATGTTAAAATTATAATTATTTTTGAACAATTTTGTCTTTGAAATCAATAAAAACTAATTTCACCCAAAAAAGTTATGGTGTTTTGAATAGTTCATATCGTTCACCTTGTATGTATCCCGGAAACTTTTTGAAGAAGGGGTATATGAGTACATTATTTATAAGCAATAAATTCATATTCCTGAATTATTTCACTTGAATTAATCTTTCCTTGGCTGTGGAATGGGCTGAATGAAATGAATTTTGGTAAAGGACCAACTGTGAGTGCAACTCCTCTGCTTGAAACACATTTGCTGGGCGACCCCACGCGGCCAACAGTTAATAGTTTACACGTAATTTAACTCCTTTCTCCCACTGTGCGCATACAAATGACTATAACAAACACTCATTCATGAGAGCTAAAAACTAAAATAAAACAACCAGGACTACAACAACAAGAGGAAACTAACACCTTCAGAGTGTAAAAGCAAACACAGCAGCCGAACAATGCGAATAGCAAGAAATACAACAAGAACAACCAACATTTATTAATGACCAGCGTGAGCTTTATTCAAATAATATTCGTACAGCAGCATCAACAACAACAACACAATCATAGAACAAACACGATAACACAGCAGCAATACGCATAGCCGAATAAACGGTGAATGCACAGTAGTTGGTCGTATTGTGATATCACAGCGAAATCATTTATCAGCTGCAAATTTGTTAAACTTGTTGCACAAAGAAGTTTTTCATGTCACGTGAAGGCAACGGGCGGCTACTGTTGCCACCATTTGGACGGCTGGTTCGTTGCTTTGCTGCTTTGCTGTTTGGTTGCTATGTTCTTTGGGTCGATGAAACGTGCTCTTTGAACGCACACATATGTACAGCAACAACAAAAATAGCAACAATGAAATCTTCACTACCTTAGGCCACCACACAAGTTGACTGTTTGTTCGTTGGCGACTAGTGATTGATGCTTCAGCTCTAAAAAGGATGCAAGCACCAACGACTGCATGGAGTTGGGCGCTACGCAAAGCAAGAAGAACACACACACACATGCATGCATGCATAAGTGTGTGGATTCAACGAAATGATACTCATATTTATCTTAGCAGTGCAGTGGTTTAAATGCTCCGCAAATAGAATAAGTTATGCCAACCCATACAGCAGGTAGATGGTGTGATTGGGAAGGAGCCGACGGAAGCTGAGTCCATTTCACCTTTTGACTGTTACTCTTCCCCCTAAGCAATGCTCAAACTGTTGATCGTTGTGTTTTTGTTTTTCTTTACGAAGCTCTACACAAATGGTTGTCTGCGGTAAAAGTTGTACGCTCGCTTAACACCAGCAATGACAGAAAGTCGTTGATGCAGCAACGATTATGGCAAATTTTCCACGTACTACATACAGATTTACATACTTGTGTGTGGACGCATATGTGCATGTGGTGTAAGTGTTAACATGAGATTAATGGATTTACCTTTGGTGGTGTTGATGCTATCTGCAATAGATATCCAAAAGGCGGAGATAGAGTTGACCGACCGTAAAGAGCCCAAAATGGTCCATAATAGGTTAGATAGAAATGTGATTAATATTTTATGTGCCAATTGACTACGACTATTATTGAGAAGGAAATAGCAAATGGACATAAAACTTACAGTCTTGTGCAAGAACTTGAAACCATTCTAGTTTTAAGAATATTTGCCAAGTTTCTTCTATTTCTTGATTGGCGCGATAATCGTTTAAGCGATTTTGGCAGAGTTGAATAAAGCGCGTCAGTCGTTTGTTTCTCGTGTTAACCGACGCTAGTTGCACACACTAAGTGTAGTCAAGTGCTTTTTCAACTGAGCTTTCCAACGCAAAGGAGTTCTTTCTTTCCTCTTCCGAGGCGGAGCGCTTGTATCCATTCGGATGATATGATCTAGCGAGCAGAGCTGCTGGATATTTATTCATTAAAGTATGTAACGGGTGATTTTTTAGCTATTATCTTTTTAAACAGTTGGTTTAAACAGCTGACGCACGTTTCGTGTTTTGTTTCACTGTCAAACACCTTCAGTTTGGTCTATAATTTAACCATGAATCGACTTACAAACGAACAACTCTTGCAAATCATTGAATTTAATTATAAAAATGCGTGTTCTGTTAAGAAAGTTTAAGATCCACTTTTTTATCGAAAAATTGTGTTCAGCAACGAAGCTAATTTTTGGATCATGGGTACATAAATAAGCAGAATTGTCGATTTTGGAGTGAAGATCAGCCAGAAGAATTTCAAGAGCTACCAATGTATCCAGAAAAGGTCACAGTTTGGTGCGGTTTATGGGCTGGAGGTATCATTGGACCGTACTTCTTCAAAGATGCTGCGAATCGTAACGTAACTGTGAATGGTGAGCGCTACCTTGAAATGATATCCAACTTTTTTTTGCCCAAAATGCAAGAGCCTGACTTGCATGGCATGTGGTTTCAGCAAGACGGTGCCACATGCCACACAGCGCGCGTAACAATGGACTTGTTGAGAGGCGAGTTCGGTGAACATTTTATTTCACGTACGGGACCTGTCAATTGGCCACCCAGATCGTGCGATATAACGCCTTTAGATTCTTTTTGTGGGTGTGTGCTATGTTATAGCTCATGTCTATTCAGACAAGCCTGCTTCAATTAACGCATTAGAAGACAACATTAAAGCATTTATGTGTGCGATACCGGACGAAACATTGGAAAGAGTATGCCAAAATTGGACTAAGCCGATGGACCATTTGGAGCGCAGTCTCGGTCAACATTTGCATGAAATAATCTTCAAGCATTAAATTATATGGACTGTACTATCGATTTAAATAAAAATTTCATGCATTTTTATGAATTTTACGTGTGCTTTTTTGAAAAACTTTCCTATAGCTCTTAAAAAATCACCCTTTATATGTCGTCGTACAGCTGATACATCACATCGCCTGCGATATTCGGGATCGCCAACGTGCAAAGGTCTGTAAATCTTCCGCAGAAACTGTATCTCAAATACTCTTCAAGACGCCTCATCCGATATTGTCATCGTTCATGTTTATGCGCCATGCAATAGGAGCTTCGCCTCATTTATAAAGGCAGAAGATGCATTACAATCTCCTTGGATTGGTCGCAGAAACGACAAGAATCAATGGAGTATATCCCGATCATGTGCAGATAACTGCGCAATAGCCTGGGAGAATGCCCGTGAGCATGTCCAATTTATTCTTCCGAAGGGTGATGCGTTTTTTAACCCTCTTTACGTTGTACTGTCCTAGTAAGGATTTCGTCTGGTGTAGCTGCATAGTTTGGTGCCAGCTAACCTCCCATAGCCTTAGCTCTTCACTCCTAAGCTTCTCTTTAATGGTGTATTGCACCATGACAAGGTAGGGTTGGGGTCCAACTAGTGTCGAGGCCGCATACCCATTTCCCAATCCGTCCGCTTCTTTATTCCCAGTTATACCCAAGTGTCCTGGGACTCAAATTAACCGGACGCGATTCTAACAGATTTAGTTTCTCGATACACTTAAGAACTAGTGAGGCCTTAATCTCACAGGATGGTAAAGCCTTGATTGTCAACTGAGTATCACTCAGAATGGCAATTCGCCCACTCCAGAAGTTCCTGTCTAAGTTTATCTCTACACATAGACAGATGGAACACACCACCGATTGGAAGATACTTGATCCAAATGCAGATATACTCCTGTTTATCTTGTCGTCCAGTTCAATTCGGCAATGATGGTTGCTTGTGAGTTTATTTAATTCCAGCTCAAATTAAATTTTACTAAAATAAGCCCGGGTATATAAAGCTCGGCGGCCGCCGTAGCCAAATGGGTTGGTGCCTGACTCCCATTTAGTAGTACCATTTAGTATCATTTACGAACGTAGGTTCGAATCTCGGTGAAAGAATACTACTGTGGGAAAAGAGTAAGGTGAATTTGGTTGTAAAATGAAAAATCTTTACTTATTCTTGTAAATCAACTTCATCCCCTTCAAAGTAATCCCCTTTCGATGAAATACACTTATGCCAACGATTTTTCCAATCCCCGAAACATGCCAAATAGTCCATTTCCGGTATAGCCATCAGCACCTTCTTCGATTCAGCTTTTATCTCCTTAATCGACTCGAAAGGCGTTCCCCGGAGTGGTCTCTTGAGTTTTGGGAATAGCCAGAAGTCACACGGAGCCAAATCAGGCGAATACGGTGATTGCGGAATTATATGCGTGGAATTTTTGGCGAAATGGTCACGAAGAACGAGTGCAGTGGGAGACGGTGCATTATCGTGATGCAAAAACCAATAGTTGTTAGCCCATAATTCTGGTCGTTTTAGATGAATTGCTTCACGTAAACGACGCTTAACGCTCAAATAATATTCCTTATTAACAGTTTGGCCAGGTGGAAGGAATTTATAGTGCACCACACCACGAAAATCGAAAAAAACTGTCATCATGACCTTTATTTATTTTTGAACGACTTTGACGTGCTCTTTTCGGTCTGGTCTCGCCTTTAGCACGATATTCGCTTGATTGGTCGGTTGTTTCAGGGTCGTAAGCATAAATCCAAATCTCATCTCCCGTAATGATGCATTTGAGCTTGCCCTGATAGTCTGAAAGCATTGTTTCACACACATCAACGCGACGACCTTTTTCAAGAAATTGAGAGTTTTCGGTACCAAACGAGATTTGACTTTTCGTAGGCCCAAATGGTCTTTCAAAATGGTTTTCACAGATCCTTCTGATATTTCGATCATATCTGTAAGGTGTTTAAAAGTCAACCGACGATTTTTGAGCACTAACTCCTTCACTTTATTGACGTGTTGGTCATCTGTTGACGTCGATGGTCGTCCGGAGCGCTCCAAGTCATCAATATGTTCTTGACCCTCTTTGAAGTCTTTGTACCACTTATAAACATTTTTCTGCGACATGGTCGAATCACCAAATGCCTTCTGCAACATGCTAAACGTTTCCGCAGCCGAAATTTCATTCCGCAAACAAAATTTGATGGCACTTCTCTGCTCAATCAAATCAGACATTGTAAAAATCGAAAAATGCACTCTTGGTCGGTTGGTAAACACAAGCGTAAATATATTACTGATAATGACATTCACATGAAAGTTGGCCCAAATGTTATTAACAGTGCTGCCAACTCATGAAAAAAATAACTAGAGCGAAATTTTAATCCCGCGAAGTTTGACAAATAAATTCACCTTACTTTTTGCCTACAGTAGTAAAATGAAGAAAAAGTTTTCTCTAATAGCGGTCGTCCCTCGGCAGGCAATGGCAAACCTCCGAGTGTATTTCTGCCATGAAAAGGCTCCTCATAAAAAATATTTGCCGCTCGGAGTCGGCTTAAAACTGTAGGTCCCTCCATTTGCAGGACAAAATCAAGACGCACGCCACAAATAGGAGGAAGAGCTCGGCCAAACACCCACAAAGGGTGTACGTGTCAATTATATATATATATATTGGGCCGGGTCGATTTGTGGGGAGGCAAAAAAATCGCCCATTGCTCTATGAAAATCATATTCTAGGTCTCAAAATAAGAAACTTTGCCGAAGGAACCATACCTCTAAAACGAATTCTGATGTCCCCCAATTTGGGTCGAACTTTTTAGTTTCTTTTCTCATTTAAAGGCCAAAAATGGTGATATTTTGAAATGATTGTGTGGGGAACCCCCCAGAGGAGTTCCAGGGGGTGTGCCACTGGAATGGGTGGATCGGCCGTCCAAAGTTAGTGGGGGTCGGTCATACATTTGGACTCGAATGGAGCAATCTAAATGGGTCAAAGTGGGATTTTTCGTTCGACCCAAATTGAGGGACATCAGAATTCGTTTTAACCCTTCATTAGGCACGTGGTCTACAATGGTAGACCACGTCTTTTCAAAGTCGTGCAACTCCTTAAATTTGTCTCTTAAATTACCTAAGCTTTTTAATAGCTGTTTATAATTAATCTCTTTATCCAATTAGTGCATTCAGTGCGGGTTTGACGTACAGTTGTAAATTTTATCAAGGTCTGAACAGTGCTGGTCTACATATGTAGACCACGTGACTAACGACGTTACTTTTTCTTGCGGCAATATTACTTGATATATTAAATATTTGAATTAAGTTCAGTTAAGTTTTGCTTATATTTTTTTACAAGAGTGTGCTAATTTAATTAGTTTCAGATAATATTATGTCTGATTCAAAAAAAAAAACGATTGGAAAGCAGCAAAAATCCGCTCTCCGAACTATCAAGTAGTGAAGAAAGTGCTATGGATGCTAAAGAAAAAGCTTACATATTTGGGAACTGTGAGAAAAAATAAACGCGAAGTTCCCAAAGAATTCTTTCCCAGGAAGAATCGTAAAGAAAAGTCAAGTATTTTTGGTTTCCAAGAAAATTGTATACTAGTGTCGTACTGCCCAATAAAACCGGTCAGTGATCCTGATATCATCTATGCACCATGATAACGCAATAGATGAGCAAACAAATGATGAAAAAAACCAAGTGATTTTCTTGAAAAATGCGCTTGGGAGCTCATTCGACCACAAATTGAAGTTAGATCAAAGAATCCTCGACTACCCATGGAAATGAGGCAGCGAGCCCACAACCTTCTTGGCATCTTAAGCATTGCACCACAACCCACTCAATCACCAAGTAACTATGTCGGACGTTGTCATATATGCCCTCGCAATATGAACAAATCATCCCGAAAGTCGTGTACTAAATGCGGCAGATTTCCTTGCAAAAATCATATGAGGGAAAGTTGCACGGAATGTCTCAGTGAGGAAATATAAGCAGTTTTCAGAAACCATAACATATAAGTTTTGTACTGAACTTTTATTTTTTTATTTAAAGAATTGAATTTTACATATTTTTATTTTAAGTTTTACGAATAATAAAAACTCTTTTGTAAATCGTCCATTAGTTATAAGAAAAAACTTTTATGAATTGCAATAAATGTTAAAAAACACATACATTCACGTTTTTATTGAATTTACAGAAGATACACAAATATTTTAGTGAAAATATTAGTTTATATTCCTCACATTAAATCACAGAATATACTTATGAAGTATTATTGAGAAACTCAAATGAATAACACTTTTAGTCATAATAATATATTAAAATGGTCTACGATTGTAGACCACGTGCCTAACCACGTTACAAAAATCCACGTGCCTAACGAAGGGTTAAAGGTATGGTTCCTTCGGCAAAGTTTCTTATTTTGATCCCTAGAATACGATTTTCACAGAGCAATGGGCGATTTTTAAATCGACCCGCCCTAATATATATACATATATAATTAGGGAGTCTGAAATATATATTTTTGGAGTTGAAATTGCGGACAAAAGACAACCGCTCGCATTTTGGGCCAATCTGTAAAGAAATTGTATCGACTGGTAAGTAGATTCTAGACCTTTCCGCCATCCATTTCACCCTATAATGACGCCAGGCTTTTTGCCTGGAATTACATAGTCTGACATCTCGTTTGAATCCAAAATGTTGCTGTGACCAGAAGGGCTCTGTGAGAAATTTCCTGACATCCTCAGTCTAAGAGCAGGTCTTTAGGCTAAGTATCTTACTACTACCCCCCTAACTACTCCTACCTTTTTACTCTACAGGATTAAAATTCCTACGCGCTCATGCATTGCTGATGTTGCCACGTTTGATCACTAAAAATAGTTTCAATAGGACACAAATTTTTTGCCAAGCCATTTTCGCAGAAAGAATTTAATTTACGCCAACTGTCGTAAAATCGCTCCCACTCGCATGCAACATTTGACTAACTCTTGCATTTGGCACCCACATCACAACGTTCGTGTGTATGTTTGTATGTTGAATGCATTCAAGAATGAAAGCAGTGAATTACGAACAGCAGAGGGCGCGAGTATGCTTTCCCCTGCTCGGCGTTGCATGCTGTTCATATATCCGAAGTCAAGTGTTGTTGCTAACACTTTGTGACATGACAGTTTCACACTTTGCTGCTGCCACTGTCATCACTTTACGACTTTGAAGTTGCACAAACGCCATGTGCCACATACCAACAACTCGCCAATATTGCGCTATCCTGTTGTTGCAGCCGCTGCCATCCGCAACAACACCAAAGTGCAAAGTGCAAAGGATAACAAGGATGTGTCGACACCGAATATGTACTTTCCGACGCAACACACGCCATACATGCATACGTGCACTTTGTGTGTGTGTGGGTGGGTGGCAGGAAAGGTCGCACTCTCCCCGCTGTGTGGATTGAAGTGAGAAATTGGTTTAAGTGTTTGCGAAATTGGCAGCAAAATGGCTTTTTCAATTTTATATTTAACGTTTATATTTGAGTGGCAGTGCACTTCAAAGCAGTCCCTCGATATTGACAACAACAAACAAACCAACAACACCGTGCGCTTTAACAACTCGATTTGATACATGTAGCTGTGCATGTATGTATGTGTGTGTGAATGTAGACATTTGGTTGCCTACGCTTGGGTGGCAGAGGTCACAGCATTGGCTTGTTGTACTGGCATGCCGTGTCGTTGCAGCCACCCGAGGCTCCGCGGAAATCGCTACAATTTGGGCAGTCAACAGTCAACAAGTGGCAACAAGTATCGGCCGCTTACTGTTTGCCAAGTCAAATTGATTTCTTTTTTTCTTCTCAATATGGAATTTCTGTAGTTTGTTAGCAGCGCAACTATCAGTTACCCATTCTGGTTAGATTGAGAAGTTTCCGATGTGGAGAGAAAATAGATTTTTATTGACATTGTTGTTAGCGGCAGTAAGTGGTATTGATAGTTTGCCCAAAGGCAAGATGCAGCGGAACGCGAATTACAAAGCAAGGAAAAACTCTAAAATTTAATATCATTTTTTACAGAAAAAAAATAGAATTTAATATAGATATCATATCTATTACATTTTTTCCTCCGAAAAGTATCAGGCATGCAGGTAGTTGAAATGGTTGAAGTACCACTTTGGCACTCCCCAAGTAGCACTGAAGCGCCATTTTGAACCATTTTAAGACCTTCAACGAGCAGCTATCTACAACCAACCAGAGCTATTGATGTAATGGAGGAGTTTGATGGATGATGAAGAAAGGGGCCGTCAGTGACCTTAAACGACTTGCTGCCAAACCGGGACATTTACAGAGAAAGTGATCAACAGTCTTTTTCTCTGAAAGGGCCCCACAGCCTTTGCCATGGGACTAAAACGTAAACCTAGTTTTCCTGCTTGTGTGCCGATCGTCCAATGACCGGTACACACAGCTACTACTTTGGAAATTGAATGGCGAGGAGTCCTCAGAACTAGAAAAGTAGTAATAAATCTGTTTATTTACTTAAAAGTATCCCGCGTTTGATTGCTTCCTTTTTTATTTTTTTTCCACATATTTTTCGATACGCCGAGTAGGTTTGTCTGTGAGTGCTATTGGTTGCCCCGAGTTCCTGATCTGCTATGGGCATGAAATATAAAATTTAAGTAAAGGGTCTTCAAAAGTGACACCTATATGTCAGTAGTGAATAATTCCTGGACGGTACCGGTTTTTATGTCATCTTTGACATCGGTCAAGTAAGGCAAATGCACAATTTTATATGATGGACCAACGCGCTCAAATGATTGAAACTTATTATGAAAATCGTAGATCTTTAAGAACGACTTACCGCAAAATTCGTGATTATTTTGGTGGAAATAATCATCCAAATGACTCGACGATTCAAAGGGTGGTAAGAAAATTAAAAAAAAAAATAGTAGTGGCGGGCATAGAAAAAGATTTGGTGACCGAAAAACTGGGCATTCTCAAAAATTAGGCATTCGTGAATCGAGTGTTCGAGTTATTGGCGAATTTTACCTGAAAACGTGCTCATGGTGGACATTTAAATTATGTCATTTTTCACATATAACTATTAAGAACTTTATTTTAAATAAATACTCGTATAGTAAAACCTAAAAGAATCTGAGTTATTTATTTATTATTAATCAAACACACAACCATAAGTTAATATATTTTACAGTGTTTGAGCTTAATTCTAAAAGATTAAAAATAACACTCAAACATTTGAGGTATTTTAGGGAAAAAGATTTGACAAGAGGAAATAGTAGGCTGTAAAAAGAGGAAGTAGGAGGAGAAGAACAAAGAAGCATTAGAAGGGTTTTATTTCTTTATTTTAAAATAACATCTAGGCGGGTCTGGTGAAAGACCCTTTATTATTTCCATAAAAAATAAGCGGCGTAATACTATTATTGTAGGTATCTTCACTTGCAGAACAACATCAGGGCGCAAGATCTCTATAATGGAGCCTTGTAGAGAGTAAAAAAACGCAAGTGAAAGTTCATGTCCTCATTTCATTTAAAGAGAGGCGAAAGTTTTCATCCGTTTGCCTATTCCTAAAGTAAATCGGCATAGGATACTATGAGATCCTTACATTTCAGACCCTTAACATTCTGAGCAATTCTGTGTTAAAAACAATGAGAAACATTTTTGTTGAGCATTTTAAACCTCTAACTCCTCAATTGATGAGCCTTTTTTGTGTCTTAAGCGGAAAGGGGCCAAAAATACTCACAACATAGGGATATATCCAACTAAAGTGTACCACAAAAATCAATTTTTGTTTGTTCTCTCTACCAGAATTCATTCTCGGAACGCCTCGACAAGACTTGTCTTTCTTGGTTTCGTTGATCTATTTGATTTCTGACAGGGTAGGTGATTAGCTTGCCGCTATCAGTCCCAAGTAGTGGGAATGCCCACCTGTCGTTGCTTACGAACAACTCCTTCTTAGTGCTTGTAGCGCCATCTGTGTGTCACAGCGGCTGCCCGCTTCTTGCTGGCGCCACTGATGTGTAACTTTTCTATGTTTTTGCTTGTTTTAGCAGCCACAGTGCAAATAATGCGCTGAATATTGTGCGGGAGTAAGGATGGGATGCTTTTTAGAAATAGGAAATGAAGGTAAATTTGGAAAGGTGCGAGGACCGTGCTTTACGTGGGGTTCAAACCCACAACCTCTGGGAAGGCAGGCCATATACATTTACATACATCATATGAAATTCTCTTTCAATTGGGACGGCTTTCATTAAGCGAAAAGCGCAAATTATTAAAATAACCAATGCAGAACTCTATAAAAAAGTATTTGCTGTTAGCTCTCGGTTGACTTTATTTGGATCCATAGTCATAAAAATATCTCCAGCAACGAGGCTGTCGTTGACTTAGCCTAGAAGTGCTCTTTAATGGTCTCAGGCATTGAAATCATACCAGACCTAGTATAATGTAATACGAGTATCTATGAGGCATACTCTCTATGGTGGCCTTTTTCCTGAATAAAATTTCTATTCATAAAAATGACAGATATTCAACATTTTTTACCGAAATGATCACCACCACACGTAAAGTGACGACTCATGGTGTAAGGCAACTGCGCTCCAAGGATGCTTCAATATTCAAGGGGGCTATCCCAAAGCCTTCTGAGTAAACTTGCAGCTTCCAAGAGACCTGAAAGTGACTGGTCTGAGTAACGCACATTACATGTTGTATCCACGTTGCCCCAAAGAATGCTGACCGACAGAGAACGCGAAGCAGGAGACGCCGCCAAATATACTCCAAAATTGAGAAAGCGCAGCGCTGCTGAAATCAGCCCAGCTGAAGACAACTGTTTTAAAAAAAAAAATAAAAAACAGAATACCACTTCTAAACAAAGGTTTATAACTGACTGACCTATTTAAATATTTCTCTACCAAAATACTCCTACGAGAGAAGCAAGTAAAATTGAGGAACTTCTTATAGAACAGATTTATAAAGAATGCAAATTCGAACTTAAATTCGAAGTTACACACTTTCGGCCAGGCTTAATACTAGTTGATTGTACAACCCAGGAAGCTGCCAACTGGTTACGTGAAACGGCGCTAAAACTGTTCAGCTATGAAGATCCAGAGTTAAGCACATGTGACGGGGACAATATACAGGGTGTACACCTAATGACTGTATACCTAGTACGAACAGCAGGTAATAAAAAGCTAGACCTCATCATCATTCAGAACAGGTGTCCTCTATACACACCTGTGAAGAGTACTCAGCAGCAAGGAGCTGAAAGCTGGGAAACTATTAACAATAGACATCGACGACCACTGAATAAAAGCAATCACGATGAGCAACTCTGAGATATGCTATATACAAATTCGGCGCAATTAGCTTCCACTTAAACAAAGGACGTTATAAAACAATTAATAAAGAGCTGTGGCTGAAGCGACATCGGGAATATTGCGGAAGGTTCAGCATAAGAAGGTTCAATCCATCATCAACACTGTGGTCAAAGCACCAGATGATGTAGTAGCAAAAATAGCTGCAGAAGTGGCCAAAAGCAAGGTCACTGTAGCAGGCGTCTTGCTACTATCTCACGAAATTGAGGAAGTCGCCGATATTGACTGCGAGCTCAAAGCTTTGAGACAACTCAGAAGATGAAATCATCAAACATGTGCTGGTATCGAGCCTAGAACGAAATATTAATATAAATATATAAATATATTTTTCCAGAGGAGGAATTAAAGCTCAATAAAGTAGGCAAATACTGAAGCTTATTAAGGAAGTTGGGCTCAGAGAAATACTCTGAATTGGTTGGTGCTAAGTCCTCTCATAATAATAATAATAATCAAAATATACTATTGTATATGTATAGAAAATAATTCATTCGTAAAATCATCCATGAGTGTAAAATCGGTAATGAGTGATTAATTTAGATTTATCGAATGAATGAAAATTGTTGAATTATCGATTAGCTTGCTACTTTTTATTCGATAGTCTCCATCACTATAGCACGCAGAGTTGCCTTAGCCTATCGCGCTGTATCGTACCTGGCGCTGCAGTCTTTGTGATCAGCGGAAGATACCCATCAGCCTTACGGCCCGGGAACGAATGGATGCATGGGACTCCAAGAAGAAATACGTCATCTCTAGCGTAGCGGAACGGAGATGCCAAACCATGCTGCGGTGGCAAAGCCGATGGGAAACTGAAACGAGTGACAGATGGACACCGAAACTTATTCCATCAATAGGCAAATGGGTCCAAAGGAACTTCGGGGAAGTGAACTATTTCTTCCCTCAATTCCTCTCAGGCCATGGGTACTTCCGGAGATACCTATACCGCATAAGCGATCCCAAGTTCATATGCGGCGAAGCGCAGAGTGATGACGCTGAACACACGTTTTTTAGTTGTGACAGATGGCTCGCGGAAAGAAATGCTCTGAGGAAACAGATTGGCGACATCGTGCCGAGCAACATAATCAACAAAATGCTCGAATACGAGGACAGCTGAAACGCAGTAAGGAAATACATCGAGAACGTATTATGAAAAAAAAGATTGACCTCGACTCAGTGCAACAAAGCGCAACTGCACAGATAGAGACACAAGAAGACGAACCTATAGCATGAAAGCTGGCTAAAAATATGATGGACCCAGACGTGGGTGAATAGAATTGGTATTTTATGGATGCCGTTCTGGGCTCTCCCGAAATAATACAGAAACTAGTCCCGTGAAGGAGTCTCCCCAGAAGAGGGGAAGGGATTGCGTAACTCGACGCAGTAGACGACAGTCGATATACGAGGTGTGTTCAAAAAGTATCGCGAATTTTGATTTTTCGAAGGTTATGTATATTCGAATTTCGATTTTTTGGTGGTCATATGTTGGTACTCATGCCGACGGATTCGTCCATTTTGAATGTTCAGTTAATTATTGGAAGCTGCTTTGCTTGCACGTGTTTCGGCTCGTCTTCGATTTTTACCTATTCAAAAAGATGGATCAAAGAACCAGTATCATCAAATTTTGTGTGAAAAACGAAATTAAGTGTGCGGATGTACTCCGAATGTTGACTGTGTCATACAGAGAAGCTACTTTGGACCAAAGCAACGTTGACCGGTGGTACAAAATGTTCTCAGAAGTCTGAGAAGATGTGAATGACGAAAAGCGTGCCGGACGCCCGAGCATTCCAACAACAGACGAAAAAATTGATGAAGTGAAGAAAATGGTATTTGCCAATCGTCGAATCACCGTTAGAGAAGTTGCTGAGGATCTCGTGCCATTCGATTTTTTTCAATGATTTGGGCATGAGATGGGTCGCCGCAAAATTCGTACCAAAACTGCTCAATTTCGACCAAAAGCAGCAACGCATGAACATTGCTAATGTGTTGTGGGACTCTGTCCGCGATCACCCAAATTTGCTCCAGAAGTTCATAACTGGTGACGAATCGTGGGTTTCCGGTTATGCCTTCAATCATCTCAATGGAAGCTGCCGCATGAACCAACACTGAAAAAAGCGCACCAAGTTCGGTGGAATGTAAAAGTTTTCCTTACCGTTTTCTTCGATTACAGGGACGTTGTGCATCATGAGTTCCTGTAACCTGCAAGTTATGCGCAATTTGCTCGAAGCAATCCACCAGAAACGCGCCGATTTGTGGAAGAACAAAAATTGGTTCTTGCATCACCATAACGCCCCTGCTCACACATCGTTGCTTGTGCGCGGCTTTTTGGCCAAAAACAACATACCAATGATGCCACAGCCACCGTGTACCCCAGATTTGGCCTCCTGTGACTTTTTCTTGTTGCCGAAACTGAAGAGACCCATGAAAGGACGACGCTACGCTACGATTGACGAGATAAAGACGGCATCGAAGGAGGAACTGAAAAAGATAAAAAAAAGATTTTTTGAAGTGCTTCGAAGATTGGAAAAACGTTGGCACAAGTGCATAGTATCTCATGGGGATTACTTTGAACGGGACAAAGTAGATATTAATGAATAAATAAATAATTAAAAAAAAAACACAAATTTCACGATACTTTTTGTACACACCTCGTAAGTGCGAAAGCATTTTGAACCCTACCTCACCCACCAAAACAAAAAAAAAATCACTATAATATGAACGAAATAATGGAGCAGCAGGAAAATTAAATATTCAAAGAAAAAATACTTCAACGAAATTAGGATATTGGAACAATTTGAAGTTTTTCGTGACCAAAAAGTAATCTCTCCCTTTTGGTTCGCCCAGGAGATGATATGGTAGGGCAAGTAGGACCATATTTTCGCTGACTTAAGATAAGCCAGCAGCTATTTTGATAGTTGTGAAGGCTTTAAATAAAGGCTGTAAATTATGTTTCTATGTATTTGGTTAGTGGCTTCAGAATTTATCATCACAAAACGTAAAATAAACCCATTTTCAAAAATTGACTGATTTAGGAATAAAATCCTAAGAAACAGGAACTATGCTCCCTCAAACTATAAAATGAATTTTTGTTTTGCATTCATTTAAATCATTATCAAAATAACTCCATTAAAAATTACGTAAAAAAAGATAAGGAAATTAAGCATTTAAATTACCCAACCACTCATTACGAAATTTCTCGTAGGGAAAGGGCCATTGACCAGAAATTACGCAAGCCACTAAATATTCAGGAAAGTCGGAAAAACGATGAAACACGTGCGAGGCGATTACAACATTTTCACACGCTAACAGCAAATAGGAGCATAAATTCAGCAACAACTAACTAAATATGCGAGTGTTTTGGGGGGAACACAGAAAAAGGCCGTAGCTTTGGCAGTAAATACCCATTCGATACCTTCTCGAACGCTGTGCAACAACTCTACTACTTGCGTACGAATTTGTGTTTTAACGGGTGTTTTTTACGAGCTTGAGAACTTAAAATAATACAAAACTGAAATGTTGTTGGAAGGAATTTGTTTTTACTATAATCTGGTGGATAATTTCATGGCATTAATTTTTTGAAGATAATATCCGGTGAATATTCGCCCTGGCTACGAGTTTCGTGGTCCATTCAAACGTTCAATCTTTGAGTACTTTTCCAATAAATCTGAATCATCATCACCATCATCATCTTTTGGCACTACAGCTCTTTGTGAGCTTTGAACTGTCGCAGGTGGGATCTCCATACGTCTTGATCGCTTGCTATTTTTTTTCCAATTTCTTATCCCAAGTTTATTGATGTCTTCTTCTAGTTCGTCTTCTCGATCTTCCTCTAGCGTTGAACGCTCTGACTTCTACAATTTTCTTCTACGCTCTCGTGCCGTCCATTCTTGTTATATGACCCAGCCATCTTAACCGGTGCGCTTTGATGAAACGTCAATTATTTTCGCCATTTATAAGTTGATCCAGCTCGTCGTTCGTCCGCCGTACCCGAATGCGTTGGTGCGTTACACCATTCGGAGTCATTCAGAGGACGTAAGTTCGAATCTCCGTGAAACACCAACATTGAGAAAAAGTTGTTTCTAATAGCGGTCGCCCCTCGGCAGACAATGTCATATCCCGAATGTATTTCTGCCATGAAAAAGATGCTCATAAAAATATCTGCCGTTCGGAGTAACCTTAAAACTGTAGGTCCCTCCATTTGTGGAACAACATCAAAACGCACGCCACTAATAGGATGAGGGGCTCTGCCAAACACCTAACAGAAGTGTACGCGTCAATTATTCATATAATTTATTTTAGCTCGTCGTTTCACCTTACACAACCACAATGTTTTGTACGTTTGATTGTCAAGGCAAAGTATTGACAAAATAGAAAACAAAGAATGAGTTTGCCTTGTTTCATTCTGGGCTGACAGACACATGGACAAGGCGAAAAAAAAACGAATCAGCTGATTTACCCATACCACCTTTAATAGATCCGCCTTGCCATTCGCCGTGATCTTTGATTGCTCCCAAAATTTCTCTGAGTATTTTTCATTAAAAGTTTTGCAGTTTTGCTTTATTTGCTTCAATTAGCGTCTGGGATTCAGATTCGTAACATAAGACTGGTCTAGTGATGGTTTTGTACAGAATCTATTTGCATTGTCTCTTTAGTAGTTTCGATTTGAAGAGTTTCGTTTGTGTCGCGTACGATGTGTTAGCTGCTTGGCTTCTCTCATCGAAGGTGAGGCATGTTAAAATAAATCTAAATAAGCCCAATCGTCAAAAATGTGTCGCAAACGAGCAAACGATGATTATTTCACTTCAATTCGAGCTGTGATTTAAATGCGCATACGCCAAGATCCTTACGTGAAATTTTCCACGTAGTTTCGGCATCTGCTTCAAGACTTCGCTCTATGAACTTCGTGAACAAATTCATTTCTTTTGTAAGTAAATTTCCACAATTTAGAAGCATTGTTCTCGCGGTGAACGATTCCTGATCCAAATCTCACTAAACAGAAATTTCAATACAGTTTACCTTCCTCAGCTCTCAAACCCTAGTTATCAGTATCGTTCATGCAGCTAAAAAACACCCCATACCTGCATACTTAAATATGATGCAGCAATTCAACTATTCACTAGCTGCCAGCCAGTCAACCAACCAGCCAACCAGTCATCCTGCCCGCTCGTGGTATTGATGTATGAACGCCTTGGTCAGTTCACATCTCATTCATTCGTGGCGATAATCATGGCTTACACCCAATCAATGCGCATGCATCTCCCAAGTGAACTCAACTAAACATCCTTGTCTACTCCACTCTTTCATTCGCTCTCTTCTCTGCGCCCCCGCAACATTTAGTTAATTGCATTGCTATGGTAAACTATGCGCACTTATGTATCACACAAGCATGTTCCTGCATGGCAAACATATGAGCAACGGCCGGTCGTGGAAAGTGGCGCATCCCCATTAGGGCAATTACAATTCGTGCGCGACTACGATTCCGGCATCCATCTACCAAAAAATAACAAGTGGATTGTTTGAATGGAGCCATGTGAAATTACATACTCTGCACTAAACAATCCATCGAGTGAAGGGCAAACGCATGTTAGCAATAAATTTTGGCCTAAACCAAAGCGATCAATCGAGAATTTGCTGCACGAAAAAGAGTAAAGAGGCAACTACCTACATACAGGCAAAGAGTCAGGAAATCTCTGTTAAGTGCATGAAAATCGCCACGCTTTGCCACACAAGCCTTCATACATATGTGAATGGCTTCAAAGATTGTGTGCGTATGTGTGAGTGTGTGTATGCAGCGTTGCAAGCTCACATTTAAAAAGCCATAACTCATATATGGCTGGAAAATTGATACGCTGGCCGATAGATACTCGTAATGTGGTAAAGTAAGCTAAACGAGGCTGCAAGGTGCTTTTGGACATGGTGCATAAAGGGTGTTTTGGAAGTAGAGAGAAGTAGAGTGTAAGTAGCCGCAGTTGCTGATAGCATTTGTGTCTAATTCGAAAACCACTGTAAAAATGAAACATCAAATTAGAGCAATAGTTTTTTCTAATAACGAGCACACCACGACAGGCATTGGAAAGTCTCCGTGTGCATTTTTGGCTTGGAACAGCTCGACATAAAAATGCAGATAAAAGGAGCTAAGTTTAGAGAATAGGGCAGATGTGAAATAAGTTGGAACTCTATTCTTTTAATTTTGCATTCGCAACTGTTGAGGCATGAGCTGGTGAGTTATCGTCATGGAAAAAGTCCATTTTTGAGAAATCCATCCACTTCCAAACACAAAGAAATAGACCGGCGTGACTGAAACTTGGTGTGTGCACTTCCAAAAGATGCTACTAACTAAATGTAACCTCGATACGCATCAGTAGTGCCATGTCTCTGATTTGCACGGACTTTTTAAACGACCCTCGTATTATACTAGCGAACCCGGACACGCTCGCTGCGGCTCAATCTGATGAAAAATTAATTGACAGTAAATGAAGGCATTCCAGCACATAGAAGTGGGTGTAGTTGCAACGACATAAAATAGTCCACATAATCTTAGGGAATGCTGTTGGTTAGACAGTCGTACTCGTACATAAATTCGGATCGCTCAGGTAGCGTGAAACCGACTGATGTGGGAGTCATTTGAACGAAATCGGATCACAGCTACAATTTTTATAGGCATCCCGATCACAGCGCCAACTATCCGAAAGTGCTGCGATTTTCTTCAAACTAGCATGAAAGTCAACTTATCCATTGAGTTTGAATTAAGTTGAACGGTAGCCACTTGTAAATACCTTTCTAGTCAGAACCAATGCGCTACTTGACAGTCGGTATGACTTAAAATACGCTCAGGTGGGAAGGGTGTTTTTGCAAACTTTCCGTTGCTTATGAAGGCTATACCTCAAGCAGCCACAGCCTCCAAAAGCTAGCAAGTTCAAAAACCCTAAATTATTTGTACTCGTCAATTCGACAACTGCGACTAACGTACGTGAAATGTGGTTAGTGCTCTAGGGTTAAATTAGTATAATACTTGAGCCCATCATGAAACCCCCAACAGCTTCCTTCAAACCCCTCAAAAGCATGTAAATTCCCTTATCAGGGCTTGTGCGGAGATTCAGCAGTTGTGCTGGAACCACAGCAGATATGTATTTTAAAAATGAGTAAATATTCCCCACTACAGGTGGAGCAAAAGTAACCTTGCGATGTTTTTTGGCTGTAATTTAAAAAAAAAAATTAAAAACTTTGATTTTTCTTGTGGATTATTTTTATTTGGTCTTTTAATTTTTTTTTACATCAAGTCGAGAATATGATGTCATGTAAATGGCCGCCGCCACAGTTGATTACCATTTGAGCCCTTTTTATGGCGTTTTCCATCACTTTGGCGATAGGTCCTCACATTCTTGATGGATATTGTCTTTAAGAGCTCCAAGAGTCTGAGGCTTGTTGACATAAACCCGCGATTTCAAAATGCCGCACAAAAAGAAGTCTGGAGCGGTCAAGTCAGGCGATCTTGCTGGCCAGTGTAAATCGCCAAAACGGGAGATGAGGCGCCCGGGAAATGCATCCTTCAGCATATCGGTTGTGGCACGTGCAGTGTGTGCCGTTGCACCGTCCTGTTGGAACCACATGTTTTCCAATCCTTTTTCCAAACCAGAAGCGTATATTTTGCTTATTTACGTACCCGCTAAGATGGAAATAGGCCTCATCACTCATGAATATTTTTGATGAAAAATTATCTTCCTCTTGGTGGTGATTAAGGATTTCTTGAGCGTATGTTAGACGCGATTGGCGGTCAGCAGCTAACAGCTGATGCATCGTCTGGACTTTGTACGGAAACATCTTCAAATCTTGTACCAAAACTCGCTGTAAAGACCGTCGACTGATATCCATTTGCGTGGCACGTCGTCTGGTCGGCTAAACGTCGCAGTGTTTCACCAGTAGGCGTTGGACGGCGAGGAAATCTGCGACGAAATTCACGTTGTGCCAAAGTCACCGACCGATTATTGGTCAAATAAATAGTCAGCAATATTCCGCGTTCTGGAGCAGTGTAGCGTAACATTGTTTATTAATGTGTATTTCGCATGTGTTTACTACACAAATGTCAACACAGAACTGACATTAGGGGCCAATCGCAAAATTTATAGCATTTTCTGATAGGAGGATTACTTTAGCGCCACCTGTTATTTAACTCAAACTGTTGGGCACTTTCTCTGTAAATGTCCGGGTTTGGCGACTAAGGTCACTGGGTTCGCATTTCTTTAACGGCCTGGGGCACTGCTCCAACCTAAATCTCATCAATCTTCTCCATTACATCAACAGCTCTGGTTGGCTGTAGATATCTGCCCGTTCGAGGTCCTAAAATGGTATCAAGCGCCGTTTTAAACCTACTTGGGGAGTGCCAAACTAGTATTTCCACCATTTCACTTACCTACCTAGCTACCTGAGTTTCTATATCAAATGTTTGGTTGTTTGGTAGTTTTAAAAGACCTACTCTAAGATCTAACAAGCAGTAATAGAGACTACGATGTTCGAGTCGGGAGATGCCATCATTGGTTTATACTAAACTGTGAGAAATCACAGGCATACGTTGGAATAGCTGATAAATATCTTTCATTTCAATCATTCTGATAAAACCATCTTTCAGGAATAAAAGAATCTTGCAGCTCCGTTCATCCAGTTTCCCGATGAGCAGTTCAAGAGCTGCCTGTATTAAAAACCTGCTTGCTTTTCTGCTAATTCGAACTTCAATCCCCTAATCAGTCTATAGAAAAATTAAATAGTTATAGCATCCTATTTCTCGGACTTTAAACGACATAGAAAGCGTTGCACTAAATTCACCTTTTCTTAACTTAAACACCTTATGCAGAAATCTACCTATATTACATACATGTGAACACCATACTCGTATTTGGGATGAGCCATAAGACATTTAAAAGAGGTCAAAAATAGAAAGTAAGAGGTAAGACCCTACTTCACTGGTAGCCATTTCTTACACCTAACTGACCATCTCATTATCAATTTAACTCTGCCACAATCCTAAAGATATCTAATTCGGATAAGATGTCCGTTTTGCCTACATAGCAGCCTTACTATGAAGAAACACAGAAGTAATATTAATCGACTGATCGTGGCTTCTCATAAATAGGAGCAAGTTTGATAAATGATTTCGCTGTAAGACTCTATAGTTACACAACTGGTGATATTGCTCGTCTGATGCGCTGATAGCAAATCCATTTCTGGATGGTACTTTTTATTGTCCTGACTGCCTCCCTTCCTGGACGTACAATTTACGATCATGCAAGAGATCGGTTACGGAAGGGCGCCGTGGGAAAAAGCTGCAGCTATCCGGCAGACGGTCCAACCAAAGTAAGGACCGGTTCCTCTTGCACTCTCCCTTTGAGCAAGCTTTTTAGCTGTCCGGAGGCAGAATTAGCTATTAAAAGCTGAATTGAAAAATAATTACCAATGATAAAAGTATATTTCAATAACTGTGACAAAGAAGGAAGATTTTTTTCGTAAATTATTTCCTCCAAATGTTGACCATTACGTCGGATAAACTTTTGAAATCTGGCCGACGTACCCCATGTCACTCGTTAGAAAAGCGAAGTCATTAACCTCGCAAAACAATATTTTCATTTAGCGCGGAGATGGTGGTACCGCCACAGAAAAAAAATCTATGGGAAAAGATCTGGCGGCCTGGACCAGGATATGTTACCGACAAGGCTTATCAGTTTATTAGGGAAGAAATCATGTAGTATCGCCAAGATCTGTCTAGCCGATAAGAGACACCGTCCACAAAAATTGCTTTCCATCGACGAACAAAAAAGGTTACAATTATTGCACTGACACTAGACAATTTACACCAAACTGTCACTTTAGGACTGTAGAGTAGATGTTGATGTTTTCTGAGGTTAGGCTAGGTTGAAGCGATTGTCCACTGTATGACAAACTCAGGCTCATGGCCCATTGTGATGCCGCATGGGAAACTAGCCTTTATCCCTCCTTAAACCAATGTGTACTGTTCAAAAATTTCGTAAGATCCTTAATTTTGGCAGAGCCGAGATCTTCTCATTCATTATAAAATTGTCCGCAAAATGGCGAGTCTACGTCTAGATAGAGCAGAAGGTGCGAGATCGTCTCTTCCTCATCTAGACAACTTCACCCATTCTCTGAGCGTGCCTACCGATTAGGCAGTGAACCGTAATAACTGAAATCAGTGTGTTAAGACTGTGCTTATCTCTTCATAGTAGAAGTTCCATGCGTTTAGCATTGAGAGTCGGTCATCATTTGCTACTCTTACAATTTCCTCGCGGATACGTAGTTTACATGCTTGCAAGGGTATACCTATATCATTGTCTATGTACTCATAAGTCAATTTGGTACCGATTTTCGCTAGTTCATCGGCTCTGCAGTTCCCCTCAATGTCACAATGGTCAGGAACCCATGTTACCATTAGGTGAAATGGCTCACCCATCTCTTTAAGAGATGGAGGTTGCCAACTGTTTTATGAGGGCCTGGCTATCAGTGAAAATGTAGATATCATCTCCAGGTATCGCATCACACATCGTTGCGAACGTGGAAAGGTCTTAAAATCTTCCTAGGAGTCTTTCTCTCAAACACTCCAAGTGACGTTTCATCGTATTTTGTCATAGTCTAAGCTTTTGTGCCATACGATAGGGCGGGCATGATGTGAGCCTTATAAAGTGTTAGTTTTGTTCGTCGAGAAAGGACTTTACTACCCAATTACCTACTTAGTCCAAAGTAACGCTTGTTGGCACGAGAGATTCTACGTTTACAAAGCTGATATTATTATTGGTGTTAATACTGGTTCCTAGATAAACGAAGTCTCCTATAACAGAGACGTGGATGTCGATACGCGAATGCGCCGACTGTTTGTTTTATGGCAGGCGGTACTTCGTTCACCACCAGACCCATTCGCTTTGCTTCTTTATCCAGTTTGGAATAGGCAGAACTAATAACGCGGTTGTTAAGGCCGAAGATGTCAATATCATCGGGATACGCAAACAATTTTACGCTTCTATAAAAATTGGGACTGAGCGATTAAGTTCTGATTCTCGCACGATCTTTTCCAGCATCAGGTGAAAGAAGTCACACGACAGAGAGTCACCCTGTCTGAAACCTTGTTTGGTATCACGCTTGCCTCACATTCATTCTAGCTGGATAGTTTACTAATTTATCCAACAGATTGTATGTATTGGCTGATATGCAGGAGTCTCAGGTAGAGACCAGCTCTGACTCCATTAACATTTTTAAGCCCTCGGTGTATAGGACAATATTCTCTGTCAGGCTCGCCTCCTAACCAAGTCGAGTACTTTACTATCTAGTGAAAAACTGGCCGCCCTTTGTATAGGCTTTTGAAACTGGCTTGCCTTTTCAGTGCTCACCGGGTAGAGTGTACGACTTGTCTGATGTGGAAACTGCCGACTGTCCAAGAGGAGTTGGACTCTGGTTCAGTTTTCATTAGTGTATCTTGATAGGATAGTGTAGAACAGTCACGGAGTGGGGCTCCCTAGTCCACATTCGTCATGTAACAAGTGTTGGTATTCAACTCATCTTTCATTATATTAAGCCACTACCTATCAGCCAAGATCGTCTCCAAATATAGGTCTGCCCTGACTCCATCAGCCATTACAAGCCTCTAAATGACAGGCGGTGAAAGTTCTTATGCAACGCTTTTGGAGGAGTTCTGGTCGCACCAACTCAAATATTAAATTAACCAAAATATACACCCTTTACTCGTCACACATGCTCACAACTAATTCTCTCAAGTGCCCACAGTATGCTGGGTATGTAGAGGAGTTTTTGCAATACACAAATTATTGCGGAAACCAGTGCCAAGCGTTTTTCCTTTCAATTCAAACTCCACTGCTCGTATATAAATTTAATTTTTTACATGCTTTACATGCTTAAAAGCCAACAACAAATAGACTTGGATTGTAGAAAAATGTGCGCACACATATACAGTAAAAAAAATCCGCAAGCTCCGAGTCTATTATTTGTTGGACACGAGTAAATTGATTGCATCTGCAATTCGAAAAAAAAAAGTTTTAAGCGAAAGAAAAAAATCTAAAAAATAAAAAATTATATGTAATCGTAAATACTCATTGTATAATACTGTACCCACAACAATAACAAATAGTGTATTCATATTTCAGCAAAAAAAAAAAAAAACAAACAAACAATCGCATGGAAATGTTTCAAAGTAAAAAAAATTGTAGAAACAAAAACAAATTAGAAAACTACTTGGTAAGTAATATGAGGAAAATGCCAAAGTAAACTCGTTTTAACGCAAACGAAGGCAGGCTGGGTACTCAAGCAAAAAACGCCAAAACGCTCATAAAGCACTACGAACAACGGCAAATACTCAGCCAATACTCGAAGTGGAACTTTGCCGGGCCAAGCTGCCTGCGCCTTTGCGAGTATGCGCTTACATACACACATCTGCACATACCCGCTGGACCACTTGCATGCTGGCTAATCATAGTTAGGGCATTTCGTGTGCGTTTGTGTGTCTCTTTGGGTTTTGGTCTGCGCGTGGCTTGGCCGTCGACTGGTCGGCTCTACCTCCTCCTTAAAGATTTTCTGCTATTTTGCTTATTCGTTTTTGTTTTACTTTTGTCTTCGTGTGGAGAAGCATTTAGTGTCTTGATCGGTTTATCACCGATTAATTGGAGTTTGATAAATACGCGCACGCCGTGAGTAAATAAATCATAGTAATTTTTTTGCTGTAAACCCGCGTTCACCTCCATCACTCACCCCATGAAGTGGTACTACACTGAATCATATAAAGATTTTTTGGAACTTTGCTAGATGTTGCATTACACACATACATACATACATACACATATACAAAGGGGAATCAGAAATTGTGGTAAAAGGGAACGTATTTTGAGTTATGTGAAACCGAAAAGTTTTAAAGGATGAAATACTGTTATTGTAATGAGGAGTAAATAGCGACATTTGGTTAGTTAATGTAGAAATATTAAATTGGAGTAAAACCCCAATATAACGAAATTGAAGTGGGTTGGACAAATGTTTCGTTAGGTTTAAAGAATACCAAAACTTCGATAAAATGAAAAATGCAATATTTTCGAAAAAGTCTTTATAGGTATAAATTAATATGTTTCCCTTTTATTTTTAGATCAAACAATACACTATTTTGATCTGAATGAATACATTCTGTCAAAAAAGTGCCGGGAATTGTTCAATGAAACGCAAAATAATTGTTTAATCATCAAAATTTATTTTGTCGCCTTCAAAATAGGCTCCATTGGAAGCAATACACATATGCCAACGATTAGTCCAGCCATCAAACCACATTTTAAGCGCGTTTGAAGTGATCTTCTTCAGCTCCTTCAGCGAATTCTCTTTAATGGTCCCTATCGACTCAAAGCGGCGTCCGCGGAGTAGCAAATTTAAGTTTTGGGAAAAAGAAAAAGACACAGGGGGCTAAATCCGATGAATACGGTGGTTGTTCGATGATATTTGTGGAGTTTTTGGTGAAAAAAGTGTTCACAATATGAGCCTTGTGAGTCGGATCATGTTGCAAGACCCATGAATTTTCTTTCCAAAAATTGGGCCGTTTCCTACGTACGCTCTCTCTCAAACATCGCATAACTTCCAAATAATATCCTTTATTTACTATAGAACTAATTGGAATGAATTCCGAGTGCATAACACCATGATAATCAAAGAAAACGAATAGCATGACTTTCAGTTTTGACCGACTTTGACGTGGTTTTTTGAGATTCGGCTCATGTGGTTGCATGTTGACTGGTTTGCATCTCAAACTCATGTACCCACGTCTCATCACCTATTATACTGCGCTCGATAAACGTTGGGTCCGAATTCATTTGCTCAAATACGTCTTCCGCCACCTTTTTCCCATGAATTTTTTGAAAGAATTCGAACTCTCTTGGAACGAGTCGAGCAGCCACGTGTCTCATGCCCAATCGATGGTGTAAAATGTTGCGAACTGATTCGTGAGACACGCTATGGTTACGAGCTACCTCCCTCAAACTTAAATGATAGTTTTCCATTACCATTTCCTTGACTTTGTCGACGTTTTCACCCGCTGAAGACGTTGATGGGCGACCAGATCGGGGAAAATCTTCCAGGACTTCTCGGCCCTCTGCAAAAGTCTTATACCACTCGTAGACCCGTGGTTTTGATAAAGCATACACGCCATGGCCTTTCTGCAACATTTTCAACGATTCGGCACACGATATCCCGTTCAACACACAAAATTTAAGATAAATTCTTTGTTCGATATTTTTATCCATAGTGCAAATCGCAGAGCAAACTTGTTGTTGACTGACTAAATGGCAAAAACAAGCTAATTAACAGATCACGCTCAAACTCTGCAACACTATAGAGGACAGTTGTGCCAAATTCAAACAGAAAGGGCTTGAGTCAAGCCTAAGTCTCACCGCATGGATGCCTAATGGGCAATGCCTGGTTAGGAAGCCGATAACATTTGAGAGCTGCGGCTTTGTTAGCCTCAGAAGTTCCCTCGAGCGCCCCCGATCTACCCGTGGCCGGCGAGGATCTCGCGACTTGCACATCTGCGCACTAAACCAGCACTCGCGGAGTTGATGCGAGGCCCAACTCTCCAGCAGCGGACCACAGATTCCCAAGGGAACCCTAATCCTCTAATTTTACGGTGAAATCGTCTCGTCGGTCCGCCGTCTGGCCAGCTCATCAGTTTAGTAGTTTCCCGCTATGCCACTACACTCGAGGACCCAAATGAGCCTAATATCGAAATATTTGAATGCAATCAAGAAAGAACTCAGGCATTCCCTGACTAATTTCGCGCAAGCCCTAATTGACGTATAGCCCTAATTGCTGCAGAGACCAGAGCCATAATTGCAACTTGGCTGTTGGAGTAAATGCTGACCTTCCTCGCCGTAGTTACAGAAGTAAGCAAACAATCCATTGCTTCTTTGATTGCGGCTACTTCCACTTGGAATACACTGCAGTGTTTCGCTAGCCTGAATTTGCGCTTGATGGAGAGCTCCTCGCAAAATATTCCTCCACCAACCTTTTCGTCCAACTTCGAGTTATAGGTAAACATGTTTGCCACACCTTGACTCTAAATGCGGCACCCTGTGCACTTCTCCTTAAATGAATATGAGTGTGAGAGGTCTATAAATTTAAATTTAAAAGAAAAAATAGGGACGAATAATTCTTGAAATATTCTCTGATTTTAAACCTTAAAATAAAGAAACTAAGCCTGGTGATTAATTCCACTTAAGTAGTTCATATTTAGTTTTCTTTGCCCCATCGATCGACAAGGAAAATGTGACTGGAGCAGAGGCTACATAATTACCACCCCTTGAGTTGTCTGCAGCTGATATTTCAACCACAAAACGCCATGCAGCCGAGCGCCGCACCAAGCCACATGTCCCTCAAGAGCAACCGTTGTTGCCATTGCCGACAGTAGCAACAACAACAAATGTAGCAAATTCACCAGCAACTCATCAGCGCCTGCTACTAGCAGACATCTAAATAAACAAAAGTCGCTGATTTCTTTTCTACTATTTTGCAATTTTTTATACGCAAAAAAACAACCATAAAAAACAACAAACCCCAGAATTGCATGGAAGAATGGCAAAAATCATTTTGAAGTGCAAAAGAAAAAGTGCAAAAATTTCTACAACAAACATACAGAAATTTTATTCAAAAAAGAATGCAAGGATGGGGTGTTCACACACACGTACAAGTCGACGCTTGATGTGCAAAAGTGCATTCGTAGTGCACAGAACGCAGAGTGAAGAGCCCACAATAATCACGTAAAAATAAAAGATAACACAATTTTGCATGTGAATGCTGTTGAAAATGAAAATAAAATAAAATATATAAAAATGCCATTTTAACAAAAATGAAAAGTAAAATGTCTATTAATACAAATTAGCTGTGTTTTCTGGTTTCTTGCACCGAGTGCTGATTTTTATATGTTTTTGGCAAATACTCAAAGGATTTCATAATTAATGTGCAAAAAGGTAGCCGCTGATACTTTTTTAAGTTTTCTTTTGTTTTTGGCAACATGCCACTCAGCATGCCACCCACCGTGCCACAACCGAATACACTTTGAAAGGTTATTTTTTTTCTTTTTTGGCAATTTTTTTCGCTTTCTTTGGAATATGACACAATGCATGGTACCACCACCTGAGAGTGGTGACGTGTGAAGAAAGGTGAGAAAGGGTAATGGCTGCTTATGGAATTTTTAAAGAAGAACTGCAATTCTGAATCAGACTTTGAAATATTCGCTGATATGAAAGCACTGTCTGGCACCAGTAAAAGTTAAAAAATATATGGCATTAATCGGAGCAGATGCTTTGTTAGTATTGATTCACAATCGATCTGCCAAAAATAGCCTGAAAAGATGCCTGATGATTTCTAAACAAAACAAAACGGGTAAATGTTGTGAGACACCTTAGCATTAAAACCCGATTGAAAGTAGAAAGGTTTAGATACTAGGTGATGTCACCAAATAACGAGACTGACGCAGCTACGGCAGAAGCACACATGCGAAAAATACCAGCGACAGCCAGCTGCTAAGTGGGAAAGTTTCTCTATCGAATATATACAAGGGTGGTTCAATAAGTGTCCATATTTGATGACAGAGGACGTTCCTGAGGGAATTTGGTGTTAGCATCATGGGCTATCATCTATCAAACGACGGCAAACAAAATTTAAGACTGATTGACAGGTAAGTTTGGATTTGGCAGCTATTCGAGTAAGACGTGTTTCGTGATTATCGCTAAGATAGAAAAAGAGCAATATCGTTCGGTAGTTCGCTTTTTGTTTTTGGATGAGGAAATATGCGAGGAGATCTGTGGGAACGCTTCGCCGTCTATGACCACAGTTCGATATTATATTAGTTCAACGAATTTAAATGTGGGCGAACATCCGTTTTTGATAAGGAGCAACCAAGACGCCCGGCAAACATGGTTACCGAGGAAATCCTTCAAAAAGTCCACGACAGAATTCTCGCTGATCGACGAACGAAAGTGCGCAAAGTAACAGAGGCTAAAAGTGTGTCGACCGGAATGGCAATATATTTTACATGATAAGTTGGCAATGTAAAAATTGTCGCCCCGATGGGCCGTCACTGTGAAGAACAAGCGGATGCGGCTTCAAAGCAGTGTTTGGAGCAATTTAAGTGAGATCCGAAGAAAATTTTTGCGTCGAGTTATCACCGTTGATGAAACCTGGATTCATTATTACACACCAGAAATTAAGCAACAATCAAAACAATGGACTTCTCCCTGTGAATCTGCTCTAAAGAAAACGAAGGCGTCCCATCGGCCAGAAAGGTCATGGCGACGATTTTCGGGATGCGAACGGCGTCAATCTCATGACTTTTTTAGAAAAAGGAAGAACGATAACTGGACAATACTACAATGAGTTATTGGACCAATTTCACAAAAAATTTAAGGACACACGACCGCATTTGGAGCTGTTCCACCACGATAACGCACCAGCACATTCATTTGGAGTTGTCGCCGCCAAACTGCATGATTTGCGTTATGAATTTCTGCCGCACCCCCCGTATTCAGCCGATCTTGCTCCCTGCGACTTTTTCTTGTTCCCTAACATGAAAAAATGGTTCGCGGGAAAAAAAACCTAGTTCCAACGAGGAAGTTATCCCCGAGACGGGGGCGTATTTTGGAGAGTTCGACAAATCCTTTTTTATGGAGGAGTTAGAAAATAGCCAGGGCGTTGGAGGAAGTGTACCTTTCTAAAAGGGGACTAAGTTGAAAACAAAAAAATTTTTTTCAAAAATTGTGTCTTCATTTTTAAACGGATAATTATTGAAACGCCTTCTACAGTTTGTGTCAGAAAAAAGGAACCGCGATTATTCTTGAAGTATAAAAGATTTATGTTTAAAAGCTTTTCACATGAAAGTATGTACAAAACTAGGAGTCGCAACTACTCAATAAACCGTGTAGTCTCCATCGTTGTCGAGTATAGCCTGGCATCTTCTTCATGCTTTGAAACAGCTTTTCTGCGTAGCTCGTCGGCAAAGAGGACTAGATTTTGCGAATTTGACGCACGAATTGCTTTAAGTCATGGACTGGCCTTCCCGCAAGACTCGTTTTCATAATTTCCCACACATTTTCAATGGGGTTGGCGTCTGACGGCGACTGAGAAGGCCAGTCCATTACTGTGATGCCATTTTCTTGTTTTGTTGTTTCTCAATGTGTTTTTCAGGATATGTTCGTCCCTTCAGTCGTCGTTCGATGGTGTTGATACCCACATCTATTCTCTTTTTAGCGAGAACTGATTGTGTCCTTTCGAATGCGTGCATAAAATTACCGCCTCGAAACGCTTCGCGAACTTCTCACTCATTTTTGTTTGGCTGTGTTTACGGGAACGACACTAACCTGGGTTAGCACTGGCGTCGTAGCCCTTGAGTGGGACTATTATGCAGCAAAAAGCAGAACGAAATATTGGGTAGTCGAAAAAGTCTTTTCGTATTTTGTCAATAGATGTCGTTGGAGTCATCTATCTCCAGTGCTACCAATCACATTGTGCCATATCATATGGTGTTAGAAAGGTGACATTTTAAGCTTCATTTAACCAAAAAAAAATTAGATTCGGAGAAGTTGAAAAAAAGTTATAAAAAAGGAAAGAATGCCACGCAAGCCACCAATGAAATGTGTGAAGTTTACGGAGACGATGCTGTATCAGTTCGTGTAGCACAACAATGGTTCGCTCGCTTCCGTTCTGGAAATTTCGATGTGAAAGATGCACCTCGCTCCGATCGACCTATCGTTGAAAAAGTCGATGAAATTATGGAAGAGATTGGCCAGGACCGTCACATAAGCTGCCATGACATCGCCAAGGCACTAAACATTCATCATCAAACGGTTTTGAACCATTTAAAAAAGGCTGGTTACAAAAAGAAGCTCGATGTTTGGGTACCACATGAATTGTCTGTGAAAAATTTAATAGACCGAATTAACATCTGCGATTCTTTGCTGAAACGAAATGAAATCGAACCATTTCTGAAGCGAATGGTAACAAAAGACGAAAAGTGGATATAATACGACAATAATGTGCGAAAAAGATCATGGTGCAAGGCTGGTGAAGCTCAACAAATGGTAGCAAAGCCAGGTTTGACGCTTCGAAAGGTTATGCTGTGTGTTTGGTGGGATTGGAAAGGAATCATCCACTATGAGCTGCTCCAGCATACTCGAACGATTGATTCTACACTTTACTGTCAACAACTGATAAGACTGAAGCAAGCAATCGAAAACAAACGGCCAGAACTGATCAGCAGAAAGGGAGTCGTTTTCCATCAGGACAACGCTAGGCCACACACATCTTTGATGACTCGGCAAAAACTGGGAGAGTTTGGCTGGGAAGTTTTGATGCATCCACCATATAGCCCTGACCTTGCACCATCGGACTACCATTTGTTTCGGTCAATGCAGAACTCCCTTAATGGAGTAAAGTTGGCTTCAAGAGAAGCCTGTGAAAATTACTTGTCGCAGTTTTTCGCCGAGAAACCACAAAAGTTTTACACTGATAGAATAATGTCTCTAGAAGAAAAATGGCAAAAGATGGACGACCAAAATGGTACATATTTGGTTTAATAAAGTTCATTATAAATATAAAAAAAAATGAGTTGAAGTTTGATTAGAAATACGAAAATACTTTTTCGACTACCCAATATATCTTGACACAGACTGTATAGACTTGCGCATGGTGGAGTTATGTGGAAACTGTCAGGAAACGCATTTGCCGACCAATTTCTTCTTTCCCTTTAAGATTAATTGAAATCGCAACAGTAACGATGCTAAGCATTCTGCAATAACAAAGTGTCCTGCATTTTCTGCCATACAAAGCCCGTGCGACAATTTTTTATATGCAGGAAGATGATGAAATTAAACAAAACGGTTTTTAAAACGCTTCTGGTTGCAAGTTCTTCTATTCATCTCCCAGTTTCTTATGTAAAAGAAAAATTACTTTAACGACATAATTCAAAATGTAATTCATACCAGAAATTACCCATATGACTGCACTTAAAGGCGTTGTTTATAATTTATGAAACTTGTATTAGAAAATTACACTCATAATTGTTAAGTGTCACGTGTCAGCGGCTTTCACATTCGCCAAAACCGACATCCACACCAACATCCCCACAACCACCACCGTCACCAGCTGGCGCGCTATCATCGATGAGGGTGAGGAATTGGTGAAATTTTGCATATCACACACCGGCAATCACACGCCGATTTGCTTGTCGCTCGGTCGGTGAGAGAAAGTTGAAAGTGAGGAAAGCGTTAAAGGAAATTTCGCTTGTGCAAATTTAATTTTGCCACTTTCCGCCAACGCGACCGCCTTCAAGAATTGCCTGGGAGCGCCAGCAAAGTGCGTAAGCGTCTGGTTGGCACGAGCGGACGGACACAGACGCTGCCTAAATTCGAGTAGAATTGGCTTGGCGTCTGGCCGACTGACTGACTGCTACTGTGGCGGGGATTGAGTTGCATACTTTTTGTGCGTCTGCAATTGCGATTGTTTGTCTGACTGTTTTTCTGTCTGCCAATTTACAAGTAGTTGTTCGTGCGGTTGTTATACGACCACCTTCGTCTACTGTCGAAGGTCTGTCGCTGATTGTATTTGGGTTTTAGGTTATTAGGTTAGGTTTCTGTTAAATTTCAAAATACGCAACGTAGTTGGTGCGTGAAAAAAACAGAAAGGAAAAAGAAAAAAATCGCGACCGCTGCGCAAATTTGCGGGTGTGATTCCTGTTGTTGTTTGTTTTTGTAAAAGCGCTTTTTGCAATGGTGTTGCTTTTGTGGGTAGTACGGCCGGATTTTTTCTCTTGTTGCTCCCATCCACATGCAAAAGTGTGTTTTAAATAAATTTAAATAAATTTCTACGCCCTGACACACATTCGAGGGTGTGCATGTATGTGTATGTCTTTAATTACGTGCGTACGATTGACATTTGACAGCTGACAATATTTGCGGTGTATTTATGAATGCCAAATGTGCCATGTCTTCCATTGAATACCTTCGAGTGTTTTCGCGGGCTTTCGCAAATCGTATTTGGAGTTTCGAACAATGCTACGCAATGGCCTGCTTCGAGTGAGGGTGGCATATTTTGAGTCTCCTGTAAAGATTGTATTACATTGCATTACACAAATCAAGCAAATAATTCTGGTTTAGTAATGAATGCGACATTAATGCTGTCATGTAATTGTTGGCATTTCTCACTCGAAATAATCAGCGTGCACTTGACGTTTGTGGGTATTGAGGTGTAAGTGGAGATTTCCAAACACACGAGGTGTGTTAAAAAAATAAGGTGAATTTTCATTTTTCTCAAGAAATATTTATAATATTTATTTATTCACCAATTTCTATTTTATCTCCTTCAAAGTAGTCCCCCTCAGATCAGCGCCCATTTGTATCAGCGCTTTTTCCAATCCTTGAAGCAGTTCTGATATGCACTTTTTGGTATGTTATTGAGCTCTTTCAACGATTCGGTGTGTATCTCCTCAATCGTCGCAAAACGTCGTCCTTTTATGGGTCTTTTCAATCTTGGGAACATGAAAAAGTGGCCAAAATCCGATGAATACAGTGATTGAGGTATTATAACGATGTTGCTTTTGGACAAATAATCTCTAACAAGCAAAGATGAGTGAGCAGGTGCATTATCATGATGCACAAGCCATGCATTTTTTTCCACAATTCCGAGCGTTGTTTGCGTATTTCTTCACGAAAATGGCGCATAACTTCAAGGCAATATTCCTTATTTACCGTAGGACCTTATGGGAAGAACTCCTGATGCACTACGCCATGGTAATCGTAAAAACCTTGTCATTTGATCGAGCTTGGCCTGCTTTTTTTGGTCTTGGCTCTCCTGGACTCTTCTAATGAGACAAATGGGCTTTGGTTTCGATGTTACAAACATATACCCATGATTCGTCACCCATTATGGCCCTTTTAAGCAAATCTGGATTGTAGTTGATGTCATTCAACAATTCCCGAGCGATGCTCATGCGACGTTGTTTTTGTTCCGAAAAGTTGGCATGAGCCAACAGATATGCTGACATGCCGACACCCTCAGCAAATTCTCTAATTGTGATTTGACGATTCTCCATAAAAATTTTCTTCACTTTCTCAACATTTTCATCGGTTGTTGACGTGTTTGGGCGTCGATAACGAACATCGTCGTCACATCTTCTCGACCTTCTGTGAAAAGCTTGTACCACTTGTAAACATTTTTTTTACTCAGAATATTTTCAACTCTCTGTCAACATTTCAAATGTTTTTGAGCACTTAATACCATTTTTTACAGAAAATTTGCTTCAACTCCCTTGATCCATTTTTTTCAATCGCAGAAAATCGCCGAAAACGCAAAACATATATTCAACCTTGTTTTTGCCAGATGGCATTTAACGGACGGATTTTCAATCGTATTCGACCAATTACCCATCCTACTCTGACTTTACCTGCCGCTAGTAATTTGTTAGCTACAGGGATTGGCAACAGTAGGGTTGCTGTTTCGGTTCCGCGATAGACATCTCTAAGAGCATTTCTTTCGAGAATTTTATCCTATAGAACTCCTACAAAGCTCTTGCTGATCTCTCATTGAGATCTCTAATTTCTATATCTGCTTGTGCCGTCAGAGTCTGCACTGAAGCTATCTCCCCTAGCGCCTTTTAGCGCCCATATTGTATCTTCATCGTATGCGTGTCTACTGATTTCGCCAACTGGAAAAGTAGGTCTCCGCTAGCAGTTTTGCGATCTTCGGTTATGGCTTTTCCAACTTGCTTAAGTTGTGGGTCACTCTATATCCACATAAGATCCCCACTGTTGCTCTTTTTTATATATACATTCGAGCGGCGTGGGGGTTTAATATTTGCCTTTATTCTGTGCTTGACAGCCTCCCATCGGGGTTTTTGCTTAACACATAGCCTTTGCTTTACCTTTACCGGTAAGCTGCTGCTTTTTGCTGATTAAATTTTCCGACCCGGGTTGTAATATATGTCCTTCTATCTTGTGTGGTTCTCTGTGAAGCCGCATCTTCGGTTTCTTTTGGAACAGTAATCTTCACTTTGCTTTACAAAATCTGCAGCTCCGTTTTATATCACGCATCGATTGGTGAATAGATCGGCTCTTATCATCCTCTATCATATCGTTAAGCTTCCGTATACTTGCTCCAGAATAACCCAAACGGAGGTTTGGGTTGTTGACTGTAGTTATTCGATTACTGCAAGGTGATTATGTCGGCGAATCTACTGGTTAACAGGACTTTATGTATATGGGGAATTTGTAGATGTTTGGTTTAGTGTACCAAAAAAAAAGAATGAAAAAAGCAAGAAAAGGTCACTTTGGAATTGGGACTTCAATAAATCGACCGTTCTCGCAATCAAATACCTATCAAGGTTGATGTTAAACGTACAAGGACGAAAACAAAATCACTACTAGAGGTCTTAGGAATGGAAACTGTCCAAATAGCGAGAACACAGAGGCCCTTAAGCTCATCTACTCGTGCGACGTTACGAGAAAACGGCATCGATAAGTGGCAAACAAAGTGGAATAGCTCTATAAAGGGGTGTTGAAGACACAAATGCATTCCCATCCTAAAACGTTCGCTAAGGAGGCCATATGGGAAGTGGAATTTTATCTGACCCAGTTTTTTAATTGGATTTGGCTGCTTCAAAGCTTATTTACACACGTTCAACCATGACGACAATCCCTACTGCGATTACTGCGATGAAAACGTTATAGAGGATGTTCACCACATATTCTTCACATGCTCATGCTTCCGTTCTGCCAAAAAAAACTTCATAGAAACTTTGAAGAACCTCCTTCGCCGGAAATATTCGTGTAACATATGCTGCACTTGAAGGAAAAGTTGAATGTGGCTTGCGACTTATTGTTCGACACTATGAAAGAGATGAGGCGTCTGAAAATACTGTGACACAGCAGTATTCGATGTGAAACTATACTGGACGGTTGTCCCACGGCGAGAGGTGATGGAAATCAACAGACTTAGCCTGGTTTCAGGAGGCCACCTGAGGGTAGCACGCTACCACAATTCCTAAAAGTATAAGAAATAAACCTCCTTAGACTGGTATTTAGTTACTTCGAAGATCAAGGTTTAGCATATAAGCTTCTGCCATGGAGTGAAATGCATAGCGGGTTGGATATTGCGACTACAAGTCGCGAGGGGGCCTACAGTAGTGGCCTTTGTTAAATGAGTAGTATCTAAATGTCTACAACAAATTACGGCACATTTCAAGTACAAAAATCTGATTCTAAATTTCGGTTCCTCAACTTAAATGGAAATACTAATAATGCAAATTCAAACAATGGAATCCTATTTCCGGTTGAGGACAGGAGTTATTAAATTGAGATGTTGCCATTTAATCGAAGGCGATAAATAAAAGTTGCACGACTTTAAAATATGTTTAATAAGGTAGATGGACCATCAATGGAATGCTGAATTTACCTAGAAGCCTCCTTTCAAGCAACATAGAATTAACCGAGCCATTGCTTTGGAGATAACCCCCGCGAATAGTCATATAACAATTCGAGCCGTGTTTTCTTAATCAATGCCAGTGCATGCCTAGAATGTAAAGGTAGTAATTTTGGCAAATGGTTTGTCCTTAGGGAATCCACAAAAGGTGGCAATCTCCTAAATATCGAGAAAAAGTAATCATAGTTGCTCTGAATTATATCGGATTTCGTAGCGTGTTTACCGAAAACTTTTATTTAAACAAAAACATTAATTATATCAATAAGTTAATCAATTATACATTCGCCTTTACCATTTACAACCTCTTGCCACCTCTCGACCAATTTGTTGATGCCGTTCCGCCAAAAATCCCCTTGCCTGGTTTCAAAGAAGTTCTTGAGCCAGTTTTTAAGGACCTCTTTGTCATCGAAGGTAAGGCCCTTCATTTGGTTTGACAGGCAACGGAAAATATGGTAATCGATCGGTGCAAGGTCCGTAGAATATGGCGAATGCTGGAGGACTCATTCGAGCTCTTGGAGTGCAGCTTTGACGATTTGTGCAACATGGGGCCTGGCGTCATGACAACGGAGTATGGTTTGGTCATGTCTTTTCAGTCGAATAGCCCCATGCATGCGGTGTAGCTGGGCAATGCCGAGCTCCTTATTGACCGTGGCATTCTTTTCGAGTATTTCCCAGTGCAACATGCCCTCCCACCAAGCACATATCTTGACCTTCTTTTGATAAAGATCCAGCTTGGCTCTCGGCTATGGCGTATCTCCTGGAGCCAACCACTCCTTTCTTTAATTCATATTAATATATTGGCACCATTTCTCATCTCCCGTCACGATTCGGTATAAAAAGCGCTGTTTATGACTGCGTATTGCTCGATTACGGGCGAGATGCTGAGAAGCAATTTGAAGGCGAGTTTCTTTGTTTTTCTTTCTTGAGCTCGTGAGGCACCCAGGCTCCCAATTTTTCGTTAAATCCCATTGAATTAAGGTGATTGAGAATCGTCTTATATTCGCAGTTCATTTTTTCTGCCAATTTGCTACAGGTTGGGCGGGCGTTCTCCTTCAAAAGTGAATTGAGAAGTTCTTCATCGAATTCAGAAGACCTTCCCCTGCGGGACATGTCATTGACGTCAAAGTGGCCATTTTTGAACTTTGCCAAACATTTCTGTGCTGTAGACTCGCCCTTCTCCATGCACGTCGCAAATGTCCCGGACTGCTTCAGCAGCTTTTTGACCTCAATGGGAAGCATGCTCTTCTTTGCTTCGAAAATGTTGATTTTTGCCTCCTGGTTATTTTATTTCCAAGCCTCCAACTAATAAAAAATAAATAACTTAAAAATACTGCTAACATAGTTTTGTAGAGCAGAAAAAGTTCTACCGAATGAATGCTTCCCCTTTGCCGAACAGCAAACAAATCGTTGTAAAATAAAAGAAAATATAACAACACTATGAACTTATCCCCCAACCCAATATATACATAATTCGCGCTTACACCTTTTTTTGAGGTATTTGGCCAAGCTCCTCCTCTGATTTGCGAAGTGCGTTTTAATGCTGTTCCACAAATGGGGGATCCACCGTCTTATGCCGCCTCCGAACGGCAGATGGTTTTTTATGAGGAGCCTTTCATGGGAGAATAAGCTCGGAGGTTTGCCATTGTCTGCAGAGGGGCAACCGCTATTTGAAACACATTTTTCTATCATTGAGTGTTTTATGCCTGGAGTTTCGAACCAGAGTACTACTACACCAAACCATTCGATTAAGTCGGGCGAATGATAATAATGAAAATAAATAAGTAAATAAATAAATAAAAAATGTGCTTCTTTGACATACAAACTTTCCGCTTGGCGAGCAAGGAAGTTGTGAATCGAAAGCGGCAATTCTTTGACTGTTTCGCACGTATTCCATTGATTGTTTTTTTTTCTATTTTTGTTTCAAGTGTTTACTTAACACTTTAATTTCGCCTGCGAACACAATGCGAAAACAATCCAGACCAATTCACTTTATGCGTCTACAAATTTCCCAATTCCTATGACTCAAGTAAGCGCACTTTCTTATTTACGGTATGAAAAATATTTCTCAATTTATCGCACAATTAAAATATTTTTCATATCCTGTGCAACTCATAAATTTTTCACCTTCAACTGCAACTTGGCCAAAACCACCACCTCGGCAGATAATCGTCGCTTCATGCACCACCACTTCGTTCACAATGCCACGTAGACTTTATCCGGTAAAAACAGAAAAATAAAAGGACAAACTGAAACTAAAGGAAAAAGCTGAAAAGGATGAAAATTATGAAATAAGTAGAAATCGGCTCACCATGCATTAAAAGCCTTTTAATTTGCTAAATCGCCTTCGCAGACAAACTACGTCTACTTCATCAACAGCGAAGATGCTGCAGCACGCAAGGATTCTGCCGCTTACAATTGCAAGACTCCATAAGCAATTCCAGTAAGGCATAGCTATCATACAAGTACAAGAATCCCGACTTACTGCCAGACGCCTATGCAAGCCCCACACACATTGGCACAAGTAACAGCACTGCCTGCTACTGTACAGCCTTGTCGAGCGCTCTGGCCTCTGAGCCTTTAGCATATCCTGCCGCCTCACATATTCACGCAAACAACTGCTTGCCATGTACATATACCCAAATCAAATACTTGAGTTGGCGCAGCAATTCCGTTTCGTTTGCACAAATTCGACTGCACAAATTTTTGGCTACCTCAAACTGTTGCGAACTCACACGTATGCATGTATGCGTGTGTATGCTGCCGTTTTCGTCGGTGTTCCCTACTCTGGCACTGACTCAAGTCAAACTGTATGTAGGCAGTAGAGCTTGGGCTTAAAATCCCTTCGATTGCGTTTGGAAGGTAGGCTAATTTTCACTTTGCCAATCTCACTTGCCGCACCTCCTGCTACGCCACTGAGAAGTATAGTATCTCCAGATATATTAATCTGTTGAAATATTTTTGGCCAAAATACGAAATTTGCAAATAGCAAAAGCAAATACACCAAAAAACCTGCGAAATTCGTATAAATGGTGTACTGATTTTATTCTCAGCTGTCAGCAATGCGGTCGGCAAAAAACAAAAAAACGAATTTCTTCCAAAATAACAACCTGGAACTGACGCTTCTTCTTCTACTTCTTCTTTGGTGAACGCCGTTGCTGTTTGTGTAGCTGTTGCCTGCTACTACTTAAAAAGGTGCACTCAAGCAAATGTAATGATTTTTTCCTTTTTATTCCTTCAATTTCGTGTGTTTTTTTACTATTCGGCTGCTTTTTCCACGGCTCCTGCTGCAGCTTCAATAGACGCTGGTGTGGCTGTGTTGGTGGCCGCAAAGTGAAATATGCATTGCTTTGCTAGCTGCACTTGATGAAATGATGTGATTACGTGTGTGCAGCAGTGGTAGTGGTGTTGGTGGTGTAAAACAATGCGAATGAAATTAAAAAATTATATTTTTACCACTTCCTCATTTCGTGCGCTCTCAATGGCATTTGCAGACGTCCATATATCAGCAGCGAAGAGTAGCCCGGAAATTAGAGGAATACTCGTAACTGAGATGTGTGCAATTTTCATAATATCCTTGAGCACCGGGACCACCGGAGTTGGCTGAATTAATTTTAAAACTTATTAAATGCATACCTTAAAATACTTCAAAATTCTGTTTACATACTATCTGCCTCCTGCAAGATGGAGCTTAGTCCGGCAGCAATCAACAACATTTCCTGCCGCAGCCAAGCCAAGCAAAGACCACAATTCAATGAAGACATTTCTATTCATTCATTTAATTTCAACTTTTAATTTGCTTAGCATTTGCACAGTTCCGTTTTTTTTTTCTTATGTTTTTGGTTTTTTGGTTTAATATTTCACTGAATTATTTTAGAATTTTTATTATTACTCATTGGCATCACATTACAGAGACTTGAATGCTCTGCTGTTTCCTTCCTAGCCCATTATTTTATTGTTGGTCAATGGCTTTGCTCATTGACCGCTTTACGCTTGGCCCGTTTCCTATGCGATAGCACTCAGCAAATATTCTTATTTATTTATAGATACACACCTACCTACAATAGGGTTGTTAGTCCCGGGAATACGGGATCTCGAAAATTTCGAGACTAGTTCATATGAAGCTTGGAATACTTATTGTTTTTGTAATTAAATCTTTTTAAAGAAAGTTATGTTAGGATAGGTTAGCCAGGTTGTTTGCCCAAGACAACACACACGCTTGTCCTCAGGCCCATTGTGATACCTGCATTTGATTTTCTTCCCCTAACTAAGTTGCTTAAATGACTTAGATATTTTTAGGAAGATAGCTACTCACTCCAGTGAGACATTTTGCAATTTCCCAGGCCTTCAAAGAAATAATCGCCAAGATAATTGGCACGGCAGGACATTTACAGAGTCGATGTTGTACCGACTCAATTTCTTCTTCATTTCCACGACTCCTGCAAAAGTCATTGTGTGGTACACCCAATAATGCCAATAATGCAGTGACCTGTTTTAACACTTGTGAGGACGCTGGTAGTTGATCTGTTGAATCCGAGCAGACATTTTGTCCTTTTAAGATTCAGTTTTGGCCAGAACGCTTTGGAGAACGCCTGCAGTTAGTAGTCACAGCTCACCTTCAATTGGTTTCCGCGATTACGCTCAGGTCAATCGAAGTGTGTAATTCTTTTTGAGGAATGCTTATGTCCACTACCACTCGCTAAAGATCAAGCTCAGAGCCTTTCCTTGCACACTCATCCGCTATATCATTTCTCCGCTATATCACTCCAAAGTAGCCTAGAACCTTGAGCGAGAGCGATCTCCTACATTCTTTAACACATCTTGGGGCCAGTACTTTGATCCCTGCTTGACTATCAACAGAAATACTATCATCTGATATGACTATAGTCTGACAATCCTTTCGGTCGGGTATTAGTATTTTATATTCTCTTTTCAGATCTATCTTAGGAACCAGATAGTCTGTTTGTTCGAATTGTGTAATAATTTTTGAATTTATAATTTTTTGGAATAAAATCTTTTTATTTACATATTTATAATTTCATTGCGAGGTCCCAAAAATTACGGGATTAGTAAATATGAAGCTCACAACAATTTTATAATATTTTAATTTTTAATTTTTAGAGAACAACCTCTTATTTCGAAATAACGGAGTCCCAAAAATTTGGGGATTTGTTATCAGATAAAACAAATTAAAAATTTGCATTTATTTTTAGCTACATACCTACCCACATTATGGACATTAGTCCCTTGATGGTGAATGTCCAATGAATTCTTTGATACAATGCGGATCTGGGTACTCAGTCATAGCGACATTTCGGAAAACTGAAATGCAGATGAGCTGACCAGACAAAGGACCTGTGAGGTAGTTTCCCCGCGAAATGGGAGGATTGGGATCCCTCGTCCACCTGCAGACCACCACTAAGGGTGGGCTTAACGTCAACTCAGTGAGCGTTAGACAAGCACACAAACTTGTAAGGTCGCTAAATCTTTCTAGTCTGGAGGCGTTCGAGGTTGACAAAATCTCAGTTCTCGAATTTCGTCGGTGTCCTCACTGGATCCTATCCCCGAGGTATGCCCGCTGTGAGACTCAGCATTACTGCGAGTCCTGTTTGCGTCAACTATATGGAGTATGAGGTGGAATCATCTCAGCACCTTCTCCTTAGCTGCTCTGCTCTTGCGTGGCTAAGGTTTAGGCATATAGTGGGCCTTGATATTAAAAACCGGATGAACTTCATTAGCAGCATTAATCCGTAACTCAGTCTTCGTTGGTCATCCACAAATACTCAACTCCGCAATATCTGATTTTATTGAGCAAAAAAATTGGAGGAAATTTTGTTTGAGAAATGAAATTTCTTCTGTAGAAATATTGCAAAAGCTCCTTTATGTCATAAAAAAATCATTCAAGTGCTACAAATTGTGCGAAAATGGTAGAGTAAGCAATGCAGATGAAGCTGACCCTCAGGTGATACGTCAAGTGAATCAAAGATTTTGTGCTTTAAAATTATCGATTGACAATTAGAGATATGGCTGTTACTGTTAGCATTTCTTTTGAATCATGCAAATCTATTTTTTTGTGCTTGAAACAAGTGAAAGCTCATTTGGTGCTAAAACCATTATTGTGTTAGAAATGCAAGAGATGCGGATTCCTCGATAGAATTGTGCAAAAAATTTCGAAGCAACTAAATTCGTTTGACTTAGCACCGTGGGACTTCTGACTATTTCTAAAGGTCAAGAGACTGCTACGGAAACACCTTATCGGCACGATTGAGGAGATAAAAAGCGAGTTCCGGCACGCCTTGAAGTTAATGCCGGATATCGGATTCAAAGACCGTTTCGAGGATTGAAAGCCCGTTGGTATTGTTATAGAGAGGAATTACTTTCAAGGTGATGAAAGGGAAAAAGAATAAATAGCAATTTTTCAGGTTATAAGCAGATGTTCATATATTTTAGTCCCAATGCGATAAATGTTGATAATGATAGGTAGAAGTGCCAGTCGGTCTCTAGACTAACTCACTTAGACCGTGGCCGATCCATTGTTGGTAGTGATAAAGAAATTCAAATTTAAATTATTGTTATTTGTTCCAATCGCGCCGGATTTGGGCGCATAATGCCGAAACAAATGCTTGCCAATTTTGTCTACTTCTCGCATTCGTCTTAATTTGAATCCATGAGAAAAAATTCCTCGTTAAGGCTACGTCGCCAAGATCCTTTAGAGCATTCCCAACGGCGTGTTTCTTTTGGGTTCCAGTCCAGCCCCATTCTAGTTATGCCTGTCGCTGGCTTGCTCAATGTATGGCCAATCCATACCCATTTTCGCTGCCGTACTTCAATGCTTATTGGTTTTTGTTGGATTTAACCAAGGAGTTGGTCGTTTGAAATCCAGTTATCGAGCCACCAGGTATGGAGATACTTTTCGATCTTTTTGATACTTGCAAAGGCTGCCTTTGCTTTGTTTGGTTCCGGCAGCTCACCAATCCAATATGATTTCACGTTTCAAGTCCATACAGTATGTCGGATTTAACAATCGCTGACAGCTTCATGCGAGTTGTCAGCGGTTTGGAAAACCAGATCTTTTTGAGGCTTGCAAAGGTTGCCTTGACGTTTCTCGGTTATGGCATCAACACCGTCTTTTTCTCCACCATCCAATGAGATTTGGCTTCCTAAATAGTTGAAGCTGTTGACGTTTTTAATGGAAAGTCAATTCCATGGTCTTAGTTTTCCCGGCATTGAATCGCAGTCCTAAATTTTTGGCATGCAAGCTTCAGTCATTAAGTTTACTCTGCTTATGTCCGCCATCCCTAGTCAAGGTCGTTTAGATATTCCTTACTGATAGGATTCCAAAGAATTCCCCTGCTTGAGCTGATCGAGCTTGAACGCGTGGTTGTGGGTGAGGTAGGGCTCAAAATGCCTTCAAACTTACAGCGACCGTCGTCGCCTGCGTCGAGTGATGTGGCCACTCTCTGTTTTTCTGGGGAGACACCCTTCTCAAAGCGACATTCTGTATTACTTCAGGAGGGGCCAGAACGGCACCCGTAAAGCGGGCCAATTCTATTCATCTACGTCTGGGTCCACCATATTTGTAGCTAGCCGAGTCCCATAGGTTCAGAAAGGGCACCATCGTGTAGCTCTCGGTATTTGAAGTTCAAATATTAGACTAGAACAAATTTAGGAAATTTTATCTGGGACTCCCCGTCGCTTGAAAGGGATCAAGATACTTTCCGATTTTTTAGACTTCAATAAGTATTTGTAGCCCAAAGAGAAATTTTAAAAAGGAATAGAAAATGCTTTATTCTGCCCGCTGACCACTTGTTCCTAAGTCTAAACGTAAGTAGATACTATTTAATAATTGCATTGATCTATGGGTTACTAGAAATACTTAGTATTGAAATCCTATTTATCATTAATTTTCCGTATATTTTTTAATATTGTAAGTATAGGGTGGGCCATGTAAAATTTGTTTTTTGAATCGGCTATAAAAAAAACTAATCAACTAATCTTCAAACCTTTTTTTTATTTTGAAGATTGAACATTGTCATTTATGAATGAAAACTAATATTGTTCAAAAGGCCATTCGATCAACCCTATTTATAAGCACATTTTCGATTGTGGCTCCAATTTCATGAATGGCAACTTAATTTCGTGTTTTAAAGCATCAAACGTCTCTGGATGGTTCGAATAGCATTTTTCCATAACGGCTCCCCACAAAAAATAGTCCAACGGGCTTAAATCATAGCTCCGAGGCGGCCAATTGATAACGGAATTTCGGCTGATTATTCGGTTTTCAAAAACGGTAGCCAAAAGTTCGAGTATAACTTTGGCAGTGTGACAAGTTGCCGTCGATGTCATCCTCTTCAATGTTTGGAAACAACTCGTTGAGCATGTCACGGTAACGCTCGCCATTTACTGTAACCGCGGCTCCTCGCTCATTCTCGAAAAAAATGGCCCGATGATGCCGCCAGACCAAAAACTGCACCAAACAGTGACTTGTTGTGGATGCATTTGCTTCTCTACACTACCGAGGGGATTTTCTGAGCCCCAAATCCGACAATTTTGCTTATTGACGTAGCCACCGATGTGAAAATCAGAAAAGAAGAAGAAGATTCACCACTTTGGAAATAGGTTTTCAATATTTCCTAATTTTGTTCAAGCGTATAGCGTCCCATTTCGTAAATGTCAAACCTCTAAGTAAATTATGAACACATTTGACATGTCATTTGTGTTACCATTCTCAAAAAAATAGGTGGTTCAAAAAGCCAACGCTAAATGGCCCACCCTGTATAACTCTGTTCAAATGCACTTTGCTTTTTGACAAAAAACTGAAGACTTATTAGATTTCTACTGAATGGAAGAAAAGTTTTTCGGGATCCCGAAATTCAATTAAAATTATGCCGAAATCCCGCGACCAACAATCAAATCCAATATTGACACCCCGGGCCTACGCACTTATTTACAAGTGCAAAGCTCTCTCTTCTCATTACGTCCGTGCGCCTCAGCGACTGCTCAGAATTTCTTTGTTCTACGGGCGAGTGTCTTTTCATTCACTTATTCACATTTATTTCTTCATCGCAACTTGTGGTTTATGCACTTCACCCAGACCACTCGTTAATTTTGTACAATTATGCCTTCTCTGCTGGTCATTCACAAATATGCTGCAAATATCCTTTCATATTATTATTATTATTATTGTTATTGCTGCTATATCAAGAATTTCCTTACCTTGCCATCTTGCATGGCATTTCTTAGCTCAGCTTTGTGCATTTTTGAGCATTAAGTGCTCCTTCGCTCAGTGTTTTAATGCTTGCCTTACATCCTTTCTATCCCTTCCGCTAGTCATCTCAAATCTATGCTTTGCCTTTTGCATCTTATCCGTTATACTGTAAATCAAATATAGGAAATTATTTTCTTCGGAATTAGTTTTGTTTTAAAATAAAATTTTAACTTCTTTCATTTATTCTCCAATGGTAGAGTGGTTGGTTGGTTGGTTCACTGGCCACTACCACTGCCACTGATCCAATACTTGAGAAAAAGGAAGTCTTGTGGTTTTTATGCTCTCGACAAGAATTTCTGCTTTTCTATGGGAAATAATTTAAACTTAATAAACTTGTTATTTTGTGCTTTTTGCAATAGCAATTCTGGTGAATTGGTGTTGGTGGGTTGCATAGTGGTTGGTTGCATAAAATATCACTGAATTTTTATACCCTCGACAATTGAATTATTGCATAACTTTGACCTAAGCTCAATCGATGTTTAAAGTTCTATTTTTTAAATTAAACTAAAGTTTTGGTTTCAATTTATTTCAACAAGTTCTCGAAAATTATATCGAATTAATTTGGGCTTTGGCATCTTGGATCACGCTTGGCAGCATCTTGAGCCATATCGCTGCCATTTTGGCTCAATTCTAGCCTTTGAACTCTTCAATAGTCTTTGAGCTCATTAGCGTAAACTTTACTTTTTAAAAACTCTCTCAAAAAGAAGGTGGGTGTAGTAAAATCCGGAAATCTTGATGGCCAGTTGACACCGCACACGCCAGGAACTTCTTACGCAGAAAATCCATAGTTATGTGCAGTATTGGGACCAGAAGTTGTTCCTACATTCACCGATATCAATCACAAATCACTGTCTGATCACTTTTCAAAAATAATGGCACAATGAACAAATGTTAACCAAAAAATTGGATGTTTGATGAGGTTTGGAACTTATGATATTTCACTACGTGTTTGCTACTTCTCTTCTACTTCTTCTTCTTTATTGGCGCGATAATCACTTACGCGATTTTTGCCGAGTTTAACAAAGCGCGCCAGTCGTTTCTTTCTCGTGCTAACCAGCACCATTTGAACACACCAAATGAAATCAAGTCCTTCCCACCTAATATTTCCAACGCAGAGGAGATCTTCCTCTTCCTCTGCTACCACCAGCTGGTACCGCATCGAATGCTTTCAGAGCCGAATCGTTTTTATCCATTCGGAAACATGACCCAGCCAACCCAGCTTCTGGATCTTTATTCGCTGCGCTATGTCTATGCGGTCGCGGCCTAGCCAACATGCAAAGGTCAAAAAACACTCCAAATTACTCCTCATCGGATATCGTTTTCGTCCAAGCTTCTGCGCCATACGTTAGACGATGACGACTCCTCTGATTCTAATATTATTATTATAATTAGTAAGATAGAATTAACCATGATCATTGGGGTCTCGGTTATAAGATTTTTATGAAAGAATTTGAAAAGCTTTCCCATACATCAGCATTTGGAGAGGCTTAGATGGAGAACATCGTAAACTTTCCGAAAGATTAAGCTCGAACGCAAGAACTGGAGCAGCTCACTGGAAGTTTACCCTCACCTTTTACGGAAGACGAACTTAAAATAGCTGCGTGCATGCTAAAAAAATCATAAGACACCTGAACCTGAGGAAATACCGTCCGAAATACTAAAAACCATCGCGGTCGAGCGACCTCGTGTACTATTAGGCATATAGAACGTCTGTTTGACCGAAGCAGTGTTCCCTGAAAAATTAAAAAAAACTGTTTGCTTATGAGTAAACTTAAAGGATATACCGACTGTCCATCGCGTACCGACCACTTTGCTTACTTGACACAGCGGCAAGCTTTTACAGCGACTTCTGAAGCTTCCCTTGAACGAAGCCATAAACAACGCAGGAGGCCTGTCAGAGAGACAGCATGTATTTAGAGCTAGAAGATCCAGAATTGGTGCCATCGAGGAGGTAGTAAAAAGTGTGGAATTCGCGCACAGAAACGCTTTCAACTGGATACATACAGATAACAAAGCATCTAAGAAAGGTTCCTATACAGATGACATAGTGGCAGTTGCATTTTCGTGGGTGCGAGTCCTACATACCACTGATCTGACGGTAGCTTTGAGATGCATATGGCATTTTTTAAACTCCTTGACGAAAAAAAACAACAACAAAAGTATAAGAGGATTTAGCACTGCGACCCAAAAGATCTAATGTGTCCCTTCATGGCTTCAGAGTATTGCTCTAAGTCCAACTTCCTCAATAAGTCTTAGTTTTTTATTGAGTATTTTCTCCGCTCGTGAACTATGTTTTCCCAGGTGTTTGTGCCGCTAATGCAGGCACGATGCTAGCACATGTTTGGCGGTTTTATCTTTCTACCTACAGGATCTGCAAGTTCCGTTGGAGTATAATCGCAGATTAATAAGATGATGATTCAATTTACAATGTCCCGTTCGAGTTCCTGTGATTATTTTAAATTATTTTTCTTTAATTCCATGAAATCTTTACATCAAGTCGTTGCCGAACAACAAGGCTGCCGGCATTGACAGAATTATCGCCGACTTTTGAAAATGCCAGCCCGTGCAATCTGCCTTTTTTGCCCTCTTATTCAAGCTGTTTGGAATAATGAATAGTTCCCGAAAGAGTACAATGAGAGCATAATCGTTAAGATCCCAAAAAAATGCGATTTGCAGATCTGCAATAATTGGCGTGGTATTTGTGTACTCCCTGCTGTGGCAAAAATCTTAGCAAGAGTGATCCTTGAGCGAGTAAAAAAGGCTTTATGGGATTTCGTATGTCCGAAACAGGCGGTGAGCCAAAAGGCAAGCAACATTTTCCGGCTTTCAATGCTTTGAGCCACCTCTATAACCAAAGCAAAGTTTCCGTGCCTTAAGATGGATATATAAGAACATCTCAACTAAGCTCCCGGAGCTTCTGCCTAGTGAATATCGACGTGTGTGCAACCCGAATGGAAAAGTGATCCTCTCTTCACCAAATTTGTCCGCTTCTGGACGATTACTTCCTTCAGACGACACACTTCGAGGATGATAAATTACAAGTTTTGGCCATCCGAAGCAAAATTGTGAGAGTAACTTCGGCTGCCACGTCATCGGGGCTTCGGCGGCAGAATTCTGCTCGTTCATTTCGCTGGTATTTTTACACTCGTCCAATCAGTCGTGGTTCAAAGGGCTAATATTTTTTTTTGTCAGCAACGGAATTTCAGTTCTATCGTAAACTAATTGCTGCCATAACCCCTGTTACGTCAGCAAATCACATTATTCCTACAGAACCGCTGAGAATCGGTTAGCGGTTTAATGTTAATAGCACCTCTACATTCTGTGCATCGTGACAATTGGTAACAGCACAGGTCCGTAATAAGACTTTTGTCGCAGCAGAGCAGCTCATAGTAAATTATTCCTTGCCAAACCCCCTCCAACAGTCGAATATATAGCCTTCCGAACGTGACTTGCTCTAGTTTGTGCCGGCTCAAAGCGGTGTTCGCCAAGGCTGTACCCTATGCTGTATCATCTGTTTTTGCTGGTTATTGGTGATGTCTTGAAAGCTGCGCTGTAACAGGATCGAAACTGCGGACTGAGATGGGACATGTTTAACTATCTTCAACATCTCGATTATGCTGACGACGCACACAAATTGAACGGTATGGTTAAGTCACTAGAGAAAAATGCTACAACTGCCGGCTTAAAAATGAATTGCAGTAAGACAAAAATTTTAAGTTTGTGTAGCAACCCAACTGCAACCGCAAATATTTCGGAAGCATCAGTAGAATGTGTTAAGCAATTCACATATCTTAGGAGCGAGGTAGCAGATTTTGGGGGTACGGGTGAGGATGTCAAATCTCGCATTAGTAAAGCCTTTGGTATGCTGTCTTCTGTGTGGCGCAATAAGAACATCAGCGTTCTCACGAATATGAAAATTTTCAACTTAATCGCAGTCTCGGTTCTATTTATGCTTGCTGTACATGGAAAGGGACCAAATCTATCATTACGAACCTTCAGATTTTTATTAATCGCTGCCTCAGGGATATCTTCCGCATTTTTTGGCCTAAAACAATTTCGAACTCAGATCTACTGAGAGAGACACAAATGGAGTCAGTCGAAATGCTCATAAATCACCAAAAATGGAAATGGATTGGGTACACTCTAGACAAAAACGATGCACGCATTGCACGAAAGGCATTGGAGTGGATCCCTCTCACGAATGTTGGGCGCAAGTCTGCTAGAACAACGGAAACTTGGAGGCGAACAGTTGAAAGGGAAGATGGAAGCATCGGAAAGAGCTGGAACCAATTGAAGTACAATACATTGCCAAAAATCGCGGAAAATGGTACGCAGGCGTAGTTGATGCCCTATGTTCCACGAGGGATTAAAGAACTGAAGAAGATGAAGAATCTTTAAATCGGTTTAGGCTAAAGTTACAATACTTATCATTGATTTCGATTACGATAAAGCCAGTAGCGTCTTTGTATTTTCTATGTGCTCTGAATAAGTAGTAGAAGAAGTTACCTTTTCCCAGACCCTGTCTAATTTATCTGCTATATCGCTTCTAATAATTTCTTTGTGCCCTGGAATACATAGGATACGTAAGTGGTTGCTCTGGGCTAAGAAATTCAGCTTAGGAAGACATCAAGACTCCCACCTAAAAAGACTTGAGAGACTTGATTACTGCCTGCCTATTAATAGGGATTGCTATGCTCCGGTTGTTGTTCTTGCGTTGAAGGCTAAAATGAGCGCATATCTTTCTATTGCGTACGCCACTGATTTTAAAAAAAGTAAAATTTTTATTCCAAGGCCAGTAACATTTTTCACACCTTCGGTTATTGGACAAGAAAACAGACCTAATTTTCATTTTGTTTCTAATCTTCGTGAAATTATTCATATTTTTTTGTATCAAGAAATTAAAACTCTGCTTATGAAGATCGACGAAGCAAGTTGGGCATGAACTACTTAATAAAATGGATTTACATTTTCCTTTGTTTTAGTTTTTGTTTGATTAGCACAAACATAGGCATCCAGAGCACAAAGTAGCATCGGATCACGTGAAGTTTGGTGGCCTCCACTACTGTCGTCTGCGTGTAAAAATGTAATTAAATTTGATTTTCACTGACAACGCAAATCAGTAATCTGGCATAACAACTACGCAACGCAAAAGCGAACACTTAGCAAAAACTCATCCTGAACCATCAAATCATTTGCTTCACGCCACCTATGCAAACTCACAGCAATCAAGTGGTGTCATTGCATGACTCAACAAAAAGCAAGAAACAAATGCAATGTGTGGAAAGTCGAAAAGAGCGTTGAGAGTTGAAGGCATTTTTTGCACCTCACCTGTGTGGTGTGGGGGCTGCGCAAGGCAGAAATTAAGAAAAACTTCTTCATGCCCGAATTGACTTGGCTCATACACATTTACACGCACACACACATATTCATATGTACCTGCACACATACACACATATATACAAGTAAATGCATGTGTATTGCTAGAAATTAAATTAAATTGAGAATTGTGCGCGCCATGAATTGCGGAAGGAAGCTGTCGAACATGTTGCCGAAGTTGGAGTGGAGCGGCAGTTTTTTTGCTTGCGTGTATTTGTGTCCTACGCTGCCTCACATTATACAGATATGTATGGTAAATACTATGCCTGCTAAACTTTTTCCACATTTTTCTTGCCACTCACACTTTAGCCTGGCCACAGACGCCTAATGAATTCCCATTAAAAGCGAATTATCTGTTGAGTCAAAGTGAGGAGGGGAGAAAAAAAATAAAAATTCGCAAATCAGTAGCTGGCACAGGACATGCGCCTCATTCCACTTCTCTCTCAGCTATAGTATTTGCTCGCCAACGACACGCATCTCTAAGGAATTTTGTAAATTCATTTCGATTGCATGTTAATTTATTTCTTTTCCATTTTTTTTTTTTTTGTTTTTTCTGCAACTTCCTGAAACAAAATGGCAGCGAGGGGAGTGGGAGTAGAAAACTCGAATAGTAGCAAATTCATTTCCATCAATTCGTTGCACTAGAAATGGGAAATACTTAATTTAAATTCGATTTTCGCATATAATCGTCATCCTTTGCAACAACAACTATAACAGAAACAACAACATTGTGGGGGAAAAATCTACTCATTGCTTTCACTGAGGGACAGGATAAAAGTTTTAATACTTTTGGCATCATCGATGGATCCCTACAAGCCGAGTGAACTTCATCAAGCTTACCAAAGCATTCAGCGTTGGGTTTGAGCATCAGATGAGCCTTCATATTGACGTCATACTGTTGCTTTGGCGCAAGCAGTGCCTCTATCAAACGTGACGCGGTAAGCGCCAAGAAAGTTATCTCCTAGGAGATTTCGCATTATTTCTCTATTGAGTGAAACTTCATTAACTGACTGGCTGACTGGTTGGCTGTCTCAATTGCTTTGGTAACTTTGATTGAAGACTGACTTTGTAAGTAAGCATTTCATACTGGGAAAGGATTTGTGTGCTCTGTATGGGAGTATTGCAATCGCTAACTCATTTAATATTGTAAAGTAACTGAAATTTATTGGCGCTTGCAGGAAATTTGTATATTGCATGCAAATTGAAGGAACAGCGAAAGGAATTACAGAGGAGGCAATAATGATAGAAGGATCTCAGGATTGTGAAGAAATAATATTTACTATTGGTTATGGGGCAATTAATATAAATACTTTTTATAAGTAATTACTTGCCCTAGCCACTATAAATTTGTGAACCCACGATTTATATTCTTTTACATAGGTACCCCTAACAAAGCGCTCAAGGTGCTAATCAACTTACCTGCTCTAAATCTGGTAGGAAAACACGTGGCCGCCGCTTCAGTGCTCATATATACTTAGTAGTATGGCGCTATGAACGCCCCGGCAGTTCGGACACGCTTCTGTACTACATACTCGACTACTCTTACCCTAAACCCACCTTCGACAGGCTCTTCAAGATCAAGCATCCCATCAAAAATAGCTTGGCAAGCTCAAACAAAGTGGGAAATACATTTTTACACGGATGAATCCAAGCTAGAAAATAAAGTAGGCTATGGAGTTTTTTCAAAAGAATTAGGATTAGAATTATCTGCCCGATCTCCGGACTACTGTAGCGTCTACCAGACAGAAGTCTTAGCCTTAAAGGAGGTAACTGTGCACCTTAACACACACGCCGTAACAAAAATTACGATAAATATCTTCTCGGACAGCATGGCGACCATCCAATCAATGGAGGCAGTTATACTGAGATTAAAGGTTGTTCAGGAATGTTTGGCAGCTCTAGATGATATTGGCATAGTCTTCAAGGTCAGCTTTATATGGATTCCGTGAAGGAAATTGCAAGGCCGATGAGCTATTCAGAAAGGGTACTAACCTTCCACTGCTTGAAATCAGAGACAATATTGAAATTACTATGGCAACTTACAAATTAAGGATTAAAATAATGTTCTTCATGAGGCCAATTGGTCATGGAGAGAAGAAAATACGAGTTTTATAATCAGGCTAACTTGGCCTCAAACAGATAAGAAAATATTAGGAGAATTACGCTATTTCCCTCACTGAATAAGAAATAGTGACTTTTATTGCGATATTGGCATACCGACTCTAACTAAAGTTACGAAGTAGTTTGCCATAGCTCACAAACCATGGCTTAAAAATCCTATGAACGATGCAGCATGCAGCAGACTTCGGCTGAATTTTTCTCAAAGACTTTTTTAACGTACAACGGTAAATAAAAACACAAAAACCCAAGAAAAAAAGTTATATTCGCCGATCAACCGAAATTAAATACAGTTGGCTCGTTGACAAACCCCAGATGTGGCGGAAACTGCATAAGGAGCTGAATAAAAAAGGGCCGACTATGTCATTTGATGTATCACAATTAATACCATAGTCCTTAAACCGGCTATATTTTTTTAATGCTGCGCTGTATAATTTCGGTAGAAATATTTTTACCTCTTCGATTTTTCATTTACGTCTTTTTAATTAAATTTATTACTTTCTTACATAGAAAGAGCCAGTGAGGCGAGATATATAAAATTTTCTCAGCTCGACTCTTTAAAAATATAGAAAAAATTATTATATAGCAACAAACATTGAAGCCAACAAAAATGAGCTAATTTAATGCAGAAGTGCTCATAACATCAACCTCATTCAGTTGGGAGCCACACTAAGTAAAACAATACAATTACGCAGACGACACGCGACTTGCCAAAAAATCAATTGCATGTGGCAAGTCATAAAAAAAGGACATCAGCACTTCAAAAAACACATGTAACCCGCAACTCCTTCATCAGGAGCGAGGGACATACAAAAATATGCATAATTCACAAGTTTTGCTGCGGATAATTCGCACGTTGCGAGCGGCGAAGTAGCAGCTCAGTGTGGGTGCATGGGGTGACTGCTGTATAGCAAAGCAACTGTATCCACACATGTTGCCACACATGGCACATGCTACTTGCTACAAGTACCAGCCATCTACAGCGCTTGTTGCAGATGCCACACAACAAGGATATCCTTTTTACGCGGCGCATTGCGTGTTGCTGCAGCACAATTTTCATGCGAATTTTTTACTTCTGTGGTGCAGCTCAGTATTTTTTTTTTTATATAATTTTTTTTGTTTTGGCCACTCATTAAGTGCACACGTTGCATGCATTAACGACGTAGCGGGGCTGCGTGGCAACAGAGCGTAATAATAATACTAACACTATGCAGCAAAATCACCTGTTTTGCTGGGTATTGGACCAAACAATTTTTTTTTTAAATATTGGGACATAAGTGAAGAAGTAATTTCTCTGGCTTTCAAATTTAGCATCCGAAATATAGATTTGAGCCTTCGAAGATCCATAATATAATTTAATTAATGCCGAAATTCAAAATTGAGGTTTTCTTTATAAATTATTTAAAATTAATTTGAGCAAATAAAAAAGTAAATATAAGGGGTGTTCCACCGATTTCAATAGTATATACATTTTTTTTGCGCAATATTATATTACCGGTGTTATTAGAAGTCAAAAGTCAGATCTGTGAAAAATTAAAAAACTATTTTTTAATTGTTAAGCGAATTGTAAAAAATGGTGTTGTTGTAAAGGTGGTTCCATTGATATACCATTGATATGCAAAATTATTAAAAAAATAAATAAATAAATGGCTTCGTATATAAAAATGTTCAAGAAAAAAAAAAACACTTGAACTGGCAAAAATATCTTATCGCTTCTTTATAAAAAATTAATTTGCCAAAGAAAAAAATTACTACTTAGTAATATTATTGAATACATTATTTATATATAAAAAATCTTAGAAATTACTGTTTTACTAATACCTTTTAAAAAATCTCTAAAGGGCCTCTCCTCATTTGAAATGGGTATGAAATTTTAAAAGCGTGTAAAACTGAAACGAAAAAATATTTTTAATTTTTGTTTTCAGTATTTTATTACCTGATTCATTCTTAAAAGAGCAAAAATTTTTTTGGCCAATTGAGGTTCGTTCAAAAAGTTGTCAGCCTTCAAAACATGGTCTCCCAAAAAAAGGTATGTCGTTGGCGTCACGAATTCCAGGATGTCTGAAATCAAAAAGGCAAAAAGTTTGTTATACAGTATAAATTTTGATATCAACAAATTTTGTGTGAATAACGATGTTTAAAAAATAAAATTTTACAAATGGCGGACGTTCAAAAATGAAAAACCGTTTTTTGATCCTTTTTTTACTTTAAAGGTCCGAAAAAAATCATTTCTTCCCGAACACAACAACGTTTTTTCCCAAACGATTGCAGTTCGGACGTTAACGACATTAATTCTACGACATTTAAATTTTATTTCATAAAAATCGGTTCGGTAGAACCTGCTATATTCTTGTCCTCTGTCCAAGTGAAGACCATTTTTTTGAAGGTTTTTTTTATTTCTTAACAATAGGTCAGAAAATAAAATACTGAAAGCAAAAATAAGAAATCTTTTTTTGTTTCCGTTTCACTCATTTTTAAAGAAACAACCAAAAAATCCACTTTAATGAGAATTGTGAGGGCCTTAAAAAAATTGCTTCGGTCCTATACCCAGCCGAGTGCTGCACAGTGTAATAATCATAATACTTGAGCTGTGAGTTGGTATCCTTTAGTGGCATAATTTAGTATGTTTGCTGAAGTGTTAATTTTAAACGACGTCATCAGCGGTTTCGGTGATGGTGATGGTGACGCTGACGCGTTTTTTCGCGGTTTTCACGATTTGCCAGGTGATTTTTGTACCAACTGAACTTTTTTCTTTTTTTGTTTTTAAATATGCATATTTAATACGTTTCCTTTTTTTCGGTGGTTGCTTAATTTCTGAAAAAGGATATGCGTGTTTTTCGTGCAGCTCGTTATGTGTGCTATGATGTGTGAAATATACATTTCGCTTTTTTTCCGCGTGTTGGGTAAAGTTAATTTTATTATCGCAGAGAGCTTCGAGAACCTTAAAATATGTTTCTTTAGTTCTTTAAAGCTTGGAAATTTTGGCATTTTGCTAAACTAAAGCCATAAATTAGGTATCTGTCTACCAGCAGAGTAGGCGAAAGAAGATCTGATATTTACTATTTTAATAATTTACAGTACAAGGTATAGGGTGGGCCATGTAAAATTTGCTTCTTGAAACGGCTATAAAAAAACACTAATCAATATTTTTTCAAACTTTTTTTTTTTTGTTTTGAAGACTGAACATTGGCATTTATGAAGGAAAAATAATATCGTTCAAATGACTGCCACAACTGGCTTTACAGTAGGCCATTCGATCAACCCAATTTTTAAGCACATTTTCGATTGTTCGGGCTCCAATTTCATGAATGGCAACTTCGATTTCGTTTTTTTAAGCATCAGTCGTCGCTGGATGGTTCGCATAGCATTTGTCCTTAACGGCTCCGCACAAAAATAGTCCAACGGGCTTAAATCACAGCTCCGAGGCGGCCAATTGATATCGGAATTCAAAAACGGTAGCCAAAAGTTCGAGTGTAACTTTGGCAGTGTGACAAGTTGCACCGTCCTGTTGAAACCAAATGTCGGCCGCCATCCTCTTCAATTTTTGGAAACAAAAACTCGTTGAGCATGTCACGGTAACGCTCACCATTTACGGTAACCGCGGAAGAAGAAGAAGACTCACCACTTTGGAAATAGGTTTTCAATATTTCCCAATTTCGTTCAAGCGTATAGTGTCCCATTTCGCAAATGTCAAACCTTTAAGTAAATTATGAACACATTTGACATGTCATTTGTGTTACCCAGCCTGTAGCATATCCGCTCAAGTATTGTAGAACTGAACAGTCGACGATGCCATTAACAACACTGAAAATAGGCGAAAGTGAAATGCCTTAACTTCTCTTCTAACTCTTTTCTAAAGATGTCAGATTAACTAGCTTTAGCCGATAATTATAAGATGGAATAAGGGCCTCAAATCGTAGGGAACGAAATGTCTGTTTAGGAAATATTTTTTCAACGCGCTCACTTCTATTTTTCGAAAGTTGGTCGTAAGGGCTGCAAATAAAACATTTTTTTTTAATTTCAATGACATATGCGACCTCATGCACCATCGACTGAGATTGTTCAAGTCGAGTTGAAGCTTCTGAGCATCCACTGAATTCTTAACAGATGAGAAGATTTTTAAATCATGATTATTCACTTATAAAGGGTGATGAGCTTGGTGGTTCCTTTTCCAATAGGGTTTTTTCGACAGATTACGCGTAACTACTGCCAGACTAAATACATAATTTTGTGCAGTATTCATTAACATTTCATCATGGAATGACTTATGCTTCAACAACTTTTACAAATCGTACAATTGTATTACGAAAATTTACGCTCTGTGAAAAGTTTTCATCGCACGCTCAGTCCAACTTATGGTGTTCAGCGATGAGGCCCATTTTTAGCTTAATGTCTACGTCAGTAAGCAAAATTGACATATTTGGGCGGAGTAGTAACCTGAAGCCATTCAAGAACAGCTTTACATCCATTGAAAACAACCGTTTGGTGCGGACTACGGGCTGGAGGAATCATCGACCACAATATTTTGTGTGAACAAGACGGTGTTACCTGCCTATACACCCCGTGAAACAATGGATTTACTGGGTCGCCGTTTAAACTTCGTTGAGCAATTTTTCTATCGTCTCGGACCAGTGGATTGGCAACCAAGATTTGTATGTTTAAGTGCCAACACCAGCGAAAATACTTGCCAAATCCCGTATTATAACCCCAGTCTATTTCCTTCCATCTTTCACAACCTATTTTTGTTGGATTTGTATGCATGATCGCATTAAGCTTCAACTATTTACTACCTACTATGTTTTAAATATTTCTTTTACCTAATTTTAATTTTTTTATTTTTCTATAAAATTTTTTTTATTCTATCACAAAAACCAAGTAACTCGACGCACCAAACTTTGTACAATTCATAAAAATTTAACAAATTAAAAAAAATTAATTTTAGTACCAAAACGTGTAAGTTTCAAGTGACTCAATGGTGAAATAATCGTTAATTTTTCTTTACAATTTTTTTTGTAATCGAAGTTGACAATTTTCTTCTGTATAAATTAGATATTCGGAAGATTTTTAGGTATATGGAAGAAAATGCTCAACACCTTACCAAAAAAAATTGTCAGCGGCCAACTATAATTTTGAGCCAGGTAAGACTTGCTCTTTGCACTCTGCATATACAAAAATTTTGTAAACGTTGTGAATAAAAACTTGACAATTTTTACGCATTTGTATTTTTTTTTAATTTGTTAAGTTTTAAGAACATTAAAAACAAAAAAATTGTTAAAACTTAGTAATACGCAGCATTCCTAATATTTTGAACGCAGATATATAAATGCGCATAAAATTTTATAAATATATGGATATACAAACCTCAATAACACTCTTTTAGATACAGTTATATTAGTCAGAAAATATAAGTAAATAACTTTGTCCAGCTAGCTCGTTCTGAGCGAATGTAAAAGGCATTTTTGTAAGAGCTTGAGAACATAAAATGAACTTAACAGAAATATTTTCGGAATAAATTTTTTGTGGTATAATCTTAAAGATAATTTCATGACACTTATTTTTGTATTATGATATCTGGCGTGTACTCCCTGCAGCTAAGAGTTGCATGGCCCATTTGATCAGTCCAATTTTTACTACTTTTTTCAGTAAATCTGATCGTATGACGTCAATGAAGTCTTGAATATTGCAATAAATTGATTTTTAAGTGCGCTGTATGGCAAGTTGTCCCGTCGTGTTGGAACTAAATAAATGTCGTCGATATTTAGCGTATTTATCATCATGGCTCGATAGCGCTCGCCATACACCATAACGGCAGCTTCTTCCTCATTTCAAAAGAACTAACTACCGATGATGCCGCCTTCTCGCAAGCAAACTTTTTTTTTAAGTAAAATTCGACAATTTGGAGGCGTTGTTCTGGCGTTAAGCGATTCATGATGACTTGTCAAACTTTCTCAACAGAAATGTCAACACGATTGTCATTCTCAGTTGTCAAACCATAATTATCGATATCGATAGTTCTCATGTAACAAAAACAAATACCCGATACAAAATATGTACCTGTGTATGTAACTGAGCATATTTTCTATAAACGAAACGAAATTCTTTTTCATATCCAGGAAATAAAATTCTTAAAGTCAATGACTTTTAATAAATATTGAAACGAAATGATTTCCATTTTTCTTCAGTTTGATCATCAACAAAACAAAATCATTTTTAAATAAATATTCTATGTAATCATTGGGACACTCCCGATTTTATTAATTTTGTTGGGTACCTTTGGTTCAAACTGACAAATTAGCGGAGGAAATTAAACTTTACATTGTGTCATTGAGTTTGATGTTCACAGACGTACAATTCAGTTCACACAATTTGTATTTGACAGCGGAGAGTGTTTTGATTTTGTTTGTGAAAAATTCGGTGTAAGCAAAGAGGAGATATACTTTACTTTAGGGGAAATTTTAATAGTTTCTAAAAGATACATTTATACATAAAGATGGCGCAAAATTAAGCAAACCATCGGAAAATGTATAATTTTGACAAATGGTTTCAATCATGTTTGGCACTTGTGAACTAAGCAGCTTCTTCTTCTTCTTAATTGGCGCTATAACCGCTTACGCGATTTTGGCCGAGTTTAACAAAGCGCGCCAGTCGTTTCTTTCTCGTGCTAACCGGCGCCAGTTGGACACACCAAGTGAAGCCAAGTCCTTCTCCACCTGATCTTTCCAACGCAGAGGAGGCCGCCCTCTTCCTCTGCTACCACCAGCTGGTACCGCATCGAATACTTTCAAAGCCGGAGCGTTTGTATCCATTCGGACGACATGACCCAGCCAACGTAGCCGCTGGATCTTTATTCGCTGCGCTATGTCTATGTCGTCGTAAAGCTCGTACAGCTCATCGTTCCATCGTCTGCGATATTCGCTGTTGCCAACGTGCAAAGGTCCAAAAATCTTACGCAGAATCTTTCTCTCGAACACTCCAAGCGTCGCTTCATCGGATGTTGTCATCGTCCAAGCTTCTGCGCCATACGTTAGGACGGGCATGATGAGAGTCTTGTAGAGTGTTAGTTTTGTTCGTCGAGAGAGGACTTTACTGCTCAATTGCCTACTTAGTCCAAAGTAGCACTTGTTGGCAAGAGAGATTCTACGTTGGATTTCAAGGCTGACATTGTTATCGGTGTTAATGCTGGTTCCTAAATACACGAAGTCTTTTACAACCTCAAAATTATAACTGTCAACAGTGACGTGGGTGCCGATACGCGAGTGCGCCGACTGTTTGTTTGAAGACAGGAGGTACTTCGTTTTGTCCTCGTTCACCACCAAACCCATTCGCTTTGCCTCTTTATCCAGTTTGGAGAAGGCAGAACTAACAGCGCGGTTGTTAAGGCCGATGATGTCAATATCATCGGCATACGCCAGCAATTGTACGCTCTTATAAAAAATTGTGCCTGAGCGATTAAGTTCTGCGGCTCGCACGATGCTCTCCAACATCAGGTTAAAGAAGTCACACGACAGGGAGTCACCCTGTCTGAAACCTCGTTTGGTATCAAACGGCTCGGAGAGGTCCTTTCCAATTCTGACGGCGCTGTTGGTGTTGAGCAACGTCATCTTACATAGCCGTATTAGTTTTGCGGGGATACCAAATTCAGACATCGCGGCATACAGGTAACTCCTTTCCGTACTGTCGAATGCAGCTTTGAAGTCGACGAAAAGATGGTGTGTGTCGATTCTCCTTTCATGGGTCTTTTCCAAGATTTGGCGTATTGAGAATATTTGGTCGATGGTAGACTTTCCAGGTCTGAAGCCACACTGATAAGGTCCAATCAGTTGGTTGACGGTGGGCTTCAGCCTTTCACACAATACGCTCGCTAGAACCTTATAGGCGATATTTAGAAGACTAATCCCGCGGTAATTGGCACAAATTGCAGGATCGCCCTTCTTATGGATTGGGCAGAGCACACTTAAATTCCAATCGGCAGGCATGCTTTCATCCGACCATATTTTGCATAGGAGCTGATGCATGCACCTTACCAGCTCCTCGCCGCCATGTTTGAATAGCTCAGCCGGCAGTCCGTCGGCGCCCGCGGCTTTGTTGTTCTTTAGCCGCGTTATCGCTATTCTCACCTCGTCATGATCGGGTAGCGGAACGACAATTCCGTCGTCAACGATTGGGGTATCGGGATCTTCACTTTCTCGGTGACGTGCGCAGCTGTCACTGTTTAATAGGTTCGAGAAGTGTTCCCTCCATAATTTAAGATTGCTCTGTACGTCGGTCACCAGTTCGCCGTCTTTGTTCTTACAGGAAAACGCCCCGGTCTTAAAACCTTCTGTAAGCCGCCGAACTTTCTGGTAGAATTTTCGGGCGTTGTTCCTGTTGGCCAGCATCTCAAGCTCTTCGCACTCACGTATTTCGGCCTCTCGTTTCTTCTGTCGGATAATACGTCTCTCTTCCTTTTTCAGCTCTCTGTAGCGATCCCACATGGCTCGCGTTGCGCCCGATCGCAGCGTGGCTCTATAGGCGGCATCCTTTCTTTCTGCGGCAGCATGACATTCCTCGTCGTACCAATTGTTTTTTCGGGCTCGCCGGAATCCGATTTCTTCTTCGGCGGCGGTACGTAGAGAACGAGAAATGTTGCTCCATTGTTCGTGGATGCCGGTTTGTTGGGCAGTACTCTCTGAGAGCAGGAGTGAGAGTCGAGTGGCGAATCTTCTGGCTGTCTGTTGTGATTGCAGCTTTTCGAGGTCGAACATTCTTTGCGTAGGTAGATGCACGTTTTTTGCTGCACAGAGGCGCGTGCGCAGTTTGGCTGCAACAAGGTAGTGATCCGAGTCAATGTTGGGTCCTCGGATCGTACGTACATCTAATACACTAGAAGCGTGTCTTCCATCTATCACAACATGATCGATCTGGTTTCGCGTTTTTCGATCAGGGGACAGCCAGGTAGCTTGGTGTATCTTTTTATGCTGGAATCTGGTGCTGCAGACTACCATGTTTCGGGCCCCGGCGAAGTCGATCAGCCTCTGTCCGTTACCGGATGTTTCGTTGTGTAGGCTGAATTTTCCGACTGTGGGACCAAAAATTCCCTCCTTGCCCACCCTGGCGTTGAAGTCGCCAAGCACGATTTTTATGTCGTGGCGGAGGCAGCGCTCATAGGAACGTTCCAGGCGCTCATAGAAAGAATCTTTGGTCGCATCGTCCTTCTCTTCCGTCGGGGCGTGGGCGCAAATTAGCGATATGTTAAAAAAACGGGCTTTGATGCGGATTGTTGCGAGACGCTCGTCCACCGGAGTGAACGACAGTACTTGGCGACGAAGTCTCTCTCCCACAACAAATCCGACACCGAATTTGCGCTCCTTTACATGGCAGCTGTAGTAGACGTCGCAAGGTCCTATGGTTTTCTTTCCTTGCCCCGTCCATCGCATCTCTTGGATGGCAGTGATGTCAGCCTTTACTCTCACGAGGACATCAACCAGCCGGGCAGAGGCACCCTCCCCATTAAGGGACCGGACATTCCAGGTGCATGCCCTCAAATCATAGTCCTTAGTTCGTTTGCAGGGGTCGTCATCAGTATAGGGAGGTCTCATCCGAGGCTTTTTTAAAGTTTTCATTGGGGGCGATTTTTAAGTGGCGGGTCCCAAACCCAACGCACAACCAGCTATCCTGGAATGTTTCGCCTTCTCACTTTAGCTCACTCCCGAACGGGTGTTCGGAAGCTACCCAGAGGATACGTGGGCTAATCCCGGCCGTTGTGAGCTGCTTGAACCATATGTAGAAGAATCGTCCTGGCCACTCCCAAGTGAATGGCGATCAGTAACTTTCCCCACTTGCGTGGACTTCTACACATGGAACCATCCTCCAGCTAAGCAGCTATAGTAAACTAAAAAAAACAGTGCTCCATTGCTACAGTAACGTTCGAAATAGTGATTTTTATCACTCAGAATCAATTTTTTGTATTTAGTAAAAATTTGTTTAAATAAAGTTTGATGATTAATTTTGCGCCACCTTGTTAACTGAAGTTTCCCAATCAATAAAATTGAGTTTTGCTTCAAGCAAAAAAAGTTCTTCAAAAACAAAATCTAATTATTAATCTTGCGCCACCTTGTATATTAAACTTTGATAATCAATGCAATCGAGTTTTGCTTACAAAGTTATTCAAAAACACCATTTCAGCAAAAATAGGTATTTAAAAACAAAATTGGATGATTAATTTTGTGCCACCTTGTATATTAACTTTTACAATCAATACAATCGAGTTTTGCCTCCAACCTGGACAGAAAAAGCCAACGGTTAACATGCGAATTCTTCAAAATGCCTCTCAAAGGTCGTTTGTGGAAGCTGGCGAATGAAAATCTCAGTTTTTCTCAGATTAAAAACATTTCTTTTATTATATTATATCGTTAACCTTTTTTGCTTTAGCTCAATTGCTACTGCGTTATTCTGCAGCCTATGGCGATCCTCCACTCACTCTTCGCCATAAGGTGTTAGGCGTAATTAAAGGCCCGAAAAAATAATGATTTTCAATAATTTTTGTTTTGCTAGTAAATTTCTTAATTTTACAGAAATAAAAACATAGCATTAATAAATCATGTTTCGTCTTGACTTTAAAAAGTTTTCAAAAAAAATTTTATAATTGTAAAACTTATCTCTGTTTGTTCGGAGCTCGTTTCTCTAGAAGTCTCTTGCGGTGATCATCGCAAGTCCTTGGAGATTCATCTAAAATCAGTCGGACAAGAGAAATTACTTTTATTAATAGATAATCGATTTACTCTTCTCATTAAACAGACCTCACAGGGTTGCAGAGAGAAACTCACGCACATTTATTCTCAATTAATTAAGTACTAAAGTATTAATTGGCTACTAATAACTTCAATTTTTGTGTGGTGAATTTTATAATAATTAAGTCTTAAATTACTGAAATGTTCCTAATTGCGAATTAGCTGCTTCACACAGTCTTCTTAGTCTAACCCTATAGAAAAAGCGCCACGAATGCTTTTGTTGCGCCCATCAGTCACTTGAACGAGTCCCCAAATGGGCCAGTTAGATTCAATAATTTCCATACACGTTCAGTTTGGGCGAGTTATTGATGCCATCTCATTATCGAAGGAGCTGCACTTAATCAAAGTAATTGCAATATATCTACGTAGGTAATAGGAACATGGCACAGTGTTCATCTACTAACCGCACTGACTGTATTAGCCGCCTGGCGCCTTGTGCAAATATGACTTGAACATGACCTGACATCTGCATCGATTACCAAAAACAACAGGTGGTACAATGAGATGCCTACCACCTGAGCTGCATAGAACCACGCAGAAATGGTGCAGTCCCAGGCAAGTGAAATCATTTCCGAAACGATTCACAGGCGACAGGCATGAGTGGGATTAAAACTACAAGCATATACATGAGTGCAACATGCCGAACACATGTTGCAGCATTAAGCGCATGTAGGCTGTGGAGCCCAGTTGGGGCACAAAATGAATAAAACAATAAAAGAGAATTTCAAAAGTAAAGCGCGGCAAAACAAATAAGCACCTTTGACTACTTTGGCACTGCACTCACATTTGACTACCAAAAATCGGCAAATATCAAAGCGACGCTGGCAAATAATAAAAATATAAAATTCTATTAAAGTTCTGTTAATAGAAGTCACTCGTCACTGTCAATGCAGCGCAAATACAAAAGCTTTGCAATCGAAGACGAAGAAGAACAGCGAAGGATCTATTAAGCAAAGCTTTGCCGATTAGAAATCAAAAACCAACAGAAAGAAAGGTAACCGAGAAGTCTAAGATGCAAGCGATATGTGTGTGTGCCGATGTGTGTGTGCAAGTGCACATGATTTTGTATTACGAAACGCTGCCCGCTACCAACGCTCCACCCGCATGCTGCACCACACCCACCCATCATCATCCCCACCATCACCTTTCCTTCCACACCACCATCTCGGCGCAGATGAGCAATTGTCAGTTAATAAAGTCGTGATCGGCGGGCACGCTCCACTCACTTGCTCATACCATACGTTCACTAACTGCACTCTGATACGAGTATGAACGTAGTCGAGTGCACTCGAACGACAGTTGAACTCATTCGTTGCTGAGGTGGACAGTTCTGTATAGAATACGGCAATCAGGAAGCCCTTGTAGTCCTTCCATTTGACCACCTACAAGTTAGACGCCTATTTGATCGCAGGTTGTACACACTGCTGTACACATTTATTGTTGTTGTTGGCTATGCAAGACTGGTCAATTAAATTTCATGCCAATAAATTGTTTACAGTAAGTCGCTTAATCTGTGTTAGGCAGCGCCAGAGTATCTTTCCTTTTCTATGATTTTCTTCATTGTTGATATTGGCTTAGGTAAGAGTAGCTGTTATTGTTAGGGGATAGTCTATTCGCTTGATTTTTGCATCATTATGTTGCACTGCTTTGGTTTTGTATTTTGTTGCTCTCGTATCATCGCGCTGGTCATGTGTCATAAACAAGTTGAGCGGCGCCGGTGAACACTGATTTCGATGAGTGCAACCCACTATTGATGTTTAGCCCTTAATGCATTTTTACTAATATTTGTGTTGTTGGGAATCGTATGCCATTCAGTGATTTTGCAGTAGGAAGTGATTTTCATAAGCTGGCCAGTGGCTGCGTGGAAAGGCGCGAGTTTGAAATGTGTAAAAATGTGCCAATGACAACGAATGCATTATTTATTTCCAAATCAGGAAGGAGAAATATTCACCATCAATGGTAGTCGGTAGAAGCCGAAGACCGAAGCTAACCAATTTTCTGTGCCCACAGCTCGACAATATTGATATGTCCGTGATCCTAAGAAGACGCCGCTTAATGCCATAGGATAGAATAAATGGCTGCCCACGCGATGGGCACCCTTAGACTATGAATCAAAGTTGTTTATTGTGCTGCTATACAGAGGAAAACAGAGGGAGAAAACCCCAAAAAAGGGAAAAAGGAAGAAGCGGCTTTGAATAAGAAGATGACGATCAAACGGTGGCTAATCACTTTTGCATCAATCGCTTCAAGTTACTGCTGAAATTCAATTGACAGGTCCCGAACGTGAAATAAAATGTTCACCGAACTCGCCTCTCAACAAGCCCATTGTTACGCGTGCTGTGTGGCATGTGGCCATGTGTGGCTCCATTCACAGTTACGTTACGATTCGCAGCATCTTTGAAGAAGTGCGGTCCAATGATACCTCCAGCCTATAAACCGCATCAAACTGTGACCTTTTCTGGATACATTGGTAGCTCTTGCAATTCTTCAGGCTGATCTTCACTCCAAAATCGACAATTCTGCTTATTTACGTACCCATTGATCAAAAACTGAGCTTCTTCGCTGAACACAATTTTTGGATCTTAAACTTTCTTAACAGACCACGCATTTTTATAATAAAATTCAATGATTTGCAAGCGTTGTTCGTTTGTAAGACGATTCATGGTTAAATTATAGACCAAACTGAAGATGTTTGACAGTGAAACAAAACACGAAACGTGCGTCAGCTGTTTAAACCAACTGTTAAAAAAGAGAATAGCTAAAAAATCACCCTTTGTTTTACTAATACTCGTAATGATTCTGCCCCAGCGCTGCTCTGAATGTCGTTTTGCACTTACGTTATTTTTATCGCAGCTCAATGTGCAATCAGGTTAGAGGAGGTTGGCCTCTGAAAGTAATCTCTCAAGGGACATGGTAGCATTTTTAGGCAGTTAACACCGCATTTCTCCGAACTTCAAACAGTTCTTTCTATCCGCAAACTGGAGTTTGAGAGTCGTGCTAGGGCAATTTTTTCAAAGTAGGCTGGATTGGAACGAGGGGAAGATCTGTACCGATGCTGTTACCTCTGTCTTCACTGACGGCTCCAAGATGGAATCGGGAGTCAAAGCAGGGGTTTTCTCTAAATCAGCCAATTTGTCTCTCTCCTTTAGACTGCCGAACACTGCTAGTGTTTTACAAGCAGAAGTGTTTGCGATCCTGCAGGCATGCAAAATGCTTAGGGAACGTGGGAGTGAGGGAGATATTAACATTTTCTCTGACAGCCAAGCAGCGATCAAGTCTCTGACGATGCCATGGTGCAGAACCAAACTAGAGTACTCTTTTGAGGAGGAGATCAAATATCTTGGATGTGCAGGTAACATTTCTCTGATCTGGATTCCTGGACATAGGAGCATAGAGGAAAATAAATACTGATGGGCTTGTCAGGAAGGTGACTGAATTGGCCTCAAAGACCTCCTACCCGGTCATCGGCATCCCCCTGACAGTTGTTACAAATTATTTCTCAGGAAAGCGCAGAAAAGATGGAGCTCCATTTCTTCATGTGCTATCGACAGCCCGTCGGCCCCAGTACAATATACGGAGAACTGAGAAAGTCATGAGGACTCCACGCCACTCAATTTCCAAACTCATTGGTCATTGGACGATCGGCATACACGCGGTACAGCTAGGTTTACCATTTAACCCCCATGGCAGAAGCTGTGGGGACCTTCAGAGAAATAGACTGTTGAGCACTTTCTCTGTAAATGGCCGGGCTTGCCAGCTAGACGATTAAGGTCACCGGGTCTTCCTTTCTTCGGTAGCCTGGGAGAGTGCGACAACCTAAATCCCATCAATCTTCCCCATTACATCAAAAGCTCTGGGCGCCAGCAGATATCTGGCCATTAGAGGTCTCAAAATGGTATCAAAAAGGGCGCTTTAGTGCTACTTGGGGAGTACCAGAGTGGTACTTCAACCATTTCACCTACCTACCTACTCGCATAATCATAACCGGGTAACCCCTTCACAATTTTAATTTTCTCGTAACTAACGTCACTGGTTTCCTCTCACCCAAACTTGCGGCTCATTGACTATTCCCAGTCCCTTGGACACAATCGCGCCTTCAAAGATTTTCTACAAGTTGCGAGCCCATGTACTTTATGGTCATGTTGTCGGTAATCACAAATAGCCACAGGTGGTAAGTAAATAAAAGAAAAATCGCTTAGCATCTTAAACGTAAGCAAACAGGAGAAAAATGTCGGCGCCAGTCACATTCGCTCACTGACAACTACTGGCAAGGCAAAGAAATCTCGTCTTCAAAATGTAGAGAGAAAAAATTAACAAATGAAAGAAAAGTACGATTACATTTGTGTTTGTTTGTTTTTTGTTTTTTTGTTCAAAACTCGCATGAAAGACCAATTTCTTTTCATGTAAATTAACGACTTTCAAAAGATTTATGCAGCTCATTCCCAAAGTCTGGGCAAAACTCTTTGGCGCATTTCTTTCTCATCTATCACGCGAGCAAATCGAGAAATTATTAAAAAAAACACACATAAATCAGAGACGTGAGGACCTCGCATTCGCATAAGCTTTGAAGCCTTACACGCCTAACGGTAATGCTATCCCCGAAAGGATCCGCTTTTATTTCGGTTAATTAATTGCTGTGCAAATGTCTCTGGTTGACTGCTGTTGACTGTTGACTGTCGTGAGTTGCAAAAGCGACATTTATGGCCTTACCATCAACAGCACTCACACACACACCATTTACATACATACATATGCCCATCTCAAATGGGGCTGCATGTAACCAAATTTGTTGCCGAAAACAATTGAAGTATCCTTAGAGAATTCTGGGGCCCTTTCGACATGTGTGTGATTTTTTTGTGTTTTTTGCGCTTGGTTTCTCATTTGCAATTTTTTTTTATTTTGTTGACGTCTGCATTTTTTGGCAAATGTGCTGCATGCAACGTAGGAGTGTTGCAAGCACGTCGTCGAGTGCATCCTTGATATTGTTGGGGTCTTCTAAGTGGGTGTGGTAATTTAATAATTGGCAGCGAATTTGATTTGAAATACAAAAGTCGGATGTAAGCGCATATAAATTTGGTTTCGAATGGAGTTTTTAAGAAAGCAGTGAAGCATTTATTGAGGCATAATTTCAGGCGATAGGGAGGTTTATTGATTTTAATTGCAGAAACGATTTTTTTTTTGCTAAGCTAAAAGAAATACTACGACAGTTGACGGTGCTGAGGAAAGTTAGTGATTTTATTTTTCAGCCATAGGTCTTAGGATTATTTACTATGAAGTAAAAAAAAAAACTTGTATAACTACAAACACTGTATAAAATAACTCTAGCTCAGCGGCTTATTAATAAGTTTTGACAATTTAGGTAGGTAGGTAAAATTGTTCAAGTACCACTCTGGTACTCCCCAAATAGCACTAAAGCGCCGTTTTGATACCTCTATGAGTCCTTCAACAGGCAGATATCTACAGCCAACCAGATCTGTTGCTGTAATGGAGAATATTGATGAGATTTAGGTTGGCGCACTGTCCCCGGCTGTCGAAAAAAATAGCGCCCCGTGATCTTAATCGTCTAGCTGCCAATCCTGGACATTTACAGAAAAAGTGGTCTACAGTTTCCTTCTCTGAAAGGTCCCCACAGCTTCTGCAATGGGGATTTAATGGTAAACCTAATTTTTTGTTGGTGTGCCCGTCGTGCAATGACCGGTAAACACAGCTACGAGTTTGAAAATTGAATGGAAGGACTTTCTGAGTCCTCCGTATAGGGCTAAAGGGTTTTCGTTTTCTGCGCTTTCCTGAGAAATAATTTGTAACAACTGTCAGGGGGATGCCGATGACCGGGTAGGAGGTCTCTGAGGGCAATTCAGTCCCCTTCCTGGCAAACTCATCAGTATTGATTTTCCTCTATGCTTCTATGTCCTGAAACCCAGATCAGAGAAATGTTACCTGCACATTCAAGATATTTGATCTCGTCCTCATAAGAGTACTCTAACTTGGTTCTGTCTCGTGACGTCGTCAGGGCCTTGAATGCGGCTTGGCTGTAAAAACAAATGTTAATATCTCGCGCGCTCACACGTTCCCTAAAATGCCTGCAGAATCGCAAATACTTCTGTCTGAAAAGGACTAGCAGTGTGCGGCAGTCTAAAGGATTGGCTGATTTAGAGAAAACCCCTGCTCCGGATCCCGATTCCATCTTTGAACGGTCAGTGAAGATAGAGGTGCAAGCGTCGGTGCAGATTTTCCCCTCGATCCAATCCCGCCTATTTAGAAAGATTGCTCTAGCACGACTCCAGTTTGCAGATAGAGAGATGTGTACGAAGTTGAGAAGAATATGGTGTCACCTGCCCAAAAACGTTACCATGTCGCTTAAGAGATTGACTCAAGGTTATATAAGTAATTTGCTTTTTTGTTATTTCCATTTCCATAAACCCAAAATCACGGTCATGCCGTAGAAAGAAGTGGCCCGATACCAAAAATTTCTGGTCTGTTGTTTCAATATTATTTGATGGCGGAGCAACTTCCATTCACGTCAATGTTTTGCACTTTAATGTTAAGAATTGGAAGAACCCAATTAAATTACATCGATAGATAAACTCGAATGAATTATTGTTTCTGTTATTATTTAATTGTCACTTAGAGGCTTATTACGTAGTTCAGAAACGCATTGAAAAGGGCCAAGCGTCATTTTCAAGTTATGTTTATAATGTATAATTTCTTAAAATTTTGGACTTACACCACTTTCATAATTTACACTAAATGAATTTCGCATATCGTTGAAATTACAACCACCATCTGATGGTTCAGTTTTGACAATATCATAAAAACTACATCGAATAAATTTCAATGCTTAGAAAGATTTTTGTTAAAGAATTGTCATCATCATGGTGGCAATTACAGTTCGGAGTGAGCTCGGTTCTTCTTGGATACCATCAATCCATATTTTTTCTACTGCCCATCACATAAGAGTTAAAGGTCTTTTTCGTTACCCTGTTGTCGTGCATTCTGAGCACATGCCCAAATCATCGTAACCTCTGTGCCTTAGCAATGCGCACATTGTTTTGGCCCATTATCAGTTGTTTGATTTGGTTGTTATATCTATAAGTTCTATAAATCTCATTAGTGTCCTTTACTGGACCAAATATTCAGTATCTCAGTATCAGCGGAAAGAGTTCATAATGTTATTGGTTGTTGTTGTTGCTGTAGCAGCATAAACATTCCTCATACATGTACGGGAAATGTTGCTGGAGTGGCAGTCCTTGGCCGGGTCGTTTCGGTAAACCCGGGTCGTTCTAGATACGTAAAACCCACGGCCATGAGAACGTAATATTGGTGGTCATGGCCTATGCTTCGCAGCCATAAATTGGTGTTGGTCTTATTAGTGTCTTATAGACCTGCAGCTTATACGACCATGAAAGCTGAGATGCGAAAAGTTTAAGATGTGAAAGGTTACTTCTGTTGGCAGTCTGGATTCTATCGCTGACGGAGATTAGGCGATCTACTATGCTGCTAAAGTTTATACTCAGTTATTTGATGGTTTCCATTTATGGAGTTTTATAGGCTATTATTGTAAATTTTAGTACTTATATAACAAAATGCAAGCTTAAAGTTATTAAAAAGTCCGGTTGATTTTTTATAATTTTTCTCCTAGTTGGTTAGGCGCATTTTCTTCATATAAAGACACCACGCAATCGTTTTATGGAGACAATGCGCAACTTAAAAAAAGAAGAAAAATAGTATTCTTCTTCTAATATACTTTATTTAAGACTTCATTTTTTTTTTTAATGATAAAAAATAAAGCTTAAAATATAATAAAAAAATATATAAATTTAATCATTCTACGATTCCGATATCCAATATTCGTACCATCGCTTAGGAAGGCGTCGAGGCGGTGTGATTGCTTGCAACCTTCCATCTATTCCAACTACAGCTGGTCAGCTATCATCCTTTTAATATGTTTAAGCCATTCTTCACGTCTTCTCCGGCCCCATTTACAAATGCCTTGTACTTCACATATTTCCCTTATTTCTTCGTTTAAGAAAAATAGTTAAATTGGTAAAAAATATGGATATGATAACATTTATCCCGCGCTGTAGTCTTAGGCTTGAATTTAAGCAATTAAAAAAATTGGAAAATATTTTACACAAAAATTCTTTCAAATCACTGAAATTTGTGCACCTACTCGCAATACACTTCCGTTGTCCACAAAATAATTAATTATAGGGAGAATTCGCCAGACGTATTCTCCTTTCTTACTTGAAGAGCTAAACCCTACAACTGATGACCGGATGTTAGTTTCTTTAAATCACTTGAAACAAGGTTTATACGAAAAAGATTTCCTAAGTACACATATGTACATACATACATACCACATATGTGTTGATATACAATATCACTTGCAGCTGTTTTACTTTTCACTCCCCACCCTTTGCAGTCAACTGAAAGAAACTGAAATAAAAACTAAACTAAAGTCATTAGTGCTTTGTGCTGCATTTTATATTTTGAAATATTTTCCATAACACGTTTCTTTCTATTTTTCGTTCAACTCTTCCGCATTTGAAGTACAATATCAACATTTTTGCTTAATTAACACAACAAAGTCGAGGAAAAAAGAATATGATAAAAAAAATCTACTCACACACAAAGCGTAGAAAAATAGAAATTATTGAAGTGCGCACACAAAAGCAACAGAAAAAACAAAACGCAAAACAAATGAAATAAAATCTAGCATGAATTTAAATAGAGCAGAGAACACACGGAGCTTCTTACGCTACCGACGGCCACTGCGCTTAAAATTATGCTTTAGAAAAATATACAACTCAGCTGCCGTCTAGGAGGTCCCAGTCACTTCATCAGTACCCTACTACACTTTGCGTTTCCCTACCTATTTTCAATGTAAAGGCGCACAGGGCACGGTAATCTTCCTTCAACTTCCACTCTGAGGATTTTTGACTTCTTTTGCCTGTTTTTGGGCATTCTACTCCACTTCAGTTGCTGCTGCACCACTTCCACACAAACCGAACACATTTTCTTTGCTGCTCTCCACCTCTTCATGCACACTGCCAATCTTATTTTCTATATTTTTCGGCAGTCACAAATGAGTGACGGCAAAACAAATGAACAACAAAATTATATAAAATTTTTTAATAGTACTTCTGTACAATAAGAATATGTGCTGCCCCCCCGCTCCACCTCCCTTAACGTTGCGTTGCTCGTATTACTCTATTGCCACATTGCCTCATTGATGTGGCATACTTTAGGGGGTGCAAAATAAAGCCGAATTTGGCGCGCTGATTGCATCTGATTTGAAAGTGAAATGCTGCACCTTGCAAGATTTCCCCAAAAATAAGTGTAAAAGAATCAAGACGCCATCAACAGCCAGCAAAAAGGGCCGCATAAGAGCGTGTAAAAAGTATAAGAAAACAGCAACAAAAATATAAGAGGCGCATAAAAGAAGAAACACCGAAAAATGGGCAAAAAACAAAGAATTTAATGAAAGCTTTTCATTAATTTTGAGTGCGGAAATACAAAGCAGCTAGGAACGCAGGTGAAGCCGCCTGCTTACGGTGTTGATATGAAGAGAAACGGGTAAGAGCGCCTAAAAATAGGCACTTCAAATTTTCTGCGCAACGTTGATGCCAGCTGCTAAGTGGAGTACTACATACGAGTATAGTGATTGTAATGAAATTGAAGTGATTTTAGGATGTGATGGGATGCGGTGCATAGACAGAGAGATTTTTTTTCTTAATTTTGCAAAAGAGGAAGACTTTAAGTTTACTGGAGAGATTTTTGGGTAGTTTAGTAAAAAGTTTAATGAAAAGAGTTGTTTTTCTCTTTAATAAAGATACGTAATTACTTTAGTTATGCGTTAGAGTACATTTTTTGGATGGAAAATAACCCCGTGGAAGTCGAAAATTTAGGCAAAGATTTCTTTTCTACTTAATAAATGTATTCTTATATAATTGAATTCCTTTAAATTTAATAAGGGGGAAACCCCTTGTCAGATTGGCTTCAATTTTCTAGATAGCGGTATTTGAAAATTCCCCCTGGAGCCGCTGAGAGTTCATACGAGCTCAGAAATAAAATTATATCATAAATTTTGACATCGAGAAGCATTTTAATCTTGATGTTGTATGCTATAAAAAAATTTTGACAATGCATTTTTATTTTTTTATTTTTTATTTCACGAATTTGTTTAAATTACAGGTTTTTGCAGATAACTCTCTCAGTTTTAAAGTAATTTTGCTAAAATTTGGCACTCAACTGTTTTTAATATATCCTCAGATACTTCTGAAATCACCATGGTGAAATATTGTTTGCAGAAATTAAAAGATTAGAGGAAGAGAAATCAAACGATCAGGTCGCTTCAGCGATGACATTTGTTCTCCCTTTTTTCAATTTCTTGAACTTAAGCTGAGTCTATGAAGGCTACGTTTAGCAAATATAGGACACTTTCCATTGGTCCTTTTTTCATTATAAGGTCATTCGCGCTTTTAGGATTTCGGCTCCATTCATTTATTGTTGTTGTAGAGTGTCATATACAAAATTAACTGCTACTCTTGCTACAGCTTCATGACTCCGAGCTAAGCGTAATCAAAAATGAGAAGCTGATAATGAAGAAAAGACAAAGAAACAGATTGAAGGCTCCCTTGAAACGAGTTGCGAAATGGCAGGTTAACTAACTTAGATAAGCTATCTTATCTATCGAAAACTGAAGTCAATCTGACAAATCGGAGAACGCTATTGAATTTACATAGGAAAGCAAAGTAGAAAATCAAATCACAATGTAATTATTTTAGTCGATCTTCATTAAAAAATTCGAAATTATACTAGCACTATTTACCCTGGACCCATCTTTCTGTGATTCAGCTTAAATAGAAACTGAAAAAATAGAGCGCGTGTTTAATTTCTAAATGTTGTAGACTACAATATTTTGCGATTGTCTATTGTCTGAGCAAATACAGATATCTGGTTTACGGTCTCTAGAATATAAAATAATCAAGCAATCCCTGTCTAACTCTAAACTATGTATGGACCTCATAAGATTGGCCCTGAGTTTTGTCGATGTTGCAGGCAATTCTAAGGGAAAATATCTAATGCATTGAGATTATATGTAGATTGTGAACATCTATAACCATCATAATCATATTAGCATTACAATCCGGGGTAGAACATTGCCTCCTCTACAATACATCTCTATTCTTCTCGATAGCCCGCTTTCGCTCTATGTTGGTAGATTTTAATCTTTCGTACATCGTCTTCTACGTCTTGCAACCATCGTCTCCTTGGCCGGCACTGAGATCGTGGTTATATTGTATACGGTATGTACTGTCTTCTTTTCATATAGGGCCGAATATTTCTCTGAGAATTTTTGTTTCAATCGCATCAATAATTTCATGCCATTAACCTTCAAGACTCATATTTCACAGCTTTACGTGAGAAACGGTCTTATAATAGTTTTGTTCATCCTGAGCTTTTGCTCCTTTGAAATCAATGAAGAATTCATAATTTTTATATGACGAGAGTTAATAATAAGTTAACCTAAATACGGTCTTGTATTGATAAGGAACATTTATAATGGAGTATCTTAAACAAGTCACAGAAATAAACCAATATAAAATATTTAAATTCTATAAAAGAATTTAAAGAAATAATTTAAGGTAACAATTTTTAGAAAAAATTACTTTTAAATAATAAAAATGTTTAAGTTGAATATGAAGTGATATTTTTAATGGGATGTGTTTAGTTAATGAATTATATTAATTTATTTGAAAGCCCTTTAGGTTCCAAATTTGAGGTCTAAAAACAAGCTTGGTTGAGTGATTAGGTCTTGTATAAATTCGCTCTCTCTATCGGAATTGTACCGTATTAACTATAGGTTGTCGATTCCTAGATAGTTGGCAACCCTGTAGAAATTTTCTTCAGGAATTAAGTGTTCTTATACAATTTTCGTTTGATACTAATATTGTAATGCGTTATTTAACCAGCATACCTAATTAATACTAATTGTTAGATAGTTGGCAACTCTGTTTAGAAATAATATGTAATAAATTGTACTTAAATAACTTTCGTTTGTTACCAATATTGTAATCTATTATTTAACTACTAAATATAAATAATTAAATTAATTAAATTATTTAATTAAATCCATAATAGATGGCAACACTGTGGAAAAAAAATTACGAAAGTGTTCTTAAATAACTTAAGTTTCATACTAACATTGCAATGCATTATTCAACTAGCATAGCATAAATATTCATAGATAGTTGGCAACTCTGTTAAAAAATATTCTGTAATAAAATGTGATAAAATAACTTTCGTTTGATACCGACATTGTAATATATTATTTAAGTACTGCAAAGAATAAATATACATCCTTAAATATATGGCAACCTTGTTCAAAAAATATTTATAAAATAAAGTGTTCTTAAACAGCTTTCATTTGATGTTAGTGTTCGAATAAATTATTTATCTACCATACATATGTATATGATTAATGTTATTTCTTAGATCAATGGCAACCCTACTTTAAAATATTTCACATGCTATATGTTCTTAAATAACTCTAGTTAGATACTATTATCATAATATATTATTTAACTAACACACATAACTAATACTAATTCATAGATAGTTGGCAACCCTGGTTAAACATATTTCAGAAATTAAGTGTTCTTGAATAACTTTCGTTAAATACCAATATTGTATAATATCATTTAACTGATACGTAATTGATACTAATTATTGGATAGTTGGCAGCTCTGTGTTCTTAAATAAGTGCAGTGTTCTTAAAATATTGAATGAAGTGTTCTTGCATAAAGTTTCTTTGAAACCAATATTGTGTTGTATTATTTAATTACCTTAAGTTTTTTTCCAACGATTGATGGTAAGGATACTTAATAATTGTTTTTAAAAAGACGATGCGCCCTGCCACGCAACCAACGAAACAATCGATTTATTGCTAAAACACATTACTGTGAGTAATATTTTGCGATATTCTGCAGTGATTTGGCAATCAAAGTCGTCCGATTTAAGGCCTTTAAATTGTCATCATACACAAGAGATTTATCAAATAAACGGAGACAATTGAAGCTTTGGAAAATAATATTTGGTGGGAAATTTCCAAGATAGAGCCACAACTATATATCAGATAAGGAATTTCAATTTCAAATATGTGTCTAATCATTTGAGTATAAAAAAGTTGAAAGAACATCTGACACCCTCTATTGGCTCTTTCGCCGAGCTGCTCCTCCTATTTGTGGTGCATCTTAATGTTGTGCCACAAATGGAGGGATCTACAGTTTTAAGAAGACTTGCGAACGGTAGATGATTTTTTATGAGGAAGTTTTTCACAGCAGGAATCCTCCCGGAGGTTTACCATTCTGTGCCGAGTGGCGACTGCTATTAAACAAATACTCCCATCATTTGGTGTTTCATGCAAAACATATTTTTTCTATTAGGTCTTCCCTTGGTACGGAATATCAAATCTCAGAGAGTTTTTCTGCCATAAAAAAGCTCGTCTTAAAAACCATCAACCGATCAGAGGTGGCATAAATCTGTAGGTCTTTCCATTTATGGAATACTTTCAAGAAGCATACCGCAAATAGGAGGAGGTACTTGGCCACATATACAATAAAGGATATAAGCCTTAAATACTGCTCTCACATACATCATTGGACATCTTTTGATGTCCCAAAGTCGACATCCATACGCTCTTTAAGCTGGTCATTTGCACAATAGATACCCAATATTATCGCCTTGATTTTTATTCATTTCACATCTGCAGTAAACAATGAACAACCTTTGTAGCTTTATATCTGTAGTGGTGACAAAGTAGTACCTAATCGAAACTGGCAAAGAGTGTCGAAATATCGTCTATCGCAGCTTCAGAGCTTCCATTTTCTTCCTTTTTTTTTTGTGGGAGATGTAGAGTTCGAAATGCTTTCGCACTTACAGCGGCCACCGTAAACTGCGTCGAACGGTGTAGTCACTAAAACAATCTCTCCTCCTCTTCTAGGGAGACTCCCTTGCCGAAACTACTTTAGGCATCTGGGTTCACCATCTTTGTAGTCAGCTTCGTGCTATAGGCTCATCTTCTAATATCTCTGTGCCGTCATGCCAGTGTTATGTGGGGCATGCTCCATGGTTCCTCACACATAGGCGTATTGAGGTTATACCCTATCGATAGTTTGTTTTGAATCTGCAGCAAAATGGAAACATCGGAAGATTTGCAATAATATTGTACAGTCTTATACCGTAGAGAGTCCTTAACTCGACAGTCTGTGATTTGTCGTAGACAGTCCACCTCCTGTCGAGGGCTGATTTCTCCTCCTCCCTTATACATATGTATGTACATATCATAATTAGGCTAAGCATGTTCGGCCATTATATAACCGAATATTCTCTTCTCTTTAGATTGCACTGGGATAAGGAACCTATGGAATTCTTTCTTCGATCCACCCTTTTCATCATAATGAGACCAAATTTCCTTGGTCGTTCTAAAACCTGATATTTTCCTCCCATAAGATCGTATGGGCTAGCGAGCCTATGAAATGATATTTCCTATGAAATGATATATTTCATTAGAACCAATAAGCGACTGTACCCAATTTTTGGCATCTTAGATAATAGAAGTTGGTAAGTCAGTGCGCAACTTTCAACACCTGCACTCAATTCAACTATGTGCCATAAAATAACATGCAATATGATATAATTTCCGCATAATTTCCCTTCAAGCAAAGACTGATGAACACTCTGCCACCGCCGCCACAAGCACACACGCCTAATACAAATTCTAAGCAGTCACGTAACACACGTAACATATGAAAATTGCCAGGGAATACATATTGCAGTAGGAGACTGTAGCTTCCACACGAGTCTTCAAATCGAAGCAACGCCAATCAATAGCAATCAAAGTCATACACTAATCCTGCACGTAATTGTAATTCCCATGGAGACGATGAAAAGAAAATACTGAAAGTGTTGCATGTAGCAAATGTGGCAGCTGAACTATGCCGACATCGAAACTATTCCTACATAGTAACCAACTGTGGCAATGGCAATGGCACAAATGGCACAAACGGTGGCATTGCCAGTGGCACAAAGATTTCATTTGTGGTGGCTGGCGAATGTGGCGGTGGTGTCAGTCGAATTAAATGAAATCGGATCGGTAGCACATATTGGCGTTTGCTCTGCTCCACAAAACGTAAATGAAGCGCAACAAATCAATTCGATACGAATGTGATAAGCAAAAGATTGGCGTACATATCCTGGCGTACACCACCTCCATCGCAGTCGACGAGATTAGCTATGACGAAAGTGGCCGCAAGTACTTAGCAACAAATAGTGAAGCCATGATTTTAGCCAAAGCAAATAGTGAATTTGTACAAATACAAGCTGCGGCATTTGAAATTGAAGCGGTAGCCAAATGCGTTGACTGGAAGCACAAAATTAAGAGCAAATAAAATCGGTAACGATTGCTGCAATCGTTGAGTTTATGGCCTGATTGGTATGTAGCCAGATCGTCTGATCATTTGATCAACTGATCATCTCCTATCAACTGGTCAGACGCGCTGATCCGTACGAAAAGGTCTCGCCAAAGGTTCAAAATAATTTTGCAATGTAGCGTGAGATAAAATCATAAATCTGGGTAAAAAAGATGCAACCGATGATTTTTGCGCGCAAACAAAAAGCGCAAAAAAAATAAACCAAAACGAGAAATATACAAAAAAAAACTGCTATGAAAAGTAAACAAAGTCATCAAAGTCGTCAAAGCATCGGAGTAGAGCATCAAAATTAAAGCAAGAAAACTGACGTCGGCATCCAATGAACTGATTTACTGGCTTCCCATCCCATTGGCCATTGAAGATTTGTCAATTTCTAAGCCGCATATTCACGATTCTAAGCACACCCCCACACACATTGATGCACTCGACGCACGAAAGAATAATTTAGCTGGCCAACAAATCGAAGTTTGAATAGGTACATTTGGAATTTTTTGAAGTATTTCAGCAAGAGTACATGAAGGGTTACAACCTAAACCAGGAGATTCTATGAAATTAAAATTTTTGGAGCGGTGAATAAACGGAAGTGACGGAAAGGAAGAAATTACATAACGGGTGTTCCAGTAAGGCCGCATATTTTGAAATGAATGAGTGAGGATTTTGGAGAAGATATTTTGACAAATTGCTTCCTTAGGTGTACCACTGTGGTGTATAGCAGGCGAGATCTTGACATAAAAACAATCCAGTAGATAGGCTGTTAACCAAGACAATCCAAAAAATAATTAATGCGAAGGGTCAGTAATTTTTATCACTGAGCCTTAAGGGGACAGATACCTGCAAAATTTCGAAAAAAAACAATTTTTGACTCTATTCTTTGCGTTCGAACGCTGGTAGAGGTATAGTTACTAGGCCGGGTCAATTTGTGGGGAGGCAAAAAAATCGCCCATTGCTCTGTGAAAATCATATTCTAGAAACTTTGCAGAAGGAACCATACCTCTAAAATGAATTCTGATGTCCCCAATTTGGGTCGAACGTTTTAGTTTAGTAAAGGCTAAAAATGGCGATATTTTAAAATGATTGTATGGGGAACCCCCCAGGGGAGTTCCAGGGGGTGTGCCACTGGCATGGGAGGATCGGCCGTCCAAAGTTAGTGGGGGTCGGTCATACATTTGGACTCGATTGGAGCACTCTAAATGGGTCAAAGGGAGATTTTTCGTTCGACCCAAATTGGGGGACATCAGAATTCGTATTAGAGGTATGGTTCCTTCGGCAAAGTTTCTTATTTTGATCCCTAGAATAGGATTCTCACAGAGCATTGAGCGATTTTTAAATCGACCCGCCCTAATAGTTACGTTGCCGACTTTAGACGGGTTTTTCTCAAAACTATATTTTTCGAATTGGCGTGCACGATAACTCAAAAATTTATTGACCGATCTCTCTGAAATTGTGCACATATATTTTTCGTAATATTACTTTCTATGTGAATTTAAAAGTTTTTGAAAATTTTTCGAAAAAATAATTTTTTCGAAGCAAAAATAGTACAATAGGAAAATTCGCCCCAAAATTCATTTTTTTAAGCATTTTATTCCGCGAATTTTGTTTCTCTTTTTTGTTTAAATAATATAGAAATAATGACATTAATAAACAAAAAACTTTTTGGGTTTTTGTATTCAGGTCACTGACGCCGATGCTACAATGCCCGCCGATTGAGAAGCCCCGCTGCGACCTTCCTGGAAGAATTGGGTTACATCCGCTATTTTAAACGATTAAAATAAAAATAAAAAAATTTAAAAAAAAATATACTTACTTCTTCATTTTAAATAATTTTAATGAAAATCAGGGAAAATACTGCCATTTACTGGTATCTGTCACCTTAAGGCCAAGCTATTATGGATTCATCTAAATTAGTTTAAAGGATTTACTTTTGTAAGCTATTTGGTTCTAACAAATAAATACAAATCTGAATTGGTTAACGCTTCATATAAATACATTTTCTAGCTCATGCACCCTTTAAAGGAGTTATTTAAGCGTCTCGACCTTTTCATTACAATAATGTAGCTCAAGGATCGCAATTTTCAAAGGGCTTATGTTATAATTTATAGGTTTAACTTTTTGAAAACAATTATAATGACCCTCAGATATACATATATATATATTTATTTGGCGCTTGCACTCATTCGTCTACGGCTTCAAGGTTACGACCGCACAGGTAACGAACGCCATCCTCTCACAAGCGTCCCTGCACTCCGCAAAATCTTTATTTTGATTATAAAGTGAATGGTGATGATAACGAAGATTACCAAGTGGCTAAGAAAGACTTTAGTTCATGGTGACAGCATTCAAAATTAGTCGGAGAATATCTGACTTTCCTCTCAGTCGTTTTCGAATACTTTGGTATGAAATTGACATGGGTAAAATTGATAATTCAGGAATTGTTTTTTTTGATAACCAGGATAGAGAGGAGATTCTCAAAGTAGCTTATCCGAGTAAACAGCTTATTAAGTTTTCTTCGGCTTCCTTCATTCTACTATTGGGCAGATTGACTTAAAGTCAGCTTTCGTAGTGAGAACTAATAAGCCATTCGAGCTGAAACTCTGTTTGTCTTTGTGGAGATCATAACCGGCTACAGGCCAATAGTCTTCTTTGCGAAGAGGCTAAAAATGATTTGAGGTTGCATCGAAGAAGAAAAATGGAAGAGGACGAGATAAAATATACTCAGTATTTCCTTATCAGCTTTTGCGAGTTTAAGCTTGAAACAAACTTTAGATGCTTTCCATTTCAATTCAACCGGGCTATTCGGGTCATGTTCTTCGATTTCGATGTAACTGAAATATGTTGCTCTCTGGTCAAAATAATGAGATATGATATTTTTGTTCGCCCGAAAAAAATTTTTTTCAAGAGTTATCGGCAATTTTGTTTTTCGGTTCAAACTCGATTTTTTTTAATTATATAAGAAACATTTTTTTTTTAAATGCCCATAACTTAGTCAAAAATGAACCGATTTTAATAATTCTGGGTTCAAAATGATCGTCATTAATATTAAGGCTCCCCAGAAAATATCAATTATAGGAATTTTTTTAAACATTGAAATTTAGTTATTATGTATACCTACATTCGCACATATGAGTACTTCTAAATGGCATTTTTAAGAAGAACTAAATAACTACTATAAAAAACAGCTCTCTGCACATATAACTGGAGCATTGGATGGAGAGTTGTGGGTATCAGGCACAGGGAAATGTTTCTTACCAGCGATTATTTAATACATATTTTTAAACACTATCATTACCGTTAGCTTTCTCTTTATTTTCCTTGTGGTATTTCTGGATATCAGTCTCCAATTCTACGACTGTACACTGTGTACCTTGGAATATTTAAATCTACTCATTTAATGGAATTTCGTCCACGTCGGATATTTAAATATTATGCTGAGGAAGTAAGGAATTACTTGTGTATGCCTTTGATGCTCATTTTACGAATGAGATCCATAGATCTACAGTTGGACATCTGTTAGTTAAGGATTGTTGTAGTTTCATGCATAGAAGATGAAACTTCGGTGAGAAATGACTTACTTTGTTCACCTAATACACAGAGTGCAAGTCAAAGGCAGCTCGTCATAATGCTAATCTGTACATAGTAAAGTCTTTGGATTATGAATGGAAATCGTCCATGAGATATTAGAAGCCCGCTAGAATATATCCACGAATATATCTCTTGAAATATCGGACAGAGAAGGTGGTAAGCGGCAACTCGGCCTTTCAAGGAAGGCAAAGAGGGGTATACCTTAAGAAAATATTCTTGCTTCGCTGATGAGGAAATTAGTAATTTTTTTTTTTAATTTAGATAAAAATGAGATTTGCTGGCCTGAAGTTGACTCAAGGAGGATAGAAGAAAGGACTTCGATTCCATTAACACACCTACAACTTCTTCACAGATTTATCTAAAATATCCGAAGAACTGCGGCCGCCGTAGCCGAATGGGTTGGTGCGTGATTACCATTCGGAATTCACAGAGAGGTCTTGGTTCGAATCTCGGTGAAAGCAAAATTAATAAAAACATTTTTCTAATAGCGGTCGCCCCTCGACAGGCAATGGCAAACCTCCGAGTGTATTTCTGCCATGAAAAAGCTCCTCATAAAAATATCTGCCGTTCGGAGTCGGTTTGAAACTGTAGGTCCCTCCATTTGTGGAACAACATCAAGACGCACACCACCAATAGGAGGAGGAGCTCGGCCAAACACCTAACGGAAGTGTACGCGCCAATTATTTATTTTTTTTATTTTTTATCCGAAGAACTTTTAATTATGTTTGGAGTGTGAATTTCAATAGCCATAAAATGTCCTAGATTACTGCAACATTTTCATGCCTCTTCGGTATGACTACAGCAACAGAATTTGCTGCTAAGCTTAACTCTTAACTCTCTAGTGATTATCTGGCGATAACTAACTGGAAAACAGACTAACTTTGTGGTAACAGTCGATTTACATAGATATAAATAAATGGGTGAGCCGACGTACTGGTCCGAACCAATATCTTTACTTTTTTCATTTTATTTCTACAGGGTTAGGAATAGGAGAGAAGGTCCAAAACGCCTGGTATTCGGTTATGTTACGTTGGAGTACAGATATTTTCTGATGTACATTTGATGTTTTTTAAAGTTCATTTTATGCTTTTTAAACTTCATTTTGACCAATCTAAAGTATGTTTAACGCTTTTTAAAATCAAAATAATGCTTTTTAAAGTGTATTCTAAAGAACATTCGACTGTTCTAAAGTTCATATGACGCTTTCTAAAATCGAATCGCCACCTTCTAAATAAATTTGATATTTTCCAAAGTACATTTGACACCTTCTGAAGAGTATTTGACTATTCTTAAGCTTATAGAAGATTTTCTAAAATCGAATTACCCCTTTCGAAAATAAAGTTAATATTTTCTAAAGTACATTTGACCCCTTCTGAGGCAAATTTGACTTTTCTCAAGTTCGTCTGATACTTCCTAAAACCGCATTACCAATTTCTAAAATCAAATTTGCATTTTCTAAAGTAAATTTCACGCGTTCTAAAGAGCATTTGACTATTCCAAAGTTCAAATGAGACTTTCTGAAACCGGATGCCGCTTTCTAAAATCAAATTGAGATTTTCGAAAGTCTTGTTGGAAAAGGTGTAGCTAGTAGTAGAATACTTACAGATTGCTTATCCCATTTTAAGCTAAGACTAGAGAAGAGTGAAATATGCATTTAAGGTTAAGGTCTTCCTGTAGAGTTTTCTGCAACACGGCGCAGTATTCTGCAAATCACAACCTGGCTGCCTCAGTTCTACGTTCTTCCACTCAAAAATTGTGATTAGTGAATTATAAGATTCGAAATTTATTACATAAAATTAACAAATTAATAATCTTAAATCTGGTTTGAAGCCTTTAATACGTTATAAACTTTTCGCAATGCTATGGTGGGGAGGGCTCACTTGGATTAGCAAGAAAATGGACAAAGTACGGAGAGCTATATGCGCAATCCATATGCCCTAGAAGAAAGTCTTAGGGAAAATATGTCTGGCCAAGTTTCCTACATTTCGGTATCACCTAAACACTTATGAAATATGCTAAGACTTCTTTAAATAATTTCAACTCCTTCGCTCTAAATTTGCTTCAAACTCAACCACTTTCGAGGTATGCCTGCAACTCGTCAATGGACAATGTGGCGATGTGAAAAATTTCCAAAAAATAAAAAAAATATAAAATATAGAAACGTTAACTCCTAAATCTCATAATCTCATGTTTGTTTGCAAAAGACGTGATGGACTATAATTACGTAGCGATTGTTGCTGTTGTGTTACTCTTTGACTTGATAACTACCGCACATGGCATTCAATAGAGCAACGAGCGATTTGTGTTCTTCTTTACAAAACTTTAGTTTTTCTTTTTTTTTCTATTTTTCTTTTTGTTCTTGTTAATATGGTTACTCAATTGGGAATAACTGGCTGGGTTAGCATAGGCTACGGAGACTATGTAGGCTACCTTGTCAGCTGATTGACGAAAGAGTTTTGGGCATTTTTTGCTTGATCGGCATTTTGATTGCTGCGACTTGTTGGCACATAGGAATTAAGAGTTCAGGCCGCCTTGGACTAGCTTTTGCTATGATTTAATTTTGATGTATTTTTGTTTTTTTTGGCGAGCAGTTTTTGTGAAGCTGTTGCTTTGTTGCGTGGAGTTGATGTTGTTTAAAAAGCTTCAAGAATAAGTTAGAAATTCAATGATGTGCATATCACAAATAGCACTGCGTGACAGTACTCCGCCACTTTCATAGCGACCTAACAATTTATGTAGGCAAGTTGAGATGTAGTAAAACTAAGAAAAGTAAGGGAGGGGGCCCAGTTGTAACGCGGGTTTTGAAAAAAATTAAAATTTTTTCCTCAGTTCCGCAAATTGGAAAATGAAGAAGTTTAACATTTAACTATTAACCAAACGCAACTTTTCTCCACAGAAAGTATGTTTATTTGAGTTACTCAAAAAATTTTGGAACAAATTTTTTCAGGATAACTTTTTTTAGGACAAAAAAAAAGTGGCCCAGTTGTGACGCACCTCAAGAAATTTACTGGAAATGAGAAAATATGAAAGGAATGTCACACCAATTGTTGTGATTTAATGATTTATTTATTTTGAAGGCTTTCAATGGCAAAAATAATGAAAAATAATGAAAAATACAAAAGAAAATGTCCTTCAATGGCCATAAATGACAACGATTTTTATTCATCATCGTCATCTAAATATTCCTAGTCGTCGTCCACGTCACTTTCGCAGTGTTTGCAAGTGAAATAACTTGCCTGCATGTTGGCGCACTTCAAATGAACTGGACGCTTGCATACGTTGCAATTGATCGAGTTGGCAGTTGGTTTTTTTTAAACAACAACAAAAATGTAGGAATTCGGCAGTTCTATATGATCGTAGTGCAAAAAAAAGGTGCGTCATAACTGGGCCACCCGCTGAGTCACAACCGGGTCACGATGCTATTTTGTGTATGACAGCAAGTTTTTTATAGACACCACATAATCACATAAATCCATATAGAATCACAAAATATACGGCAAATACAATATTTTGATGCATTACACTCGCCTTTTCACTGTTAATTTCACAAAATTTTGGTACTTTGAAAAAAATCAAAATAACTTTTTCGCACGATTTTCAACACGATGTTTGGTGCGTGTATACACAATGCGACTACTAACGTTGGTGTCTGCACAAAAACTGCTGAACGTCAAACGAACATGATTGGCAGGGCTCAAACTGTCATTTTCATACCGCATGTCAAAAATATTTAGCTGCGTCACAACTGGGCCTGCGTCACAACTGGGCCCCCTCCCCTAATATAGGAGAAGTTTCTCATATGCCGCCAAAATCTCTTTCTACGACAAAAAAAAATGTTTTTGAGTAGATGCTTGTGAATAATCGCTTACAAGGTGGCTAATTCTCATTCGATTTACAATTCATTTTATTTTTTTTATTATACCTCACGGACTACTCGTCGCTGCTGATTTTGGTATAACAAATTTCGAGTTTTAAGTGGCTCAAAAATCGCGTTGATTTTTGACAACTTTTTTTTTGCTGATGCTGTTTCATATTTTCTTACATATAAGACAATTTCGAGGGGTCGCGTCATGAAGAAAGACATAAGGTCGTTTCTTTTGAGTATAACAAAATGAGAGTTTGAAGTAGCTCTCTTCTAGCTAGCTTCTCTTTGATTTTTTGTAATTTTTCAGCAGCCGGCGCTACGCATTTTTTCCATATAATGAATGCACTACATTTTTTTATATCCGTTCTTGAAAGCGGCAATCGTTGCTGGGTGATTCATGTAATATTTGCCTTTAGTGGCTCCTCACAACTATTAATCCAACGGAGTCAAATTGCAGCTGCGCGATGGCTATAAATTGCACTGAAGGCGCCTGTCTTCTACTAAATTTAGTACACAATTTTCATGCTGTCTTCTACATTTTTGATATTCCACACCGCAGATGTTTACCTAACTTTCAATTTCAATATTTCAATGTATTTTAGATGACACATTAAGAACATTCAGCAGTTCAAGTTTCAAGCGGTAAATGGCTCACCCTATATAAATAATCTACTCCGCTCGAATAGAATATAAAAGATAGATTTGAAGTTTGCACATCCACCGCATGTTCGTTGTGTGCCTTCTACTCATCACAGTACCTCATCCAAGCAGGGTTACCTTATTAAACTTAAGATGGAGCTCAGTTGGACTGAGCGTATATGTCTTTCTTCTGGCAGCAATTGGTCTAGATATCTCAACCTTCTCCGCGCTATAGTGCCACATTCAAGGAGGAGGTGTATTGAAGCATTCGGTCGCTGAAAGGCAAGAGTCATCATCATCATCGGTTCCTGTTTCTCCCTTTTGGGCATATGACCTCAATAAAACACCTCCTTCTGGTTCTGTTTTTCGCAAGAAGCTTGATTTTGTTCCTGTTGAAGTTTTCCTGACGTTTCAAATTCCTTCTGGGTCGTGCTCCTCCATAATATTTTTGGACGGCCAACATTGCGAATTCCAATCCATCTTGTGGATTCCAATCCGCTGCTTAACGACAGATTTCATTAGCGTCCTTGCGAAGCGGACCCCCAATCCCCCTCCATTTTCGCAGTTTTACCATGTTAGCCAGCGCCTGAATTTTGCACTTCTCGTATAGATCGTCGTTACTTATGATGTTGGACCACCAGATCTTCAATATCCTGCGAAAAAATCTGTTCACACAACTTTGATTTTGTTTACAATCCAATTATTTATGAGCCAGGTTTCCGATTCATACAAGAATACTGATAGTATAGGGTTTTCGAATTAGATGTGTTATTCCGGTAAAAGATCGTTGCTTGTGTGGCACGTAGCGCCGTCTTCTTGAAAATAAACGTTGTCCAGATCAATACCATCCAATCCGCCATCTCTCGATAGCGCAATCCATTCACCGTAACTGTTGATCCAGCGTCATTTTCGAAAAAGTAGAATCCAATGACTCCGCCGGACCATAAACCGCTCTAAACAGTCACACGTTGAGGATAGAGAGGTTTTTCAACAATAACTCTTGGATTTTCTGAGCCCCAGATCCTACAATTTTGCTTGTTGGGATTCCGGAACATTTTCATGCATTTCAACGACCCAATCAGCAAAAACACGATGTTGTGGACAATCGGCCGGCTTGAGTTTTTGTGTTAAGGGGTCTTTATAAGCCTTAAGACCCAAATCTTTATGCAAAATACGGTGTAATGACGTTTGTGAAATGCCTAACTCCAAAGAACGAAGAGGAATTGACAAACCTGGGTTTTCTTCAACACTCTTGGCTTGGTTTACGAGACATCTCTGCCAAATTGTCACCATTTTTATAGCGAATTTTATTAATTTCAATGCGTTGTTTAAGCGTGTATCGTTCTATTTTTATTAATGGCGTAGTTTCTACTTGTCAAATATCAAAAAATGACAGCTTCAAAAATGGCATCTACCGAAATAGCGGGCTATTCAAAACAACACCTATTATTGGAAAACCCTTTACATTTGTCTTAAACATCCGTAATTTTGAATGTACGCTGAGGATGCTCGACGACCAAATAGATCGGAGTTCTACGCCGTTCGCTATATTTATTCTGGCGATAACGTCAAGTTTCGCACTATCTTCAATGGCAATAGTACTACCCAAGTAAGTAAAAATTTCATCGTTCACAATTTGAGCACTATTTAAGAGGAACGGTCGGCTGCTCGTGGACCAAGTTCTGACGGCTTTTGTTTTCTTGACCTTTATTCTTAGTCCTGCATTCAATGAGGTTGAGAAAAGATCCTGCAAGTCGGTGTGTATGACGGAGAGAAGACTTACATATATCATCAGCCAATTATATGTAGATATATATATTCTCCCTTAACTTTAGCTTTGTACTCTTAAGCTTCTTTTTAATGGTGCGTTGTCCCATAGCAAGGAAAGGTTCTGGTCCTATTGGTGACGAGGTGGCAGGCTCTCTAGCCAATGCGTCCGCTACTTCGCCCCCAATTATATTCCTGCGTTGGGGGCCTATATGAGCCGAACACGATTGCGTGTTTTTAACAAATTCAGTTTCCCGATACACTCAAGAACCAGTAAGGACTTAACCTCACAGGATGACAATGCCTTGAGTTCAACCTGACTGTCGCTCAGAAAGCAATTCGCTCAGTCCGAAGATTTCTGTCGAAGTTGATCTCTGCGCATAGGCAGATGGCAAAAACCTCCGCTTGGAAGATGCTTGGAAAACTATCCTTACACAGGGAGCACTTGGTGCTGGGGCCATATGTTTCAGTGCCTATGCCTTCTAATGTCTTCAAGACATCTGTATGTCAGTGCAAAAAAGCTCAACGACTGAACACTCACTCCAAAGTAAATATGGCAAGAAACAACAACAACAAAAATCACGAGCAAACATCGTTGGACAGTTGTCCGTTCGTTGAAATGCTGAAAATTGTGGAAAAGTGATTTTCTGAAATGATTTATGGCGCCTAACAACAGCAAATAAAAACAGTGCCACCAATAACAAGCAAAAATATGCGGCATATGGATATAAATATGTATGTATGTGTGTATCTATGTAAGTACATTACAATTTTCGAGCGTGCAACCGACTGGCGTGAGTATGTGCAACAACACTAACAACAACAACAATAACAAAATAATCACACGATGAGTGGTAGGCTGTAACGCAAAAAGTTTTGCCATAAAAATAATTTGTAGTGTCACGGCGGTGGTCAACAATATAATCACTTAAGCGCCACACAACAACATCAACAACAACCACAACAAATACCGCGATTGCAATGTGCTTGGCAAACGAACAAATAAGTGGTCAATTGAACGAGCTGCTTGACTTGGAAATTGGCAAGCAATCCCACACAACTTGAATAATACGCGAAAATATATGTATGTACATAGATATGTATGAATGTACGTATGTATGCATGTATAGTATGTGACTAGCACTGGCGCTTCAGTTGCCCATTGATCAGTGCTTCTGCCTTTGACTAGGCCAACGCGTGTTTGACGCTCACATTCGTAAGCTTCGGCAAGCCAGCGCACAGCTGGAGTAGAGCGCAGAAGTGGCCGATCGATTGGCTGCAGCGCATTAGCATAATTTATTCGTATACCGACCGCGTTGACCCGAGCTAGCGACGCGTCAGCCTGACTAGCTGGCTAACTCTTTGTTGGATTATCTGCTACTGCGTTGTCTATCCACCTACCAATCAATTTGTCTGTGCCTCTCTTGTCAGACTACTGAAAAAATTTATACAAATGCTCACACACTCTCCACCTCTTTCGAAGAGGTTTAAAATTAAAATTTTCAGTTAGTCGAGTATTTATTTACTCAAGCAAAAAAAAAATTCCAGACAGTTTTCCATTTTTTTCTTTTCGACTCGAAATCGTGGCACTCGTAAACTGTGATTAAAATTCTTGCCGAATTTGAGAGGAATTTCAAATGAGATGCTATAATTATGACTTGCAAAGGTAAACATAACATATAGGGTTGCCTAAAAAGTTGAGTATTAAAGTTATTTTTGTTATTAAATTTATTTTTACTGACTTACTAAATCAAATGCAGCTCCAATTCGGTAATCCCCTTTAATAGATTTGAGACTATAGTTCCAAGCGATAAAAAAAAGTAATAAAAAACTCCTTTATGAAACAAAAAAATATATTTTTTAAAACATTTCTGCTATTGCCTTAAATTTTTTCTTGCCATGTTTTCATACGTCATATGTTTTCATATTCATAGAAATATAAGTATAAGTATAAGTATAAGTATAAGTATAAGTATAAGTATAAGTATAAGTATAAGTATAAGTATAAGTATAAGTATAAGTATAAGTATAAGTATAAGTATAAGTATAAGTATAAGTATAAGTATAAGTATAAGTATAAGTATAAGTATAAGTATAAGTATAAGTATAAGTATAAGTATAAGTATAAGTATAAGTATAAGTATAAGTATAAGTATAAGTATAAGTATAAGTATAAGTATAAGTATAAGTATAAGTATAAGTATAAGTATAAGTATAAGTATAAGTATAAGTATAAGTATAAGTATAAGTATAAGTATAAGTATAAGTATAAGTATAAGTATAAGTATAAGTATAAGTATAAGTATAAGTATAAGTATAAGTATAAGTATAAGTATAAGTATAAGTATAAGTATAAGTATAAGTATAAGTATAAGTATAAGTATAAGTATAAGTATAAGTATAAGTATAAGTATAAGTATAAGTATAAGTATAAGTATAAGTATAAGTATAAGTATAAGTATAAGTATAAGTATAAGTATAAGTATAAGTATAAGTATAAGTATAAGTATAAGTATAAGTATAAGTATAAGTATAAGTATAAGTATAAGTATAAGTATAAGTATAAGTATAAGTATAAGTATAAGTATAAGTATAAGTATAAGTATAAGTATAAGTATAAGTATAAGTATAAGTATAAGTATAAGTATAAGTATAAGTATAAGTATAAGTATAAGTATAAGTATAAGTATAAGTATAAGTATAAGTATAAGTATAAGTATAAGTATAAGTATAAGTATAAGTATAAGTATAAGTATAAGTATAAGTATAAGTATAAGTATAAGTATAAGTATAAGTATAAGTATAAGTATAAGTATAAGTATAAGTATAAGTATAAGTATAAGTATAAGTATAAGTATAAGTACAAGTATAAGTATGTATGTACATGGTCCATGATGGTATATAATTAGAACATGCGAAAACATTGGATTTTAAAGACATATATTATACTTCTACACATAAAAAATGTGTTACCAAACATTTAGGCCACCCTATATCAATAAATTGTTTGTACCTACGAGCACATGCCAAATGCGATGTTGAAAAAAACTCTTTACGAATGGTAGACACTATTATTGATTTGATTTGAGATATCCAATGCGTACTCCTCTATTTTGTTTCCGCATTTTGTACTTGGTTTGTAGATGCATAACTATATGTATGTATGTAATATAATAAAGCATGCCAACTAAATGTAAAAGCTATTCTTCCGGTTTCTTGAAGTGCCATGCATTAATTTCGATAAATTAAATTTGGCATCCAAAGTGGGCATTCACCGAACATTTTCCAAAAAAAAATCATAATAAATAAAAGATAGTATAAAATTATGCAGACATATAAAAAAAATATAGCTAAAAACTATAAAATTACTCAACTCAAAATTAGCCATTAATGAAATGTTTAAGTGCAGGTAGAACTGATCTCTATACTGGGATCTCTGTTTGACAAAAATAATGAAGTCAGATGTTTATTTTCAAAAAAATTAATATCACATCCGTTTTTCAAAATTTATAGGGGTATGGGATTGTGTTGGTAATATAAGAAAAAATCAATGCACCCATCACCCAAATAATGATACTTCGTTGCCATCTGAACAACGACTGGTTGGAAGAGCGTAAGAATACGTGAAAATGAGCGGGCGGAATTCTGCTGCCGAATTCCCTATGAGGTGGCAGATATTTTCTCAATTTTGCTACGGATTGCCTAACCTTGTAATCTGTCACTCTTAGGTGCAAGCATGCCACATAAAGTTTTCATTTTGAAGTATACGAGAATCCTTCCAATTCATGCGCTCAAGGATTGATCAGATAGACTCATTATACGAAGTTAGCTTGGAATATTTTCAGGTTGCTAATTAATAAATTATACTTGCAAAGAAAAAGTTCACACGAAAATACATGGCTGTGGGTTGGTCAATTGGGTGGGCGAAGCTCATTAAACCGAATTTACAATTTTTGCTTAACCTAGAAAGTAATATAATATTTATCGTATAATTGGCGCTTACACCTTTTTTGTCGTGTTCGTCGTGATGTTGTTCCACAAATGGAGGGGCCTACAGCTTTAAGCTGACACCGAATGGCAGAGGAGGAGGAGCTTTTTCAGGCCAGAAATACACTCGGAGGTTTGCCATTCCTTTCAAATTATGGAAATTTACTTTGAAAGAAAAAAAATCAGTTCGCGAATTTCATAGAACGAAGTGTTGAAGAAGATGCCGAAATATCGATTCGTCCACGTTCTCAGCTTATTGGCTTTTGTCCTTCGACTACGTGAAGCGTTATATGTGATTATCTGATTGGGTCATTTACAATTACTATTCAGTTTTATTGAAAAAAAAGTAGTCGAAAATAATTCTTTGACAGAGATCTGATAGGGATAGAGTATTTGATATGATTTTCGAGGGGCATTGTGGAGCATTGTGGAGTGTATTATTGGGTATGTATGTATGTATGTTTAAGTAAATATATCCGTCATACACTTTTCGCGAAGCAATCTTAGAGGCATTTTAATAATATACAAAAGATTCATAGAAAGAGAAGAATAATTGAAACAGAGTCCCCAACCGTGAACGAAATGCCTTTTCAGGTACATTTGCTAACCGGATGGGATAATGGAAGATAATTAAAGTTATTACTAAAGAAAACATTTCCCTCTACACTATTGAGTCCAAGAAGCGCTCCGGTATTAAGGTAGGTATTTATTCCCAGGAACTAGCTAAGAATCCACTCGAGTAGTTTTCATCCGATTTACAACAGCTTATCATTTCATGAAATCCGAGCTGATTAAGAAATGCAAAATGAAATATGCTCTGTCTCTCATTAAACATTACTCTCATATGTGTAAGCCTCTACAATGTAGTTCGTTAGAATCGGATTGGTGAAATAGTTTGGTCTAGTAGTTTCTAGGTTATGGCGGTCACGCTTCCATTATACAGACTGTAATTAGAAGAAAATATTATTCATATACTATGAAAAAGTGGGTAAAAACTATACCTGTAAACCATAAAGCCATTTTCGAGTTGTGCCGCTTCTGAGCTTAGCGCGCGTTATTTACATATAACTCCACACTCGCATATTAGCGGCGCCTAAGTATGCCAAGCTCAAAGCCAAAGCGGAACTGTGCCAAATAATAATTAATACGAACAATTAAAAAACAAGTTTATAATAAAAAACGACAAAAATTAATTAAACCAATATATTCTCATCGATCATTCTTTATTTATTGCTTACCAATAACGTCATATATGCAGTAAAGTTAGTATGTATGTGTGTATGTGTGCTCAGTTAATTAGCCAAATCGCGAATGAAAGGGAAGCAAAATTATTACACCTGAGTACTTAATCAAAATTCATCATGCAAAGCACAAACGTATTTTATTTTATTGTATTAAAATTTATTTTTCTATTTTAATCATGAAGGGCAAATATAAAGTTCGTATTTTTTATAAATTTGCATACGTTATTACTATGAAACGATTCCATGTCTAGTGAACCGAGTATTTTGATACATATTTCTGAAAATTTATATGTTTGGTTAAAAAAAAAGTAAAAAATATTTGAGAAAAAATGTAACAACTTTGAGATTTATTCAATGTTGAAAATCTTGCTGAAGATTTTTTTTCAAATGAAATATTTTCGGGTATTTTTAAAAATCTTATAATATTTTTGATTTTTAATGTTTTCAAATTAAATTATAATTTTTTTTTTAACAATTATAATATATCTTGGGAAAAAAATTAAATTTTTGAAATTATTGGGAAATTGTTTTTTCTGTCAATCTGGAAAATCATCGCCCTAAGGGGAAAACTACTTTTATTAATTTTATCATTTTTGAGATTTATCAATGTTGAAAATGTAAGAGTAGATTTTTTACAGTGAATTATCCTCCGGTCTTTTTAACAATTTTAAAATATTTTTGGTTTTTTATTTTTTTGAAATTTTATTTTTAACAAGTTTTTATGGAAAAAATAAATATTTTGCATTTGAAATTTTTTTGTATCTATTTTGAAAACCATCCCCCTAAAGGAAAAACTACATTTCTTAGTTTCGTCATTTTTGAGATTTATTCAATGGTAAAATTTTGGTATGGAGATTTTTAATGTGAAATATCTTAGGTCCTTTTTAACATTTGAAAGCTTATTTTTATACTTTAGAATAAAATATACCTAAAAAAAAGGGAAACAAAATTAAATTGCAAAAAAAAATTATTGCAAAAACAAATTTTTTTATTATTTTTATTTTTAAAAATTATTGCAAAAGCAAATTTTTTTTCCCCCAAAAAATTTCCAATAATTTTTTTTCCAAGCAAATTTTTTTTATTCAAAGTTCGGAGGAAATTTTTTTTTCACATTTGAAACCCAAAACCAAGGTTTTTTTCTGATTTTGTCATTAATAAGTAGCTGAGATGCTGCTCTGCAGTCTTTAACTTTTCTAGTTATATTCAAATCTGCTTGCTAATGTATGTATGTAGGTATTGATGCTTCGATCGATTGTAAACGGACGTAATATACGAATATGTACATATGTGTGCTTGCGCTTCGCTAAAGCATCATTTCACTCCGATTTTTCATTTATTCGCTGCACGTAATCCAATATAATGAGAAGAGTTCTAAGAATCTCTCTATTCCGCATTCAGGGATTACGGCCTGAGCAACTTCTCAATGACAAAATTAGAAAAAATTTGGTTGTGCTTCTCAAACATGACAAAAAACTAATTTTTACCAAAAATTTTTAACAAAACAAAAATTTATTTTTCACAAAAATATGGTTTAAGAACCATATTTCTACTTAAAGAATAAAAAAAAAGCTTTTAAATGTTAAAAAGAACCAAATTTAATTCACTTAAAATATCTCCATACCAAAATTGTTCACATTCAATAAATCTGAAATTTAATATTTAACTTGACACGGAAACGCTCTATGGTATATTTGATTTATTTTTATATCCCATTCTTGTAAAATATAAATAAACAAAACATTTAAAGATTTAATATCCATACGTAAAGTTTTTGTACCGAGTTATTAAGGGGTTCCGATGGTCTACAGCTCAAAAATTTAGAGTACTTTCATGAATTTTCTTACAATGAAAAAAATTAAAAACGATATTTAAATTTTTTAGGCTTTTATTTAACTTCTTTTACATACAAAAATGAAAAAAAAAGAGGTTGTCTGTAAAGTCGGTTTACTGACGATAGTTTAACGTGATAACGTCATAAGAAAATACTGATTGAATGGTTGCATTTTTCAAAAGAAAATTTTAATTTTATTTGTTTGATAGATATTTTGTATGGATATAGAGAATGAGTTAACATTAACATAACATAACATAACATAACATAACATAACATAATATAACATAACATAACATAACATAACATAACATAACATAACATAACATAACATAACATAACATAACATAACATAACATAACATAACATAACATAACATAACATAACATAACATAACATAACATAACATAACATAACATAACATAACATAACATAACATAACATAACATAACATAACATAACATAACATAACATAACATAACATAACATAACATAACATAACATAACATAACATAACATAACATAACATAACATAACATAACATAACATAACATAACATAACATAACATAACATAACATAACATAACATAACCTAACATAACATAACGTAACATAACATAACATAACATAACATAACATAACATAACATAACATAACATAACATAACATAACATAACATAACATAACATAACATAACATAACATAACATAACATAACATAACATAACATAACATAACATAACATAACATAACATAACTTAACATAACATAACATAACATAACATAACATAACATAACATAACATAACATAACATAACATAACATAACATAACATAACATAACATAACACAACATAACATAACATAACATAACATAACATAACATAACATAACATAACATAACACAACATAACATAACATAACATAACATAACATAACATAACATAACATAACATATCATAACATAACATATCAACAGCTTTCATTTGATACCCATATTGTACATACACAACCAAAGGTTACCCGGGTCCACGTTTTGACCTATATCTTTAGACCCCAGTCACGGAGCGGCATGAAAAATACTCTGTACTAAAGCATTCACCCACAGCTTCAATTTGATACCCATATTGTACATACAAATCCGAAGGTTACCCGGGTCCACGTTTTGACCTATATCTCGAGCCCTATTTCCAAAATAAAATATAATCCATGTTACTCGTGGAGGATGTAGCTTTCGAATGGTGAAAGAATTTTTAAAATCGGTCCAGTAGTTTTGAGCCTATTCATTACAAACAAACAAACAAAGTTTTCCTCTTTATAGTCTTAGTATAGATATGGTAAATATTACCATACATTTTTTCCTTCACATATAATAAAAAAATAATAATAATAACATTAAAACAACAGGTATTATTAACAAACTTGGTTTTATTTTAAATTCTTCAAGTAAATCAAATTAATAATAATCAATAAGAAGGCATATGCCAATACAAATACGTGAATTTATATATATACATATGCGCATATACATACATATATACGCTCACTTAAGTAGGAGAGAGCAAGATGTCGAACGTTGCTGTTCGTTTGCTTTGTCGTTCGTTCCGCGCTTTCGCTTGCAGTTCATGCAATGGTAACGACATGAGCAAGGTAACGACAAATGAGCAAGGTAACACTAAAGAGCAAGGTAACACTAATGAGCAAGGTAACACTAAAGAGCAAGGTAACACTAATGAGCAAGGTAACACTAATGAGCAAGGTAACACTAAAGAGCAAGGTAACTACATATGAGCAAGGTAACACTAATATGAGCAAGGTAACACTAATGAGCAAGGTAACGACACATTTTTTCGTGCGGGCAGCCTGTTAAATCGAATTATAAGACGTTATCACGTCAAAATTGTTTTAATTTTAATAATTTTAAAAATGGCGCTGAAGTTGACCCTCCCGAAAAATTGGACCTGGTGTGGCCCTTTTGGCTCGTCTATTTATCTAAAACACAAAAACCAAAAAAATTATTAATCAATATGACTGTAGCTATGTCCCGTACTAGAATAAAAAAAAATTGACAAAGTATCGCGGTTTTAAATTTGACATTCTAAAAATCGGTTTTTTCAGTTTTTTTATCAAAAAAATACGAAATAATTGAAATAATAATATGATTCTAGTATGGGGCTATAGCCATTAATGTTGTAAATAACTATTAAAATTTCAGATGATTCTGTTGAATATATTTTTTTTTTTTTTTCAGAACACCAGGCCGAAAAAAAATTGTTTTGAAGTAATTGAGTTTAAGGCTTTGAGAGTGGGCGCGTGAGGAATCTGACTCGACCTGCTATAACGGCTGTAGAATCGAAAATACTGGGAATATTCTTCCAAAAATTTGACAGTATATTCTTAAAAACCATACTTTCGACATAAAAAAAAAAAATATTTTTTGAAAATTCTAAAAACCTGAACCCTTAAGGACTTTACAAAAGCATCGATATAAATATGGAAATAAATATATAGATACATATATCATACTGCCCAAACTGATCACATCATTCAAATTAGTCATATCGCACCCTAAATACAAAAGGGTCACAACTCAAAATGTACCTTCTGCTCAAATATGAACGAGACGTTATCAATAAAACGGTCCGCGGATGACATATGGCAAAAATAAATTTTTTGTTTTTTGGTAGGACTGTTATAAACTTACATGGCAAATTTCAGCGTGATATGTCACATAGTTTGCTTTCTGTGCTACTGTAAACAAATCAAGCTCGAGTGTGGAAAATTTTGAGTTGTGACCCTCTTGTATTTAGGGTGCGATATCTGTCTATAAGTGAACACATTAACTCAAAAACTGGGATGTCGCAACAAAACTTAGCGCACAAATTATCTCTAAGTAAATTCCAGCCCACATTGCTAATATGCAAAACTGCACAGCTATTACAGCCTGGGAGGCGTAAAATTGTAATTTTTAAAATTAGCAAAAAAAAAAAATATATATAGGGTTTTTCAGTAAGAGGGCTTCAACTTTTGAACTTTTTTGAATAAAACACAAACGGTTTGACTTTTTTAACTAATTTTTTTTTTATTATCGAGTTTGAACATATACATTTAAGTATGGAATTCGATTTCTGTTGCATGACCACCGCGTGCACGTTTTACGAAGTCAAATCGTTGAACCCAATTTTCGACCACTCTTTTGCATAAATCGGCCGAAATTCCAGCAATTTCGCGTTCAATATTGGCTCTGAGCTCACAAATCGTCGCCGGCTTGTTACCAATGACTTCACATAACCCCAAAACGGGACGGCTTGTTAAATGGACCGTAAAATGGCCGTAATGCTCTTAAAGTAGCAGCAACAGAACGATTATTTTCATAAAAAATTTGCACGATTTGCAATCGTTGCTCAAGTGTGTAGCGTTCCATGATGAAATGTATACTAATGAAGTTTACAAATGACAAGCGAAAAATAAAAAATATTGCGTCGTTCGCCCTCCCTATCGGAAAAAAGCTCTATTGAATAACCCTATATATATATATAGGTACAGGTATATATAAAGTGATTAAAAAACTTTGCTCAAATTTAGGTAGTGGTGAAATCCCATTATTAGAGAAGTTTGGAAAAATTTCCTAGGATGCGCTATTTAAAAAGTGTGGTTATCATTGAAACCTCTTCGTATAACTGAACTGAACTCAACACCCACATTTTATTAGAGATAATAATATTCGCGATGATTGTTTATCTCCAAATTTCGGGGTTTTTTTAATTTAAGCACGGGATCCCCAAATTCTTTCGAAATTGGTTGGTCTCGTCATTTCCGGATTTTTTTCAATTTAAGCAAAGGATCCCTAAATCCATTCGATTATGGTTGATCCCGAAAATCGGGATTTTTTAAATTTAAGAACACGCTCCCGAAATTCATGCCGAGATACAAATGTCTAAAAGTTAGGCAAATCAATAAGTTTTGTTTTATTTTCTATAAAAGTGAAAAGTACCAATTATCGGATGTCATGAAATTTGGAAAACCCGTGATGTTAGTGTGCAGGTCAAAATTACAGGGTCCGGCACTCGAAGTGTTACTAACTTCAGACCGCTCGTGCAGCTGATGCACGGGCATCTGTCTGTAAATTGGGTCAATGACAGTCCAGAAAAAAGAAAATCAGTAATGGGTTTCAAATGTAATAGTGTAATTGCATTATATTTTGCTGTAAAATGGCAATCAGCGAATGTTCGTGAGCTCGAGCACTTTAAAGTAAATAAAGTTTTCGTTTATCGCACCATTACTCGTTAGAATGACTCTGATAGCATAGCGTAACGTCATGGAGGTGATCATCCAAAAACTGCAACGTCGCCTGAAATGGTTCAAAAAATGCAGAAGCAACGTGCGCGAATTTCCCGACAAAGTGCCAATGAAATGGCGAAGGAACTGAAAATATCTGACCGTAGCATCCGCCGCATACTGAGAAATTATCTCACAGTCAGGCCATATAAGATCCAAAAGGCGCATAATCTCACACCAGAGCAGCAACAAGTCAGACTTGAGAGAGCGAAGGCCGAAAGTGGTAAATTTCCAAACATTGTGTTTTCTGTTCATACAAGAATTTGAGTCGTCGATTAGCCACCAGGAGGCAGCACCCGCCCCAAGTAGTGGTTTGGGCCGCTGTAACCGCAGATGGGCGCTCTTCAATCGTTTTCATCGAGCCTGGCGTCAAGGTAAATGCGAAATATTATCGGGAAAGTATTCTGGAGATTGCTTTGAATCCGTGCAGATAAACATTTCTGTGGCAGACCATAGACGTTTCAACAGGACTCGGCACTGTCTAACGAATTTCGATTGAACCAAGAATGGTTAAAAAATCACGTTCCGAACTTCACAACGTCCACACAATGGCTCTCAAATTCACCATATGCGAATCCGATGGATTATTCTCTTTAGGCCATTTTGGAGAACAAGGTCCGAGCTAAAAGAGTCTCCAGTCTCGAGGCGCTAAAAAAGTCATAGTCCGCGAATGGGCCAAAATACCTGTAAGTCACATTCGGGCAGGTTGCGATTCGTTTCTGGACCCCCTCAAGGCTATAGTCAAGGCAAAAGGTAGTCATACCGAGCAAAAGTAAATTGAGTACTGCATTATTGGCTGCATTATTGAAAACTGGTTTGTATGGGAGGTGCCACACCATATTTACCAGTATCGTTTACTTTTTGACTTTATTAAGACATTGATATTTTATATATCTCTGCGAAGTCTTAATACTATTCCATGAATGGTATCGAAACTATACAATGATAAGGAATTAGTTTGTATGGGGACTGCCACGCCTCCTTTACGAATGCCAAATTTTTTTTCTGAATTGTTAAGGTATTAGTATTTTTTGTCCTTGTACCAAATTTCAATATTCAGGCACGAGGGTTTCCGAAGATATGTAATATTAAAAAATTGATTTGTATGGGAGGTGTCACGCCCCCTTATTTTAAGGCCTATAGCTTTCTGGCGATTGCAAGCAATAAATTGACGTAGTTTCATTGCAGTCCCATGATTGGCTTAGCAGCTTTTAAAATACGTACAAACTAACACACACAAAAAATTATAATAATAAATTTCCAATAATGAATTTTGGTATAGAGGTGGGAAAATATATGCATATCGGTGATTTAATAGTTTACGCCTGAATTTTATTTTGTGGGGATCAAATTACATACTTTTGCACATATTTTTGGTAAATTGATATGGAAATCCAAGAGATTTTTAACATTTAGATATATAAAGCGTTCAGCAGTTCTATATAAAACGCAACGGGGAATATTTTTATGGAAAATCTTAACCTTGTAACTTCTCAGTAGATGCGACTTCTCTGTCTCTTTTGCGGGAAAGCGCAAAAAACAAAATGTACCAAAAAAATATTTGCCATAAAATTCTGCTATTCATAAGTCCCTTAATACACTAAAACTCAAACTCAACTTGAACGTCAGGAATAAAAAAAATTACGGATGAAAATATGCTGGTCCTAGGCACATTTTTCGGGTTCTATAGAGCAGGTTAGTGGCAAAATAGGTATTTCAAAGTACCGACAGCATTCGCTTCGTTGCGTTACACGCATCGCTGTGGACATCGGATGAGACAATGAACCGTCAGTACTCCAACCATTATTTTGTAGTATTTTCTATATTGTGAAACATAAAGTTTGGACGCGTAGTTTTCGTATTCCAAGTCCTTAGCATAATTTTGACAGTTTTTTACGAGATTTAGTATTTCCATATCGACTGCGTTTCCAAAGCTAGCCCCTCATTTGGTTCTCTTTTCAGAAAGGGGAGTGATGAGTATATTTTTGACGTGCTCAATCTTGGTAAGCAAATACCTGCTCGACTCCTTCATTCCCGTCTATATTTTTTTGAATCCTGGTATCATTTCATCCATTTTGGATCTGCATTGTTGAATACATTTCTAGTTAGTCCAAGGCGCCATAATTGCTTTAATAGCCGCTTGGTTATCAATGGAAATGTGTTTGGTAACTAACATACAATGAATATTTTCCAAAACGAGTTTTTCAATACAAAGCCATGAAATTAATCTTGTGGAAAACCCATATCGTTAATATCCATACCATCAACTACTGAGCAAAAACATTGGAACGTTCTCGGATATCTCCATGGCGCAATGAATGACGGAAACAGTATTTCCAGCTGACTTTGCGAAGAAAAATGGACCAAAATGGCACCAAACTGTTGCACAACAATAAGGCGAAGAAAATTTCTCAATGTTTTGATGTATATAAGTTCATAGATTTTCCAATAACCAAATAGGGCAATTTTATTTGCTTACATATCCGTTCAAATGGTTCGGACTGGGAAGATCATTTTTCAGCAAAACCATTGGTATACATTTTTAATTCGTATACGGCTCTGGAGTGAAATTGAACTAATTTGATTAAGTTTCCGATTTTTTACTCGGAATTTGTCAAAAACAACGCCATAAAACTCAGACTGTTGTTAAAGCGAAACACTGCTAAGAAAAAATCTCGAACTTGGGCGACCTAGTAAGCTCTAACCGCAAGCGTTTTTGAGAAGATATATTTTGGACTTCGAAAATGGATATCAGTAAGCTAGCAATACCAATGCTTATCGATCAACTATATTTTTCTGATATGAGATGTTGCTGCGTATATTAAAATCTGTGTCAAATTAAAAAAAGAAGGAAAAAAGCAAATCTTCAAAGTGAAATCACTTGCCCCACTTTTCATGAATATTCACTTTCTATGTTATTTAATTATCATGGTGACATAGAAATGATTTATTAACCGAAAATGCATATGGAAAGTTCTATTTGAGCATGGGAATAATTAAATGCACAAATCATGCAATCATTACAAATGCAGCAGCCAGCAACCCAACCACTTTCTACAATTTCGAAGCTTTTTAATTGAAGACATTTGTTCTGGAAAGCGTGCAATGAACAATACTTCCCAAACTCTGCTGCATTTGAGTATATGTTTATAAGTATACTTAAATATGTATATATGTAAACGTAAAAAAGTTTCTAACAGAAGCGACAGCTTCATTAATGTAATAGAATTTGGGTGAAGAGCAACGCAGACATTTAAAGTTCAAAAGATATATCAATATGGATAAAAGTATGCGCTTTTACATACACAAATGTACTATTTTAAATTTGTTTACCTACCCTACAGTAAGTCAGACTGTGAAGCGCACATATTTCGATACTTTGCGGTCTGATATGGGTACCACTCTTCATTTAAATTGCATCGCATTACCTTCTTAAGAGTACTGAGGTGGTATATCAACACTACATATATTGAACCATATTTCGACAACCAAACCCAAGGTAAATTCGTACAGCAGCATGAAATACACACCCCTGATTACTTCATCCATGTGTGAGCAACTTCCAAAGCTCCACGAACCACCACGCAAAATACCTTTCCAGAATTCATAGCTCTCTCTTATGTAGCTGTCTGAAGCTTGTAGCTAATCAATGGTTTCACATTACCGATGATCTGATTAAATTTCGAAAGTAACAAAAAAGCTTATATTTATTCATTCCGACCAGAACAAGTTACTTGCTGCCTCAAGAACCAGTGTCAACTAACGAGGCGGCAGTCGTCTTTATTTTGCGTCTAGAGGATCGGCATACACAACCTACAGATGGCGTCGTGTAGCAAAGCAGTTACTGTTGTTGTAGTAGTTCATCGAACCCTGCCAGTGCTGTGTAGTCATCGTTCGCAATCATCTAACTCATCTAATGGCAGGCACAGGAAACGTGCTATTTCGACAGGTCAGGTCCAGAGGGAGATGGGTGTTAACTGAGTTGGTTTGCCAGCCATATATTGAGTGTGTCGGAGAAAAGCAGGAATTTTACTTGCTATAATTTACAGAACGTAACTTTATATAATATCCCTCAAAGTTACGTGGGTCTCACGAGGCAGCTAAAGTCAGCGGTGGATAGTCGTTAGACTCCGATGACGACATTTGGGGGTAGAGCGCTTAGGAAGGTGGTAAGAGACTCCCGATGAATGTCTTGTAATGTCTGTCCGTAAAATGTCTGATCCAATAGTTTTAGCCATGTTTGGCGCTTTGGTAAAGCGGTTCGCAAAGGCATAACAAAAATCATTACTAGCTCACCCACTCCAGATTCGTTTGTAACTAGTCCGCAGTAACCTTGTAATTTTTACTGCAGGTTATCTAAATTCTTACTATGTAATTTGTATGGAACATTTGAATGCTTAATAAGTAAGATTTGAATGATTGAAATGATCTAGATTGATAACCCAGAGTCTTTAGTGCATGAGTACAGTATTGGGCTAAATAATGTAAAACCCTTCAAGCCCTTATATGTAGGTATATCTGTAGTTAATAGTAAAAAGTAACTTCGGCTTGATATATTATTTTGGGAGCGTAAGCCTTTGATGCCCGGAGTTGCCGCATGGATGGCTGCTTGAGCTCGGATTCAAAATCCCGGGCTTAAAACACCAAATGTTAGAAAAAGTTTTTCTCAACATCGCTCGCCCCTCATCAGATAATGATAAGCCTGTCATGAAAAGTGCCCTCATAAAGAACCATCTGCTGTTCGGTACACGCATAAAACTGTTAGCTCCAACATTTGTGGAAAACATCAAGACGCACAAAGCAAATAGGAGGAGGTCACAAACAAACTATAACAAACTTGATCAGCTCATTGTGATATCAGGAAAATTTTGCAAATGTTTGGAAAGGTAGCAAGCGCTTGGTGTCATTTAGGTTTTTGAAACTTCTGGCTCGTCATTAAAAAGGTGTGAGGCTAGCATTGTATTGATGAAACATGAAGACACTTTCTGCTCACCAATTCTGGCAATCTCCGGCCAAATAAATCGCTTGAATTTGGTTTGTTGTTGATATGGAGTGGAACAACTCATATTGAATAATTCTCGTTCAATCCCACTAAACCTAGAGGAAAACGTGTCTGGCCGTCAACCCGGGCTTGTACTTTTGACTTTGTGCAGCACAAAGAGCACCCAAATAAATAAATATAAAACACATTGAAAAGTACCACACTACTTGAAAAGTGTTCAAGAGTTGACACTCATCTATTTCATTTTGGTTTATTTGACTTATTTCATGTCACAAAGAAGTAATGTGTACCTGCACGGTATTCTCCATTAATTTGTTCTATCTTTTGCCTCTCAGGCTTTGGAAATAATTTTAATATCTTAGACTAAGTTTTTTGTCTCACCGAAAAAAATTTGTTGGGCCTGTAATTCGTATGATTTTAGGAACTTCATTTTTAACAGGAATTCTGATTTTTTAAACTATCGTAAAACTTTCTGTAAAATTTCAAATTTATTTGGAGATGTCATTGGCGCTTACAACTTTGACTGCTACGAGCTACTTTTCCTATTTTGATGTTTTCCACAAATGCAGGAACGTACAGTTGTATGCCGCCTTCGTGCGGCAGATGGCTTTTTATGAGGGGATTTTTCATGTCAAAAATACACTCCGGGGTCTGCCATTGCTTGCTGAGGAGCGACCGCTATTAAAAAAACCATTTCTGTCCCTTGATGTTTCAAGCCGGGTGTTTTGAAACTCGAGCTCTACCGAATGGTAGTCACGCACCAATCCATTCGGCTACAACACTCGCCGGTCTCACATAAAAAAGCAAACCAAAACTTCGTAAGAAGATTTGCTGATGTTTAAATTGTACTAAAAATCGACTACTTGTGGTTTTTTTTTTGTCTTAAATCCTTTTATATAAAAACAGGAAAATTATCATTATTGTGCTGCAGTATAAAATATACCTTGGCCACAGTTGAGTGCTTTTCTCTGCATGCGATTATTGCATTACACAAATCCATATAATTAAATTTCTAACTCTTTGTTTCTTTTATTTTACCCACCACTGTAAACACACGCCTACTTGACAAGATAAATAGATTGAAACCACAAACAAGACGGATGACCCACACAAACTAGTGCGACATAATAGCCAATGGAGTGAACAGAAGTGTCAAATGATCGGGCAAAAATGTGAGCGCCCCAGGAAGAATGGAAGCGATAATTTAAGAGAAATTAAAATGCAAGCCAGCGACTTTGCATAGGTGAGCGTGAGACGATGTAGCGACGAAAATACTGGTTTTTACGCCAAAATTGCTGGTATCGATGATAAACAAAATATGAGGCAGCGATGAGCGGGTTACGGAGCGGCGGAATGCCAGTGAAGTGCGACGCAAACTGTCGTCAAACACTGGCGCAGTAAACTTGGCAACGGTCAGCCAAAGAAAGACATGCGTATCCGACATGATGGGCAGTTGGCGGCGGTGTTGATCTTGAAGTGACAGTGCCGGCGGCTGAGTGTACGATCGCCAGCAAGCAAATGACAACAAAAGCGCACAGAAAGAGAAGAAAAAAAAAGAAAAAAATAAATTAAAAATGAGTGATATTTGTTGTAATTGTTTTGCTTGTCAGCGTGCTGCTAGTTTACGGCCAACGTCTACAGTAGAGCTTGTGGCTGTGGTCGGAACTGTAACTGTTTGGCTGATCTGTTTGAGCCAAGGCGTTAAGAGGTGCTACCGTTTCGTGCGTGAGCTCACAACTCAGTTAGCTTTTGGCCATTAACACGTACGGTAGTGATCGCTTACGAATTGAAAATTTTATTAAAAAAACAGCTCGGCGCACAAACAGCGGTTGCAAGCAGACAAGCGGAGTCTACGCTAAATAGCCAGTTAATCGATTGCACAGTTACAATTTGACATTGAATGAAAGTGAAAAATACTTGACGAAACGCCTGTAGCACTACATTTCGGGCAGCACATTTCAACCTGGAGAAGCGAAACGGTCCTCAGGCGAGTTGAAGGCATAAAATACCTGCTTCGATGCTTAAGTGTGGATTTCGCTTTTAACACTCGACGCAGTGCCACTTCTCTTGGCAATTTTAATTAACATACAAACTTTCTTGACGATTTGCGCATGTGCCAGCGCTTACTGGTTGCCAGTGGTGGTGGTGGTAATCAGCAGTGGACCATCGATAGCTTATCAAAAGCGAAAGTTTACAGGTACTCTCAACGCGTCTGGCTAAGTCAGGGGCGGCAGTCAGTGGAAGTCAGTGTGGCAGTGGACGCAAAGACTTATTGTTTTCTTGCTTTGTGATTTTTATTTACAATTAAATTGAGACTGTGAGCTGAAGTTATTGCCGTATTTGTGTATGTAAAATATGTGCACTTAATTGAAACTGATTTGCAAGTTGCTCTGTGCAAATATTTACTGCGCGTACAGTAAAATCATAAAAGTGAAATTTGCTGCCGAAGTGGAAATTTCAAAAAAAAAAAATACTAATAATAATTAATTAAATAAAAAAAAACTCATCTGTTCTACAAACTTTGTGCCAAAATGCCTTCAATTGCGCATCCTCGCTTCATCTTCTACCTGCTCTGCGCCGCCTCTCTGCTCGCTGTGGTGCGCTCCGATCCCAACAGCAGTAAGACCAGTTCATATGTTATGTCTTATTTTTATTATTTACTAATGAATTTCGTAAATCCCTATGCGATGCCGCTCTATTATCGCTTTGTAAATAGTTGCCTAACGTAAAACTCGCCCTAATCTCCAATGTGATTTTGGAGTTTTTTTTGTATAATTTGTTTTCTTTTTATAATTACGTTTATTTAATTCTTATTTGCTAACACCTTTCCTTTTGTGTATGTAAGTATTTGTAAATATTTTGGTATAATTAACCGACTAGTGACTAATAAATCTTTTTATATCGTAGGCAATATTTATAATCTTGAAAGTGAGGCTATACTCACTAATTTCTGTTTCCCTTTTAGTTTATTGGACTAATAAGTTCCTTATTTATTTTCCTTTTTATATGTTACCTTAAAGTCTAATTTAAATCTATGTACCTAATTTATCCCAGCGCACTACTAGTAAAATGGGTTATTGCGCATAACTCTGTATGATCAACTATTAAACAGTGTAACCCAGTAAATCTAAGGACCAGCGTTTGAATAATTCGGGAGTACTCCCTTGAGAATACGAAGTTACTACATTCTCTTTCCTATGCTTTAGTGCATAAGTATGCTATTTTGTATAACCGCTTCTTACATTGCTAGTCCTATGAGAGCAAGAGCTTTCACCCTTTTACCACCCAAACTAACATTGAAGGTGTTTTAGAGAATCGTACCTGAAGCCACCTGCATATACTATGGTCTTTGCAAAAGTCCGTACAAAGTCAGAGAGATGGTACAACTGGCGCGTATCGAGGTTACGTTTAGGTTGTAGCATCTCTTGGAAGAACACACACCAAGTTTCAGCCAGATAGGTATATTTCTTTCTATCATTCGTTTGAATGGAGGAAGTCGAGGGATTTTCCAAAAGTTCCTTTTCCACCACGAGAACACACCAGCTCACGCCTGAGTAGTTGTGGTCGCAAAACTATCGAAATTAGGGTTCCCCGGGATTACTCCCTTCCCTCCATTTCTATAGACTTGGCTCCCTCGGATGACTATTTGCTGACAGCCGAATTTGAAGAAATGGCTAGCGAAAAAAGATTTTAATCAAATGAATAGGTGATTGCAGAAACAAAGGGCTACTTTTCAGACTTGGATAAATCCTATTATTCTCAAAGGATAAAACTTATCATGGAATGGAACGCTGAATTAGAAAAGCCTCGGATAAAGTGTATAAGCCTAAAAGCAGATAATGTCGAAAGATAAAAGAGGTTTACCCCAAACAATTAAGTAGTTTTTATTTTTGCACGGAATCTTTGAACGACTCTTGCGCAAGGTGACATCAAATTAAGGGGGGAGCCTGCTTTAGAGCCTTCAAAAAATCGATTTTTTCGTGGTTTTTTTTTTTTGGGAAGGAAATAAATATTTGATTGAAACGAAATTTTCAGGTTTTATTGTTATATATTTCAACAGTCTTCTCAAATTTTTTCATTAAAATATATGTCATGTTGTGCCTGGGACAAGCATTTTGCCTAGGCGGCTCGAGTGTGCATGTGTCGTGCGGCGGGAAAGATGCAGGTAGCAATTTTCATCTGAAACCAAAAACCCTAAAAATTTGTATTTTAGTATAGTATAGCTTCTAGTTAAACCAAGAAAATTAAACAAAAAGTGAGATATTCAACAATTTTTCGATAATTAAAAAAAATTCATTTTTTTTAGAAAAACAAATTCACTTTAGATTGTTTAAAAAGTGGGTTAATCATAACTTTCTTAAGGTTTTTTAGTTTCAACTAGAAGAGAATTTAATTCCGAATACAATCAATGTAATCTCGTTTCGATAGGACGTTTAACTTTTTCTCTATCTTTCCCGTCAATTAGGAAGAATTACAAACAATAACTTCATAGAAACTATTTTTTTATTAATAACCATAATATTACAATACCCGGCATCCGTTGCTATGCCCCGTTGAATAAAATCAAAACAATAAATCACAAAAATATCAAGCAAAATTATTTTTATTAGTTTTCTATCTCAAACCGTTTTCGACCTTTGCATTTGGGTCATAGTTGAACAGCTTATGCGGATTATGAAGCCTAGAGTGTGCTATAAATAGTGGGAAATAGGAAAAACTAGATTTTTAAATTAAATTTAAGCAAATATTAGATTATTAGTGACGAATGAGAGTGGTGGCGCGGCCTGGGGGCTGTGCTAATTTGGTGCCATTATTTATTTTGGTGCTTATAACTGAAAATTACTTCTTGAAACCTGCCGCCCTTTCGATAACGCATGGCGCAAATCGTAATAAATCATCGCACAAAAATGTGCACGAGTTAATTCCATCTCCTGAGCGGATGAGTTTTTCAACTCTCTGAAAAGCGAATAAATAAAGCTCGTTAAACAGAATGGAATAAAATTTGGTATCTGCACTTTGACCTAATGGTCTTTTGTGCCCTCTACTCATCGCAGTAACTCATCCAGTACCTTATTAACCTGAATTATAGCTGGGTTGGTCTGAGCGCAGATGCCGTACTTCCGGCTGCCATCGCAACCTTCTCTGCGCTATAGCACCACATTCAAGGAGAAAATGTATTGGAATCTCTGGAGATTGGGCGCAGAAAAAACAAGAGTCAGTGGACCATAGCCCAATCTTGCGCAGATGACTACGCAATCTGCAATGGCCTGTGAGAATAGCAATGATAGCCAGGCGTAGCCCCATCGTTTAGTGCTAGCTAATATCTCTTAGCATTAGCTATTCACTCCTAAGATTCTCATTGATGGTATGTTTTCCATTGTGAAAAAATGAAAGGTCCTTTATTTATTTATTTCATTTCAAGTTTAGTTTTCCAATATTTTTTAAAAATAATGAAATTTAAATTCCCTGCGCTCGGGTTGGCGCGAATGTAAACATCTTATCGTAAAATTGTTAATCACTGCCTGTAAAGTTCAAATGCAAATCACATGTAAACCGATTCGTTTATTTTAAATAATTCAAATTGCAATCGCTTTTAAAATTTTCTTTTTGCAATAATACGACAAGAAAAATTTATGAATGGTGTATATGTTGAACAATTTTCCTTATTTATATTGAAATCAGTTTCATATAACATAAGAATGGAGTTGAGCACGGTTTCGTTCTCTTTTACTATTTTCGCAATCATCTGAAAAACCTCAGAACGGATCGAAAAACATGGATCGTCCAATCTTCTTCTTCTTCTTAGCATCACAGTTCTTGGTGAACCATTTCTTCATTCCCAACCTTGCGCCATCTATCTCTATCTAAGGCTATATCCTTCCACCGCCGCACGTTTAGCTTTTCAAGGTCAACTTCCACGTCTTGGAGCCATCTATTTCTGTTGCGTCCTCTTCTTCCAACAGGGCATAATTCAACTTCTTTTCTCTTCTTGGGAATTCTAAACACTTGTTCGAGCCATCTTATTCTCTTAGGTTTTACAAATCTTATCACAGTTTCATTGTTTGCTAGTATTTCCAGCTTATGATTATATCTTATTCGATAAGTACCATCCGGCAGTCTTATTGGTCCATAAATTTTTCACCAAATTTTTCTTTCGAAGACCATTAGCTGATTAATGTCAGTAATCCATGGGACGGATCCAAGTTTTGTATATCCTTAACTTTTGGTTAACACATTCGGTTGACAGCATCACCACGGGAAGGCGAATACAGGAGATAAGTTACAAGAGGTGTAACTTTCTTGCAATCCACGATTCAATTGCACATCTAAACCCTTTGTGATGTATCGTCCAATCTTATTAAACCCAAATGGCAACCCGTATACTAAAAAAAAAATATCAGATAACCAGCAATCAAATATGATAGTTTGTTATATATGTTTGGTAGCACGGAAACCGCAAAGCGATCGCGGTAATGAAAATTTTCCCCTATCCTAGTCAATTTTTTTTTCATATGGCGCAAGATGCATAGGTTGTTATTCACCCAGCAGCCGCTCCGTTATGACACATAAAAGACATGTATAAAAAGACGGTCTAATAGTACGAAGAGAAGTAAGAAAAAAAGTTCGCGTGAAGAGGAAACTGGTGAGATTAGAAATGAAATTAATTGTATCTTCTTCTATAAAACGTTTTTATACAACCAACAAAATTGTCTGAAACTATAAAATAGGCAAAAATAGCCGACTTCACTCCATTGTCATCAGATATTTTTTGCCTCACGTACCTAAATCTGTTATATGGGGAAATTAGATATACATAGGTATATCCATATTTGTTCAAAGCAGCCATCACAACATTAGTCTTGTAAATGAGCGTACATCTCTAGCCCATTTTACAATTATTTTTTCCTTTAATGTCATTTAATAGTTTTTGTATCAAGATTCATAAATTTTTCTTTACCAAAGACAATAAACAATAAGGTCCCTTCTGAGCCCAAAAAAAAAAAAACAGTAGCCATAGAATTTCAGCCATTAGCAAAAGTACCAGCCTTTAACTTCTTAAATTGTTCTACATACGTCTATATCCGAAGGGGTTCAATAAGTACCCGTGTTAGAAATGAAGATATCATTTTTTCAAAAACATTTTTTTTTTTAAACATAGTCCCCTTTTAGTCAAATACACTTCTCCCAACGCTCCGGCCAGTTTTTAGCCCCTCCAAAACATAGGATTTGTCGAACTCTCCAAAATACGCCTTTGCCTCGGCGATGGCTTTTTCTTTTGAAACAAATTTTTTTCCTGCGAGCCATTTCTTCATGTTAGGGAGGAAGAACAAATTCATTAAGCAATTCAAGCAGTTCGGCGGTGACAGCTCCGGATGAATGCGCTGGTGCGCTATCATGGTGGAACCTTCATTTTCACCAAATGCGGCCGTGGCTCCTTCAATTTTTTGTAAAATTGGTCCAATAACTCGCTATAGTATTGTCCAGTGATCGTTCATCCTTTTTCTAAAAAATCCATGAGGCTGTTCACATCCCAAAAAATCGTCGCCATGACCTTTCCGGCCGATGCGACTGTGTTCGCCTTCTTCGGGAGAAATCCATTGATTTGATTGTTGCATACTTTCTGGTGTGTAATGATGGATCGGATCTTGCTAAAATTGCTCCAAACACTGCTTCGAAGTTAACCATCCATTGTTTGTTACTTATGAACAATCGCGGCACCCATCGGGCCCTAAATTTTTTCATCGCCAATTTATCATGTAAAATATTAATTTCCGTTCCAGTACACATACCTGTGGCCTCTGTTACTTCTCGTACTTTCGTTCGTCGATCAGCGATCAGCGAGAATCATGTCGTGGACTTTTTGACTGATTTCCTCGGTAATCACGTCTGCCGGGCGTCCTGGTCGCCCAATTCATTTAACCAATATCTAAGTGTGTTCATAAATGGCGAAGCGTCCCCGTAGACGGTATCCAACTTTGCTTTTATCTTCTCACATTTTTTTCCCATCCAAAAACAAAGAGCGGATTAGGTACCGAACGATACTGCTCTTTTTCCATCTTAGCGAAATTACGAAACACATCAAATCCAAACTTACCTATCAATCAGTCTGAAATTTGTTTTGACGGCGTTTGTTTGTTTAGATTGCAGCACATTTTGCTTACATCAACTTCCCTCAGGAACGCCCTCTGCCATCAAACACGGGTACTTATTCAACCACCCTCGTATATTCCTACCTTGACTCAATTTCATTGTGATGTACTCAAGTTTCGTCTCCATCAACAATCCGATTCAAAAATTCACGTGCGTTGTTTCTACATAAATTCAATTCTAATGGCACCTATCCTTCGCTAACCTAGACTTACCAATATGATCGTGTGGAATGTTCAAAAGGGTTTTATATGGAACAATTTTTTCGGCTCTTTCGGCAACGATTCAATGACTCTCCATTTTACTTAAGTAGTCTATTCCACTTATAATGTTTTTACCTACTGCGAAATATTTCTTGTAAATTTAAATATGTAGTCTGTACAAATTTTATTTCACAGATTCAAGTAAATAAATAAAAAAATGTCATCTCTTCCAAAATAACATCAGGCGCTTTTTTCTGCTTAGTGCACCTTATAAATAGCCATTTGAATTATGGTTTCAGAAATTGTTAAATCTTCAGAATATTTTAATCGTGAAAATACCACTTTAGTTATGCTGGATTTCTTTAATAATAAATAAAATTCTTTAATAAAAAAAAATAAATAACCTAATAAAATTTTACTAAAACGTGCGCTGGGTATGAAAAGTTCGGCTCTGCTCCAGCTTAGACGCTTCTATGCTCATTTGTAAATATGAAAGACGATATTTCGTATGGGTTTTATGTGGCGCTACTTTTTATTCCTAGCGCTTATTATCTTTTATTTATGAGTATATATTTTTAGTTTTGTATTTTGTAAAAAATATTAGGCACTAAATGTGTTCCTTATATTATTCTTTGAAAATATTTAACACTGTTTTGGTTAACCTTTCTTGTATGTAATTATTCCACTGTGTTCATAAAAAAACGAATAAAATGTGATATATATAGTTGTAGTATTTGAAAAACTGTGTTTTATTTCGTAGTTATTGGTACTGAATTTGGTTATGGTGTGTATAGTTAGTATATAAGTATGTTTGTATATATTTTCAAGAACTCCAAATTTGAATCTATTGCCAGAATAAAACTTAAACTAAACTTAGAAGCTCACACCAAACTCAAGTTGGACTAAAATCTGATCAGCTTCGGTTACTTTCCTCAAACGACAACGGTGTCTAATGCTAGGAATACAATCATCATCATCATAGTTCTTCGAACTCCGTTGTGGAGCATAGAGCCACATTAAAATTTTTCATTCTGTTCTGTTCTCTGCTTTCCCCTGTTCTTACCGCGGCAGGTTTTTGTTCACTACTCTTATTTCACGTTTTATATTTTACCTTTGACTCTGTTCAGAATGATTCTGCAGAGCACTTTTAGAGCAACCCATACGAGCACAATACCCCTCCAGTTATCACATACAGTTAAATCTCCTTTCTTTGGAACTTTAACTAGGATACCTTGAATCCAGTCTTTTGGGAATGATGCCGTATTCCAAATTTTCTCAAAAAGTCAAAAAAGTTCCGAATGCGTTTTGAGCTTCTCTGATGTTATTTGATGGATGTCATGTCGGTTTTATCCATTAGGATCCTACAGGCAGTTTTTATTGCTGAAGTTTACCACAAAGCTGACGTACTACACTATTCAATGCTCTCATATCTTCTGTGGCTGTCGCTTTCTCCCGCTCGTTAGCACGGTCATCTATCCACGCTCTCCTGTCTCGGAACTGGTATTTAGAGCCTCACGTCCTCGCTTTCTGCATCGCGTCTTTAGCACATCTGCGTTGCTCAATTAGCTCCCATGTATGTTTCGATAACCACGGCCTTCATTTACCCTTATGAAATTCGAGTATGTTTTGCTTATTTCTTTAAAAGCGCTCTTTATTCCATTCCACAGTTGATCCACTGTACCCTCGTTTATTACTCGAACGCTTCGAGTTCGGCCCTTATCCACACTTTCGTCTTCTTCAAGTCTCCTAACGTTGTAACAGCATCCTACATTCCCTTCCTTATTTTCTATTCGTGGGACTCTTAGGCGGATATCGGCTACAACAAGGCAAAATCATGTTTTTTATTTAATAAAAAAGATATTCAAAAACTAATTTGGATGACTTATTTCGCACCACCTGGAAGTAAGTATTACAAATGTAGGTCACGAGAATCAAAATACAGATTTGTAATCAAAGTTCATGCACTGCAATTTTTACCTTCGAATTGACTAAGATATGACTAACAATAGGGGCTACCAGCCAACAAATTTAAGTTAGGTTAGGGTAAATGGTTACTCATGAAAGAGGCCACTTGGACCAATATCAAATTCTTTCATTGCTATACCAGGAAAAACAGAGTCGTAAGAACCCAACAGGCTGTCTTTGGAAGGAAGACAGGCCGGTGAATTAAAGGAGGACGGCGACAAAACCGTGGTTAATCACAATTGCGTTAGCCACTTCCAGCTACTGATGAAATTCACTAGGTGGGTGACATCTAAGCCTGCCTCATCTTTCAAACTATTGCTGCAGAAAGTACTTAAAGAAATCCCAAGTCTCACCATATTGATACTAAATGAACAGTGCCCGTTTAGGAAGCCAATAAAATTCGAGAGCTGCAGCTTTGTTAACCATAGAAGTTCACTCGAACGCCCCTGATCTAATCGTGGCCAGAAGGATCTCCCGATTTTGCATATTTGCGCACAAACCCAGCGCTGGCTGAGTTGACGCGAAGCCCATCTTTGCAGGAGCAGACCACAGATTCTTAAGCAAACTCCAATCATCTCGATTCTCGGTGAAATTTACGCACATTTCTTATTAGCAGACATTTTAACTTACATATGTGACCAAAAGGCTGTTTCTAAAGGAGGTGACGTATGTACTGGCTTGAATACCAGAACTTCTGTTTCGTGGTTTCATTAATGCAACTGATCCAAGTATTTTTAATATTCTTCGAAATTTTTCTGAAAGTGGTCTATTTGGAGGCTTGAGTATAATAAGAAGGGAAGTGAAAAAAAATACAACTTAAATTTGTAATTTTGAGACTTATTAAATTTTTTTAATTTGAATCTTTTTAAATTTTATTGGAAAATAAATAAAAATTGTTTTAATAAAAAATTGCTAAAAAAATTGTTTGAATAAAGAAATATTTTTATTTTAATTTCTAGATTCAAATTTTTTTCTCAATTTTTTTCGATTTCGAGTAGTTCAAATATTTTCGACATGGTTTGTCTGAAAACTGGTTTATTTGTAGGCTTGACTACAATTAGAAAACCTGAAAAATTAAAAAAAAAAAATTTAGATTTATTCAATTTTCCTTTAATATAATTAATTCAAATTTTTTTAACATTTTTTGGAAAAAAATTAAATTTTTTTGTTCAAAATTTCTTTCGAAGTTTTTTTTTTGTCGATTGTGTTTCGATTTTAAGTGATCCAAGTATTTTGGGCATGGTTTTTCTGAAAAAATTAATTCAAAATTAAATTCATGATTTTTTTATTTTTAAATTTTTTTTAATTTGTATAGGGGAAAAAAAAATTTGTTTGAATAAAAATATTTTGTTTTTTAATTGGCGATGAAAATATTTGTTTGTCGATTTTTTTTCCGATTTAGAGGGATCCAAGTATTTTAGACATTATATTTGTGAAAACTGGTTTATTTATTAAAAAAAATATTCTAATTTTGATATTTATTAAATTTTTCTTTTTAGTATTTGAAATTTGTGTCTTTAATTTTTAAGATAAAATGTTGTTTAAGAAAAATGTGTCTGTTCATAATTTCTAGAGAAAACAATTTTATTGTAATTTTGGAAAAGCGGCCCTCAGATATTTTTCTTATTTCTTTCGTTGATAGCTGGGACTATAATAACAGCAATCCCTGAAAGTTTCTCATAAGCTTTCGAGTTATATTCAAATACGTAAAACGAACCAGTGAAATACGAGTATCGCTGCAAAATACTACTTTAGCAAAGCGCTAGCATTCGAGCCCATAAATCACGTCCGTTTGCAACTCGGTCGAAGCATCGTTTCGTACATTACTAAGCATATACAGGCTACTGTGCAGGCCACATCGCAAATATGTGCCTTGTGGTTTCTCAACACAAATTACATATTTCACATGAAGAATTTCCAGCCTAGTCAAGTAATAGGTCAGCCTACGCTGCTCTGTGAGTATTGTGCTGTCACCATCAAATTTTTGAGGTTTCTGCTATAGTGGAATTTGTGTTAATGTCCCATGAATATTGAACCTCCAAATCAGATGTGAAACAGGGCGAGATTTATTTGAGATTTTACAGTGTGCCCCCCATGTCTATACCTACTGTTCACAACCCCTCCACCGACGACATTCAGTCACCGTACCTTACACCTTACCTGGATTAACTGACCTTCAGCCTTCAACGCCTTCAGTCGCAAGCAGAAGCAGAACTGCATTTTATTCTACATATTATTTGTCTATCAATGCCCGAAATAGAAGTCACATACACACTCCTCGGTCAACCACTTGATATGCCGTGCGCTCAAGTACACTCGGGAATACCCCACATACACTGTTTAAGTTGCAGTTATCTTTCCACTATTTTCTTGCACCTGACAGAAAACTTTTTTGTCAAGCCTTTTTAGAAAGCATACGCAATATACAATTGTTTTCCCGCTCGAATATGCAAATAAATACATACGTACATACATACATACGTCTATACAGCACATTTCTGCCTTTTGTGAACCAGTTTCAAAACGGTCGTTAGAATGTTCATTCATAGATTTGCAATTTTATACGATGTCTGCTTGTAATTAAACGTGTTTGTCTACTTAGATTACCGCTTTGGTCTTTACACACTTGTTTTTATACCACAAAACTATTAACCATTCTGAGTATAATAGACCGTTAATGAGGCTCGTGAACGAATTAAAAAGTATTTGCGGTCAGAGTCGGTTTTTTCCAAAGAAAGTGAGTTCAAAATGCAAATTATTCACATTTGTTTGTATGTATGTATGAATGGGTGTATGTATGTAACTAAGTATGTTAAAATGTATAGCAGGTGAATTGTTATATTTTCATATGTTTGCGTTAATGTGCATACTTACACCTTGATCAAACAGTTCCCGGAAAATATTCGGAAAAATCAAAATACAAGTTTATTTCTCAAAGGTGATATTATCGCCTTCAAAGTACTCCCCATCAACTGGAAGGCACTTATGCCGGCGTTTGATCCAGCTCTCGAAACATTTCGGGAACTCTATTTTCGGTACAGCTATCAGAGCCACCTTCGGTTTTTCCATTACTTCCTTTCGGCTATTAAAACTTGTTCCTCGTAGTGGTTTTTTGACTCGATCAAATAGAAAAAATGTGCAGGCAGCCATATCAGGCGAATCCGATGGTTGTTTGATGGTATTCGTTCTGTTCTTGATCGAATAATGATGGCACTGTGCGGCGGTGCGTTGTTATCGTGTAAAATTCAAGAGTTATTTTCTTGCAAATTTGCTTCACCCATTTCCGCATTAACTACTTGACCTTATGAAAAAATTGCGTACAATACCGTTGTAATCCATATCAATCAAGAGCATAGCTTTCTTTTTTTTTACTGATGGTTTTACGACGTGGTTTGTTTGCCTTTTTTCGGCACTGAGTTTGGGTTAAAAATGCCTCCTATATGGTCTATAGGAAACGTCGTTGATACGTATCTGGTGATTCCACTAAAAACATCTCTCCTTTTCTCTTGGATTATTTCTCAACCCCGAAACTGCTTCCGCATTACTTTGAGGCAGAGGTCCAAGACAGCGTCCTAAAAAGAGCACATTCACTTACTCACCTTGCGTTCAAGGTCGCCTGTTTTGAAAAACATATGTTTAAAGCTCTTCAGCATAAGCTCCATTTCAATCCTCTTTTTTTCGGATAATATCCTCAACGAAATTTACGATGGCATTGCATGTTTCTTTGCCTATAATCATTTCCTCGATTATTTCTTCAGATGTAAGTACACCAATAGCTTGTTGCAAAGCTGTGCTCCCTGTGTTCTACCTCTCGCATTTGAAGAAGGTGTGATCCGCATTCCCGTGTTCAGTATCTCCATAAATGCAATTTGGTAGGTTCACCTTTCCCATTCGCCACAAATACTTGCGAATGGACCCGTATCCGGGAAAAACTATTTGAGGTAATAGTTAACTTCTACCCACTTTTTTATATCGGGTATTAGTCTTGCAGTCGCCTTGGGTTGGTGCTTGGCTACCATTCGGGACTGCCTAGCTACCATTCGTGCTTGAGTATCATATACTAGAAAGAGTCACCCCTCGGCAAGCAGTGGCAAATCTCCGAATGTATTTCTGCCATTAAAGAGCTCCTCATAAAAACCATTTGCCGTTCGGAGTCCGCTTAAAACTGTATCTTCCTCCATTTGTGGAACAACATCACACCACAAATAGGAGGTGAAGCTCAGCCAAACACCTAACAGAAGTGAACGCGTCAATTATTTATTTATTTTTATTAGACTCGCTGTCCATCTACCGTACCGTTCAGAGTTCCTTTTTGCCTGTCAAAGTGGAAGCGTTTGAATTCTAATGTCGGAGAAGCATAGTCCTTGAATTTCTGAGATCTTTGACCCCCATCTCGGTTTGCGCTCTTGTGCTAGAAGACATATAGAGATGGTTCCGCTAACAACTAACGCAAGCCCAAACCAAACCTGATGACCAAATCAATAACTTCAATATCCTGAACGGATCTATAAGCAATGTTTAAGCCCTGAGCCAGCTCTCTGATGGTTAATTTGCGGTTATTGATCAACTTTTCTTCCACTTTATTGATGTTTTCTTCAGTTTTGGATGTCGACGGCCTGCTATTACGTTCGACATCCTCGATGGGCTTACGATCTCTTCAGAAGCGTTCATGCCACTCGTAAACGGCAGTTTTTTAGAGTATCATTGCGGAGGAAGTTTCTCAACATGTCTAAGAGTTTCGCAACATTGAATCCAATTTTAGCGCAAAATTTAATACAAACACATTGTTGCAAATTCAAATCCATTTCTAAAACTGTAAAAATTCGAAAACATGTGCAAAGGTACATTTACTCAAGCCGGCAAAGATAGATTTACTCAACAAAAAAAAAAACAGAACCCAAATCAGTTGACGTAGAACGTCATCTGGCGATTGTTCCAGGAACTTTTTGATCAACCCTTTATGAAAAACTAAATATTCGGATATTTTTTCAACGAACTGAAGAGTTAAATTATTGGTTGTAGGTAGAGTTTGTTAACCTTTATATTAGTTACTTGAATCTGGTTATTAGTATTGAATAAGCTACTTCTATTTTCAACACCCTGTATATAATATAATAATAAAAACACTCTAATAACAAGCTTTCCCTTTTTTGTTCCCTATTATCAAATTTTCGGTCGAAAATAAACAAAAATTATTTCCACATTCAACGGTACTGCATTTCTTTCACACACAAATGTACCCATATAACTTCCTAATATTTAGCTCGAAAGCCGCGCCGCTATGAAGATTCCAATGAAGACATCGCCTACGAAGCAGCAAAACAGTTGGGTCAACTAAATTATCGCCTCAATCAGTTGGCTTTCGAAGAACAGTCACGCCAAATTTCTCTGCCAAATGTGACCATAAACAACCTGGTGAGCCGCATACCCTGTACCTGTGACAAGGGCATATGCAAATGCTGTGCGGGTGAGTAGCAACCGTTTGAATTTACCTTTAAAAAGTTATTTCCAACCAAATTTTCTAGGTTTTTTATCCGTGATTGGCTTGAATAGCTGCACCGAGGTGGTCTACCGACCCGAAGAGTTCTCCTTCGAGTTGCGCATGCGCGTCAACAATAATGTGTGGTTCAAACGCAAAGTATCTGGACAAAATCCACCACCTTTCTGTTTCCGTCCGCCACGTTTCAATTTTGCGCGAGCTTGCATACAGTTCCATGATATTTGGTTTGTGGGTCGAAATATGCACGTTTGCATGTACTTGTCGGGCTCGTTTCAAGGATATGAACTGTTTGAGCGGTGAGTGTACCGTGAAGATGGTGCATGTAAAGTGAAATGTTGAAAACGGGCATTAAAATATAATTTCCATTTTTAGTAATTTCGATTGCCTACTGTTCGGCGATAAGGGCGTGAAAATTGTCAAACCAGAGCAGGGCTATCCAGTGCGTCCTACAGATGTGGATATTGATGATGGCGACGATGAGATCGAGGAGTATGATGAGAATGTGGTGCGCAGAAAGCGACACCGACGTCTGAGTAAAGTTATGCGTTCAAAATCTGAGGCTTAAGTGATTTGCCATCTTTCATGACTGATAAACTACCTACTTATAATCTAAAATTATTTTCATTAATTACTTAATTTAATTACACTTCCTGCCAAGGCACCACAAATCGAATGAGAGTACACAAGTGGGAGTTGTTGTTCTGCGAATACAGTGAAATGAGTCTCAAGAATATATTTCTTCTATATTGCCGTAGTTGATTCGGCTGAAGTGATCCACAAGAGACTAAACAGGCCTCTAAAAGGCGGAGATTTTCGTTATGCAGATATTTTCCTCCCTAACAAATCTTAGACAATGAAAGAAATCACCCTCTCCCGAGCTGGTATCTCACCTGGGTGGACAAAAGTTACTTGACTGCAAGTGTCGGTGCAAGCGAGATTTCACTGCATTCAAATTTTAAGTCAGTAATTCCATATATAAGTAGATATACCCTATAGAACTCTACGCTTTCAGATTCCAAGTTGGTAGTGTACGAAGTCTAGAGCATAGCTCAACATCTCAACATCTTGAAGTAGTTGAGCACCAAGTACTGTGTATTAGTTTTTATTCACATTTATGGTCGATTTTGCGTTTGTATCCAATCGGACGGCATGACCCAGCCAAAAAAGCCGTTTAATCTTTATTCGCTGCACTATTTCTACGTGGTCGTAAAGCGCATACAGGTCATCGTTCCATCGTCTGCGATATTCGCCATAACCAACATGCAAAGGTCCAAAAATCTTCCGCAGAATCTTTCTCTCAAACACTCCAAGGGACGCCTCATCGGATGTTGTCTTCGTCCAAGCTTCTGCGCCTACGAAAGGACGGAAAGGATGAGGACCTTGTAGAGTGTTAGTTTTGTTCGTCGAAGGAGGACTTTACTACTGAATTGCCTACATAAGCCAGCACTCGTTGGGAAGCGAGACCCTCCGTTAGATTTCTAGGCTGGACTGGTCGAGTATACTTGTACATATTTTATCCAAAGAACTTTTATGAATACACATACACAATTCTGTGCGGAGAACACGAGACTGTAGAAAGCCTCCAATGGAGCATAAGGTGGAAACTTCCGTTTCTTGGATGTTGTTGTTTTATGGTAAGCATACTGATCTTGCGCAACCCTGTAAGCGTCAGTGGGATACGTACTAGAAATTTTAGGACAACCACTCTTGACCGTTAAAACTCATTTATATAGCGAGCCGTATGGTAGATGGCCGACACCCGCGCACAGCCGCATCTAACCTGGTTAGTAGACGCTGAGAAGTTGCCGCTATAGCCGCTGCTTATTTTTGGTGGTGGTTGAGGGAGGGTTCAAAATGCCTTCGCATTTACAGCGACCATCGTCTACTGCGCTAAATAGTGTAGTCACTAAAACAATTCCTCCGCCTCTTTCGGGGAGACTCCCTTCCCGAATCTATTTTCTGCATTATTTCGGGAGGGCCCAGAATGGCGTCCATGAAGGGGACCAGTTCTATTCTCCCACGTCTGATGCCACCATGTTTGGAGCCAGCTTCCTCCTATATATTCGTCTTCTTATGTCTCTATCTGTGTCGCGTTTGTGTCTATTGATCACAGTTGGTTTTTGCGTCCTCTCCTTTTGGCATATGGAGGTTTTATGTCATCTATACTCTCAATTCCTTTGCTTTTTTTGAAGCAAAAGAACGTCGTAAGAATGCGATATCTAGTTTGTTCCCGTCTGGTAACGTTGTGAGTCAGATAGTTAGTGACTCCTTACTCAAGAGTTTCTACTCTTCAGCCGCTCACTCCGCATATTGGAGGTACTGCATTATTTTAGCTGAATATGTCTTAACAGCATTTCAGTTATTGATTGATGCGCACATGGCTGGTATCAGATTATTCATCTGCAACGAATGTCCAAGTAACAGCTCCAGTGTTTGACGGTCGTCTCGAACAAGATCAAATTGGAAGATAACATACTCTGCATCTTCGATCGCGTTGGAACAGTGTGGGCAGTAGAGGTTGTCTGCCAGTTTGAAATAGTGGAGATACGACCGAAAGCATTCGTGCCCACTGATAAACTGAGTTATATAAAAATCAACGTTCCCATGCTTTTATTGCATCTTTCTGTAGTTTTTTTCTCCTTTGATGAATTTGCTCCCTGCCTGTCATAGAGATGACTCATTTCTCCTGATCCTATCCATAGAGATTTCTCCGGCGATGAGGCAAATCGCGTCGTCAGATACAGTCCTGAATGCGCAAGTGACTATTTATGCGTACGTTATATGGTTTAGCTCCTGCTATGGGAGCATCATATAGGGCAAAAGAATCTGCCACCTTTGACAGGCGGCTGTAGCCGCCACTAACCTATTTTAGACGTTGCTAAGTGGATTGCTTTTAGCTTCGGTACTCACCATCGACTTTACCGGCTTGGGAGGCCGTACCAGTAGCTACGCTACCGCCGGCATTGCTCTCGGGATTATTGCACTTATTAAACCTTCTCATCTAGAAATGATAATAATCCAACTTTGCATAGAGAACTCATATTTCATATTTCGCAGAGCAAGCCTCAAGAGTTAGTCATCTTTATTCGTCGCATTTCAAAGTTGTATTGGCTTCATAATCTTGTGTATGTTAAACAATGTAGAACTTTGGGCCACCCCATGGCAAATCCGTACTAGGTTTAAGTTAAACTATTTATTATTAATTTATTTTATTCATACTCATTACAGCTACAACTATTAAATTCATACTTAATATTTACCATTAATCTGCTTTAAGTTTACTTTAAATATTTTTACGTATGGAACACACACACACATATACATATGTAAGCATATCAAAATTTAGTGTAAGATTTCAAGCGACATTCAAGCAAATAAACATCCATTATTCTCATACAACAGCCTTTATATTAACCCATATGTAGGCATACTTTCAAAATATGCATGTGTGTTTGTGTGTGCATGGGAGTGTGCCACAAAAGCGCAACACAACTTGTTGCATGCAGTCAATGCAGCCGGATAAGTGAATAAGAATGGACGCTGTTGCTCCTTTTATGTTGAAGTGCGAAAAAATTCAGTGCAAAATCGGAGAACAAAACAAAAATAATGGCATGGAAAATTTTAAATCAAAACTCAAGGCCATAAGTGATGCCACTCGAGCGTAAATAATGAATATGCACTTGCATTCAACAGTCACATTGAGCGAAAAGGCGAATGTGCAGGCATATATGCACACATACAAGCACACACCCACACAGAAACACATTTACATTCACTAAATGCAAAAATGATGTACGTGCAAAGCCTATTCAGGCGCCCCTGCAAGCTGCTGTCATGCCTGACCTTACACACTCGGAAGGTCCTTGATGTGGCATGCAATTTCCACTGCACTGCTTGCAACAAATAACGAACATTTACACGCGTCTTTGTATGTGTGGAGCATATTCATGCATTAGACAGCAGCGCCGCCACTTCGACACTTCCTCTTCGTATGCTCATTCATATCCTTCCTTTGCTTTACTTCGCTTTGCTTCATTCCCAGCCCGCGCACATCCCATTCAAGTGCAAATTAGAGCAAAAAGCAACAAACAAGGCAATCACTGAACGCTGCAGTTGGCAAGGATGCATGCACGCTATGCATATGCAAGCACAACAACAACAACAACAACAATATCCGTACAGCCACCAAAAGGATGCAATGTGGTTGCACTCTTTAATCCTCGTTGGCAGAAGGGCAAATGCTTGTGTGTGTGTGAGTGCGTGTGTGTGCAAGGGACCTTTGTGCACTGCTCTGTCCATTTGTTGTCGTCACTGTCGTGTAATAAAGGACTATTAGGGATAAAAGCTGTCGTCTTGCAGCTGCTCACTGCAAGCAGCATAAAAAACATAAATGTGCGCTCCTTCAACTGCACTTATGCGGTGAATATTTTCACACTTAAGCGTCATGCATGTGTGCGGGTGTGTGTTTGCTGCAGGAGCCAGCAATTTAACGCTAAAGGATATGCACTTCTTTTGTGGCAGCATGTGTTCCTCTTGTTTATCTATGTATGTTTGTACCCGTATAGGCTTCAGAGAATCGCTGAACTAGAAAAGTAGGTGTCTTTCGCCTACAAAGTGGTAGGTGAGTATACATATATTGTTGCATGTATATGTTGATATGTAGCAGCCCAAGTGTTTGTTAATGAATGGGGTGTAAAATGCGTCTGCGAATAATAAATCTATGGAACATTTGGAGCGGGATTCTCGCTTTGTATATTACTTGAGTGGCTTATTTAGGAATTTATCTTAAAAGGTACTTATTTATTTATTTCTTAGAGGCTGTGAAAAACAGATTAATGCTAAATAATTTAATCAAAAATAAATCAACCTTATAATTTACTAGTTTCATTGGAATGAGTGAAAGAAAAAAATTACATTTAAAATTCAGTTCAACAATTTAGTGCCGATTTCAATTGGTTTTTTGTGAAGAAAAATCTAGGCCAATTAAATTTGGAGGCGATTGAAATTCTCTTAGTTCTAGATATCGGAGCATTGGAAGCATAATTCGTTCTTACCATTCCTAACCAGAAAACTTCAGGATTCCGTAAGCTTCGCTGAGGAATATTGAAATTAATTTTCTCGAGTAGCAATGGGGAGTCAATCACAATCAATGACGGCGTATTCCAACTGCGAACGCACCAGACACGTATAGTCGTATAACAACTTCAGAGTATATGGATAATCAAAGTCCAAACTAAAACGTCGAATAAAAGCAATTACGGAATATGACTTTGCGCTATTTCGCATAAAACGTATTTGGTTAATATAAATAAAAATATTTTAGTCTAACATTTAAAAAAACTAATTTTTGCATCAGAGCAAAGTGTTATTAAGAGGTGGTATAAGCAGCCTAGTACGAGCTTGAGTATTGTCAGTGCTTTACTCGTATATGTATAAAATGGCGCAAAATTGATCACCCTATCGGAAGTTTTATAATTATTGCAAGTGGAGTCATATGTCAATTACAGGGCCCGCCATCTATCGTTACGGAGTTGAACTAGGCATTATTTGAAGAATGGTAACACTTAGCTGTCATCTGATTCGACAGAAAATTAGTTTTATTCTTCCGCTGAACGAAAATGGTTGTGCATACGCTCAAAGCACCGACCACCCAGCGCGTTTTCACTTCGTGTCATGGGCTTGAGATCGACTTGAAGAAGATGAAAACTTTTACCGAAAAATCAGCTTTTCGGATGAAGCTCATTTCCATCTCGGCGGGTATCTTAACAAGCAAAATTGCCGCATTTGGGGCTCAGAAAACCCGCACGCACTCGAAGAAAAGCCGATGCATTCACAACGAGTCACTGTTTGGTGCGGATTTTGGTCGAGAGGCATCATTGGTCCATTTTTCATCGAAAATGAGCGAGGAGTGGCCGTAACCGTCAATGGAGAGCGTTATCGGGCCATGTTGAACGAATTTTTGTTCCGAGAAATTGAAGAGGAGGATATTGGTGGCACTTAGTTCCAACAAGATGGCGCTACTTGCCACACAGCGAATGCTACGATCAATCTTTTGCGCACTGTCTTCGAAGATCGCATTATCAGCCGAAATTCTGATATCGTTTGGCCGCCTCGGAGCTGCGATTTGACGCCGTTGGATTATTATCTTTGGGGTGCCGTCAAAGACCAATGTTATGCCAACAAACCAGCAACAATTGATGCACTGAAGACCAACATACGCGATGTCATAGCTGAAATACAGCCGCATACAATCGAAAATGTGTTGAAAAATTGGACCGATCGTATGGGATGGTGCATGGCTAGCTGAGGCAGCCATATGAATGAAGTTGTATTCCATCATTAACCGGAAGGATTGTACTTCAAAATAAAAAAACAGTTTGGAAAAATATTGAGTAGTTTCTTTTTTATAGCATTTTTAATTCCGTACCATCAAGTAAGGATTTCTATCGCTCAAAATTATAATTTTTTTTTTACTTAGTAAAAAAGTTATTCAAAAACAAAATTGATGATTAATTTTGCGCCAGCTTGTACAAAACTAGCAAACACCCGGTATGCGCCGCTCTGCTGTTAAGGTAAAGTATACTTTCCCCAACTATTATTACATCGTACCACTATGATTGCTTCTCATATGTATATACAGGGTCCGGCACTCGAAGTGTAACCAATTAAAAGGGCAATAAATTTAATTTGGAAAATTACTTGTATTCAATTCAAAGTAAAAAATGTGTGAAAATAATACAAAATTAAGAATCAATTTACTTTTGCTCGATGTGGCCATCTTTTGCCTTGACTATGGCCTTCAGACGGTCAAGAAACGAATCGCAAGCTGCCCGAATGTGGCTTGCAGGTATTTCGGCCCACTTGCGGCAATGGCTGTTTTTAGCGCCTCGAGACTGGTAAGTGTTTTAGTTCGGACCTTGCTCTCCAAAATGCTCTAAAGAGCACAATCTATTGGATTCGCTTCTGGTGAATTTGAAAGCCATTGTGTGGACGTTATGAAGCCCAGTCACGTCATCGTCAACTCCGATTTTTCTCATTTATTTTGACAAATGGCAACATTAAGCAAACCATTCATTGAGGAACTTATAGCTTTGTTCTAAAGCTAGCCATCATTGTGGAAAAAATAAAGGCAGATAAGTAAAACTAAAATCGTGGAAAATTTTATTGGAAAAAGTAGAAAGTAGACAAAAACGCTAATATAGAAAATGTGAAATAAAATCGTACTCTCCTTCTTCTCTTCATGCATAAATAGAAACCATATATGACAATAATTTTTTTCCGTGCCGAAATAAGTTTCAACCGATTGTTTCGATTTGTTCTCCGTCTGTGGCCAGCATAAGAGACAACGGCTGTGTCGACTCTAAAATGAACTCGTCTCCTCTTCAGGTTGATCGTAAAATGCGGTATTATAACCTCTCAAATCTTTGTTTGAGCAAAATAAGATGCAGGAGAATTTCCCTGCCCAAGGGAGTAGTCTTCCCTTCTCTGTTTCGAAAAAGCGCAGGAAGTAATTACGAATCCAGAGTTAGAATTATTTTGAACACCGACGCCGAACGTTGCTGGTTGTCTCTGACAGACTCACTTCAATTCTAGGATTAGTAAAATTTGGCGCCCCATGTTGCATAGAGAGTTAGAAGAAACCTTACACTTATATATATACATATCGCTCATTTGCTGCAACGTCGTCATAACTCAAAAATTGTGATTTTACAGAAGACGCAAAAATAGGTTTTATGGTCTGACATAATTAAAATTGTGACGTTACTGCAAATAACAAAAAGTTTTATAGCTGAAAACCTATTGCAAATTTTGACTTGTGACTGTATTATATTTGCACCTTACTAAACATTTTAAGAGAAAAAAATATGGATATTGAATAAAATGTATTGCATTCATTGCATATTTTATTGTAACATAAACATTAACATATTACTTCAGGTACAAAAATAAAGAAACATAAATTCAAGTAAAAAATAATATTCATTTTAAATAAAAAAATGAATTGAATAAGGATTACAATTGCTCGTAAAAAGGTCTATAATACTTAGGAATGTGATTTTTCTGTATCAATTCTAGCAGATCTTTTTTTTTTCGGTCCGCTATCTGAGGTTTTGTATAAAATGCTCTTATGCCATTATTACTTTCCCTTTTCTTTCTCGTACCACCTTCACGCACATAACGATATTTAGACTGAATGAGCTCCATACTATTCTAAATAAATAGTCGCTGTTTTTCGAACATAGCCAAATCCCAGTATGATCTAAAAATTACCATCCGTTCCTCTTCTGTAAATTTTTCAAAACATTTTCGCTCACACTTCTCTGTACATGGAGGTTCAATTTTTCTCTCTTTTCGAACTTTTTGACACGTAGACCTCATTTTGTATTCTTTTCCACTATTTCTCAACTTTTTGTTTACATTTCTTCCCCAATTACTCTCATTTAGTTTACGCTTTACTCCTTTTTTTAGTAGACTCGTTAAAATCATCGGAGTTTCGACACCGGTTGTGTTAGCCTCAGAACTGTCTGATGTTGAATTTGGTTCGCAGTGACTGTTACTCTTACTGACAATATCGGGTGGAATGTGGTATCACGTACGGAATCGTCATCATCCTCAGAAAATGAGCTCGAGCTTAATGAGTCTGATTTCATTTCAACAAAATTCACTGTTGATATACTTTTTATCTGGCATTCTTTACCCTTTCCATCTTGTTTTTTTAAAGCCATTCCCACCATTTTGGCGGATCGAGAATTAGTTTCCATTATTTTTTGACTGAAAATGACAACAATACTGACATAAGTGGAAATGATTCATAGCAAATAATTTATACTTAAATAATATTTAGTGCAAGAATGTCATAACAGTGAATAGTTCTTTAATACACTATTGCTTCTCTAATACATCTTATTTGTAATAGTGTTTCAAGACAAAATAGTACTGAAATAAAAATTATTATTTTCTGCAAGAACGTCATAACACTCAAAAACACTACAGGAATTTACTCATATTTTTACATGCACAACGTCATATCTTAAAATAATGCAATATACACGATAGAGAAAGAGATAAAAAGTGAACTTACCTTTTATTAATATTGTCACAAAACGAAATATGAGACTTTTCTAGAGAACTTCACGATGTTAACCACACAAAAGCCGACGCACAACTGAGATAATACGTTGTTGCAAATACGACGCAATAGGATATGTAATTAGAGCGAAAGGCATCTATCGCGATGCTGCGTGAAATGTTAAAACTTCGGATATAACACTTTGTCAGTTGATCAAACATATTATTTCCGATATATTAGTGATGTTAACTAAAATTTTGCGATTTTTGAGTTATGACGACGTTGCAGCAAATGAGCGATATATAAACTTGCACTTTGTTATTACTAAAATTCAATAGCCCTATAAAATTCCATACCCAGAAAAATTCTAAATGTTCTGTTTAAAAACTTCAAAATTTTGATGAAATTTTGAAAACTTTTACAAATTTTGTAGAACGTTTGAAACGTCTCCTCACATGGTTTTTGTTGTAGTATGAACCATGTTTTTCGTAAAAAAGTAGCGATTGTTTGTGTGCTCGAGCACCTTAAAGTAAATCCAGTTTTAGTTTATCCCACCATTACTTCAAAAGACTGCAACGTCACGTGAAATGGTTCAAAACGTGCAGAAGCAACTTGAGCGAAATCCCCGAGAAGATTACAAGATCCAAAAGACGCATGATCGCTCACCAAAGCAGCAACAAGCCAGACTTGAGCGAGCGAACGTTCTCCTATCCGTTACCTTCTTAAATGACTAAGCAGGACGAAAACAATTCGAAATCTAATAAAAAAATTAACTGACAGAAGTTGACGACAGATCACCACAGGACCATCTGAGGCTTGAATGTAGTTAGTTGTATTCCACAATTAAATGGAAAGTGTTTTTTTTTCTTGTTCACTCAGCTTGGACGCATAGAGCCTCTTCCATCGTACACGGTTCTGGGCTGTTGTTTTTTCGCCGTCCCATTTGATGTCGGCATCTGCCAGTTCGCGCAACATCGATCTTCTCCAAGTATTCTTTGGCCGACCGCGATCTCTGCTGTATTGTGGATTCTAGTCCCATTCTCGTGATGCTATCACGTGGTTTCTTAAGCGTATGTCAATCGCCTCTTTCTGCGTTTGATTTGCCATAGGATGGGCTCCTCATTCGTTGATCCCCACAGCGCGTCGTTGCTGATGGTGTTCGGCCAGAATATTCTACAGGTGATGCGGAGGCATTTGTTGACAAAATATTGTAGCCTCTGTGTGATGGTGTTAGAGACCAGCATGTTTCACTTCCGTACAACAATACTGACTTTACACTTGACCTGAAAATTCGCAGTTTAGAGCGCCTGGAGATTTGTTAACTCGTTCATACTGTATGCATTCGGCAGAGGTCGACATCTTCATCTACAGCCGAGGTAGCAAAAGCTCTGGGCAATGTTGCTCTCCAGTCCGACTGTGCGTGCCAGCGTGACTAGTATGAGTTTGTGAGAGAGGAGGCATAAATGCCTTTTTTAGTAGAAACCAGCCATGGTCTATCTTTGTTTTTGAGGTTTTACAATATATTTTTATACCATTTGGCCTTTGCTGATACTTGGCCATCCAAAATAACTAAATTGATGAGATGCGTCGTGTCAATTTTGTTCTAAGCGTCGTAACGGTCATTGCACAAGGTGGCGCAAAATTAGTCATCAATTTTTTTTTTTCAAATAACTTAACTTTTTTATTAAATAAAAAAAATATTTTTCATTAAATAAAAAATATATTATTTTTGTTAGTTCTTATTATTTTTTATTACATAAAAAATTATTTTGAGTAATGGAAATCTGTTTTTACCTCCGTCAACCTCGTAAGTGTTAAATATGATTGATGCACTTTGCAAAAATTATAACAACTTTGGATAGGGTGATTAATTTTGCGCCATTTTGTATTTTATAATCATAACTTACTTCATATTTTCGGAAACAACATAAAATCACCAAATATTACAAGAATACAAATCAAGAAAGCATCTATGCGCCACACTGCCGACCCCAAAAAAGAAGCCCTCTTTATGAAAGGTTCTATTGGGACAGAAATACACTCAGGCCTCTATCAGACAATTTTCGTTTTATACTTTTTATATCCAATGCAGCAGATACCGAACGCTGCTTCAAAAAGACCCACCTAACGCAGTTGCTTAAGAGAGAATATTAAATGGCTTAAGCCGTCTGATGAAATGGCTAATTTCATCGAATTATGGCAAGGGGCAAAAATATTTATTTATGTGTTATATTTTTTACACAAAAAGTGTTTTTTACTATGTAAAATTTCAATAAATGCATACAAATGACAACTTATCTTAAAAAAAACAATAAATACATGCATACAATTCCAATAACATCTACAATAAATCCATAAATCAGAACCCCAATCACTTTCAATCGGCTTATTGTCACGCTTGTCCACCTCTAAAGATATACAAATACACACGTAACAACAACAGCGGCAGAAAAAAACCAAACAGATTGTGGCACGCTTGACCCTCGAGCAATTACACGCCTATTTGTTGAACATTTCCCATAAGGACACGCTTCATCTCAAAGTATGGAGAATAGCCATAAGAGAGGGTCATTTTTATTTTACCTAAAATGCATTTTCGCACGGAAATGACCACTTAAGCCTGCACAGCAACAGTGGGGTTGTCATGAAAACCGGAAATAATGAAATTGACCGCAAGGGAAATAAGTCGAATGAGAAAAGGATACAGCGGCGATGGTCAATGAATTCAATTGAAGGGTCGCGCACAAATTACTCATTCGAATCGAATTGACTGCCTGAATGACCAGATGACCATTAAGTGACTTTTATCTTTGTTGTTATTAGCTACAATTGCATGTTGTACATAAATATCTGAGCAACAGTGAAAAAGGTGCAACAAGTTAAGCCATTAATGCAATAATAATATGAGGTGTATTGCAGTCGTTGTACAACACCGCTGACCAGTGATCAACCAATTGATGTTGAGTGGACAGAGCATAACACAATTTCTGGTATGAACGCGCAAGGGATATCCACTGGCAATTGCAACCCCTAATAAAAGGCGTCCACTTTGTTGTACTTTTCGGTAGCAAAGGAGGGTTGCGCCCGTGGACAATGGTCAGCCGACTTGCTTACTTGATTATTTATGTAAACAAGATAATTTGCTTACAATTTAAAAGTGAATTTAAAATTCAAATATGAGCGAACTGGGTCAGCACGAATTGCCACGAGAAAAAGAAAATTAAAATTACATTTGGATTTATGTATGTATGTGTGCATGCACGTGTAAGCCGTATAAATATAATTGAATGGGTTAAAATCACAAAAACGCAGATTGGAAAAATTAAAAAATTGAAATAAAAGCCTAAAAATAAGTGAACTTAGATTTTTCAGCCGTCACAGTGTGATTTCACATTTTTTATTTCTCTTTTCATTCGAGGTTTTCTGACATTCCATAGATGAATAGATAAAGTCCTCCATGGCCTGTTCCCTTTTCGGAATAATCTGATGAGTTATTTGTAATAAGGAAAGTGACTCGGACCGTGAATGCACGCCTCACAGCAACTAGACCCTTAGGAGAAGTATTAATTTGTTGCAATTATCCATTGGAGAATAGTTCCATATGTAGAAGTCCACGCAAGAGTGGAAAGTTACTGATCGCCATACACTAGGGAGTGGACAGGACGATTATTTTACATATGGGTCAAGCAACTCACAACTTCCGGGATTAGCCCAAGTATTCTTTGGGTAGCTTCCGAACACTCGTTCGAGAGCGAGCCAACGTAAGAACGCGAAGCCTCCCAGGAGAGCTGATTGTGCGCTGGATTTGGGACCCGCCACATCGAAATTCCCCCCGATGGAAACACAAACAAAGGCTCGGATGAAAACTCCTTATTCTGATGACGACCCCTGCAAACGAACTAAGGATAACGATTTGAGGGCATGCACCTGGAATGTCCAGTCCCTTAATGGGGAAGGTGCCCCTGCCCGGCTTGGCACAGGCATTCAAGCGATGCGATGGACGGGCCAAGGCAGGAAAAACTTAGGACCTTGTGACATCTACAGCAGCTGTTGAATTTTTTGTGGGTGACAGATTTCATCGCCAAGTACTGTCCTTCACTCCGATGGACGAGCGTCTCGCAATATTCTGCATCAAAGCACGATTTTCGAACACCTCGCTAATTTACGCCCACGACCCAACGGAAGAGAAGGACGATACACGCTTCTAGTATATTAGATGTACGTACGATCCGAGGACCCAACATCGACTCGGATCATTACTTCATTGCAGCCAAACTGCGCACACGCCTTTGTGCAGCAAAAAGCGTACATCTACCTACTCAAAGAATGATCAACATCGGAAAGCTGCAATCAGAAGAGACAACCAGAAGATTCGCGCTGGCTGAGATTTAGTGGCCAACTTTAGATTCTTTATGTCTTGCGATAAGTGAAGGGAAATGGTGAGAATATTCTAGTCTGCGCATACTGCCCGGCTGCCCCAAAGGTTATACAAAACTCTCTTGCGTTATCGAAAATTCTTCAGGAATTCAAGTTGTAGATGAATTCCTTTGCAAAATTAGGTATACTACTCCGGTAGTAAGAGCAAGTGGCAGACGAAAATGCAGTCAACGAATCTTCGGAACACCCAAACACCCACTAGCTGAACAAGTAAATACTTTTAAAAAGGCCGGACAACGAATCAGCGAATTTCATAATAAAACTGGATAATTCGCTATGGATAATATAAGAGTATAGTATAATGCATGGAGCTATCATAGCTTTAATCTATTTGTGGCCAAATTTGTTTCTTCTGAAGGGGGACGACAGTAGATAGAATTTTTTCCTTCATTTACCCGGCTTTTGCTAGACTAAACTTGTACATTTTTATGACTTTATGAATATGTATTTAGCTTATTAAGAATACTTAAGTTCCAAATATATTTCACCCTTTTTGTATTTGTTTCTCTTTTTTTAAACCCTCTCACTTTCAGACAAACACCTCCTTTTTAGCATATTCCATAAATTTAATTTCTTCTGTATTTAATTTTTGAAATATTAAATTATATAATTAAAATAGAAGATAAATGAAATTATTAAAATTTTTCCAAAACTCTTTTTATAGAAAATCACCCCAATGTGCATTCTGCATAAAATTCTTAGTTACGGAAAACTCCATTCTCATTAGCTTTATCAGAAACTAGAACCAATTAATTTGGATTTAATTAATGTTTACGACAGGACATCATTTACAAAAACCCAATACTCGTACAAGAGACATGGCACATATATGAGTATACCTACATATTTAGATATATACCATAGTAATATATATTTATGTAGGTATGCCCAGACACATATTAATTAGAAGCAGCTACATATCTCTATGGAAAATCGCGATAAAGGTAAACTTCAAATACACGCATTGCCACTTCTCTATGTTTTTGCGTTATGTATAAGTATATAAGTATATGCGTGTGTGTATGTATATGCACGTATAGACTAGTACAGTATGAATAAATATACACCTACCCTGCAGAGAAATTCACTATTGAAATTAGAATCAGTTGGCGTTCAGTGCATCTCCTTTTCGATGATTCGGAACTAGTACCACACCCGAAGGATGAGCTCCTGTAAGCTCTGCAAACTTTCTTATAGCATTATTTATAGCGTGGTGCACTAGGCCAGGCTGCCGAAGAAAAGAGCAGCCGGTGACCTTAATAGACCTTCTCTGAAAGGTCCCCACAGCTTCTGTAATGAGGATTAAATAGTAGACCTAACTTTGCTGCACTTTCCTGAGAAATAAGTTGTTTATTTACCCCTGTCAGGGTTGCCCGTGACCGGGTAGGAGGTCTCTAAGGCCAATTCAGCCCTCTTCTTGACAAGCCCATCAGTACTTTCCTATGTCCTGGAAACCAGATCAGAGAAGTGTTACTTGCACAAAAAAAAAAGATTTTATCGCTTTCCGACAGAAGTTTGGGAAGTACTAAGTTCGATTCTTAAAGATTATTAAAATAAGAGCAAAAAAGCACACATCTCCATTGGGACTGATTAATTTGTCCAAGCAGATCCCTCCTCATCCACATACGTTCAAGTGACGACAGTGCGGTTTGTACCACTTGGAGAGGTCTTCTGTGAAGAATCAATCATCAAGCGTAAATTTAAGCTTCCGGATCACAACTGCAATTCCCAAGAGGAGTAGGCCGCTATAAAAGCTGTACAGTCACTAACTCCTTCATGATCCTGTAAGAAAATAAAAATATATTTTGATATCCAAGGGTCTCTGAGAGTGAAATCGAAATTGGTCGGTGGATGGCTTACTTGCCTTTCGAACACATCTGATTCTTTCGCTATTAAATGTTGGCTAGGCAGGGCAGTCTTGTGTTAGTCGCTCCGTGCACAGAGAGATTTGGGTACCTTTAGCTATTTCCAGCCTTAAGTCAACTCAACGAACTCGGGGAAACAACACTGACCTGGAGTTGAAATGACCTTCTGATCATGGATGCATCGGAAGCAGAAATAGCTTTTGGAACTAAGCGAGCCGCAACTCTCGTTAATGGGGGGATTGAACATTGTCCAATGGTAGATGATGAGATAAAATCATCTTAGTATCCATTGCGCAGCTATCAGACTGGAATATTTTCCACAAATGAAAACGTATTATCATCACGCAACGGCTTAGAGTCCATAACTCCAATTCATCATGACTCACACATACATATATTTTGCTTATATCGTTTTGTCCCTAACCTTTTTCTCGAGCGGCATAATAGACGGTTTATTTGGGCATATGACCAAACCTCTTCCTTTAAAGTTCAAATGTAGTTCAATACATCAGCAATACATGGCATCAGATGATCGTAATATGGTATAAGGATTTCATTTCGATCGTAACACTCTCACACTCCAATTAGCTTTTCGTGATCTAGTAGCAGAGTGACGATCACGCAGCCAATGTCGTTGAAGCCTTTTTGTTAGCTTACTCCAGATGGGTTTTGAATGATAGCCTTTTTTCTAGCATAGTTCCAAGGTGTTTAATAGCTCGTATAGTAGTGACTCTGCATCTACCTATTCATATGGTAGCTTCCGCTAACTATTTCTTGCCAGAGACACGTGGCACCTCTACTTTTGCTTCGCAAGCTGAAGTCCGTTTAGAAGAAACCACATCTGTATTGATTTTGTGGTTGTGGTTTTATTCATTTTGCCGCACGTATCGCTTAAGTATTTTGCTATGATGTCATCCGCAAAGGCTTTATTTCGATGACATCACTCTAATTCTTACTGCAAGGTACCCTTGAGTACCTTGAGGCAGAGAACTGTATCCTATATAAGATTTCATAGCTTACTGTTTCACGCTTACTGTGACAATACGATTTTTGGTGCCTGCTGAGGCTTTATATTCCAACAAATGGTCTTGGAAATAGCTTCTCATGAGTCTTTTTAGATAGCAGGATACTCCTTTAAAACGTTTGACCAACTTGCCTTATTGAATGAAGTTCTGTTATGCAGGGTTGAATGAGTGAATGAGTGAAAATGAGGTTTGCACTTCGACCTCATGGTGTTTTGTGCCCTCTACTCATCACTATACCTCACCCAAACCTAGTTCCCATAATAAACCCAAGATAGCGCTAGATTGGGCTGAGCGCACGTGCCTTTCTTCCGGCCGCATCCGATCAAGATGCCTCATCTTTCTTCGCACTATAGCATCACATTCGATAAGAAGGTGTGCTGGAGTCTCCGGGCACTGGTCGTTGAAATGAGAGGAGTCAGTGGACCATACCCCAATGCTGCGCAGACGGCTACGGCTATGCAATCTGTAGTGATCTGTGAGAATGCCCGCAAGCATTATAATTGCCTTTTTAGAGAGCATTATGAGTTGTCTGCACCTCCTTCGATTATACTCGCCTCAGTAAAAGCTTCGCCTGGAGTAGCGTCATTATTTGGTATTTTATTCGTCACTTCTAAATTGTTCATAAATGTTGTGTTGTCCATTAGTAACGAAGGGCTTTGGTCCTATTGGTAACAAGGTCGCCTCTCTAGTCACTACATCCGCTACTTCGTTCCCAGCTATACGCTTGTACCGTGGAATCCATATAAGCCGCATGCGATTGTGTATCCAAATTCAATTTCTCGACGCATTCAAGTACTTATGAGGTCTTGACCTCAAAGAATGACTACAACTGAATGCCGCCTAACTGTCGCTCGGAATCGCAATTCGCTCATTCCGGAGGATTCCGTCCTTCCGAAGGTGATATCCAGTATTACTATTAAGTAGCATTCTTTACATCTTTCGAACCAGCGAGCACCGTTTATTGCGCCCTGTACCAGCTGATTAGCGGGATTTTGGTTTACTGTGAATAGTGGATCTGCTTTTCTTTTTCTGCAAGGTTTTTTTATATTTTCATATAAGAGCGCTACAGTCAAGTGACCTTCTGAATCCAGGCTGAACCTGTTTATTACCATCACCTCTCGCCGCAGAACTACTGTCAAGTATTACTTCGCGGAGAGCGAAGGCGATTAGCCGCTGCTGCTGTGTCGCAGTCTTTCCAGACGCCTCACCTCTTTCATAATCTCCGTCACTAAATCGCATGCCACATTCCACGTTTCCTTAGAGCCGTGCATGTGCTGCACGAATGTTTCCGGCGAAAAAGGTTCGCCAAAGGTTCTTTAACATTTCCGTCGCAGTATTCGTAATAGGGATTGTCGTCGTAGCCTGTATACTGGATCAGGTTGCTTTAGGTTGGGGATGCATTTGTGCGTTCAACTCCTTTTGGAAGAATTATCGCCCCTTGTTTGCCACTCATCGATGCAATTCTCTCGTAAAGCCGCTCGAGTTCACAGACTTATAGGCCGCTGTGCTCTCGCTATTTGAGCAGCTTCTATTACAAATATGTCAAGTGGGTACATAACAGATATTACCAAGGCTATATCGTCGGTCGTCGTTTTAAATGCGCTACATACGTGTTGTGCTCACAGCCAGTAGGTATACTTTAGACTTCGAAAGTATGATACGCTATGCGTTTTGTTGACCATACAAATTTTGGGTTTTCACGACATTATCTAGAAGCGGACGGTGATTTTATTTTGGTCATCGTACGTTTAACATCAGCCTCGACAGCGCCGCCGTAGTGGTGGCCTTTTGACTATCATAATTCCCAAATATTTTATTGCAAGAACGGTCGATGTGTTGAAGTCTCCAATTCTATAAGATGCGCAACTAAGTTCCCGCTGCTTGTCAATGGATGCCGCCAGCAGTGTGCACTAGTCGATTCTAACATAACCTAAACGTCATAAACCAAGCTTAGACATATGGTCAACAAACTGCTTCGACACATTAGTGATTTCGGTTTGGTATCATATACTTTTGGTTTTGTGAAAATGTCTGATTTTGTGCCGAATAATCGAATAATAATTTCCTCTTTCATTCGAAAAAACCGGCGGCTGAAGCGCATCGAGAGCTACAAAAAGCTTATAAAGATGCTGCTTTAAGTGAAACAACGTGCCGAAATTGGTTCCGTCGCTTCAAAGACGGTGACTTTAATGTTAACGACTGCCCGCGTGAAAGAAGGCCAATAATCTTCGAAGACGCTGAGTTGGAGGCATTCATTGCTCAATGAGGATCCGTGTCAAACGCAAGAAGATCTTGCTTCAGTATTAAGAGTTACCCGCCAATATATTTCAAAGCGATTGCATGCTTTGGGAATGATTCAGAAACAGGGAACTTGGGTTCCTTATGAGTTAAAACCAAGGGATGTTGAACGTCGTTTTTTCGCCTGTGAGCAACTGCTCCAGCGGCAAAAAAGGAAGGATTTTCTTCATCGCATCGTGACGGGTGATGAAAAATGGATTCATTACAGCAATCTAAAGAAAAGAAAGTCATGGGAACTGCCCGGTCATGCTTCTACGTCATCGCCTCGGCCAAATATTCACGTTGTGATGGTTATGCTATGTATTTGGTGGGACCAAGTAGGTGTTATTTATTATGAACTGTTAAAACCAAGCAAAACCATCACTGGGGATCGGTATCGACTTCAATTGATGCGATTGAGCCGAGCACTGCGCGAGAAGCGGCCGCAAGATAACAGTTTTTAGCAAGCGATGGGCAATACTTTAAATGATTCACTTGTAACCTTTTCATTCCAGAATTTCATTTTCAGCAAAAAAGCAGCGAGAACTTAGTTGCGCACCTAATAAAAGAGACCTCTCTGGCTTTTTTCGGCTGAATATAAGGACAACTTTGTATATCCCTGCAGGGTATGCCCATACATATGGCACTTGTGTGCACCTCATTCATATGCTTCACATAGTAACGAAATATAATTAGAAGCAACAACAACAATCAAAAAACAATACAACCTCAAATAAATGTGCACATAAAAGGGATGTTAACGAAACGCACGGCACGTCTTCAAGCAACGGTGTATGTATGTATGTGTGTGCTTATTCATGTATACACATCCGCATAGATGTATCGCTGCTTATGTACTAAGCGCATTTCCCCTTTTTCAGATAATTTTAAGTTTAGTGTCGTAGATAATTTGCTATGTGTGTGTGTGCGTGCGTGTGTATTAAACTAAACGCATGCACATTAGGGGAAGCACATGAATGTATACATAAGCGTAAATAAATTTGTACTTACGCATACATACATGCACCCATACGTACGTAACTAAATTCGAGTGAATGTGTGTGTTAATAACGCGTGCACGCACAGCGTCAAGCGGGTGGGAAAAAGGGTTAAAAATCTTTGCTGGGCCACATCCACCCCCAGGCGGCCGATGTTGCCAGACGTTGGGTAACCACTTACTTAACAACGGGACATAAAAAAATAGATATCTTATATGTAGGTAAGTAAATTATAAGAGCAGGAAAACTTAGCACCGCCACTGTTTTTCTTTGTTTGCCTTCTAAGGAAGCAGCGGTTTTTCGGCGCTGAAAAAGGATGCGCGTCATAGCGCGGCATTAATGCGACGAGCTGTCAAGCGTGTGTCTGTGTATCTATATACATAAACACAATCATTCACATACATGCATACATTTAGGACAAAAATTCCACTTTACGGCCATTATGAATTCATGTGGCTGGCTGCTGACGTTAAGCCTTTTCCTTTGGCCAGCATCTGACTTGGCATTTTCTTTGCCACCATGCACGCAGTTGTTTTTGGTTTGTTCTTACGAATTCCCTTGCAACTACAATTATGACAACAATTTTTCGTAATGCTAAATTTTTGTTATTTTTGCTTTCATTGTCATTAGTAGTAGCCGCGAGTGCTGCGCAGAACACACAGATTTTAAATATTTCATTTATTTTGTCGCAACTTCTCTCCATGGCTAGCGCGCAAAAATTAAGCGTTTCCTTCTAACTCCCCAGAGTAACACTAAATCGATTTTTTCTGCTTTGGTTTGGCTTGAAATCTCATATTAAATAATGAAAATAAATGATGCACGCAAAGAAAACGATACCTCGGTGCATGCGAATTAGTTTTGGGTTTCAGCAACCGGCGGCGCTTTGCTGCATGTTTTCTTCAAATACGAGTACTCATACAACGGTCCATCGGCGCTGTATAAAATAATTTTTACTAAACAAAAAGCATAAAAATCAAACAAAAATACATTTTATGCGCATTTTCTATTATTACTAGTTATTCGCATGCCCTGAACACTCAACTACTACGCATTCTATGCCTGGTATGTACCTAGAAATATAGAAATTCAATCATTTGCAGCTGCCTTGCCTCATAACTTTTTGGTATTCATATGCATACAACTAGTATACCGCTATTTCCCGCCCGATTGTTGAGTGTCATTGAAAATTTGCATATTTTTTCTATTTTTTGCGTCGATCGCACACAGCCGTATCACCACCCTTCCGTTCTTGTGCCCATTACCCAGCTACCCAGAGTTTTTTTTATGCGTCTATCCCTTTGATCAAAGGAATTTTTATTCTTCACCGCATCCATACAGGCATATTTTCCTCATATTACCATTCAGTGTTCACAGCCAGAGAATAGAATATGTATTTGTATGTATGTAAGTACTCCAAGCCAATTGTATGACGCGATTGTAAAAGGTGGTAAGCTGCGTTTTTCATATGTAAATTAGTAGTACCTACTTTGCCACTGGAAATATTTTGAAATTTTAATAATTAAGTTTTTTTCTGATATACCTATATAATTTATCAAGCTTATCGGTTGTTTAACTTTTAGTGAGTACAAACAGTTGCTTATATTATATATTTTATGAGCAACAAAAAATCCAATTTCCAATCTGTTTTTACAATGTCCGGTTATGAAGCTGAACCATTTTATATGCAGCAAAATTCTCAACATCGCATATCAAAAAAAGTCAGAAATCAACGCGATTTTTAAGCGACTGCAAACTTACACTATATACAGTTAGAATTTTCAAAAAATCAATTTTTTTATTTTTTTTTCTTAATGTACATATATTTAAGAATACACACAGATAATTTGATATCGTTCCGGTGAAAGTACAAGGCCAGAGAGGCAGCGCGTTTTTCTTGAAATGGTGTTTTCAAAGTCGGTGACCAACATAACTCGAAAACGGCTAAACCGATTAGTCTCAAATTTTAACACGACCTTCTTAAATACATTTTTTAGTAATTAGTCAAAGATTTTTTCTCACCGATAAATATTTTTTTTTTCTTTTTGTTTTTTTTTGAGAAACCGCCATTTTGTCAAAAATATTTATTTTGCTTATTTCTTCGATCAATTACTTTAACTAAACCTGTTTGGTTTTTTAATTTTAGGGGGTCCAGTTCAGAGGTATAGTGGTCACCGCAAAACATCTTTTTTGAGAGGAGCTCCCGGAGGTCAGCTGTAGCTCCTTTCCAAATAAATATTTTTGCTAATACTAACTCTTAAAGTACAGTTAAAAGATAACATAATGTGTCAACCAATTTTTAGATTAATATAATTATAAATTTCAAAGTTTTTTTCAGAAATAATTCTGGAAACTTCGCTTCTTTTTCGGCCTTCTAACTGTATATAACCCCTTAAGGGCTTACATGCGTCCAGCAGCACCAAAAATGCGCTAAAATGAAAAACGGTTTTTAGAAAGGATAACAATATAAATAAATATAAAAAACTTGTATACATTGTTTACTAGTACCTAAACTTTATAAAAAAAATTATTTTAATTTTTCTTTACAAAAATTAGTATATAAAAGATCACGTGACTCAAAGTACAATGAAAAAAAGTTGCTTCACGGTCTGCATCATTTCTCCTTAAAATGTTGATGGATCTGTAAAAAGTAAAAAAATTCTTGTAAAATAAAGTTGTAGTTATAGTTGTCGAACCGGATTGAAAAATTGAACTTCGAAAAAAAAAGTATGCGTTTTACGTCATATGTCACACTTTAATTATCTCCATAAAATTTTTTAATAAAAAATCAAAAATCCGGCTCAACAGACTATAAAACACTTTCGAATATTAAAAAAAAACCGCATCAAAAAATAATAAAAACTGTATGAGTTATCAAGCAGACCGTGCCGGAAAAAGTAGTTTCGATAAAAACGTGTTTAAACTTTCAAGTGCATTTCTCTCAAGGTCGCTACTTGTGCGCATCAAACTCTCGTTGTATCTATGGGGAATTTTTACAGTCTGGCTAAAGAGTCATAGATCACGTTCGCGCGATACCCAAGTGTCCCGGACCCCAAGTTAGCATCAGGCTATTATGTCTACCGACATAGTTCAGCCTAGATTTACAGGACTCGACTACCCTTGAAGTGGTTGGGGGCCTTTCTAAGGCCATGAGCGCTGCTTGGCTGTCGCTGCAGACACATATAGATCTGCCTGCCCATCTGTTTTCCGAACCTAATAAATTAGCGAAGTACGCCGCTCATTGCAGTTCTTTTAGATAAGTAATCATTTATTGGACTGCACTAACTATCCCAAAAAATTTTTAAAAATTATCTCCGTTCCAACTTTTAGCACCTCATAATATAGGGGCTTTACAATTATATGCTCTTCGGAATAGCAGCTGGGTTTTAGAAAAAAATTGTGCATGGCGAAAATGCAGCCCAGGCAATGTCGTTGCTAGCCGACTAATATTTGAGAAAAACTTTTTCTAACATTTGACATTTCATGTCTGTAGTGGAGGTCGTGCTCAGGGCGAGCTGGAAGATTGTCTCACTACGGTGGGTATAGGTAGGTAGGTAGAAGTGGCAGTCGGTCTCTAGGCCAATCCACTTAGACCGTTGTCGATCCATTGCGATATCACAGTAGCAGTTTGTCTGATATTCCTCGGTAAGAAGAAAATAGTATTCAGAGCATCAGAGGAGGTAGTTCTAAAAGTGCGCCTGTCTCCGAGAGCCGTCCACCAGACTATAATTCCGCAGAGGAGGATGGGTCGGATAATGGTCATATACAGCCAGTGAGTGTTCTTCGGAGAAAGGCCCCACCTGCAACTTATTGACTTTTTGCATGAGAATGGAGTGGCGTTCTTTACTCTTTACTCTACATTCATGCTCGAATTTAGTTTCTTGTCGAGATTTACACCTAACTATTTGACGCTATCTCTTATTTCTAGCCTTACACCATTTAATGTTGGATTTACAAATTGGTGAATTTTGTATTTCCTCGAAAACAGCACTAATTCATTTTTTTGAAGACTCACATTCAAGCCAATATCGCGAGCCCAGCTAGACAGCTTAATAAGAGTGATATGCTTTAAATCTGGTCAGAGTTGGAAGATATTTGCATAAGCAAACCATCGAGCATCAAAAGCTTATCGTTGCGGCCAGCTTCCACAGAAGAGGAGAAAGAATGCTTCCTTAAGGAGTTCCTCAGCAGACTGTCCGAGCGGTGCAAGAAGCACCTAATTTGGCAGTTATTTTGCGACTAACTAGCAAGTTACGCACTAGCTGTCTAATTGACATATCAACTCCAACCCTACTAAGGGCTGGGAATATTTTTTCTGGTGAGATAGTATTAAATGAATTTGCAATGTCTAGAATGGCTGCTATAGTATACAAGTATTCTTTAACCGGGAAAGATTTCTCAATAGTACCCAGGGCATACGCGCTGGCTATAAGTTGCACATAAACTCACTCGGCTAAGGCAGCATCACTGATACACAAAACCTTTTTCCTTGTTCTCTACTTAATGCTATTATTAAAAATAGAATTCCCCAATCAGCAACGAGAAAAACATTGGAATGGCAATAAATCTCAGCGTTGGAAACGTAAACAACTATTGTGAGATAAATTGGCAGTGAAAGCATATTAATTTTAATATGGCAACCAATGGAAGGAAAAATTGAATTCGCCAACGAGCAAAGAATAAAAAACGGAATCTGTATACTACGAGTATATGAACGGCAAAGCATCACAAAAGGGTGGAAGGGATGAGCTGAAAAGGCGATTTGCCAAAGAAAATAATAATTCTTCATTTTTTTGTTAAATGGCAGGGAAATTAATGGAGAATACTTGTACGAGATCAAACAACGGAAACGGAAGTGAGTTTATATTTTGCATGCACATAACGGTAGATGTGTGCACATTAATAAAGCTGTTTTTTTATTAATGGGTATATTTGTGAAAAATTGACAACTGAACAATTTGCAAGAGGACTTGAGTGCGCTAAGACAGTTGGCAACTAGAATTTGATTTATAAATACTTGACACAAATTTATGCGCCCCCAAAGAAGAAACCAGCGACTCACTGCAATGATGGGTGTGTAAGAAATATGGCGGCTGCTGTTATTTGTTATTTCCATATAATAATTTTTTCTGGGCGCTTCCCACTTCCACAAATGGCGCCATAAATTATACACTCTCGAGCGAGCACCCTCTCGTGTGAATCTAACAGCGGCGGCCGAAACAGAGTTTTATTGAAGCCATGTGATTTCGAATGTGGAAGAGTAAAGTTCACGCTCATGTGTACATGCATGTGCAACTAAAAACACAGTTATGTATGTACATACATATACATATGGTTCGCCATGTGAGGGGGTGCAATTTTTCTAAACTACTCGCAATAGCAACAAACATGGCAGCGCGCATAGTCGCATAGAAATTTCAATTGCCACAAATTTGGCATAGGAAGTGGCCGTATGGATGCGTTCGAAAGAAGGGTTGGGCATGGGATGCTGTGGCACGTGTGGTAAGTATGTGCATGCGAGTGTAAGTGCCGTACAACAACAAATGGTGCATGTACATATGTAGCATATAGAGTATGTAAAAGCACCCACGGCAAATACTTTGCGCTTCCTTTGCCCTCGCGGGTAATGGAAATGCCACATACTAGCTGTAGATGCTTACATATCGGTGTTGCCAGATTAACCATTTTAGCTGTAAATAAAAGTTTTTTAAACAAGCTTGTATTTCTTTTTAATGACCTCTTAGTACAAATTAAAGGTTTTCCGGAATTGTAAATTTGAAAGAATAAATTATAATACCTTAAATTTTGATTTAAATTTTTTCGCATTGCAATAAAAACATCCAAAACTATTTTAATAAAAAAAGTAAGAAAAATAAATAAGGAACAAAAGATAAATTAAAAATTCTAAGAAAAAAAAGAGTTCTTCAAAAAATGATTCAGTTTTTACTAAATTTAAGGTATGGATTAATTTAATTTTATTTCATTTGTTGAGTCTATGACTACAGAAGAGAGGTTCAAAATTACTTAAATATAATATTTAAAGATAAAACCTAAATTAAAAAATAACGAGCGGTTTTACGCCTTTCCACAGAGAGCCGAACGGAGCAAATGGAAGGTGATTGGAAGATACGATAGTGAAATCTACACTGCCAGTTCTAAGATGAACTGTGGTGTGACAGATGGCTTCCATTCGGAGCTACTCAAGCTATCTCAGTCAATTAGAATTCCTGACTATGCCAGCGTGTTCCAGACTATTAGCGATCAGAGAAGCATGCGAATCAGTAAAACTCTACAAGGAAGTTGGTGCAAGAGTAGCTATCTTCTCAGACAGTCAAGCAGCTATTAAGACCTTAGACTCCAACTCCATTTCATTCAAACTAGTCTTACAGTGAGAGAGGAACTAGAATTACTTACCTGTAGTCATTGGCTTGAAATTACTCTGATATGGGTTCCCGGTCATAGAAACATACGAGGTAAGGAGATAGAGGATGAGGTAGCAAGAAAAGCTACGGCACTAGACATAGTGGAGGCGGTGGTACTCGCCACCCCACTCAACACAATAAAAGCATCCTTTGCTTCACACTATTATGCTTTAGCCGAAAGAAGGTGTAGGCAATTAATTACATGTATTACAACAAAAATCACATGTCTGTCGTACGAAATCCAAAGGACGAATTACCTGTTAGGATGCTCTCGACTAAACATTTCACGCATCACTGCAACCCTTATAGGTGATTGGAAGGTAGGGTATCATGCAGCAAGACTCAACCTCCCCTTCAATCCCATCTGCAGAAGCTGCCAAGCGGAAGAGGTGAAGAAAAGTCTTTTCCACTACTTATGTGAATGTCCAGGGCTAGCTAAGGCACGATTTCGCTCCTTCGGTAAGCCTTTCTTGCAGCAAATTAATGAGATCTCAAACATCGAGATAAAGAATTTGCTGCTATCCTTTAACCTCACTAAATGGATTTGACTTAGAAGCAAAAAAGAAAAAAAAAACACTTTCGATCATGTGGGAGTAAACAGTTTAGATAGGATTAAATTTAAATTACTGAGAATTACTTCAACTCCACTAGGGTATTGTAAAGAATTTGCTGGTAAGAGGTATTTGAAAAGACGCGCCCAGATGTTGTTTGAAAATCAAACATGTACAAATTTAGATGCTTTCAGGTTTCAATATTTTTATTCAAAATACGGCTCTTAACGATTATGTATGGGAAATGAAATAATTTAATATACTACCAGCTCCTCGCCACCATGCTTGAATAGCTCAGCCGGCAGTCCGTCGGCGCCCGCGGTTTGTTGTTCTTTAGCCGCGTTATCACTATTCTCACTTCGTCATGGTCGGGTAGCGTCAAGGATTGCGGTATCGGGATCTCCGCATTCTCAGTGGCAGCTCTCACTGTTTAACAAGTTCGAGAAGTGTTCCCTCCATACTTTCAGCATGCTCTTGATGTCAGTTACCAGATCACCGTCTTTGTTCTTAAAGAAAAAAGTAGCTTGGTGTATTTTCTATGCTGGAATATGGTGCTGCAGACTACCATGTTTCGAGCCCCGGCGAAGTCGGTCAGCCTCTGACCGTTATCGGATGTTTCGTTGTGCAGGCTGAATTTTTCGACTGTAGGACCAAAAATTCCCTCTTTACCCATCCAGGCGCTCATAAAAGTAATCTTTGGTCGTATTGTTCTTCTGTTCCATCAGTGATGTCAGCCTTTGCTCTCACGAAGATATCAACCAGCCGGGCAGAGGCACCTTCCCCATTAAGGGACCGGACATTCCAGGTGCATGCCCTCAAATCGTAGTCCTTAGTTCGTTTGCAGGGGTCGTCATCGGCAATTTTGATCCGAGGCTTTGTTGTCGTTTTCTTTGGGAAAGGATTTTCACGCGGAAAGTCCCAAACCCAGTGCACAACCAGATATCCTGAGTTGATTCGCCTTCTCTTAAACGGATGTTCGAGAGCTATCCAGAGGATATTTGGGCGAAGTCCGAAAGTTGTGAGCTGCTTGGACCGTATTATTTATTATGCCGGTATAAAAACATTGAATAACTTTGAAAAAAAAAAAACAGCTAATTTGGATAAGTGAGCTATTTTTATTTGGTTTGGTTATTTACAATTTATTAAAACTATTTTTTGGATACAATATCAATTAAGTGGCCACCTTTATTAGCAATCAAAAGCTGCGATCTTTTTTCTGCGTTTGCCATTACCTTGTCAAGCATTTCGGGTTTTATAGCGTCGATTTCGCGTTGATTCGGTGTAAAGCGATCCATGGTTGAAATTGTACTGAATTGACGTATCGAAAACATGTATGCTGAAGTCGATCGGTTGGTAAATGGCAAAGTTATTCAGCGTTTACATACCGACATAAAAGATGGCACACCCTGTACTTTCCTCACTTGCGTGGACTTGTACACCTGGAACCACCCTCCAACCAAACCGGCTAGGAATTATTCACTACTAAAAGCTAGACTACACTTTTGAAAGATCCTTTATCAGGATCCCTAAAGCATCAAAAATGATCAAAGGACAAATAATTAAAACAATTAGAACAAATAATTAAAAGGAATTTCATTAAAACAAAATTTTTTTTATTAGTACCTACTTTCATTGCAACTGGTATAACATTACATACATATACTAACAAATAATTTATGTTAATCCTCAGCAAAATACAATTCGCACTTTTAACTGATTTTTGTATTATCATTCAGAATCAAAGCTTCACTGCTTCATATTCTTGTTTAGTCGCTCTGGGTGCGTTTTTTTAAATTTCTTTATGGTTGCCGAAACTGAATCAATATTGAGGTCACGTTCTAGATCTTGCGTCCTACTAAATCATGGAGCACAAAAAGCATGCTTGAATGCCTCAGTCTGAAATCTTTGTATTTGTAATGTGTTACTATAGCTGGAGCATCCCCATAGCTGAATCCCATAGGTCCATATAGATTTGAGAATTTGTTTATAAAGCAATATCTTATTGTGTGCGGATAAAGCTGATTAGGTAAAAATTGAATTTACTAATTAGCCAACGCATATTTTAGAATTTTAGATCCAGTTCTTCTCTTTTCTTTTTCACGTGCGCACTCCACCTAAGTTTCGTGTTGAGCGTCATACCTGGATACTTTGCCGTATTAGAGTATGGAGTATAGAGTACTTTAATGATGTTTATGTATATTGGCACGTAGTTGGTCCATTTGTTTGTAAAGTTGATGTGAACAGACATTGTTTCCTTCAGTTTAATATGCCATTTATCTGTCTATTTGTATATTTTATTAATAGCAAACTGCAATTGTGTGTCTACTACTGTCTATTTCTGTCTTTTCTGTCTTTCCGACAGTTAGTATTGCAGTGTCATCAGCAAATGTTGCTGTAAAGCAATTGTTGCTGTTCGGCAGGTCGTAAGTAAAGAGTAGATAAAGAAGGAGGCCAAGCACACTTCCTTGCGTACACCAGTTTTTATCTCTTTCAGTTCAGAGAACTCATCTTCGTATCTGACGCGAAATTGGCGCTCAGACAGGTAGGTTTTTAAGATGTTAAAAAATTGTATTGGCAGTACATTTTTTATTTTCCACAGGAGGCCAGCATGACATACTTTATCGAAAGCTTTAGAGACATCGAGCATATTTTTCTTCAAATGTATGCTCGGTGATACGAGTAATTCTGCGAATTTGGTCAATTGTTGAGTGGAGTGCGCGGAATCCAAACTGTTGTGTTGGTATTATTTCTTTATTTTCTAAGATCTTGTTCAGGCGCTTTACTCAAAATTTTCCCAACAGTTTTGATAAAATGGGCAACAGTGACATTGGTCGATATGATGCTACATCGTTTGGAGGCTTTCCTTTAGAATCATGATGGCATCAGCTATTTTCCAATAAATTGGAAAGTATTACAGTTTAAGGCAAGCATTCATTATGTTTGTTAGTTTTGTAATGATGTTTTGTGGAACTTGTTTGAGGACTTCGGGAGTTATTAAATCAAACCCTGGAGACTTCTTCGACCTTAACTTTTGTACCTAGTCGCATATTTCATCTTCAGTTATGGGTACTATATCGCCATCACTATCGCTTGCTCTGCAAGCATTATTTGATGTTGGTGACGAATCGCTGTTGGTTGTAAAGATTTTTGCTAGGTAGTCTGAAAATATGTTTGCTTTTTCTGTGTTTGTTTTCGCCCATCCATTATTGTCTACTTTGATTGATGGATTATGGTTAGCTGGCTGTTTAAGCTTTTTGGTGCATTTCCATAGTGGGTAATTGGTGTCTCTTTTATTATTTAATTGTTGTAGGTAGTTTGTTAACGATTGATTTTTGTATTCTTTAGTTTTATTGCTGAGATCTTTCGCTGCTTTGTTCAAAGCTGCTTTATCAACAGGGGATCTTGTTTAGTGCCGCATTTTTCGCTTCTTTAGCACCATTTCTTTTATATCCATTTGTGACCAGCGGAAATTTTCTTTTTATGCTCGACCAAGCAGAGTGTTGTATTTCTCTTGTCAGTTTTACAACTTCTTCATCTATCTTTGTTGTTGAGTCCATTGGAAACGTATTAAACAAAAACATTAAAAGCAAAATGTAAATGCTCCGGTTTATAAGCACTATTTTTGTTTGTTGTTAAATAGAAGCAAAAAACCTTAATTCTCTAAAAGAACTCTAAAATTGTAGCCTCCATTTTTTTTTGTGGAAATTTAAATTTTTTTAGAAAAAAATCTGGCAACACTGCTACATATGCACATATACATATGTATGTCGCAGTAACGCATATACGAATATAAGTAACCCCTTGCAATTTACATACATACACACATACGTAAGCAAGTTTGTGCGCGCTCGTAGCGCATAAATTATAAACGCCATTTTACACAAGCACATCTCAACTTGACGCTAACAAATTTTTGTGCAAATACACCACTTTTCTTTTCCAAGACAAAACAAATCCCTTTTCTTCAGCACTATGACTGCCTTCACGCATTCTGTGCTTTCTGCTAAGACATTTACCAAGCGATTGCCCCAAAAATGTATTTCCAGTTCCTGGCTTTTTCTTAGCGCAAGCTCTTTCGGACCACCAAGCATGCCCACTGTTTTTTCCTTTGTTTTTTTTTTGTCGGGGAATTGATGTCTCCACTTCAGCCATAATATTGCCCTCTTATACCTTCCACGCGCATTCCAGATTTTAACTGCCTTTTATTACTGTTTACATTCAACTCGCCTCTGTAACCTTTGTGTGTGTGCTTGTATGAGTGCGTATATGGCCACTCGAACGCCGCATCCGCTTTAAGCATGCATTAGTATCGCAGTTTCCAATTCGAATTTTATATAAATACGCATATTTGAAAAATTAACGACCTTTGACTGATGGCACACCTCGACTCTGCCTTCTCGTGCGCTCCACTAAGGCAACGATTCTGACGAATTATTGCTGGCAATTTGTATTTGAATACTTAAAAATGTATTCTACACATTTCACTCATTTGACTGCCATTGTGCAGCTTTTCTCATTTCATTTATTTACTTACTTTTTATGCTGTGGATTTTTGTACGAGAGGACTCGAAGTCTTCGAAGTCTGAATATGCAGCGGTAAAAAAAATTAAAAGTGTTTTTTAATACTCGACGGCAAATTAAAAGACATTATAAAATTCTTATTGAAAATTTATTGCGGCCTTTTTAAAGACAAATAAAAATGGTTTCAGTGCTTGAAAGGGAATATTCTGATTCACTATCTAGACGAGCTCGCCTAACGAAATATTAAAGAATACTTCATTACTTAAAACAAAGGCAATGAAATTATTTTCAACTGAGCGATATTTCATTTGGCAAAACATAACCGGAGACATAATGGTTTTTTGTTTGTGTGTGTGTTTTTTTTGTTGAACTAACCGAGATTTTTCTTATGAGGGTAAGGGTAGTAAGAGGTCCGAAAAAATTATGATTTTTAATACTTTTTGGTTTGTTTTTGCTCAGTTGCTTTATTTTATAAAAATAAAAACATAGCATTAATACATCATGTTTCGACTTGACCTTAGCAAAATTAAAAAAATAATAATAATCGTAAGAGTTATCGCGGTTTGTGTGGAGCTCGTTTCTTCAGAAGTCCCTAAGTCCCTTGCGGTGATCATCACAAGTCCTTGGAGATTCGTCTAAAATCAATCGGATAAGAGAAATTCGTTTTATTATTAGGTAATCTTGTGCCTGATCGGAGCCTTTTTCAAAATTAGCAATTTGGCGGCCTCTGGAAATATTTTTCGGATTTTCAAGAAAAAAACCGACAATTAACTGTTGAAAAAAACCGAAATTAAAAAAAAAAACCTTCGATCAGGCACGACATTTTATTGAAATCTTACACTGTGCCATCGATGCCGTCATAGCAGCTTCCAAAATATCGACTTGCTGTTGCCTTCGTAGCTTCTACCTTCTCGAGTGTTATCGTTAGCGCGCTTATCTGCCACTTTCATACGTGTGGCTTCCATTATTTTTGTGAAAAGTTTTAGCACAGTAAGGAGATGCCTCTGTAATAATTCACAAATCTTAAAAGATATATGAAAAAATTCCATCATTTAAATGTCCACCATTAGCACATCTACAGGCTTTCATACGAGAATTAAAATTTTCAAGGACTCGCTCAACCCGTATGTTGTGTTTCAGCCCTGGAAACATTGTTGGATCATTCAAATTGGCTTCACTTTTCAGAAAACTGCACAAAACATAGTCTAGTTGAGTTAGATTACCTTTGCATCTGCGGGGCCCTCAGAACCACACCCACAGATGCACTAAATATTATGCTTAACATTTTACCAATAGAGCAGTACGGTAAGCAAACAGCTGCCAAAGCAACTCTCAGTCTAAGAGAAATCGGCCTACTCAGAACGTACCAAAGAGGGCACTCCTCAATTTTAGAACAATTCCCCTGCATTCCCCGCACAACGGACTTCTGTAGGACCAAGGACATCAATTTCGATAAATCCTTTGTCACAGTATTTCCTTCCAAAGAGGAATGGGATAACGGGCTCATTGTTAAGATAAATGACTTAAACATCTACACAGATGGCTCAAAACTGGACAACCAAGTAGGTGGAGGGGTCTACTCCGACAAACTCGGAGTATTCCAATCATTTCGCTTACCTGATCATTGCAGTGTATTTCAGGCGGAAGTCACTGCCATAAAAGAGGGACTCAAAGAAATAAAAACGAGAGTATTATCCGCAAATGAAGTCTTCATTTACTCGGACAGTCAAGCAGCAATAAAAGCGCTGGAATCAAAAACACACTCGTCAAAAACAGTTCTAGAATGTTTTAAACTACTAGATGACGTATCTAAGCGCTACAAGGTGCACCTTATCTGGGTACCAGGCCACAGGAACATCGCAGGAAACTGCAAGGCGAATGAACTTGCAAGAACCGGTACAAAGCTCGATCTCGAACCGGACAAGGCGCTGATACCCATGCCCATAGCCACTTGTAAATTAATTATAGACAGGGAAACCATCAAAAAGGTAAATACAATCTGGCAAAACCTCACAACATGCGAACTAAGCAGACAGACATAGCCGAACGGGAACAGCGGTCGATCGAAGATCTTGCTAAGATTCAACAGAGAATCTATAAGAAAAATGATAGGTGTTTTAACTGGTCATTGTTTAATAGGCAGCCACGCTAGAAGGTTAGGACTCCCTTACTTCGATTTCTGTAGAAGCTGTCTTAATACAGAAGAAGAGGAAACAGTCAGACACCTTTTATGTGAGTGTGAAAGCCTAGCTATGAGAAGGCTGCGCACTCTCGATACAGCATTTCTAACCGATGTAGCGGACATAGCCCATCTAAAACTAACGAAGCTCTGCTCGTTTATTAAAGCAACCGGATGGTTTGAAAGAGAACACGTAGAGTAAGGATAAGCTCCAGTGGTATCACAATGGACCTGCCGAAGGTCTAAGTGTGTCTTGCGACAACCACCCTACCTACCTACCTAGATTACTTGATCTCGGTGGTCAGTTTATGTCACTATTACGTGGCATTAATCGGCCCGGAAACTTAGATCGCAATAATGCAATATTTTCTCGTGTTGTGTGACAGTGTGACTCTGTGTGGTTCCATATGTTGAAAATAAAGATAGTCGATGTCTATTTCTTCAAGCTCAAGCAACAAAAAATCTTTCATCTGTTGTCTATAGTGATGTCCATTGACAGTAACAGCCCCATCATTTTCATCTTCGAAGTAAAACGAGTAAGGTTTTTCTAGTAAAAGTTTTACCTAATGCCGGTTGCCCTCGGCAGGCAATGGCAAACCTCCGAGTGTATTTCTGTCTTGAAAAAGCTCCTCACAAAAAGCATTTTGCCTTCGGAGTCCACTCAAAACTGTTGGTCCCTATATTTGTGGAAAAACATCAACGTATGCAATGTCTGCTCATAAATTATACTCAGTTTCGTGGCAATTTCGCTTGCTAACAATGGAATGGGGAGCTAAGGAAAATCGCATTGCAATGATTGCATTACTTAAATGTGGTAAAAGTGCATGTGTGATTTAGGAATTGCAGAAAAAACTTACTATTTCGAAAATATTTGTTTACCGCACGATCAATCGTTTTTCCCAAACATCTGGAGTGACAGACAGAAAATTAGTGGTCGTTCGCGCGTGGTTTGAACCAATGCAGCCATGAAGGCCGCTCGAAAAAGAATTCGCAGAAGTCCATGAAAATTAGTATATCGACCAGATCCATGTCAAGACTACTAAAAGCTGATTTCCACATCAAAGCCTTCCATCGCTCAACCGGTGGTAATATTTTGGCAACGCGCTTGAAAAAAATTAGACTCGACAGATGCAAGCAGCTTCTTCGGTGGCACGCGGTCAACGGCCATGAAAATATTCTTTCACAGATAAGAAAATGTTCAATGTTGAAGAAGTTTTGACGACAAAATTTGTGCTAAAACTTCTAAAGGCGCGAAAAATGTTGTTCCAAGGGCTTAGAGTGGCGACCATCCAGACTTCGTAAAGGTTTGGTAGAGAGTGTCTTGTTAAGGCGTTACATCTCTTCACTTCTGTGAAAAAGGGGCTAAGGGGGAAAAAGTGTACCAAAAGGATATCTTAGAAGGCGTGGTGAAGCAGTTGCATAGTGCTCTCTTCAATGGATAGCGTTGAATCTTCCAGCAAGATTCCGCTGCAGCTCATAAGGCAAAAATCACCCAGCAAGAAACGTGGGTTCATAGCCGCAGAAGATTGGCCATCTGGAAGTCCAGATCTGAATCCATTGCACTACAGTTTGTCTGTCGAAGACCTCACAGAAGTTTGGAGAGTCTCAAATAATCTTTGTTTCGAGCAGCGACGTCAGCATCCATGGAAGCTGCAATAGCTGAGTGGCCCAATCGTTTGAAGACTTGTGTAAAAGCAACCACCATTTCGAATGAAAATTAAAAAAAAAAACATTTTTTTTGTAATATTTACAGGATTCAATAAAACTAACTTCATTAAAAAAAGCATTATAATTTCATATCTATAACGGACTTAACTGCAAGCAGAACTTTGGCAGGTCTAAGTATATTAAGAACAAAATAGCAACGCTTATAAACTATTTAAAGCACTAAATAAGCAGCTTCTCTAAAATCTATAACCAATAAAATACTTGTGGTGCAATCATATCCCTTTGCACGTGGAATGGCAGATATTAAAGTTGTTGGTAAAAAATTATAAAAAAACCTACTTTAAAACAACTGCTAGCTTTGAAATTTCTAACTTATTTGCAGCAAAGAATATTCCATAAATGATAGTGAGTGCAGTAGAATACGCACTTGAAAGGATGATTCAGAATACTTACAGAAAAATAGGAAAATATCAGCGGAAACGAAAGTAAATAAACCTTTCAAGTGAAGAGTCGAAGAAAATTCAACAACGAAGCAACAAAGTTCATCAGCTGGGCTGCTTAGCACGGAGTCGAAGGATATCGGCAGCAACTTAGCGTGAGTTCAAATTTGAAATGCTTTGGAATGGGTTTCTTTCATTCCTAATGGACGAATTGCCATTGCGGTAGCAAATACATAAAAACAGTTAAATTTGAAGTCAAGAAGTGAGTGCATTTACACCGCGCCCTCTCTTCTTATTTTATATACTGTATACTGGTTTAGTTGTATTTGTGTAGATACATACATACGCGTGTACACTCCGAGCAGGACACTCTGAACGCACTCGAAAAGTGTTTTCTTTGAAGATGTGCCCGAACTTTAAGAACCTTTGCGCACACGAAATGTGTATTGTAAAAATGGAAAAGTTGAGGGAAATTGCAAATGTTTTTCCATTTTATTTTTATATCTGCTATACCCATGAGTGTATGCGTTAGAAAAAAGTTCCAAGCAACAACAGCAGCACTCAACTTAGATCAACATGAACACCTTCACAATGACAACTTCGGTGTTGTTTACTTAGCTTTATCAGCTGGCTAACAAGCAGCAGCAGCAGAAGAACAGGAAGTTGGTAAAGCATAAATAGCACATGCACACGCAAATACACACACATACATACGCTGCTGACGGACATTCAAATGTGTTTTTATTGATTCACTGCGTCGTCCGCAAAGATGCCATCAACCTGCGATTGGTACGAGTACTGGGCCATAACACTTTGCCTTGATTTTGAAAGTGTACTCGTAATTGTGTGTGTGTGTGTACGGCTTATGGCCGTTGGGGCGGATGCATGTAATGTCCTTTTCATTTTCCTTTTTTTTCTAATATCCGGCGGTGATAACTTGAATTATTGGTTTGGTTTGGCCGCGAGCCATGAACATGAGAAGACACATCAGCAACTTTGTGTACTGAAATGAGGGAAGTTTTTTTTTTTTTGCTTTTGTGTTTATTTTTGGACCTCGCCTTGGTTGCGCCAATTCGTAAGTCACCAGGTGATATTCTGTGCGTTCTTGCTTTCAAATTGAATGCTCAGTCTATGTTGATGGTATTAAAATGAGAAAAAAAAAACGGAAGATTCTGCTTTAACTTTTCCCATTTAAAATTGCTTACTGGGGGTTGGTCAGTGAATTTTAAATCGTTCCTAGGCAGCTATTCACTTGCGATTTATTGGTATCTGATAAGCAGCTTGTGTTTTGATAAGCTTTCGTTTCTTATTTTACTGAAATGTAAATATTGTTGAGTGGCTTGGAAGGCTAAGCAAAGAGAGATTTTTTTTAGTGCTCAAGAATAGTATCAAATATTAAAATATTAAAAGTAAATGCTTACTTGGAATAAAATGATGCCCAAAATTCATTTATTCACAGGTCGCTACAACGAATTCTAAATTAAAAACATTAAGAATTTTTAGTTATTTTAATGAGAACATTTAGACCGGCTTACGGTACATTAGACAGGGCTAGTTTACTGGGGCGGCAGCCCTTGGTCGGGGAAACCCCAAGTCATTTCGGTAACGTAGAACCGGCTGCCATGGGAATGCCCGCCTTAGCCGCAATGGGTATATGTACGACTGCCAATTGGTGCATCCCGGGCCATATTATCACAGCCGTCACACATGAAATGATGGAAAAAATATTCAAAAATTTTTTTAAATGTATATGTTTTAGATATATACCAGAATAAGTGTTTTTCAATTACTCAAAATTTGCAGCGCCTTGCCGCAAACATGGTGGCGCAAAATTAATCATCCAATTTTGTTTTTATATAACTTTTTCATTATACGAAAAAAAATATTTTGAGTGATAGAAATCGTTATTTTGAACTTTTAGCGCTCGATTTGACTTATTTAGTCAAAATTGAAAACTATAGTACCTGTAGATATGTATGGATTTCTGGTACTATCTTAGGTCCTGATTACACTTTTCTTAAATTTTCTTTTAGTTTTTCTGACAAAAATATACTTTTTATTTGAGAAAGAGATGTTTTTAATTTTTTATAAAAATTAATTTACAATTAAAGTTTTTGTCCATTTTTGAATTTTCATTTTTTCTCATTGTTATTTGTTCCCTTTCTAATTTTTTAAGAGTTTTATTTTTCTTAAAAAGAAGTTCGAGAAAGTCATTTGCGAAAAAAAATTAATTTAATTTGACTTCCAGTACCACTAAAATCTTTGAAAGGTTGCTTTTTGACAGAATCGAGCCGATTATACAAAAAGGTAAAGTAGTATCTTTCCACCAATTCGGATTCAGGCAAAAACATTCCACCATCCAGTAAGTTCACAGAATTACAAACAAAATTCTTGAAGACATGGGTAAAAAACGAACGTGTGAAGCAGTATACCTCGACCTACATAGCTTTTGACAGAGTGTGGCATGCATGACTTCTACAAAAACTCTTAACTTATTTACAAACAAGTTAATGAAAAACTATCATATATAACTGGAAGACAATTTTATGTAAAATTCGAAGATAAGCATTCTGATATAAAGGGTGGTTAAGTTTCAAGGGCTGGTGTTGATTTTGAATAAAATACAATTTTTTTAGAAAATTATTATCATTTCTCTTTATTATGATAATATTGGTATGGCTCAATCACGCATGGAACAAAATATGGGCCAAATGGCCGCCGCGGCTTCGGTGGCACACCTCCATCCGATGGTCCAAATTTTCCATAACGCTGAGGCATAATAGAGGTTCTATGCCATTAATGTGCCGAATTATCTCATCCTTTAGCTCTTGAATTGTGGTGGCTTATCGACGTACACCTTTTTTTCAAATAACCCCAAAGAAAGAAGTCCAACGGTGTCGTTGACGTTTAAGTGTGGCTCACATTCACATCGGTCCTTGAAATTTAACCACCCTTTACTAACAATGGAAGCAGGTGTATAACAAGCTAGTGTCCTTGGGTCACTTCTTTACGTTTTCTATGCAGCTAGTATTCCTACACCGACAACGAAGAACTCTTTGCAGATTTGCAGACGACACTGTCTTGCTAGCATCAGACAAAGATCCAAGGACGGCTGCTTATAAACTTCAGGAATTACTTAAAAACAACTTCAATGATTCTAGAAATGGGCAACTAAAATAAACGAAGATAAAACCGTCCACGTCACATACACTAGCAAGAGAAAAAACAATACAATCCAATAGTCATAAAGAAAAGCAAATCCACCACGACACAAAGGCAAAATACTTGGGTATGATAATAGAAAATAAACTTAACTTGAAGTTACACTTTGGACAAAAATGACGCAAAATCAAGACTAGGTTTAAATAACTTCACTTCAACGCTCTTACTAGAAAATAAGATACTAATATACAAGGTAATGTTAACACGAATATGGAAATATGGCTCAGAGCTTTGGGGTACTGCAAGCAGTACAAATATAAAAATTATACAAGAAATGCAAAATAAGATGATTCGTATAATATCAACGCATATAAACGGTATATACTAAATGATAATGTTCATCCAGACCTTAAAGTAAAAACTGTATGTACATGAAGAAATACGCAACAACAGCTTAAGACACACAAATCGACTACAGGGAAATTCGGCAACTTCCATTAAAAAGGTAAGAAAAGGAGACTTAAGCACAAACAATTTGTTAAAAAATTCGTAACATATTTAGTTGATATACATAGATATTTGCGAACAATTTTTATTTAATTTGTTAAAAGAGATTTGTAAACAGTTTTCGTAAAGATTTCTTGCCGACTTCTTTTATTTTTCGTAAAAATTTTTTTTGAGAAAGTTATTTAAGAAAAAAAATTTATTGAATTCGTTTAAATAAATTTTAAAACAATTTATATTTAATACAGTTTACTACAACAATTTTGTATAAAATTTATTGGAGGTTGAATTAGTTTTAAAGGTTTTTTTCGAAGATTTGGGGCTTTATTGTGAAAAAACGGTACAAAATATTTTATTTGAAGTATTGGCCATCGCTAGCTACAACTTTCGCCCATCTTTCGGGCAATTTCCGGATGCCGTTTCTCCAAAATTCTGGCCGCTGCTTGGCTATCCATGACTCAACCCATATTTTGGTAGCCTCGTACGAGGAGAACCGTTGGTCCGCCAAATCGAGAACAAATGATAATCGGAGGGAGCTATGTCTGGACTATACGGCGGGTGGGGTAACACTTCCCAGCCAAGCGTTCCAAGGTATTTTTTGACAGGTTGAGCAACATGCGGCCGAGCGTTGTCATGTTGCAAAATAACCTTGTCGTGCCTTTTTACCGTTTCCGGCCGTTTTTCTTTCAATGTCCAGCTTAAACGCATCAATTGCAGTCGGTAACGATCCCCCGTGATTGTTTCGCCCGGTTGGAGCAGCTCAAAATATATGACGCCGACCTCATCCCACCAAATGCAGAGCATGATTTTCTTGCCGTGAATATTCTGCTTGGCCGTCGACGTTGATGCGTGGCCGGGCAAACCCCATGATTTTTTGCGTTTTGGGTTATCGTAGTGGATCCATTTTTCGTCGCCAGTCACCACCCGATGCAAAAAACCCTTCCGATTTTGTCGCTCGATCAGCAATTCGCACGTAAAAAGTCGCCGTTCGACGTCGCGCAGCTTCAACTCGTACGGGACCCAATGTCCTTGCTTTTGGATCATTCCCATCGCTTTTAGACGCTTGCAAACGGTTGATTTATCAACGCCCAATGATTCAGCAAGCTCTTTTTGGGTTTGGCACGAGTCCTCGTTTACCAATTCCCCCAAATCCGCGTCGTCGAACTTTTTGGGCTGGCCAAGACGCTCCTTGTCTTCGGTTTGAAAATCACCACTTTTGAATCGTCGAAACCAGTACTCACATGTTGAAATCGACGGAGTATGGTCTGGGTAGGGCTCCTGCAGCAATTCACGGGCTTGGGCTGTATTTTTTTTCAAATTGAAGCAGAAAAGCAAAGCTTCCCGCAAATTGCGTTTCGACGGCGCGAAAGTTGACATACTCGGAGCACGAAAACACTGCGTTGTTTATACTTCAGCGAAATGACAGATACTGATAAACAAAGCCTACGGATGAGGCTTTATCATGAATATATATTCAGTATTGCCAACGCGATAAAGTGATAAATAGCGCCATCTGTGTGTCACCTTTAAAACTAATTCAACCTCCAATATATAAGAAAGAATGAATTTACTTTGTAATTTTGGTAAAAAATTGCTTGCCGATTGTTTTTTTAGTTTTCCCAAAAGAAGTAATAGGACTATGAATAAGTTCGTGTGGTTTTACAACAGATGGCGTAACTTGATTATTATTCCATCGATCCACATTTCCAAACATTCATTGGAGAGCTACTGTCGTAAGGCACAAACGTCAGTATAAGTTTTTTATTTGAAGCGTAAACAACAATATTTTTACCACACTTGAAAATGTCGAATTTCGTGCCAAATAATGTGTTTTTGCGGGGAATTCTTCTTCATTATTTTAATATGAAGAAAAAAGCAGCCGAAAGTCATCGTATCTTGGTGGAAGTTTATGGTGAGCATGCTCTATCTGAGCGAACGTGCCAGAAGTGGTTTGCCCGCTTTAAAAGTGGTGATTTTGGCTTGGAAGACGAAGAACGCGAGGGTGCGCCGCCAAAGTTCATGGATACCGAATTGGAGGAATTGCTCGATCAAGATCCGGCTCAAACGCAAGAAGAGGTTGCAAAAACTTTGGGAGTTGATCAATCAACCATTTCCAAACGTTTAAAAGCCATGGGAATGATCCGAAAGGTAGGCCATTGGGTGCCGTATGAATTGAAGCCAAGAGACGTTGAACGCCGTTTTATGGCATGCGAACAACTGCTTCAACGGCACAAAAGAAAGGGTTTTTTGCATCGAATTGTGACTGGCGATGAAAAGTGGGTCCATTACGACAATCCAAAACGTCGGGCAACGTATGGATACCCTGGCCATGCTTCAACATCGACGTCGGCGCAGAATATTCATGGCCTGAAGGTTATGCTGTGTATCTGGTGGGACCAGCTGGGTGTTGTGTATTATGAGCTACTGAAACCGAATGAAACGATTACGGGGGATGTCTACCGACGACAATTGATGCGTTTGAGCCGAGCACTGCGAGAAAAACGGCCGCAATACGCCGATAGACACGACAAAGTTATTTTGCAACATGACAATGCTCGGCCACATGTTGCACAAGTGGTCAAAACATACTTAGAAACGCTCAAATGGGATGTCCTACCCCACCCGCCGTATAGTCCAGACCTTGCGCCATCCGATTACTATCTCTTCCGATCGATGCAACATGGCCTGGCTGACCAGCACTTCCGTAATTACGATGAAGTCAAAAAATGGATCGATTCGTGGATTGCGGCAAAACCGACCGAATTTTTCACAAAGGGAATCCGTGAATTGCCAGAAAGATGGGAAAAAGTAGTAGTAAGCGATGGACAATATTTTGAATATTAAATTTGTAACCATTTTACGTCAATAAAGTTTCAAATTTCGAAAAAAAACCGCACGAACTTATTCATAGTCCTATTATTTAAAAAAATATTTATTTAATTTGTCAAAAAAATTTCGTAAAAAATTTTCGTAAACTTTTTTTTGTGCTTTTTTTATTTTTCGTAAAAAAAAGCTATCTGGTAGAGTTATTTGAGAAAAAATGTATTTAATTTCTGAAAAAAAATTGTAAAAAATTTATTTGAGAAAAAAAATTATATTTAATATTAGAGTTCCTTAAAATAATTTTTTAACAAATTTATTAAAGAAAAAATAAATTAATTCGTTAAAAAAAATTTGTACAAAGTTTTAGTAAAAAAGTTTTATGCCAATTTTTTTTTTTATAAAAAAAGTATTTAAAAAAATATTTATTTAATTGGTCAAACAAATGTCGTAGAAACTTTTAAAAAAACTATGTAAAAAATTTACTTAAGAAAAAATGAATTTAGTTTGCCTACAAGTTTTTTGGCGATTTTTTTTCTATTTTTCATAAAAAACGTATTTCAGAAAAATATTTACTTAATTTGTCAGAAACAAAAATCGCAAAAAAAAATTATTGAAAAAACAACCTATTTAATTTGATAAAAACACAATCTTTGGTAGAAATTTTCAGAAACATGTTTTTTCGCTCATTTTTTTTTTTTTATCATTATTTTTCGTAAAAAAATTATTTGGGCAGATTATTTGTTAAAAAATTGTCATAAAATTTGTGTAAAAGTTATTAATGAAAAATTATAAAATCGGCTGTACAAAATATATGTAACATATATTAACTACCAAGTTTTTCTAGTATAAATACCAATTAGAAGGCTTTTTTAACTCAACGATTAGCTCCTGGAGAGATATCACCAAAATAAGTTTCCCAGATCAATCAAACAGTTTTAACAATTGATCCTTAATAATTTCATTCACCTGAAGTCTCAAGACGAACCTCGATTCTCACAGGAAACTGGAAGATATGAGGGGGCGCGGCGAGGTTAAATATAGCATACCGCACAACGATATATGCTGAAGTTGTGGAGAAGTGAGAGAGAAGGAAGCTTCTTTTCACTATTCTTGCAATTATCCCGGTTTGTCAAGAAAAAATATTACAAGCTTTCGGCAAACAACATTGACGAAATTTTAGAATTGGAATTTAGGTGTCTTCTTTACTTTCTAGGATAATGAAGTGGCTAGAGGAAATATCGCTGTTGAAAACTCTATCACCAAAACAGCAAGGGATTATGGTTTATAAAGGAGGCAGACGCTAATTACGTGTCTTCCACTTCAGGAAACACATCCACTCAAACAACAACAACGTTTTTGGAAAATGAGTGTTGAACCTTCGTTAAGACTCTTCGAGACTCTATTTGATTATGTAAGATTAACCTCATGGAAATTTCCTAATCAGACAATATCGGAGCGGGACATGCCACATTGGCTGGTATCAACAATACCTGATTGTCATTATCAGTTATGCGTCCCGTTTACTGATGAAAGAAACAAATTCACTTTATCTGCCAAAATCGCCCCAAACCTACTCATGACTAAATACCACACATCCAAGCCATCCATTCGCGCAGCGAAAGGGTAACTGTGAACAACAAAAATTTGTTGCGTTGAATGATGCACGTACAAAAATAACAGCTGTTCCACATACGCACGCAAACTCTAACCATGAAAATAGAAATGATTATAGAAAAAATACCTCAAGAAAAAAATATAGGATCACTGAGCACAAATTTAAATATTTAATAAGCGCATAGAACCGAAAAGTTGAAGATAAAGGGAAAGAATATCCATACCCTGGCTGACAGGATCACGTCAAAAGAAGCCTAACTAGCGAGCGCACAGCAAACGATCAGATGCTGCGATCTTGCACACACGCTCATGCATACGTATGAATGTGTATGGAAAGGGGGAAAAAATCGAAAATAAATATGTAAATGAAAGGGTTAGGTGCGCACATCCTGGCGAGCGTACATCCGCATCCAATAGACCAGTTAATCGTAAAAAATCGAAAGTTCGTTATGCGCATGGAAGAGTACTGCTGGATATTTACTGTTGGCTGTTGTTCGTGCATAGACAAAAGGCAGTTGGGATGCTGCAACAACGCCCCGATACGCGACAGCGCCGGCGGTGGCGGCGCCGGCTTTGCTTCGTTTGTATTAATAGTCCATGTAAATAGAATTTTAATTGGCGGGCGTTGTCCTAGCAGTCAATCAAATTGAAATTCTATGCCATATGAGTTAAAGGTGATTGACATGCAGGCGTGCATATGTATGTATGAATATGTATGTATGTATATGTGAGTAGCTTACAGTTTTTATTTTGTAATAAGAATGGATGTTAGAAGCGAATGGATAAGTCAAATTTATACAATAAATTAGGAGAGAAATACTAAGTAAGTGCAATCTGGTAATACATACATTATGCAATGTACCAGCACACAAGGTAGCGCAAAATTAATCATCCAATTTTGTTTTGGAATAAATTTCTTACTAAATATGTGGACAAAAGAATGATTTTGAGTGATGGAATGTTAATTTTAACCTATACGCGCTCGTCGGCATTTGCAAAAATTATAATTCTTGGGGCTCGATGATTAATTTAGCGCCGTTTATATAAATTCATATTGGATTCTTCTCCACAAATATATTTTTTATGCTTCTTTATTTCAATTCTTCTGAGGTAGGCACCTAAACGAGCAACGAGACGGAAGCGTCCCCACGATAGTCTGTTCTACGTTACCTGAACGACACGGATTTATATCCGGCCAAGGACTGTCACGTCAGCAGCATTCCCCATAGTATGTATGGGGAATGTTTATGCTGCTACAACAACAACAACGGACCGAAAGCCTTACTCGTTTGACTTTTATTATAAGAACGGTACCATAAAAAGTAGAGGAGGAAAGAAGAATATCATTCAATCTAACCTCACTTAAGAATTTTTCTTCTACATCTTGATCAAAATAGAACTGATTTGAGTTCTACTTTTTTTTTAGGTTGACACATTTGTGATTCACATTGAAAGAAAACAGTCGTTTTCGAGTGGCATAGACGCTACAGAAGAGATCGTGAGACCATCGAGTATGACGACCGTAGAGGCAGGCCGTCGATATCGAAACCTGATGAAAACATCAATGAATAGAAAGAAAAGTTGATCAATAACTGGAAATTAACCATGAAAGAGCTGGGAGAAGGCTTGAACTTTGCTTATAGATCCATTTCGGACCGCGCTGATATCGCCAAAGACTTGATTTCCAAGGCTGAATCCGACTCAACATTTATGTAAGCAGCATTACTGGCTACGAGAAGTGTGTTTATGAGAACGACACGCAATCCAGACATCAGGCGAGTGATTGGAGAGCTCCGAATTAACCAAGACCAAAGAAACTACATTTTTATCAGTCAAAAAAGAAAGCGCTGCTCAAGTTTTTATGAATTACAAGGCTATTTTACACCATGAATTTTTTCCAGAAGGTCAGACAGTTCATATGGACTATTATTGGGGCGTTATGAGATTACGCACCGTCTCACAGTGCCATCATTATCCGGGGTTTTTTCAGCAAGAATGAAGAGAATATAAAAGGAATTCCATCCGTATTCCCCGTATATGGCTCCCTGCAAATTTTTTCTATTCGATCGAATCAAAAAACTACAACGGCGAATGAGTTTTAACAGCCGAAAGAAAAAATCGAAGATGGCTCTGATGGTTATACCGAAATTAGGGTTCCAGAAATATTTCCAAAGCTGGGTCAAACGCGAGCAAAAGTACGTTGCAGCTAATGGTAAGCTGAAATAAAGCAAAGGAAGTGGAAGTGGATACCATAGAAATATGCAGGCAAGCACTCTATTGGAATCTGCAAGGCAGTAGATAAAAAGGACACCCTAGATTCACTTGAAAGAGAACTCTTGAGAAAGGACCTAAGGCTGCAGGGAAATCTTTCAAAAAATTCAAAGTCATCGCGAAGGATCGGGACCATTGGAGGCGTTTTGTAGAGGCGCTATGCCCCATCAGGGAGGGCAGGAATTAAAAGGAAGTTGATGGTAAGTACTACAGGGCCCGATGAAGTGCAGGAGCACCAGCTATCTGTTAGTTGGCTAAATGACAGTCCAGAGTATTGTTTACAAGCGCGCGAATGCATTTTGCCGAGAGTTATCGCGAAAGAAGAAAATCAGTAATGCATTTCAAACGCAATAGCGTGATTGCATTATATTTAGCAGGAAAATCACAACCAGCGATTGTTCGTGAGCTCGAGCCCTTTAAAGTAAATAAATTTTTCGTTTTCGAACCATTGCTCATTACAATGATACTGGTGGCACCGCGAAACTCTATGGAGGTGGTCATCAAAAGACTGGAACGTCCTGTGAAATGGTTCAAAAAGCGAAGAAGCAACTTGAGCGAAACCCCCAACGACGTGTCAATCAAATAGCCAAAGAACTAAAAATATCTGATCGTAACATCTGAAAAATTATCTCAAAGTCAGGCCTTACAAAATCCAAAAAGCGCATGATCTCTCACCAAAGCAGTAACAAGTCAGACTTAAGAGAGCGACTTAGCTTGCCGAAAGCGGCCAAATTCGGAACATTGTGTTTTCTGACGAGAAAATTTTTCAAATGCGAATCCGATGGATTATTCTCTTTGAGTCATTTTGGAGAGCAAAGTCCGAACTAAAAGATTCACCAATCTCGAGACATTTTTTACTTTGAATTGAATAAAAGTAGTTTTCCAAACTGAAGTTATGGCCTTTTTAATTGGTTACACTTCGAGTGCCGGACCCTGTAAACTTGTATTTTGAATTTTCTGCATACATTCCGGGAACCTTTTAATCAGACAGAAAGAAATCAGGGAACATACCACACATTTTTCATATTTACTTTACCTACTTATTCCCGTTTTATAGAGTTTGGCATACAGCTAACAAAAAAACAACATGTTTTTTGTTTTTTTAATCTGCAATAGCAATAATACGAATTAATAAATTTTATTATTTCAGAGTGATAGTAAATAATGGGTCTTCCAATAAGAGGTGTCATTCCCGTAAAAGATCAATGGTTTCGTTGCTTGTGAGGCACGTAGCGCCGTCTTGTTGAAAATAAACGCTGTCCAGATAAATACTCGTACCATCCAATTCCGGCCATAAAAATCGTTAATCATCTCTCGATAGCGCAATCCATTCACCGTAACTGTTGCTCCAGCTTCATTTTCGAAAAAGTAAGGTCCAATGACTCCACCGGACCATAAACCGCTCCAAACAGTCACACGTTAAGGATAGAGAGGTTTTTCAACAATAACTCTTGGATTTTCTAAGCCCCAGATCCGACAATTTTGCTTGTTGACGAAGCCACCGAGGTGGAAATGCGCCTCATTACTCAACATGATTTTACGATCATTTTCATGCATTTCAACGACCCAATCAGCAAAAACACGATGTTGTGGACAATCGGCCGGCTTGAGTTTTTGTGTTAAGTGGTCTTTATAAGCCTTAAGACCCAAATCTTTATGCAAAATACGGTGTAATGACGTTTGTGGATTGCCTAATTCCAAAGAATGACGAGGAATGGGCAAACCTGGGTTTCCTTCAACACTCTCGGCTACAACAGAAATATTTTCGGCTGTTCTTGAGCGACGTGCACGGGTTTTATTCTTCACATCACACATCACTAACTTGTCCCACAGGTCGAATTTTTTCACCAATTTCTGTATTGCGGTCCGACAAGGTGCTTCACGATGATTCAAATATGTTCGAGTTTTACGAACCGTCTCTGCCAAATTTTCACCATTTTTATAGTGAGATTTAATAATTTCAATGGATTGTTTAAGCGTGTATCGTTCCATTTTTATTAATGGCGTAGTTTCTAAATATTACAGTTTCAAGAGTGGCATCTACCGAAATAGCGGGCTATTCAAAATAACACCTGTTGGAAAACCCTTTATTTCCAACTTGTATACAGAGCAAAAAAACAATACTCCAATCGATTGAGTAATTTTTGATTTCTTGTAGTTTGAAAATAATTTTACGGTTTTTTTAGCAAATTTTCCACTTCCAAGCACGATTTCAATGTCGAGTCTCTCCTGGTTTAACGCCGATCTTCGTGCGCTGCATTTCGACGCCTAGGATCTGCTTGTCTGAGCCAATCGAGAATAATAATAATTTTTGCGCATAGACTATTTCACTTGCTCGCTTAGAACTAATGAAACTCACAGGCATAAATATATTTCTTACGTATTTCCAAAAATTTAAAGAAAGCCTTTAGCACAGCTGACCGCACATATGTGCATGTATATATTTGTATGTATATAAGGCACACAATATCCCACAACAAATTATTGCAACTGCTTCGTATAAGTTTTGGTTTCCAATTTGATTTCTAAGACAGTTTGCAGAGGCGTGATTAATTAAGTGTTGACCAAGTTAAAATTAATGTCTGAAAGTTCGGATAAAAGTGAAACAACCCAGTAAACCCTTTTCACACAAGCAACCTCAGGAGTGTGTCACAACTTCTCGGACATGAATACTGACATGTGTTTGTGAGTATGAAAATGGATCGCACACAACTCATACACATCCGCATCCACATCACACGTCCAAAAAGGATTCTGATATGGGACACAGAAAAATACATTTGGCCAACATGTTCGCACTAATGTGTGCGGTTAACAAAGGGGGAGGGGGTTAAGAATAAAGTGGATAAACAACTGAGTTCGAGTGCGCACTGAAGGCAAGTGATATCGGCTGGTTATTTTGAACCTGCTGGACTTGGTAAAAGTTGGTCAGCGACACACGTACTGCATGTCAAGCAAATGTTAACAAGGTAAAAGTCATTTCCTTAAACAGAAACAACAATGCGCACATGTGGCACACGCCTACACATGGCAAATTAGAAATTGGGCTACGTTTACGAATACAGTGTCGGACAAAATTAAAGTAGAGAACTTAATCTTTGGTTACTACTATTGTGAGCTCTGTTTACTATTTCCATACCTATAAATAAGAAATTCTCAGAAGCAAGCTGCGATAAAAGTATTTGCTTGTATTTCATTCGTCCAGCTCATGTTTTGCCCTCTCAACCGGCCTACGAAATGGTGTACCCTATGATCAGAAAGTACCGGGAATGTTTAATTTAAACGAATCGCGCACGTGGATACCGGTCTATATCTTCTAATGTTAGTAGGACTATAAATCAGACATCGGTCACTTTTTAGCGCTATTAGTGTCTGCCTGGCCGGCCGGAAATGTGGGCAAACAATTCTTGGATTTTGCATGATGATAACGCGCCATCGCACCGAGCCTAAATTGTGCTGGATTATTTGACCAAACACCAAGTAAATACCACCGTGCAAGCACCGTATTCACCTGATATGGCCCCGTGTGACATATTTTTTTCCAGTTGAAGTTACCACTTCGTGCAAGGAGATTTCAGTCGATAGAGGAGATCAAACAGAATGCGACGAAGGAGCTGAAGGCCATCCCTTCGTCGGCCTACCAGGGGTGCATGGAGGTTTGGATTAAACGTTGGCACATGTGTGTTGCTTCAGACGGGTCATATTTTGAAGGAGATAAAATAAATCTGCCTGAAATTTGACTTTATTTTGTTTTATTTAAACCATAGGGTATTACATTATTCCTTTACTTTTTAAAAGGAGAACTCAAAGGAAGAAGGGGTCTGAACCCTTCAGACCGAGTGTTTTGAAGGTAAATCACAGTGAACCGAATCAAATGTTAGTCACAACACTGGAGTTGTAGTTGTTGTGGTATTAGCATAAACATTACCATGCAGATACGAGGAATACCGCTAGACTACAGTCCTTGGCCGGATATAAATCCGGGTCGTTGCTGTAATGTAGAACCGACTGCCGTGGGAACGCACTAGAGGACCTAAAATGTGTGACTTACAATAACTCCGTGGATAATCTAAGGAATTATCACTGTTTCTATTCAGTTCACTAGGCTGAACCGTGCCCATCTGCGCCATCGGGCTGAACTTAACAATTTTGTGGGCTCTTCTTTGGGTGTGCGTCCTGTTGTTGTTCCTCAATTGAGGATCTACAGTTTTATGCCACCTCCGAACTATCGATGGTTTTCATGAGGATCTTTTTCATAGCAAAAATACACTCGAGAGATTTGGTAGTGCCTGTCCAGGTGCGGCCGCTATTAGAATTTTTTCTATTATTTGCTGCTTCATACACGGAGGCTCAAACCCGGGCACTTCCAAATGGTAGTAACCCATCAGCTTCAGCCATTTGGCTACAGTGGCTATGGTGACTACGGATATGTGCTTACTTTAAAAAATAAGCACATTTTCTGTATTCTATTCTCTAATTTTTAATAAGTGAAAAGTTCTCAACAATTGGGAACCGAAGGCGACGGGACAAGATTACTCTATAACCAAGGGGCAGCCTCAAAGTACTCAATACACAAAATCTCTACTCTCAATCTTATAAGTAGTATAAAGTTTATTCATATATAAAGAGCTTAATTAGCCTTCTTGAGTGTTGTTGAAACTGCCGTTATGTGGAGGAGGGACCGTATAAAACCTCATTAGCCGAGCAGTGGGCGGTTTTTCAGAAGATTACTGAAAAAGTAATGTGAATTAGGAAGAGCTAATGAGAATAAGCTAATTAAATTGACTCTAACCACTTATTAGATCAATATGTAGAAGTAATTTCCTATCTAATTTAATAAGTGAGTGGTGTGAGCGCCGAGACCGGGGTGCGCTAAGTACTTCCATTTGTTTCATGACAATAGGCGTCTGCAATTTGCCATAAATACAATAGATGAAGTAACTGTGATAAATAAACATATGTATGTTGGCAGCACTGGAAAAAAGCTACCAAAAATTACATTTATTTGGATATACCATAATTCTAATTTTTTTTTTAACTTAACTTAATAAGATTTTTAATTTTCTGTGGCTTTATGTTCTACACAAAGATATTGTTTGAGGGGGCCCCTAGTGAAATTGTAAGGCAAATAATTTTCTAAAACATTTTACCCCTATAGCGGCCTTCAAAATGCTATTTCATTCGAGCTTTCCAAAAATTGGTTAAATTGATCTACAAAATTATTCTTTGTAAAATTTTACTATAAGCATCTTAACAACATATTTCTCTCCGATATGCATTTTAACTCTTTTTTTCTTTTATACTAAAAACACTTAAGCAAAATATTGGAAATTTAAAAAGGCCATAGCGAAGAAATTCGATCAACGAATGCAAAATGATTTTGAAGATTTACTATATTGGTGCGTGTAAGTCTTTCATCCAAAGTTGGTATTATTGCGTCCCCCAAAATGCAGTTGCACAGTGTTATGTTATTGCAAAGTCTTTGGTATTTATTGGAATATTGGAATTTATGAATTTGTAACAGTGTGCGACAAAATGGAACAAAAAAACGGCAAGAATGCAGTATGGCTGTTATGAAAGAGGAGAGGCTGTAGCATATTGAACCACTGACCATTTCGTTAGAAATAAATTAATGACGAACTTTCGCACGTAATCGCACACTGTTTTCGCCTGTGAAGATCAGTACTGAAGTTTTCTCCAGAATATTTTTGTGGAACATTTTAGCCCTCTACCGTCCCTATAAGTTAAATTTTTTCAGATCTTCAAAAATAAGCGTCAAAATGACCCACACGAGAAAGTAATATTGGATGAATGTGTTCAGCAAAAGTATGCGCCATTAAATTTTACTGTAAACGCTCAAGGCGATACTAATGGAAAATTTAGTTTTATGAGAGTTTTCTCTAATAATTTAGATCAACTTGAGAATAAATTAGAAAAATTTCAAAACGCAGTTCAAAAAATAATAAGGAAGAAAACAGAAGATAGTCTTATGTTATACAGCCCACCTTTTTTTTTGTTTTTTTGTTTTGCTGCTGCACAGTGTAGCTTAGATTAGGTTAGGTTTAAGCTGTTCTACACTGTGGAAAACCTTCAAGCTCATAGCGCACATGATGCCAAGTGGGGAACTTGTCCTTATGTCTCCTAAAACCAGTGTGTAATTTTCAAAAATTTAGAAGCTATCTAATTTCAACAGTACAGAGATCTTCTAACTCATTCAAAATTGTCTGCAATAATAATTGTCTAAAATGTTAAATCTTCGTCTGGATAGAGCAGAACAATGGCACAGGAGATGCGAGATCGTCTCTTCCTATTCCTCATCCAGACAGCTTCTGCAAAAGTCATGTGTTTGCTCGCTCATACTCTGGGCGTGTCTGCCTATTAGGCAAACGGAAATCAGTGGGCTAAGACTGGCTTATTTTGACTGAGCAGAGATTTTGTGCGTTTAGCATTGAGAGTCGGCCACAAATGTCGGGCGATTCTGCGGGTGGTTTTACTACGCCAACTTTTATTTCCTGCTCTCACAATTTCATCAAAAATAAGTAACTTACACGACTGTAAAGGGATGCCTATCGTATGTCATTGTATGCCTACTCATCAAGCAACTCAGGATGCCTATCGTATGTCATTGTCTGCCTACTCATCAGGCAACTTAGTGCCGAGTGTCGCTAGTTCTTCGCCCATACAGTTGCCCTCAATGTCACAAGGAACCCATGTTACCTTCAGGTGAAATAACTCAGTCATCTTATTAAGCGATGTGTGGCATTTCATGACTACCTTGAAGATTTGCAACTGTTTTTTTATAGAGATTTTATTCCCACTTGGTTATCAGTGAAAATGTAGATATCATCTCCAAGTGTCGCATGTCACTGTATCAGTGTAACAACTTTTATTATTGCCAACAGTTCAGCCTGAAAGACACTGCAGTAGTCAGGAAGCCGAAAACTAAAGAAGATCCTTCGATGTTCGGAATATACACCTCCGCCCACCCTGCCCTCGAGCTTTGAGCCATCTTTGTGTGTTTACATGGATGAAGTGGCGGTTTCTGACATCGTCCAGTTCCTACTCTTCCCTTCAGGGTAGGAAGGTCGTGAACATTGTAATGGCCATTGTAGGCGAGAGTGCATAGACCAACAGTCTGCGGAGCTCCGAAATATCGCACTGCAAGCGATATATCTTGCCAGTAGATCCACTCGAAGGGTAGATTTTTCAATATTAATTGATATTTGATCATTGAATGACTAACGTCTAACTAACAACGTTTACAAATCGTACAATTATATTACGAAAATCGGGGCTCTGGGAAAAGTGTTCATCGCGCGTTCATGCCAACGTATGGTGTTCAGCGATGAGGCTCATTTTTGGCTTAATGGCTGCGTCAATAAGCAAACCTTTGATTACGTCCATTGAAAACAACAGTGTGGTGCAGTCTATGGGCTGGAGCAATCATCGGCCCATATTTTTTCAAAGACGAGACCGGTGCCAATGTAACAGTCATCGCCATGATAAACGACTTTTTGAGGCCGGAAATTGAAACCCGTGATCTCCACAATATTTCGTTCGAACAAGATGACGTTACTTGCCATACAACCAGCGAACCAGTGGATTTACTGCGTCGTCGTTTCGGTGAGAAATTTATCTCTCGGACCAGTGGATTGGACTCCAAGATCATGTGAAATCACTCCTTTGCAAATCTATTTGTGGATAAACCAGCTTCGATTGAGGCACTAGAAAGCCACCATTACTAAAGTTATTCACGAGGTATCTCGAAGCCCTCCAGCGAGTCAATCAAAATTGATGTTTACGGATAGCCGAATTAAGGCGTAGTTGCGGTCAAAGTTTGAGAGGGATTATCTCTAAAAATAAATGTCATGAATGGCTGGTTCTACACAAAAATGGTAAAGATATCGCAATCAATATGAATTTTCGTTATTTTATTTCTATTTAAAATGCGATACCTCTACAATAATCATACTTTACAATACCATAGTAGAGAGTTTGCCTGAACAGTGTAATTTCCACTACAATACTAGAGGGAGATGTCTTTAACAAGTTTCCACTGATTTTTTTTTCCTTAAAAAATATACAAAAACTCAGTAATTTAAGGCCTTCCTTTATAAGATAACCAATGAAAATTAATAAATAAAATTTGAAATTAAATTTACTCAAAATGCAGGTGCCGCCTTAGTTTTGTCCGGCACTGTAGCTTTTTTGCGTGTATGCGTAAACCTCTGGTATCAATTTCCGCAAGAATCATTACTTAAGCCTTCGTAACTGGGACAGGAAAATTGAATTTGTAATTTGTAATTTGCAGAGGCATATTAGCATAGGAAAGGCAAAAAAGCAACCCTTTTTATGAGTAACTGGAAAGTAAGTTGAAACCTACACGCACACATACTCGTACATGGCTGCATGAGGTCAAGCCAAGTGTCCGGTGTTGGAATAATTAATCACTGCCACACATGCGATTTATAATGTTAATTGGCGTGGTAAACTGTTGTTTTCTTTGCTTGCCATGAATGTGTGCTAGTGTGTGTGTAAGATATATCCGTGTTCAGAGGCTTTTAAGCAGCCAACCACACATTCTAGACACTTTTAAGAAAATTTCTGAAAAAGGTTCTTCACACATATTGTCCTCACTCCCAACACATACACACGCGTATCCAATTACTGACAGTTTATCGCTTTCCTTCATTGAGCTTTTTAGTGCTTGACCGCGTTGCATTTATTATTCATGCCCACATTTCAGTGCTCATAACCTCAATGGCAATGGAGCAGGAGCTACTCGCCTAACTCAACCATTATTTTTCTACATTAACCAGACATGAAACGTTTTTGTATGCTCAGTGATATGTGTGCGTGTGTGTGTGTAGCGCAGAGCAAAGCGCTAGTGCAAACACTTGCCAGCAAAGACACCAAGACACCAAAAGAAATGGTAGTGAATCGCAGTCAAGTACAGCTCACTTCAGCAGCAATTGTTGCCTTCAAACCTACTACAAATTGCTGTTGTTATCCTCCATGTTTGCTGCAGCTACTGCCGCTGCCGCTCCTCCCAAGCACTACAACATCTCAAACGACGCAGTGTCTCCTTCAAACATTGACACTTCAACTGTCAGGGCTATGTGCAAGTACGTGTGCATTGCTGGCTCATTGCATGCGCCCGTGGCAAGTGGCAAGTGGCATGTAGCAAGTGTATCCTTTGCTCAGCAATAGCAGCCAGCTCGATCTTGCAATCACTGACAACAAACGCAAATAGTTGGCTTTGGTGTCATGAAAAATTCATGTTGTTTCGGTTGCGTCAACTTCAGTCCATCAGTGCATCCTTTGTGGCACGCGATACAGTGCAACAGCAGAGACTCGTTATGTGCATATGTATGCGAGTCTGTGTATAGCAACTACTACTGGCAGATAAACTACAGTTTATGCAAACTTCTGCTTATTATGCCAAAATTGTTTACTCATCAACCAAAAAATGGAAGAAAAATAGATATAGGAAAGGATATAAGCGAACCTTTGGTGTCCTTTGCCGCAGCTGTGTTTGATGCGACTACGTTGCAGTAGTTGTGCTGTCTTAATCTTAAACGACGTGTGATTGCAGTTTACTTTAACGAATTATCGATGTGGCTACAATTTTGTTGACACTTTTGAATGCCACAACTGGTGAGGCTGTGCGCAAATGCAGGGCAAAATATATTTATGAAGCAGATCAAATGTATTTACTCGCGGACTAAATTATAATGCTTACTTACCTTTAATCGCACTAGAACAACTTCATCGAAAAACCACAGATAATTTCATGCGAAGCTCTGGGTTGCATGAGAGTGATGTCATTTTGACGTGATAACGTCTTATAATTCGATTTAACAGGCTGCACGCACGAAAAAATGTGTCGTTACCTTGCTCATATGTAGTTACCTTGCTCATTAGAGTTACCTTGCTCTTTAGTGTTACCTTGCTCATATGTAGTTACCTTGCTCATTAGTGTTACCTTGCTCTTTAGTGTTACCTTGCTCTTTAGTGTTACCTTGCTCTTTAGTGTTACCTTGCTCTTTAGTGTTACCTTGCTCATTAGTGTTACCTTGCTCTTTAGTGTTACCTTGCTCATTAGTGTTACCTTGCTCTTTAGTGTTACCTTGCTCATTAGTGTTACCTTGCTCATATGTAGTTACCTTGCTCATTGCCGTTACCTTGCTCATTTGTCGTTACCTTGCTCATTGCATTGCATGAACTGCAAGCGAAAGCGCGGAACGAACGACAAAGCAAACAAAGCAAACGAACGGCAACGTTCGACATCTTGCTCTCTCCTACTTAAGTGAGCGTATATATGTATGTATATGCGCATATGTACATATATAAATTCACGTATTTGTATTTGCATATGCCTTCTTATTGATTATTATTAATTTGATTCACTTGAAGAATTTAAAATAAAACCAAGTTTGTTAATAATACCTGTTGTTTTAATGTTATAATTATTAATTTTTTTATTATATATGAAGGAAAAAATGTATTTTAATATTTACCATATACCTTATAAGATATGTTGTCTATACTAATATTATAAAGAGGAAAACTTTGTTTGTTTGTAATGAATAGGCTCAAAACTACTGGACCGATTTTAAAAATTCTTTCACCATTCGAAAGCTACATCATCCACGAGTAACATGGATTATATTTTATTTTGGAAATAGAGCTCGAGATATAGGTCAAAACGTGGACCCGGGTAACCTTCGGATGTGTATGTACAATATGGGTATCAAATGGAAGCTGTTGGTGAATGCTTTAGTTCAGAGTATTTTTCATGCCGCTCCGTGACTAGGGTCTCGAGATAGAGACCAAAACGTGGACCCTAGAATGTGTTTGTACAATATGGATATCAAATTGAAGCTGTTGGTGAATGCTTTAGTACAGAGTATTTTTCATGCCGCTCCGTGACTGGGGTCTCGAGATATAGAACAAAACGTGGACCCGGGTAACCTTTGGTTGTGTATGTACAATATGGGTATCAAATGCAAGCTGTTGATAAGTGCTTTAATACGGGGTAATTTTCATACCTATTGATGACTAGGGTCTGGAAATATATGCCAAAACGTGGACCCGCCGTGTCTTTGCACCGTATTAAACCAAACTTACACACATTGTTAAGGAGGTATTGAAGATGGTTTCCGTATAGTTTGGATACCTATTGGTAGATAGGGTCTCGAGATATAGGTCAAAACGTGGACCCGGGTAACCTTCGGATGTGTATGTACATATGGGTATCAAATGGAAGCTGTCGGTGAATGCTTTAGATCAGAGTATTTCCATCCGCTCCGTGACTAGGGTCTCGAGATAGAGACCAAAACGTGGACCCTAGAATGTGTTTGTACAATATGGATATCAAATGAAAGCTGTTGATAAGTGCCTTAATACGGGGTAATTTTCATACCTATTGATGACTAGGGTCTCGAAATATATGCCAAAACGTGGACCCGCCGTGTCTTTGAACCGAATTAAACCAAACTTACACACATTGTTAAGTAGGTATTGAAGATGATTTCCGTATAGTTTGAATACCTATTGGTAGATAGGGTCTCGAGATATAGGTCAAACGTGGACCCGGGTAACCTTCGGACGTGTATGTACAATATGGGTATCAAATGAAAGCTGTTGGTGAATGCTTTATGATATGTTATATTATGTTATGTTATGTTATGTTATGTTATGTTATGTTATGTTATGTTATGTTATGTTATGTTATGTTATGTTATGTTATGTTATGTTATGTTATGTTATGTTATGTTATGTTATGTTATGTTATGTTATGTTATGTTATGTTATGTTATGTTATGTTATGTTATGTTATGTTATGTTATGTTATGTTATGTTATGTTATGTTATGTTATATTTTATTTTAAAATCAGCCGCCACTATATTCCACTGCTTAAGGCGTGATGCAAAGAGTTCGGCTGTTCTCTTTGACAAATTTCCTTCTCGTACAAGGTCATTGAAGTCGGCTTGTGTTACTAAATGCGGCACTGCAGTCCCAAGTTCTCGCATTCGATGCAAGAAATGTTGATAGCATTGTTGGTGCTACTGTTGGTTCTCCATCCCTTAATTCGGGAACATCATCAAAAATCTCCATTGAAGCCGCTATACATTCTTCTGGTGAGTACAGAACCGCTGGAATAACCGATTCTACATTAGCGTAGCGAATTTTGTTGCGGCGAAAGTATTAGTACCCTTTAGTTTGAGTAAAAGTTACGCAAAAGTAGCACAGTTCACTGCAGTGCTCCGTACGTGGTAGCCAAATTGTTGGTACAGAGTACTTTATTGTTGACCTTCCATCAGTAAACGTGCATAAATTTCTATAGCAATAGTCGCACAGGACTTCCGGAGTATACCACAAGTAAGGAACATAAGCAGTCTTGAATATTTTCTGAAACGAATTAACCACTGTTTTCGTAAAATTTTTAAAATTTTTACTTGGTGCGAATAAGCCACAAACGTATCAAAAGTTATTTCGAGTCGGGCACTGCATTTTTCGTAAGATGAAATATACAGAAAGACGTTTTCGAGCAACGGAACTTAAAACAATTGTCAAAGAATACGTCTCCTAATAGCGCAACTGTCAGATGATCGGAACTTCCGGAACTGTAACAAACACACAAACGGCACAGAGTGTGTTGTATGAAACAATAAATTAAAGGTTAATAAGTTGTTTAAAAATTTGGAGTACCTTCAAGTTATGCCGAAAATTTAGAAAAAATTTTTTTTTTTTTAGAAAAAAAAAATTCAACAAAATCTGAGAATTGATAACATTTTTTTTTTTCATTTTACATAATAAAAACATTTCCACGAGTCTGCCTGCGGAAATTCAGCGCGATTGGATCACGGAAAAAGGGTTAAAAATTGATCCAAAGTTTTTCACACAGGCGGACTACGAGCTTTATATTTTATACATAAAAAAAATTCTGACGTGTACATGAAAATCGCCGATACACGTATATTTTTATTTTTTCTCCCCTTTCCGAAAAAGTATATTTGGTTTATAGGACAGAAAAAGTTCGTTTTTGTAACGTAGTGTTATTTTACATAGAATATAACCTGATCGATTTTTTTCATTTTACTTATGGCTTTAAGTACTCCAATTCCTGAAAGTTGCGCATTTGCTTTGCTGGGTTGCGACTTACCACATACATACATACATACCCGTCCACATGCATACTTACATACCTGTATATGACAAAAAAGTATTGGAAAATTCTGTAGGCGCGTTGTTGGCATTTCATAGAATTTGTTTCACACTGCATTTGCCGAACTGGTGAGCATTTTTGTCTGCTTTAAGTAACATGGAAAAACATTTAACATTCGCTTGAATAATTTAGAATTACCTAGATTAAGAAATATGTTATTGGAAGATTTCTTCGGTGAATGAACTGGGTGCAGATTGGGTTATGAAAATTCAGAAAGTGGGAGAGAATGATTCGAAATGACATACGTGAAGCAACTTCATTGTTAGAGGCATTTTGGTGAAATACAAGAGGCTCTCAATGTTCTCACAAAAAATTTGTAATTAGACAAAAAAAAAAAATAATCGTTTTAATGAAAGCAAGTTAAATCCAAATTACAATTGAGCAAATAAAGACATAAAAAAAACAAAATTATAATTTAATTTCCACGAAGCGAGCAGCTCCCAGAAAAATTTTCTAAAATTCTTTCCTACATGCGAGTTGCAGCCTCTATAGATACTTATAAAGATGTGGCACTATACTTCTAAATACATTCCCTCTCGCTTATAATTAAGGCCAAATATTTTACTTTTGTTTTCGTGTCAAATTTCTCTTCAGAGTCTTCAAAAAATTGTTTTTGTCAATCATTTAATTATCTTCCAAGAAAAGTGATTGATAAAAATTTCTCTTCTCTCAGTCATGCTTGTAAATTAAAACCTGTTTTAACTGGAAAATGTTAAGATAAAAATACATTTTGGTTGCAAACTCTTATTTGCTTTATTTAATACATTTTATGAGCGCCAATAGGTGGCCCTTTGTTTCCTCGCGGAACCATAGGAAATTATATATGAACCCAATTACAATTTCCCCAAGAGTGGATGTGAAATAAAAGAAAGTTAAACCCTCTTTTCAAGATGTCGGCCACGACTTTGTCTTAATAGAATAAAATAATACAACGCAATGTGACGCGCCCGTGAATGCGATGTCAGATGCAAACTCAGATTCGATAAAGGATATTGAAATCATTTAGTGCGATTTTAAGCCTAAGGCAGCATATTCAAAACTTTATGATCAGCTATAGAATATTTAGTATATGTGGAAGGAGAAAAGATTAAGCTTAACTGAACCGTAAATAATTCGATCTAAAATATTTTTTGTATTCAAGTTTTAAAACTCTAACTAAGCTCTGCCTTGCCAAGATGAGATATTTACAGAAATACGCTTTGACATCTCATTATCAAGTTCAAAGAAAACTCTTGATGGCTTTTTATAAGGAGCTTTTTTATGGCAGAAAAGCCAGCAGCGCTGTTAGAATTGGAAAGGAGCTCTCGGAGCCGTTTGATACCAAACGAGCTTTCGGACAGGGAGACTCTCTGTCGTGTGTCTTATTTAGCCTGATGGTGGAAAAGATTGTGCAAGCCACAGAACTTAATTGCTCAGCCGCATTTTTTTATAAAAACGTACAATTGTTGGCATATGGCGATGATATTGACGAGTTTGGTGGTGAGCGAGAGCAAAATGAAGTACTTCCTGTCATCAAGCAAACACTTGGCGCACTCGCTTATCAGCACCCACGTCACTGTTGACAGTTGTTATTATTATTATTTAAGATATATCAAAATGCTTATATCTAAATATAGAGGAGTACTAGCTGCCGGGGCTTACGACTCATGTTGACAGTTATGATTTTGAGGTTGTAAGAGTATTCGTTTATCTTGGTATCGGAATCCTAACGTATAGCACAGAAGCTTGGATGATGAGAATATTCGATGAGGCGTCGCTTGGAGTGTTTGAGAGTAAAATTCTGCGGTTGGCATGAGAAAGACACGACTGGCGCACTTTTTTAAGCTCGGCCAAAATCGCTTAAGTGGTTATCATGTCAATGAAGAAAAATAAGCCGATGGGCGACTATTCTTGGAAAACACATTTTCTTCGATTTAGGTGTTTCGTGCCCACAGCTGGCTTTGAACCCAGGTGCTACTGAATGGTAGTCATATACTTAGCCATACGGCCACTACGGTGGTCGTTACTATTCGTACATGTAATTTTTGTTTTTCCTTGTTCACTCCACTCGGGAGCATAGGGCATCGACAAGATTCATTCTTGGTTGGTTTCGTTAATCTATTTTGATTTCTGACAGGGTCGGTTATTAGCCTGCCACTACCAGGCCTAAGTAGTGGGAATGTCTACCTGTCGTTGCTTAGGAACAACGCCTTCTTACTGCTTTGAGCGCCATCTGTGTTTCATTTTTTTTGTGGCAGAAGGATCGCACAGATGGTTGAGGATTTCACTAAATTTGGTGTGTCTGCGCTTTTCCCGCGGTCGCCCGCTTCGTCTTGCTGGCGGCTCTGACGCAATGTGTAACTTGTGTGTTTTTCTTTGTTTTTGCTTGTTTTAGCAAAGTAAGGGGGCAGGATTGGAAGGATAAGGTTGTTGGAGTTGAGGAATGGAATTGGAGGACTTTTTTTGTTTTGTTTTTTAGAAACAGGGAGTGTAGGTAAATTTGGGAAAATGGGAGGACCGTGCTTTACGTGGGATTCGAACCCAACACCTCTGGGATGGCAGGCTAGTGCACTTACGCTACACTACCGAGACCACTTATAACTACTCTTATGACAAGAAACTCTTCTTGTTTCCTACTGAGTGCACCAATCGTTTTTCGGCATGCAACTGTGCCGAATGATGGAGAGGTGAACTTATTGCAAGGGGTAGCTTTTGTTCAAGAAGGACCTTGAATTTAATTTAGTACAAGTAAAGTTTAAAAGAGTATGCACGTAATAGGTTGGTAAACGTGTCGTTGATTGATGTATTCTGAAAATTTCTATAAGATGAATTCTTAGGGTCGTAATCTAAATAAAAAATAAGAAACGGTGCGCACACTTTTGTTAGATGTTTGGCCGAGCTTCTCCTCTTATTTGTGATGTGCGACTTGATGTTTTTCCACAAACAGAAGGGTCTACAGTTTTAAGCCGATTTCGAACGGCAGAAATACACTCGGAGGTGTGCCATTGCCTGCCAAGAAGCGATGATGTTCATGCACGGAGATTCGAATCAATGATAAAATATGAAAATAACATCGAAGCGAACCGATTACCGTCTTATGATTTTTCTCTTTTGGCCATGCTGCAGTTATTCCGCCCTGCGCCAGAGCTGTAAAATGTTCGTTTTCCTTTCTCAAACTATTATATTCTGACCAGGCAAATGTGTGACATTTTCTACTCTCTACACAAAGTGAGGGCAGGGTGGGCAATGTTTAGCTGATTTTTGTAGTTCTGAGAAAACTTTAATTGGCACTTTTGGTACTCTTTAAACAGGAGCTACATGCGAAATGCAGCGTTTCTCAAACCAAAAACATTTTTCATTCCACGGTGTTGAAAATTTAGCGCACATAACACAACACAACACAACATAACATAACATAACATAACATAACATAACATAACATAACATAACATAACATAACATAACATAACATAACATAACATAACATAACATAACATAACATAACATAACATAACATAACATAACATAACATAACATAACATAACATAACATAACATAACATAACATAACATAACATAACATAACATAACATAACATAACATAACATAACATAACATAACATAACATAACATAACATAACATAACATAACATAACATAACATAACATAACATAACATAACATAACATAACATAACATAACATAACATAACATAACATAACATAACATAACATAACATAACATAACATAACATAACATAACATAACATAACATAACATAACATAACATAACATAACATAACATAACATAACATAACATAACATAACATAACATAACATAACATAACATAACATAACATAACATAACATGACATAACACAACATGACATAACATAACATAACAATTTTTTGGGAGCTGCTCGCTTCGTGGAAATTAAATTATAATTTTGTTTTTTTTATGTCTTTATTTGCTCAATTGTAATTTGGATTTAACTTGCTTTCATTAAAACGATTATTTTTTTTTTTTGTCTAATTACAAATTTTTTGTGAGAACATTGAGAGCCTCTTGTATTTCACCAAAATGCCTCTAACAATGAAGTTGCTTCACGTATGTCATTTCGAATCATTCTCTCCCACTTTCTGAATTTTCATAACCCAATCTGCACCCAGTTCATTCACCGAAGAAATCTTCCAATAACATATTTCTTAATCTAGGTAATTCTAAATTATTCAAGCGAATGTTAAATGTTTTTCCATGTTACTTAAAGCAGACAAAAATGCTCACCAGTTCGGCAAATGCAGTGTGAAACAAATTCTATGAAATACCAACAACGCGCCTACAGAATTTTCCAATACTTTTTTGTCATATACAGGTATGTAAGTATGCATGTGGACGGGTATGTATGTATGTATGTGGTAAGTCGCAACCCAGCAAAGCAAATGCGCAACTTTCAGGAATTGGAGTACTTAAAGCCATAAGTAAAATGAAAAAAATCGATCAGGTTATATTCTATGTAAAATAACACTACGTTACAAAAACGAACTTTTTCTGTCCTATAAACCAAATATACTTTTTCGGAAAGGGGAGAAAAAATAAAAATATACGTGTATCGGCGATTTTCATGTACACGTCAGAATTTTTTTTATGTATAAAATATAAAGCTCGTAGTCCGCCTGTGTGAAAAACTTTGGATCAATTTTTAACCCTTTTTCCGTGATCCAATCGCGCTGAATTTCTGCAGGCAGACTCGTGGAAATGTTTTTATTATGTAAAATGAAAAAAAAAAATGTTATCAATTCTCAGATTTTCTTGAATTTTTTTTTTCTAAAAAAAAAATTTTTTTCTAAATTTTCGGCATAACTTGAAGGGACTCCAAATTTTTAAACAACTTATTAACCTTTAATTTATTGTTTCATACAACACACTCTGTGCCGTTTGTGTGTTTGTTACAGTTCCGGAAGTTCCGATCATCTGACAGTTGCGCTATTAGGAGACGTATACTTTGACAATTGTTTTAAGTTCCGTTGCTCGAAAACGTCTTTCTGCATATTTCATCTTACGAAAAATGCAGTGCCCGACTCGAAATAACTTTTGTTACGTTTGTGGCTTATTCGCACCAAGTAAAAATTTTAAAAATATTACGAAAACAGTGGTTAATTCGTTTCAGAAAATATTCAAGACTGCTTATGTTCCTTACTTGTGGTATACTCCGGAAGTCCTGTGCGACTATTGCTATAGAAATTTATGCACGTTTACTGATGGAAGGTCAACAATAAAGTACTCTGTACCAACAATTTGGCTACCACGTACGGAGCACTGCAGTGAACTGTGCTACTTTTGCGTAACTTTTACTCAAACTAAAGGGTACTAATACTTTCGCCGCAACAAAATTCGCTACGCTAATGTAGAATCGGTTATTCCAGCGGTTCTGTACTCACCAGAAGAACGTATAGCGGCTTCAATGGAGATTTTTGATGATGTTCCCGAATTAAGGGATGGAGAACCAACAGTAGCACCAACAATGCTATCAACATTTCTTGCATCGAATGCGAGAACTTGGGACTGCAGTGCCGCATTTAGTAACACAAGCCGACTTCAATGACCTTGTACGAGAAGGAATATTATTAATGTCGCTAAAGATCCATTTCCTTCACAATCATTTAGATTGTTTCCTTGGTGATTTAGGAGCTTGTAGCGATGAACGTGGCGAAAGGTTCTATCAGGACATTGCGGCTATTGAAAAGCGCTTTGAAGGACAAGACATTACGCGTATGCTTGGCGAATACTGTTGGTCTATTTGTCGCGATACTGACACAAATGCTTACAAAAGCAAAAATAAAAGGCCTAAGTTTCTTTAAAATTTTTAATGTAACAATTTTTAATTTTGATATAATAAAATGAATAAAAAAATGCAGGGTTTTATATCTCTATTGTAATGCGGAGTGAAATACCTTTCTTTTGAAACCCACATCGGCATATCTCATGCAATTTTTTTTTTTAATTTCGAACAGGTGGCAACCCTGTGAAACATTGTCAGTGGCAACACCTAGGTGAAAAGTCTAGAAATATGATACACTATCTGTGTGCCCAATTTCATTCAAATCCGTTAAGCTAAGCATGAAAATCGCCGATACACGTGTATTTTTATTTTTTTAACCCCTTTCAGAAAAAGTATATTTGGTTCATAGGACAGAATGTGTGTAAAGCGGTGTAATGAATCTCGACACTGGAATCGGCCATTACTGCAACAACAATCATTGATCAAGAACTATAATCAAGAATTTCGCCAACACAAAAGTTTAAATCAACTACGACTACAGAAGCATTTACAGTATATTCATCTTCATTTGCTCCTTTACGGGCTACAATAATTTTCACCACTGAAAATATTTCAGTCACCGCTAGTTGAAACCAGAGGTTCACATTTAAGTCCATCAGCAGGTAGATTTGTCGGTTCAAGTTCGGATCCAACCGAAAAGAGTTCGCCTGAATTTTCAATTATGTATTGAAAATTGAAATTGAAATTTGAAAAGTTCAATCCAAGGAGCACCAGGAGATTTGGTGCCTCCTAAAATACTCAGGCCAAAACGCCCATTGTATTTAAACTCTGGAAAGAGGGTAGATAGTCAAGGAGGGAAGGAGAAAAGTATCAGAGAAAGAGATTGGAAAGAATAGAGACAGAGATAGAGATAGTTAGACCTTTGGCAAATCTGTAAATATCCTCCAGTTTTAGAGAACGAATAATACTCATTCTCACGACATCGGAACCCAAAACTCGTAGCCGTGCTCTAGCAAAGGTAGGACAGTCACAGAGGAAATGCTCAGTGCTAGTGCGCTTCCTCCAAGCACGCCAGGCACATAGGGTCCTCAATGATTCCAATGGTGGTCATATGCTGATCCCATGGGGTGTGTCCTGTAATAATACCGACCATCAACCGAACGTCTTTCCTTCCAAGTTTTAATACAAAGTTTGACAGTTTTCTGTTCGGACTTGTCACAAAAAACACTTTGCAGTTCTGCAGCGTTCTAGACGGGAACATCGCTCTTTCTGTAGATTGCCTACATAATCGTTGATCCAATTCTTGATTCCTGTAGAACTGATTCCGATTATTGGCTCTGGCCCTTGTGGGGGAACCGCTGATCAACGGTTGGCCAATTCATCGGCAATTTCGTTTCCTTGAACACCGAAGTGTTCTTAATTATGTATTGCTTATGAATTATTTTGATTCAATAAAATTGTTTTAGAGAAGGCACTTGTTTCATGTTTTTCCCTTACCCTGGCAAGACCCTTTTGTTCGAAATTTTGCTTTATATCGTTTTTGTTGTAGTATAACCTGTGAATATCTTTATAAAAGAATAACTGCAAATAAAAAGTAACTAAATAAATAGTCAAAACTTGTCAATAAAAATACTTTTTCGCTACGATGACTTCTTCTGAAAACGATTAAGATTTTTTTGTAAGTCTTGAAAATGCATCTGGAAAGCCCTTTTTCTGCATTTCCATTAGTGCCCTTCAAAAGTAAAGTAAAATTATTGGGAAAAACTCGCTTCAAAGAAAATTATTATCATTTGAAAGCTCATCAACGTAAAAGCTTCAACGAAGTAATCAATAAACATTATTTTTATGACTTTCATTGTTTGCTGGGTGGCCAAATAGCTTTTCAGTCAAATATGTGACTAACTATTGGAATTAAAGGCAACCTAAGTGGAATGTGTGGTTAACATACTCGTCGTACAACGGCTTTGTTATTTCATTAGTTGTGTGCATTGGATTGCAAGTTTTGATTTAAGTGAAACAAGTTGAAAAGTCATTTATTGATTTCATTAAAACTTTCCACCAGCACCAAAAATCGAGCAAAGGCACATACCTACACACTAGTACACATATACCTATTTATATCTAACAATGTGCCGAGATGAATATTCAAAATGAGTTTGTGTGAGTGAGTCGCTTCAAAGTTTGTTGTATCCTTTGCTTTTAAATCGAATTAGAATGACATTTATCTACTACTTTCATGCTGTTTTATTGAGGCTTCCTGAAAAAGGCAGATGATACAAGTGATTTTAAGTGGCATACGGATATGCGATCCCAATTGTATTGAGCTTGTAGTTGAAAAACAAATGTACATAGTTGAAAAAAGCTCAGAAAAGGTGTCAACGAGCTGGCGATTTTAAAGTGTTGTTGTAAAAATACCAAAAGAAAGGCAGTTAAATAAGGACTTGCAAAAATTGATGCACACATACAAAATTAAATATAAAATCTTAAAAATTTTAGGCAAATCACTTAAATAAAGTGGCATTTGAGCCAAAAATTACAATTTCTTCGAAGAAAAAAATTTTGGAAACTAATAAATTTTTTCCGTCATTTTACATCTACAGGTTTTGACTCACCAAACACAAAAATCACAACATAAAATGAAAAATATTACGTCTTTTGCTAACAATCCTGTATATTTCCCGCCATAAAAAAAAAGTCGAGCATATGGAGAAATGCACAAAACTATCGAAAAAAAATTGGCAAAAACCAACGCTATTTCTGAGCCACATGAAACTTGCCACATGGATGTCGCTTGCCCATTCAATGGACTATAAATCTGCATACCCGAGATTTTTCAAAAAATTCCGATTAAAAAGTGTTACATTTTTATGAAAAAAGTCCGAACTCAAACGTCGAATAAAAGCAACTACAGAATACGACTTTGAAATGACATTATTTAAGTAGCTTTGAAAAGAGAATTTAGAGTCAAATACCACACTAAGGTCAATAATTTCACTTGCATAGGATGAACTAGAACCACCAATTTGGGAGGAAGTGGATATAAGAGAAGAAGATTTAGAACTAATAACATAAAAACACCTGCTTATCTTTAAATTTAACTTATTTCTTTTACAACAAGCAACGACGTTATCTAAATTAAAAATATATAAAAAAACACTAAAAGAATTGACCATCTTTCACTTCAAAAACTCTATACCAACATTTTCACCTTTGAATAAATGTCGATATTAAATTTATTTTTTTTTAATTTTTTCACTTTACTATTTCAAGCCCACAAATATACCCATTTTTAGAAAAATTTACGTCAATGCTCAAAGTACCAAATATTTCAATTAAAAAGTTCTAAGTTTTTATAAAAAATAGTTAAATTTTTTTCCGCAAGTTTATACATTTTTCCTCATACAGTTTTTGTAGTTTAATGAGCTATACTTTCATAAAAAAATATTTAAAAACAAAAATAAACCAAATTAAATTAATTTTTCGAAGCTTGTCCAAAATCCTCGCATTCGGTACTCAATCAATTTCCAAATTATGCCACCAAAAAATTTCTGCTAGTACTGCTGATGCCTTTTTCCTTTCCCCTCTGTATTTGTTGTTGATATATATGTAAATACAAAGTAAACAATTGGTAACTTTAATGATCAACTGCAGGAGGAATAGCGACTGAGTAGTATCTCTCTCCATGGTCGACCGACCCAGTGTTAAATACCTGACCTAAACAATCTAGATGCTAATGTGAGAAGTAAATTTTCCTTTGACCACCAAACAAAAATTTTGACCCCCATGAGTCCAACGGAGCATCTTTTGTCCCTTAATATCGTTTACCTTATTTTAGACAGTAGGATTCTTAGTATCCGAGTATCATCATTTTACAACTACTTCTCGAAAACCAGGCAAACTGAAGTCTTCAATAATTCCCCCCAAAGATTCACTAATCAGCCAGAGCTAAAAAATGAGTAATACTGCCATTGGAGCAGCCTGTTTGGTCGGGTTCTACAATGTTAGAAAGTATGAGGATATCTTGAAAAGGGGAAGTAGGAGCAAATCACATTTACGCTACTAATGAAGCTGATCTGCAGCCGCCGTAGCCGAATGGGTTGGTGCGTGACTTCTTCTTCTTCTTAATTGGCGCGATAACCGCTTACGCGATTTTGGCCGAGATTAACAAAGCGCGCCAGTCGTTTCTCTCTCGTGCTAACCGGCGCCAATTGGACACACCAAGTGAAGCCAAGTCCTTCTCCACCTGATCTTTCCAACGCAGAGGAGGCCTTCCTCTTCCTCTGCTACCACCAGCTGGTACCGCATCGAATACTTTCAAAGCCGGAGCGTTTGTATCCATTCGGACGACATGACCCAGCCAACGAAGCCGCTGGATCTTTATTCGCTGCGCTATGTCTATGTCGTCGTAAAGCTCATACAGCTCATCGTTCCATCGTCTGCGATATTCGCCATTGCCAACGTGCAAAGGTCCAAAAATCTTACGCAGAATCTTTCTCTCGAACACTCCAAGCGTCGCTTCATCGGATGTTGTCATCGTCCAAGCTTCTGCGCCATACGTTAGGACGGGCATGATGAGAGTCTTGTAGAGTGTTAGTTTTGTTCGTCGAGAGAGGACTTTACTGCTCAATTGCCTACTTAGTCCAAAGTAGCACTTGTTGGCAAGAGAGATTCTACGTTGGATTTCAAGGCTGACATTGTTATCGGTGTTAATGCTGGTTCCTAAATACACGAAGTCTTTTACAACCTCAAAATTATAACTGTCAACAGTGACGTGGGTGCCGATACGCGAGTGCGCCGACTGTTTGTTTGAAGACAGGAGGTACTTCGTTTTGTCCTCGTTCACCACCAAACCCATTCGCTTTGCCTCTTTATCCAGTTTGGAGAAGGCAGAACTAACAGCGCGGTTGTTAAGGCCGATGATGTCAATATCATCGGCATACGCCAGCAATTGTACGCTCTTATAAAAAAATTGTGCCTGAGCGATTAAGTTCTGCGGCTCGTACGATGCTCTCCAACATCAGGTTAAAGAAGTCACACGACAGCGAGTCACCCTGTCTGAAACCTCGTTTGGTATCAAACGGCTCGGAGAGGTCCTTCCCAATTCTGACGGCGCTGCTGGTGTTGAGCAACGTCATCTTACATAGCCGTATTAGTTTTGCGGGGATACCAAATTCAGACATCGCGGCATACAGGTAACTCCTTTCCGTACTGTCGAATGCAGCTTTGAAGTCGACGAAAAGATGGTGTGTGTCGATTCTCCTTTCATGGGTCTTTTCCAGGATTTGGCGTATTGAGAATATTTGGTCAATGGTGGACTTTCCAGGTCTGAAGCCACACTGATAAGGTCCAATCAGTTGGTTGACGGTGGGCTTCAGCCTTTCACACAATACGCTCGCTAGAACCTTATAGGCGATATTTAGAAGACTAATCCCGCGGTAATTGGCACAAATTGCAGGATCGCCCTTCTTATGGATTGGGCAGAGCACACTTAAATTCCAATCGGCAGGCATGCTTTCATCCGACCATATTTTGCATAGGAGCTGATGCATGCACCTTACCAGCTCCTCGCCGCCATGTTTGAATAGCTCAGCCGGCAGTCCGTCGGCGCCCTCGGCTTTGTTGTTTTTTAGCCGTGATACTGCTATTCTCACCTCGTCATGGTCGGGTAACGGAACGACAATTCCGTCGTCAACGATTGGGGTATCGGGATCTTCACATTCTCTATGACATGCGCAGCTGTCACCGTTTAACAGGTTCGAGAAGTGTTCCCTCCATAATTTAAGATTGCTCTGTACGTCAGTCACCAGATCGCCGTCTTTGTTCTTACAGGAAAACGCCCCGGTCTTGAAACCTTCTGTAAGCCGCCGAACTTTCTGGTAAAATTTTCGGGCGTTGTTCCTGTTGGCCAGCATCTCAAGCTCCTCGCACTCACGTATTTCGGCCTCTCGTTTCTTCTGTCGGATAATACGTCTCTCTTCCTTTTTCAGCTCTCTGTAGCGATCCCACATGGCTCGCGTTGCGCCCGATCGCAGCGTGGCTCTATAGGCGGCATCCTTTCTTTCTGCGGCAGCATGACATTCCTCGTCGTACCAATTGTTTTTTCGGGCTCGCCGGAATCCGATTTCTTCTTCGGCGGCGGTACGTAGAGAACGATAAATGTTGCTCCATTGCTCGCGCATGCCGGTTTGTTGGGCAGTGCTCTCCGAGAGCAGGAGTGAGAGTCGAGTGGCGAATCTTCTGGCTGTCTGTTGTGATTGCAGCTTTTCGATGTCGAACATTCTTTGCGTAGGTAGATGTACGTTTTTTGCTGCACAGAGGCGGGTGCGCAGCTTGGCTGCAACAAGGTAATGATCCGAGTCGATGTTGGGCCCTCGGATCGTACGTACATCTAATACACTAGAAGCGTGTCTTCCATCTATCACAACATGATCGATCTGGTTTCGCGTTTTTCGATCAGGAGACAGCCAGGTAGCTTGGTGTATCTTTTTATGCTGGAATCTGGTGCTGCAGACTACCATGTTTCGGGCCCCGGCGAAGTCGATCAGCCTCTGTCCGTTACCGGATGTTTCGTTGTGCAGGCTGAATTTTCCGACTGTGGGACCAAAAATTCCCTCCTTGCCCACCCTGGCGTTGAAGTCGCCAAGCACGATTTTTATGTCGTGGCGGGGGCAGCGCTCATAGGAACGTTCCAAGCGCTCATAGAAGGAATCTTTGGTCGCATCGTCCTTCTCTTCCGTCGGGGCGTGGGCGCAAATTAGCGAGATGTTAAAAAATCGCGCTTTGATGCGGATTATTGCGAGACGCTCGTCCACCGGAGTGAACGACAGTACTTGGCGACGAAGTCTCTCTCCCACAACAAATCCGACACCGAATTTGCGCTCCTTTACATGGCAGCTGTAGTAGACGTCACAAGGTCCTATGGTTTTCTTACCTTGCCCCGTCCATCGCATCTCTTGGATGGCAGTGATGTCAGCCTTTACTCTCACGAGGACATCAACCAGCCGGGCAGAGGCACCTTCCCCATTAAGGGACCGGACATTCCAGGTGCATGCCCTCAAATCATATTCCTTATTTCGTTTGCAGGGGTCGTCATCAGTAAAGGCAGTTCTCATCCGAGGCTTTGTAATTCTTTTCATTGGGGGGGGATTTTTAAGTGGCGGGTCCCAAACCCAGCGCACAACCAGCTATCCTGGAATGCTTCGCCTTCTCACGTTAGCTCACTCCCGAACGGGTGTTCGGGAGCTACCCAGAGGATACGTGGGCTAATCCCGGCCGTTGTGAGCTGCTTGAACCATATGTAGAAGAATCGTCCTGGCCACTCCCAAGTGAATGGCGATCAGTAACTTTCCCCACTTGCGTGGACTTCTACACATGGAACCATCCTCCTTGGTGCGTGACTACCATTCGGAATTCATAGAGAGAACATAGGTTCGAATCTCGGTGAAACACCAAAATTAAGAAAAACATTTTTCTAACAGCGGTCGTCCCTCGGCAGTGTAATTTTTTATGAGGAGTTTTTCCATGGCAGCGTCCGTTTGATGTTTCGTTCCCGAGGTTTCGAGGCCATACACTTCTGAATGGTAGTCACGTACCAATCCATTCGGCTACGGCGGCCGCCATACCAGTGACATAATCCCATAAAAAACAATCCAAGGGAATCAAATCATATAACTTGTTCGGAAAACGCTGTTTCTTTAGCAAGAAAACGGAACTGACTTTAACTTTTTGGCAAATATGGGCATGTTTGAACCTTTTTTCCTTGGTTTTCTTTTTAACATGAAGAGTAATACGCATCTACCGCCCGAAATTACTAGTTATAAAGGCACCACATATTCACCAGTTTTGGTCTTTCATTTATTTATTTTTTAATTTCAATTATTTTTTTACACAAATGTAAATCGTTCTATAGCGAAGCCCGCATTAATCTAAGTTTCGAACTTTGTGGAAGATTTATGAAAATTCGACAAATTTTCATTGAAATTAAAAAAAAAAAACATTTAATCAATAATTTTTTTTTATTCAATAAATTTTAAATAAAAAAACATTTTATCTATATTATATTATAATTTTTTTTAATTTGGGCTATAACATTAAATTTTAGAACAATAAAGTGCAAGTTTCAGGTAGCTCGCCTTTTCGTTGATTTTTGATAGTTGTTTCCCTTGACGATGTTTGAAAACTTGTCAGTAATTTCGAGGGTGAATGTGAAAAATTGAATTGCCACCTTAACATATTATTAAATGCGTATAAAATGTAACTATTGTTTTTGGTTTGTAGTATAACTAATGAAATATGATAATTTTATCTTCAAATGAAAAGGTAAAACCCATTTATTTACAATATTATTTATTATATGGCAGGAGGGTTTCTCAAACAATATTGTTTTTTTAAGATTTTTAAATTCCGAGACTAATCCCGAAATCCCATCATGGTATTAACATGATCCCGAATAATTAGTTATATGAAAAAGTCGGCATCCATTTGAAAATGTTGCCTACTCTTACGAAGATTACTGTTAGGAAATTGCGCATGGCTCAAAGAGTAATGGAAAAATTTATACATAAACAGAAGACAGAATTTCAAATGCAGCTCTGAGACAGAATACTAAACTTACCGATATAATCGACAGAGATACCAAGGCAAAATTAAAATAGGCTGTCAATAAGCGCGCTTTACGGATGTACAAAGAGAATCCTAGAATGGAGACCACAGGAAGACAAGAGGAAGATTGGAAAGCCCGCCCACAAGATGGAACGATAATATCAAAATAAGAACGAAAATTGGATAAAAACAGCACAAGATAGTGAAAATTGGAAATCAACGAAGGAGGCCTATGTTCAATACTGGACGCAAACGGCTAGATGATGATGATAATCAAAAATCTTAATCTACGGTCAGACCAACTACATAAATACACAAGCGGTTTATATCTCTTTTTCACCAGCCTGTAGTCAGACTTGTGCGCTTGAGTCGAAAAAGTTTGCTCAACGAATACAATTTTCTGACCTCAGGGCTAATGGAGTAAATCGGCATAGATAAAGCGAAGGTTGGAAAGTTGTTTTACACTAAAATATGCCAGTTTTTGAAAAATGCGCGTAATACGCGTACCTACTATGTCCTGCCCTAAAGAGGGCAGTGTGTGTTGATTGACTAATTTGTAAACACAACAAAATTATTACCTATACAAATACACAAATATTTACCTACGAAACACAAAACGTCAGTCTGTCCCCAGCCAACCGACGCGGGATATCAATGACCATGGATAGATTTAGATAGACCAAACGCAATCCACATCGACTAAGTTGTGCTGCGTGTCATATGTAAATTAATATTAACGCTTCTTAGAATAAATAGTTCCGAGTGCTTAAGGGCAGACGAAGTTGACCCCAGTGAGGTGGACGAAACAAAAAAAATATTACAACAACATCCAGATGTACTAAATTGAGTGCGCGCACTATCAATTAACGAACATGCAAAGGACATAAAAAGGACACTATTGCCACAGAAGTCGCATGCGTTACCTTGCTCTTCCCCTTTCCGTGTCTAAAGACAGTCACATCGACTGCCTTTAACACTTTCACTAAGCGAATGCATGAGTGCGAGTGATGAGTGAGTGTGTGTATTCTCATGTCAGCAAACAGCTACTCCTCGTATCGCTTAAGTGCTAATGAACTGCATTTAAATTTCGTGTATTATTAATTTGTGGACTACTACAACCAGCAACAAGGAGCTGCCTTATTTTGTAGTCCGTTTGGGAAACACTTTTTTTCCTTCGAAGGATGTGCCACTGGCCGCACATCAGTTGACATCGCCCAAGCTGTCATATCCTGGGGTCGTGTTGAAATATATTTATGTATGTACATATATATGTATGGGTGTGTGTCAAATATGTGCCCATATGTATGTATCCATACAAGTTCATAAATTTGATATGTAAGTTTGTCTGCTCACGTTGAAACAGTAGCCAGCATTGCGTGGTGTTGACCGCATGTTCTTAACTGTTATTTACGATCGCACTTTTTTGTTGTACAATAGTTATAAATTGGCCTTCATTTTCAGCAGTCAACCCTTTTCGAATGTCCACAACTTTTTCATATCCCATATTTTTTTTGTTTTACGTGCCCCTTCCTTATATTGAATTTTCGAATGCGCCAGAGTTCAAATAAACAGACGGACAAACATATCTGAGCACATAAGTATTCTATTAGTTACAGCAATAAATAATAGTTCAAGGGTCATATAACCTATTTGGTATTATTTCACTACAAGTAGAACTCACACATTAAATATCTCATATACCTGTATGTAGGCTTGCATGTATTGTGGAGGGTGTTTCAAAAACATTTTCTTTTTAATAAAACTAACTGATTTTATAAGAAACAGAAAAAATCTCCATTTTTTATGGAATGCAAATTGACGTAATAATTTTCTAGCCAGCTTCGTAGTTTAATCCTAACCCACGATTATATAATAGGACTATGAATAAGTTCGTGCGGTTTTTTTTCGAAATTTCAAACTTTATTGACGTAAAATGGTTACAAATTTAATATTCAAAATATTGTCCATCGCTTACTACTACTTTTTCCCATCTTTCTGGCAATTCACGGATTCCCTTTGTGAAAAATTCGGTCGGTTTTGCCGCAATCCACGAATCGATCCATTTTTTGACTTCATCGTAATTACGGAAGTGCTGGTCAGCCAGGCCATGTTGCATCGATCGGAAGAGATAGTAATCGGATGGCGCAAGGTCTGGACTATACGGCGGGTGGGGTAGGACATCCCATTTGAGCGTTTCTAAGTATGTTTTGACCACTTGTGCAACATGTGGCCGAGCATTGTCATGTTGCAAAATAACTTTGTCGTGTCTATCGGCGTATTGCGGCCGTTTTTCTCGCAGTGCTCGGCTCAAACGCATCAATTGTCGTCGGTAGACATCCCCCGTAATCGTTTCATTCGGTTTCAGTAGCTCATAATACACAACACCCAGCTGGTCCCACCAGATACACAGCATAACCTTCAGGCCATGAATATTCTGCGCCGACGTCGATGTTGAAGCATGGCCAGGGTATCCATACGTTGCCCGACGTTTTGGATTGTCGTAATGGACCCACTTTTCATCGCCAGTCACAATTCGATGCAAAAAACCCTTTCTTTTGTGCCGTTGAAGCAGTTGTTCGCATGCCATAAAACGGCGTTCAACGTCTCTTGGCTTCAATTCATACGGCACCCAATGGCCTACCTTTCGGATCATTCCCATGGCTTTTAAACGTTTGGAAATGGTTGATTGATCAACTCCCAAAGTTTTTGCAACCTCTTCTTGCGTTTGAGCCGGATCTTGATCGAGCAATTCCTCCAATTTGGTATCCATGAACTTTGGCGGCGCACCCTCGCGTTCTTCGTCTTCCAAGCCAAAATCACCACTTTTAAAGCGTGCAAACCACTTCTGGCACGTTCGCTCAGATAGAGCATGCTCACCATAAACTTCCACCAAGATACGATGACTTTCGGCTGCTTTTTTCTTCATATTAAAATAATGAAGAAGAATTCCCCGCAAAAACACATTATTTGGCACGAAATTCGACATTTTCAAGTGTGGTAAAAATATTGTTGTTTACGCTTCAAATAAAAAACTTATACTGACGTTTGTGCCTTACGACAGTAGCTCTCCAATGAATGTTTGGAAATGTGGATCGATGGAATAATAATCAAGTTACGCCATCTGTTGTAAAACCGCACGAACTTATTGATAGTCCTATTATATACATATAATTGGGGTGTACACCCTTTTTTGGTGTTTGGCCGAGGTGTTCCTCCTATTTGTGGTGTGTGCGTCTTGATGTTGTTCCACAAATGGAGGGACCCATAGTTTCAATCCGACTCCGATCGCCAGATATTTTTTTGAGAAGCTTTTTCATGGCAGAAATACACTCGGTGGTTTGCCATTGCCTGCCGCGAGGCGACCACTATTCAAAAAAATTTTCCTCTTTCACCGAGATTCGAACCTACGTTCTCTCTGAGCTCCGAATGGTAGTCACGCACCAACCAATTCGGCTACGGCGGCCGTGCTTCACCACGATTAGCTCAGATTATAAAGGGTATTTCAAAAGACGCGCATAGGCGGGTTATAATAAACATGTAGAAATTCGGATTCAATTATATATGAAAAATTATTTTTCTCTTCCTGATGGACCCGAAACCGCATACGCGATTTTTGACGAGTTTAATAAAGCACACCAGTCGTTTCTTTCTCGTGCTAACCGGCGCCAATTGAAAACACCAAGTGCAGCCAAGTCCTTCTCCACCTGATCTTTCCAACTCAGAGCAGATCTTCCTCTTCCTCTGCCACCACCAGCTGGTACCGTACCGAAAATTTTTAGAGCCGGGCAGCCAACGAAACCATTGGATCTTTATTCGCTGCACTATATCTACCCTAAGATCAGAAAGTACCGGGAATGTTTAAATAAAACCAAAACCGAGTTAAATTTTCGGGCAAATTTATTTTATCTCCTTCAAAATATGACCCGTCTGAAGCAACACGCATGTGCCATCGTTTAACCTAGTGCTCCATGCACCCCTGGTAGACCGACGAAGGGATGGCCTTCAGCTCTTTCGTCGCATTCTCTTTGATTTTCCTCTATCGACTGAAATCTCCTTCCATATCAGGTGAATACGGTGCTTGCACGATGGTATTTACTTAGTGTTTGCTCAAATAATCCAGCACAATTTGGGCTGGATGCGATGGCGCGTTATCATCATGCAAAATCTAAGAATTGTTTGCCCACATTTCCGGCCGCTTGCGACGTACAGCATCTCTTAAACGCTTCAAAACGGATAAATAATATTCTCTATTGACTGTCTGGCCTGAAAACATAAGAATATGGACCGGTTCCCACGTGCACGGTACGTTTAAATTAAACATTCCCAGTTGTTTCTGATCATAGAGTATGTCGGTATAAAGCTCATACAGCTCATCGTTCCAACGTCTGCGATATTCGCCGTAACCAACGGTCCAAAAATCTTGCGCAAAATCTTTCTTTCGAACACGCTAAGGGACGCCTTGTCGGATGTTATCATCGTCCAAGACTCTGCGCCGTATAATAAGACGGGAATGATGGGAGCCTTATAAAGTGTGAGTTTTGTTACTCGAGAGAGGACTTTACTACTCAGTTGCCTACTTAGTACAAAGTAGCAATTGTTGGCAAGAGAGATTCTACGTTGGATTTCGAGGGTGGCATTGTAATCTGTGTTAATGCGGGTTCCTAAATAAACGAAGTCTTTTACAACCACGAAATCATAACTGTCAACAGTGACGTGGGTGCCGATACGCGAGGGCGCCAACTGTTTGTTTGATGGCAGGAAGTACTTCGATTTGTCTTCGATCACCACCAAACCCATTCACTCTGCTTCTTTATGCAGTTTGGAGGAGGCAGAACTGACAGCGCGGTTGTTAAGGCCGATGATGAGTATATATATCAAATTTGTGCAGCTGTAGTAGACGTCGCAAGGTCCTATGTTTTTCTTGCCTTACCGCGCCCATCGCATTTCTTAAATGGCAATGATATCAGCCTTTACTCTCACGAGAACGTCAACTAGCCGGGCAGAGACACCTTCCCCATTAAGTGAACAGGCATTCCAGGAGCATGCACTCAAATCGTAGTCCTTAGTTCGTTTGCAGGGGTCGTCATCAGCATAGGAAGTTCTCATCAGAGGCTTTATACATATTTTCATTGGGGGAGATTTTTAAGTGGCGGGTCCTAAACCCAGCGCCTTCACCTTCTCACGTTAGCGCACTCCCGAACGGGTGTTCGGAAGCTACCAAAGGAAACTTTGGAAGTATCATCCTGGCTACTCCACAGTGAATGGTAGATCAGTAACTTTCCTTACTTACGTGGACTTCTACATATGGAACCATCCTCCAAAAAAAAACTGCATCATTTAAATGTCCACCAAGAGCGCCTGTATAGGCAAAAGGTAAAATCCGCCAAACAGTCGATTCATAAATACCTAATTGCTAAATACGCCGAGATATCGTTGTTAAAAGTTTTTCAGCAACACTTTGCATTACAACAGCAATATTCTCTACAGAGCGTCCAATTTTTTGTCTGCCAAGTGCATAGACTAGTCCATACAATAGAATAAGCTCTGGAAAAAAATGCTTTTGTTCCGCCATTTTCCTCGGTGGCTCACATGCGTTCGACAAATTCTAGCACGATTAAGCTGCAAACTTAAAACAATGCTTCCGATGCAGTTTACAGATCTACTCGTACTAGAAGCCTATATCAATGATCGGTATTTTCGAATACAGCATGGACTGGCAAGGTCAAGCATAGAGAAAATTAATGTAGGGGTCCCCAAGACAGCATACTCGGACCTATTTTGTCCTAGTATACACTTACAGATATTCTCGTTCCTCAATCCAACAAAACCTCAATATTTGCGGATGATACGTGCAAACTCTCCGTTGGTGAAAATGAGCGTGCGAGCGACAGAAAAACTACAAACATCGATTGAGAAAATAATTCGATGAACTAGAATATAGAACAACCAACTGAATAAAACAAAATCCGTACACGTAAACTTTACAATCAAACAAATTATCTATCGGCCGGTCCATATATTTTCAGTAAGCGTTCCACACGCTTGCAACGCAAAGTACTTAGGTATTAGGTATAACGCTAGACGCCAAGTTGAAATGGAGGGCGCATGTTAAAATTTAAACAACTGAGCTGAAATCAAATACAATACATTTAATTGGCTTAGCGGCAGACACTCAAAGCTGGGTGTCGAAAACAAACTCTTAATTTACAATCAAATTCTTAACCCAGTACTGACCTATAGCGTCCAGATGTGGGGATGCACAGCGAAAAGTAATTTGAGATGATACAATGCTTTCAAAAGAAAGTGCTCCGAAATATTGTTAAAGCACCTTGGTTTGTTCATATACTCGGACAGTCAAGCAGCAATAAAAGCGCTAGAATCTAAAACACACTCGTCAAAAACAGTCATAGAATATTTTAAACTTCTAAATGGCGTATCTAAATACCACAAAGTACACCTTACTTGAGTGCCAGGCCACAGGAATATAGCAGGGAACTACAAGGCAGACGAACTTGCTCGAACCGGTACAAATACGCTGATACATATACCTATAGTCACTTGTAAACTACTTATAGATAAGGAAACCATCAAAAAGGTAAATATAAGTTGGCAAAACCTCACAACATGCGAACTAAGCAGACAGACATGGCCGAAATGGAACAGCGGTTTATCAAAAAGCTTGTTAAGATTTAACAGAGAAGCTATAAGAAAAAGTATAGGGGTATTAACTGGTCATTGTTTAATAGGCAGCCACACTAGAACGTTAGGACTCCGGTACTTCGATTTCTGTAGAAGCTTTCTTAATACAGAAGAGGAGGAAAGAGTCAGACATCTTTTATGCGAGTGTGAAAGCTTAGCTATAAGGAGGCTTCGTACTCTTGATACGGCATTTTTAACAAATATAGTGGATGTAGCGCATCTAAAACTAACGAAGCTTTGCTCCGTTTATTAAAGCTACCGGATGGTTAGAACAAGATAAGTTCCCGTGGTATCGCAATGGACCTACGAAAGCTCTAAGTGTGTCATTGCGACAGCCACCCCACCTACCTACCTATCTACCTTGGTTTGTTCGGAACGACGACATACACAGAGATCTGCAGGCAAACACAGTCAATGACTCAATAAATTCTTTCGCTGCCAAACGAATACAACAGCCCACCAATTTGGCGTCACTTTTGAAAGACTCTTTGGATTGGTGTGTGACTATCCATAGTACCTTGGTTTGAAGGCTCAGGCATGAAACTCCAAATGATAACAAAGGCTTTTTTTCTAATAACCGTCACACCTCGGCAGGTAATGGCAAACCTCCGAGTGTATTTCTGTCATACACGAGCTCCCCATAAAAAATCAGCTGCCATTCGGAGGCATATAACTGCGGCATAAAACTGAAAGTCCCTCCATTTGTGGAAAAACATCAAGGCACACACCACAAATAATAGGAGGAGCTCGCCCAAAGATCTGGCAAAGGGCGTAGATTTTAGTTCGTCCATCTGTCATCGAATAAGTTCAGGCATTTCTTCTGTAAAGCCGTGCACGGCTCATGAGGGCGGCTTAAGTTTGGGTTTCCTTTCAAGTCCTAAATGAAAGCTTGATATTATCAGATATTACGAATCTTGAAAATCTACGGATTAATAACACTGATAGACGACACTTCCTCGCTTATTTACTTATCCTAGTAATGGCCAATCTGGGACCCCACGGAAAGCATAAAATCACTTAAGGCAAAATATTTATTTATTTATTTCTTAATAATAAAGTAGAAGTAAAACTTTTCTTAGAAGCTATATAACAAATTCGAGGTAGATGAGAATACAGGCTAATATGTAGGCTTATCCACGAAAAAATCCATATCCAAAGAGTTTGAGTATTGATTGAATTCTCCCAAAACTCTAATGATTGGGGCATAGTTGATCTTGGTGCTCTCCACAGAGAAGATTTAATAAGCTTGCAGATTTATATGGCGGATGAGGAAATAAACCCTTTCCAATAGAAAAGAAGACTCTAGAACACCACGAATAGTATTGAACATAAAGCTTAGTGATAGTAGAATCCTTCTATCACGAACGGATTTCAAATTGAGTGTATGAAGAAACACGATCCTCAAAATTTAAAGAACTGAAAGCAAATACTATATCAAGAGAGTAGTGGGATCTCCGCTATTTGAGGTGTCAAAATGATAGGAGGGGTCGCGTGTGAAGTAATATATTTCAACTGATTAGTTACTTTAATGCGTTATTTTTAGCTACTATTGACCAGCCCGGAGGAGTAGAGAAACTCAACTGCTAATAGCTTCGTCTAACTGAAAACTTAATTGTGTTACCTTGACGAACAAGAGCTCTCGGAGGTCCCTCCAAGCTTTTTTTGAAAACGGTATTTCGGAGAGTTTCTTGTTGTTTGCAGTTTAACAGCCAAATTTCACGAATTACGTCCGCTACAGTGTGACATTTGCGGTATTAATATAATCCCATTTGCTCGGACTAAACATTAGTAACTTACACTACCAGCTAGATTTTAGTCTATTGACCGCGTCGCTCGTGGCATTTTTTTGTACATGAAACCATTGAAACTTAAATTTTTAATTATTCTATAACATCTTAAGATTATTGTGTGAAAGTTTGAAGTGCATTAGAGTAAAATTGGCAAAGACACAAAGGATTAAGTATCTACCTCTCCAACCGGATTTCACGCTGCCGAAAATCTTTAAACGCGTTTTTCTCACACTTGCCTTTTTTACGGTCGGCGTCCACTGTAGATTCATATCTACTGCACCGATTCTTTTCAAATTTGGTTTTTTTGTTTCTTTACTTTATTCACGAGGTAATGACGTCGAATTTTTTTTTTTTAAATTTTGTCATATTTTAAAACAACAAAGTTTTCAAGTTTTTTTTATGAAAAATCGGTGTTTTGACTTCAAAGCGCTTTAAAAAATTAAAAAAAAAAAAAAAAAAAAAAATTCGACGTTGTTACCTGCGAAACTTTATTAGCTGATGAAATCAATTTGGTTTTTTGATTTTAGTTGATCCAGTAATGAGTTCTGAGGGGCACCGCAATAAAACTTTTTTATGAGACGTCCCCGAAGATTCGCTGCCACCAACTCATTTCTTCATAAAAATCAATGAAAATTTCACACAATATTCTTTAAATATGACTTTATAATGAAGTAATTTTAAAATTTTGAATAAATCAACTGTGTCGACAAAAAAAATTTCGAAAAATATGCTTGTTTTACACCGAATTAACCATACTACCCCCTTAAGGGAGAGCGGTTCGCGCGCTCCTGTACCTCAAACATTAAACTCATTTATCTCGAAATGACTTTTTTCGGTCTGGTGTTGTCAAAAAAAACTATTCTACCGAATCGTCTGAAATTTTACTATGATTTGTTCACAACATCAATGGCTATCGCCCGTACTAGAATCGTATTATATTTCAATAATTTCGTATTTATTTGATTAAAAAACTGAAAAACCCCAATTTTTTGAGTGTCAAACTCAAAACCGTGCCATTTTATTATATTATTATATTATTTATATTTTTTGTTTTTTTTATTTATTCCTGTAGCGGTTCTAGTAATAGTCGTAATACTGATTTCAGATGAATAGAAGAGCCAAAATGGACAACACCGTACAGGTCCAATTTTTCGAGAGGATCTACTTTAGTGCCATTATTAAAATTATTACCATTAAAAAAAATTTTTTTTTTCATTTCTGTATATAAATGAAGTTAAAAAAAACCCAAAAAATTTAAATATCGTTTTTAATTTTTTTTATTGTAAAAAAAATTCCTGAAAATACCCTATATTTTCGAGCTCTAGTCCATCGGGATCCCTTAAGCTAAAATGTTCTGAGCTGCAATCTCTATTAATATGTGCGAGGAAGTGAACGACCACCAACCACCACCAAGGACACCCCTGGTAGGTATTTGTACTTATGAGCTAAGGCAAATCCGATTTATAATGATGTGCGATGCAATTTAATAAGAAATAAAAAATTGTCAATATCTTAAAATATTGATATTTAATCGAAATGAAGTGGGTAGTTGACAATGGAGGACCCTTTACATTTTTTTCTAACCCACATCATTTAATTGGCCGTGGGGTCAACTGTCATTACATTTCATGTGTCCGCAATTGTCCCCTTTCCAATCGCTTCTGCTCATTCTAACATCCCTTCACGAACTCATAGACTTACCTAGAGGAAAATAAGTTTGTAAAAATGTTATTTTCTCTTCGCGTGTGTCTTCTGTTTGCACGCACGGCAGTGTGACACTATTTGTTTGATTGATTTATATTGAAACATTTTATGTGAAAACTATATTTTTTCAATAAAGTAATTAAAGGTATTATTTTGCTGATTTTCGTATATCGTGCACATAATTTAACGCAAACAAATTAATATTGTCCAGCAATTAAGGCATTTGTTATTTGCATAAAAATTGAATTGCTTTTTTATATTGTTTTTTTTATCTTTGAAGAACATTCTATGGAACTCAAGGTGACCCTTATATTTTTGAATGACCTTTTATTTATTCAGCCACTGAAAAATAATATTTTTATCCTCTATTTCACCAACTAAAAAAAATTTGTATATACTTACGTTTGTGTCCATGTACACGACTGGTTCCAAAGTAAATTTCTTGGCCGTTCTATGTCCTCCAAGAAACAATTTTTCTTTAAAAACAAAATTTCCTTAGCCTTTGATTGACTAACCTGGAGTTTCACCTTTTTATTTGATTATCACTCTGCCTCCGCAACTTGTCTGATATGATTAATAATAAAGGGTTTTCCAATAACAGGTGTTATTTTGAATAGTCCGCTATTTCGGTAGATGGCACTTTTGAAGCTGTCATTTTTGATATTTGACAAGTAGAAACTACGCCATTAATAAAAATGGAACGATACACGCTTAAGCAACGCATTGGAATTATTAAAATTCACCATAAAAATGGTGAAAATTTGGCAGAGACGTTTCGTAAAACTCGAAAATTTTTGGGTCATCGTGAAGCACCTTGTCGGCCCGCAATACAGAAATTGGTGAAAAAATTCGACCTGTGGGACAAGTTAGTGATGTGAAGAATAAAACCCGTGCACGTCGCTCAAGAACAGCCGAAAATATTGCTATTGTAGCCGAAAGTGTTGAAGAATACCCGAGTTTGTCAATTCCTCTTCGTTCTTTGGAGTTAGGCGATCCACAAACGTCATTACACCGTATTTTGCTTAAAGATTTGGGTCTTAAGGCTTATAAAGACCACTTAACACTAGAACTCAAGCCAGCCGCTCATCTACAACGCCGTGTCTTTGCTGATTGGGTCGTTGAAATGCATGAAAATGATTCGGAATCCCATCGAAAAAACATCGTGAGTGCTGAGGCCCATTTCCACCTCGGTGGCTTCGTCAACAAGCAAAATTTTCGGATCTGGGGCTCAGAAAATCCAAGAGTTATTGTTGAAAAACCTCTCTATCCTTAACGTGTGACTGTTTGGAGCGGTTTATGGTCCGGTGGAGTCATTGGACCTTACTTTTTCGAAAATGAAGCTGAAGCAACAGTTACGGTGAATGGATTGCGCTATCGAGAGATGATTAACTATTTTTTATTGCCGGACGTTTATTTTCAACAAGACTGCGCTATGTGCCACACAAGCAACGAAACCATTGGACTTCTTCTGTCTGTCTGTAGTTCTGATTTGGTCGACACAGAAACGATGTGGGCGGTTATTTTGTATGGCTGTGAGAGCTCGCCCCCAAATAAGCTGCAAGTTTTTATCAACAAATGCTTAAGACGTTTATTGCTGATTTGATGGCCCAGAACAATCAACAACAGACAGCTTTCGGCGAATTGTAAACAGTTACCCATCCAGACTGAAATAAAACAGAGGAAGTGGAAGTGGATTGGCTGTGCTTTTCAAAAAGATCCCACCGAAATATGCAAGCAAGTACGCCATTGAAACCGTCAAGGTGGCAGAAAAAAAGGACGCCCTAGATGCACTTGGAAGAGAACCCTCGAAAAAGACCTTAAGGCTGCAGGGAAATCTTTCAAAAAAGTCAAACTCATTACAAAGGATCGTGACCCTTGGAAGCGTTTTGTAGAGGCCCTTTGTCCCACCAGGGAGGGCAGGTATTAAGAGAGGACTAGTTCTCGGTGAACGGGAACCACAATCAGCGTTAATTACCTAGAGGGTTAAGATCAAGCGGGGATTGAATCCCAGTTCCAATAGGATTTAAATGCAGAAGTATTTCCGACCATCAACTTTTACAATCATAAGTGACGTCATAAGTGGAGTACTTCGAGAGTCAACAGAATTACTAAACTCCTTGGCTTGAGTGCAACCCCAAGAGAACATCCGATTCAGGACAGTCACATCAGAGTGATGGTATGGCCCATAATATTAATTGAAAAAAAAACTAGAGGAATAAAAATAAACAGGAAACAGTTGAAGGTGTTCATGTGAGAAAATAGAGTTGGATGGAGTTAATATTGATTTGTCCAACAATAGTCTTCTTATAGCCGTTCTCAATTTAAACAACAGCTTTGGTTTATCTTAACAGATCCACTTAGAGCATATGGCACCGAAAAAGAACGTACAGACATACATAACTGCCAATTGTTCATTGAGTACTTCCCAGTTGCTTTAATCTAACCCAACCTCTCGGTAATTTGCGAGAAGAAACAAAAGCAAACATGCCTGGAACCTTAATGGATACAATTCGCCAAGCCATTCACACTTTGGATGAACTTTTTAAATGTGGGAAGAAATGAGTGCAATTACCAAAGGTTCTTGGCTCACGAGCGCTCAATAGTATAGCTAGTACCCACAGGTTTCCATTACTGAATAAAAGAAATAGCAAAATGAGGAATGCTCTCTTGGGAAAATTCACAGTACGGATGAGCGGATGGATGGATAGATTTAAGTAAAAAACTATAAGGATTTTCCTAGCACTCAGGTGCGTTACTATTTGCATGTAAGACCTAAGAAGGGATTTCAAAACTCCATAATAATATAGGATTGAGAAGTTTGACGAGGGGTGGTGAATGTAACTCGACCATTCTCAACACATTCCATTTTTTAGGGTTTATTGTTTTACAAACAAAAGGTATTAGATTTAAAATCTTTCCAGTTATTAAGACTTAAATAGTCTTATCTGACGCACTTCGATATTTATGATATACAAGTAGTACTGGCAAAGTCCTGTATTAGGGCATAATAGAAATTTTATGCCAGCCACTTAAAGTGATCTCATCCAAGAACTTGGAATATCTAGCTCCTACTTGCCCACCTATACAGGTTATCATGACATCATTAAGGTTATCAAATTTGAGCAGAAGTTCAAGATCGATCAGGGCAATATAGTAAACTGGAGAATACTTGCATTTGAGAGGAAACTCCAAGGGTGTACTTAAATCTAGTCTACAGATGGCTCGAAGAAACCAGAGGGCATAGGCGCTGGAATAAATTGCCCCAAAACAAAGCGATCTGAGCCGATGGGTAGTTTTCCCAACATCATTCAAGCGGACCTGCATGTCATCTGCTTCTCATCTACAAATATCAACTTAGACAGAAACCTCCGGAATAAACGAATTGGAATTTTGAGCGACAGTCAGGCAGCACTTAAGGCGTAGTCATCTTTTAAGGTTAAGTCCTCAAAGGCTACGCAAGGCAAAGTCCTCACTGGTGGGTATAATCAAAAAAGGTTAAGGCAACTCAATGAAGGTTTTCTACAAAAATATTTTCTTTGACGTATTTTATATACTTACGAGCATATAATCAGAATATATATTCTTGTATATTTATATGGGCCCTGTTCCAAAATCCACTGTGGGTATGCAACACCAAATTATTAAAAAAGCTATGAGGAAGAAAATTATGAAAGTCGCTCCTCGACAGACAGTGACAAGCTTCCAAGTGTACCTTCAGACATAGAAAATGTTCGCATAAAAATACATATCTCGTTCGGAGGCATCAAAAAACTGTAGATCTCTTAATTTTTGGATAAACATCAACATCTTCCTTTTCTTCTTAAATGGCGCGATAACCGCTTAAGCGATTTTGACCGAGTTGAACAAAGCGCGCCAGTCGTGTCTTTCTCGTGCCAACCAGCACCAGTTGGACACACTAACTGAAGTTTAGTCCTTCTCCACCTGATCTTTTCAACGCATCTTCCTCTTCCTCTGCTACCACCAGCTGGTACCGTATCAAATACTTTCGTACAGTTTGTACCCATTCGGACGACATGACAGCCAACGTAGCCGCTAGATCTTTATTAGCTGCGCTATGTCTATGTCGTCGTAAAGCACATAGAACTTATTGTTCTATCCCCAATGACACCCGCCGTCGCCAACGTCAAAAATCCAAAATTCTTCCGTAAAATCTTTCTCACGAACACTCCAAGCGATGCCTCCTCGGATGTTGTCATCGTCCAAGCTTCGCCGTCATATACTAGAACGGGCATGATTAGAGTCTTGTGAAGGGTTAGTTCTGTTCGTCAAGAGAGAATCTTACCACTCAATTGCCTGCTTAGTCCAAAGTAGCGCTTGTTGGCAGGAGAGATTCTCCGTTGAATTTCAAGGTTGGCAAGAAGCATATAGGACAAACAAATAGGAGGTGAAGGTCGGCCAAGCACCCAGCAAAGGACCAATTATACAATATACATATATTATACATATATAAGGTGGCGCAAAACTAATCATCTATTTTTTTTTTTTTTTTAATTTTTTAATAAATAAAAAAAAAAGTTTGAGTTAGATCTTTATTTTGACTTTTATGCGCTGCGTTGCTTGTCTGTTGGTTTTCTGCAGCTGTCTTGTTCAAAAGTGTCAAATATGATTGACGTACGAATTCACTTGCAGAAATTACAGATCTACCCATAGAGTGATTAATTTTGCGCCCCTTGTATATATACAAATATCTTAAAAATATTTAATTTTAATGAAAAATTATGCGTGAACGTTAGATAAAAATATAATTACATTTCATTTGAATATTCAGATTTTACGAGTAGAAATTTGTATGGTCTACCTTTTTTTCTTTAATCCGAAATTATTATTGGGCATATCACCATTCGAAAACTACGTGACTATAAAAAATCCTGATATTGAATGGATAGGTTGCGTTTTTTTTTTTTCTTTTTCATTTGAACGTAAATTCATAACTGCAAATCGAAATTTATTAACCCACACATCCGAGTTAACTTTAATTTCAGGTTAACTGGCCGCTGTAAGGCCGGCGCTACATAAAACTTAATCCTTAAATTTCTCACAAAATAAAACAAAAAACAAAAGAAACATCAAATTAAAACTCTTCAAACCAAATAATTTAATTTAAGAATTCCATAAGAAACCACAATAATAATCACATTTTAGATCGGCAAATAAATATCAGCACAGACACCATATCACAGCCGTCCTCCCAGGACGCACATAACCAAGTGCAACAAATTCACATAAACATATACAAACATATGCATGACAGCAAGTTGGCCAACTGTCCCATATCGGCATAGACGAACCACAGCCACAACAAAAACAACAATAGAATTAATAATAACAACATTACTCTAAGAAGTGAAGTGCGCACAAATCCTCATAAAAAGCATATCAACTCATATCCAAGTATCCTCTTCACATTCGTAAGTTTTCTATTTTCTCTATCTGCTGTGGAACACTCGAAGGCAATAAGTTTTTGTTAACAAAGCGAAGATGTAGATTTTGACCGCAAGCGTCTTGAGAGGAAATGCAAACCGAAATGTGCAGACATTTTGCAACGAAAATTCCTTAACATAACAAAGTGGCAACGAAAGGTACAGCAGCGCAGGCAGCCGGCAGTGGGTAGTGAGTACGAGGGGCCTTCAATATGATTATGAGAAACATCACGAATTTAATTTAATATATTTTTATTTTCCAAGTTGGTCCTTCATAATCTCAATACACTCGTTACATTTTGAATTTAATTCTCCAATGTGCACTAAAAAATATCTTTCCTCCTTATCCGAAGAATTTGCTTTTGTTGCTGCCTTGAGCTCTTCATTGTCAGAATTTCTTTTTTCTACGAAAACGTCATGGAGGTGGTCATCAAAAGACTGCAACGTCACGTGAAATGCTTCAAAAAGTGAAGAAGCGACTTGAGAGAACACCCCGACGAAGTGTCAATCAAATGGCGAAAGAACAGAAAATATCGGACCGTAACAACAGCCGCATACTGAAAAAAGATCTCAAATCCAAAAGGCACTTGATCTCACACCAAAAGAACAACAAGTCAGACTTGAGATAACGAAGGAGTTGCTTCGCTTGGCCGAAAGCGGTCAATTTCCGAACATTGTGTTTTCTGACAAAGAAATGTTTCCCAAAACAATATGATTTATTTCACTGAAGGTTCATACAAGAATTTGAGTGATCGATTGGCCACCAGGAGGCAGCACCCGCCACAGCTTTCTCTTTTTCGTGAACTCAATCGATAAAACTGATTTCGAATTCCAAAATATAATATTATAACCAGGATTTTCCCGGTGGAATGTGTGACTTAGTAGTGTCTGCATCCTTTGTATGCCAAATGCATAGAATCGTACTCTCTTTTAGTGCCATAGTGATGAACCCATGTTTCATCTCCAGTAACAATGTAGCCGAAAATAATCTTTGAATTTATCCGACAGATCTACAAAAACACTCTGCCGCACACAACTTACACTTGTTTATGAGGTTCCGTGAGCATTCGCAGTACCAGGCCATCATTACACGAGCCGCAAAGAAGATGAGAAGACCTAAAGGATAATTGACGTACCAGCTAATGTCACATCTCGAAAAAGGTAAACAGAAAGCATAGATATACTGAGTATTGCCTTAGGCAGATACTCACCGATCACGGCTACTTTATGGAATATCTCCACCGTTTTCAGCTAGCAGATAGCCCATTTTGCCCAATATGCCCTAATGCAATCGAAAGCGCGGCACACGTGACTTTTCATTGAGATCGCTTCGCACGAGAACGTGAAATACTTGAAAGAGTTTTGGGACACCCACCTAGTGCTATCGACCTCATAAGGGGCCTGTACTCATCCAGTGCTAAGTAGGAGGCGGTTCGTGCGTTTGCTGGCAAAATAGTGCTACGACTTGAATCGATTGAAAGAGAGCGCAAGGGCCAGCAGCAGCAGCTACAGTTGCAAGTACGACAAGGAGATGAATTATTTCTGAATAGGATGACGACAAACGCTGACATTTGAGCCCATCACTCACAATCACATCAGAGAGAAGGCAAGACGATAGTCGCACGTATCAAAACAGTGGGAGGAGTGGCTACTATCCCTAGCGTAAGATCTTCATACGTCCAGAAGCGAGAGACCAAGATGCAGGTATCTACTTGCGTCTATAGACATAAACGCGACTCCACCTAGATGAAATGTTTACAGCGGTGCCAGAGTGGAAATCAGCCGAAAAAAAGGCCACTGCATAGACTCTTGGTTGCTTTCAGGATCATATGTAGTGATGAGCCCATGTATCATCGTCAGTAACAACACGATCGAAAATACTAGTTGAATTTATCCAATGTTGCTCCAAAAACTATCTTCCACACTCCACTCGCACTTGTTTTTGAGGTGAAGTGAGCATTCGCGGTACCCATGTCGCACTCACCCTTGAGAGGGTTAGATGTTCGTGAGGAATAGCGGATTGGTTTAGTCTTCTCTGCTAATAATTTACCTTTATTATGACGACCTTCAGTAGAAGTTTTGCAACTTTTTTGGCATTTTCTTCTGTTAGCGGCAGTAAAGGGGACTGTGGTGAGCCTGATCGATGATTATCTTCAATACTCACCCTGCTCCTTTCAAACTCCCTTGACCAGTTTTGAAATGAAGATAAGGACCTTGCAAAATCGTGATAGACAACCACCATTTCTTCAAGAAGGGTTTTTGACTTTTGCTTTTTTTTAAGGAGTTAAATCAGAGCGCGAAACTCGACTTTCCGCAACATTGTCGTGTCAGTCTTTACGAACTTCTTTCCCCGAGGATTACTAGACAACTAAATATGTTGGTTGGTTGATTAAAGTGGTGATTCATTCAGAACACAAATAGCGCTTCCGCACCATTTTGTGCCCACGTCCTCGCTACCAACTACTTAAACAGTTATTTACAGCAAAACTATATCCAGTCTGTGCAGTTTAAGAATCTTATTAGGTTGTTGACGTGTAAACCAGATAGTTGTTCGAGACTCTCGAACAGTGGTTTACAAAGTGCTGGCATATGGCAGGGCATTCACAGAGGAAACCGAAAGTTGTTTCCTTTTTCTCTGTTTGCTTAAAACTGCGGCAGTAAGTGTTGTAAGGGATGGCCATTTTGGCAGCCTTTTCCCCGATAGACTAAAAGCCTGTTATAACTGCCGTAAGTCTCCAGGCATCCCTTCATTTCATATTTGTTAATGTTGATGTTTGTTTGTGACTGTAGGTGGGCCATAACGTTCTGCTGTCTTTGCGTGTTGTCTGGTCTCTCAATCTACAATTCGCGAGTCGGAGGTATTTTGAGGAAATTGTATTCTTGATTGCACCCAGTGGTGTGAATATCGATTCTGCAAGAACGTTATTCATGGCAGATTCCTTTAATGTTCCAATGTCCCGGGGCCGAGCTTAAGCTAACTTTATGGTTTACCTTCATGGTGTAGGTTTATTTCTGCTTTTTTCCACCAGTTTAGCCGTTGTTGTAACAGAATCCAGTGCTTGGATTGCAGCTTGGTTATCCGAAAGAGAAAGATTTTGCCCTTAAAGAGAAATCTGCGATTAGTAACCTACAAGCTTCTTCAATTGCCAGTACTTCCGCTTGAAAGGCTCTGCAGGCAATGGGAAGACGTGCAGATTTTTCAATTTTAAATCTATGGGAATATACACCTGCCGCAACACCACAATCCAATTTAGAGCTATCTGTATAGACTGTAGTGCCGAAAGTTTTTAGCGAGAATCTCTTACTCCATTCCTCCTGAGGTGGAAAGAGAGTGGCAAAAAGTTCTATTGAATGTTACCGTCGGGACGATATAGCCAGTTCTCTCCAAGGTATACTGAGCTTCTCGCAATAATAGGCTGGCATGGCCATAGGTTTCTTCCTTCCTGCGGCCCACTTTATTTAATCTAAATGATGTATAATTGTATATTTTACAATATTTAATGCAATTATTAAATTACCCAGCTCACTATTAAATTATACCGATACCGAACATGCACTGATCGTCCCTCGTAGTGCGTAGTTGAGTGAAAGTGGTCGAAAGATTATTACAAGTGTCTAAGAAAATATTGCTGACTACTGTGAGATTAGTTGTGGGGCAACATATGACGATAACACAAAGAAGGTGAAGTCTAAAAAGGAAGTGGTGTGAGTTGGGCAAACAAACATATTAAACGCATATGAACCGCATATCTGCCGACTGACAAGCTGTCAGTGGGAAGGACCAACAAAGTAGTGTGGGCAACATGCATGTATGCTCCTTTATGTATGGATGTAAGTGAGACATATCACCCACATGCAACCAAACCACAAATCAGTGCTCCGACTGAACGCCTTAACTTCTTGGCAAAAAAAAAGAGTGCTTTTGCTGAGACAATAAAGTGACTACGAAGACAGAAAGACAGGCAGGCAGAACTACAGGCAACCTGCTTGGCGTCCGGGTATCTATGCATATCCGGCAGGCAAGAGCAGCAATAAAATATCATATTTCGTTTAGTTTATGTTTTGTTTAGTAATTTGCAGTTGCTCTATGAGAGACTGTTACGAAAGTTTATGCATGTAAGTGCGTATGTATGCGAAGGATACTGTTATGAGTTTATGGTATGCGATATAGTAAAAGATGTGCGAAACTTGCTGTATGCTGCAAACTCAGTTGTCTCGCCCACAATGACTAATTGCTTAATTAGCATATGGTCGTGACAGAACTATGTATGGATGTATGTAACTTACAAATAACATAAGCAAAGGACATCGACGAGGGACACACCTTGTCCTTGAAAAAAGGTTGACAACGTCAAAAGAAAAAGTTAGATTTGCCCAAAGGCCGCAAACAAACAGAACTTAAGGTGCACAAGACCTTGTCACAAATTTTTTCTACTCCACACATACGAGTACAAACAGCCACACATAGATGAAGGTATGCATGAAGAGAAGAAATAACATATGTGTGTATTCCTCACCCCTAAGATTCTATCGACATTGCTGTTTATGCGTATACACACATATGAGCACACGTAGACACGTGACATTTATTAGCGGACTCATGCAAAAGAAAAGTTGTTGCTATTAATGAGTAGATATGTAGGACATGTTTGTGCCTACACGTTGCAAAGGATATCCAAAGGCGTGCACATCTTTAGCCCTTATTTGTATAATTAACATACGGTTAAGAAAGCAAGTGAAATTTAAAATTTAAGGGTTGATTGGCATTTCAATCTCATGCTTGGTTTCCTGCTTTGTTTGCTCGTAAGTAGGTTATCGATTTTTTGGAGCTCTTGTATGTAGTCTTGGCACAGGAAATTAAGAATTTGTTTTCTTTATTTCATAACTGAGATGTTTACAGAAGTTTCTGCGATGGATATACAAAATACTTGCAGCTTCTGCAATTCCGCTTCTTTAAATAATGAGTGTTTTTCTACTTGGCACCACCGCTTCTACTGACAGTAAATTTGACAGCTGGCAACTGGTTTGCGCTAAGTATCTTTTCTAATTCAGTACGAAAACACTGATTTGAAAAATGGGGCATTGAGGTCAATAAAGACAAAACACAACATATAATATACGCGAAGAGAAAATCTGCAAGCATCCAATTCAATGTAACGGAGAAGACATAAAAATACACTCAAGTGCAATTTATTTAAGCATCACGATTGAATCCAAACTCACATGGAAACAACACATACTGAACGAGAGAAATGAGATGAAAAACAAATTCCGACAACTCTACTGGCTACTTGGAAAATAATCAAACCTTTTTTCCAATTTAAAACGTGTTTTAACAAAAAATGGTTACAAATTTAATCTTCAAAGTAATAGCCATCGCTAGCGACACATTTTTCACATCTCTCAGCCAATTTGTGGATGCCGCGCCAAAAAAATTCGCCGTCTTTGGCCGCAAACCAATCATCGAGCCATTTGTTGGCTTCTTCGTGAGAATTGAAGCGCTGCGCGGAAAGTGCGTGGCCCATCGATGCAAACAAATGATAATCGGAAGGCGCCTAGTCTGGGGAGTAAGCCGCATGCACCAGCGGTTCCCGATCGTACGTCTCCACCAATTCCCGGGTCGTTCTTGTTCGATATGGCGGTGCATTATCATGAAGAAAAATTACTTTGTGACGCCGATCGGCATATTCTGGGCGTTTTCGGTGCATAGCGCTGTTGAAATCGGCCAATTGTCGTTGGTAAAGTGCACCGTCATTTGTTTCACCTGGTTTTAATAGCTCGTACCAAATCATACCACGCTGATCCCAGAAAACACACAGCATTACCTTGCGGCCGAAGCGATTTAGTTTGCCGTTGTTTTTGGTTTGTGGCCGGGCGGACCATAGAAATACACCCATTTTTCATCACCCGTAACGATTCGATGCCAAACAGACTTCCTTTTGAACCGGGAGAGCAGCATTTCACAAGTGGTTTCACGATGTCCGCAAATCGTAGTTTGAAGGCACGAAATTCGACATTTTTAAGAGCGACAAAAATGCATTGTTGTATGAAACGTAACAAACAATGAACTGAATATTGTTTACAGATGACAGCCGAAAAAACAAGACATTTGGGAAGGTTTAAAAATACTTCTAGCGACATTTATGGACTAATAGCTGAGAGTTTCACTTCATAGGCATACCTGTACCGGTAAATCAATAATTGGAACGATATGGACCTACGGACTAGAAATTTGAGGGGTGCCAGTGAATCAAACCTACAAATTATACAGAGAAGTCAATCTAAGATGCAAAGAAGAAACACAAACGCAAATTGGTACATCAGGAATGACGATATTCACCGCGACCTCGGCATAGACACTGTCACTGAAACAGTAAAAAGAAGCAGTAGTAAGCACATCTTGCGACTGTTAGAGCACAAAAACCATGAAATGAGACTCATACCGGCAATGGAACCAACCAAGAAGACTAAAGCACAAAACACCCACAGATCTTGTTCGTACTGTAATACAAATAAAATTATAGAAAACTATGTTGTGTTAGTAAAATTATAACTGAATACCACTAAAGGCAATAATGTTCCCTTCTAAGGGAAGGGGCATTTTAATTCCAAACCACAATACCAATTACTTATTGTTAATATTAACAGATTGTAATTTATAATAGAGATGAAATAAATAAATAAAAAGTACGAAAACACTAAAATCAAAGTTGAAGCCCATTAGTGCATTTTCTTCCCTTCCTCTTCGTTTTCATCGGGCGTGATTTTTACGTGGCGGGTCCAAAACCCACCCCACAACCAGCTATCCTGGCTTTCTTCACCTTCCTACATAAGCTTGAACAAGTGTTCGGAAGCTATACAGATACTTGGTCTAGGCCTGGATGTTGTGAGCTGTTTGGACTATATGCAGAAGAATCGTCCTGGCCACTCCCAAGTTAAAGGCAGTCAGTGACTTTCCTCACTTTTGTGAACTTCTACATATGGAATCATTGGTGAATTTTAAAGGAGTGAAATCGAGAACCCATTATTACTTCCACAAAAATCCACTATTTTTGTGTGTTGGTTGAAGCATTAGCCCATATTATTCAAAACTATTGGTTATACTCGTGCATTTGTTACATTCTTTTTGTTCCCGACCTGTTAAAGAGCAGTAAGAAATTTCTAAGTTTCATTTCTTCCATTTCATTTCCATTTCCAAAACGAACTTAGTCCAACAAAACTTGTTCGCGGAAGAAGTATCTGAAAGCAAATGGTCGCCTCTTTTTCGCAATATCTAGCCATGTCACAATTGTACTACCAGAGAAACGTAAAACAGTCAATTCTGAGTGGTACACAACCATTTGTTTGCTATAGGTTTTCGAAGAATCAAGGAAAACCAACCGCCCAAGTCAAATCATCCTTCACCAAGACAATGCGAGCTCTCAAGTATCGGCTCACACAAGAGAGTTTTTGAGAACCCAAATGATCGAATAAATAAGTCATCAGCCTTAGAGCTTCGATTTGGCACCTAATGATTTATTTTTGTTCCCGAACATCAACAATAAAATGCGAAGTCAACGTCAATATCTGCTGAGTGGCAGAAGTGCTTTGAAAATTAATTCAAGCGAAGGCAAAAGTGTCTTGACTGCCAAGGGTAATATATTGAAAAACAGTAAAGCGATTTTCCTTATTATTTTACAGTGTTTCCATTATTGGACGCAAAGTGTGTATACAGGCGTGTTTGTGCCTATACCAAACACCACTAAGCATCTGAACATCCCTTTAAATCGAGCCACACTTTATCTTTCCTTCTTACCTTTTGTAAGTCTTACTATAACTCCAAGTCTTGCCATAACTCCATTTCTTTTCAAGTTATTGGCTCGATTTATTATTTAATTCCGATGCGACTTATGTACCTTTTTCGTGCCAGCAGTGCTGGCATTCCGAGTGCAAAAGGAAATATGAAAACTGATTCTGCGGTAGTTGGAGCAGATTACATCATCAAACATCTTATAATGTTGGTGATCTCTGTCAAATTAAATATCAAAATGAGTCAATAATTTAAAGAAGTGTAACGAAACCGACTAACGTGTTACTGTGCTGTCCTTCAATTAGATTTGCGCAAAGTAGGTTAAATAATATAATTATTTATTTGAAATTAATATTTACTTAATACGATTTCCATATTGATTTAGGATGACATCGCAGTTTCTAAAACAAGCCGCGCCATAGCCAAGCAGCTCACTCAAAACTTCTTTTGTAGCTTGCCGCTCCTCTCAGGTAATAGAAAACCGATGTATTACGACTCAACATTTTTGCCTGAATAAGAAACACAGAAGAGGTGATTGGGCTCCAGGTGTACATATTCATACATCCCTTTAAATTTTAAAAATTGTTTTCAACTCACTTACTCTAAAATCGTGATATTCTACACTCGTCATATTATACATATCTCTACTAATGGGCTCCAATCTATAGATGAGATCAAATCCTGCGAGTAATTTTTGATTCTAATTTTTCATTCTCAAGTCATATTAATTATATTATCTCAAAATCATACTCGGTCTTAAGATTTGTTAAACCTAAACTTATCAGAACCTCACACAACAGTAATACGTTTGTTCATTCTACGTTAAAACATACATCATTTATTTGGAGACCTTATCCCCAATTTGCTCTCAGAAGAATAGAACATACAAAAGTGTTTATTAAATTTGTCCTAAGATCTTTAAATTTTTCTGTTCCATTTCCTTCTTATGGCTCCCGCTTGTTATTAACTGGACTAAAATCGTTTAAATGTAGAAGGTCGATTCTATCGATTTCTTTTGTGTTTAATTCAAGCTGACATTGATTGTGTATTTCTTTTGCAACGCGTCAACTTCCTTTTTCCGGCGAGCACTTTATGAAGCTCTTATCCTTTTTATCTCAAGATATTCAAAACGAATTTCGAGTCCAAATCGCCTGTTGGTCAGACTCTGCGCGAATTTAATGAGATCTCGAGTTCCATAACGTTAGAATTTACAATAACTAAAAATCGATTTTCTTCTTTAATTTAAATAAACGGTGAGTGCGTGAAAATGCAGATGTTCTCAACAGACTTGTTAACCGAACCAGCTGATTTTGTCTTCTAAATTTTTGTTATAAAGGGGGTTACCAAATAGCAAAGTCGTTAAAATTGTGGTTAAGGAAAGATAGCAATGTGAATATCATTAAAATATGTTAGTGGATCCACTGCAAGCATGCTACCGCCTGACCGTGATTAGTTCGTTCATTGATGAGATAATTGTGCTATTTTACAGGCTTACTCTTAGAGACGACTCAAAGTCCAAAAATTTTTGAAAAATATGTTTCAGCGTCAATCGCATTTCTTGTGTAGCGTCAAAGACACGAATGCATCAACTAGACAGGCACCTTCTTCTGGGGCACCTTCTTGTAAAGGCATCCTTCTCTTGTTACTTAAAAACAATCGAAGTTATACAGGGTGGGCCAAACAAGACCTACTAATAACTAAGACTACTGCCTAGCAGTATGCGCAGTTGCTCCATCTTGTTGAAACCACAAATTAGGATACTGCTCCGCCATTGGCCGCAAAAAGTTTTCAATCAATGTTCTGTAAGAAGCTCCTGAAATCGATTCCGGCTTTTCATCCTCATTTTCGAAGAAATATGGACCGATAACTCTAGTTGCCATAACACCGCACCAAACAGTACATTTAGATGGGTGCAACTGATGATGGTGTGTTGCCCTTGGATTTTTAGAGCCTCACAATTTTCAGTTTAGTTTGTTGACATAACCATTTAAATGGAAATGCGCTTCATCCGACATCAAAACATTATTTAAAAAATCAATTTGTGTGGCTAATTGTGTAAGAATAGAAAAACTCGATAATTTAACGCGATATGTTGTACTGTAGGGTTCCATAATAAATTTCAAACAATTCAATTATAACCTACAAAAAGAGAAAAATAAATTTGTCAAAAAATAAAAAAGTTAGTAGGTCTTATTTGGCCCACCCTAAGGGCGCCCTAAAAAACTAACTTTAAAATAAACGCACTCGGGCAGCAGCACGTGCTTGTAAATATACGTTTCAGGAGTATTGGGCCAAATGACCCAATTAATGCGACTAAATGAAAACTTAGTTTGACGAGAGTTAGATGTTTTTTGACTATTTATTTATCGGGGTTACTCACTTTAACTGGGATAAATCCTTTCGATGTAGCAAAATAGTTTGGGTTATGTTAAAATGGTTGCCCAAGAAGTGGACACACTTCGATGAAGAAATTGAATTCATCCTTTGTGATACCATTCTGAAAGGAAGTAAGGGGGAGGAAGACCGATAGGCCGAAAAGAGCAAGCGGAGATACGTGGGGCTGGGGTGGTTAGGAATATGGATTTAGAATATGTCAATTATAAACGATGACTTCGGTTGCATTAACCGCTTTATACTACTGATGAAGTTTATCAGATTTTTAATATCAAGGTCTGCAATATCAGCAGGCGTAGCAAAGAAGTAAGAGCCACGATGCCTAAATCTTAGCGCCGCTTAGCGTAGCTAAGCAGAAGAGGCTGAGATGATTCCATCTCATCCTCCATACAGCTGACGCAAAAAGGACTCGAGGTAATTACAAGTCTCACAACATGTACACCTCGCGGATAGTGCGCTATTAGAACACCAACAAAATACGAGAGCTGAGATTTTTTCAATCCCAGAAAATCGCTCGACCGTCCCCGATCCCCACGTAGCCAGAAAGATTTCGCGACCTTCCAAGTTTGTATACTTGCTCTAGCTGATTTGGTGCGAAGCCCATCTTTCCAGGAGGAGATCGCAGGTGGTCGCCCTTCGCGGCGAAATCACATCACATGTCCCTTGTCTGGCTAGCTCATCTGCTTCACAGTTTCCCACAATGTCACCGTGACCAGTAACCCAGATGAGCCTTATGCCAAAGTACTCGGCTGCTATCGAAAGGGAAGCCAAGCATTCCCTGACCAGTTTCAAATGCACCATCATTGACCCGAGGGCCCTAATTCCCGCTTGGTTATGGGAGTAAATATTTACTTTCTTGAGTTATTGCGGATTTGTGTAGCCAATCAGCTGCTTCTTTGATTACGGCTACCTCTGGAACACACTGTAGTGGTCCGATAGCCTAAATTTGAGTATGATGGGGAGCTCCTCGCAGAATACTCCTCCACCAACCTTCCCTTCCAACTTCGATCCATCTGCGAACAAGTTCACGAGGTCCTGTCTCCAAGTATAGGGGGTTGAACCCAAAGTTTTTTAGGATGCTTCAATATCAATAAGCAAGGTAGAGCCTATAGCCCGAACCCCTCAGTCTGATTGTGGTACATGCAGCGGAATAGAGAACTCAACTGGCTTTGCTTATCGCCATAGTGCATTAAAATATAGGAACTTCTATATTATACCCTTTTAACGAATATTTATGTAAAATTAGATATTCATCCATCCTTTCATGCTTCTGCATCTGCACTATTTATATATATTTATTATACTTTTATATTTAGAAGCAACATTTATGAACTCCTCACAAACACACTTACACATGCACATAATTAAATATGTATTTGTGTTTCGAAAGTAGTTAAAAACATAAAAAATTGCAGCCACTTATGCAAAAAAGTTACAAAAAACCTCAGTGTGGTTTCACTTAATGAAATCGTAAGCACTCTTCAGTTGCAGCCTAAGGAGGATCCTTGAAACAGCGAAGCATGCAGTTGAACGCAATCAACTCTCCAACCACTTAGCTTGATTAAGCGGTGCAGTGTTAAGGAAATCCTTTGCGGAATTAAAAAACTTTGCCGACCGCATTAACAGCATCAGGGGGGCGGTGGTGAAAAGAGGGACAGAGGCCATACATTCAAATAGGAGGCGGGGAAGGAATGGGAAGGAATAATGTTGCGAAGGAAGTTGAATGCAAAGTTAAAAATAATAAATATTGTGCCATCAAAAAATGCTTGTAAATTTTTGCGTATGTGTGTGGTTGCACATATGCCTGGAAGTATGCGTTAAACTACAATTAATTACGTAAGATGCAACTTGTAGAAGTGCACAACAACACACACCAAAAAAGGTTGGTATGAGAAATCGCATTTGTATGTGTACGCTGCGTTGGAAGCTCAGCCAACTTTTTCAAACGCCCACACGCCCACACGCCTACACATATGCAACGCTTTACATATAAAAGTATATTCGTTGTTGTCAGCGCCAAATGTGCTACTTAACTTTCAAAAAGTAACAGGAAGAGAAGAGAAGCAAGCGAAGTAAACATTATTGTTTTGTTAAATGCTACAATTGTTGTTGTTATTATAACTATTCTTGCAGTGGAACGTGAGATTTTCACATTTACAAAAGTTTTACTGAAAATGAAAAGTTTACATTTTTCGTGAATGCGGTTATTGCCTGTGGCAATGCAACAACAACTCGTTGCATCATCTGATGAGCAGCGCAGAAACTTTTTAAGGAATTGTTTGTGTAAAACGCAGCTGTAAGTTGTAAGTAGTACAGTTATCAAGCCTTTTTGCTTAAAAGTGGATGCTTAAGGTACGAATACTTTCTTGATTTTAGAGGTTAATGGATTAATAATAATGCGTAGAGTGCCTTTAGGCGACAGCGCCAAGTGAAGTAAACTCCACAGGAATTTATTTTTGCAAATATGCACCCGAAAATAGTTACAGTGGGATTATAGCAGTACATAGTGTAAAAAACTGTTGCATATTTACGTCTTCGAAATGGGTTTTGGGCCAAACTCTCTTCCAATTTGTTTGCGGTTTGTTGTTTTTCCACAAATTAAGGGATCTACAGTTTAACGCCGTCTGCGAATGGTAGATGGTTTTTATGAGCAGCTGTTTCTTGGCAGAAATATTTACATTCGAAGGTTGACCGTTATTCAAAAAAAAACACAGAATCATACGAATGGGCAAATGCCGTTAGAAATAGCTTTGTTAATTTTAAAGCTTTGTTGAAAATGGAACTCCAACCTTGTTGTATGTATAAGTATAAAATCTAAGTAGCGAAATCAGAACTAATCGCTAAATTCTCAATGGAAGAAGAATTGTTTAAGGTGCTAGGGGTAGTCAGAATTAAAAAAATGGATTTTTTTGATTTGCATTTTCTTAAAGTATAATATCTTAGAAATGTTGTGTGAAAATTTGAAGTGAATCCGACAAATATTTTTCGAGTTATTCAACAATTAACAAAGGGCGCTCGGGCGCTCCGGTGCATTCGAGAGCAAGAAGCTAGCAGCAGCTGTACGCAACCGACTTCTCGGGTTTTATTGTTATGAATGTCCATTTTTATGTGTACAATAGACCAATTAACTGTGTACTATGGCTTATACGCCGGCATTGTGATTCTATTGAAGATATGAAATCTGCTATAATGGCAACTTTTGATCACTTCGGCCTAGCGATGAAAAGCCGACTCATGATATGTTTCCAAAAGGCGAAGATTCTTGGTGCTCTTACCGAAGCGCTGAAGCAAGAGGGGAGCTTGCTACTTATACTCACGATTATTCTCTTTTGCCGTCTGATGTTTTAAAAGCTAGCAAACTTACTTACGAAGATCTCAGTAATGAAAATTTACTTTCAAGATGTGTAGGTGGATTCAATCAAAATAATAATGGAAGCTTTAATCAACTAGTATGGAAAATATGTCCAAAAACGGTAAATACTAGTTATACTCGTACTATCGTAAAAATTGCTGCATACATAGCTACTTGTATACTCAATGAAGGTATAAATTCATCACAGTTTATAATGAATAAACTGGGTTATAATGAGCACTCGAGAAGGTAGAATGCTACGTAGCCAACAGCAAATCGAGCACCTATTATATGGCCCAGAAATAGATGATACAGTGTAAGTAATTAAATAATTCGTATAACTCTACATAAATCGATAGCAAAACTTTAAATGAGTTTTTCTCAAAACTATGTTTTTTGAGCTGGTGTTCACTGTAACTTAAAAACCGCTTGGTAGATTTCAATAAAATGTATGCTGCATTTGAAAAACATAAAAAAACTCGTGCCTAACGAAGAATTTTTTTTTTTCAAAAATTTCAATACTTTTAAACAATTAATTGTCGGCTTTTTCTCGAAAATCAGAAAAATACCTCCTGAGGCCGCCATATTGTTAATTTCGATCAGGCACGAGATTATCTATTAATAAAACTAATTTCTCTTGTCCAATTGACTTTAGACGAATCTCCAAGGACTTGTGATGATCACCGCAAGGGACTTAGGGACTTCTGGAGAAACGAGCTCCATAAACAACGATAACTTTCACAATTATTAATTTTTTGTTTTGAAATTTTGGTAAAGTCAAGTCGAAGCATGATTTATTAATGCTGTGTTTTTATTTTTGTAAAAAAAAAACAATTGACTAGCAAAAACGAATTTATGAAAATCATCATCTTTTCGGGCTTCTGACTACCCCTAACCCCTTAAAACTATTATTAAGCATAAAATGCAGTTTGCTTTTCCAAATATTGTGTCCCCGTTTGGCTTCATCAAAAGGAGATCCACTATAACTTTTCTGACAAGTTTTTTTTATGATTACCTTTTTGAGGAGTTGTTGTCGAATAATTCGTGCAATTTTTACGAACACTTTTTTATGTTTTCTGGCCGGGTATCAATATGTAGTCCCGAACCTTTTCAAGACACAGTTGCTCATAAATTTCAGCTCAACAAAGTAGTATGCAGGGTTTTCACGCTAATTTTCTAACTTGTTTTATGACTCATTTATGTGATTGGTGCTGTTCAGTGTTACTCGACAACACGTCCTTTAGCTATTATCATGCAAATGCAATGTTACTCCTTACGTTTACAAGTCATATAAATTTTGTAGTGCAAGTTCCTACCCCATCTTAGCATTTGTCCATGAGAACAAATATTTTGGATCCGCATGCATAGGTTAGGTTTAAGTTAGGTTAAAATGGTTGCCCAAAGAGTGGGAACACTTGGACAAAAACAGTTTCCCGCAATGTCGCTATGGCCAGGTATCCAGATCAGCCTTATGTTAAAGAATTTGAATTCGGCCGAAAGTCAGGCCAGGTACGGTTATTGAGCCCACAAGGCCCTAAATGCCGCTTGTCTATCAGGGCAAATATTTACTTTCTTGAAAGCTATTGCGCAGGTCAGTAACCAATCAGCTGCTTCTTTAATCGCGGCTACCACTGCTTGAAACACATTGTAGTGATCCGGTAACCTAAATTTGAGACTTATGGCAAGCTCCTCGCATAATACTCCACCAATCCTTCCTTCCAACTTCGAGCCATTCGTGAACAAACCCTGTTTCCAAATGATGCGCCCCGTCCACTCCTCCTTTGATGGAATTTGAGTGGAAAATATTCCGTTTGCACTAAGCGAAGGTTTACATTAATGCATGGTCAGGGGGTGAATCCAAAGAATCCAACAGAACTGTTTCTCATAGCCTTCGGTTAGTTCCAGCAAAGATGCTAACATCACTGACGCACCAAATATGATACCATAGCTCGTATTCATGTCCCAGATGATACGCCTTCGCATAGTATGTAAAACATTAGAACGTTAGCCTATTCCTCATTTGTTTACTTTGTTAAGTTCAAAAGCACAGATCCAAATCTTATGCACAAGGCAGGTCACAGAGTTAGAAAAAGAAAGAGCCTAAAACTCCACGTTTTTACAGATATTTCCCAAGCGTAGCACATCTACCATCGACAAATCTCTTAAGTACACAAAAAAAGATTAAAAACCCTTAACGTATGTCCACATATAGGTTCATTCGACCGCTAACAAATGTTCATCCGACCTTTTTCGATTATTTAAAATATATCAGGTACTAAAGAAGTACTGTTTACTACCCATGTTTCGTTATGTTGAGCTACCAGCTGAGTCTATTCAATTATATCATATTAATACTTTTATTCCTCTTTGGATACCTAAAAATACTATACGTACTAGGTTTTAAAATAATTTTCAAGTATTTAAATTTAGTGTATTTTATAGTGTAGCCACATATTTCAACAAAATTAAAAAAAAAAAACATTTCTAATTTTTTATTTTTATATTTTGCTAACTTTTTGCTGATTTTTGAGTCGATGAAGTTCGTTAGAAGCATAATAACACCTACCTTCAGCTCGTTGGGAATCTGTACAGACTTCCAAATACCCTGAGGGTCAGCCGTGAGGGGTTCTGCATTGATGTTATCTGGGTTATGGTGCTTTATTGGCTTTTAGAGCTCCATTAGCTAATATAATCTCACTTACGTCTGGAAAGGTGGTAGCGTTATCGCGCTTTGGAAGGGGGCGTGGACAATTGGTGGTTAGTATCGTGCTGGGGGCCTTCACATGCTTCACATGTTTTATCCTACATCTCATCGGCGTAATTGAAGAGGTGTCTCCTGACGTGCTTGGGAGGCGGCTCGGCTCAAGCAGGTGTCTGCATGGGTGGGACCTACTATAGCACTCTAACTGAAACTATGTACTCGCTGAACACTTTGTTGTGCTCCTTTACAGGGAGCATCTGAGCCTCGTGGTGTAGGTGTTGAAGCGGGGGCATCAGTAGACATCCCGTCGCAGTCCGAATGGCAGTGTATTGGCAAGTCTGAAGCTTCGTTCACTGCGATTCACTAGTTCCAGGCGACCAGACAGGCACAGCATAGTTTAGAACCAGCCGGTCAATAGCCTTAAATGTCGATAGTCACATTTCTTTGTCTTTGCCTCAAGTGCTGCTGGCAAGCGATTTGAAAACCTTGTTGCGATTTTGGACTTTATTGGCAACAGGGGTTATATGCGCAAAGAAGGAGAGTAAACTGTGGAGGAACTCCCAAGATTTGGGGGTTGTTAACAGTCGGTATTGATGTGTCGTCGCCTTTTACCTTAAGTTGCAGTATGACCTCCTTTGTCCAGGTGGTAAAGAGAGTCGCTGGGGACTTCGAGGGGGAAAGTTGTAGATTCCTCACAGGGAAAAAGCGAGAAAGATCGGTGAGGTAGTCCTATACTTTGGCACACAGGCCATCAATATCGTTGCGCGACGCCATTGTCGTACAATCGTCAGAATGGGAGACCAAGTAAGCTCCCTCTGATGGCTGGAGGAGCTTCGATATGTCGAAGTTGAAAAGCAAGAGTTAAAAGACACCACCCTGCGGAGCACCGTGCTTTATCTTCCTCTGTTTAGAGATTTGGCCGCCTTTTCGCCTCCCTGGCGGTAGTGTCGACTGTATATGTCATCTAGTTCCGTGGAGTGGTTGACTGTGTCGAAAGCCTTCTTCAGGTCCATCGCTGCTAGGACAATCCTCGCGGTTTATCTGGCAGTTTATGGCTGTGGTGGTACTGTTCACTCTTCGGAAGTCATGTTAATGTCAGACTGGGGCCAGATGTTTCGTGTAGAGTGGGAGTAAGAGGGCTTCAAGAGTCTTCACTAGTGTGGAATGAAGAGTTATCGGCCGATAAGAATCCCTCTTTTTTCTGCTCTTGCACTTTCCTTGACTTGCTTATCCATGTCGTTGAATCGCTGCGGTAGGACTGCTTCTGACGACCTGGTCTTCCCACAGTTGAGTTGGTTTCTAGATTTGCTAATAATAAATAAGTAAATAAATAAAACCTGAATGTCTCTTAGCGGCCTCCATCTTCTGGCCAAACATCTTTTTATCTGCCGTCGTCCAGCATAAAAAGATGCCACAGGTCATTTTAGGCCTACTGATAGCTACGCAGATCCATAAACCCCACGCCTTACCGAATATTTTACTGGAAGGGTACAAAATACATAAATAGTTAGAAATGCTAATATTAAGTTCACAAATCCAGCAGCTTTTGTAACCACTACATTCACTTCAAAGCAATTCACTAACGTGGCATTCAAAAATCACTGAAACACAGCCAAGCAGCATTCATAAATTAGCTGAGTGGAAATAGAAGTATGCACAAAACCAAGTAAGAAATTAAAAAAAGGTCTGCATTAAAATTTTATTTACACTCTTCGAGCTGTTCACTCTCTAATTCATCTTTAGCAACAGCGAATCCTTTTACTTCGAACCTTACTTGCACATACACATACCCACATACACTCAAAGGCATGCATTAGCAAACAATTTTTTATTTATTTATTTTTTTAAGTTCATTTTATTTGTGATTCCGTTGCCTCTTTCATTATTTGTCCCTCCTTGTGAGCTTAGCTAGGCTTTGCTGAGTTTTAGTTACCTTGGTTTTGTTATTTATTCTAATTTTTCCCATTTTTGTAAACCTGCAACAACAAAGTTTGATACTTTTTGAGAATGAGGCTATGGAGCAGTTTTCGAGTGGTTCGCCATAGCGCTGAAAACCACTTTTGGTGTTTGTCGTTTATTTTTAGTTATTTGTAAGCTTTGCAGGCTTTATAGGCTTTATGGCTTATTGAGTTGGCAGTGCAGCGTAATCGGTGAACCGCTTAACCAAAGAAGCAAGCCCGAGTCAATGGTCAGTGCAGAATCCTTTTCAGCGTTGGTTTTTAGGCTTAGAGTATTACTTTCAAAAGCTCATTCAATTTGAATGCATAGCAAGAGGAATGAGAATTTATGTGTGAGTGTAGTAGTAGGATTCATGCGAAATGAAATATTAGATCCTAATATGGGTATCACTTATACTTGTACATATACACATACATATGTAGATTACGCATATTAGATAATTCAATGGGAAACGTCCGAATTACCAAGGACTCCGACATGAAACACTGAAGAATAACACTCCTGTGTAGAAACATTTATTCCAGAAAATTATGGCATCGATACTACTTTAGTCTGGGTAGCAAAATTTGTGAAGCAAAAGCGGTCATTCTTGAAGAAGTTGTTTAATGTATTCACCACAAATTCTTCAAGTATTCAATGATATACTTCCAAATTTCGGAAGACGATAAAAGAGAAAAGAAGAAAAAATATACCAGCGCACAGCACATAAGGAAAGAGCTGACATTCACACGGATAGCCCAAGGATTGTCGAAGTTATTCAGCGGTAAAGTCTATTAAAAATATCAAGGCTCCTGGGCACGACAACATCTCACCTGAATTGTTGAAAGCAGATCCCGCGGTCAAGGCGAACTTAATATAGCCATTCATTTTGAAGTCCTGGGAAACATCCGACTTGCTTGATGAACTGAAGGAAGGCGTGAACGTGAAAATCCCTACGAGGGTTGCCTTTTATATGTCGGGATTAGAGAACAAAAACAAATTTTAATCATCGAAAATCACTTTATTGTTTTTCAATATATTCTCCATGAAGATCTATACACTTTTGCATGCGTTTGAACCAGTTGTCGAAGCACTTTTGCCACTCTGAATGAGGTACCTCCAAAACATGCTTTCTGAATGCCGCAACCGCTTCTTCAGGTGTCGAAAAACATTGACCTCTCAGTTTGTTTTTTACGTACGGGAATAAAAAGAAGTCATTCGGTGCCAAGTCAGGACTATACGGCGGATGACCCATTAATTCGATGTTTTGGGTGCTCAGAAATGCAGTTCTTCGAGCCGATGTGTGAGAGCTCGCATTGTCCTGGTGAAGAGTGATCGGTCTTTGGCGATTGGTTTTCCTAATTTCTTGGAAAACAACTGGCAAACAAATGGTTGTGTACCACTCAGAATTTACTGTTCTGCGTTGTTCTAGTGGTACGGTTGCGACATGTCCAGTTTTTCCAAAAAAACAGGCGACCATTTGCTTGGAAGTGCTTCGTGCGCGAACAACTTTGGTTGGATTTGGCTCATCTTGGATTCGGGCTCAAATCCATGATTCCTGTCACGATGTCATAGACGTGTTTCGAAGCCCCGCGATCGTATTTTTTGAACATTTCCTTCGACCAATCGACACGAGCCTTTTCTTGAGCGATTGACAAATTGTGTGAGAACCAACGCGAGCAAATTTTTTTGACAGTCAAATGTTTATGCAATATTGAATGTATGCTGGTCCCACTAATGCCTAAGATTGTCTCAATCTCACGATAGGTCACATGACGATCTTGCAATATCAGTTCGCGCACAGCATCAATGGTTTTCGGAACAACAACTGATTTTGGACGACCTTCACGAAATTCGTCTTGGAGTGAACTACGACTACGATTGAATTCACCATACCATCGATAAACACTGGTCCTTGATGGAGCTTCATCGCCAAAAAATTAATTAAGTTCATCCATGCAATGTTGCTGAATTAATCCACGTCGAAAGTTGTAAAAAATAGTCGCACGAAGATGTTCACGATTTAATTCCATTTTTGGACCGAAATGAATCTTTTAAGTTACTGTAAACAAACACAAATAGCTCTGGTATTTCAAAACGTTCTGAGTACGTAAAAACCAAAAAATGTCAAACTTTGCGATACAGCTGGCAGTTTCCAGATTGCAACACCAGGGTTGCCAAATCTCGGCACCTAAAAGGCACCCCTCGTATGAAACGCAATCTGACGGAATGTAAGGCATTACTTTGCTCTGTATGATTAACAAAATAATGATTCAAATCCGAAAAGAAACACAAACGCCTTTCAGCGGTGCTACAACCAGAACTCAGATAGCAACAGGCGGGCTTCAGAGCGAACCGCTCATGTATCGACTACATCAACAGTCTCCGGGTTATCGTTAAACAGTCAGTTGAATAGAAGATCCCGCTCTATCCCGTCTTTATAGACTTCCAAAAAGTGTTCGATACTTTACATCACTGCGCTATTCGTAATGCCCTCAAGTACAAAGGAGCCCCAACGAAATTGTTCAAACTCGTCGTGGCACTATACGCGGGCGCAAGCTGTCGGATAATGCATGAGAAACTTCGGGGTGACAAAATCAAAATATTAGCAGTCGTACGACAAGGATGTGCTCACTCGCCACTTCTCTTTTACATCGTTTTGGACGTTGTCATGAAAAATGTCTCGTCATGTGGAGGCGGTATTACCAGGGGACTGCAAGGGCACCTAGCGGATCTTGACTTTGCAGACGACATCTGTCTTCGGTCTTCACATGGCAGCGAAGATTCAAGCTGTGCGAGAAGCAGCTCAGAAAGCCGGCTTGAAGATCAATATCCAGAAAATCAAAGTCATGCGTATAAAGACGGGAAATAAGCAAAAGTTCTCAATTGCTGGTATCGATCTCGAACATGCACAATCTTTCTGCTATTTAGGTAGCGTTATATCGGTCTCTGGAGTTTCGAGCGATGAAATCAAAAGCCGAATAGAGAAAGGTATGGCGGCATTTGCTTCTCTGCAAGAAATTAGGAACCCATCACACATTTCACGGCGTACAAGACTGCGAATTTTTTACTCCAACGTAAAGGCGACTTTACTTTACGGTTGTGAAACGTGGAATGTGACGTCATCTGACACGCTCATTACAAATTTTTGTAAACAGATGCCTGCGAAAAGTTCTCAAAATATTATATCCAAATATAATATTATCTCGAATGCTGACTTACGGGCCACAACACAGCAGAAGCCAATACTATTAGAGATCCGAAAGAGGAAATGGGGCTAGATTGCCCATGTTCTACGCAGAGGAAATGGTGGCTTAACAAGAGTCGCCATTAAATGGAACCCCCAAGGAAGCCCAGCGAATACCTAGAGACGACTGCTGGAGTCAGAAACCCGCGCCATGCAGCTTAGCTGACAAGAAGTTAAGAGATTGACGCCAAACAGACCCGCATGGAAGAAATTCGTTGTGACCCGATGTTCCACACTGGAACTCTAGGAATTTATGACGATGATATTTCTGTTGGTTTTACTGCAGCTACTGAAAGGTTAGTTGTCTGCTGATGTTACTTCCAGGAAATACAGTGAATAATGGAGAATTTCATACCCAAGCTCTGTTAACAATTGAACGGTCAACTTGCAATTATTTGATCTGGCGTTATCTGGATAGAATGGAGCCCTTCAACCAGAGCTAACGGGGTCTAAGTGCATTGCTGTTATTCTTAAACTCTGCCAGTCCTATTAGTCACTCAGGAATGAGCTGGTGAATATCCATTGCCGGTCCACCAAATCGTCGGATCATTACTTTTTGGAGTGGTTGCACTATTTGGCCTTATCACTTGGAGTACTTTCATGATCTAACCACAGGACATTTTGCTTAACAATTCATTTCTCTCTAAAAATAACTATCTGTTGCGGAAATGGGCTTCTTGGTTGAGATTAGACGATGAAATTTGAACTCTTCGGAGCTTGTTAAGCAGTGTAGAATCAACCTTTCCTCTTTCGTCACTTTACCCATTTCTTACAAGTGATGTCAACCAAAATGTCCGTTCTGTTTTTTAAACTAAAAAATCGACATGAATGGGTCTGAAAGAAAACAAAGAGGAAGGATTTCCTCTCGACTTTCCATCACTGTTATCAACTATAGCACCGAACTTCATTTGCTTAATAAGCGGAATGTAAGACCTGAAGCCCGACGAGCCCGAAGCATCACTCTCGCCAATGGTATACAGATAGACTCAAAACACTGCAGGGGGTAGAAGTAGCAATAGTGGGGCCTAGAGCACACAAATCTTTATCACTGAGCACAGATACCATAATTTTTCATGCACAGCTTCGCGCCATAATGGAAACAGTCAAAATCTTATTCAAATGAGGGTTTGAAAAGTTTTTTGTTCTTGTTCACTCGTCTCGGGAGCATAGGGCCTAGACAAGACTCTTTCATCGTACACGGTTTTGTGCTGTTATTTTGCACCGTCCCATGAGATGTCGGCATCTGCTAGTTCGCGCAACATCGACCTTCTCCGTGTGTTATTTGGTCGACCGCGACCTCTGCTCCCTTGCGGGTTCCATTCCAGCGCCTTTCTTTGGCCTTTGAAGGGAACGAGAATACAGACTTTTATGCCAAAAAAAGGGCAGGAGAACCATTTATTGGGCTAACCCCAATTTTCGGCTTTAAGAGAAACCACCTTAAATAGAAACCAAATAAAAACCAATGAATACTGGAACGGCACAAACGGCCTTAGTCACTACAAAAAGTTCCTGAACTTTAATACCAACAGACCAAAATCTGCTCTAACCGTAGGCCTCAGATTACTCTATGGAGCTTTTACAGGCCACATTGCCTGCAATAAAAATTTCAATACAGTAGGACTTTCTAGCACTAGTTTATACAGGTTCTGCTGTGATGAATTCTGGAGGATGAAGACTTACAAATGCTCCCTCCTAAGGAGCTGCTTCCTTCCTCACTTATACAAATCAGTTTTTTTTTTTTTTCAAAGTTATTCAATGTTTTCATAGCGACATAAAAGATGGCGCACCCTGTACAAATTCAAAAGAGAATGAAATTTTGAGATTTTATCTCCGACATTATATTTCGTAAATTCAACTTGTTAAAATTCATTTTAGAGAAAATTTGGTCACATACATTAGCTTGAGTAGATATCAATATGTAACACATGAGCTGAAAAGTCCCTGGTCTAACAAAGAAAACACGTTTTGTTTTTGGTTCAAAATTAGCTGTATTCATCAAAGTAATTTTCATCAAGAACAACGCAATCATTCCAGCGCCGCTCTAAAATTTCAATACCACTTTTGTGGAAAGATTTATCCTTTGTCTCAAAATAATCCTCAGTTTTAGCGATAACCTCTTCATTCGAGCGAATTTTCTTATCGGCGAGCACTTTTTTTAGGTCTGCGAACAGGCAGTAGTCGCTGGGAGCCCAATTTGGTGAATACGATGGATGTGGGAATGATTCGAAGTTCAATTCATGTGGTTTTGCTATTGTTTTGACTCATTTATGACGCGGTGCATTGTCTTAAAAGTAAGCAAACGCGGCATCCACTTTGAACAGAGCTTTCTCATAGTCAAATGCTTATGCAATATAAAGCCCAAAAGGTTCTTTTGATATCTTTATGAGCTCAGCTAACTCACACAACTTCTCTTTTCGATCACTCAAAACGATTTTGTGGATTTTTTTGATGTTTTCTGGTGTTGCCAACGCATTTGGACGTTCACTGCGTTGTGCATCATCGGTGCCTCTACGACCACGTTTGATGAAGCGGCGTCCCTATAACACTTTTCAGCCGTTGCTTTGCTGGATCGGTATTGTTTTCCAGCAGCAGTGTAAAAGAAGCAGTGTAAAATTAAAACACAAAATTCTTTTTGATCCATTGTTTTGAAAATAACAAAAGAGGCGTCACTCTTAGCGCCATAACTCACAAACTAATTAATAGAGTATCATGAAATTTGAACAGCTCTCTTTTTAAGGTTGGTACTAACTGAAAAAGAGGTGAATGCAATAAAACTAGTACCATCTATGTGTTAGGTTCGAGACTTTTCAGCCCATGTGTTATGTGCATGCGTGTGTGTATGTGCATATATATGCACCTTTTACTTGAACATTTAACTGTGGTGAGTATAACTGTGCTATTTTCACATAGTAAACTTTTGAAAAACTTATCTAATCAGTATTTAAATACATTGCAGATATGAATGTATGTATGTATGTTATGTATGTATGTATAAGGGTACTAAGTACGATGAGAAAGCTGGTGAAGAGGAGAATAGAGAAACCAAACTGAAGAAACAAACTAATTTTTATTACAAATTAATTGGGTTAAAAAATTCAAAATGTTAAAATTTTGGCATAAACTCTTATTGCTTCTATCGGGGCACAATATTTGAGCACAAAGAAATCCATTCTTCCGACGTACTCGCAGGTATGATAGTAATTCCAACATGAAGTTGTATGAGTTCAATGTTAGTTAGTCAGCGCTTGGGTGTCGAAACTTTGGGAAACTATGGCGCGCTTGATAAGTTCTTATCGCATCAAAGATAAGCAAACTCTATAAGCCCACATACCGAATATGAAAAGGTGTTGGTCATTGCGAAAACGAAAATCAAAAAACAGTACGACTAAGCGAAAGAGTGGGTAAGGTGCGTTTGCCTCCATAAATTGAATAGCAGCTTTTTTTAAGTATTTTTGTGATTTTATAAAGTAATTTGAAATAAAAGAGAACAAAGTGAGCTAGAATTGTGAGTGGATAGTAAGCAATAAATTGGTTTATTTAATTCACAAAAAAAAACAGTTTAAATAAGAAGCGGATTAGAAGATTATGCAAATTAAATAAAGACTAAAATATGCAAAGAGGCGAAGCTACAAAAATAAAAAAATGAAAAACTATAAAAAAAAAATTTGCAGAATCAACTAACTGCTGAACATTAAAAACTAATAACTGTAAGAAATAAAAAAAAACTACAAAAACAACGAAATACTGCAATAATAGCAATAAAATATAATATAAAATATGCAAGAATCCTTAAAAATCACATGTTGCCGAAAATTATAGACCAAAAACTATAAGAGCACAAAGTTTCAAAAATAGTAGCTGCAATAAAAAGTTAAAAAAAGCAACAACTGTAATTACAAAAAATTGGTCTGCAACCAAGAATTATTGAGAATAATTTAAAACTCCTTATTTGTGTTATTTATAGAGCTGAAAAATTGAAAAACGCAGTAACTATTTCACTTATCAGTGCGTTAAAACTATCTCCCGACAGCACAACCACACTCAGGTGCGTGTTGGTTTGTTTGTATGTGTGCACACTAACTATCTTATCGACAAATTTAATTCGCTTTGGCTCAAATAGTTAGCCAAATGGCGAAGAACTGAAACAAAAAAAAAAATTGTGCAAGAAAAACCTATTCAACAGCAACAAAAATCATAGTGAACTATCGGCTTTGTTTGTACAACAAGACCACCGCATACATACAGGTAGTCTCCACACATACCCCGAAATTGTTTACCGTTATACTCGTACATGGCATATGCGAGCACAAACTGCACCGACACGAAATTCACCTGCTGCTTATCAGTTCGTATGTCCAAATATCCGCTAAGCTTTACAATGCCGATAGCTCGCAAGTGCTTGTGTGTGTGTGTGTTTGTGTACGGCTGTGCGATTTACAACAGAGATACAGGGACTATGACTAATTATCGGACTAAAGTAGAAACTACTTACACATACAAAAAAAAAAACAAAGTGAATGAATTTACGAAGCAAAAAAGTGGTGATAGATTCGTATTTTTCGTGGTTCTTCATTATATGTAGTAAAGCATTAATATATGTATCTAGTGGTAGTGAGAGGCCTGAAAATATGATGATTTTCAATCATTTTTTTTTTTTTGGTAGTCAATTGCTTTACAAAAATAAAAACATAGCGTTAATAAATCATGTTTCGACTTGACTTTAAAAAGGTTTAAAAAAAAGAAAATTTATAATTGTGAAAGTTATCCTTGTTTGTGTGGAGCTCGTTTCTCCAGAAGTCCCTACGTGCCTTGCGGTGATCATCACATGTGCTTGGAGATTCGTCTAAAATCAATCGCACAAGAGAAATTAGTTTTATTAATAGATGATCTTGTGCCTGATCGAAGCTTTTTTTAAAAAAAAAAACCGACAATTAAGTGTGTAAAGAAACCGAAATTTTTGAAAAAAAAATCCTTCGACTGGCACGATTTTTTTATGTATTTCAAAAGCAGTATACATTTTATTGAAATCTACCAAGCGGTTTTTAAGTAACAGTGATCACCAGTTCAAAAAACATAGTTTTATACGTATACTTATACTAATAGGTTTTGGTATATTAAGAGTTTTGGAGACAACTTCCTGTAGGACATAGTAGCATCTTGAAGCAGATCTCCCCTTCCTTCTCTGATATTCGCACCGACCTCTCCATCCGCAAACTGTGCTTTGAGGGTTGTGCTAGGGCTATCTTTCCGAGCAGGCAAGATTGGAAAGAGGGGAGAGTTGGTGCGGATATAGATGCCTCTGTTTTCACTGACGGATCCAAAATGGAGTCTGGAGTGGGAGGGGGGGTCTACTCTAAATCAGCCAACATTTCGGTCTCCTTTAAACTGCCGGAGACAAGCAGCGTCTTTCAAGCAGAGATCTTCGCGATCCTGCAGGCATGCAAAATGCTTCGGGATCGCTGTTGGGAGGGAGACATTAATATTTTTTCCGATAGCCAAGCTGCAATCAAGGCACTGTCGTCGCCGTATTGCAGCTCTCTTCTCGCGAAATTCTGTAAGGAGGAACTCAAGCGTCTCGAACGTGCGGGAAACATTTCCCTCATCTGGGTTCCTGGGCACAGGAACATGGAGGGAAATGAAATTGCCGATGAGCTTGCCAGGAAGGGTGCGGCAGAACCAGTTCCAGCTGCCCCTTCTCAAACATCGGTATCCCCTTGGCCGTCGTTAAAGGGAAACTACACAACTTCTTTCTAAAAACAGCGCAAGACAGATGGAGGTCTGTCTCATCGTCTGCTATTTCAAAAGCACTATGGCCTCAATACGATAGAAACAGAACACTTAAGGTGATGGGAATCCCGCGCCATTCAATTTCCAAACTCATTGCGGTGATCACTGGTCACTGGGTGATCGGCACTCATGCGGAGAAGCTTGGAATTCCCTACAACCCCTATTGCAGAAGCTGTGGGGATCCTGCAGAGAAAGAGACTGTGGAACACTTTCTCTGCAAATGTCCGGCTCTGGCGGCTAGGCGCTTGAGATTCCTTACTTGACTTGATGAAATTCTCCTCCGCTACATCAACAGCACTGGATGGCTGTAGACGGTTTTCTCTCCTCCCTAAATCCTTTCACAGGTAGTGGTCCACATTATGGTATCAAAACGGCACGTAAGTGCTACTTGTAGTGTACCTGGGCTACTCTTGCCATCCTACCTACCTACCTAAGAGTTTTGATATATTGAAGCAAATCTCTCCTGGAAGGTCATAAATTGCATAGGCTTACAAAAGAGTCGTGCATATAAAATAAAATGTGTTAAAAACCCATACAATTTATTTTCAAACTGCAACAAATTAAAAATTACTCAACCGCTTGGAGTATTGTTTTTTTCTATAAAACTATTGAATATTTGCTATAATTTTCATTAATCAAATTTATCAATTAAGTCATATTACTCTAAAATTTTTGAAAAAAAAAAATATTTTTTTTCAAACACCTAACAAAAGTGTACGCGTCAATTATTTATTTTTTAGTCTTTTAAGTTAACGCTACTTATCATTTATTTTGATTTTGATAAACCCGGTAGGTTGTCCCAATATGTCTTCCCTTCACTTCCTCATTACCATTTGCTAAACCACAAACTGCCTTTTTTTCTATAAATGGGAGGCAACCCCGTTCCTGACTAATTCATTTGCCATTTTGTTTCCAGTAATTCCTATGTGTCCTGAAACCCATTGGGTGCGTACTCGGTTATTCTGTCCTAAGATATTCGGCTTATCAACATATTCCAGCGCCATCTTTGGTATAGCCTGAAAAGCGTTGAGTGTCTTGATTGCTGCCTTTCTATCATTAAGCATAGCTATGCTTCTGTTGTCGTTCTTATGTTCAAGGTTAAAATGAGTGCATCTGTCCATTGCGTATACTTCGCTTGAAAACTACATATTTGTATGGTTGCCTCGAAAGCGCTAGTCTGCAGCCATTTACCGGTGCACCCTCATCCATGAGAGATCAATCCGTGCACTATGTTACCATTTCCTGAAAATGTTATAATTTTTTAAAATCGCGTCGTACGTCAATCATATTTGACACTTTTGAACCAGACAGCTGCAGTGTGCAAACAAGCAAGCAATGGAGCGTGTAGAGGATCATCACGATTTCCATCACTCAAAAATATTTTTTTATTCAATAAAAAAGTTACTCAATAAACTTTGTATTTTCTTGCAAATCTTAGAATCGCAATTTTTGCTGGATTTTTGTTCAGGCACACCTTTTAGTTAGTTTTTAGTACTCGGGCATAAATATTTCAGTTGTTGAGTGCAATATTATTCATTCCGGAAATTTGTTTTTCTCTTTTGTGGAAACAGAAAAGTAAAATTACTGTGGAATTTACATATCTTTCGTGGAAGGGCATCATCCATCACAAACTTTATTGTATAAAGAGCTTAGGTATGCGAGCTTTCGGTATTGTTTTTTTATATTTTCACAAGAGCAATAGACATTCTAATCTCCAAACTCATCTTAAGGAAATTTACTCTTAACAAAATTAAGTATAAAAAACTTAGAAGTATATTTGATTGCATGATTATATATGCAAAATATTATATTAGGTTAGGTTAGGTTAGCCTGGTTGGCAATAAGCCACGCATAGACCTTTTAGTCCCTAGCGATACCAGATGACGACCGACCTCTATGATTTCTGAAAGTAAACATCATGTAGGATGTCAGCGCTTTTGGCGAATCTAAGCAGCGCTGGGAAATCCGCTTTTGACACGTCCTCCAGACCCTCAAACAATGGGGCTCCCAGGCATTTTAAATACGTTTTTAATAATGCCAGACAGACGCACAGAATGTGTTCATGCAAAATATTAGCTTGAGGAAAAATAAATCCATTATTTTTGAGTAAAACTTTTACGCAAATGCTCTAAAACTGTTTCATGGCTGATCTTTAGCTGCCGGGCGATGTAACGACTACTAAGTTTCTGGTCAAATTCGATTATTTCTATGAACAGAATCGACGAAACCAAAACTGCACGTGATCAGCTGTTACAGTATGGGCACCATAAACACACAATTTACCATTGCAGCAGCTTGGCTTGCATTTTCGCCATGATCAAAGGAAAACTGGAAAATGCACCGAATTTTCTCTTTGTTGATTTAGATTGTTAACACCCTGTAACTCACAACGGAATGGAACAAACAAAAAACAGGGAACGTTTTTTTTTTACTGTGAAATGTCACCTTGAAAACGAACATAAACTTTAAATTGTTTGATCGATACTTTACGAAATATCGATCACTACAGCCATATACCGAGTAACTATATATATAATTGGCGCGTACACCCTTTTTGGGTGTTTGGCCGAGCTCCTCCTCCTATTTGTGTGTGTGCGTCTTGATGTTGTTCCACAAATGGAGGGACCTACAGTTTCAAGCCGACTCCGAACGGCAGATATTTTATGAGGAGCTTTTTCATGGCAGAAATACACTCGGAGGTTTGCCATTGCCTGCCGAGGGGCGACCGCTATTAGAAAAATGTTTTTATTAATTTTGCTTTCACCGAGATTCGAACCAACGTTCTATCTGTGAATTCCGAATGGTAATCACGCACCAACCCATTCGGCTACGGCGGCCGCCGAGTAACTAATGGATTTCTTTTTCCCCAAACTAATCAATCGTATAGTACTTGTACCAGTTTCATGGTAACTAGTTACTAACCTAGTACTCAAAGTGTTTAAAAGTAGCTCTTTGCCATTTATAAAATTATATAATATGTAGCTTTTTTTATTATAACAGCGCATATAAAATATGTGTGTACATATTCGCATTCACGAACTGTACTCTGTAAAATTATTGGCACCTGCCGTTATCGACCCTTTTCTATTCGCATTTTTTACCCCATATACTAACATACGAGTACATACCAGCATAATCACTTAAGTTCTAATTTTACCTGTTGTATACAGTTTGATATTTCTATACACGAGTATTATTACTTTTAGAGCATTTTATGTATGCCTGTAGCCATTAGGTGACGTCATCTCTGAAAAATTTCATTCATTTTTTTTATACAATAGTTTGTGATATTGATAAGGCAACCAATAGATAAATAATCAAGTAAATAAAAAATTCATAGATTTCACAATTGAATTTTCATATCTACAATACTTATGGAGGTATCAGGTGAATCGCTTGTAAATGGAAGGCTATTTAGCAATTTCGCTCAGGGTGAAGTATTATAAAATTAGCTTTAAAAACTTTTACATTTTCGAAATTGGGAATGACACATAAAGTGAGTCATTACATGTAAGTTAAACGGTATTAATCAGTATTACTATTTTTAAACTATGAACGATTTCCCATTTTTTCAATAAAAATGTAATCAACATGTAAGCAATTTAAGTGTTACGGGTAAAATGGTTTCTTGCGCAGTAATTAAGGTGTTGTGCACTACCCGATTTTATTGCACAAAAGCCTCATGATGCCTTAATATTTTATTCAGCGTCTATCTCTAGAAGCAAGTCCGAGTTCATCAATTCCTAGCAAACAAAGAAAAAATTGGAACACAAAACAATCATTTAATAGCTTATTAGCTTTTTCGAAACCCCATCGACCAGAGAGATTGCGTAGAGGGTGCATAGAACTGCACAAAATATGCGATTCTTGAATCGGGAGAATTAAGAAATATCCACACTCAATTGGCCTGCTCTCATATGTTAACCATCGTTTTCGAGATTAATTCAGTAATTGGACGGTTTACTTCCGAATAATTTCAGGTATCGGCTCGATTAGAATTAGGTAGATTAGACCTCTGCCTCACTGAAGTATATTAGGCGGTGTAAGTTTGTAAATATGACATGCAAAGAGGTAAAGTTCAAAGAATGGCTCTTCAAGAAGATATTATTACGTATGGGAATAAGTTTCCGCCCTCGTAAAAGAGGTGTCACCGCTGATACTATTTTTGTGTTCGCTTAAGTAATACCTATACTGGTGATTTGAAGCTGTATGTGTGGGGTCTGGATCTCAGTAGTTCAAAAATGTCTACGTTCATCCGAAAAACAGCATTTGCGGGAAGTCCTGCTTCATTATTACCTTTTAAAGAAAAGTGCAGCTGAAGCGTGTCGTATATTGATAAGTATTTACGGTAATCACGCTCCATCCAATACACCTTGTAAAGAGTGGTTTCGATGCTTCCAAAGTGGCAATTTCGTCGTATATAATAAAGATCGCGAAGTGGCAATGAAAAAATTCGCAGATACTCAACTACAATAATTACACTGTGGAACAAATTCAGGTTAGCAAAAAATAGGTCCATTCTGAGAGTGGCGGGTGAAAATAGAGGCGAAATTAGAAGACCCGTATCGCGCCATTTTTTTATGTTAGTTCGAATTTTTTTTTAATTGGCATTCGAAGTTCGAAATCGGAGCAAAATTGTTTATACGGTTTTTTGGCTATAACTCGTCGACTAATTGATATTTTTTCAATCTGTAAAAGCCAAATTATTGCTAGAGACCTGTGCAATAATTACAATTTTTGAAAAAATTGATTTCGAAAATGTTTGTGGTACTTATGAAACAATATACCGAAAATCGGCTCCGATTTCGAACTTCGAAGGCCGATTAAAAAAAAATTCGAACTAACGTAAAAAAACGGCGCGATACGGGTCTTCTAATTTCGCCTCTATTTTCACCCGCCACTCTCAGAATGGACCTAATTTTTGCTAACCTGAATTTGTTGCACAGTGTTATTGGATGAAGATGCATGTCGAATTCTTGGTGATATGTCTCAAGAGTTTGATGTTGACAGATCAACCGTTGGTAAACGTTTGCACGCGATGGGAGTAGTCCAGAAAGCAGGTAACTGGGTGTCACATCAATTGAAGGAGAGGTTTGGTGACGTGTGAGATGCTTCTTGAACGGCAGAAAAGAAAAGGTTTTCTGCATCGCCTCGTAACTGGCGAAAAATGGATCTATTATGATAACCCTAAGCGTCGAAAATGTTAGAGCCTGCCAGGTGAACCAGGTCCATAGGTAGCGAAACAAAATATTCATGCTTCAAAGGTTATGTTGTGCATCTGGTGGGATCAGAAGGATGTCATCTATTATGAACTCTTTAAACCATCTGTAACCATCACTGGCGATTGTTAGCGACCGCAGCTAATGCGTTTGAATCTGTTCCGATCAATGCAGTCAGCCCTTTGTAAAGAGCGGTTCACTTCATACGAGAGCATCGTAAACTAAGCAGAATGAATGGATCAAGTCAAAAGAACTCGAGTCGTCAGAGGAATTCGTATGATGCTTGAAAGATGGAGTAAAGTTGTAGCTTCCAATGGCACATATTTCATATGATATCATGTATTATTTAATTGTTTAAATAATTCGTAGCTTTGGCTAAGAAAGCACGGAAACTTATTCCCACACTCAACTTATTCATCATTGTTGGAAATTCGGACAGAAAGGGCTGTCTGCCATCATAGAACGGTGGATGTATTCCCGAAAAAAGCCGTGTCCGCCAAGCAACTGCGAAAGGTGATAGTCGGTGGCTCAATGTTTTTTTCCTAATCACTCATCAACACGTGGTATGCGCCAATTGTCAGCAATCGCTCAGCTACTTTTTGTGCTGATGTATGCCGTGCTCCTTGCAGAACCAAGAGGTCCAAAGGGAACTTTCCAGCTGTTAACACAGTTCTGTACGCGCAAACTACATGCAGCGCGCCTTGCCTGTAGGTCTGGATAACTTAAATTAGGGTTGAAAGGCTTATTTATGAAATTCGCGTGCCATGCTTTACTTTTTCCTTTACCTGTCATTGAGATTGAAGCACTATGCGCGCTTTATGAAGCTTCGAAAAATGTGAACACTCAACTAGATCTCCTTGCCATTAAAAGAAGTGTGGTCTCGCACCTCAGCCGGAGGTGAGGGTAGTAAAGATAGTATTCAATACTATCCGTTTCCTTTTCAACTCTGTGGTCCTACTTATAAAATATTGAGGCAAATCTTCGGTGCATTCAAAGACAACGGCGAATGGCGATGGAACCATGAACTGGATCAATTTATAAGGGGAGCAAATGTTGTACGGTTCATCAAAGCTCAGAGAATAAGATGGCTAGGCCATAGCATGAGAATGGCCCACACGAGCCTTGACGCTAAAGCATTTGTAACGAATTTGATGATTATATGCACATGACTATGAATATTCTCCTTGCACAAATTAAGAATTTGTACAAGGATTTTTAATCAAAAAAATATTTCGTCAAAATTGTTTGATCAAAATGATTTGATCCCATCATAGCACGGGCTTTTTGACTAGTGGATATACGAGTATAATCAAGCGACTTTGATATTCTTATATCGAATCAGTGATAGCTGTAGTCCTGACTATTCCACCATTTGTCTTTGCAATGAGCGTCGCCGCAAGCCAGTACTTATATGAAGGTACCCTATGATCAAAAAGTACCGAGAAGGTGATGTTAACTTTTTTCTTCAATTGCCAAGGCGTAGTGTACCATGAGTACCTTCCATTGGGCCAGACAGTCAATAGAGAATATTATTTATCCGTTTTGAAGCGTTTGAGAGATGCTGTACATCGCAAACGGCCGGACATGTAGGGAAACAATTTTTGGAACTTGCATGATGATAACGAGCCTTCGCACCGAGCCCAAATTGTGCTGGAATATTTGACCAAACACCAAATAAATACCATTGTGCAAGCACCGTATTCACCTGATATGGCCCCGTACGGCTTTTCTTTGTTTCCCAAGTTGAAGTTGAAGGAGATTTCAGTCGATAGAGGAGATCAAAGAGAATGCAATGAACGCTCTGAAAACCATCCCTTCGTCGGCCTACCAGAGGTGCATGGAGGACTGGGTTAAACGTTGGCACAGGTGTGTTGCTTCGGACGGGTCATATTTTGAAGGAGATAAAATAAATTTGCCTATAATTTAACTCTGTTTTGTTTTATTTAAACATTCCCGGTACTTTCTGATCATAGGGTAGTAGATTAATTGTAATTTGAGCAAGATAAGGATGTACCTCTGGTAAGGAACCCATTCTACGTTTATGGTAAGTCACGCAAACAGCTCGTTTGTGTTCCTACATCAGCTAATAGCCAATTTAGAAGAAATATTGTGGGGCTTCTGAATTCACAGATTAAATTTTCATGAATCGATCGCGTTAGGCTCCCACCCAAGAAGTTGCTCCGGATTTCATCTGCTTTAAAAAGGCGTATTCAAACGATTTGTTTGCTTCATGTAAATTTATATTCATCGCAACTCCTTTGAATTGCAATTGATATCTTAAATTTCATTTCATTATTTTGAAATAACTACTAATAACTTTAATAATTGAGAGCATACATATATTACATTTATCATATTAGCGTTTTCAAGGCTGATACGAACTCATCGATTACACCAGATAATGTAAGAATTAATTTATGACTTCAAGCCACTAACACATTAGCAATATAACCATAACTACTTGTATTTCTGGAATCGATTGATTCTGTTTAATTGTTCCTAGAAGTAAAGTTAAGACACGAAATAAATACATTTTATTATGTTGCTATTAGTTTAACGGTAAATAACAGCAGGTGCTTTAGGTGCTTATGAAAGACAGACGCTAGCCAAGTAATGCACACAAACGCAAACATGCGTACTACCAGTATTTCTATGTAGTCGAGGAGAAGCAGGGAAAAATACCAACGAATGCTTATCAGTAAGTTTAGCCAACTTGCTAGTGCACACATACACACAAAGAGTGTAAAATCTTACAAACAAATTGGTACATATGTATAGGTACATATATATTTAGTATGTAGAATGAGTAAAAAGCACGTATAAACTATTTGGCGGGTATGACTAGGCGTATGATTAATGAATGTTTTACACAGTTGTATGTGAGATTAGTATGCCAAGGGCAGATAAGACTAACAAAATTTGTGTAATATGAACAACAAACATACACACATAAAAGGGGGTACATTTTTTTATAAATACACAAATAAAACATCACTACTTTTTTTCTCAAAAATTTAAAATCTTACTTTGAGCAAATATTACAATAGCACATCTATTCTTAAAAATATATCTCAACGCTGAACATAACTTTTCCCCATCTTTTTGGTAGCATATTAGTTGTACGTTACAAATAACTCTTTTCCGCTTGCGGTGTTATAAAAATTCTCAAAATCTTTTACTCTTCATAAGCACAGAAGTGTTGCTCAGCCAGGCCACTTTTCAAGCATACGGACCAGATGGAAGTGGGAAGAAGCATTGGTTGAGCTATGCGAGTATACAACTTTCCATTTCAGTGTAGATTTTAAAGAACTCAGCAACATGTGACCAAGTCTTCTTCAGCTTTTGCCAGTTTGTTTCGTAGGAGATTCCGTGTCAATTGATCCAAGTATTTTGGACCTTCTCGATATTTTTGCTAAAAATGTTGTAGGTTTGAGTGTAGGCAGAAATAAACAGAAACATTTTCCCAAAAAGTAAAATAAAATAAAATTAATTTGCGATTTAGACTTTACAAATATTCTACACAATCACAAGGCTCTGGAAATTAATAAAAGGTGGATTATTCATTGTGACTTTGACTTAGTTTTCATGGGTAATGAATTTTACGTGGCGGCTTCCAAGCTAAGCGCATAACACCACCTTGTGATATTTCAATTAAACCGCATTTACGGCAAATATACAGTAATTTAGTACGCCTCTCGTCCCACGACAGACGCCTAATACCAGACGCATCTTTTGATGGGCAGACACAGCTTCAAAGCTTCAGCAAAGCTTCCTCTCTTTCCGACGTGGCCTGAGCTTCAGACGAGTTTGCGTATAGTCGCACAACTGTAACTGTATACACAGAAGCATCACTATACCCTTTTTTCTATGCTATTTGAGGGCGCAGAAGCTTGGACGACGGCAACAACCGATGAGGTGGGCTTGTAGTGGTCGAGAGAAAAATTTCGCGAAAGATTTTGGGATCTTTGCATGCAGGTAATAGCGAATATGACAGAGGAATATAATAGACCTAGTAGCTCCGAGAAAAAGGTCATGTCATCCAAATGGTTACAGAAGCTCCAGCTCAGAACGTATTCGCTGTGGTACCTGCTGATGGCAGCAGAGGAAAATAACGTCTTCTTTGTATTAGAAACATCCGGTGGAGAAAGACTTACCCGAGGAAGAAACGACTTGGGCTCTTTATTGAACTCGGCCCAAAATCGCTGAAGCGGTTAACGCAACTGTTAAGGAAAAGGAAAAAAAGAAGAGGTGTGTCCCTCTTTATTGGCGTGCGATAGGTGCCTAATGAGCGCACCAAGAAGCTCAGATGGCAGTGAGAGAACCAAGAAATGTACGGATCTGGTTGAAACTTGGTATATATTCTTCCAAGAGATGCTCCTAACTAAACATTACCTCAACACGCGCCAGTAAAGTCATATCTCTGACTTTGTACGGATTAAAGTAGCAGAAATATTTAAGGAATAAAAGGTAGCCAATACGATCGAAGATATTTATTCACGATGTGGAGAATCCTCTCTTGGTTCCTCCACTCTACCTAAGCTAATCAATGAGTTTCAAGCTAATGAATGCTTAGTCTAGTGGTCAACGTTGTTACAAGTCCGAAGAGTTTCTACAATTTTTGCCCTATATTTCTTTGTCAATTAGATCCACTTTTCCTTTTCATCACAATAATACACAAAACCACTGCCTGTGTCACCGTAGGAGTAGATGTTTAAATGGAAAAAATGGAGTTCAATGTCTCTCGGCTTAATTAGAAGGGAATTCGATTTTCTTCTTTTTAAGTCATTCGAGGCTCTTAAATGATAACAAAAAGGTAGTTGGATCGCGCGCCATGAATCTGTAAGCCCTAGTAGGGTTTGATGCGGATATCCATTTATTTAGTACTGCTAGAAATTTTGCTTCTTCAAACTTTTCGTCCATCCTGGAAGCTCTCTGCGCTTAGATGTACAAGTCATTACCTTGAAATCTTTCGCCATATGTTTTTTTTCACAAAAAGGTATTTTTAAATACTTAACTGGAATGCCGTAGCATTTTTTAACTTTTTTTCTTTTGTGCTTTGTTTTACTTTTTTTTTAATACTTTTTTGTTTATATTTTTTATTATTTTTTTTTTTCATTGTTTTTTTTTTGTATATATATTATATATATTTTTTTTTATTTGTTTTTGTTAAAGGAAAAAAACTGCACCTCTTTGGGAAAAACGCAATTTCTTATTTGTACACTGAGTACATAGATTCACATGTATTTTAATATATTAATAATAATAATAAAGGGTGGTTAAGTTTCAAGGGCCGGTGTTGATTTTGAATCAAATACAATTCTTTTAGGAAATTATTGTCATTTCTCTTTATTATGATAATATTGGTATAGCTTAATTGCGTATAGAACAAAATATTGGCCAAATGACCGCCGCGGTCTCGGCCATTGTTTCGTTAGCTGTGTGACAAGTGACACCGTCCTGTTGAAACCACATATCGTCCATATCCATATCTCCCAAACCGGGTCATAAAAAGTTCGTTATCATCTCACGATAGCGAACACTATTCACAGTAACTGCCTGACCGCCCTCATTTTGGAAAAAATACGGCCCAATGACGCCGCCGGCTCATAAACCGCACCAAAAAGTCACTCTTTGTGCATTGGTTTTTCGGCAATCACTCTTGGATTTCTTGGAATTCGGCCAAATGCGGTAATTCTGCTTATTGACGAATCCTCCGAGGTGAAAATGTGCCTCATCACTGAAGATGATTTTCTTCACGAAGTGCGCAATATGCATTTTGATTTGTACGCCCGTTTTCATAATAAGCCTGAATAACTTTAACGCGGCGCTCGATTGTATATCTTTCCATGGTTCAAATTGAATTAGTCTGTAATTAAAAAATGTCAAATGAAATACAGAAAATAACTTGACGTTTAGGTGTGGCTTACATTCAACATCGGCCCTTAAAATTAAACCATCTTTTATAAAAATTAAATCACTAACAAGCATTTCCATCTTTTTCCCTTCCTCAGCCGCTAAACGATTTCAAACTTAACGAAGCACCACAACAGGATTCCCTAGTAATCCATCAAACAAGATGCTGCAAACGAATGTGTTGCGCGCCGTCGCACCACTGCTGCTGCTCAGTGTTGCATTACTATGCGGCAGCATAGGCCACACGCAAGCACAAGAGAACACCATGCTACAAATTCCGCCGTCGCTGGTGGAATGTTACAATACCAGCTACTTTATGAATCGCGACAACCGTCTGCCCGCCACCATCGATACGCTCATCTCGCTGATCGAAAAAGTCGAGAACACGCAGAGCTACACCTACACTATGCGTACGCTTGCGGTGGCGCTATTGCAACGCTTTCGGCAGGATGGCATTCAGCGCACATACGGCGTAGCCGAAACACCCGGCGTCATACCCTACAGTCCGAGTGGTTTCCAGTTTCCGAAATGCCGTATATTGTTGTCACGCCTCATACCCGGCAATGCCATGACTTTTCCCAACCAGACGCTAACACGTGAGGAACGTTGTTCATTGCATTTCATGCTCTCCAGTTCAATTGAGACGCGCATGCGTGGCGATGAATCACAAATATGCAGTCAATTGTCACAGTATCGCGCACAGCGCTTGCGCCGCTCACCAAATACGGAGCGCAATAGCAACTTTATTGGCGATGTGGAAATGTTGGAGAGCGTGAGAGCTAAAGCACAGAAACGCGGTCTTAAGCAAAAGGGCGCTTACAATTCCTACGACTACGATTGGGGCTGGGCTAACTCGGGCACCACGACCAGCACCTCGATCAGTCAGTGTCCCGTTGAGAATGGTGTTATCTGGACACCTTGGGGTACGGTGTCTGCTGGTGCGCTCATGGCGGGTATCGCCACAGGTTTACAACAACAAACTGTGCAGTTGCGCACACTGCTCGCGCTGTCGAGCCGCCAAAATGGTTATAAGAGTTTGCCACAGACAACCACCGTCAATGTAGATAATCGTTGGGCTGCTACATTGGCTGGTGATCTGTCCGAAGTGGCGTTGGTGCAGGTGCCTTTCACAACCACCGAAACAGCCACGGTGGGTTCGAGTGGTGCCTGGAATAGCACAGTAATGCCGAAATGGTATTTCTTGTCGCAGCGACAAAACATGGAAATGACTGATGCCGAGATTCGTGGCGGTCTGGATGGTCTGATCATTGCTAAAAACATTGTCACCTGGCAGAGCCAGGCGAGTGGTATGAAACTATCGCAGCTACTACGTATGTACTATTCTATGAATGGCGTTTTGAACAGCGGCATTATGGCGTGCAATCGCATAAGTAATTTCAACACATACGCACCCAGTGCGGATATGGTGGCACAGACGAGCGCCTTCTCGCAGGTATTAGATCGTGAAATGCAATTGGGCGTCACTCTATCGGCAGCAAACATTGCGGAGTTCTCCGGGTCAGCGGCCTCTGCGCTTCAAACCTATGTTCGTAAGTAAATTTTTAAATTTTAATACTACAAATTGGGTAAATTAGATAATTGGGCACGGATATGTCGGTAGTATAATTTTCTTCAAATATTTTAGAAGAATTCGCAAAGTAGTTGTTGGTTAGTTATTTATTATAAATGAATATCAAGAATGATAGAATATAAGATTACGTCTTCCCAAGAGCCGTGACGTCAGCGCAGAAAATAAATGAAGGAAAAGAAGAAGAAGAATAAGCGAACGTAATGTTAAGGCATAGATTGATAGAATAAATCGTGCTTAGGGCCGTGAAAGTACAGAAAAGAAAAAAAGAAAAAGAGTCATCTTAAAGCCAAGATTGATAGAATAAATCATGCTTACAAAGATTTTCTTATTTCTACTGGCATCTAATTATGTTTATTCTGTACTAACGTCACTTAATTATCAAATGCACCAAGAACAAAATAACGGTTTTCGGATGGCGCCACCTTTGTATTCTTCACATCGTGAATTACAATAATATTTCTTTGGATCAAATATCTCTAATCGTATTGACTACCTATTATTTCTTAAATATTTCTGATCCTTTAAACCTAACCTGCGAGGGCTGTTTGAAAAGTCCGTGCAAAGTCAGAGAGATGGCGCTATTGGCGCATGTTGAGGTTATTTTAGTAGCATATCTTGAAAGAACGCACAGCAAGTTTCAGCCAGATCAGTACATTTTTTTGTATTGAGCATTCATTTGAATTCAGAAAGTCGAGTGAGTTTTCTTTTTCCTCGGGACACCGACCAGTTCACGCCTCAGCAATAGAAATAATGTTTCCACTCGTTTCACATCCCCCCTTTTCTCCAGACTTGGCTCCCTCGGTTTCCTCGGTGTAATATTTGTTCCACAATTTGAAGAAATGGCTGGGTGGAAAAAGAGTTTATTCAAACGAGCAGGTGATTGCATACACGATTGCCTATTTTTCAGACTTGGATAAATCCTATTAGTCGCACGGGATCAACAAACTAGATAGCGTTTTGCGAAAACTACGTCGAAAAATGCAAAAGGTTTAACCCAAACAATGAAATAGTTTTTAGTTCTGCACGGGTTTTTCAATCGACCCCTGTATAATAGAATAACCTTTCGCTTGCTACATATTAATTGTCGGAATGTAATTTCTCCTCAATTTTGGGGCTCATTTGTGAGAGAAGTTTCTTGGGATTCCTATCTATCTCTCAAAATAAACACAAAATTTTCGGACCTCTCTAAAACTCGATTAGGTTATGTTGGTTGCCATTCTCCATCTGGGTGTAGGAGAGCACACCTAGAGGGGCCCATTATGATACCACTAGTTTGTGTTCACGATCCTCCTCTAATTCCCAAAGTGGTGAAATCGTTTCGTTTGTTTAATAAATGATGAAATATTGTGAATGGATGCGGACTCGAAATCTGCCAGACATCCAAAGAAGTAAGTGTTCAGCGCTATCGCGTTCTGGCAAAAGCTTAGCAGTGGAAAGTGTCTCTAAGTTGCGCTGAATACATACCCGACGCATTCCCGTCTTACGTAACCTAACGATAAGACCAAAAGCCGTTCCCACAACAGTCAGTTCTATGTTAAGTGAAACACCCGGATTTGTATCCGGCCAAGGACTGCTGAAGTGGCAATCCCCGTACATATATGGGGAGTGTTTATGCTGCGACAAGAGCAACGACAACAACCAGAAGCCTAGACGAAACGGAATAACCATTCAATCAAGCGCAAAGTCTACTTCTCTCTCCGAAAGTGTAATAACTTGTAAACCAAATTGCTTTCTACACATTTTTGCTCGGTGATGCCCGCAATTTGTAGCCATGGTTTCTATAGTCTCCATGGGCGAAAGAAATCACACGAAGCAAAACCAGTCCTCCTCTCATTTCCATCCTGTACAAAATACGGTTTAAAATTCTATTTGGTATCAGTCCGAGGAACAGTGAAATTAGGTAAAACGGGTAAACGCCCTTGAAGACTTCACTTATCTGCCGCAAAGGCTCATTTTGATGCCCGAGCCCCGATTTTCTCCCTTTGTTCTTTCAGCTCTTTACAGTCAGCTCTGCAAACGGGTCTTTCTAAGACTGTCCAGTTACTGGAAAAAGTGATCAATGACCATACAATAAATTATAGCTGTTCCAAGATATGACGAAAGACTAACCTAAAAATATAAAGGATGAAGTTATGCAGCCTCAAGTGTATCGTATTCTTAGCTTAACAAAACTAGGTATGCTGAGGTGGGTTAGGTACAAAATGGCATACAATAAATTATACCTAAAAGCATGGCTGCGCTATTTGCTTATTATTTCACACTTTTACCGGGCATATCCGCAATTCTCCATTGACTTATGACATAATCTATCGCACGCTGCTTTCATCTTTCAATGAGGCTATCACTTGTAGCTGGCCTTATTTTAAATCAGGCTCCTATTAATTAAAATTTCCAAGACTGCCAAAAAACGGAAGTCACGGAGCTCTTATTGAGATTCATAAATCTTAGTTGCGATATCATTTCATTAACTTGTTCGTATATGGAGCTAGTAAAAACTACAATGTAATCTTCCTCAGGATCATGCATGAAATGAGCTCGATCTGATAGTCCGTTTGATTTACAATCATGCGAAAGTGATTTACTTATATATGACTGCCCGTCAATGGATGTAACCAGCATCTCAGAAACCTTCTTTTTTTTTGAAATATAAAAAGTCGCGCCAAGAAGCACCGAAAACCCTCAGACAAAAAGGCCATTGTATTTAAAGCTCTGGAAAGTGAAAGGCTAGATAGTCAAGTAGGAAAGGAGTGAAGTAACAGAAGAAAAAAGATAGGATAGAATAGAGACATAGCCGTAGTTAGTGCTGTAAGAATTTTCCAGATTCTTTGGTAAATCTCAAAATATCCTCCAGTTAGAGGGAATAAAATTCGTTTTCACGATATCGGAACATAAAATTCGCAGCTTTGCTCTTTCAAATGCAGGACACTCACCGAGAAAATGCTCAGTGCTACCCACCTCTTCTAAGCAAGACAGGCACATTGGGACCTCAGTGATTCAAATGATGGTCATATGTTGACGCACCCATGAATTTCGTGCTGTAATAATGCCGACCATCAACCGAACGTCTTTGCTTGCAAGTTTTCGATGAAAGTTCGACAGTTTTCTGTTCGGTCTTGTTACAAAACACTTTGCAGTTATTATATTATATTATTGCATACATAATCGCTGATCCACTGATCATGATTCTTGCAGAACGGATTCCGATTACTGGCTCTGGTTCCTGAGAGGTAAACGCTGATCCACAGTTAACCAATCCATCAGCAATTCCATTCCCTTGAACACTGCAATGTTCTGGACTCTATACGTACAATCCTATTCTGTCTTGCAACAGAATTGAGCTTCTTCTTACATTCTTGAACAATCTTTGAGATTTGCTTTGCGTTCTCCAGACCCTTTAGTGCAGCCTGACTGTCACTAAAGACTGCATTCTGTTTCCCACTCCATCTAGTCGACCAGCTGCTACGCGACAACAAAAGCCCAACCAAGTCAACCAGCTTAGAAAGCTACTTTTTGGTGCTTCTTTGTAGTGCTATCCCATGCACTCCGCGTGACACTACTGACCTCTTCGCATGCCATCTTAAACTCACTCATCTAACACCTCTTACGCTCTGCTTCCACCTTGACGAAAGAGTACAAGAGGCCCTACACTGAAATGAGATAGACGACGTTGACTGACAGCGTCGCAGCACTGGACAGGGTTTTGTGAGCTGTTACAACAACAAAAACAATAAGTTCCTCATTCGCTTGCTCATTGTGCTCTATACATTTTTTTTTTCACAATACAACCCTCCGCTTTGACCTTTGTTTACTCATCACTCTCTGCTTTCTCTTATTTCAGCGAATAGTCTTAATGACGTCACCTGCCCTGTTAGCAGCAGCGCCAACGACATAGCCAATGTGACAACACCCATGACTAATATCTATGTATTCTTGGACACCACGTGGCAATACAGCAACATCGTTGACTATGTCAAGTGAGTGTTTAATCTCATATTTCACAATTTGTATGTAACTCATTCCACTCACCATTTTCTTACCTGTTTTGCAGTTACATACTCCAGCGTCTGAACGTGAAACCCTATGCCAGTATGGTGACATTACTTTCTGCAGGCAATGGTTCAATTATTGTCAATACTACCAATTACCTGCCCGATCTTTATCAGGGGTGGAATGTGACCACACAAGCACAATGTGAGTTGTAGTCGATAAATTAGAGTTTAACAACTAAATTCGAGCTTTATACTTTTCTTTCGTTAGACCCTGCTGGCTTTAATTTACCCACCGTTTTACAAACAATAACAAACCTCACGCAGGCCTACATGAATGCTGAACAAACGAATTCATCCGTTGGTGGGCGCTCTCTAGTCGCTCTGCTGGTCCCCTACAGTACTGTTCAGGTGAGCTCCACCGACTCAACTTACGCCATCACACAGTTGCAAACTATTTACGAACAAGTACCCGATCTGCACTTCATTTACTACACAAGCGGCACAATCAGCCGCTTTGCCAATTTCGTACGCAATGCGACCTCAGATTTGTTTACACTGAGTACGGCTAGCACGGCATCCACTTCTTCCGGCCCTGTGGTGTCGCGTATTATTCAGAGTAAGTTAGTTGTTGCAGCTTGTTTTTTTTCCTTTTTGTTTTTTTATTATCCTTCACAACACACCATCTCTGACTGTATACACTTTCGATTTTCCACAGTTCCACGTCGTCTAATCAATCCACGTTGTGGCTCTACCTGGTACACTCCATCTTGGGGTACTGATCAATTGGCGCAGTATATAAATCCGAATGCCATAAACTTCTATCGTATGGCACCCAACTATTTCTATGGCACTGGCAGTAATCGCAACGTAGCCATACAATCCTCCAGTGGCGTACAATTCATCATTTGCACCTCGCGCACCGTTCCTCTGCCTACCCAGAGCAATGCCACCAACAGCAATGGTGACATAACTTGTGCCGCAATCGGCAATGGTTTCTCGTATGACTTATCGAATGCATGCAACGGTTATAGTTACATTGGTCAATGTCCACCGCTCTACATCTCAGTGCAATCACCAGCCTCAGTGACCTCTTCGGTATCGTGCACCGAAAACGCATGCCAAGCACCGAATCAGGCGCGCTATGTAGTCTCGGTCACGAACCTGGGTTGTTACAGTGGCGTAGCAGGCCTCTTTGCCAGTTTTGCCACCCTCGTGCTGGCGTATGGCTTACGCGAGGCATTGCAGTAGAAACGTAAGAAAAGCTTGAAGTTCTGATATGGAAAGCGACGCTTTCTTTAAATGTTTTTGCTATTTTGGCTTGCCAGTGTTGCCAATGTACTTAGTACAGCAGTGAATCCAGCGTTAAGTTTATCAGCATACCGCATGATCCTCCATAGTACACAAATTTCATAAGTATATTTAAATTATGTATTTTTATAGACCTTTAAGTTCATCAATTTGCTTTTCTATCATAAAAATCTATAAAATAATATTGTTGGATAGCCTTTCATTATAACTGATTTGTATGATGAATAAAGTTCTTAAACGAATAACTTGAATGGGAACCAACAAAAAATGCTTTGTAAATGTTTTATTTTTTATTCACAATTTTCAACTCACATTTGAGAAAATAGCTGCGCCACATAAGTAAAAATTACATTTTACCAGAAATTAAATCAAGAGCATAATAAGCAATTTTGAGGGTCAAGTGTATAAAATGTAATCAAGTTTGGAAAAATTAAATTTTATTGTACACCTACAGGCCGATGCACTCTGCCTAAAAAGATCCCTCAAGCTGCATGGGTGATCTCAGTTTGAAAAAGATGAAACTGAAGCGATTAAGTTGGGACAGACGGAAGGCATGCAGCCAGTCTTCTGGACTAATTGAAGATCTAAAATATTCTCTATTCGAGTATAAACAATTTATCTAACATCGAAGCGGATCATTACCTCGTTACTAAACTTACAACGGCAGACTACAGGGTGCGGCACTCGAAGTGTAACCAATTAAAAAAGCCATAAATTTTGTTTGGAAAATTGCTTTTATTCAATTCAAAGTAAAAAATGTGTGAAAATAATACAAAACTAGGAATCAAGTAACTTTTTGTGCTCGATTCGACCACCTTCTGCCTCGACTATGGCCTTGAGGTGGTCTAGAAACGAATCGCAAGCTGCCCGAATGTGACTTGCAGGTATTTTGGCCCACTCGTGGACAATGGCCTTTTTCAGCGCCTCGAGACTGGTGAATCTTTTAGTTTGGACTTTGCTCTCCAAAATGGTCCAAAGAGACCGGATTCGCATCTGGTGAATTTGAGAGTCATTGTGTGGACGTTATGAAGTTCGGAACATTGTTTTTTAGCCATTTGTTGGTTCACTCGACCTTTGTGAGACGGTGCTGAGTCCTGTTGAAACGTCCATGTTCTGCCACCGAAATGTTGTCTTCCCACGGCTTCAAAGCAACCTCCAGAAAAAGAAGTGGATGTCCTCGCTTGGTTCGAACCAGTGCAGCTATAAAAGCCCTTCGAGAAAGAATTTCCAGAAATCCTCTTAGAATGGAGAAAAGCATGTCCAGGGAAAGGAATGTATCGAAGAGATCCATGTGAAGACTCATTAGAGATGATTTCTATTTGAAAGCCTTTTGCTGATCAACTGGTTATATTTTAAAAAGGCGTTTGAAGAAAATTATACTCGACAGATGCAAGCAACTTCTTCAGTGGCACGCGGTCAATGGCCATGAAATTTTCACAGATGAGAAAGTTTTTACTGTTGAAGAAGTTTTTAATAAGCAAAATGACAAAATCTATGCAAAAACTTCTAAAGGTCCGGAAATGTTGTTCCAAGGGTTTAGCGTGGTCACCATCCAGCCTCCGTAATGCTTTGGTGGGGAGTGTCTTGTAAAGGCGTGAGATCTATTCATTTCTGTGAAAAAGGGGTTAAGGCCGGAGCAAAAGTGTACCAGGAGTATGTCTTAGAATGCGTGGTGAGGCAGTTGAGCAGTATTCTCTTCAGTGGAGGGCATTGAATCTTTAAAGTCACTCAGCAGTGGCTAAAAAACAATAATTCTGGGTTCATAGCCGCAGAAGATTGGCCGTCTGGAAGTCCATATCTGAATTTATTGGACGTCTGGAAGTCTAAATCTGAATCCATTGGCCTACAGTTTGTGGTCAGAATTGGAAAACATGGTCTGTCGAAGACCTCACAGAAATATGGAGAGCCTCAAATAATCATTGGTTCGTGCAGCGACGTCATTAACCATGGAAAACGTGCGTGCTGCAATAGTTGAAAGACCCAATCGTCTAAAGGCTTCTGTAAAAGCAAATGGCCACCATTTCGAATGAAAATTTTAATTTTTTCTTTTTATATTTAAATGTTTAAATAAAACTAAATTCATTAAAAAAAGTATTATTATTATTATTATTATTTATTAGATATATCAAAATGTTTATATCTAAATATAGAGGAGTACTAGCTGCCAGGGCTTACGACTCTTTCTTTAAGTATATAATACCTGTGTTGATTTAGTTCTAATTATGGAGTTTAAATAATCTTTATTGACTTACATTGTTTCAGAAAGTTATATATTTTGTGAATGTTTTCAAAAGAAGGTTTTTCAAGAAGTGCGGAGGGTTTAATGTTGCCAAATATTTTGATCCTGTGGCTTCGGAGATTGGGGCATTCATCTATTAAGTGCCCGACCGTGGAAAGTGATCCACAAAAAGGACATGTGTTTTTGGGTTTCCCTATGAGGAGGTGTTCGTGTGTCAAGAGGATGTGCCCAATGCGTAACCTTATAAAGGTAGTGGTTTGGCTCCGAGTGATTTTATTTGGAAAGTGGGGCTTTTGTCCTAATGGGTTAACTTTGCAGTGCCAGGATGAAAATTCTTTCCAATTCTTATCTTTCTCACTCTGAATATATGCTGCAACAGTCCTAATCGAATCGTGTTTTTCAAATGTTGCAAAAGTAGGGCAGGGTTGGAGATGGATTTGTTTGGCTGCCGCATCTGCTGCCTCGTTACCTGGGATCCCAGCATGACCCGGGACCCATAATAATTTGATCTTTTTATGATGAGTATTTAGTGCTGCTTTAATATTTTGAATTAGACTACTGGAGGTGTTTACGCTTTGGAGTCCACTCAAGCATGATAAACTGTCTGTGCATATTACGAAGTTCCCCTTCAGTTTTGTCGCATATTCAATAGCAATTTTGATTGCCAGTGCTTCGGCTGTGAAGACTGAGGTTCGACCGAAAAGCGAACTACCTGATATGATTAACCCTGTGTTGGAAACTACGGTGAATGTGGCAACATTATTGGTTTTGGATCCATCTGTGTAGATGAAGCTCCAGTTGTCTTGAGTATACTTTTCAAATTGTTCGCGAAATAGAGCTCTGTAAACTTCAGGACTAGTATAATTTCATACCTATAACGGACTTCACTCGTAACAGAACTTATGGCAGGACTAAGTACAGAAGGTTGAGCATATGACGGCGTCACTACTCGACTATCAGGGAGTTTCGCCTCTTATAGAACTGACTTTGTTTGCAAAAAACTTATTTTCTTTCCACTCTCTTTGCTATGATTTTCCGTATTTACATTAACTTAGTATACCTTTCCATAATTTTAACAAAAACTGACTATTTCGACCCTCTCTTCTTGGTGCTCTCACACACCTCATCTGCAATTACGTCATAGTACAGTTACATTTATTTTTTCGCTTCAACCTGCATAATCGTACATTCCAGCATTCTTTGTTTCTGACAAACAAATTTTAAAAAATATTCATTTATTTGGAAGCCGATATCACTGATATCCATATCGCAATTTATCACGATTCACAGAACACAAAAGTTGGCGCCCGTCTCGTACCGATTTTACGCTCTCAGAATCGTTGTGTATTTGACGTCGCTCTTGTGCAATTTATTTATATTTATTTATGAAATAATTCTATTGTTCCTTCTTCTTCTTCTTCTTCTTCTTCTTCTTCTTCTTCTTCTTCTTGCATTCGTTCTTCTCATTTTCATATTTCTCTCACGCAACTGCACCAGCGCAACGGCACGCAAAATTTACTAATCTTGTATTTTATCATTCTTGGCAATTTACATACCGTATGAATGTATGCCTAAAAACACCCAGTACTAGTTGGTGTGTGTAAAACACATTGATACTTATTTAAATCGGTACTTATTTCATTCCATTCTATTCACAGCTTGGATGTTTCCCTACAGCTACGATATTGACGAGCCCCAGGGTATACAGAATTTAACTACAATTATGACTAATGTTCTGGTTTTTCTGGATACCACGTGGCCATATTATTTTATCGTGGATTATGTTAAGTATGAAAATTTACCGATATTACTACACAACTTTAACTAATTACTTATGAATGTAGATAAGAAATTTCGCTTACATAGTTTTATAGAATTTTCAGCGGTGACGGTTAATTGTTTGGCGACATTCATTTGAAGCTAACGCGTGCGGTAAGAAATATACTCGAAGACTGACTGCTTTGGTCAAATAAGCAGAGGCTTATGCTGGCAAAAATATTATTTTGCCATTCTTCCGACCGTTATTAACGAAATTCCTAAGAACAGGAAGACATTTTCAGCTAAGCTCGGTTTTTTAAAACATTCGCTACCTTATGCTGCGCTCACCATTTAAAAGTTTGTAGGGAAACCTAATTTTGGCACTTGTACCTGGTTACTTTGGCAGTTGATTTGTTGTTTGAAAGCATGAAGCAATATTTTGCAGTATTCATTGCCTTTAATTGTAGGACAATTCTTGTCGCACATTACACAAATGAAAGAAGAACTTGTGGGGAAGGGCCCATTGTCTAGGTGTGAAAAGAACTGACTGCTTTACAGGAACTGATGGCAAATATTTCCCATACTCAAGGTTGCCATTTCTACTTTGCGCCCAATAATGAAAACACAGTAAAATAATAATGAAAATATAGTAGTTTACTGTTTTTCAAAATATTCTGCTTGGAAGTCAATACACTTCTGCATTCGTTTGAACCAATTTTCAAAGCACTTTTGCCACTAATAAGTGGATACCTCCAAACCGAGCTGTTTAAGGGCTTCAAGAGCTTCTTCAGGCGTTGAAAAACATCGACCTCGTATTTTATTTTTAATGCTTGAGAGCAAAAAGAAATCATTAGGAGCCAATCAGAGCTGCAAGGCGGATGGCCCATTAATTCGAGCTTTTGAGTGCACAAAAACTTTCTTGTAGAGCTCGCAGTGTCTTGATGAAGAATGATTCATCTTCGGCGGTTGGTTTTCCTTAATTCTCCGAAAGCTTCTGGCAAACAAATGGCTGTGTCCCACTCAGAATTGACTGTTTTTTTTGTTTCCCTGGTACTACAGTTGCGACATGGCTAGATTTTGCGAAAAACAGGCGACCATTTACTTTAAGGTACTTCTTCCGCAAACAAATTTTGTTGGATCATGCTCGTCTTGAAACACCTATACTGTCGATTACTGTTTTGTTTCTGGCTCATATGCCTAGATCCAAGATTCGTGACCTGCTACGATATCATAGACGTGCTTTGACCCACCGCGACTGAATTTCTTCAATATTTGTGTGCACCAATGGACACGAGTCTTTTTTGGGCAATTGTCAAATTATGCGATATTCAACGAGAACAAATCTTCTTGACGACCAAAAGTTCACACAACAATGAATGTAGGCTGGTCACACTTATGCCTAAGTTGCCGTTTTGATTTTCACGAAATTCATCCTGCAGGGGTCGTCGACCACGTTGGAACACGTTGCATCAGCGTTTCACTGTGGCTCAAGAGAAAAAAGTCGAAGTAAGTGGATCAATGCGCTCTTGTCTCGATAATCCACACCGAAAATCGTAATAAAACATCGCAAGAAAGTTTTCACCATTTTTTCTTTTTTGTCGGGACACACTAGCAAGTACAGCACTCAGCCAACATGAAGGCCATTGTACTGCAATCGAGTTCCCTTTTTAATTTTCTTTAATTCTGCCCGACCGCCGAACAAATCGGGGCAGATCTTGTGGTGCCAAGCAGCCAAGGTGGTCGCTTCTTAACACATTAGTGCCAAAGACTCCAAGCGAAGGCCGGGCAGACGCACAGAAAGTGGTCCGCCACCTCATCCTCCTCTTCACATGCTGGGCAGAGTGAACAGTCTGTGATGACTATCTTTTCCATATGCTTCGCCCATAAAAAGTGGCCCGTCATCAGTCCAACCAGCTGCCTATAGTCCTTTCTGTTTAATGACAGGAGGATCAGCGACAGTCGGTCAGACACGAAAGCAACATCAGTTTTGTCCATCTGAAGCCTCTCGCAGCCTGCCAAGCTCACTTGTGGGCTCCGGGCCCATCCTAACTAAAGAGTCAGAGACCTCGTTATCTGCCTATCAAAAACCGATAAAACTTTCCCTCCAACCCAATATAATTTGCTGCTTTTCAATGCCTAGCATCAGAATTTATGCATTAAAACATAAAACCAGAAAAAGGATGTTTTTTAATCTATCTGTGTTATAGACAGTCTCCTTGCCAAACGTGGGTCACCACTACTTTCATTTTTCCACAGCTTTGTACTCCAACGTCTCAACATAAATCCATATGCCAGCGCTGTAACACTACTCTCCGCCGCCGATGGTACAGTTATGGTCAACACCACATATTATTTAACTGAAGTCTATGAGAACTGGAATATCACAACGCACTCTTGGTGTAAGTGCTCTTGTCAAATTATTCTCAACTTTTTTTCTCTCGAATAACCGACATATCTTGCAGACAAGCCAGGTTTCAGTCTACCGCAAATCCTAAACACTGCAATGGAACTGACAAAGAATACTATGAATGTTGATCGCAGCACATCTTCATTGGGTGGGCGGTCACTCATTGCTTTACTTGTGCCCAGCCCAGTTGCCTTCGTGCCCGATTGGGATATGCGCTATGCTCTAAACTTCCTGCAGCATCTCAACTACACAGTGCCGGATTTACATTTTCTCTACTATGGTGGCGGTGCGCTCATACGCTTCAAAGATCTCGTACGTAATCCACATAAGGATCTCTTTCCACTCGGAGAGGAATTTGATGCAGGGACAGCTGGAACACCGGTTGTTAGACGCATACGTGAAAGTGAGTGAAGTACCGATTTGCTAACTAATACACCAACACATACCAACTACTCCATAAGTAATAAAAACTCTCACTCTCACCTTTTCGCAGTTCCACGTCGTTTGGTGAATCCACGTTGTGGCTCCGCTATGTACGCCAGCTCGACGGGTCCCAATGAGATGGTGCAATATGTGCGCACAGGTGGCATTAATTTTTACCGCATAATGCCGAACTACTTCTTCGGCTACACCAGTATGCGCTACCTACGCATAAGCCCATTGAGCGCAATATCTTTCACTGTTTGCAGTTCGCGTACAAATCCATTGCCCTATCGTAAGGATGGCGGGGATGCTGCGGAGCAGGTCTGTGGTCAGACAGCCGCCACTAACGGTTACGCTGTGGACTTGAGTGAACTTTGTGTTGGCTACACGTACATCGATGACTGTCCACCGTTGTATGTGTCCGTGCAAGCTCAACACTTTACCGGTAGCAGCCAGTTATCCTGCACCAGCCCGGCTTGCCAGTGGCCCGATGAGGCGCAATTTCTCGTTTATGTGAATTATTTAGTTTGTAATACAGCTGCGAAATTGACAATGACGTCAGCTGCAGCAGCAGTTCTATTCATTGGTATTTTAGTACAAATCTAGTTTAAGCGTTAAAGTACTAGTTTTTTTATTTTAAGATTTCACATATGAAATAAGAATTAAAAAATAAATAAAAAAAAAGTTGAGTTGGCTACTTCCTCACTTGTCTTCAAATCCAATTTCTGAATTTACTTGCGTTCCCGCCTACACTTGCCATTACAGGCGTTTACGACCCTCCTACCCTCATGGGAATAGTAGGAATGGGACGATGTAAGACAGGACGAGTCCATCCATATATCCGCAGATGGCTCAAAGCTCGAGGGCAGGGTGGACGGAGGTGTATACTCTGAACACCTGGAGATCTCCTTAAATTTTCTTCTCCCCGACTACTATAGTGTCCTCCAGGCTGAACTGATAGCAATAATGAAAGCCGCGATACTGATGCAGTATGATGCGATATCCGGAAATTAGATCTATATTTTCACTGATAGCCAAGCGGCAATAAAATCCCTCACAAAACAGTCGACAACCTCCAAGGTAGCCGTGAAATGCCGCACATCTTTTTACGAGATGGCTGAGTGATTTCACCTAAAGGTAACATGGGTTTCTGGCCATCGCGACATTGAGGGTAACTCTAGAGCCGATGAACTAGCGAGACTCGGCACCAAATTGACCGATGAGTACATAGACAATGACATAGGGATATCCTTACAAACATGTAAGCTACTCATCCTTGAAGAAATCGTAAGGAAAGCAAACGAAAAATGGCGTAATCAAGCCACCTGCAAAATCGCCCGTCAACTGTAGCCGGCTCTCAATGCTAAATGCACAGAATCTCTGCTAAACCAAAATAAACACAGCCTTAGCACTCTGATTTCAGTCAAAACGGGGCAATGCCTAATAGATAGACACGCCCAAAGGATGGATGTGCAAACACATGACTTCTGTGGAAGTTGTCTAGATAAGGACGAGGAAGAGGAAGAGGCAAACTCGCACCTGCTGTGCCACTGTCCTGCTCTATTCAGACGTAAGCCGTCTATTCTGGGTAAACAATTTTTTAATGAGTTGGTGCCTTTTGCTCTTGCCAGAAGCCCAATCTACATATGGAAGAAAAAGTGTTATTTTCAAATTATAAAGGGGTTTTTAATAAGAGGTGTTATTTTGATATTCAAAGAAAAATTCTTTTTTTTAATATAAATGAGGAAGGTAAGCCGTTAATAGTGGAGAATAGCATCAGGCAAATGACCACCACGACCACACTTACAGGACAATATCCTTTTCATGAAATCTTCCATAACCGAATTGCAAAGAGGTTGCCCTATGTCCTCGATAGGCTCACGAATTCAGTGATGCGACTAACAGCCTGGTGAACCCTAGCTGTCAGCACTTTGCATTCGCGCAACAGCTTACTTTGCGCTTCCACCTCACCACGTTCCGGCATCTAAAATGAGAACTTTCGATGTTACAAGCGAAATCTAGAGTATCTTTGGCGAAAGTCTGTTATTACCTTATCGAAAATGGCACCTCGTATTTCAGCTACTTGGTCAGCAACGCCCAGTTGACGGGATCGACGCTATCCAGTTTTGCCAATATTTGGCTTGGATTTCTGGATAGCGTTTAATTCAGGTATTATTGCCGCGTGTCTGCCTTTAAATGACGACACATCTTTAGGAAGAGCGGCAGTTTTGGGGGAGGGCGCTCGTCATGGGGACAATCCACCCCAAATTGACGCTTTTTAATTTTTATTTCTGAAATAAAATAAGAATATATAAAACCATAAATAAAGGTGTATAAAACTGCACCGTCATTTTCTTTCCATTGGCTTAATCCCACTTCTGAACATGGCTCATCGAATATATCCTGGTCCGAATCCATTTAATATTATCTGAAAAAATTATTAAAAAGGTGATAGAGTATGGGTATAAGTGAATATAATATTTTCCTTCAAATGGAATACAAATATATTTATAACTAATGTCATCTATATTTACATCTACTTAATAAAATGCCAAGACCAGTTGAGAAGTGCAGCGACTCTTCAAAATAGTTATCAGAGTTTGCTAAAAGGAAAGCTTTGAAGACATTTGTTTCTAAATGTTTGCCTATAATTTGCGGCCGCCGTAGCTGAATGGGTTGGTGCGTAACTACCATTCGGAATTCAGAGAGAGAACGTCGGTTCGCGTCTCGGTGAAACACCAAATTAAGAAAAACATTTTTCTCATAGCGGTCGCCCCTCGGCAGGCAATGACAAACATTCGAGTGTATTTCCGCCTTGAAAAAAGCTCCTCATAAAAAATATCTGCCGTTCGGAGTCGGCTTGAAATTGTAGGTCCCTTCATTTGTGGAACAACATCAAGACGCACACCCCACAAATAGGAGGAGGAGCTCGGCCAAACACCCAGAAAGGGTGTATAATATATATACATATATATATATATATAATTTGAATAGGTCCTATTTTAGTGCTAAAACCACAACTACAGTGACCGACAAAAGTCTACATGCACTCATTTCCCCCGGATTGAAAGTTCAAAAACATTACTGAAAAATGTGTTTTTCTAATCATTATCCGGCGCACTGAAAAAAATCGCTAAAAATTAAGCACAAAGATTTTTTTATTTCATTTATTCGAGACATTTAATGAAGAAAATGTAAACAAAAAATGTTTATCCTTGCAGGAGTTTGTACAAGGATGTGGTACGATTTTTATACCATCGCGCATGGAGTGCGAGGATTATTTATGAATCTCATTGAAACAAGTTTTTGTTTTGCTGAGGCAAAGTGGCACATTACAACTTGAGCACATCCACTGAGTCCTTCTTTGGTGGCTTGTCGTGCTGCAGTACGCACATCTACGTAAGGTTGTTCTGACTGGTTAGTAAGATGACGAGGATCGTAGGCTTGGATCTACATACGGATTGTTTTTCTTTATGCGGACTCTAGCTTGCTTTTTATTTTTGGTTCCAAGAGTAGGTGGTGAGGCTGAACTGCATAGTATTGAAATCAAATCAAGTTTGAAGTCCTTAAGGGGTAAGTGGTACCCTATACTTTTAGAAATAATAAAAGAATTTACGACTGCAATATCAAGAAAGTGAAAAAATATTCGGTGCCACCACTTGCGGCTTTTTCTGTTCAGCTCGTAGTACTTCTTTAGCCGATCTAACTTGTCAACGTTATTCATGTGCATATTATAGTCGTGTATTATTTCAGGCTTTTCGATTTCTTTGACAGAACCATCGCTTTTGCATTGTTTTACCTTTACAAATTTACTCGGATCATGAAAGTCAGATAAAGCTGTAACCTCTCTTTTGTCAATCCATTTCATATCGGTAGGAAGAAATTTTCGATTGGTTCGCACTGTTCCGCATCCATTTATCAACTGCTTTTTCAGTTCAAGAATCAAGTTGAACGAAGTGAAAAAATGATCGAAAAACACTTTATGGTGTTTCCCCCCAAAATCAGTAGTTAAGCCGAGAACGACCTGTTCTCCAAGCTTTTTTTCGACTAGATCTCCTTTTTTACCCGTATATAGTATATCTCGAACCCTGCTTAAGTTTTTTAGCCATTGTCATTTACATACGTATATACCGCGCGGTGGTATACTTTTTGTACCAGGAACTTTAAACACTTTCCACACTAAGTCTTTTGATTATTTTTATTCCATTGGCTGAGAAATTAATTCATTAACACTTAATTTTATTAAAATTGCAGGAAACCGATACTGTACGTGCTTTTATTTACAAAATATGATAAATTCTGAGTAATACTTTAATACTTCAATATTCTACTCATTTTGCGTGTAAAAATCATATATATTTATCTCTTTCAAACACTTGTTATATTTTTTTTTAGAAAATATAAGCTTAAATTTGTCTGTACAAGTGGTAAAAGAATTATACCAATGCGCATAAAATGCAGGAAAAACATTTAAATAAGTGGTATAAATTTTATACCAGCACCCCGTAAAGAGTTAAAAAAATCCATACATTAATATAAAATAGCAAAGCTATAGCAAAAAACCTAAAACCAACGTTGACAAAAGTCGGCATACAGTACACAAATATCTTACTCCAGTGTGAAAAACTTCACTTACCTCTAAGTAATATTGCTTCTTAGTACTTAGTGTGTCCACCATTAGCATCAATTACAACTTGAAGCCATTGTGGTATCGAGGTGACTAAATTTGTTAACTCTGCAGAAGTTATATTGTTCCAAGCTGCTATTAGACGTTCTTTGAGTACTAAAGCGCTTGAAATCGGATTTTTTCTAATTTTTTGATCTAAGATTTCCCAGATATATTCAATAATATTCAAATCTGGCCTTTGCGGTGGTGTATTTAATTGCCTTGGAGCATGGTAAAGCAGCCAATGCTTCACAATGTGTGATGTGTGCTTTGGATCGTTATCCTGTTGAAAGACCCAACCTGAACCAAGCTCCAAATCATCCACCGAAGGTTTCAGATTGACTTCCAATAGTGATTTGTATTTATAACGATCCATATTACCTTCAATAAATATAGGGTGGGCCATGTAAAATTTGTTTTTGAATTGGCTAAAAAAGAACTAATCAATATGTTTTGAAACTTTTTTTTTATTTTGAAGATTGAACATTGTCATTTATGAATGAAAAATAATATCGTTCAAATGACTGCCACGACTGGCTTTACAGTAAGCCATTCGATCAACCCAATTTTTAAGCACATTTTCGATTGTTTGGCCTCCAATTTCATGAGTGGCGACTGAGATTTCGTGTTTGAAAGCATCAATCGTCCTTAACGGCTCCCCACAAAAAATAGTCCAACGGGCTTAAATCACAGCTCCGAGGCGGCCAATTGATATCGGAAATTCGGCGGATTATTCGGTTTTCAAAAACGGTAGCCAAAAGTTCGAGTGTAACTTTGGCAGTGTGACAAGTTGCACCGTCCTGTTGAAACCAAATGTCGTCCACGTCATCCTCTTCAATTTTTGGAAACAACTCGTTGCGCATGTCACGGTAACGCTCGCCATTTACTGTAACCGCGGCTCCTCGCTCATTTTCGAAAAAAAAATGGTCCGATGATCCCGCCAGACCAAAAACCACACGAAACAGTGACTCGTTGTGGATGTATTTGCTTCTCTACAGTAACGTGTGGATTTTCTGAGCCCCAAATCCGACAATTTTGCTTATTGACGTAGCCACCGATGTGAAAATCAGAAAAGAAGAAGAAGACTCATCACTTTGGAAATAGGTTTTCAATATTGCCCAATTTTGTTCAAGCATATAGCGTCCCATTTCGTAAATGTCAAACCTTTAAGTAAATTATGAACACATTTGACATGTCATTTGTATTACCATTCTCAAAAAAAATAGTTCTGCCAAAAATCCACCCCTTTTCCCTGTGTGCTTTGGCGAACTCCAGGCGCAGTTTATGGATTTTTCAGAAATAAGAGGTTTTTTTCGTGGTGTTCTAGTAAGAAAGCCGTTTTTGTTCAGAGCTCTTTGAATTGTTCTTAGATGAACACACTTGTTGGATGAGCTTGCTATGTCCTCGGCCAATTTCGGAGCAGAAACTTTTGGATTTTTGTCCACTTCTTTTAGTATCAAGCTGACGTCTCTGCGAGATAGTTTGCTCGGGCGACCACTGCGCGGCACATTTTCGGTGGAACCAGTGATGGTAAATGTAGGGAAAATTCCCTACATGTAGGGATTTTTGTCGAAAAAGGAGGACAGATTTTTTTTAAATTCTGTTAATGTAGGGGATTTTCAAAAAGGACAGAAAAAATTTTAAAATAGCGGGAAAAATCAAAAAAGTTCATTTAAAATAAAAAGCCGCAGATTTCATGCCAGTATTTTTTTCCTTATGGCAGCATACTTTTAAAGCGTTAATACGGCAACATTTTTTCTTCGTTAACGCTAACGCGATTTTTTCTTCGCGCGAAAATTGTTAGTTGTCCCGCGTTTCCTGGTGCTTTTCACTTTTGAATTAAGTTTGCAATTATTTTAGTTTTAGCTTTTTTTATATTTAAAATTTATATATTTTACAGAAAAGAGCTGCTCCTCTTCGACTGACTCTTTGGAGGAACACAAGGAGAAAAATTCAAGTATCGGAAACAAAAGTGGCTTGACGACGACAATTTTAGTGGCTGGTTGGAAGCTGTGGCTAACGATCCATTCAAATGAAAATGCGCTGCGTGCGACAAAGTTTCGAACTGCGGCAAGTCCGATTTTCAGAAGCACGCCGAATCAGAAATGCACCGAAAAATATGAAGGCAATAAAAAAGACTAAAATAAACAGTTTTTTTTTAAGAAAAAGCCGAGTAAACCAAATGGTTCCAGAAATTTCGAAATAAGACTTAGCATGTCCTTCGCTGAGCATAACGACGCGCTGCAAATGGTTCACCCCATTTAATCCCAATCTTAAAAGTAATCGTGCCGGATTCTGAAAAAATAGAAACTCTGTCTCGTTTTAAACAGAACTGAATGTAATGAAAAAGTCTAATTTTTAATCTTTTTGCGGTATTTTTCATTATATATGTGTTTATAATATAATAAATATTTGTATTTATACAATATATATTTTTGAAATAAAATTTCTTATTAAAGTGTCTTATAAAGTGTCAAAACTGCACCAAGCCCAAAACTTAAGCAAATAATTCAATTTTGACGTTGCAAGTGCCTCATTATAGAGGAGAAAAATATGTAGGAAATTTTGTAGGGAAAATTTTTTGAAGCGTAGGGAAAAGTAGGGAATTTTTTTGGGCTGGGTAGGGATTTTTGAAAAAATCATTTACCATCACTGGGTGGAACCACTATTTTTAAATATAATACAATGGTCTGAACTGTTGCACGACTTTAGTTTAAGATTTTTGAAATTTCACCATATAATTTTTTTTTCCTCTGCTGAATAACGAAATTTCTGACGTCAACTGATATTTCTTTTCGAGGAGCCATTGCAGATGCTTAAGTATTCAAATTGCAACTAAAATCAATATTAGCAAAGCAACAAACATAAGAAAAGGAAAGATATAGACAATCGGTATTTTACCGTTATCACAACATAGGATATGAGAGTGCAAGCTAGGAAACCGGTTCTGTATGTACACTTTTGTCAACGCTGTTTTTGCGTTTTTTTAGCACAACTTTGTTGTTTTATGTTAAAGAATGGATTTGTTTTAGTTAAGTCGATTAGAAAAAGATTTCAAATGAAATTGCATAAACACATTTTTAAGAAGTGTTTGTATGTACTTTGTAAAAAACGAAAGGGAGGGGTGTATATGTAGACTTCTGTCGGCCACGTATCTATCTCTCTCTTTGTTAAAATCTATATTAAACTCGCCTATCTTAGAACTTTTGTTGGGATCTGCAAGTACGGTTTGGCGTTCAAGTGTCCGAAAATATGTAAATTTTTTGCAAAATTTTATTTGGTTTATTTATCGTTTTTCTTAAATGCTGCATATCATTTTCAAATTTATAGGCGGAAAAACTATCTAAAGAACCAAACTGTTTTACGCAGTCTGGTAAGTGCAGCAAATTGTGTACGTTAATGCTTATTCAAAAGTCGCCATATAAATTCCCAAATAACTTTACAGATTCTTTCTAAATTTCATTTGCGACATTCAATTCTACCTTAAAAGACTTTTCGCAAGAAAGAAATGGAATTCCAGCATGCAATAAAATAAAAGGGTAGTATAAATCGTCTTTTGAAACAAATATAAGCCAATATAAAGTTTAATTCCACTAATCCACATATAAAATTTAATTCCACTAAAAACACACACAAACCTTGAACTACTTCTTCAATTTGGAAGTTTGCGGATTTAGTCTGCATAATGGAATTCTACCATTTGTCAACACTGTTAGCGTAGCTATGTACTGTAGAAATTTCTAACTATCAGTCAGCAGAGGACGCCGTACGATGGCCTTATTACCATATTGCCATACCAGATGTCGCTGTTATACGTGCGGAATTTATAGCTAACAATTCATAGATGACGCTGTACTGGAGCGGTACTAAAAATATGTGTAGTCACTTGCAAACAACCCAGTAGATGGCGCTGAAAAGGGAGCGTAAATATCATAGTTGATGAAATGGAATGGAACCAGGCTAGGGAGGGATTCACACCACAATAGTAAAAGATTTGCAAATTTGATGTGAGGAATGTAAGAGAACTTGTTTGGATTTCGACATGTAAAAATGTAAAGGAAATAAAAAATTACTGCAGAGAAAGCGCATGAACTTATAGGAAACTACAAGAAAAGCACAATTAATCAAAATAAACCAATGGGTTTCGTATATTTCTTCGAAATTCCTGCTGTTGCATAGAAGCGAAAAAGAAAGATACATACATACATAAATGTGTGCAAGAGGTCAATTTGTTTTTTTTTCACCATACCTAACGAGCGAACTTGGTATCTATCATCCTTGGTGAAAAGATCCATCATCCTTAGTTCAGCAGTACCGAAAACTCAGCAAGTGCTCAGCCTTAACTACCCAGTATGCTTTTGTAACGTACCTGAACAGTGGTATCCAACAGGTGATGTGTCTGTCTGGGGCATATGAAGGAAAACAAATTTATTTTGGAATGCAACAGAGGTATACCTATGAAATGAGACTTTCAGCTATTAGTTCATAGATGTCGCTAGAAGTATGTTTGAACCTTCCCAAATGTCGTGTTTTTTTGGTTTGTCATCTGTCAACAATATTCAGTTCATTGTTTGTTATGTTACCTATTTTAGAGGACTGCGATATAATACCTGAACATCAGTTTGGGTTTAGGAGGGGGCATGGGACTCCTGAGCAATACCACCGAATTGTTCAAATTATCAAGAATGCTTTTGAATATAAACAGTATTGCACTGCGGTATTTTTAGCTATCAAGCAAACATTCGATAAAGTTTGGCATCCAGGGTTACTCTACAAAATAAAAAATTGGCTTCCAGCTCCTTACTATTTAATTATAAAGTCATATCTTAGTGGTCGTACGTTCTATGTCCATGAAAAAGATGAATCTTCAGAGTTGTACTCAATTAATGCTGGAGTTCCTCAAGGGAGCGTATTAGGCCCCGTTCTATACACAATATTTACCGCTGACCTGCCGATTAACAGTAATATAGATGCTGCAACATATGCTGATGATACAGCTTTTATTGCCACAAACTGTAATCGTAAGGACGCATCACTTCACCTACAACAACAACTGAATATGGTTGAAAAATGGCTAATGAATTGGAAGATGGAGGTTAACACTCAGAAGTCTGTTCAGATAACGTTTACTTTGAGAACCGGGAATTGTCCTCCCGTATTTTTGAATAGCTCTACCATACCTGAAAGTGAAACTGTCAAATATCTCGGAGTACATTTGGACCGAAGAATGACCTGGAAAACCCACATTAAAGAGAAACAGAAACAACTCAAGTTTAAAACGAAAAAAATGTACTGGCTCTTAGGCTCGCGATCACAACTTAGTCTCGAAAATAAAGTACTGCTCTACAAAGCTATCTTAAAGCCAGTATGGACATATGCAATACAGCTTTGGGGAACAGCGAGTAACTCAAACATTGAAATCCTGCAAAGATACCAGGCTATGACTTTACGAAGCATTGTTGGTGCTCCTTGGTATATACAATAACTAACTTCGAAATTCACAAAGACTTAAATGTACCTTATGTTAGAAATGAAATCACCAAAGCCTCTCGAAGATATGTACCTAAACAGACTGTCGTACCATGAAAACTTACTAGCAAGGAATCTTCTACACAATAGCACGGATGTCAAACGCCTTAAAAAAATTCATATTTGAGGAAACATAATTGATTTGTAGCGAATACAACTGTTTTACAATATATTGATTGGTCTCAATGGAGCGCAATTAATCCTGTCATAATTCTTATATTTAAAACAAATTTGCTGATTGTCAACTGATAGATTGCAAATAAAATTTATTCATAATAAAAAAAAAATTGTTTGTTACGTTTCATACAACAATGCCTTTTTTCGCTCTTAAAAATGTCGAATTTCGTGCCTTCAAACTACGATTTGCGGACATCGTTGATTTTCTGTTATCAGTTGAAGAAAAACGCTTCTCAGGCTAATCAAATGCTTATAGAAGCTTATGGTGGACATGCTCTAAGTAGAGCACAGTGCTCCAGGTGGTTTGAAAAATTCCGAAGTGGTTATTTTAGCGTGGAGAACGAGGACCGTGGCCGGCCACTGAAAAAGTTTGAGGACGCCGAATTGTAAGCATTGCTGGATGAAGATAATGGTCAAACGCAAGAAATGATGGCAGAGCAGTTGGGAGTGACCCAAAAAACCATTTCCAAACGTTTGAAAAACATGGGCATGATTTTAAAGACCGAAGATGGGTGCCGCATGAACTGCCTCAAAGGCAGCAAAAGAACTGAAAAACCGCTTGTGAAATGCTGCTCTCGCGGTTTAAAAGGAGGTCTGTTTTGCATCGAATCATTACGGGTGATGAAAAATGGGTGTATTTCTCCAATCCCAATGATCGTATGGTCGGCCGACCACAAGCCAAAAACAAAGGCCAAACTAAATCGCTTCGGCCGCAAGGCAATGCTGTGTGTTTTGTGGGATCAACGTGGTATGAGTTGGTAAAAGCTATTAAAACCAGGTAAAACAGTTGACGGTGCACTTTACTAACGACAATTGGCCGATTTGAACAGCGCTACACACCGAAAACGCCCAAAATATGCCGATCGGCGTCACAAAGTAATTTTTCTTGATGACAATGCACCGCCATATCGAACAAGAGCGACCCGGGAATTGGTGGAGACGTACGATTGGGAACCGCTAGTGCATGCGGCTTACTCATTAGACTTGGCGCCTTCCGATTATCATTTGTTTGTATCGATGGGTCCCGTACTTTCTGAGCACCGCATCAATTCTCACGAAGAAGTCAACAAATGGCTCGATGATTGGTTTGCGGCCAAAGACGGCCAATTTTTTTGGCGCGGCATCTATAAATTGCCGGAGAGATGTGAAAAGTGTGTCGCTAGCGATGGCTATTATTTTGAAGATTAAATTTGTAACCATGTTTTGTTAATAAACGTTTGAAATTGAAAAAACAAGTCTCATTTCAAAAATATAATAAACATATCGCACCCTAAATACAAAAGGGTCACAACTCAAAATTTTCCACACTCGAGCTTGATTTGTTTACAGTAGCACAGAAAACAAACTATGTGACATATCACGCTGAGATTTGCCATGTAAGCTTATAACAGTCCTACCAAAAAACAAAAAATTTATTTTTGCCATATGTCATCCGCGGACCGTTTTATTGATAACGTCTCGTTCATATTTGAGCAGAAGGTACATTTTGAGTTGTGACCCTTTTGTATTTAGGGTGCGATATTTGTCTTTGAAAACTAAACTTGTATTGGAGGGCCTCTTCTTTTCGCCAAGAGTTCGCAAGTGGCGAATAGATGAAGCAACTGGTAGAAATGAACATATGTTGGCAACGCGGGAAGGGAGCTGCCTTGAATTACATGTGTTGGTAAGGCAGTGCGCCTAATGAGCTATAGCCATACTCACTAACGGCGAGTTTTACTCAATATCTTGTTGTTGCTTTCGTTATTTTGCGAGCGGGGAAATGGCGAATAGAAGGGGCCTAGCGTAAGTTGGGGTATTGTGATATGGGAGGCTAAAGTGATATACCCGCATATTTTGTTTCCTATGCATGTCTATACAAGGATCTTTCCGTGAGTACAATAGTAACAGTTTTTAAGATGCAAGGCAGCGAGGGCCAATAATGCTTAGTTTTCAATCAATGTGCGGTTGCAAATATTTCAGTGTGGGCTTTCAATGAGGATTACTCCGAAATTTACGCAGATACTTGATTCCGATGTTCCGTCAATCTGTTTAATTATAATTTAAGAAATTTTTTAAGATTCTGTAAAGCTTTTGCATTTCCATTTGCAACGTTACATCGAGCTTCCCGCAGTGATAAAGCAATTGATGCATTATTAAACACGCCACTGCGGCGAATACCGGTATTTATCCGGGATGTAGAAATTGATCTTACGTATTTAAAAGAAATACGGGCTGAGTTTTTGAGACTCACTCGTGGCGATATTCGCTCGCTTGCATTTCAAATAGCAAAGCGAAATAATATTGAGAACTCATTTTCCGCAATGAAATAATGGAATGGAAGAAATTTGTTGATTGTCACACATCCGGATGTATATATCTATATAAGTCGCAATATTTTCCATGGACCTATTTCCAAATAGGTCCTCTTAAAACCTACTACAATGGAGATATAAGGCGATTTGTGCGAAACAAGATCGAAAATTGGCACAATTCGATTTTATAGAACTTTTTGCTAAAGCTTACCTAATAGTCCAAACGGCTCAAATAGCAATAAATGAGTTCAAATGCACTGGTATTTATCCACTTGATAAAAACGTTTTTGCAAGAAAATGATTTTATATCTCAAAATCACGAAAGTTAGTTGGAAGATACGCAATGCAGAGAAGAAAACATTTCAGAAGAACCAAATGCAAGCACAAGTAGCGTAGCCATGACAAATTTCATTACGCCATGGGAGATCTCAATACCACCTCAGCTGAAACAGACTGCCAGCTACAGACGTAAACAATCGGAAGCAACAGCATTAACGACATCACAATACAAAGCACCTTTGGCGGCAAGCATCAAAAATGCTGCAAAATGTAAGAAGAGGCACAAGAACTGAGAGAAGTAAATCGTTCAGATGAAAAATGTTGAGCAGAAAGTTCACCTACAGGATCAGGCACTCGAAGTATAACAAACTTCAGACCGCTCGTGCAGCTGTTGTACGGGCATCAGGTGTCTGTTAGTTGGCTAAATGACAGTCCAGAGTATTGTTTACAAGCGCGCGGAAGCATTTTGCCGAGAGTAAACGCGAAAAAAAACAATCAGTAATGCATTTCAAACGCAAAAGTGTGATTGCATTATATTTGGCTGGAAAATCACAAACAGCGTGAGCTCGAGCACTTTAAAGTAAATAAAGTTTTCGTTTTTCGAACCATTGCTCATTATAATGATACTGGTGGCACCGCGAAACTCCATGGAGGTGGTCATCAAAAGACTGCAACATCACGTGAAATGGTTCAAAAAGTGATGAAGTGACTTGAGGGAAACCCCCGACGAAGTGCCAATCAAATGGCGAAAGAACTGAAAATATCTGACCGTAGCATCCGCCGCATATTGAAAAATGATTTCAAGTCTTATAAGATCCAAAAGGCGCCTTATAAGATCCAAAGGCGCATAATCTCACACCAAAGCAGCAACAAGTCAGACTTGAGAGAGCGAAGGCCGAAAGTGGTCAATTTCCGAACATTGTGTTTTCTGTTCATACGAAAATTTGAGTCATCGATTGGCCACCAGGAGACAGCAACCGCCACAAGCAATGGTTTGGGCCGCTGTAACCGCAGATGGGCGCTCTTCAATTGTTTTCATCGAGTCTGGCGTCAAGGTAAATGCCAAATTTTATGGGGCAGGTATTCTGGAGGTTGCTTTGAAGCCGTGAGCAGAGAAGCATTTTGGTGGCAGACCATGGAGAGGTCTCAGCACCGTCTTACAAAGCTCGAGTGAACTAAGAATGGCTAAAAAAGCAACTATCCGAACATCATAACGTCCACACAATGGCTCTTAAATTCAGCAGACGCGATTCCGTTGGATTATTCTCTTTGATATATTGTGGAGAGCAAGGGCCGAGTTAAAAGATTCACCAGTCTCAAGGTCATCGCCGGCGAGTGGGCCAAAATACCTGCAAGTTACATTCGGGCAGCTTGCGATTCGTTTCCGGATCCCCTCAAGGCTATAGTCAAATCAAATGATGGTCATATCGAGCAAAAGTAATTAATTTGTATTAATTAATTGCTAAGGATGAGTTTCTTGAGTGTGCGTAAGTGAGGTGAGCCTGAAGCCCGAACCTCTCAGCCTGATTGCGGTACGTGCAGCACATTTAACATTACATTAAGCGCTAGAGTAGGAGTGGTTCGAAGTGTCTCATTGATTCCTATGAGTGTAGACCTTTGTACTCTCTCTCTTGGGTAGGTCGACTCCAACCGCCAGTTTGCCCAGAGATTTAGTGATTGTCCCCGGAAGGACGTTATTAAAAGCCACCCCAATGTCGAGGAAAGCGCCAACTGTGAACTCTTTCTGATATAGAGACTCCCCAATATCTTTAACAATTGTATACAGGGAAGTGGAATCTAGCCTTTACAGTAAGCAGGTTGGGTATGCGACAAACGCTCCCGAGAAATTTCGCTTGTTACGTGCAGGTCAATCAGTATCTCGCGGGTTTTCAGCAAGGAAGATGAAAGGCTGATTGGCGTGAAATCCTTGGGGGATACATGTTACTGAAGTGCCACTTCCATGGAATTTTAGATAGAACTGAATGTATAATCCAAAATCACTAATGGCGAGAGACACCTATACGCGTTTGAATAGTCAAATGTGAAAGGTTAGGCTCCGCTCGAGACCGCTGAATGGTGCAATGTATTTTTCTTCTTCTTGTGGATTAGCGGGGTAGTCGCCGACGTGATTCCAGGTGAGTTCAACAAAGCGCGCCAGTCGCTTCTTCGTCGTGCTTATTTCGACCAAGTGAAGCTAAGCGCAAGATTTTTGGACCTTTGCACGTTGGCAACGGTAGCAGAGGAAGGTCTCCTCTGCGTAGGAAAGATCAGGTGGAGAAGAACTTGGCTTCACTTGATGTGCCCAACTGGTGCCGGTTAGCACAAGAAAGAAACGACTGGCGCGCTTTATTAAACTCGGCCAAAATCGCGTAAGCGGTTAACGCGCAAATTAAGAAGAAGAAGAAGCCAAGCGCTTTTTCACTTGATTTTTCCAGCGCAAAGTAGGTACTTCCTTGCTTTGCTATCACCAGCAAGTAATGTATCTAATATTTTAAAGCTTGCAGCATTTGTATCCAATGGTATGAAATGACCTAGTGCTCGGAGTAGCTGCTTCTGTATTAAGTAAGGCTCATACAGCTCATCGTTCTATCGCCTGCAGTATTTAACCTCGCCAACGCGCAAAGATCCATAAATCTTTCGTAGAAACTTTCTCTCGAGCAATCCAAGTTGTTGTCATCGCCCCAGCTTCTGCGCCATGTAATAGAAGGGACATGATGAAGAAGACTTCCACACACTCTGTTGAAATTCAGCTTCAATTGGTAAAAATAATAAGAACAAGATCGTATATGACCACATTTGGGTGTGAGGAAACGAATACTTGAACTCGAACTGGGTAATTGTAGATTTTTTTCGTTAAATGATAGAGTGGACTGTTGGAGAACTTCTTCAATAACAGCCATAAAGATTTCTCAAATATTCGAGCAACTTTCTTGAAATCGTTAAACCAGGTATATTTTTTGGAGAAAGATTTGTAAATAACCTAATACCAGCTAAAGATTTTGAAGGCTTCCGAAATAAACCATCCCTTTGCAGATGCGATATAAATCGAGTGTATAAACTAAATTTTATAAATTTAATTTCTACCATCATCGAAGCGCACACAAACACAAGCTCACACCAACACATATGCACACTTACTCGAATAGACACGATTGTTGCTCTCTGCAAGTGAATTTACAAATGCAATGCAACAATTAAAATTATTTATCGATTTGTTAAATGTACAAAAATAAACTCTCTTGTGTTTTGTTATTGTTTTGACTATTATTGTTGGCCTTGTTGCTGCTACTGCTGCTGGTGGTGATGCATACATGTACGACGCTACACCTATGCACCTACACACACGAATGCCCACATACATATAGGTAAGTACCAGCAGACAATGGGGGTTGAGAAAGTGGGTAGTAAAAGCTAGAAGCTCTCTCACTTAAATTTCCTCGCCAGGTTTTGCCACGGCTTTAGGCCAGCTTTAGGTGTGCGACGACGCGGGCGCAATACCAACCAAATACATGCATACATCTCTAGTAGAGAAGTGTGAGCGGCGTTGGGGTAAAGCAGCGCGTTGATGGGCGGTGGTGGGACGAGGTGCGAGTAAAGTTCTATGCGAAAACGAGCTGCGAATAAAATGTCTCACCCAACACAAATCCATGTCTGTGTGCCTGTACGTGTGTAACTGCCTATGCTGGCATTTGGAGAGTGCTGTCGTCACCGAGCAAGTGTGCGAGCGCTCGTGTGAGAGAGTGAGCGCCATATTTGAATAGCAACAGCAAGCAGTAGAACCGTTACAAACTTACCGTTACCCTGCGACAATCACAATTATTATTCAATTGGCATTTGATGACAACACTCGGGATAACGGGACGGCTAGCTACAGCAACATCAGCCGCGTAGCGCCAGACGCAGACACAGACACAGCAACAAAGCCAACAACAATCAACCATCAAGCTAAACACTTACACCAGCAAATACTTTGAAGTGAGTGCGGCCGTCTGCGCTTGTTTTGTGTGCGTGTGTGTGCGTATACGTGTGAGTGGGTGTTTGAAAGGAGCGTTTTTCTCGGCGAGTGGAGGAGCAACAAAATCAACAATTCGTTGGCGCCGCCGACCTCGTCCTCGTCGTGACTGAGTGCCGACTCTAACGCTACTATCACTATGACAATGATGTGGTGGCCAAATGTGACAGTGTGTGTTGTGGCGGCCATCAGCCAGCAACTGTGGCAGCACCAGAAAAGCTAAACGTTAAGAGCGTGCCACAAACGGATTTCCCGTAGGTAGAAGAGTAGACGCCATTTTTTCCTCAACGCTTGCGACATACGGCCGTGCTTGTATGTGGTCTATGTATGAGTGTGTGTGTGCGTGAATATAAGGAAAAATATATTTTATTAACGGCAGTGGAGAAGATTGCAGCGCCGCTCACTCAAAGGAGGAACACACGGCACAGTACGGAACACTTACTTTGGTTTTGGTAGTGTAATGGCAAAAGTTACGGGTAACGGTAACGGCGTCGGAGTCCGACATAATATTGGAGTCTGAGTGCGAGTCGGTGACGCTGACAGTGCCACACAAAACGATTTTTAAGGCAAAGTGTGAGAAATTGTTGTGCACAAAAAAAAAAAGAAAAATAAAAAATAAAAAGCAAACGAAGAAAAAATACTGATAAAGAAACGCCATTGGGTGGGACGCAACGCTTCTGGCGAGTGTGGAAACCTGCCGAACGGGCTTAAATACTTGTAAATAAAAGATTTGTTTGCATATTTTTTCACTTGGTTTGGCAAAGCAGAATGAAATAAATTTTAAAGTGCGTACAATTTCAGCAGCGTCGACGACGAATGCAAAGGAATTGTAACGAATTTATTGAAGTGTAAAATTCACAGGCGTGTGAGGACGGCGACAAGCCACAAACATGTCTTTGGCGATGTTGGTGAGTAGAAAAAAAGAGCAAACTTGAATTTTATATTCATTTATACATTTTAAGAAAATCAAACTAATAATGCATTCAAGCTATTTTCATCAATCTGTATATACTGATACAGTCATTACGGTATTCATATATGTATGTACACATGTATGTATATGCATATGCATTTATGTGTGAGTGTGTGTGTGCATGGTAAAATCTGACAAAAATTTTAAAAGCAAATGATACAAACATTTTTATTGATTTTTCGCCAATGAAAAACATCACTGCAGGCTGGCTAGTTGGCTTTAGCTGCAAATAAATCGTCGTCAAATCGACTAGGCTGCCAAATGCTGCGCAGCTATTTCGTCTGCTGCGCTCAGCAGCATTCCCACAGACTTTTGCTGTTACATTCTTACATTTGTATGTATGTGGACGCGCGTATGTAAGCACATTTAATAAGGTGGGCTCGAAGGCGACGGGCGGCTCAGGTGGCTGGCAGGCAAGTAGGTAATTGCATCAGAACGTTGCCACTTGCGCTCACACTGCGCACTGTCTGTCGGCTGTCTAACGATTTTTTTGTTTGATTATTTTTACTCAACTCGCTCAGCCCTTAATTTATTTTTATTTTTATGTGCTTACGCCACAACTCCTACCATTTATGTATATGTGCATGTGTGTGAGCGTATCTACCATGAATTCGCGCAAGAAGTGGGCTCACATATGGTGGCCGGAAGTGGCAGCCAGCACTGGGCGCCCTAACACAAGCCTGAAAATGTATGGGTTTGTGTATGTGTGCGTTTGCGTGTGTGCATTTTTAATCCACCTCCATTTGAAAAACTCTACACCAAACCATATCTTATTTGCGCCTTTGTTTAGCCTCTTATCCTTCGGTCATAAATTTTATCTATAACAATTTTTCAATGCAATTCCTTTGCATTCGGCAAAGCAGTGGAACAGCAAAGCAACAAAGCCACAAAGCAAATCAGACATTTGACACACATACCAGAGAACTTTTAACAACACATACTCGCACACACACACGCACAAACATACTCGCTCTAGCATTTACTCAATGTGCCGTTTATCCACTTCCTCTTTCTGCTGCTTTTCTCCTTTCTCTTTTGTCACATTGTTCTTTGCTGTTTTTATTTATGCGCCATCTCTTCATATAAACACACACACACACTTCCACGCACACTGGCGTCTTTCCACAATTCTGCCAATTTTTGTTTTGCTCTACAAATTTGCGCCCACTCTTGCCATCTCACTCTAAAGCGTTGAATTTATTGCGGCCACTTTAGCGCGTCTGAGTGAGTCGGCTAAGTTGGTAGTTTGAGTTTGTTTTGTTTACCGTTTAATGCTCTTTCGTTATACGCCGCTCGCTTTGTTCGATTCAACTTCACTTCTGCTCACTCTAAGGTGGCCGCTAGATGGCGCGCGTTTGGTATTTACGATTTGATTTTAAATTTTGTACTTTTGCGGTAGCGTTTTTTGCTTCGTGGATGGCGCACTGCTGTCTAATTGCCCTCTCACATTAATTGAAGAATTTGTACGTATGCGCAGAAATAATGAAAAATTACAAATCCAAATTGGGGTTGTACATATGTGCGCTTGTGTTAGTGCAAAGATTTTGTGTACTTGAAAATGTATCTAAATTTTCAATTTTTCACTTTAATCCACTCCTAGCCTAGAGATGGTCAAGCTGCCAAAATTTAATTTTGAGGAATTAAGCATTTAAAAAAAAATTAAGCTGAGAAATTTTTATTTAACGAATTAAACACTCAGTAGTTGAAATGAACAATAATTGCCCAATATTTATATAGTACAGCTTTTCACATTAACCCTCTTACGACCGAAAGGAGATAGGGCTTTCGGAATTTATCTTGGCATTTTATAATTAAGATCAAAAATATATCTCTAATTTATTTAAATTTTCAACATTTCACATTAACCCTCTCACAGCCGAAGGGGGGTTGACCTCCTAAAATTTACTTTGCGCAGTGCGGCACTTAATAATTGAATTCAAAAATATATCCCTAATTAAATTAAATTTTCAACATTTCACATTAACCCTCTCACAGCCGAAAAGGGGTTGAGCTTCTAAAATATAATTTGTAGAATTCGGCACTTTATAATTGAGTTAAAAGGTGATCTCGCAATGTACCTGAGATCTGAATTAGCTAAAGTACTTAAAAATTTAATTCGAAAGTATTTTATTTATTGAGGCTTCACTTTGGGTAATGAAAAGTTAAATATGTAGAGCTTCGATTTATCCACGATCTAGCGAGTAGTGAATAGAAAATAATAGAAAAATGTCCTTGAATGCATCTGATTACGCAGCCCTGCATTATTTTCGTTGTGATAAGCTGCTATGTAATATTAATTCCCTTGCCTCTCTAATTAAAGAAAAAACCCTACTCATACTTGGGAGCACTGGCCTAATCGGGTAATTGTCGTTTGTGATCTAAGCGATTATAAACTAAGCGGCAAAATCGCTTGAACATCGCTAAACTATTATTGCTTTTAAATAAACACTTTTCGCTTAGCAGGCAGCGGAGTTCTCTCGCGAGTAAAGAAGTAGTGAATCGAAAGCAGCTTACGTAAAGGCGTTCGCTTATGCTGAGAAACTAAACCTCAGTTTAGAAATATGTTTGTAGCTTTAAATTAAATTTGTTAAAAATGTTTGTATTTTGCTGCTTATAATGCTTATATTTAGATTGTAAGAGTAATCGATAAACAGTAAATAAATAAAAAGAAATAAATAAAATATGTTTTCTAATGCGATCACCCTTCGAAGGGCAATATCTGAACTTTGGGCGCGTTGCGGCCATATGAAGCTCTTTAAAAATTCGCTGGCGTTCAAAAAAAAACATTGTTTTTCGAAACAAATACGAGGGTTACCTTCTATAATTTGCGTCCAATAATGAAAACTCAGTAAACTCCAGTAATGAAAATGTCTTAGTTGTTTTTCAAAATATTCTCCTTGGAAATGAATGCACTTCTGCATTCTCAAAGCACTTTTGCCACCAATAAGTGGATACCTCCAAGCCGAGTTGCTTAAAGGCTTCAACAGGTTCTTCAGGCGTTGAAAGTGATTGACCTCGCATTTTATTTTTCATATTCGAGAACAAAAAAAAACCATTAGGTGCCAAATCAGAGCTGCAAAGTGGATAAACCATTACTTCGATCTTTTTAGTGCTCAGAAACTCTCTTGCGTGAGCCGATACGTGAGAGCTCGCATTGCCTTGGTGAAGGATGATTCGTCTTCGGCGGTTGGTTTTCCTTAATTCTCCGAAATCTTTTAGCAAACAAATGGTTGTGTAGCACTCAGAATAGAGTGTTTTAATTTCTCTAGTGGTACAGTTGCCGCATTACAAGATTTTCCAAAAAAACAGGTGACGATGTGCTTTGAGGTGATTCTTCCGCGAAAAACTTTTGTTGGACTAACCTCGTCTTAGACCATCCATACTATTTAATTGCTATTTAGTTTCCGGTTCATGTGCAGGAATCAAAGATTCGTCTTGTTACGATGACATAGACGTGCTTTGAATTTCTTTAGCATTTCCTTACACTAATCGGTACAAGTCCTTTTATGGGTACTTGTCAAATTATGCGGTATCCAATAAGAACAAATCTTTTAGACGATCAAACGTTCATGTAATATTGAATGCAGGTCCATTGACAGTAGGTCCAGTGTACTAATGCTGAAAGATGCCTCTATCTCGCGATATGTTTCTTGCACAACCACCGTTTTTGAAAGGCCTTCACGAAATTTGTCCTGCAACGATCAACGGCCACGTTAGAACTCGTTGTACCAGCATTTCGCATTGGCTAAGGTGGTGTTTAAATGCCGTAAGTCCAAGTCAGTTGATCAATGCACTCTGATCTCGATAATCCACGTCGTAAATCCTAATAGGTTCGCCTCACACACAAAGATTTCCAGGAGTTAATTCCATCTCTCGGGCGAGATGAATGGAAATGTTATACAAGGTAAAGTCTAAAATAAACAAGACTGGCGTCACAAAAATGTTTTTGATGGCACCATCTTTTCAAAACCGCGATTTATCGCATTTTAACTGATCATTTAGGCTTACGAAAGGTCTGTGCACTTTTCATTCCGCACAAGATAACTGAGGACCAAAAATTTCTCAGAGTTCAACATTCGAAAGACCTCATTAAAGAGGTGAGAAAAGACGAGAGCTTCCTTTACAATATTGTATCTGGTGATGAAACGTGGTGTTTCCAACATGAACCTGAAACTAGGCGTCAAAGTGCCGAATGGATGATCCCAGACGAGCCACCACCCAAAAAATCGCGTTTGAAGAAGTCAAAAATCAAGTCGGTGCTCATTTGTTTTTGCGATTCCAAGAGAATTGTCCACAAGGAGTTCGTGCCAACGGGCCAAACCGTCAATGCAATGCGTCGCCCTGAATACCGCGAAGGAGGAAGCTAGCGCTTATTGCAAGATAATACACCATCTCTTAGTTCCACTCTTGTGACTGATTTTCGGACTAGAAATCGCATTTTAATCATCAATCAGTCACCGTATTCGCCTGATGTGGCTCCCTGTGACTTCCACCTATTCGGAAAATTGCATTTGGTCATGAAAGAAAAACGTTTTGCGTCCGTAGATGTCATGTAAAAGTTTTTTTGTACCGACATGCTGAAGGACATTCCAATCAATGACCTAAAACACTCGAAAAGCTTTTATATCGCGCACAACAGTGTATCGAGGCCAGAGGGGTATATTTTGAATAAATAAACTCGAATTTATCAGAACAAAGCTCCTGTCGTTTCTATTTTAGCTCAGTCTTGTTTATTTTGGACTTCACCTTGTATAACTTCTCCTTAATAAAATTAAATTTAACTTTCTGTTAGCCACCTCTTAAAAACCCTCCGTTGGGCACCCAGGTCTGGTATTTTTTCGTCCTGTTCGAGGATCCTTTTTAAAGAATGGAAAATTAAATTTTAGGAAGCTAAAGTCGAAAAAGTCTGACCAGATCCGGCTGCCTAACGAAGGCTTAATATCCCTTTCATGAATCCCCAACAGTTGGAAGCATTAAATACTTGCTTCAGCGGATCTAAGTAAAATGTCAATGCTACTATCACTAGGCCATGGTACTGCATTAAATTTGTTATTAAATTCTTCAGATGTTCCTCTTTCGTGGCCATCTTAGCAAACCATCACCGGTCTTTTCTTCCTCCATTGATTTGATGGCTTTCTGGCTGTCCGCGAAGATATTTATTGTAGTTTTTGTTACGGTGTGTGTGTTAAGGTGCCCAGTTGCCTCCTTTATGGCTAAGACTTCTGGTAAACTTAAATAAAACTACATAGCCTACATTATTTTTCAGGTTGGATTCATCCGTGTAGAAATTTATTTCACCTCTTCTCCAAGGTCTTGAATTGTCTTGATTAGTCTTGAAGAGCGGGTTGAAAGTAGATTTAGGGAAAGGGTAGTCCATGTCCTGGTTATAACTACTCATAGTAAGCAGCATAGAAGCGTGGCAGAACCGGCTGGGTCTTCCATAGCGCCATACTATTAAGTCTAAGCGCTAAAGCGGAGGCCACGTGTTTCCTACCAGATTTAGAGCCGGCAAGTTGACTAGCACCTCGAGCGCTTTATTCGGAGTGGTCCTTAAAGCGCTGGTGATGCATAAAAACGCAGTTCTTAGGATCTTGCTCAGCAGTTCCGTATAACTTGCCTTTTGCGTTGATGGCCACTACACAAGTATTCCATATACTGTAGTAAAATAGGCCGAACGACCGAACTTTAAACAGTGTGATATTTTTTTTTTTCTTGTTCACTTCTCTCGGGAGCATAGCCCTCGCGACAAGACTCAGCCTTGCGTTGGTTTCGTTAATCTATTTTGACTTCTGACAGGGAAGGTTGTTAGCCTGCCGCTATCAATCCTAAGTAGTGGAAATGCCCGCCTCTCGTTGCTTAGGAACAATGCCGTCTTACTGCTTGGAGCGCCATCTGTGTTTCACATTTTTCTGGCAGAAGGATCACACAGATGTTTGAGGACTTCGCTAAATTTCGTGTGTCTGCGCTATTACCGCGATCGCCCGTTTCCTCTTGCTGGCACCACTGATGCAATGTGTAACTGTGATAGAGGTATTTATCCCCATTTGATTTCGACCTTTTTTTTTGCATGCAGTGCAATGTTGGCTCCTTGAACCCTTTTCTTAAAAATGATATAACGAACCATTAATCCTTCTTCGGCATTTACACTTTTTCTGATTTTTTTAATATGCTTTGAATTAAATAGTGTTTTACATTTTTAATAAAATAATAAATGTGTTTATAAATAATGGTAAAATTGTTTATTTTTTGCTTTAAACATAACTTTATATTTATTAATATCAATCTGATACATGACGATTAAATAAGGTCAACTGTCAACTCATTTTCTCAAAGAAAATTTATAAAAAGTAAAACAGAAATCAGAGCTACTTCTAAATACCGAATCTACTTCTCCACAGTGAAGCCAATACCAAACCTATGCCAAGGCTTAATAAAAATGTGCAACATTCCTTCGATTCACTGCGAAAATAATCATGAATGAATTTATGTATGGTAAATATGTATGTATGCCACTCAATTTCAGTTCACATAACTCCATCACACACACACACACGCTCACACCAAAATCATAACAGCACATCCGCTTTCAAGGAAGCCCTACTGACTCACTGGACGTTCACAGCAAGCTTGTTTTCCCCATCATTATCGATGCACTCCTCGAATCTCACAACCTAATTTCAATTTTCAACTTACTCAACAGGTTTCCCAACAAACAAAAAAAAAACATAAAACACAAAAAATAAAAATAAAACCAATAAAAGCTGCAAGAAGAGTAAACATTGGTAGTAAATCTGTATTGACCTTCTTGTGCTACACCACGGCATTATATCACTGTTACACACTCCTGTCAAGCCATTTGGCACACCACTTGGACATGGTCCGGCCAGCGAAACACAAGGCAACCACTGCCAGTGTAATACAAAAACGCATACATACATGCATGTACATGCATACTAACATACACTCACACACACACAAACATTCCACTCCAGCAAATCGTCAATCGAGCGCCACAAACTCGAATATTTACCATTGCTCACTACTGATCGCTGATCGCTTATTGCACGCACGCACGTAGCCCCAGTCCCCCAGTCGGCTAGACGGGCATTCAAGAATATCGCTACAACAATAAATTTCATATTTATTCGTTACGATTTTCCTGCCCAAATTGTCGTGATTGGAGCGAAGGTGAAGTGGAGTAGATGGTGTAATCCCCTCAGGTGAATCTCATGAGCTTGCGAAACCGGTTCTGACGCATTCGATGCCTACTCGTACTAATGCTCAAATGTTCACTGCGCAGCCAACTGCAATCGATTGAGGATGAACGGGGAACTCTCTTTATGTTGAGATGCTGCAATCATCATTGTTACTGTTTTTGTTGTTGCTGTTATCGTTCGTGATACTCATATTATTGCCGATCATTCACTAACTTGTTTTATACTCAAACTGTGTTGTGACTTTGATCATTGGACCTCATACGTACGTACGCCATACATACACTCATACATACATATGTACGTATGCACGCTATTGATGACGAAAGTGCTGGAGAGCAGCTACCGCGAGTATATGAATTGGTTGTTTCGTTGCCGGTCCAACCACTTCTCTTGACGTTTTGCATCGCTTCTGTCGCCGTAATGACTTTCAATTTCACTGAGTAAGGTGATTTGCACTACAAGTTTTTCTACGGGTATTATGGAATTTCCATAACTAAATAGTACACTTTCAATGGGCCAGTGAGTCAGAGTGAGGTAGTTAAGAAAAACTGGAATACATTTTTCTTGAATGATTTTAGAAATGATAAATTGGCTTTTCTGGGGGTGGAGTGTATTTGTAATCAACTATTTTTAAATACATTTTTCAAAAAGCATCATAAGGGGAACTACGTAGCTGCTATCTATTGCAGTTTGCAACTGTTTTCAACTTCTGGTAGGGCTCTCGCTTACTGATTGCATTAAGCAGAGTTTGCCAAATTTATTTCTTCACAATCTTGAAACCGCAAGCAAAGTTAATTTTTTCTCGATTACTTTTTACTGCTATCAAACGAACGGTGACGCTTGATTTTAGTGCCCTGAGTTATGACTATTGGTTCTTCCATGACAGACTACTAAATACACTTATGGTCACATAATTAAGTCATTTCATCATTTCACCATATTTGCATTATTTTTCATGCAAACAATTTTTTTCGTTAATTTTTTGTAAAAATACAGCTCATTGTATAACAAAAACCTTATGAATTCAAGTTCTAAAATTTGTATAAAATTGTCAACAATGTCAAAAGAAATCTCTTGAAGTCTCTGCTGTATTCCAATGAAAGTTTTGGAAATCTCTTGACTTTTAGCAGTTGTAAAAATTGTAAAATTTAGCAGTGCAATAGCCACTGGTCCTAACGTATGGTGCATAAGCACGGATGATGACAACGTCCGTTGAGGCGTCGTTTGCAGTGTTTGAGCGTAAGATTCTGTGGAAGATTTTTGGACCTTTAACGGAAGAGGAAAGCCTCTTCTGCGTTGGAAGGATCAAGTGGTCAAGGAATTGCCTTCATTTGGTGCGTCAGACTGGTGCCGATTAGCATAAGAAAGAAACGATTTGCGCGCTTTGTTAAACTCGGCCAAAAGTAAGCCGAGCGTAAGCGGTTATTTTAAGGGTAAAAAATACAGTTTGTACAGACCAGTTAGGGCTAATAAGAGCTAAAATTGCTACGTATAATTATTAAATAAATTAAAAAAAGGGTTTAAAAATATAAAATTCATTATTTGACACCGAAAAGTCGAAGAACTCGAGATCTCATTGAATTCGCTTAGAGCGCAGACAATAGGAGAACTACGCGCATAGTTTGTGTTAAGAAATTTAAGATGAAATGTAAATTATTGCGTAAGATCTAGCAGGGATATGAAAATGAATGCTCCCTAATAGGGATGAACAATCGATTTCTCCTTTAATTACACTAAAAACAAAAGACAGTGAGAGTGCAGACCTTCTACTCTCCAGAGATTTTAGTTAATTTAAATCAAACGGGAATTATAGTAGAGGATAGAATTTGAGAATTTTAACAACCTGAGAGCATATTTAATGAACACCTGTACACGTTCAATTCTCTCAATTGCAAATTGGCCTAGACACCAATTCTTCTTCTTCTTAATTGGCGTGATAGCCGCTTACGCGATTTTGGCCGAGTTTAACAAAGCGCGCCAGTCGTTTCTTTCTCGTGCTAACCGGCGCCAGTTGGACACACCAAGTGAAGCCAAGTCCTTCTCCACTTGATCTTTCCAACCCAAAGGATGCCTTCCTGTTCCTCTGCTACCACCAGCTGATACCGCATCGAATAGTTTCAGAGCCGGAGCGTCCATTCGGACGACATGACCCAGCCAACGTAGCCGCTGGATCTTTATTCGCTGCGCTATGTCTATGTTGTCGTAAAACTCATACAGCTCATCGTTCCATCGCCTGCGATATTCGCCGTTGGCAACGTGCAAAGATCCAAAAATCTTACGCAGAATCTTTCTCTCGAACACTCCAAGCGTCGCTTCATCAGATGTTGTCATCGTCCACGCTTCTGCGCCATACATTAGGACGGGCATGATGAGAGTCTTGTAGAGTGTTAGTTTTGTTCGTCGAGAGAGGACTTTACTGCTCAGTTGCCTACTTAGTCCAAAGTAGCACTTGTTGGCAAGAGAGATTCTAGGTTGGATTTCATGGCTGACATTCTTATCGGCGTTAATGCTGGTTCCTAAATAAACCAAGTCTTTTACGTCAACAGTGACGTGGGTGCCGATACGCGAGTGCCCCGACTGTTTGCTTGAAGACAGAAGTTACTTCGTTTTGCCCTCGTTCACGACCAGACCCTTTCGCTTTGCCTTTTATCCAGTTTGGAGAAGGCAGAACTAACAGTTCGTTTGTCAAGCCCGATGATATCAATATCATCGGCATACGCCAGCAATTGTACGCTCTTATAAAATATTGTGCCTGAGCGAGTAAGTTCTGCGGCTCGTGCGATGCTCTCCAACATCAGGTTAAAGAAGTCACACGACAGCGAGTCACCCTGTCTGAAACCTCGTTTGGTATCAAACGGCTCGGAGAGGTCCTTCCCAATTCTGACGGCGCTGCTGGTGTTAAGCAACTTCATCTTGCATAGCCGTATTAGTTTTGCGGGGATACCAAATTCAGACATCGCGGCATACAGATAACTCCTTTTTGTACTGTCGAAAACAGCTTTGAAATCGACGAAAAGATGGTATGTGTCATTCTCCTTTCATGGGTCTTTTCCAAGATTTGGCGTATTGTGAATATTTGGCCGATAGTAAGTAGTAGGTCTAAATCCACGTTGATAATATCCAATCAGTTGGTTGACGGTGGACGTCAGCCTTTTACACAATACGCTCGCTAGAACCTCATAGGCGATATTTAGAAGACCAATCCCGCGGTAATTGGCTCAGATTGCAGGATCGCCCTTCTTATGAATTGGGCAGAGCACACTTAAATTCCAATCGGCAGGTATGCTTCCATCCAACCATATTTTGCATAGAAGCTGATGCGTGCACCTTACCAGCTCCTCACCGCCATGTTTAAATAGCTCAGCCGGCAGTCCGTCGGCGCCCGTGGCTTTGTTGTTCTTTAACCGCGTTATCGCTATTCATCAGTCTATGAAGAAGTTTTAAACCCAAAATCCCATTTTCAATGTCCAGAGAAACAAGGTTTAAATAGACAAAATTCAAAGACGAAAGTAGATTAACATGGCAAGAAGAAAACGAGTTGCAGTTGCCTTGGTAGAATGCAAAATTATTTAAAATCCCCTATTTGTTTGTACTTTGCTTAACACTTTTCTTGGGAGTATTGAGATAGATACATCTGCTAATTTAAAATTCAATGAAATACAAGTTTCCGGCCACGCACTGGACATGCCGCGCCAAAACATTGCAGAGCGCCATCCATTTTAAACTATCACTCGTGAGTTTTTGTGCGCAAACTCAGTGCTAGCTTTACACCATCTGATCCAAGAATATTGAGTTTGCTTTCAACAGAATTAAGCATTTTTAAGATGCAAAGAAAAAGCAGTACATATAACACTTGATTAAAGTATGGCCGCAGACGTGGAACAGCGAACAACTGGAGACGACTGCCGGAGTCAGAAACCCACGCCATGCAGCTTAGCTAGAATGAAGTTAAGAGATTGGCGCAAAACAGACCCGCAGGTAAGAAATTCGTTGTGGCCCACACTGGAACTCTAAGAATTTATGATGGTTATTCTTACAGTTCACCAAAATTCGTTAGTTTTAAGCAGATAGTCTGAGACACTTATTTTTTGACTTATGAAGGGGCTTCTTTGCTGCAATTCTGTTATAGAATTCTTGTTTATGTAGCATAGACGTATGTCCCCGTAAGATAAAAGTAAACAAATTCAAATTTGAATGCATATAAAAAGTTGTCAAATGAATTCCCGCAATTTAGCTGCTGGTTTCCAAAGCTGTAAACCTCCAGTGAATTATCAGTTGAGGTCCTAAAATTTAAACGAACCCACGCATCGCTTAAATCTCATAATTATTATTTTTTATTCAAAAATTATTTCAATTTACAGTCTGTGTCAGAAGAAAACAACCGGTTTCTTCCTTGTAACTTTATGATATATTTCGTTCTGCTTTTTGCTGCATAACAGTCCCACTCAAGGGCTACGACGCCAGTGCTAACTCAGGTTAGTATCGTTCGAAACTTTCCCGTAAACGCAAGCAAACTAAAATAAGTGAGAAGTACGCGAAGCGTTTCGAGGCAGTATTTTTATGCACGCATTCGAAAGGGCCGAAATTATCTTACGCCGCGGCTGCAAAAGTGATTAAAAAATCAAAAAAATTTGTTGTGAAATGGAATCAGCGGTATAAAGTGTACAAAAATGTTGATGACTTTTCCGAGCGCAGCTTGAAGCGAGTGTCGACGAAAAAGCAGGATAAAGTTATCGTCCAACTTTTTATGTGGGACCCTCCTCTCCGCTAAAAAGGGAATAGATGTGAGCAGCAACACCATCGAACGTCGACTGAAGGAGGCGAACATATCCTACCGTCCTACATCATCAAAACCACTGCTCTCAGAAAAAACCCATTGGGAAACAACAAATGAAGAAAACGGCGTCACAGTATTGGGCTGACCTGCCCAGTCCCCAGACGCCAACCCTATTGAAAATGTATGGGAAACTATGAAAACGCATCTTACCGGAAGACCAGTCCATGATTTAAGGCAACTCGTGCGTCAAGTTCGCAAAATCTAGTCTACTTTGCCGACGAGCTACGCAGAAAAGCTGGTTCAAAGCATGAAGAAGATGCCAGGCTATACTCGAAAACGATGAAGATTACTCGGTTTATTGAGTAATTGCGAATCGTAGTTTTGTACATACTTTCATGCAAAAAAAATGTTTAAATTTTCTGACTGTACTTCGTATTATATGGCTACAAATAAACAAATTTTCAGAAAAATTAACTGCGGCGTTCAAAATACTTACATCATTTGGCATAGATCGGTCATTGCCAAAGCAGTATCAAACTCAGCAAATCAAACTCGCAAATCAGTCAATATTTTGCACCACTTAAGGTTTAAGAAATTGGGTATATGATGTATGCCCGGCCTGTTCAAATAACCCCAAGGATACCAACTCGCCGCAAATCTCTACAGCTCAACATTAGCCGCATTACCTTGAGAAGAATTCTGCATAAAGGCCTCGGCCTATTCCTTTATAAAATTGTAATTGCGTACAAAATTAAAGGCAAGTGAACATTCGCTCCAATACAAATATTGACTATCTGTAAGGGTGCATAGTAACTAGAAAAGGGCGCAGATGTTCCTTAATAAGTAATCTTTTCGGTTAAGACGCATTTCCATAGCGACGCCTAAGTTAATAAGAAAAATTGCTGTAGTTGCAGCTTAGAAAACACACACGTGTTCGTAAAGCAGCTACTAAATTCTTAGAATGCAACTTCTTAATTTGGGAGCGGCGACTTTCGGGCAGACCTAAATAATAGCGGCAGCGTCGGTTACCTTTCGAAGACTTCTTACGCCCATACAATTTGTATGAAGCAAACCGAAATAATGCGGCAGCAACGCGTAGCGGTTGGGAAATCTGGTGGTTGGTAATATTCACTACACTGCAAAGGAAAAAACAAAGAAACGGTTAGTGTTGAAGGTCGCTTTTTGTTGTTGCTCCTTGATTTCACCTAACGCTGCCGCGCTTGCATATTTACCTAAGTAAGTATGCCACCTTAGCATTAGAGGATTACAGACAGCGGTGCATAAATACATACATTCATACACACGTACATATGTATGAGGGTAGATACGGCAAAACAGAAAAGTAGAACTGTGTGTGTTGCTCCATTAGACTTAATGAAAATGAATTATCGCGAATATCCCGCTGCGGTAAATTCCCAACGCGAGCGCATAATTCGCGTCGGTGTGTGGAGTCCTTAACGTTGGGCAGCGAAAACGCGACACTCGGCATTGAAATTTAGGTTTATCTTTTTATTGTCACACTTTTTTTCAAAAATTAAGGCGTCAACAACGTTACAATAAACAGAAAGCACATTAGGGAGATGGCTGACCGTTGTTTTTTTTTTTTTCAAATGTATATTAAACATTTGTATGTATGTATATGGGCGTTAGATTCCGCACAAAACATCTAACAATCAATATTTCAATTTACTCTTACTGATAAAACGAAAACTAAGGTGAATACACACAAAGTGAGTTCGCTGCAGCAACTGATTAGTTTCTTCCTTACGATTTGCTGATTTGAATGTCAAAGTGTCCTGTTTCTTTGTTGTTGCCTTATTTGTTTGTTTACATTCTCGGTGAAATTTGGACAATCAAAATACCAAATTGCAAAAACAAAATACAGTACTTTCCGCTAACTACCGGCTAAGGCGAATCAAATGATCGTTCCCACTACGAAACGATCTAGATTTATATTCGGCCAAGGACTGTTGATTCAGCAGCATTCCCCGTATATTTATGGGGAATGTATATGTTGCTATAACAACAACAACAACGAATCAAATGAAAATGCACCGGCTGCAGTTTGAGAAAATACCACCTTGATCAAAAAGTTCCCGGAATATATTCAGAAATTTCAAAAGAATAAGTGCGCAACTAAGTTCTCGCTGTTTTTTTTGATGAAAATACAACGTCGTAGAAGCATGACCGGGCGGACCCCATGACTTTATTTTCTTTGGATTGCTGTAATGAATCCATTTTTCATCACCCGTCACGATGCGATGAAGAAAATCCTTCCTTTTTTGCCGCTGGAGCAGTTGCTCACAGGCGAAAAAACGACGTTCAACATCCCTTGGTTTTAACTCATAAGGAACCCAAGTCCCCTGTTTCTGAATCATTCCCAAAGCATGCAATCGATTGGAAATGGATTGGCGGGTAACTCCTAATACTGAAGCAAGCTCTTCTTGCGTTTGACACGTCTTTGACGTTCTTTGACGTCTTTGAAGTGACGGAACCAATCTCGGCACGTTGTTTCAATTAAAGCAGCATCTTCATAAACTTTTTATAGCTCTCGATGCGCTTCAGCCACCGTTTTTTTCGAATGAAAGAGAAAAATCAACACTTCCCGCAAATGACGATTATTCGGCACAAAATCAGACATTTTCACAATAGCAAAAGTATATGATACCAAAACAAAATCACTAATACATATGTCGAAGCAGTTTGTTTACCATATGTCTAAGCTCGGTTTATGAGGTTTAGGTTATGTTAGAATCGACTAGCACACACTGCTGGCGGCATCTATTGACAAACAGCAGGAACTTAGTTGCGCACCAATGCAAATTTATTCCTCAAAGGTGATATTGTTACCTTCAAAGTATTCCCATCAACAGCAACGCACAGATTTCAGCATTTGATCCAGCTCTTCAAACATTTCTGGAAATCTCTTTTCGATCAGACTCGTCATCAGAGTCGTCTTCGATTTTTCCATTACTTCCCTTCGGCTGTTAAAACGCGTTCCCTCTGGTGCTTTTTCGACTCGTAAAAACAGAAAAGAATCGGATGGAGACATAACAGGTGAATTCGATGATGCCAAATAATAATTGATCTCGAATAATCCGAATCCGAACTGGTGGGAAGGAATTAAGTTTCGCTGTCTCACAAAGTTTAGATAATAATTGTAAAAAACTAATTGGTCTTTAGGGAGAAGCTTCAATGCGTCTTTATTTGGTTTAGATATTACAATGATTTCTGCTTATTTTTCAAGGCAGTAGAAAATACTTCATTCGTCATGCTGAGTTAAATATATTTCTTAAGTAGAGAGTGGACTTGCCAGGTAACTCCTTTAGAATTCTTCCTGAGATTCCAATGTATCCTGGGAATTCATTTACGTCACATTTCGATTCAATTCACATTGCATGTTTGGAAGTTAGTAAGGCGGCAGTAATTAGGTTTCACGCCAAAATAAGAGGAGTTTGTTTGTAACCAGTCTTAGGATTTTTGACTGGAATTTTCGGAGTATCCCGGTATTAGAGTTAGCTGCAGTGCCTCAGAGCTGTGTACCATAGGTCCATATTGGTTTTAGGATAGCTGAGCAGAGTAAGAGCTTGCTTGTGAGAGAAACATATGAACTTCCATCAAGTAACCAGTATAGATTTCGTTTTTCATGTAAGTTTGCTGTCGAGATGCATGCCAAGATATTTTGTAATATAATTTTGGGGAATAATTACATTTTAGAATCTAACGGATAGGTAAGTTTTTCGTTTAAGTGTAAAGGTAACCTTAGGAGATTTGGTCTCGTTAGCTTTTATTTTGCAGTCTTTCAGCCATTGAGCTATTTTATCAAGTCCTTTCTGGAGTTTGAGGGAAGCCACTTCGGGTTGGGAGTCTATAGCGAGTAGATAGATGTCGTCTGAAAAAGTTCCGACGTTAGTTTCCGCTGTGATTGATAAATCCTGTTGTGTAAAGCTAGTAAAGTATTGGGCCTATTCTACTGCCTTAGGGAACGCGAGCTAAACTTTCATTGAGTTCAGACTGTTCTCAATTTTGTTTAACAAAGAAGTGCCGATTTTTGAGGTAGGATTTGACAAGAGTAGAATAATTAATGGGTAAAATGAGTTTGCAAAGGGAGTCGTCATGCTAAACGTGGTCGAAGACTTGAAATGTGTCGAGAAATGCGGCCGCGCAATACTTTTTCTGTTCAAAAGGATTTTTAATATTATTTACGAGTCTGTGCACCGGTTCGATGGTACCGTGTGTTTTTCTGAAGCAGCATTGGTGACTTGGGATTAGTTTTCGATCTTCAATGAAATGAAAAATGAAATGGTGATGCCCATTCTTTTGAGAAAAAGGGATTCCATAACTTAAGAGACAATGGGCAATAAGCTGATGGGGCGATAATGTGCCAATTTTTCTGCGTCACTGGCATCGAAACCCCAGTTACGTGGATTATTGGACCAGCTGACTGAGGCTGAAATATGCAGTGTAACCTCTCTCAATGAACGCCTCTGTCAGGCGAATACTTCCCTTGCACGCACATTTTTTGATACGCCAAGTTTTAGCTATCGGAACAAATTACCCTCTCGTGAGCGAGCATAACTTTTGACCGTCCAGGGAAGGTTTCACTGTATATTAATAAAATCCATATAAATACTAAAAAAAAAGAAATTGGAGGATTTTTTCAATACCTAAAATACATTAAGGAGTTAGGTTTACTCAGAGGCCCGAAAAAATTATGATTTTTAATCATTTTTTTTTGCTAGTCATTTGCTTTATTTCACAAAAATAAAAACATAGCATTAAAACAAAATTAATAATTGTAAAAGTTATCGCTGTTTGTGTCGAGCCCGTTTCTCCAGAAGTCCCTTGCGGTGATCATCATAAGTCCTTGGAGATTCATCTAAAATCAATCGGACAAAAGAAATTAGTTTTATTAATAGATAATCTTGTGCCGGATTGAAACTTTTTTTCAAAATTAACAATATGGTGGCTTCAGGAAATATTAAAAAAAAATCTAATCTTTTGAAAAAAAAATCCTTCAATCAGGCACGAATTTTTTTAAGCTTTTTAAAAGCAGTATAAATTTTATTGAAATCTATCAACCGGTTTTTAAGTTACAGTGATCACCAGTTCAAAAAACATAGTTTTGAGAAAAACGCAATCAAGTTTTGCTATCTGCTCCGGAACGTCCGTGCGTCCTTTGTTAATTGTTGACTAACTCGAAAAGTATTTGTCGGATTCACTCCAAATTATCACGCAATATTTTTAAGATATTATACTTTAAGAATGAGCAAAAAAATTAAATTTTTTGAAAATTCTGATAACCTCTAACCTCTTAAAAGTTCATTATTTCACGTAGATACGTGTATTTTTTTTTAAATATATTTGCTTAAAGTAAACTTTGCTTAAAGCAAACCGATTTTCTCCGCCTCTTGGAGTACGGCTTAAGCGCAAAATACTGTACGTTATTGTTGTTATAGCCTCACCTTTCAAAGATCACCTTCCGTGAATGCGATTTGACGAAAATAGCATTTAACAATACTAATTGTTAACCCACCCTTTAAATTGTAGCCTATTTTCCGTTGCAAACCTATTCCTCTCAGTCACGTGTTTGCTCACACTTTAGCGCAACCATTCAGAAAATATACCGCAAAAATATGGAAGTTCCAGTAACTCACTGATTTCCGGATTTTTCTAAACAAACAACAAATTCCCTATAAATTCACAAGATCACAACAATGACGTATTTGAGATTCTGCAAGTCATAGAACAAAGTAACATTTCATTGAATAGGGAGTCCCCACTTCCCACAACTTGAATTATTTCCGCAAACGGTAGCGTGTACTAGCGCATGTACATACATACATACATACATATGTGAGCACTCGTATGTAAAATATGTGGCTACAAATGTTTTGTTACCCACCAGTTTGAGCCCTTATCGTGCATCTCAAGCCGGTGAATTCAATATTTGCGCTCTCAATTCTATGAGTCACGACGCTTAGATTCAGACCCCCTTACGAATCTCAGTTAGCCGTTCGCTATGGTTCGCTGCACCTTCCGATGCCGGGATGCCGGCAGCGGTGATTGCAATAGTAATATACATACCAAGTTCTGAGCCCAATCTCGATCGCACTTATCATCTCTGCCTTTTAGGAATATTCGTAGGCTCATTATTAAACAACCACCACCGGCCACTTGCGCTGCTCATACAAACATACATACAAACGGATGTACCTACAGCTACATAGTAGGTGTGAGTGGACTGCGTGTATGTTTGTATGCAGCTATTTTAGTATGTTTGTGCTGACACTCGCATAACACCGCTTAAAAGCAAACCCAGTTTGGAGCGAAAATGAAAAGCGAAACGAAATCAATGATCATCAGTTAGCTAGCAACATAGTAGTTCAGGCAGAAAAAACAAGCAACCCACATAAAACCTGAGGAGGCGTTTTGGTATACCAAATTGACCTGCACTCTGTAGTTGCCCCTCACCCCTGCACATTGCTCGGTGATTTTGAGCTCGATAGCTGATCGACTTAGTAGCGTTGCTGTTGCTGTTGCTTTTGCTGTAGATGGTACAATGGCAGAATAACAACAACAAAAAGTTATAAAAAGTGTTGAAGGGGCAAAAAATGCACCGGCATACCAGCAGTCAATGCTTGTGAAGCAGCCGAGAGTCAGCCAGTTGACCATGCAGTTAACCCACCCTACTTGTCCGCATGTGCATACCCATTTGTACATACATACATTCATGCATACATGCATGCACATGTACGTAAGTATGTTCATACAAGCATATGGTGTGTAAATATTTTGCTGTTTTTATTGCCCCTTCTCACTCTAGCCTCCGCTCACACGTTCACCAAGCCACTCTTCTTTGCTGCTCACCCACTCAGCTGCTGGTAACGGCGCCGGCATGGTTGACCATGGCAGCGCACTGTGAAGCAATGTGGACTGAATAGACAAAAATATGGTGTGGAATGAAATTACAAAACATTATCTTTTATACAATAAAACAGTAGAAAAGTCTTGTATGCCATTGAGTGTGTGGACGATGCACCTAACGTAAGTTTGTTTTTCAGTTTATATACCGTCGTTATTGGATTTTTTTTTCGAATAGTAATTTTCAAAAGTTTTCATTGAATTTTATATCCGATCAAGGTGTAGCTTATACTTAAGTAGAGATGAGTTATAATAAATTTATTTAAGTTTAAATGGATTTAAGTTTGACCATTTATTTTAAACTGGATTTGATAGTAAAATTTTAAAGATTATAAATTTGATTTTAGCTCTAAAATACAATATTTATTCAAGAGAATGCGGGGAATTTAAAATAATTCATTTGAACCCTTTTTAGAATTTTCGTCCGGCTGTTTGTGCGTCTGAATTCACTAATCTCTGACGGACCTACAGTTTCAAGCCGACTCCGAACGGCAAATATTTTTTATGACGAGCTTTTTCATGGCAGAAATACACTCGGAGGTTTGCCGTTGCCTGCCGAGGAGCGCCCGCTATTAGAAAAATGTTTTTCTTCATTTTGGTGTTCCACCGAGATTCGAAGCTACGTTCTCTCTGAATCCCGAATGGTAGTCACGTACCAACCCATTCGGCTACGGCAACCGCTCTGATACTACTAAATGGATTTTAATGGGACTTCAATTAGTAACTAGGCAGTAACATAGGACAAAACATACCCTAAGCGAACCGGCCCACAATGGATATTTTTCGACTAATTTTGTTCTTAAATCCTAGAGAATGCAATTACTTTCTTATTTTAATAATTATTTTATTCTTAAAATGCTTGTAAATGATTTTGGAAGAGATTGTCTAGGCCCGAATTTCATTTTTTTTTATTATAATATATCAAAACACAGCCCTTGAATAGGGATACCTTTATGACAAATTTCAGAAAAACTTTAAAGATAAAAAGTTGCAAAGTTGCAATCGACGGTAATGCATCCCGACAAGTATGCAAATTTCGATCCCCCCTTAACCCGGGATTTGTTGCTAAGCAAATACAAGCACAAACGGTCACAACCGGGTAAAATTTACCACATAATATATGGTGTATAATTAATTAAGTATTTATTTTACATAGGGAGCGTGTCTTTTGTTTCTATGCAGAAAGGTACTTGAAGCGGCAGGTCGCGATATTTTGTAGAAAAAAAGTCAGAAGTGGTTTTATTACCTCTATGGAATTTTTTTCCCAGTAGCGACGAACAGCGGGCTAAGATGTGAAATCATCCCCCAACTACCTAAAACCTTAAAAACTATTTTTTTCAATCAACTTTGCTTTTGAAGTTGCTGAGCCCGAATTCGCTGTTAGTTTGTCCTTGCGGGCTCAAATTGAAGGTCAGAAGGTTTGAAGGTCAAACACAGAATATTCAGCCGAAAATTGGGGTTGCTGAGTGCGAATTCATTACCCATTTGTCCTTGAAGATCGTTGCTATTACTAGAATTCCTATGAAAATAAAAAGCGAACCGGCCGCCCAAAGCAGCTGTTCAGAAGAGACAAAAACTCCACTTTAAAGGAAATCGACCGAAATCTGAGAGAATCAGTTCTTCGAAATTGGTCCAACATATCGTCGAAAAAGTGTGCATCTAAGATCTACTAAAAGATATCTTAATAATAGCAGATATTTACGCAGCACACCGTTTAAGAAGCCTCTGATTTCAGAAAAAACCGATGCCGCCACTTGAGTTTGCACGGGAAGATATTGGCAAGGGGATGGATTTCTGGCCTAAAGTTTTATTTGCTGACGAATCGAAGTTCAATATTTTTGGAAGTGTTAGTCGGGCTAAGATGAAGAAGAAATGCGTTAAGAGAAGAAATGCGGATATGGAAATAAAAATGTGATGTCTACTGCCAAGCACGGCGTTGGAAAGATGACCTTCATTAATAGTACTATAGATCGATAAAAATATCAAAACATGTTGGAACAACTTTAGAAGCCGTCAATAGAATGCTTGCGTGTTGGGCAAGGTTGGGTTTTCCAACAAGACAATAACCCTAAGAAGCAAACTGCATTAATTGTCAAAGAATGTCTCTCATATTACGCACCCAGCCAATTAAATGCAATGCTCCAGAGTCCGAATTTAAATCAGATAGAGCATGTTTGAGCGCTTTTAGAGAGAAGAATTCGGCGAAGTATAGTAACTGATGCAAAATCGACAAGGAAGAATTGATGGAGGCATGAAACCAAATAACGCAGGAAAAGCTTCCCGAACTAGTTGGATCAGTGGCACGATGCCTTCAAGTAGTGATCGATAGCGGACGTGGAGCTACTAAATACTAAAAGTATTCAAAAATGTTAGCTTTAGAATGAATTTTTTTTTAAGCTGATTGAATTGTATGCAGACTCGAATTTTTTTTTTATTTTATTTAATACTAGCAACCCGCCCAGCTTCGCACGGGTATAAAATATATACCCTATGTCACTCACTGAAAAAATGATTAAAATCGATCCAGTAGTTGTGGCTTATTCATTACTGCCCGTGGCCCACACGCGTTAAATTTGGAGTAAAACAATTCCCCTTTTTTTATAGCATGAAGATTTCCTGCTATCTTTGGGATATCTAAATTCATACCCTACATTTTTGCATATTAACTTTTTGCATTTTTACATATGTGTTTATTTTATTTTTACAACAATTACTATATTACAGAATGTCTTTATATACAACGTTCATAGCCTTCTTGTCATTAGACAATACAAACATGTTTTCTCTAGAGGTTACTCTTGAAAGAGCGACATACAGTTGGCCATGTGAAAAACAGTCAACACTCAAATCTAAGCCTGCAACGTTGAAGGTTTGACCCTGAGATTTATTAATGGTCATTGCAAAAGATGTCTTTACCGGAAATTGTAAGCGTTTAAATTGGAATGGTAGATCCGATGGTATCAGAGGGATTCGGGGAATCAATAAATCTTCTCCGGTACCACATCCTGTGAGTATTGTGCACTCTATTATGAAAGTTTTCAGTGATTTTACCAGCAAACGCGTGCCATTGCAAAGTTTAGGTGGACTTAGGTTTCTTAATAAAATAACAGGACAACCTATTTTCAGCTCCATTTTGTGAGGAGGGAGTCCAGACGGGTTCAAAGAATTTAGAAATTCTGTAGGAAATTGAACAGCTTCTTCCAAATCGAGAACAGTATCGACCGAGTAGTATATTTTCGTCGGCGCATCAATCTTTGAAATAATCAAGTTATTTACTTTATCTACTTGTTCGTTAGTTGGTGACAGAATAGCTCTTTCTTTAAACCAAGATATTGTCTTATAACTTATGTTATCAATGTCAGGATAGACATTGTTGACTAACTCTTGGATGTTGTCTATCAAAACACAAAGGTTTTCTAGGTTAATCCTTCCCTCACTTTGTATTAATTCTCCATTGCCAACTTTTAGTAGCATCTCTGGAAATAGCCTGTTCTCACGTGAAGATGACGAAACCCTCATATTAGTTTTAAGATCTAATTTATTGACATGCGACCAAAGGTGGGATCTTTTTAGCGAAGCATTTATTTCGTCAGCACGTGTTCCTCGAGTCACAACTGGTAGGATTTGACGGAAATCTCCTGAGAACAGAGTTGTACATCCACCCATAGGTGAATTTTTGTTGTGCAAATCGCGCATTGTCCTATCCAGTGCTTCCACAGACTTCTTGTTTGACATGGTAGCTTCGTCCCAGACTATTAATGAGCAGTCACGCATCAATTTTCCTGTATTGTTCTGTCTAGAAACACTACAGACGCTGTTATCATTATCGGTGGCGATTTTCAGCGGGAGCTTGAATGTAGAGTGTGCGGTTCGGCCTCCTTCCAAAAGAGTAGCGGCAATGCCGGATGACGCAACAGCTAACGCAATTTTTCCGGTAGATCTCACTTTTTTTAAAAGCAGATTGATTAAAAATGTTTTTCCTGTGCCTCCTGGGGCATCAAGGAAAAACAATTTCCCTTCATTGTTATCAATTGTTGATAGTAATGCAGTGAATACTTTTTTCTGATCGATGTTTAATCGTGGCTCATCTTGAGCTATATTTTGTAAAAGTCTCGTTTGATCGTATGATGTTTCTCTTGTGTACTCGGCACTATTAGTTAAATCAGAGTTAGTATATTAGTATTAGCTGGCATCGGCAGCCCAAAATCCTTGATCGTTTTACCCGAAAGTAATTGCACTATTTTGTTTAATTCAAATAATGCTTCGTCAAATATGTTTTGGTCATATTGTACATCAACAGAGTTTGACTCTTGCCGTCGCCGAATCAAAATATCACTGGCCATATTTTCTTGAAATGTATTCCATAGACTAACAGAATCAGTTACTTGACAAAACACTACTATGACGGCAAATAAATATCTTAATGATGTAGCTGAACTACAAACAGCTGCTTCTGATAATGTATTTTCCCAGTGAGAATCGTCTTCCAAGAGCCCCATAGCTTTGCATGCTGCTTGATAAGTATTGTACACAACACCTTGTAAAGTTCTTAGGTGAGCAAAGGATGTCGGGTCTTTTACAATATGAAGTAACATTCTCAGATAAAAGCATTCGCTGTTGTTGGGATGAATCACATAGACTCTGCCAAGAGCATCCGTTTTTTTTACTCCGGGGAAACCATCAACCGCAGTACCTTTTTTTCGCCGTTGAAAAGCTTTAGAACTCTGGTTCCATGTATAGTAACTTGGAACTCTGTCATATGTCAGTGTTTTCGCGAAATCATCTTGAGCACATAACTTGAAGAATGCTGTCAATGTTGTATCCGGCGGGTTATTAATAACTTCTTGTATATTGTTCTCAGTGAAATATACCCTTTGTCCATTTTCTAAATGAACTGCAAGGTGGACAATTGTGGGAGACCGGTCGTGCACTTCGAATGATAAAATCCTCCATACAGCTTCAGAGCTGCAGATGTAACGTCCAGACTGATATATTTCTACTTCATTTGGTGATTGTATGCTGAAAGTGGCTTGATCACTGCCTTTATTAATGTACTTAGTAACATATTGGATTGACTTTATTGAATTGCACAACTCCACGTTGATGTGGGCATCAAAAATTTTCAAAAGGAGCGGATTATAGGGAACGATCCATCGGTTGTCAATATCAATGTTTCGGACGGTAGCAATTTGCCCACCCCCTTCTGGCGATCGTCGACGATATTTGGGGTATCCATCATCGCTAGTAATTGTTTGAGTTTGGAACGACTTCGGAAATTTTTTGCTGCATTTAGAATCTCGCATACATGGAGAATTCGGGTTTAAAGTCCCGCAAGGGCCGTGTTCCATATGTTTCTTTACGATTTCGTATAGGATAGGATTTTCATCTTTATCCGGTAATTCAGCTGAAATAACCCTGTCAATTTGGTTTGGTCTAATTTTGTTCACTAACCACACCAGCAGGTGTACATGTGGCAAGCCACGCTTCTGCCATTCTATTGTGTACATATGACAGTGCGGCGGACCGAATATATGAGACTTGTTAATGAGGTGCAGAATTTTCTGTACTTTTAAATGGAAGACTCTGTTAACTATATCGTATCTGTCTTGTGGTGAATTGGTGTTAATATTTTCTCTGATTTCCGACCAATTTGGGTTACATGTTGCAGTTATAAATAAATCAGGTTTGCCGAACTTTCTGACGTAAGCCATGGCGTCTTGCGATTGTTCGTGTAAATATCGAGGTCCACCTGTGAATGATGAATGTAGTATAACCAACTGCCCAATGCCGTTGTGGTGTTCATTCGCCTGTAAAGCATCCTGAAGATGAACGTAATTTTCGGCTCTCAATTTAGTTTGATTATTACGGATGTAGGCCAATCTCTCAGATTCAATTTTAGCATATTGATCTACCAATTATTGGTTTGTTAACATTCCATATCTAAGCAAAGTGTTGAAATCATTACGTCTTGTCATTATACGGTAGCAATAGTAGTTCATACATGACACTGTTTTACGCAGAGGTGTACCACCGATTGGGTCAACTTGAGAAATATTAATAGCATAACCATTTTCTCCACGACATAGCATCAAAGGATATTGTAAGCTGTCATAAGATCTGTGTAACTCTGAAATTTTTTGCAAATTATCATCACGACTATGCAATACAATATCTCTTTTGTCAAATTGCTGTCCGGCTATCACCACTGCTACTTCACTCGTGGAAGGCGCATTGTATCGTCCTCTGTGTTCTCCAACAGGAACTTTATTTGCATGGATTACGACATTAAAGTCAGGAGTATCTGCTGGAACACTCTCAATCGCAGTTTTGAAAGACTGTATGTAGCAATTATGAGAATGTAACATATCTTGGAGAGATCTAATCAAATCTCTATCAATTGGCCGTGCAACACTTGAACACCTCGTAGATGCTTGTGTATCTGGATCTGCAATAAAATATATTTGCAGGAATTTGTGATCATCGGGTCGAAGTGGTAGCAAGCTCCCAGCTAAGTGGTATACTTGCCCTTGAATTTTAAATGTAGGCATGAAGCCACGCTCAACGACTTGCTTACTCTTAAAAGAGGTCATTTGAAATGCGTTATTGTAATGGCGTATATAGCGCATGAAATGATTAGATTTCTGATGATCACCCGTAAGAAGAGAGTGAAGTGGTTCAGGTGGAGGGAGAATTTCTTCTAATTTGACTTTTCCTTGTAAACAACACATACCTTTCGATTCGTCCTTGAATTTCAATGCGAAGCAATGTTCACACACTACTGACATAGTACCTATTGATACTATTCGGTCGTCCTTGTAAGAAATCGAAGGATCATAATTCATGGCCGAATTTTCTTTACTCACCCATGAATTAGTAACTCGTGCTGATGATTCTCTGGCTCTCTTTTTTCGATGTCTGTCCTTATCTCGGGTGCGGCGAAGCTCACGCTCTCTTGAAGATTCTCCCTCTCTCTGAGCTCTATATCTATCCCGAAGCTGACTGAGTCGAGCCTCACGCTCTGCTGACGATTCTCTGTCCCTCTGAACCATATGCCTATCTCGATCCCGGCTGCAACGAACCTGACGCTCTACTGAAGATTCCCTCTCTCTCTCAGCTCTATATCTATCCCGCATCTGACTGCGGCGAGCCTCACGTTCCGTTGACGATTTTTCATCTCTTACTGAACGTAGTCTTCTGGCATCCACTGTACTACGACCTATGTTCGAACGACGACGTCTTCCAGCCATGACTTTATAATTTTTGTGAAAATTTACTCAGTTCTATATGTATGATTACCTATCCACAAATTGTCATATTATTAGTATGTGCCGCAGTTAAAAATATGTAAATACTTACCATTTAGGAACAAAAGATAATTACTGATGTAATATCTTGAAAAATATTTTTTTCAATTATATGCTGTAAAGAGTCATATACATAGATCTATATTAAAACAACAATGTATTTAAGGTATTTAATTGGTTAAGGATTAATGATGTACCTATTTGCTGAAATCACTTCGAAAATAAGCTATTAGTTGTCGTAAAAAGTAAATGACAAAAAATGTTATTGTATGGAATCGATAGCAAACTAAACGCGCTCCGAATCAATAAAAACTATTCAAAAACTGTATTTTAACACGTTCCCTGTCCCAATACAAAAATGCAAAATTGACCGACACGTCCAACAGCGTTTTTTGAATAATTAGTTTTTTTGTAGTCATAGGATAGCTTTAGTAATAATAATAATTAAAAAAAAACGGATTTAGGGTATTTCTACCTGAAACACATATGGTCCATGAGCGTAGAGGGACATTTTTGCTTCTGCACGTTCATGAAACACATGTGGTTTATATACCCCCTGACGCACATATGGCTCAGAACGTATCAGTGCTTATCAGGCGCACGTTTCCTGAACCATATGTGGCTCAGCAGACAGGGAACGTGTTAATTATGTGGGAATTACTAATATAGAACGTGAAAATAGCGTTTTATTTCGCTGTAAAATTGTATGTGCATATAATTACATGGAATTCAGTACATACATAGATACATATGTACATATGTCCGAAATGAAATAATGCGAGCGATTCGTAGATACATACATACATACGTCACCATACGATGTAATTCAACATTAATGAGGTGTGGTGAGATTATCGCTTAACGCCTGTTGCTTCATTCGGTTGACAGCGAACAAACACACAAACAGCTTTTTTTTGGAAAAAGAGCTGCTTTTGTTTAAACTATTTTGGTTAAATAACAAATATATCAATTTTTTTTTTGATGCAGAACGAAAGTAAATATTTCAAAGTTAAACTCTAAGAAAGTTTCATTTTAATTGGTTGATTCGTTTATGATTTATGGCCGTGAAAACAAAAAAATTATGTTTTTTTGCCACATTTTGGCCGATTGCCACGCCCCCTTTATATATTTCTTCACATTATATAGATATAAACCTTCCTCTTCAATCAATCTATCTTCAAAAAAAAACCGCATCAAAATCCGTTGCGTAGTTTTAAAGATTTAAGCGTATACGGGGACATAGGGACAGAAAAAGCGACTTTGTTTTATAATATGTAGTGATAAATTACGAAAAATTAAATTATTTAATTTTTGTAAATTTATTAGTAAATATGAATTCCGAAAAAAACTACATTGACAGGTTTTTCAATTCCCTCTTCTGTCTGGGGAATAAGAAAATATGCTGCTGTATGTAGACTAAAGTCCTTCTCTGTACAAGTAGCAATTTTCCAGCGGAGGCATTAGAAAGAGTTGATGGCAACCCCATATGGGCTAAAAATGCTGGTTGTCGGACAATTAGCTTTTTTGGGCTTGAGATTATCATAACTTTTATAATGTTTTGCGTTGAAACATTTTATTTACTTTCTGTAAATCCTATAAAATCAGTTAAAAATATTTTTCTTTTACGGAATTAATTATTTTTAGTTATATTAGATTTACTTAAAATTGCCGTTCTGCTTAAGCAATCGAACACTTTTTCATTTCGCGGACACCCAACCAGCTTTTCCCCAAGTATTATCGCGAAAGTGGCGAAAAGATAACTTCAAGAAGCTCAATTTTATGGCGCGAATGGTCGCTTTTTCATCTTCTTACCGTAAGCGTTAAGCCCACATTGACTCATATGGGGCACTGCTGAAAGTAACTTCTAGAATACACAGAAGCGTGATGCAAAAACTACTAACGAATGTTTTTCCTTTTTATTTCTAATTTATTCTAAAAAATTGCAAATATATTTCATTTTATTTATTTATTAATTTTTTTTTTAATTTTTCAATTTTTCTTAATTTTTATTTATATTTATTATGTATAGTATTGTAAAAATAAAAAAAAAATTGGTAAACCTTTTTTTATAGGAATTATCCTGCTCATTGAAGAGGCGTGAATTACCGCATGAATTTTCATTTGTACGTTTACGTTTAAGTACTTCATCTTTAGCGCAGAGGAAATGCTTTTGGAGAATTTCATTTGTGTATTTGAAACTCACTTCCAATAGGCAACCCGCTGTGCCCGCTTGAAGTTGTTTTGCAACTTTTTCATGGCATAAATGTACACAGACGTTTGTCATGGCCTGCCGATGGGCAATCGCTGTTAGAAAAAACCTGTTCTATAATTTGGTGTTTCATGCTTATGGTGGATTTCAAACCAGGGCTTCCCTATTGGTAGTCACCCACGTATCCATTCGGCTACGGAGAATATGAATTCTCGAATATTCAGGACACTTTTCGTGTGCTTTGTTTTCTTTTTCCAACAAACAAACAAATCTTTTTTATACAGAATAAGTTAAGTAACTGAAGGTAGTATAATTTGTTGTTGTAAAATAAGAACTACCTTACTAGGATATAATTAAAAAGTGAAATATAATACGAAAATGTATACAACAAATATAAAATATTTTTCCAAATTAAAAGTTATAATTCTGTGGCAGACGACGATATTTACACACTTTAGTCTTAGAAGGCTAGAGCCAGAGATTTAACTGATGAATAGAGAAAGATTTAGAGATAAACTGATGACTTAGAGAGGCCAACACACCATTGGAAAAGCTCCTATTGAACTATAATGTGGCAATGAATTAGGTTTGAAGCACTCCAGAGATTACATGAAAGTTGTAGATTCAGAAGAACTTCAGAACTGTCAGGCGAATTTTCAGTAAACTCCCTAAAAACTGGGACATCTTAAAATTTTGCAGAGTAGAGAACAAAAATGAAAGTCACATTCTTTCGCAATTCCCTACATCGATTCCCAAATTTAAAAAAATACGACACGATGAATTCCAAGGACTTAGCGTCCATACTATAGAGTTCCTTTCTACAGTCAGATTGAAAGACATTATCCAAAACCTGGAAGGATAAACAATAGATCTTAATGTTACAGTGCCCTATACCTAGCATACTTGTAATAATAAAATATAATGAGCCAGGGTATCGATAGTTCATAATATCCATTTTTCTTTTTTTTTTTGTTGGCACTCTACTCTACAGCACTCAGACAGCATTAAGTCCATTGTACTGAAACTCCGGTCTCCTTTTTAATTCCCTTCAAATCTACCCGACCTCCGAAGAAATCTGAGTAGATATTGTGGTGCCAAGGAGCCAAGGTGGTCACTTCTTAACACATCAGTGTCAAAGACCCAAGCCTGATTCGAGCGAAGGCCGGGCAGGCGCAGAGAAAGTGGTCCGTCGTCTCATTCTCCTCTCCACATGCTTAGCAGAGTGCACTGTCTGAGATGCTTACCTTTTTCATGTGTTTTGCCCAAAGAAAGTGGCCCTCATTAGTCCAACCAGCGGCTATCAGTCGGACATGACAGGTAACATCAGTTTTGCCCATCTAAAGCCTCTCTCAACCTGCCAGGCTCGCTTGTGGATTGAAGTAATCCGTTTGCTAACCGTGGCTTTGATTACGAGTATAATATACATACTTTTACATAAATATTTTAGTAGGTAAATTGAGCTAACAGCAAAGACAGTAGTAATACAAAACTTTAAGATGTAATATCAAATACGATGCTGGTGCTCTATACCAGCACCCGACTAGAATTACAGTGAGGCATGCCCGAATTAGGCAGACCTTACTGAGGCACGCCTCACTATTACCTTACCAGGCCCACGTTAGGCAAGGCAAAGATTGGTATGCCAGAATAATACCAAATTTGGTTGTGGTCACGAAAATCTGTGGCAGTGTCTCACTTAGACATAAATTGGAATCCCTAACTGATTTGTAGAAGGCATCCGAAGTATTACCGAAGTTCGGTTTTTCGAACCCGCGCCAAATGAGGCAGATGTGTGGCGATACCTTTCGGGGCTTGGGCCTAGTTTGGCTGCCTTATGAGGCGCAAATTTGGAATGCGGTCTGCCTTAATTGTGCCTAATCACCACCTTACCAAAATTTCTAGTCGGGCATCGGCGTCGACTTTTTTTTTTGATTTTACGAAAATTAATAGATCAAACTCTCATTATTCTGAGCTGAGTCATATTAAAGCCGGTCTTATACAAGTTAGAGGATGTGTTAACTAAAAGTCTACTTTATCTTAGCCACAGGCGAGTTGGTGTAGGCTTTTTGTCGAAAATATATGAGAAACGTTTTGTTCGATCTATAGCCGCTATAAGTTAAGCAAAGCCATTGAACAAAAATATGTATGTCCTTTCTATTATAAATCTAAAAATTATATACATACTTACATGCACACATTGTGTATCCTTTCTTATATATTTATATATATGTATGTATACGTGCATAAACTAATACATACACAGTTACATCACTTTTGGCTTAGTTCACATTTTTCCCTTTGCAACTACAAAGTGTTCACCTTCAAGGCATGCAACTCCTCAGATGGCCCTTCAGCATGCAAAAGCCTTCGCGCCTCACGTGATATTTGGATCTTTAGCTACCCTAACTCCTGCAAATGCAGCTCATTTTCTAGCCACCACATGCAACAAGTAAATAATTTCAAATTTTGCGCCGAGCACGTGTTTTCAATGGCGGTCTGCACATTCGTCGTTATCGGCCCGCTATTGACTAAACAAAGATAAAGCGAAAACGAGTGGGTGCCGCAATGTTGATCACAAATAAAGAAGTTTTGTATTTCCGGTCAAGTTTGTAAGTTTTGAGAAAAATTGATTTAAATTTAGTAAAGCTGTAAAAAAACAAAACAAAGATTTGCTTATAACATTTGTGGAATTAATTGAGAATTGCTGGAATGTAGATTTTTATGTTTTATAGAAGGAGAGAAATTTGTTATCATTTCTTCAAAGTTATTTTTCGGACAATGTACCTAGTCCTGCCATAAATTCTGTGACAATACAACAATGCATACGGCGAGAACAAATTTGCAGAAAAAGTTTCATTATTTTTGCTTTTGTTCGTATACATTTCTACTCATAAATTAAACTTCGCTTGTTAAAAATGGGGTGGGGAGCTAAGGAAAATCGCATTGCAGTTATTGCATTGCAAAAATGTGGTAAACGTGCAAGTGAGATTTGCGAATTACTGAAAGAACTTAATATATCGATAATATTTGCTTACCGCACGATCAATTGTTTTTCCCAAACATCTGAAGCGACAGACAGAAAAAAAAGTGTTCGTCCTCGCGTGGTTTGAACCAGTGCAGCCATAAAAGCCACTCAAGAAAGAATTCGCAGAAATCCAGGGAAATGAATGTATCGATCAGATCCATGTCAAGACTAATTAGAGATGATCTCCACATGAAAGCCTTTCGTCGCTCAACTGATAATATTTTGAAAAGGTGCTTGAGGAAAATTAGACTCGACAAATGAAAGCAGCTTTTTCGGTGGCACGCGGTCAACAGCCATGAAAATATTTCACTGTTGAAAAAGTTTTTACTCGTAATAAGCAAAACGACAAAATCTATGCTAAAACTTTTAAAGACACAAAAAATCTTGTTCCAAGGGTTCAGCGTAGTCACCATCCAACTTCTGAAATGGTTTGCTGAGGAACGTCTTGTAAAGGCGTTACATCTCTTCATTTCTGCGAAAAAGGGGTTAAGACCGGGGCAAAAGTGTACCAGGAGAATGTATTAGAAGGTGTGGGGAAGCAGTTGAGCAACTCTCTCTTCAATGGAGACCTTCGGATGGTCCAGCAAGATTTCGCTCCAGCCCATAAGGCAAAAATAACCCAGCAGTGGTTAAAGGACAAGAATCCAGGGTTCATAGCCGCAGAATATTGGCCGTCTGGAAGTCCAGATCTGAAGCCATTGAATTACAGTTTGTGATCAGTATTGGAGAACATGGCATGTCGAAGACTTTACAGAAAATTGGAGAATCTCAAACAATATTTGGTTCGAGCAGCGACGTCAATATTTATTTATTTTTGTTTTTTAGCTGGATGGCCTAGTCATTTGACGGCTTGTGTAAAAGCAAATGGACCATTTCGAATAATTAAACTTTTTTTTTAACAATTACATGGCTAAATGAAACTCACTTCATTAAGAAAAGTATTATAATTTCAAATCTATAACGGACTTAACTTATAACAGAATTTATGGCAGGACTAAGCATATAATCGCTTTTTCCGTTTGCTAGGAATAACATCAGAAACAATTATTTGTCTAATGCCTCCATTGATTGACCTAATCGGGAACTGAACGCTGGTAGCTATACTGTCTCTCTTGTGAGAACAGCGTTTTTGAATCTTTTGGATTCCGCTATTTATATATATGTACGTACATATATGTATATAAATGACGCTCTTTCCCTTATTGGGTCATGCTCCTATTTGTGATCTGTGTGACCTATGGTTTTATGCCACCTCCGAACGGCAGATGGTTTTTTTTTATGAGAAACTTTTTCGTGGCAAAAATAGACTCGGAAGTTTGCCTATTAAGAAAAAATCGTTTGCTATCTCTTCAGGTTACGTGTCCGTGGCTTCGAACCCAGGCAGTTCACAATGGTAGTCGCTCACCAACTCATGCGGCTCACCAACTCCGGTCGCCAAGTTACTTCAAGTTACTTTTTTCTATTCTTTGTTATTTCTAAGGGTGATTAAATAAAGAAACAGATTTTGCATGCTAAATTTATAAAGCGTAGAAAAAACGCAAACAAAGAAAACGAATTTGAAGGAAAGAGAAAGAAAGTGGCATAAGCACTTAAAGAAAGTCGACGAACAGGACTAGGACAAACAAAGCTGCTAAAAGACTTGGAATATATGTACATACATATGTATCCATGCATGTATGTATGTATTCACCGATTTCGGAAAATTTTAAAAATTATGTATGAGCGTACGTGCGTTTGAGCAAGGACACATTTGGCAATTGCTAGGAAAACTTGCACATAAAATAGCAAAAAGAGATACATACATACGCATACATATGTACATATGTATGTATGTATACATATTTGCTTGAAACTATACGATCTACATACACATTGCTATGAATCCCAGTAAAAATAGTCATTTCGTCGCTCTCATTTCCACTCCCAGTCTTTGGAAATTTTTTTAGGTTAGTTTAGGTTAAATGGCTGCCCTTGGTTGGGGCCCACTTGGACAAATATTCAAAATTCGTCCGTTGTGATACCATACAGGAGAGAGGAGAAAGGGGAATAGTTCAGGAGCCAGGGGTCGAAGAGATTTTAGTTTTGTCCTCGCTTTTGTATTTGTTTTTTGTGGAAATACTACTGTTGCGTTTCAGGTTTAGAAAGGGCGTCGAATTTGTTTGACTTATTTTACTACAATTTATTATGCTCTATATGGTTTTTATTTATCTTTTACTGATATCTATAGCTACTTTTTTCAATTTACGCCGTTTGTATTTAGAAAATTGCGAAGAAAGTGTGAAAGTGTGATGTAAATCATCAATTTCGATTACTTAATTTATTTCTTTATTTTATTTTTACAATTTTTTGGTTACATATTTTTTAATATTTTTTGCGATTCAAGACATCAAAGATGGAATTCGTAAGTAAGGAAATATATTTTAGATATACCTTTATTTATCATTAAATATGGCATGTTATACATTTTTTAAAATGTGAGTTTAAATATTAAAATAATTTGTGAATCGAATGAAATTGCGAATGGAAGCTAGTTATCTTCTTCTTCGTTGTCTTCTTCTTCTTTTTGTCGCTCTCAAATATTCAATTCATTGTCATCATCCTCATTATCGGTCATATTCATTTCCAAACCTTCTAGAATTTCAGGATCGTATGTGCTTTCTTCATCGGGATTACTTGGATATAGTGGAGCGTTGAGGCAAGCTTGTCCATTGCACTGGCCACAAGCTAAAGAACATAGTAGCCCTGATTTTCTGCATCCACAGCGGGAACCACAACCATTTTTGCAGTTGCAAAATATTGTGTTTAGTATTTCGGCTGGTGCTGGAGGTAATAACGTTGTTATGGGCTCCAGGATTTCATTTTCAAGCTTCCAGCCTGTACTCTGTAGGGACATCTTTAAGCTCTTTCAAAGTAAATTGAGAATCTGCATTATTTTCTATATAACTAAAAATCTTGAGTGGCTTGATCATCTTGGCAAGGGTTCTTATCTGCAGATGGTACACGGGTTAAAAAGTTGGTATAGCAAATAGTATGATACTTTGCTTCAGCGATCAAATCATACTCGTAAAGTATACGTTCCTTTATTATTTCTCCAAAGGAATCGTTTCGTTCTTCTGCTTTCTTAATTACGTTGTCTTTGAATGCATGGGTACTTACATTACTTATTGTCCGTCTATACTTATGTTTTTTTTTTCCTTTCTGCTGCTTTATTAGCCTTCATGAAAAGGATATTGTCCTGTAAGCGTGGTCGTGGTGGTCATTTTCCTGACATTATTTTCCACTATTAACGGCATACCTTCCTCTTTATAATGAAATAAACATCCAATCATTTATATTAAAAACTAGCATTTTTCTTTGAATATCAAAATAACACCTCTTAAACTTTATATAGTTTTTTTTTAATATATGCCACTTAATTATTTTTTTTTATTTTACTCTTTGTAATTTTTTTTTAGTATTTTTTACCTCATTTAATTTTTGTATTATTTATTTATTTTTATATTATTATTTTTGAAGCTTTTTATTCGTATTTTTAACATTTGTCACTTAATCTATTTTTTATTATACTCTGACTCTTTATATATTTTTTTTATAATGTTTACCTCAGTTATTTTTTATTATATTTTCGGAAGTTAACAACACACAAATTTTTTCGAAATTCACTTATTTCTTGCTCTTCTACCGACTTTAGTTTTTAAAGTCAACAAGAAAACAAAAATATTTTAATGCAATTTTATATGATACATAAATATCTCAAATGGCATTAAAATATAAAAGATTTATGTCAAAACTGGTTCTTATTAAAACATAGCACTAAGGCTGATATTAATATTGGCAAAGCGAATGTTGTTTTTTCGCAGTGACAATACAAAAAATTCATCTTCGATACTCGTTCGCCATTTTATGGCGAATTCGCTGGAGATTCCCATATCACAATTCGAGACTGCTAAATTCGCCTATATTTTCATTCGTTTCTCAAGTGACAATACCAGCTTAAAATTGTTTAAAAATAAACCCAGTTCTAAATATTTACTCAGAGTTTAACTAAACATGGGTTTAACGTAGGGCTAAGTTTTCTTGAAAACATATTCCTTTCTTGCTCACATTATAGTTTTCATAATTTATTCTTTTTTTAATTAAAATTACAAAATTAAGTAAATATTTTAATTTACTATTTTTCTTTAACAACTTCTTGTTTTCGTGCCACTGTACGGCGTCAACCGATTCTTCTTTTTTGCGCTTTAGGCGGGTGGGTTGGAGTTGAAGCCGCTAACGTTCTTTCTGTTGTTGTAGATGGTTAACATACAAAAATTAGGTAGGTAGGTAGGAGGTAGCTGTACATTGCCTGCGTCGGTTGCCTCGCTCTCGTCCACAAACAACCCAGCCGCAGCATTGTCGTTTGTTGTTCTCTCTTGCAATTTTCTTGTTTTTATTCCTATTTCGCTTTCTGCGATCATTCGGCGTAAGGTGGCTGGCGACAGCAGCGCTCGCCTGCTGTCTGTTGGTGTTGGCGTCAGCGCACGTTCGTTCTTAATACATAATACGTATGTACGCCTGACGACTTCGCCTGCTGCTGGCCATTGTGCGTTTGTTGTTGGTGGGTTTACGTTATTTTTTTTGTGTGTCGCATGTGGATTGTTGTTGGAAGTGACACTCAACTCAGCCGCCGCTAGCGTTGTCGTCGTCGCTTTTCTGTTTTCTGTTTTGAATGTGAACTGCGCTGGGGTAGGCGCTCAACCTCACGCTACCGCCTGCACAGTTTGACGGAATTCATTGTGGTGAATGGTGTTGTGTTTTCGTAAGGCGGCAAAAATAATTCGCATGTGCTCGGTGCACTTCCTAATTTCTTCTGAGCGTTTCGACCGAATATAACACCGCTAATAATAAAAGATTAAATAAAAAAAATTAATTTACTATATAAAGTACTAATAAAGAGAAAGGACTTCGAAAATGAGCTAAGATTGTGCATCCATATGAATAAAATTTAAGTGAAACACTGACAATTTGGTGTATTTGTGAGTTGCTGTGTTAAAAGTGAAATTGTCATTTATTTGTGATAAAGTGCATTTCGATAAACAGAATATCAAAATAAATAAAACAATATAAATTAACCGTTATCAACCCGTTCACACCCCCTAGCTGCTTCGTTGGATTGAGATGATGCTGACTTGGAGTTTGTAGGCAGCTTAAGGAGATTTGCAGTTTTTATTTATAGAAAAGGTATGTTTTTCATTTGATTTTTGTTTTATTTTATAAGCAATTCGAGTTACAGTTAGGTTTGAAATTTGAATAAGTATAATAAGTACAGAGCATCACTGTGGGCTGATACAGTTTTTGTTTACGGTGCTATTTATAAGGGTGGGTGGAATGTAGGCCCGTTTTTTGTATGGAAATGAATAACAGAAACGGTGAATTTTAAAAGTAACAGTTTAAGAATATGAATTAGCAGGTTGTATAAATGGATTTTATTATATTATAGTAATATTTTCTAATATTCTGGTGTATTGAACTAATTTGATTTACATATGTATATGGCAAAATTTCTCTTTGAATAAAATAATTCAAGATTTTTGTCATTGAAATTCTTTTGTGTATTGTAGTAAATGATTTATATAGGCAAAATTAAATTGAAAGATTATTATTTAATTAAGTTATTTATTTATTCATTAAAATAGTCAGTTTTTGCAAAATTTCTTTAAACCCCAAAATTAAGTGTAATTTTTATTTTCACAAAATATTTTTTAAAATGTTATATTATAAACAGAATATCCTGGAAGTCTTTGTACATCAAGGTAATTTTTCGAGTTCGCGCGAATTACTTAATTATTTAAGAATTAAATTAGCGAGTATTAGATCTGTACTCGGTATTTTGTCTGTAAAGAAATTTCTTAGAATTTGACAACATTCACTCTGAGAGAGAACAAATATCACAAGAAGAAGAAGGAAATACATACTTACATATGTTTGTGTATGCAGATATACACCGCGGAATTTTTGCAAATTAACTGAATTAAAAATTCTGTAACGCATTACCTGCAAAAATATTCAATTAGTCAAGTCCTTTTATTTGTTAAAAATCGTTGCTTCTGACCTAAAGACAAATGGGTTTTATGATAGGTCATAGCTGAATACGCGTCTACTCTCATGTTTGTATGGGTGTCAGAGGTACACATATATATATTTCAGGCTCTTGGCGATACTATTACAATGGACTACCTGTAGCTCTATTCATAACGCGACTGTTTCTAACCGCCTAAAACGTTAATTAATATAGATAAATGCATATGTATGTACTTATGTACACATATTCTAAATCTTCAGAATAACCGGAAATACTTTCTATTGTCATCATTTCATAAGATTGTTCGTTTATCAATCGCGCTGTAACTTCGTGCCTCTTCGATTCGTCAATCATTAACAAGTGGCGATTTTGAAGCAACTGGTGTAAATAAACATATGTTGGCAAGTCTGTAAAGAGCCACCAAAAATTACATTTGTTTCGAAGCACTTAATGAGTATTAGTAAGACCCCGTTTATACAGGGCAACTTTTGTTGCTTCAACTCGTTACTTGTGATGGTCGGGCTCTGCCATCACCGTTCGTGTTCTCATTCTTCTCAATGTTGTTGTTGATTTTCGACTAAAAATTAATAATTGCAATGAAGGAAGAGAATTCGCAATATTGAAGCAGCAAAAGTCTGCCTGTACGACCGCGGTCTAATGAAACTCTCTTGAAATGGGGTAGGCAGCATTGAAAATAGTGGGTTATACCAGTTGCTAGATATCTAGAAAGTCTTTGTACTTTACAAAATAAGCACTTTAAGGTTGTTTCTATAGCTGAATTTAATTTAATTTAAAAACAGGTACACCTTCAAAATAGCAGTAGCGTTACGAATGACCAAGTTTTCACATAATTTTTTTTTTCTAATAATTTTTCCTTTTTTTTAATCTTTCTTTCAAATTTTTTTTTTTTTTTAAGTTTTTATAAAGATTCCAGAGCATGTGCTTTGAATTGAAAAATTTGCTCAACACCTCAGCAAAAAAAAAATTGTCAAAGAACAAACGAGAGTTTTGAGTCACTTGAAACTTGTTCTAATATTGAATGGGTCATAAAACTACAATTTTTTTTGGAATTTTTTTTAACAAAAAAGAATCATTTTTAACAACAAACAAATTTTACGAGCAAAATTTGACAACATTTTATTTTTACCAAACTCTTGTGTAACAAAATATGTTTTTATTTATTTTTAACAAATTTTTTTTATTTATTTTTAACAAAATATGTTTCTATTTATTTTTAATAAATTTTTGTTTTATTTATTTTAACAAAATATTTATTTATTTATTTGTACCCAATTTTTTTAAATTTATTTTTAACAAAATATGTTTCTATTTATTTTTAATAAATTTTTGTTTTATTTATTTTAACAAAATATTTTTTTATTTATATTTAACAAATTTTTTTAAATTTATTTTTAACAAAATATGTTTTTATTTATTTAAAAAAAATATGTTTTTATTTATTTTTAACAAATTTTTGTTTTATTTATTTTTAGCAAAACGTTTTTTGATTTATTTTTAACAAACTATTTTTTTATTTATTTTTTACAATTTTTTTTTTATTTATTTTTAACAAAATTTTTGTTTTGTGAACAAAATATTGAAAGTTTTGAAATAAAAATTTGGTAAACATATCCGAAATAACAACAATTTGTTGAATCAAAATTTGTTTTTGCATATATAAAAATCCAAAATGTTTTGAAATTTCTCTAAAGGGAGTCCACTTTTGTTCGGACAAAAGTTACTTATCGGTGTTTGTCCATTTAAGTGAGTTTTCATTGTAGACAGTTTACCCTGAGTTGATGTACATACATACATACATGTATATGTATATAAGCCTATGCACCTCATAAAACGCATTTTAGACTTTCGCACACAAATGTTTTCCTCAGCTGTAAAAATAGCTAATGTCCCAGTTTAAAATTTCACAATTTTCAACATCGAGTTTGCTACAAAATTTCCATAGAATTTGCTTTTAGAAACACCAAATTTTAGTTAACACCTCTTTGCACTTCCTTAATTGCTAAATACGCGCTGCTCGATTTTCTACCTGTCGGCTATTTGCCCATTTCAAACGCGCTAAGTCAACCCAGTCATACAACAACCACAACCTGAGTTATGCCCGGTTGCGTGCAATGCGCATATTTTCTATCTGCGCTTCACCTCACATTCTCCCTCTCATATACTGTGTATGCATGTATGTATGTGTGTTGTGTGTTACTACACACTACTCCAACGCCAATGCTTTGGCGGAAATCGCTTGTTGCTTCTGCATCACTACCTTCTTCGCTAAGCAGCTAACATTGCAGAGTGTACTATACATCTATACATGTATTCATGTGTGTGTGTTGCGCGCGAAGTTACTTGTGCATGTGTGTGCGTTTGTTTTATGGCGTTTCCGTGGCAGCTGCAACCCACATACGAGTACCATTACCCATCAAAGCCATTGCCAATCCTCCCCAACAGCACTGCAACGAACTATTGGCTGGCTGGCCATTAAAATATGTGGCACCCAAAGCAGCGGGCGTGCTGTTGTCATCGTGGTCGTCGTTGGTGCACAATGTGTATGTAACAAGCATTCATACGAGTGCATAGTATGCATTCATGCCGGCTTTCGCCATAAACGAGGGTTACTAACAAGCTGTTCATTTGTACATACATGAATTCGTACCACCCTGCATCGACATCAGACGAAGTTTGAAAAAAATTATACAATTATTTTTTTTAAATAACAGTACGGGTTTAGCCACAACTCTGCTGCAAATTTGTTCGCTATTCCTCAAAGAAAGTTGCAACATGTTGTTTCTAATGTTGGGCCGTCCATCGCCTTCACAGCGCCACTTATGCCACCCGCTGACTGAAATAGGGTAGGCTATGGCACGCATATTCATGCATTATTGCCGATTCTTTCGTCTCCAATCTTCGCGTATAAGTGTGTGTGTGTGCGCGTGTCGTCTTTACGCTGCCTCCATCTTTGATTGTCAGCATTTTTTGCCTATCCGCCTTCCTCCTGTCTATTCCTTCCCAACGTCCGCCAGCGCGCCTATTCTCTCAACGATCGACCCATCTCTATGCAAACCGACGCTTGCCCTCCCTTCTATTCGAGCCATTTTGAAATTTCACGTACTCCTGGCTCACCATTCATCCATTCGCCTGTCGCCTTTCGCTGGGGTCTGCATTTCTACAACTCGTTTTGCTTTGCCAACTATCCCTCTATCGGAGCCCTACTCATGTTCGTTTGAGCAATGTATGTATGTATGTATGCATTTGACGCCACCACCACCACTACCATCACCATCAACTACCCAAGCGGCGGCTGCTTGAATGCCAAAGCCAACGCTAGCTTCGACGTTGGCTTTCGGCGTCACTGTCTGCCTACGCCTCCTCAGCGTCGGCAATCCAAATTGTGATCGTTGTTTTGCTTCTTTGTATTTCACTTTTGCATTTCCACCCCAGAAATACTGTTGATTTGTCTGGTTGCGTGGCTGCCAGTCGCTGAGACATGCCTATGCTCGCCTTGCGCGTGTGTTTTGAAAAATTTCCCAATTTTTTGTTGACACATGTTTAGCTGCTGTGCGGAGCGAGGGAATTAGTGTCTTGGAATTTCGTACACTTTCATATTTGGGTTGCTTCATTTTTGTGCCTTTCTTGCATTCTGTACCAAATTTGTGTGTGCATTGCACCCCCTTGCTTTGTTGCAAGCAAAAAATGTTTTATCTTTCGTAGATACGTATTGCATGCAACGTGAGTCTGAAGGTTCGAAAAGGATTGGCGCGTAAGTGGAGTTTTAAAAAAAATATTACTCAGCAAATCTAATTTGTTTTCTTTAACTCCCAACCGGGCATAGGGCTTATACAGTCTTTATGAAAATGAATTGAGACACTAGCAGCATAATCCAAGTTAAGATGCGTTAGATGTGTTAGATGTTTATCTTCTTCGGTTCTCTTTCGTGGCGAGCATCTTCTGGCTTCTTTTTCATAATGCGTTTTTTTCCAACACGGCAGGCTCACGCTGGTACCTTAAGTGGTATGTCTGATCCTTTTGAAGCAAAAAAACTATAAAGTTTATGAAAAGGTCTAAGTATCGGCGGACGCGGTCTTACATACATACATACATAAACGCATATATGTATGAGTATGATGGGAAGTAGCATTGAGAGGGAGTTGTAGATTTGCGTAACGTATTCGACTTTGGAACACATTTTACGCAGGTATGGCCAACAATTTTAGACTGAGCTTTTACTCAAATTCTTTGTCTATGAAGAACTACCTAGAAATGTGCTGCCGAGTAACGACAGTTGTCAGATTGTATGAGTTTTGCGCTTCGGCGACGGTCTACGCCGTGTGGGTTTGCGCGTGACTACCATTTGATTAACTTAGACTTGAAAACCCACAACGGACATGAAATATTAAAAGAAAGAAACGGTTTTGTTGTTGTTGTTGTGTCAGTTTACAAAACTCTGCCCAGTGCAATGAGGTCATCGGTCATCGTCGTCTATCCCATTAAACGGCAGACCCAGGAAATAGGCTCTTTCCACTCTGTAGAACTAGACGGAGATCGATTTTTGTAATAACAGCCACACCCCGACAGGTAATGCCAAACCTCAAAGTGCATTTGTGTCTTGAAAAAACTTACCTTGAAAATGGTATGCCACTCCGCAGCGACGTAAAACTGTGAGCGCCCATATTTTGTAGAACTACACCACAACCAGCGCCTCAAATTGGAGGTGAAGCTCAGCCAAACACCTAACAAAGGCTGTAGAGATCACTCCCAAGTGAATGGCGATCAGGGGCTTTCCCCTTTGTGCGGTGAAGTTTGGCTAAACACTTAACAAAGGCTGTAAGGATCACTCCCAAGTGAATGGCGATCAGGGGATTTCCCCTTTGTGCGGTGAAGTTCGGCCAAACACCTAACAAAGGCTGTAAGGATCACTCCCAAGTGAATGGCGATCAGGGGCTTTCCCCTTTGTGCGGTGAAGTTCGGCCAAACACCTAACAAAGGCTGTAAGGATCACTCCCAAGTGATTGGCTACCAGGCGCTTTCCCCACTTGAGTGGACTTCTGCACATGGAACCATCCTCCACTGCAGTATATAAGTTTTCCCAGTGAGGCCGGCTCAAAAGTTAATAAAACAGGCTGTGTGTGAGGTACTAACGTTTTTTTTTTGTTTAGTTGAAAGGTTCATGTATTCTATTCAGAATGGCATATGATATCACTGAAATGTTCGCCGCTACTTCGCGCTGGAGCACGGAACCCAGAGGTTCAAGTTCCATTGACTCTGCTGCATAGATCCGTTTAAATTTGAGCAATGGTCTGGGTTGTGTTAAATTTGAGGGCATCGGTTGATTGCAGTTTATTGAGACTTAAGAAAATCTGGTGGAACATTTTTTGCATTAGGAAAAAACTCTTCTGAAAGTGCCAAATAGAAACCAAATACTAAGCTGCGTACATTTTCGGACGCGGCAAACTGCCACTTACGCCTAAGTGAACCACCCTAATCTCAAATATTTATGATCAGCCGCCTTAAAGCTGCCTTAGTAGAAAAAAGTAGAACAGAAAAATGGATTCATGCGCCTGCTCATAACCTACCTGTTGCTACTCTTTTCCAATTACATATTCAATATTCAATAATTCATTTCCAAGTGGGTTTAGGGTTTCAAAATTGTTGCATGCGCTTTAAAGATAAACCGCTGAATCAAGCTGAAACCCCACAAGTATACCATGACTCTTCATATTTGGGCACAGATTGCCGAAGGCATTCTCACGGGCAAAGGGGAAAGTACACGCAGGATGTCCCACTAGTTAGGTATATATGCATATGTATGCGCCTACACAGCAACCCCTCAGTTGAACGACAAGCTGGCAAGTAGTGAGTCCCAACAAAGCCGGCGAACAAAGGAATTCAATTACGCACTTCCCGTGCACGTTTGCAAGACTTCGCCAACGACGACGACAACACATGTTGCACGAACATTGGGGTGGGGTGTCGAGCGACAAGCGTTAAGAGTACCTATCATGTACAGCCGTACAGTGTACATACATACAGACATATGCGCACATAAATACCCACCGCAACGAACTACCTGCTACACAAACATAGCGTCGCTTGCCCTTACTAAACGCTGCTTGTTGCTTGCAACAAAGTGTAGGAACGCAAATTTCGCTTCGAGGGTTACTTTCATTGCTGGTCGCGCTCAAAAGAAGTTTGCGTTGCAAATGCATTGAATGCCTAAAAAGTGCTATCTCATCGAAGTTTAAACAGTCAAAAATAAATCTAAATCATTGTTAATTTGTTTTTCTGTATAGGAATTTCCTGTAGTTGCGGCAGCGTGCAACACATACACACACATACACGCAAGCATACACTATAGATGAGACATATAAGTGCGGAGTGAGAAAATTGGTTGTGTTTCGGAGGGCTCTCGCTTTTAGAACCCTCAACGGTCAACTTAGTGAAGATTTTTATCCGCGAATAGTGCGAAAGTGTAGTGATTCGTTTTGGCAAAAGAACGTTCACGTTATCTGGGACACACAAAGTACGTAAGTGCTTAAAAACAAAAAAATAAAAAGCGATTCGAAACTTTTGAAAAATTGCGCGCGATCCACAAAACAGCTGTTTAGTATTCAGCAACTCAGTGATCCACTTTTGGAGGGGTGTGTTCAAACTATCACCCACACTAAAGGTAGGTGTCTTGGCTAAACGGAAGGTGGCGCTGCGAACGCAGCAACGGGTGAACCAGCTTCCTTAAAATGGAAAGTACTCCGTCGGTAACCGGTTTGGAATACGTCGGAGAGGACATTCTAAATCCGTTTGAGCGACGACCGCGTTTGTCACATTCTCCGGTGCGCTCAACTTCGTTAAATACCGCGCCCGCTCTAGGTATCACGGCCCCAGTTGAAAAAGAAAATAATGAAAATGCTTTCATGTGCCTCGGACATCTTATAAATGATCTGAAGGATATCTTTAGCAGTGGCAAACGCTCCATAAATCAAAATCTGAGAGATTTGGTGAAGGCGATTGCAACTTCCTACGATCAGGTAGCAGTAGAGATTGGAAAAGCTAAACCCCGTTCAAAAGATACGAAGTATGCGCAGACGACTCCTTCTCTCCTAACTGCGCAGCAAGCAGCAACAAAGCGGACCCATGTACGAACACCAAGCGAGGTATTACAAGGACATCCCAGGAAGGATAACGAAGTTCCTAAATCCATTGTCAATGTCTCACAAAAGACAACTATGGCAAATATGGAGGGGAAAAAGGCAACGGAGGGAGCGTGGATAACAGTAAATAAACGGCAGCGCACAAGGAGTAAACCTACTCGTCCCGATGCCATCATTGTTAGAAGCACGGGCGAATGTTCTTACGCCGAGATTTTGAAGGCAGTCAAAAACGAGGATTCTCTTAAAGGGATGAACGGGCTGGTTCAAAAAATCCGCAAAACCGCGAATGGCGATCTACTGTTCCAGTTGACTAAACCATCTGACGCGAACACGGCGAAACTACAAGCAGCGGTGGGTCTGGCTCTCTCAGGAAAGGCGGAGGTTAAATCGCTAACCGAAGAATCACTTCTCGAGATTCACGATGTTGATGAAGTAACTACGCCCGAAGAAGTTCGCGTAGCACTAAACTCGCAGCTCCTCAATCTCAACGTAGAGCCTTCGCAGATTCGCTCGATACGGAAAGCATATGGTGGTACGCAAACGGCAGTTGTTTCACTACCTTCTGAGGCCGCCAAAAACTTATTGGAAGTGGGCAAAATTCGCATTGGGTGGGTAATATGCCGCATTCGTCAGAAAATCCAACCTAGACGCTGTTTTAAATGCCTAGAATTCGGGCATATATCAAGGAATTGCACCAGCGGAACCGATCTCCAAGGAGTGTGCTTTAAATGCGGAGGAGAAGGGCATGTCGCAAAAACATGCACAAACACCCCAAAGTGCTTATTATGTGAAAAAAGACGTAACAACCGCACTGATCATGCTACCGGCGGCAATAAATGCCCGGTATTTCAAGAAGCGCTTAAAAAGATAAAACAGTTATGAGATTACTACAACTCAATCTCAACCACTGTGAAGCCGCACAAGATCTCTTGTCGCAAACAATTGCAGAGCTCAAGGTGGATGTAGCTATATTGAGCGAACCGTATAGAGAAAGGTCAGCCAACTGGACGCAAGACGCTTGCAAAAAGGCTGCAATATGGTCCTGCGGACCACATCCCTTACATCTAGAGAGCGTAGTAAAAGAAAGAAGCTTTGTTTGCGGCAAGATCTCAGATATATTTATATATAGTTGCTACATACCTCCAAGCACCCCTTTAGACGAGTTTGAGGAGATAGTAGGGAAAATTGCCATGGATGCAATGTTAAGACAGCGATTCATTATTGCAGGCGATTTTAATGCCTGGGCTATGGAGTGGGGCTCACAGCGGACTACACCAAAGGGCAGAGCACTCCTTGAAGCATTTGCATGCCTGGATATTGTTTTACTGAACAGCGGCGGGGAATATACATTCTTCAGAAATGGCTTTGGTTCAATAATAGACATCACGTTCGTCAGCTCTAACATCTACAGAGAGTCTAAATGGAAGCTTAGTGAGTGTTATACTCAAAGTGATCACTCAGCAATAATATGTGACATAGATTTACACGAATACAAACTTCAAAAACAACCATTAAGTTTGAAGCACCGAGGATGGAAAACCGGCACCTTAGATCCTGGTGTATTTAAAGAGATGTTGCCAACAAGCGAATATACAGGATGCGCGAACGACATGGCAACCAAAATTATGGGTGATATTTGTAGAGCCTGCGATGCGTCAATGTCTCGCAAGACGGCAACAAATAAACACGTTCCTGTTTACTGGTGGAACGAGAGCATTCTTTCTTTCAGGAGAGAATGCATTAAGGCCAGAAGAAGCTTCCAACGGGCAAGAGGTAGACCTAACTTCCTAGAAGCCAGAGAAACGTATAAAGCTGCGCGACGTCAACTTAAGACTGCAATAAAGGAAAGCAAGCGTAAAAGCTTTCTTGAGCTCTGCGATGATGCTGAAAACAACCCTTGGGGGACAGCATACAAGGTGGTGACCAAGAAGCTGAAGTCGGCTAAGGAATCCATATCAACATGCCCGATTTTCTTGAGTGAAGTGGTAAACACACTTTTCCCCAAGCAAAGGAAGTTAGTTTCATTAACCTCGAAGCTAATCTCACATCAGTTTCCAAGAATCTCAGCAGACGAGGTCCTTCAAGCAGTCAATAGAATTGAAAATAATAAGGCTCCTGGCCCAGACGGGGTGCCAAACGAAGTACTTAAACTGGCTTTTACCCAGACAACATCGAATTTCGTACGCCTATTTAATACATGCCTCGCAGAGGGAACGTTCCCATCGATATGGAAGCGACAAAGGTTGGTTCTACTACCCAAACCTGGCAAACCTCCCATGGAACCGTCTAGCTTCAGACCGATTTGCTTGCTCGACTCGGCAGGTAAAGTACTGGAGAGAATAATTTACCACCGCCTCGAAAACGAGATCGATTCCGCCAGGGGAATATCGGACAACCAGTTTGGCTTCAGAAAAGGAAGGTCCACCGTTGACGCGGTGAATACCGCCAAAAAAATTGCACAACAGGCAATAGGTGGTACCCGATGGCTCGAAGGTGCCAAAGAGTACTGCTTAATAGTAACATTGGATGTAAGAAATGCATTCAACACCGCAAACTGGGCCAAAATACTGGACGCACTGGACGAGATCGGAGTATCCCCCTATCTGCGAGCAATAATACGAAGCTATTTCGAAGACCGCGTACTGGATTACGAAACAGCAGTAGGCAAAAAAAGTTATAAGGTTTCAGGTGGGGTCCCTCAAGGTTCAGTCCTTGGACCACTGCTCTGGAACATCATGTACGATGGTGTTTTGCGTCTCAATACACCCAATGGTGCCAACATTATCGGCTTTGCGGACGATATAGCAGTAGTTATCACGGCGAAGAAACTGAGCGACATCTGCGAAAAAGCAAATCGGACCATAGCGTCCGTTAACTCATGGTTGGTGCAAAACGGCCTTCAACTCGCCGAGCAGAAAACGGAGTCCGTTCTCATATCGAGCCGGAAAAAAGTAGAGGTGGCAACGATACAAGTTGGCAACCACAGCATCACGACAGCACCAGAAGTTAAATATCTGGGAATAGTTATAGACAGGAGGTTGTCTTTTAAAACTCACCTGGAGTATGCGGCCAAAAAAGCATCAGCAACTGTAGCAGCCTTATCGCGAATAATGCTAAACGCCCGCGGGCCAAAACAACGGCGGCGCCAACTCCTAGCAGGCGTGGTGAAGAACCAAATACTATACGGTGCCCCTGTTTGGTACATGGCTACGCAACATCCTTCGTACTTACGCGGTATAAAGGCGGCGTATCGTTTATGTGCACTTCGAGTCTGTTCCGCCTTTAAAACGGTTTCAGAAGATGCAGCGCTGGTTATAGCAGGAATGTATCCAATAGATATATTGGCAAACGAAGCTGCAGTATTGGCCGACAGCGAAACGCAACGCATCGCAGCACGGGAAACTAGCACCCAAACTTGGCAGCAAAAATGGAATACCACAACGAAGGGCCGCTGGACACATCGCTGCATTCCAGACTTGCGAAGCTGGATTGAAAGAAAACATGGAGAAGTAGATTTTTATCTGACGCAATTTTTAACCGGGCATGGATGCTTCAAAGCATACCTCCATCGTTTCAGACATGAATCGGATCCCACTTGCGATTACTGTGGGGTAAACGCGATAGAAGACGTTCACCACGTATTCTTCGAATGTGAGCGTTTTTATGGCTCTAGATCGAAGCTTCGGCGCATATTTGATGGAAACTACGATCCAGATACATTCGTACAATCCATGCTACAAAGCAGGGAGAAATGGACGGCAGCATGCGATGTCATAGCAGAGACCATGAAAAAACTAAGGACCCTCGAAAGAGTACGACGAATGACCGGCGACTAATTCGCCTTTCCCCCCCCCACGATGTAATGCTTGGCGGTTGTCCCGTGGGGTGTGGAGTTTCGACGAAACAACAGGCTTGTCCTGGTTTCAAAGGGCCACTTGAGGGTAGCGCGCTACCACAACGCCCATGAAAAAAAAAAAAAAAAAAAATACACTATAAGTGGAAAAAAAGCAATGGCAAGTGAGGTTTGTGTGCCATCAGCACACCAGCAGTTACCAGCACCACCACCACTACCACCACCAACATTATCGCCTCGCTCACCTCGCTCGTCACGATCGGTAAACATTCCGGCGGTCTCGACCCGACCCTACTCACTGCACAACTCTACCTGCTACTTACCTGCGCCAATAGTGCAGCTGTCGCGGCGTTGCACCTTTTACCTGCTGCTGCTGCGGCTGAAATTGTTGCTTATTGCATCGTTGTTGTTGTTTGCTGTCTGCGTTTTTGGGCGCATATGCGTTTTAGCACCGCTTTTGATGGTGAACGAAATAACAACAGCACAGCGAAAAGGTCGCCTACAATGCGGATCTTCCACCCCAATTTGAGCTCTTTCTTTTGTGCCTGTGTTCCGTTGCCCATTACCTTTGCCTTAACCACTACATTTGCACTTTATGAAAAACAAACAAAGCGTAAATAGTAAGTCGCCATTCCAACTACCCAACAACCACGCCAACCCCCGCAGCATCGGAAACACCACTACGAACCAATAGTTGTGACGTGCCGATTACCACCGTCCCAATCTTTCCTGTCGCCGTTTTGTGTTTTTTGTTTTTTTGTGTTTGTGATGTGCTGCTTCATGCGCAATCAGCAGTGCTCAAACACGTTTTCGACTTGAGCATACCCCTCGATCGCCGCCCGCAGCGGCTGCTTCCGTCACACGGCCAGACGGGTGATCGTTTTTGACTGACTGTCAGCCAGTCTGACTTGGGTTGGGTTGAGTTGGTGGTTTAGTTTGCCTTGCCTTGCCTTGGCTTGGCATGACATGGGCTGGGTTGGGTTGCCTTCAACTGCGCGTATGTATGTATGTGTGTGTCGGTTGTTGGTGCGCTTGATGCGGGATTTCTGTAAATTGCCAGCCGTACCTCATCATCTCATCTTTAACTTTTTGTTGTAGCTGCTTTTGTCGTAGTCATATTTTCTGAACTTCTGTTTTTATTTTGGCCGCTCGGCCCGCAATCACCAGCTTGGCAATGGTGTTGATGATCGGCACCACCATCACCATCGCCAGCAACAGTAATAACAAAGAGCGTCAGCAAACGGCCTCGCCATCGTCGCCGTCTCGCTCTGCTATACATACATGCATACATATGTACGTATGTACATAACTCCCAAACGTCCGTTTCTCTTTTTGTGGGTCTCAATTTTCAACAACCCAACGTATTTCATTTTTTTTTTCAATATTCATTCTTTTTTCATATCCGTCTTCTTTTAAGTGCGGGTGTATTTGTGCGCTTGTATGTGCGTGTGTGTATGGACGTTTGTAAAAATGCTGAGGCGGTAGTAGCGTTGGCGGTGGTGATGGTACGCGTGTAGGTGTATTCGGGTCGGTTAGTTGTGCGGCTGATAGTTGGGTAGGTGGTTTCTTGGAATTGATAAACCTAAAAACCGTAGAAAGGAAAATAACAACGAAACCGAAATGCGCTAAATGCTGAATGCAAAGAACTTCACTATGGCGTTGAGGTGGTGGTGGTGGTGGCCGCATTATTGCCGGATGAGCGACGCGCCTGAAGGTTTTTATTTTTTTTCAAAACTGCCACACAGACAATCAACCAGTTCGTCAGCTCATGCAGTCTGCCGCCTACCAGCTTGCCTGCTTCATAACAACAAAAAAACAACAATGAAATCGAGTTCCTTTTAGCTACGGCTATGGCACTTTGTTCTCCTCCCTTCGCCTCCCTATGCTATGCGATAAATGCGTCCCGTACATTTCGTTCGTGTAGTTTGAAACAAAAGGCAAACAAATACGCAGATTGGCAGTTAACCTCACCCAAAAAGTAAGAAAATAATACATAACATGTAAACACATGCGTGTGTGTGTGTGTGTTGGGTGCCTTTGGTATGCAAGGTTACCTGCTTGCATTCATTTGCTCACTCTAAGTTTCAGTCGATCGCACCTTTAGTTCAAAGCGCAAAAGGAAAGATCCAACATTGAAAGGGTGTTTACTTAACGCGTTTGAAGAATTTCAGCGAAGACCGCTTTGTGATAATTGCTTCTTAAAGTGGCTAGACTTTTTGTGTACAAATGTATGTATGTGTGTATGCATGTACTGCGAGCGCTTCCCGAATTGACGTACATTTAAATACTTTTAGGTATAGTTTGGCGTTCGTGGCATGTTGAAAGGCAATTCACAAATATGTATAAACTAACGATTCTTTAGCGCATCTATTATCTGGAGATGTATTGTCTGAAAAATTGCCAAGCAACCTATTGCTGGCTAATCGGGGAAGGACAACTAAAAACTTCTTGAGGCCTACTGCATAATGTAATATGAAATGAAATTTAGTACGATATTTTGTATGAGAGTAACGCATTTAAATACACATTCACAAACACATACATACCTGAATTCATAGAAATATGGTTTGAAAGAAACTCAACTGCATTTTCAACTTTTTTCGACTACAGATAGGAAAGTTTTTTTTTCAAATTAAATCGCGTTACCTAGCTATACCCCCTGGTATGTTTGCCTGCCAGCATAAGCTAGCCACTAATGTATGATACATACTTACATAGGTATGTACATATGTTCTAGGATTTTTTGGCTTCACGCACATTCCTCCACAACAAGCACGAAGAAATCGGGCTAATTTGTTGGACGTTAGTGGCTAGCTCCATCCTACTAAAAACCAAATCAGGACAGTTCTAAGTTTTATTAAGTAACAATTGTGAACAATAAAACAGGGTGGTTCATCAATTTGTATTTTATATTATTTATTTTTATAAGGCATAAAAATTGCTTTATAAAAGATATGTTATGCAGGGTGCCCATGAATTAATACTTATTTTTATACTTTATAGTTAAAAATGCAAGAAAAATTACTTTATACATATTTAATAAAAAAAAAACAAATATGTTATAGAGGGTGGTCCATTAATTTTTATTTTATTTGATTTTATGCATTACAATTAAAATAAGCTAAGTAGCTACTAAAAAATTAATTTAAAAAAAGTATGTTATACAGGGTGACCCATGAATTTATATTTTATTTTATTTATTTTGATATATATTAGTATAAAGTAATTACAAATAGGATAAAAATTACTTAATAAAAATATGCTATAAAGGGTGGTGCATCAATATATATATGCAGAGAATTTAAAATAGAAAAAAAATATATTAATCAATAAAAAATATGTTATGCAGGTTGGTGCATCAATTTATGTATCATTTATTTTTATACAATAAAATTTAGGATAGAACAATAGTTTAATGAATAAAAAATATGTTATAAAGGGTGGTGCATTAATTCATATTTTATTTATTTTTATGCAGTGAAGTTTAAAACAAAAAAAAATTAATCAATAAAAAATATGTTATACAGGGTGGTGGATCAATTTATATATCATTTATTTTTATACAATGCAATTTAAAATAAAAAAAATATGTTATAAAGGGTGGTGCATTAATTTAGACTTAATTCATTTTTAATCATTACAATTAATATATGTACAATACAGGGTGGCCCATTAATATTTATTTTTATACAGTATAATTAAAACTAGATGACAAATTACTTAATAAAAATATGTTATACAGGGTGGCCCATTATTATGTATTTCATATATTTATTCATATACGGTGTAGATAAAAATAGAAAACGAATTACTTAGTAAAAAATATGATGTACAGGTAATTGTATATTATAAATTTATATATGTACATATTTATAATGCACAAGGTATAGCATTAATTTATATTTTATTTTATCTAATTAATTCATTATATTTTATTTTATTTATTTTGATATAGTGCAATTACAAATAGAATAAACATAACTTAACAAAAAAATATCTTATACAGGGTAGTGCATCAATTTATAACTTTTTTATTTTTATACAGTGTAGTTTAAAATAGAAAAATTGACTTAATAAAAAATATGTCATACGGGGTGGTGCATAAATTTATATTTTATTTCTTTTTATATAGTGAAATTTAAAATAGAAGAAAAATTACTTAATCAAAAATATATTGTATAGGGTAGTCCATCGATGTATGTATTATTTTTTTTCATATATTACATTTGAAAATACCGTAAACAAAATACTCAATAAAAAATATATTTTATATACGGTGGCCCATTAATTTATATAATTTATATTTGTATATTATAATTTAAAAAAAATCTTAATTCAAAAGGTGTTATATGGGGTGACCCATTAATTTATATTTTATTTTATTTATTCTTGTAAATTACAAATAAAAATAGCTTACAAAAAAGACTTCATAATTTTCATTTTATGCATTAAAATTAAAAATAGCATACAAAAATTACTTAATAAAAATATGTTATACAGGGTGGGCCATTATTTTTATTTTATTTATTTTTATACAGTATAGTTTAAAATAGAATAAAATTACTTCATAAAAAAATATTTTACATACATATGTAATATAGATGACCAACTAATCACTCCCAACTGCACTACTGTTATTGCTTTCTAGTATGAGAAAATGAACGTTGGGTTTTTAAAATTCCATTTACCGTTCTCGAAATGTTTTTGGAGGCGTTCATTCAAAGCCGATAATACTCACAAAGATATTCTTGTCTCGAGTTATTAAAATTGTCAATAGTTTTAGGTTAGGTTTTGTACGCATAAATAGACTCCTTTGTATCAATAAATATGCACATAACTACATAGCAGCGCTTGCAATTACAGCAAAACTGAATATAAAAACTATTATACGAAAAAGTTCATCTGAAGAATTTCCATCATCATCGAAGAAAAAGCGATCGAGTATTGAACACAATTCGACAGGAACTTACACAACTACACACAATGAAGTGTGACGATCAAGTAGAATGAAGAAAAGGATAAAAAAACAAAAAAAAAAAAAGAAAACTATACAAATTAAAGACAACCAACGGACAATAGGGGCGAACTCACCCTTAAAATGCTGTAGACACGAAGATCATTAAATAATTCACTTTGGCACATGTGTTGCCCTTGAAGCAACAGCAAGTTCGGGCACAGCATAGCATGTACATGCTCACACACACACACACGCACACACTTGAACGCAGCATAGGTTTGTGTAGCAAGACAATGGATTTGAAACGCAGGACAACAGTCCTTCTTTGTGCTTGTGTGCTTCTTTTAAAATGCCTTTAAGGAGGCGATATGCGCGCACAGCCAAACGGATTAAATGTATTCCATAGAAAAGGGACGAAACAGGACATTTAAGGATCATGCAGTTTGTGCGTGCAAATAACAAGTTGGGTGTGCGTTCGACAATCCACTGGAGCCATCAGTCGTAAGTGCTGAAGAAATTTAGCTAAAGGTACACACAAAGCGCATACAAACGCATGTAAATATGGATTGTACACACATAGGGAGTGTGCGTGTAAATATAGCCAGCCAAGTGGTGAGAGTGCTTGTGGATCTGGTGCTGCGCTGCGTAGGAAAGAAAATAATTGTCTGCCTTTTTGGGGAGGAAACACATCAGGTTGCACCTGCTGTCTGCGGATTTTTTGCCTCAAATGTTTTCGTTTGTTTGTTTTTGTTGTTTTCTCTCTTCCTTGCCTTGTCTCGTTTGCGCCTCGTTGTCGCTTTACTGTGCCCCTGGCACATTTGCTGCTTGTGGTGAAATCGGTTTTGAGTTCGAGTTAAAAAAGAAAACATTTTTTTTTCGTTAGCGCACGCAAGTATTGTACTCATACATACACAAACACATATATACATATATACATACATACACAATTTATAGGAAACTTTTTTCTTGCTTTATTTTTTACTTTTCCCGTCAACCCAACTACACACACATGCACATACCCATTTTGTGCCCTATAATTTACATAAGAAAGATGGAGTTGCTGTTGCATTGCCGTTATAGCTGGCGCTGCATATACATATGCATATATGTGTATGTATGTATGTATGCGTGTGCATGCACTGCGCGCATGCGCCCTTGAATCATCAATTTTTCCGCCCACCATCAGCGGTGGCTGCGCACTGTCATTCCAATCTGCTTGTCTCTCTGTCAGTTTGATCAGCATGCGATCTTCATCACGATCGTTTTCGAAAAATGAAAATAATAAAATTCCATCACACAAAATTCCTCTTCGTTCCAATCAAAGCGGTTAAACTACTTTTCAATTTCTTGTCTGGTCTTCATACCAAATCGCGTTCATATATCAGTTAATGGCATGAAAAACGACAGCGGCGCGCTGTGCGGAAAAAGCAACGCCACAAAGCGACTTACACACAGATTAAACTTCTCCTACATTGGCGCATTGGCGTCGTCATCAGTAACAGCAGCAGCAGCAGCAGCATCACCACCGTCAACATCGTATATGAAATGTACAAAAAATCACCAACCCACCCATCACCAAAATATAACCAAAAACAACAGCAATGCTACAGAAGTATTATTAAAATAACAGCAAAAACAAAACAAAGCAAAAAAGAGAAAAAAACCGATTTCAGTTTTTGGCTAAGTTTGCTTGCTGTAGAAGCTGTTGACGACGACGGTAATGATGTTCAACTCTTGCGGTCATTTGGTTTAGCTGGCAGCAAACGGGTGGCGATGGAGGAGGGCGAAGCGGGCATTTACTTTAATAGCAGCACTCTAAAACAGCTGCGCCATCACCACCTTGCCTTGACGCGCCTTGCCTGCAGTCAGGTCGCCGCTGCGCCACAATGCCGCGCCATAAACCCGCGCGCACTTAAGGCGTACTCTTCGTGGTAGTAGTTGTTTTCTTTTCTTTGTTGCTGTTGTTTTATTTTTTACTTCAATATCTGCGTGCTGGTTTGTTGGTTGGCAGGCGGACGCGGTTGGCAAGTTTATTTTTCAGCTGACCAAAATACCACCTGCCGCCCATGGCGCGTCTGCTCATTTACTTGCGTGCGTGTGTGCACACATAGGTCGGCTATGCGCGCATCTTGGTAAATGTGTCTGTATGTATGTATGTATACCTATGCACATGTCATGTTGTTGGCAACAAAAATACCTAAAATGACAGCAGCCAGCAACAAACCACAAATAGCCAATATAATAATAAGCCCAGTTGAAAGGGGATAGAAGCGATCGCTCAGTGACGCGCTGACGCGTTGACCGGACAAAAGCGACGAGTTACTTTTTGCTGCTATTTGGCATTTTTATTTTTGTTTTTGTGAATGTTTTAATAATTTCATTTGTCGTCTTTGTGATTGGGCTCTATACAATATTGTCATATGCCACCAATACACAGGCAACCACGCGCGCCTATTGCTGCCAGCATCATCGCTAATAATCCGAACAACCTCATTATGTGGCCGGGCAGCAAACTTACGCATGCTGCTGCCGCCTATGATTCTGTCTGAGCTGCAGACCAAAACCTGTAGGTTTACTTTAGGGAAAAAGCTTAACCTTTTTTTTTAGTTTTGTTTTTTGCGCTTTCTTTGCTTCAGCTATTTATTTTGCCTCTTCTTTGCGCTTTCGAACACATGCACATACAAGCACACACATCTTTGAAGTGTTTCGCAATTTGTCGTCCCCTCTGTGTATTGCCAATTGGGTGATCGCGCGCACATAATTTACTGTGCAAAACTCACCCACCAGCCCACACACGCACCACTTGGCGTCGATATTAGCGCGCGCTGCCTGCCTGCCTGCCCACCTCTCCACACCCAATCGCGTCTCTCTCGTCAGCATGCCACCACCTACCCACACAGACTGCTTTGCGCGTCGTCGCCTCTTAAGTTTTCAACTTTCGTGCGACTTTTAGACTTTAGATTTTATATGTTGTTTTTTTTATTTTATTTTATTTTTTTGTTTAAAAATATTTCTCTTCTCGTAGCCGGTTAGCTGTTTCTTCAGCGCGGTGGTAGTTCTATTGGCCCAACCTTAGGCGCTATGCGCGTCCGACCCACTCTACTTAGATAAATTGCTTGCTTGTGTATCTGGTTTTGGCTGCGAACGCATGAAATGTATGTTTTTATAGGCGCTGAATCAGAGTCAATGATAATTGTTCATTTGCGCTTATACACGCATAGGTGCATACATATATTTGATTGTGCAAGTATTCGTTTGGTCGCATTCGCTATTTGCTGCTGACCACGAAACACCAAATGCCAACCACCCACCTACCCACACGATTAATGATTTGGCTTTAACTGGCTACGTTTGAATAGCACAGCAAAGTGTGATGAAAACAACAAGAAACACAGGAGTTATGAAAAGTAATAATAATAATAATAAAACAAGGAATAGGTGTGACTAAGTAGGTTTGATGCCTAAGCAAACTATGAAAAATAGACAGTTTGAGTGGTACCGAAAACATTTACGTATGAGATGAGTGGGATCGCAGTACAGTATTTGGCCCGGCAATCTTCTGCATACTGAACACATGACGCTTCCAACTGAAATACATTGAGTTAATTAACTATTTGCTTCTTATTTATTTTTAATAATTTCTTTAACAAAATGCAGTTCATTCTCCTACAAAAAACGTATAAATGCAAAGTAAAATTTTTTGTAAATAAAAAAAAAATTAATAAGTTTTCATAATAATTTAAAATTTTTAATCAGAATTTTTAAAAAAATTTCAGATACACAGTCTTATTTATAATCAATTCAACTTTTCATAAAAATTTCAAATTAAAAAAAAAAATTTCAAGTACTTAATCTTATAGTCATTGAATTTTTTTATAAAAATTTCAGATGTTTTAATCAGAATTTTTAGAAAATTTTCAACTACTCAGTCTTATTGAATTTTTCATAAAAATTTCCAAATTTTTTATCAGAATTTTTAGAAAAATTTCAAGTACTCAGTCTTATAGTTTATTGAATTTTTTCATAAAAATTTCAGATTTTTTAATCAGAATTTTTAGAAAAATTTCAGGTACTCAGTCTTATAGTCCATTGAATTTTTTATAAAAATTTCAGATTTTTTAATCAGAATTTTTAGAAAATTTTCAAGTACACAGCCTTATTTATAGTCCATTGAATTTTTTCATAAAAACTTCAGATTTTTTAATCAGAATTTTTAGAACATTTTCAGGTACTCAGTCTTATTTATAGTCCATTGAATTTTTTCATAAAAATTTCAGATTTTTTAATCAGAATTTTTAGAAAAATTTCAGGTACTCAGTCTTATAGTTTATTGAATTTTTCATAAACATTTTCAATTTTTTTATCAGAATTTTTGGAAAAATTTCAGGTACACAGTCTTATAGCCCATAGAATTCTAGTCTCACAAAGTGCAAGTTTCAAGTGTCTATAAAATTCCGTTGATTTTTGAAAATTTTTCTTTGCTGACAGTGCTGGGTGTTTACTTCCTAATAAAAAAGAAAAAAAGTGTCGATCATTCGTTATCTTGCAGATGATATAACTATCCGTGTTGCACGTTCCCATGACAATCATTCCGGGACATGCGGTTACCTCGGGTAATCAGTTAACCGCCAAAGATATCCGGAATGGAATGGAATTGTAGATAGCCAACAATTTTTTAAGCTCTAGAGAAAAAACTTAAACGACAGTTTGCAGTTTGTCGAGAAAAAAAGGATGAAGTTCGTCCATTTGCAATAGGTTAGGTTAGGTAGTGATTGCTGATCTGTAAAGAGATTTCACTTAGACCCCTAGGGTCCATTGTGTTGCCAGTGCTATGTATCTGGGATCTATTTGAATTGCAAGAAGCCGGATAGCGTTAAAGAAAATGCTATGTAATATTCTCATCCTTCAAATACACAGTAGATCGCCTGTAATAACTATAGTGGGCGACTCATGGATTGTGCCTCACAATTAGTTCTCTCAGAGCTCGTAGCTCACTTCGTCTTTATCTCAGAAGGAATTTTGCTTCAACCTCAGTAAGGTTTTTTCAGAAAAGACTTCGTTGTTTGCAGCCATCAGTGCCGCATCCACGGCGCTCATGAACTTTAGTAGCGAAAACCCTGCTGGAGATGACTGTTCCCGCTGTGCTTGGCGCTAAAATTGCCTCCGATATAATTGGACGCTTCAAAGAAACGCAGTTTGCCAATTCGTCCGGCAGTTTGTTGTCTTACCGGCACCAAAATAAATTCAAGCATATTCAACCTTGCAACGGAGTTTAGTCGCAACTGGCAATCCTGGGCTATCTTTGAAGAAATGCAGATCTTTGCAATAAAGAAGGCAGATAGTTTATTCGGAGACACGTTTCGAGCTAACAACGTCGCTTTCTTTGTGGCCTCTCATTAGTGCGAGCTATCTTCGTGGAACCTAATCAGTTTGAACAGAACTCTTTGCTATCTTTGTGGAAAGGGTTGTGGGGCAAATTTTGGTAGTCGCTAATGTCATTCAGATAGCTTAATTTCTCTTTTTTTCACTGAAGTTCTCGAGCATACGAATTTTTCAATTAAAGAAATAGCGAATGAGCTCACCAGGCATGGCTCTTAAAAAAGCAAATCAGGAGGGCAGATACCTGTATACACTCACGCCTTTATGATTCATCGAGAAAAATTTATCAGTACACCAGAGTCGTGACAAAGGACCTATTGAAAAAGTGTGCTGAATGTGGGAGTCTTTGTGACCAAAATGAAACAAGAAAATTATAAATTCACACTTCAAATTGAATAGCGCGCCACTAAGAGCTCCTTTAGCTCACAACGGACACATTTCGTGGCCTAAGTAGCATCGTTGTCTCTATGTGCGATGCAGCTGCCAAACCTAACTAAGAGCTTTCACAGGGCTCACTTTTTAGCACTATGCTTTTTCGCTAATGGTTCAACAAATACGTAGAGAAGTAGGGTTGAGACGCTGCGATCAAATACTTATTCATTAGCTTTGGTTAGAACTAAAGATTAGTGGACTAAACTCCTACCTATCCAGATTGACCCCGACCTACTAAACATATGTCCAGCATGTGAAGGCATCCCGCACAACACTAACCACCTTTTTACATGTCCCATCAAACCCACTCATCTACACCCCTTTCCAACTGGACCCAACTCGTCGAAACAGGAAGTTTCCTGAGATGAGCTAGACGAAGACGACCGGTAATCTACATTGCACTGACAACATTTAGTAAGCTGCTATAACAACAACAACCAGGCGCTAGAAGTACCGGCACTCGTCAGTTGAAAGTATCGAATATCATTAATTTCTAAGATAGTTGCTTTATCTAGGTTAAAGAAATGTGCTTTCGCTTGCCTCACGTAGATGGCATTCCAAATTTTGTGCTTTCTGGCTGAGCGTAGGGATCTACCAATACTCACCGCCTAAATCTAGTCTAATCAACACCCAACCAGTTAGCTGAATTGAACCTATAGTTTATATAAGGTACTGAAAGTAAGTCCACAGCTTGAAGTAAATTCCCTGAAGGCTTTGATATACGTGATCTGAATTCTAATCGTCTTTTTTCTTCGCAAGAAGCAATACTTATCGTATTCTCACTAAGGATAAACGCGTAACGGAATACATACTAATGTACACTTGAATGTTAACCGCAGTACAGTTTTTTTTTAAATTGCCCGACTACAAAAAATTCTCATACATCCGGTAATTATGGTCAGTTGCCGCGTCGCCACAAATCACCCCCTTCCAATGCGCGCTTTGGCAAAGACGCAACACCCAACCCAACTTAAAACTCCCACAACAGCAGCAGCCGCGTTCCACTAGATTAACCCGCAAATATACACACACGCGAAATGCAGCGCATGTGAACTTATTTCACGATCAACCACCACCCACCAACAAACGATGTGAGTTGATTTCGTTGCTACTTCCCAGCGTTGATCAGCGCAGTCCAAGAGTTGGATTGAAATTTCGAAGCGCGCCTGAAAAATGATGTATATTTAGGGTAGTTTGGGAGTGTACACACTAGAATAGTGGGCGTTTGTGTGTGCGCGCCTGAGTGGTGTGGCGACTTGACGCGATAACAACGCGTCAATTTGGCCTTTCACCGCCACAGTCACCAAGAGCACTGGACGCACGCATGTACGCGCACACGCGCCAGTCCGTCAGTGACTCGAAACAATGGCAGTCACTGCACATATACACACATATTTAGGTATGTATGTATATATGCCCATTCTAGTTGTAGAAATGTAGCCATGTCAAGTTATAACCGCCAAACTGCGTAGCTCACCCTGTACAACTCCGCTATGTGGAATGATCTACCGTCATTGAGTGAGCGTCGCGTCGCGTCGCCATTTGTGCTCCTTCGTCGCGCGGGCGTCGTGGTGTGTGTATGTCTGTATATCTAGTGCACGGGTAGCTGAAGTTGATTTGACTTTTGGGTTAAGTTTCCGAGTTGGGTTGGGTAACATTGATTGTTTGCCTGCTTGGCTGTCTGATTGCTGGCTGCTTAACAACTGCACATTTATGACCCCACCAATGACAGACAGACGACGTAAACACTTGAAATGGGTTGGTTGGTGTTGGGTGGATCGTGGCCACGGAGTTGTTGCTGTTGTTGCTTTTGCTGCTATCGCTGCTACTAAATATGACTGCTTCTTTGCTGAGTTTGCGAAATTTCATGAAATTCTCGCCTAGCAAATGCTTGCCTTGTCGATCGCTACTTTTCTGCGAGTTTATGTTTCATGTGTGAATGTATGTGTGTGTGTGTGTTTATGTGCTCTTCTTTGTCTGTCGCTTTCCTCTCGCTGATTTTGGCCGGCGCGCTGGCTGTTTGACACACCGTCTCACTGCTTTTGTTGCTTGACTGATCAACAGTCTGCTTGCCCGCTGCTTTAGTTGGGTGCTGTTAACTGCCCACCCGTTTTTAAAGCACCCACCCGCCATTGCGTGTTTTTTCATCTTTTAATAATAACACCAACACCCGGCTCAAGAACAACAACAAGCGTGCATGTGCTGATATTAAAATGAAAACAGCGCAAATAAACGCTGGTTGCACAGTAGTACAAAAGTGAGGTGCGGTCGCGTAAAACATGCAAGGAATATGAGAATATTTGTACAAGTAATTATCAAACTATTTAAAAGAGAGATATTTAGTCAAGAGATCTCGACTACTTTCGAACTCTTTCGACCCGAAGGTAAACTTCCTAAAGCAGTTTTTGGGTAAATATTTACCCGCTTTCGAGACAGAAATTTTTTTTTAAATTTTATTTATATTTAAATTACACACGTCTAACTGTATACTAGATTTTGTTCTTTTTATATGAGACTGTTTTCCGTTGCACTTTTGTGCACTGAACACGCCCCTCACTTTTGTCAAACCCCGGACAAGATAGACACTTTTGGTCACCAGTATTGCATTTAGCCCACAAAAATGCATCGGAAATCGGTATTATTATATAAAAAAAATATGAATTGTAGACCTGTATTATTGAACGAATTGGTTTGAAGTGAAATTCAGATAAATGTTCTCTCTAGAACAACAGCTCACTTCAAGCTGCTCAAATTAAACCTTGCGAAAGAAATTATGAACTTATGAATGTTTTCTTTTTTATTTTATTTTTTTTGGGGATATGGCTATTTTTATGGCTCCGATGTTAAGGATTTTCTTTTAAAATTCAGAAAATTATTTTATTTGCTCAAACTGTGTGGTGTTAACTGATAATTCATTAAGATATGCATTTATAACCTCTAAATTTTACCGGAAAAAATTCCCCAAAAAATATATGTTCGCAAATAACTTTGCACAGAATACTGCGATTTGCGCCGAGTTTTTTGTATTTTGAAATTAAAATCATCTGGAAGGCTTTTACGGACATAAACTTTATAAACTTACATGAGAGGCGTGTCTAGAAGTCAAAAATTGTCAAATTAATTTTCAAACTGCAACAACTCAAAAATGGCACAACCTATTGGAGCGCTCTTTTTTTTGCTATAATACTTTAAAATGTTTACTATCTATCTGCGTTAATAAAACTCATCAATTATTTGCTATTACTATTCAAATTTTGGAAAAAAGAACAGCTTTTTCAAAAAAAATGTTCGCTGTGTGCTAAACTCCACTAAGCGGGAGTAAGCAGGTAAAGCAGAGTTGAAAAAGGTGGCACTCTGAGATTTCTATATCTGCTGATTTCGTAACTACTTTGCTTTAACGACAGTACAGCGCATGCTGAGTATTTGCCAGTATTACAAATGACAGCTGATAATCAGTAAGCTAAAGCTATTGGGTTTGAAATAGCTCCAATATGTGTGTCTCTTTCGCGAGGTTGCAAAGTTCTACCGCTTTCCTGGCTGATCCAGCAGTTGTGCCTCTCTGTCAGGAGAATTTTTTTTTTCTAATTTCAGTTCAACTCCGTCCTCTTCTCACTGTGACAGCCGTGCACAGCACCAGTGACACCCAGTCGCATCTTTCGTCAATTTAGCACGGTCGCCTGCGCCCACTTAAACGTTGTCGATTACCCTCCACGTCGTTTCATGGCCTGTCTGCCTGCCATTTGGCACGACAAAACCCATAATTTCGAAGCGATATTTTCATTTTGCCACCATAACACTCACAACAAACAACAACAATATTTTGTTGTAGTTTCGCGGCCAAGCAGTTACATATGTAACTATGTCTGTATGCGCATAAAAATGCCCGGTTGGGACTGGGTTATATTGAATTGAGTTGTGACGCGCCATACTGCGCCGCCTCAGATACGCGTGTGTTCGCGTTCGTCACACACATTTTTGATGTCACTCTTTTCGTTTGTGACTGGCCGCAAAACGCCAGCAAGCGGCTAAGAGCTAGCAACCAGCCACCAGCAATCAGCAACCAACCAACAACAACAACAACCATTAAACAGCAATAGCGACAATGTGCTGATTATAATCAGCAACAACAATGTCGGCGATCATAGCACACAAAAGCGCACCAAAAAAAAACAAAAAACAAAAAAAAAGCAAAAGGGAAACAACAACATCATAGTCACTGCTTCCTCTGCTGGCTTTGCCGCTGTTAGCCGGCACAAAAAAATAAATAAATACAAGCAGAACGGGGCAGTTAGCGCGCGGGTGTGCGCCAGCTGCAAAGACACCCTCAAAGCGCGATATCCATCAAATGCGTATATATTAAATTGTGAATTTAAGTATGTCGGGTGGCTAGGCGCAGGCAGCTGGGCGCTGGTAAGAAGGCAAAGGCAAACAACGCGCCGGCAGAAGTGATGGTCATGCATTCACCAACCCAATCGCCCAACCGGTTTTTTTTTCATTCTTTCATTTCATTATCGGTCCCTTCGTTGTCGCCTAGCAGTCGTCACCTCACCGCCCAACCTTGTGTTCAAGATCCTATACACGCGCTTTTTCGCCATCCGCGCCAACTTGCGCACACAAGCGCGCAAACAAATGCTGAGGATCGCAAGTAAACTGGGCGAAAAAACGCAAGAAAAATCAGCCGGCGCAGCTGTTTTTATATTTTGCGCTGCCTTTGCATTATCTTTGTGCGCGCTGTCGCAACTTTTAAGTTCTTTGCTAATGTGTTTGTTGCTGTTGTAAGCTTTATGTTGTTATTCCAATTTACGTGCCCATTCTCAGCCCACTCGCGCCCCATTTGTGAGAGAGTAGCGCTAACGCGTGTGTTTTCGTGCTTTTCTTTTTCTAGTTCTTGTGCGCTTATTCTTTTTTATTTCGCATTGTATGGCTTTTTTTTAACGGATATTTGTTCATATTGCATGCCTTCTTTTGCTGTTGTTTTTGTGCGGTGCGTTTCGGTGCCGATGCTGTTGGCGCTTTGTTATACATTAGTGCTCTCATTGCTGCTTCGTTGGTGTGGGGTTGTTTTAATTTCTTTCATAGTTTTCTTTTCGCTGCTGTTTTCTCTTTTAAATATCTCACCGATGTCGTTTGTCCACAAGTTCACTTTTCTTGAAACGTTGATGCTTCATTTGTTGCCCTAGACTTTCCTTACATTCATTCACAATGTTGTGTTGTTGGTTTTTTCTTCTTCTCCCATTACTCAAATCTTTTTACAGATCTTTTACAACGCGCCCTCCGCTTGCGTAGTTTTCTATTACTTCTCTGTTGATGTTTCAGGGTAGCGGTGGAGATACGTTAAATGAGTTGTGCTTACTGCTTCTAACGCCTAGAAGTATGCAATAGTATGCAATTCTCAACAAGCTGTTTTTCTTTCGCTTAGCACAATTCTGCACTTCTCAATTGGCTTAAGAATTACTAAATTCGAACTAAAACTTACTTCGCACTTGCCCTGACTATTTGTGTTGTGTGGGGGGTCGGCTCGTATCGTGCTTCCATTAATAACTGTAAAACATAGTGAAATAAAATCTGATGATTTGTATTGAAAAAAATGTTTTGTTCCTTTCTTCCTTTGCTTAGATTCTGTCGCTTCGAAACTTTTTAATATAAAATTCTAGTCTCCAGAACCAAAAATTTAAAGTTGGTCTCAAAGATAAAAATAGTCAGTAAGGTTAAGTGCAAGCCTCTTTCCATAAACTCCCAAATTCCCAAAAGTCCGAACTGAAAGCTCATTAAGTTTAATTGGCCATACCACAGACCCGCTTCCTCTCCATTCTTCGTAAGTTCGTAAGTTTATCGTGCTGCCTTCCTCGTTTTCTCTACCTGTCTGGCAAATAATTACCCGCCGGCAAACGCCTTTAGGTTCACCACACTAAAAATCCAAAAATCCACCTTAGCTCAGTTCGCTCTCAGCAGGGAAAAAATTTTACATCGAGGGAAGGAAGGACTCTTACCCTTTTATGATGTTTTGCAATAATCGCGACGTAACTTGATTAGTATTTTATATACCAGTACTCCATTTTAACTAACGGAGAACGCTACAATGCCGAGGGGCCTACGGTTTTATGCTGCTTCCGAACGGCAGATGACTTTTGTGAGAAGTCTTTTCATGGCAAGAATACTCGCACACTCGAAGGAGTGTCATTTCGTGACGGAGGGCCAACGTCATTAGAAAAAACTATTGCTATCAGTTGGTGTTTCATGCCCACAGTGGATTTCGTACCCGAACGCACCCAAATCCATCCGCTATGGTAGCTATTTTTTTTAAATAAGGCATGGAAATGTCAATAAGTGCTTGAGAAAATTGCATTGGCAACGTTGGCTGCACTACTATGGAGCCAATTAGGGTTGCCACTTGAATGAAGTTCTGTTCTGGGAATGTTTGCTAAAGCAACGAGTATATTGAGAGCTTTGATTTTTAATCAATTTTTTTTTAATGAACTCGAGTACGGCCCCCTCTTTTATTGCAGATAAGCGCCTAATCGATTTTTTCTATACACAAAAATAAACTGTTGCCAGCAAATTGATTAAATCCGGATTTCGTTACGTATGCATTTATTGGGTAATGAAATAAAAATTACAAACAAATAAAAAACACATCCACCCACTGCGGCCTACTCAGGCCAATAGCCGCAACAGCAACAGATGAATGATCTTGACTTTTGCTTGCTGTACCAGCCATTCGAAATGTCACAAAACACCCAACGATTGCAAATAAATAAAACAAATGCGAGACCGTAAGATAGTCAGGCAGGCAGGCAGACTGTGCGACTCACAGTCGCAACGCTCAGCTTCAGTGCCGCCAAAACACCAAACGCCCCCACACGGTGTGCCGCTTCGTACTGAATTGCTGAATAGGCAGGCAGTCAGCAGACCGGAATATGGGCAAATAAGACCGAAAGAAAATGCTAAAAGGGGGACACTTCAAAAAAAAAAAAAAAAAAATCTAGAACTCACACACACATATATATTTACACAAACGCACATATCCACAAATAAATAAACAACACTTGGGTAATGCAAAACAAACAACAACCACAAACAACAAAAAACGAGTGCTACTTGAGGGGGAGAACACGTTTTGATGATGTGCAAGTACGTTACAAAATCAAAAAACAAAAAGTGAAAAAACTTTGTTTGTATGTCCAACAACACTGCAGCCACCAAAATGAAGACAATGTCGCCAAAGTGGGCGACAACTGCCAGGCCACAGCGGGCGATATGCAACATAGCAAGATTACTGCGACGGCTCGTGGGTTGGTCTTTGCGTCGCTTGCGATGGGTTGAGCGAAGCACTGGCCGTCCAAATATAGTGCCCGACTGTGCGCCACGACAAACAAATCATCTGTTTTTATGCGCGTTTGTTTGCTATTTTCACGCTTGTTATTGGTAGGCATTTGCGGCACAGTAGAGTTGGCGCGCTTTTCCGTCTGCCCTTTATCGTTTTTCGCTTTTTGCGCTAGTTTTGCTGTTTTATTTTCTTAATGCGTCTGTTGTTTCGACTGTTGCATACTTTAATATTTTGTGTAAACGCGTATCCACCCACTTTGGTTTAGTGGTTATCGCCGGCCGAGGTGGGTGAGCCAGTCAGCCACAAGTTGTGCCAGTCTGACGCTGACTACTGGCTGAACAAACTGAGCTGTATAAACTTTTATTGTTGGCGTAGCATCGCAGGAGGCTTTTATGTGGAGCACACAAAGATACCTGACTTTATTTTCGCCCTCCTCTTTGTGCTGGCTCTATTGTATGGAGCTACAAAAAGTAACAACTCGCATTAAAAATGCAGACCTAAATAATAAAAGCGACATCTCTACGCACTCTCTCCTTTGCGCTTTATTTCGCTCACCCATTACGTTTACTTTCAATCTCCTTCGGTCTTCTGACTCATTTAGCGGTGGCGGTGCACTACAAAGGTCTACTGCCAAAGGCTCAAAGAAATAAAACCAACAAAGCAAGAAAGAAGAGATTTGAACAACATGGCCCGCAAACATTGAAGACATTGCTGGCAATCTTAGTAAAAATCAAAATATAAACACAAGAACTGGCTGGCTGCGCTCACGGCAAGCAGCATATCTCCGTGAGCTTGTGCAGTGTAGCTCTGCGCATTGGAATTTGTTGCACACGGCGTCAATGTGAGGCATGCAATCCATTGACAATTTGTCTTTCGAGTTTATGGTGTGCAAAGTGGGTATACTCATATTCAACTACCCTACATCCCATACCCAAATAACAAGAAAACCCTGCACGCTGCTTGTCCGATCGCCAGTGTGTACTTTAGGCATGCGTGTGTGTGTGTGTGTGTGTGTGTGGGATTGTTTGGAATTCTGGGAAGGAATTTTTCAGCAGCGCTGATTCGGGTGTTGATTGAAAAGGCATGCGATTCAAGGGAAGAAATAAGAGGAGCAAAATGCGTTTACTTATGAAGAAATTTTATTTTAACCGAATGTTAATTGATTGAGCTGAGTAACTGCAATGGAGTCTGGTATCCATTTGAGCTGTGAAATTTCACAAACAGCATTCAGGTATCCTTCGGTATCTTATGAAGCCCAGGCAGCCAGTGTTTTAAATTTAAGCGTAGCAATTATTGTTGTTCCTTTTGTAAATAAATAAAAAAGTGGAAATACCAATTCGTCCAGAACATTTTTATGCAATGGGAAAAAAATGTATGTAGAAAAATTACATTACATTAATTATGAATTATGAGTTATGTGGCAAATTATGCCACATTGCGGCATTTGTATGTGTGAAAAGAAGTAATTGCTTAAAGTTTTTATGATTTAAATATTTTCTATCACCATAATTTAGTTTATTGATCATTTTTAATATATTTTTTTAAGTTTTTTAATTCGTTATTTCTTATTTAAATTTTTTCTTATTTTAAATATTTTTTATTAACTTTTACTATCACCCTAATTTATTTTATTTGATTACATTTTCATTTAATTTTTATTTTTATTTAATTTTAGTTTTTATTTAATTTCTTCATATCTTGTATTCTTTTCGTTTTTTAGTTCGTTATTTCTTATTAAATTTTTTTCTATTTGAAATATTTTTTATAACTTTTACTATCACCTTAATTTATTTAGTTTGATTACATTTTCAATTAATTTTTATTTTTATTTAATTTTAATTTTTATTTAATTTTTTTCATATCTTGTTTTCTTTTCTTTTCTTATTTACATTTTTTTTCTATTTTAACTATTTCCTATTAATGATTTACTATCACCATAACTTTTTTTATTTAATTAATCTTAATTCGGTTTTTATTTATTTTTTACATTTCATATTTGGAAATTTATAATAATTTTATATCAAAAAATTTTTTTTTAATTTATTTGTTATTTGGTGCCTTTGTTATGATTTAAATATTTTCTATTAATGATTTACTATCATTTTTATTTCATTCTACATTTACTTCTACTATCACTTTACTAGTATTTTATTTGATTACTTTTTTATTTAATTTGTTTTTTTTTATATTTATCTTATTTAATTTTTTTTCATATTCATTTTATTTCAATTTTTTGTAGTAAATATTTTCTATTAATTTTCATCATAAATATGAAATCATATTGTTACTTTGAGCCGTAAGCCCTGGCAGCTAGTGCTCCTTTTATTGTAAAATAATAATTTATTGTTATTTTTCATATATTAAATAAATAAATAAATATTGTTACTTATCATTTGTTTATTAATCTTTTTTTACATCTTAAACAAATTTATTTTGAAATTTTCTAACAAATTTATATCAACATAGTTAAAAAAAATTTAAATTTTTAAAAATTTTAGTTTTAATTTTTTTAATTTTTTAATTTTTTTTTAATTCGTTATTTGTTTTTTAAATTAAATTTTTTTCTCATTTAAATATTTTTTATTATTGTTTTACTGTCACAAATTTTTTTTTTAATTCTTTACTATTTAATTTTTATTTTGTTTAAATATTTTCTACTTAAATTTTAATTTGTTTTGCATATCTTGTTTTCTTCTCTTTAATTTTTTTAATTCGTTGTTGGTTATATAATTGAATTTTTTTCTTTTAATAATTCTTATTAAATTTTGTTATATACTTTTTATTTGTTATTTTTTATTCGTTATATGTTATTTGTTTCAAAACAAATTTTCCCTGATTCAAATTTTTTATTCACTTATTTAGGATCACCCTAATTTATGTAATGATATAATTTTTTTTATTTTATTATAAAGGGGTTTTCAATTGGCGCGGGTCGATTTTGGCGCCCTGTGGCAACCATTTTGTTTTGGTGACATCTGTCAAATCTTTTGTTTATTATTCAGTTGTTTACGCCAAATCATCATGGCAAGTTACACGATTGAACAGCACGTTCAAATGATAAAACTTTATTATCAAAATGAGTGTTCATTAACGGAAATTTTATTCCATTTCAACACCTACCCGCCCTTATTGAAAACCCCTATATTTCATATATATTTAGATTTTTATTTTATTTTAGTCATTTAGCCATTTTTTGTTATTTCAATCTATTTTGTTATTTTATTTATTGTATACCTTTTCTTTTTGGTTTCTTTATTTTTTTCTTATTTCGTCCTTTTTTTATTTTTAGTTTAATTTATTTTGTTTTATTTAAAGTTTTAAATTTGTACTTATTTATTTTTTTTTTCCGTTTAGTTATTTATTCTATGTATTTTATTTTATATAATTTTTTTTTTTTTTTTAATTTTTTAAATTAATTTTAAAATTTTAATTGCTTATTATTATTTCTGTTTTTTTAATTTCCTTAATTTATGTTTGGCATTTTCTATGCCGTGCTATCTTTCGAATTTTCTTTATCTATTTTGTTTTATTTAGAGTCAAACAAATTTAAAGTTAAACAAATCATTTCAATCGGAAATTTTCACTGCATTCAAAACTCGTAAGATTTTTTTCAGTGCAATGTAAAAAAATATTCAATTAACTCTTCACAACAACAGCGTTGTCTCCTCCCGCATACACATTCCAAATATTTATTGCGCTTTGTGCTGGCTTCATCGCTTTATACCTTTCAAGTCAGTACACCTTTTGGTGGGTGTCAATACATCCACTGACGCGTTCGCCTTTTGTCAGTTAGCTAGGCAGACGGACAATCACACAGCTACATTTATGAATGATGACTCAGCATTTTTGTCGTAGGTGCCCAGCTTCCCGCCATTGTTGTTGGTGATGAACGCACATACATACCTAAGTACTTTGTCTGTTGATTCGTTCGTATTGCAGCGCCGACTTCCTTATCTCCGCTCAAGCACAGCAAATGCCATCCCAACACTAACCATCACCACCAATAGCACCACCACCAACAACAAATGCAAATGTAACTCCTCTCCCATTCACTTAACTTAACGCCAACTGCATTTTTTATTCGTCTTTTAATTGTATTATTGTTGTTGCTTTTTGTTGCCTTGACGCAGCGCATCATGTATCAGCAGCGTTGGTATTCCTGGAAATGTCAGTCAGCTGTCGTTGGCAATTTAACTTTTGCACGGCCGGGCACCCGTCCGCACCTTCAAAGCCAAAGTGGTGTATGAACCAATGTGCATGCATACACACAGGCACATACACATATACATCCATACGTACATGTAGTTGAGCCAAGACTAAGTGGCAAGCCACAAAATATGGACAGATGGGACTACTTACTCTGCTCAACGTTGGTAGGACAGTAAAAAACCATTTGGATATCTGCCAAGGCGGTTAAATAAAAAACCAACTAAGAAATAAAGAAAGTCACAAAAACACAAAATGAATGAGTGGAAAAATCGAAACGCAACGGATGTGCGGCTATTTCGCAAACAATTTTTTCAGTCTTATTTCGCAATATGAATGTTTTTCAATCTCACCCCCCGATATGCATACATACATACGTACATGTACATATACAACTCTATTTACTCATACATGCTTGCACACATATACATACATATGTACATGTGTACATATAACCCTTTGACTAAACCACAATCTCTTTCTCCTCCTCGTTGGGGGGTTTCTTTTTTCTCTCTGTGCTTACAGTTTGTGACGGCCGGTATTTGTAGTAGTAGCAGCATTGCAGCGAACATTTCATTTCAGCAATGGCATCATTAACACCGTCTTCAAATGTCGAAACATATGAAGATATGTTCAAAGAAATCACAAGAAAATTATATGGGGAAGAGACAGGAAATGGGCTACATACGCTGGGCACACCGGTTGCGCAGGTGGCAACCACTGGGCCCACAGCACCCGAGGGCGAGCGCTCATTCACTAATCTGGTAAGTTCAATACTGGCGATTGACTCACTGCACCATCTCACAAACACGCGCGCACACACACACGAATACAGACATACATACTACAACACTTCTCGTTATAAAGGGTCTCTCAAAAGACGCGCGAAGATATTGTTTAAAAATAAAAGAAGGAACAATTTAAATGCTTACAGGTTTCACTATTTTTAGTCAAAATACGGCTCTTAACAACTACTTGTGAAAAATGGCATCACTTAAATGTGCAGGTATAATCCTCCAAACAGTCGATTCATGAATGCCTAGTTGTTAAGAACGTCGAGATATCGATTTTGAAGGTTGTTCAGCCACACTTTGCGCTACAGCAGCAATACTCTCAATAGAACGTCCAGCTTTTGGGCTGCAAGTCCTTTTTCTATCCGCGACGCATCCATTTTCTTGAAATTTGTTCACCAACCTTTGAATGGTAGACTCAAGCGGACGATTATTTTCCCCAAAAGAAACACGTTGTTCTTCAAGATCGGCCATTTTCATAATAAGCTTCAATAATTTTAAAGCCTTGCTCTATCGCCTAAAATTGTGCATCTGCCTGCTTGACAAATATGATGACATGAAGAAACAAACCGTCTAGGAATTATTCATACTGACATCTAGGCGGCGTCACTTTGCGACACCCTTTATTTATACTCATGAACGCATACAAACACACACACACAAATGTGTAAACCTCTTACTTATTATACGCTTATCTTTTCTGTTTTTTTTTACATTTTTTTTTATCCTTCCTTTGTCTGCTGCACCTTCTTCAGCAAATCGATCGCAGCGCTGCACCCACCATCGAATATGAGAATAATGCCGTCGTTGCCAGTGGTTCGACCAATGTAGCAGCAACAGCTGCTGGCGCTACAAATGTTGTAATCCAACAACAACCCGAGGGTTCTGTGGTGGTGGCAACGACAAGCGGCAGTTTCGGCAAATCGGATGATCATTTGAGTACGGCATTTGGGCTGGCGGCGCTAATGCAGAATGGTTTTACTACCACCACCGCTACTGGCACTGGTGGCGGCGCAGACCAACAACAACAACAGCATCAACAGCAACAACAACAGCAGACACAAATCGTACAGTGGACAACACCAACGGCAACAGGTGGTAAATTGCAAAGCTATACGACTGCTACTCAACAACAGCAACATCAACAGCAGCAGCAGCAACAGCAACAACAACAGCTGCAGCCACAACCTGGTACATCTAAGTCAAAGTACGTGGCTATAAAGAGTGAATGCTTATTTATAAAGGGTTTCATTTAAACATTTGTGCGTACATATCGCTCGTTTGAATGAAGAACGTCATAACTCGAAAATTGAAAAATTAGAGAAAAATTAAATGACTTTAGAGTTTTGCATTTAATATGTCGTCGCCTTCTTCCAACGAACGAGCCATAAGTGTCACTAGGATGGATCAGCAAAAGTATTGCTACAAATAGAAGCAGGGAAGGAAATTCAATTCTACCGATTTCCAAAGTAGATAATTTCTTTGAAAATCGAAATTTAAAGCAAGGAAAAAATAGTTTCCTTAGCTCTCATGAATTTCTTCAAGTGTGTGGGGAAAATGTGGCGCACAATGAATATTTTTTTCATTTCGTACAATATTTAATTTTCAACATATTCTGATTATTTTTTTTAATTGACACATTTTTTCAGGGGCTGACGCAAGGCGTATCTAATAAAGGTGATATCGGTATGTCAGCTGATTTTTTTTTTCTTTCGAGGTTTCCCTGTGGCTATCAGCCCAGAATGAAACAAGGCGAATTCATTCTTTGTTTTCTACTTTGCCAATACTTTGCTTTGACAATCAAACATGCAAAACATTGTTGTTGGTCTAAGGCCACCACTTTTAATGAAAGCGCTTTAAACTGATGCGTATTAAACAGCCCCGCTCTGTATGACAAAAGGTATCTTCGTCTGATAGTTTTCCGCTCTCACATTGTGTTGTGAAGTTCCTAAATAAATCCACTGTGCACACATTGGATTAGAAGAAGGGTTTATTCAATATTTTTCTTAAAAAATTAAAAAAGGAGGGAACCATCTCATTCAAAAATTCGTAAAATTGTATATTCTTTTTAAATTTTTTGGGTAACAAAAATTAAAAAAAAAATAGCTCCATTCATTTTATAATTCAAATGCTGGCATTCAAAATAATAGAAGCGCGACGAATTTACTAAGTTTTAAATTTTTTTAATTTTTTTTTTATGTTTTTACAGAATGTTAATGCATTAGCGCATTTTGCAACAAAAACCATATAACTCAAAGCTCAAAACGTGTACAAAATTCACAAATTACAAAAAAAAAAAATACCAAATTTTTCAACTTTTTTTCTAACTTTTTTTTGAAAAATTTTAAAAAAATTCTGGGTATGCAGTTTTATAACCCATTCAATATTAGTATGATAAAGTGCAAGTTTCAAGGGGCCAAAATTTTCCTCGATTTTTGATATTTTTTTTCGCTGAGGTGTTGCGCATTTTTTACCATATAAAAGATATGGAGAAAATAGTCAACATTGCATGCACAAAGCAAAACAGAAAAATACTGTCAAAAACCCACGCGTTCTTTGAATGACTTCAAACTCGCACTTTATTATGTTAAAACTGAACTGGCTATAAGACTGCATGCCTCGAAGTTTTCTAAAGATTCTGATTGGAAACATGAACATTTGATGAACTTTTTTTATTGTTTATTTTTTGTGAATTTAGTACAAATTTTGCAGCTTTCAGTTATACAGTTTTTGTTGCAGAATACACTATATTTTTATAAAAATATCAACAAAGAAAATTAAAGCAAAAAAAAAAAAACAGTTAAAATTTAATAATTCAGCGCGCTGCTATTATTTCGAGCACAGGTGTATATTCACTTTTTTCGCTATAAAATAAAATGCATAAGGTTATGTATCTTATGTTATGTGCCTGTCGTATGCAAAAAATGTCGACTGTGTTACCATTAGATGAAATATTGAAGGAAAGGAAATGAAAATTTTATTGGCTTTTTTCTGGTATTTGCTTATTCGCCAATTTCACATAAATTCCGCACAAATACATATATTCTAGTCTAATATTTTACGCCTTCCAAAAGTTACCTGAAATATCCATCTTTACCCTCGCCGTTCGTCGGTCTTCTTTTTTCCCACCTTCCTTCTGTTTTTCTCCTTCCTTCTTTTTTTCTCCTTCCTTATTTCTTTCTCCGTGTCTCTGTCCTTCTTTTTGTTGCTCTTTCTTTTTCTCTCTTCTGCTTACTCCCGCTCTTACAGCTTTCTCAGTAATTTCTTTCGTGTCAAAAATTTGTTCGTTATCTCTTCTACACTCGGCCCATAGGAGTATCTCTGCAGCTCCTTTTCACACTTCGTTATAATGCTGGTTATCATGTCCTCCGTAAAGCATTCGATTACGGCATCGCGTCTACACCATTTATCTATTAACGCTTTACTCACACGTTCGTATTGCATGCGCACATGATAGTAGGTATCAAATTTCTGCGCATATTTGCGCATTTTCTCCTCATCGATATTGGGTATCTTGAGTGCCGGCTGGCGCACCAATTGATATGGATCGTAGATCTCTGAATAGTTTTGAAAACGCACCGCTTCCCAATTGATGGTCAAAACGGTATCGTAGATTTCCTTAGGATGTCCGAGTATGCCGTGACACATATCGATTAAGGTCAACTGACTATCCGGCACAATGTACTCCAACTCCAGCTGATGTATGCGCAAATCGGTGCCGCGGTACTTGCGCTCACCAATCCACAAGATGGGCAAATCCTCCGTCGATACATTGGCCAATTCCTGAATGAGTGGTGAATTTTGTGCACGATAATTACGACGCTTATAGTTCTTGCCGTAGAGCATGCTGGTCTCCGCTTGCGTGAAATTAATGTGCGCATAGCGCTTCAGCTTGAAGTGCTCGGAACGAAAGAGCCGATACATTTCCATATCGATGTAGTCATAGGCGCGCCGATGCATAGCAATCCACACCACTTGTGTGGAGAATGCCAAAAAGGCTTCATGAAAGCGCTTGTCCTTAATGGAATGTGAAATATTGACAATGGGCGTAATGTGATAGAAGCGCTTCATCTCGCCATCACCCATTATTATGGTGCTATATTCACGTGCCAACAGCAAACGATGCTGTATGAGATATGTCGAGTAGACGCGCTTAATCTCGTTCGTGTCTTCACTTTGTATTTGCGCCTTTTCGCCGGCGATCTCATCGCGTCGTATCAACACAAACTCGACCATTTTCAAATAGTACTCGAAGTAGATGATGAGCGCACGAAGGAAACGATCGACGGTGAAAGTGTGCAAGAAATGTATGAAATCGGTCGTGATGATTTCGGAGGGTGCCAGGAAGAGCACGATATTTTTTATGTCCTGCACGAGTATGACATCGGCATCGTGCGTAAGATCGGAACGTTGAAATTCCTGGCGAAATATCAGTTCCTCCAGTTGATTGACCGTCTTGCTGAAATTGAAGCCACACGTATTCACATAGTCCTCCTTAACCAATTCGGCATCTTTGGTGTCTTCAAATTCAATACGTTCCTGGTTTGCATTCCATACCCATTGGCCATTGCAAAATTTCGGCACAAAAGTGGTAGTATAAATGCGTTGCATTTTTTGCGCGCTACAGAAAAAGCAGGGGGTCTATTTTATTTGAAGTGACAAAAAAATATTTGAATGAAAAATAAAATTAAATTTGGAAAGTTAGATTATTGGAGAAATAAAAAAAAGAAAACTCGATCGTTTGTTTCACACCAACGCAGTTTTAGAAGCACATTGAGAATATGAAGAGACAAGGAAATGCAAACTAAGTCTGCCTTGGAAGACATACATGGACCCTTTCAAGAAGAGCTTAAGGCTTGCTCATTCACCTGCGAGAACTCTTCCTGGTATTACCACCCGAATTGGGGAGCCTTAGAGCATCAGGCATTTGTGGGTGAAACTACGATGAATAGTGCAAAATTTAGGTCAGGTTGAAAATAGTATTGAATCAATTATATGAAACTTGTTTAATGGATAATCGAATATACGAATTAATACACTTCAATTTTAAGACTGAGTGCGAAAGAAACTCAATAGTGAGCGCAGCAGAATATGTCGCGGTATGCCAACGACAAGTGGTCGATGCCGAATAGAGCAAAATTATGGGGTTACGGTTCAGTTGTATGTATTTCAGAATTGTATGATTGGATTTCGATGATGATGATACTTTTTGTAGCGAGTTCCTGGTTGGTTCAAGCCGAGGTTTTTGTAAACTAAAACCTTTGTTGTGAAATTGGTGCGGTTATTCATGCCTGCATTGTCCTTCTTTTGCTTTTCAGAATTTAAGAGGACAATGCAGGGATGTGTGTTTGGAGTAAACAAAATACATTCCTTTACAACTACTTAAGTAAATGAATTCCATAATTGATGATAAGACATTTTAAGTTACGTTCATAGAACGAAAATATCAAAAAGCTTAGAAAATACGGCCGTCATAGGTGAATGACGACAGTTGGGCCCGGTTTGAAAGTCCACTGTGCGCATGAAAGCAATGGCAAATCTACGAATGTACTAACAATAATAATAATTCGAGCGTACACTTCTGTTAGGTGTTTGGCCGAGCTGTATTACTGCCATGAAAAAGCACCTCTTAAAAACCATCTGCCATTTGGCGGCTGCATAAAATTGTAGTTCTCTGTTTCTGTAGCAACATCGTAGAAATATTAGAAAATAAAATGCATGCAGAACTGAACTCTCTCATGGGTAGAACTCCGTATAACAGCGGATAATGGTATACCATATGTTTCAATACGCTGGCGTTCGCTGATTGTCAAAGATTTTAGTTTTGTGCTCAGTTTTGTATTTTTGTTGGAAATGCTACTGTTGCGAATAAGATTTAGAAAGGGCGTCGTATTTGTTTTATTTATTTTACTACAATTTATTATCATTTATTTGGTGTTTATTTATTTTTTACTTAAGTAGATATGCTTTTATCAATTTAGGCCGTTTTTAATTTGAAAATTGGGGGAAAATTATAAAAAACTTAGTATTTTTTAATGTATATCTTTAATTTAGATTTCCTTGTTTTCATTTTACTATTTTTTCGTTACATATTTTTTAATATTTTTTGCTTTATTTACTTTTTATTTTACTCTGATTAATTTAAATTTTTTTTAATTTTTATTTTATGTTTGCTGTTAATTTTTTTAACCATATTTTTAATATTCGCACTTAATTTATCTTTTTTTATCACTCTGACTATTAAATTTTTTTACCTCAAAAGTTTACTATTTTTTGCAATTAGAGTTTTTTATAATTTTTTTTTTAATATAATATTTTTATTTTCAATAATTTATTTTTATTTTACTCTGACTATTTAAATTTTTTTAACACTTTTTACCTAATTTTTTTACCTCAAAAGTTTACTTTTTTTTTGCAATTAGAGTTTTTTATAATTTTTTTTTAATATTTTTATTTTCAATAATTTATTTTTATTTTACTCTGCCTATTTAAATTTTTTTAATACTTTTTACCTAATTTTTTATATTATTTTATTTTTTTTTTTTTGCTATTAAAGGTTTTTATACATATTTTTAATGTTCGTCACTTAATTTATTTTTTATTTTACTCGAACTATTGAAATTTTTTGCCTCCTTTATTTTTTTTATTTTTTGTTTTTGCTATTAAAGTTTGTATACATATTTTTTTAATATTTCTTGCTTTAAATAAATATTTCTGATTTTACTCTGACTATTTACATTTTTTTTAATATGTTTTACCGCATTCATTTTTTATTTTATTTCCACTACTTCATTTTTTTTTTTGTATAATTTTTCATCATGCAAATATTTTTTTTTAACTTTATTTTATTATTTCTTTTTTTTTGTAATTTTTTTTTTTTGTATATTTTTATTATGACTGCTTAGGTATCTTTTAAAAAACAGTTTGTACTCAATTCATTTTTTATTACATTTTTAGTATTCATTTTTTTTTTTTTATTTATATATTGTATAATATTTTCAAAATTTCTTGAATATTTTTTATTTGAATGGGCTTTTTCCCGATTGCCTTACATTATTTATTTTTTTTTTTAATGAGAAAAAAACTAATATTTTTTACTTAAGTCGTTTTCTTAATTAATTTTTACTATGTAATGGTTTTGTATATAATTTGAATAGTTTTTTATTTTTTTTTTTATATTTTTTACGTAATATTACAATTTTTACTATTTATTCTTTTATATTCTTTTACATAATTTGAATATGTTTTACTTACGTTTTTTTCCACTCACGCTTTTTTACGCTTAATTCCACCCCATTTGCTTATATAATCGATATTCTATTAATTAATTTTTTTGTTTTACTGTTTTTAGTAAAAAGCAAACAAAGTTATTTAAACGTAAATTTTTTTTCTGCACTTTCAGATCCAAAAATCGCAACGACTCCACCACCGAAATAATTTACACTAGTCCCACAACCTCCGGCAACACCATGAACACCGGCCAGGCCCAACAACAAGCGGCACCCACACCATCGAATGGCATTGCCACCGGTGCAGCCAATGCTGCTCGTGGCAGAACTAGTCGCAGACGGTCCAACGGCCACCAAAATTGCGACAATAGCAACAATAATGGCGTCGTAGCACTACGTAAACGTTACGCCTGCTCTCACTGTTCCTACTCCACCGATCGACGAGATCTCTACACTCGCCACGAGAACATACACAAAGAGGACAAGCCCTTCCAGTGTTACGCTTGCATGAAGCAATTCAATCGGGCCGATCATGTGAAGAAACATTTTCTGCGCATGCATCGCGAACTGGAATACGACATCAATAAGACTCGACGTCCCGCATCCTCAAGTACGTCCAACAATGGCGGCGTCGGTAGCAATCATCATGCCGCCGTGCGTGTCAATGTCGCTTTACCGGCGATAAACAATCAACAGGTAAACATTCCGAACGCCGGTTGTGGCTCACCCGAGCAGAAGCCCAACATCATATTCCAGGGCGCGATCGTACAACAAAATGCATTCATGGAGGCGCAACGTCAGCCCACTTCATCTATTATGAGTATTGCCGAGACTATTGAAGCAGTGGCAACGGCTGCTGATGCGCCATTGCCTCAACTCAAACAAGAGAAGCAGGATGACATCGGCGCCAGTGGCAGTGGCAATGGTGGCATTATTGGCAACTCTGGCGCTGCTAGTGGCAGTATTAAGCCGAAACGCGAGAAACGATTCAACTGCGAGTTCTGCCCGTGGTCCGGTGCCGATAGATGGGGCTTAAAGCGGCACGTGAATACGCACACAAAACCGTTTGTCTGTTTGTTGTGCGACTATAAGGCCGCGCGCTCCGAACGCTTGGCCACGCACGTGCTGAAGGTGCACGACAAACGTGTCTGCAATAAGTGCTCCTTCCTCGGCGACACGCAGGAGGAGTTCCAGGCGCACGTCAACGAAGTGCAGTGAGTATCTCTTGTTGTTGTATATTTTCCTAATTTAATTATTAATGCATATGGAATTGGCATTGAAGGCGTGCGAGAGACTGCAAGTAATCCAAGTAGCAAAGTACTAACCTCCACTAACAATTAGCTCTAAGATTTGTGTAGTGAAACTAACAAAGAAGGCAGTACCTTCAAAAACATATGCACTAAAATTTAATGATCATAATTCTTCTTTCTTCTCTTTGCTTTCCACCTCGCCTTGCGCTCGCAGTCCCAGCGATACGCGGTCGGCGCGAGGCAATCTAAATCCAACTAATCACTTAAGTAACGGCATTGCGTCCAATTCGAATTCGAGCTCGGACGTTTTGCGTACAATTGGCAACACTTTAATAACGAATAACTCAAGTGTAAATATGTTTCCAAATTCGAGTGTGGCATACTGGTAAATAAACAGTTAATACAGCTAATTCTTCCATGCCGTTAAAAAGGTAGACGGACTAGGAAAGTGAATATAGACGAAATTGTAGTAGCCAAGGAATCTTAGTAGTTTTGAAATTTATGTAATTTCGAAAATGTGTAATTTAAATAAGGGAATAAATTGAAAATTAGGAATATCTCGCAATGAGCGTTAATGAAAATGTAAAAAAAATTGATCGCAAAAAACAAAACAAAAAAAAAATTAATAGGTTTTCGGAAAGATAAAAAACTGTAATTTAAAGTAAAGTTTTCGCATAAATTTTTATTGTATTTAACTAAAAAATATAATTTCTTTCTTAAAAAAAAAATACAAAAACAAGAAGGAAAAAATCTAAAATTTTTCTATCTTCTGCCCAAAAAAGTCACACAACTCATAGTGGTGGCGGTGGCGGCGGCTCATCCACTTCCAGTAATCATGGCGGCAACGTTGGTGGTGGTGGTTCGGTTACCATTTACACCACAACAACAACGAATGATAATGGCAGCGGTAATGTGACCGGCGGTCCACTACAGGAAATCATTGTAAATCCCACTTCGATGGTGGGTTGGCGCCTAAGTGCCAATGGTTCACTAATACCGCCACACGATCTACTAACGGGCGGTTTGCCCAATGCAGCCGCACAAAAACGCGGCTCGGAACGATTATTTCAATATCTTGAGGCCGACGGAAGTGATCCGGAAGACTATGCGCGGTAAATGAAAGACAAACCAAAAAAAAAAAACAAATAGAAATGCTTTTGTTCATTTTGTGTATGTACATACACATATACATGCACACATGCATACACAGCATACAAATGGGGCGTGTACAAGTTTGTGTTTTTAGTCTTTCGTTTGTTCGTGATTTTTGGTATTTTTCTTATGCATTTTGTGTGATTTGTTTTTTTTTTTTGTTTTTTTGTTAGTTTTTTTTGTTTTTTTGGCAGCTTTGCGGCTGATTATCATTGAGTTTTTCATTTATTCCATATAATTAAATGAGAAAGTATATGAAAATTAAAAATATGAGATTTTCATTTGAAAAGTTTGAAGTTATTTTGTTTTTGTTGTGCCCCTTAGCTGTGTGAAAAACTTATAGAACGAGTTCGTCTATAAACATACATACATACCTACATATGAATACTCGAAAATTTTGGTTATTTGAAGAATTTTTCGTTGCCGATTTGTTATTTTCGCATTCTTAAAGGCCTGCTTTCTTTTTTTAATATAACATTCATTATTGAATTTTTAATGTAAATTGGTTATAATTGCTTTTTTTTTGCACATTCACACATTATTTTATTTTTACTTTTTATTTTTGTCTAACGTTGTTTAATTTATTATTTTGTTATGTGTTTAATTTCAATTTATTTGATTTTATGTTTTAATTTCTTTGATTTTATGTTTTAGAGTCTTTGATTTTATATTTCAACTTCTTTGATTTTACATTTTCATTTCTTTGATTTTATATTTTCATTTGAATTTATTACTATGTTTTATTCGCTTTGTTTTTCGTATTTTAAATTAATTTTATTTTTGTAAATATTTTTTTAATTTGATTGTTTTTTACTTATGTAATTTTATTTTTATCTGGCTTTCGTCGCTATGTATTTAATTTCATTCTGTTTCGTTTCGTTTATATTATTTTATATTTTAATTTATTTTATTTTTTAAATTGTAACTTTAATTAATTTTATTTTATGTAATAATTTTAATTTATTGCCGTGCAATATTAGTTTTATTTTAAACTCTTAATTAAGCTTACTTTTGTCTAACTTTTTTTCAATTTGATTTTTTTTTTAATTATTTTATTTAATATTTATTTTTATTTTATTTATTTAATTAGTTTTTTTTCAACTGGCTTTACCTAACTTTTTTATTTTCAAACTAATTTATTTATAATTTTATTTATTCCACTCAGTTTAATATAATTAAATTTGTTTTTACAATTTTTTATATCATTTTAGTTTTTTTATTATTTATTCTAAAATTATTATTTATTATTTAATGCAATTTAATTTAATAATTTTCCCATTTTTGACATCACTTTAATTTTTCCAACGTTTTGTTTAGTTTTCGAACAAATTTTTTTTGGTTTAACCCAATTTAATTATTTCCCACTTTTTTATATTACTTTAATTTTCTCTAACCTTTTTTTAATTCCAAAATTAATTTTTGCTTTTTAACTGAGTTTAATTTAATTACATTTGTTCCAATTTTTTATTCGACTTTTTATTTTTAATTCTAAAATATTTTTTTTATTTAACTCAATTTAATTTAATTCAATTATTTTCTCATTTTTTACATCGCTGTTTTTTAATTCTAAAATTAATTTTTATTTATTTCTCGGTTTAATTTAAATAAATTGCTTTCTAATTTGTTATTTCACATTAGTTATTTTAGTTATTTGCCAATATTTTATATCTCTTGAGTTTTTGCTTTTAATTTGTAATTCTAAAACGAATTGTTATATATTGAACTCAGTTTAATTTAATTTAATTATTTTCTATTTTTTATATCACCTTAGTTTCTTCTAAATAAATTTTTTAAGTTTAAACATTTTTTTTACTTATTTTTTTTTATTTTTTTCTACAATCTGTTTTTAATTTAAATTGTCTTTTTTATTCAACTCAATTTAATTTAATTCAATTGGTGTCTACTTTTTTATATCGCTGTAGTTTTTTTTTTTTAATTCTAAAATTAATTTTTATTTATTAACTCAGTTTTATTCAATTAAATTCGTTTCTAATTTTTTATACCACCTTAGTTTTTTTCTAAAAAAATTTTTTAATTCTAAGATATTTTTAGTTCGTTGCCAATTTTTATATGACTTTAGTTTTTTTTTAATTTGTAATTCTAAAACTCATATTTATTTATTGAACTCAGTTTAATTTAATTTAATTAATCTAAATTGTTTTATATCGCCTTCTTTTCTTCTAAATTGATTTTTTTTTAATTCTAAAATTTTTTTAATTTATTTAACACAACTTATTTTAGTTCTGCTTTATTCTCAGTTGAGTTATCTCTCTTTTTTTAATTTAATGTTTTATTATTTTTGATTTCCAGATTTTTAAAACGTTTTTTGTATTTTTTATTTTTATATACTTAACTTATCTGAATTAATTTTATTTTAAATTTGCTTGCATCGCTTTATTTTTATCTAACGGTTTTTTTGTTCAATTTAATCGATGTACTATGTTATATTAATATTATATTTCATATTGAGTTGTTTAATTTCACTTCGTTTTTTATCCATCACGTTTTTCTTTTTTTTCTATTTTTTAATTTAATTAATGTTTTATTTATTTATTATTTCATTTATTCACATTTGATTTTGTTTTATTTTATTTCTAATTAATAAATTTTTAATTTGAATAAAAATTTAATATTTTTTTTCATTAAATTTACTTTTTATTTACTATTTTACTTCACTTTTGTCTGTTTAATTTATTTGGGCAATTTTTATTTAACTTATTTTTATTTATTTTCTTTATTTTATTTAAATGTACTATTTTTTTAGCGTTTTTTAAAGTTTTTAATTAAATTTGCTTTACTGCTTATCTTCACTTCCTGTTGTTTAATATTATTATTTTTATTTTTTTAACTTTTTCGACTACACGCATACATATGCAGATACATTTATTTTCTTCTAATTGTATTCCTCTTCTCATTACGTTTGTTTTTTTTACTAATCTCTATTTTTCTCCTCTCTTCTTCTTCAAACAGTCTACTAAAAATGGACGCCATTAGTCGCAACACCGCTTCAGTCGCTCAGGATTTTCCTAAGGCGGGAGGCGTGCACGAGTTGAAAATTCCAGCTAATCATCAACTCCTGTTCAATAATAAACTGCCTTCATCACAATGGACGACCAAAGAGGCTGCGACGCTAGTCCCTTCCCTAAGTAACAACACCACCTATGCTAACAACTATCAACATCTTCTGCAGCAGCAGCAGCAACAGGAGCTCCGTATTAATTATAACCAGCAACAAATGCACAACATCAACGGTCAAATGCGTCAGCGTCAGTATTCGACCGGCGAAGACGATGAGTGTACACCATCGTCCGCCTCGTCGACATCGTCGAGTGATTATATCACATCGCCGTTAAAAATTGATGGCAAGCGACGTTCAGCTGGTTCAACAACAGCAATGCACCAACGCAGCAGAAGCAGCAAGAGCAGCAGAAAAAACAACAGCAGCGGTATGGGGAACAGTGAGCAGAGACAGGCGATATCGGCATTCTGGAGCGGAAATTTCGATTCTCCTGAAACATCAGGATCAGTAATCGGAATCATGGCAGCAGCAGCGGCTAATCACAAGCGTAAAAACCAGCCACTCTGGGGCAACGATGAAAATCGAGAGCAGCTTATTAGATCGCCTCCCGCGAATAACAATAATCACAACAAACCAATAAACTACCAGAAGAACAACAACCCACAGACGAAGAGACGCGAATATCGTCGTGAAATGATCGATAATTTGCGCAACAACATCGCAAACAAAGAGAATAACAAACAAAATGCTGCCACACTCCTCGCCGCTCTGGAATATCAGAATCTGAATAAAGTCAACTCCGCAATAGAAAATTATGTTAAAGACATGATCAACAAATATTATACCGAGACGTCTATGCCGATGGCTGCCGAAATGGCACATGAGAGACAACCGACACCAGAACCACAACCGCCACAGCAACCCTTACCAAAGCGATGCAATCGCCTGCGTAGCGAGACCGAGGGTTGCATCGAGTTTTTGCTCAATAAAGACGACATAACCCTAACTATCACACCAAAAGCGTCTGCCGGCAATGCTTCCCCGTCGAGTCCCATGCGTTCGCCGCTAATAATACCACCGCCCGCAGTGACCCTAGCACCAATCATACCCGCCCGGCCACCAACAATGCAGCAGCAGCAACAACCAATGCACCAGCCACAACCAATACGCCAGCAACAATCAATGCACCAACAGCAACCAATGCACCAACAGCAACCAATGCAGCAGCCACAACCGCAGCCAGCCTTTTCACAAATAGCTACACTATTGCCATTATTGGCGGATGCTGCTTGCCAGCAGCAGTACCTCACTGCGCCTCTGGACTTTAGCAAAAATTCTACGTACGACATGCCACCACTCATTCCGAACATACACCCGCCCATTTCCGTGCCCAAGTCGAAGACATATGAATTTTTCCCCACGCCAGAAGCGACAGTGATGCCAAAGGCAGCACAGGTTTCGGTCATCCAACCAGTACCCACACCCCTACCCGTTCAACAACAACAACAACTAAAAACTGCTGGCGGAGGCCAGAACAGCCAAGACAAGCGCTCGTCACGCAAGCAGGCACAGCCTAAGAAAATACGCGCCCCGCCGGAGGTTATAGTGGCCATGCTGCGCGACAAGTACTTGAATCGCATGGTCGATAAGAAGCTGAGCTGCCGTACGTGCGCCCAAGACAAGCGGCGCGCTGCCACAATGCTCGTATTCAACTATCACACGAACGGGTCATTAGCGCTACACAAATACTGGAAGCATTGTGCCAAGCAGCAAAGCTGTCGTTATTGCAAGCAGGCGTTCGGGCAGCGCACCAGTTTGATGTTGCACTATTGGCGTAGGCATGATGACGTAATGCAGAGCAAACGGCGAAGTGGTGTGAAGGAGATGGACAAAAAGCTGAAGAAGACGCCGAAGAGGGGAATGAAGAAGCATACTAAGCAGACGAAAAAGGCCCAGAAAGCAGGGTTGAGAGCATAGAGTGGGGTAGGAAATCAAAGATTTCACACATACGTAGGTGAATTATTTGAGTCAACTGTACAAATTAAAAATTTAATACAGTTAGTGGGGGCATAAAGTGTAGTTGAAGTGGAGACGTCTGTAGATGAATTGTGTTGCTTAATTTGAATATTTTAAACTAAAATGATATTCGCGGGCAAAGTAAATTGCACAAAAATGAATGAGAATTTAACACATTGAGCGCCATGCAACACGGCACTTTGTACGACACCCAATATTTTCTATGGTGCGCATACAAAAGTCGTGCGCTTTCATGCTACTCAAAAAAGTTTGGTCTAATTTTCACACCGCTATGATGATCTTCACCATTCTTGTTCGGCTATACAAGACAAAACGGGGACCTGAGAGCGCTCAGAAATCAATTTATGCTACAGTCAAACTTCTATAACTCGAATCACCCATACGCAAATAATATTTTCCACTTATGAAGACTTCGGTAATACTCGTAGAAATGAAACTTTACACAAAGGAAAAATGTAAAAAATAAATAAATCAGTTACATAAGGGCTTCACTCAAGAAAACAAAATAAAAACATACATTATTTAGGATTCTTAGGATTCTTCGACTTAGTGAAGCCTGTGCCAAGACTCTTATTCGCGTTATGGAACTAAAATTGAATGTCATTCGATTTAGTTCGAGTTATAGAAAACTCGAGTTGTAGAAGTTCGGGTTATCAAAGTTTGACTGTACTTCCACAGCGCGTTCTAACCAAAACCAACCTACTTTCTGGCTTTCAGACAATACTAAAAGTAACCGCCTTCCGTCCTTGAGGTTTAGCACACTAGACAGAGCTACATATTTTACTGGGCCTATCGCCCGTCCGTACATCCGCTTGTGTGAACCCCAGTGCGTAGATGAAACAAACTTTTTTCTTCCAATAACGGTCGTCACACACGCGCTCCCTCCGCTAACTCCGAGTGAATTTCTGTTATGATAAAACTTATCTTCTCATCGAAACGACCATCTGACTTTCGGAGGCGGACAAAAATTGTAGTGGTTCGAGATTCAGTTTGGCCCAAACGAGAAACTGCTGCTATCCATTTTTGTGCGCTTAAATGATAACTGGCAACACGAAAACGTCCCTGCGCCTAAAATAGTACATACAATACGTTTTGTTCCGTGTACGCCAACCTGTATATTGAAAAAATAAGAATTTTTAATTCTAGTTTTCATTTTGCTTTCGCACCAGACATCCACGACTAGTAAATGAAACTCTTTTTTGAATGGCAACTTTGGCTCTGCCTGGGTTTTGCTTTTGTGCCATGTTAAAACCCTTCTCAAGAAGGTTTGCGAAACATTGCTGGATGTGACAATTTTTAACGGTTTATTGAGCCAAGCCAGCGTTCCAATATGGCTGCAGTGTGAGATTTGTGAAAAAAACGCCTGGTTTAAACATTCCATAACGGGTTTTGGCGTGCAGTGCTAGCGTGATTGCATACATAGATCCGTTATACACATGCATAGAACCGTAGGTTGTTTTTTTATTTTTTCATATGCATTTTCATATTTTTCTCAAAAATTTCACATTCAAATTGAAAAAATTTATTTTCACTTAAATTTTTTTTTTTTTTTTTTTTTAATTTATTTAGTAGGCGTGAAACTCGTAAGTTAAGCGCTAATGAAAGCACTTTCGCTCATGAAAGGTAATATAAATATGTACATCTGGGCCGCATACAAATTTTACGAGCTTTAAATATTTAAAAAACAAAAAAATCTGGGTCCCACTCAAATTTTACGAACTATAAACATTTAAAAAACAAAAAATTCTGTGCCCCATACAAATTTTAAGAGCATAAAAATTTAAAGGCAAAAAATTTGAAATATTTAACTTTCAAAAATTTTGCGACAATTTCAATTCAAGCCGAAAGTTGCTTGAAAAACTGCTGCTCTCCATTTTTGCGCGCTTAAATGCCAACTTGCAACGCGAAAACGCCCCTGCGCCTAAAATAACACATTTCACGTTTCGTTCTGCTTTGCGAGATGGCACACAAAAAATTCCTTACATTTAAATGCTAACTACAAACATTTCCAAAAAACAAAAACAAAAACAATGTAACTGAACTTGCATACTTGAAATAAATTACTTACAAAAGTGAGCGCAGACTGTGCTTTGAAAATGCGAATAAAAGACAGAAGCCGGGAAGACAGAAAACGGCAGAAGAAAGGACGAAAGTCACTCGAATGAAATTTTCTACATCAAAATATGAATTCATATATATAGTTAATTATGCAATTTTCAGTAATTTCATTTTCATTTTTTTGTTTAATTTTAAATTTACACTAAATATACGTATTTAAGTTTCTTACTTTTAAGTTATAAAGTACCTGAAATAATTTTTCTTTGAAAACTTAAAGGAAAAGAAGTAAAACTGCGAAACTGCAGCTCAGCTTAAATTAATATTCATTATATACTCCTATATGTTAAATTTTAAATAATCTACAATATTGTATTGTATTTTATTGTATTTGGCGCCATCCAAATGAAGTCGTAAAAACGCATAATGCAGTTAGCAACTAAATACACACACACTCCCTCCCATACGCGCGCATGCAACAGGCACGTTCGGCTGCATGTGTGTGTTTAGGCGGTGTTTACACGAAGCTTTAAGTTGCTAATTTCGTTGAAAAACAAAAAGCAAATTATAACAGAAATATTTATAAACTTTAGTGGAAGTGTTAGCCTCGTTGAGTGGCTAATTTTTGTGAGAATTTATTTAATTTTTGTGGGGCGAAGAGAAAACAAATTAAATACAATGAATTTAGTTTGCCATTTGTTAAAAAACAAAAATACCAAAACATAAGAATCACACACATACACACGCATAACAAAAAGTACTTACATAAAGTACTTTCTTTACTACACAAAAACTAAAAAACAAAAAAAAAAACGAAAAAATGCGACTAAAATAAGTCTTTTTGCCATGGGTCTGCATTATTATTGAGCATACAAAGTTCAGAAATATTCTGGCAAGTTTTGTAATTCACTTACGCGTGAATTTCATGGAAATTTTATAAACGAGTGTTGGGCAGCATCGATGCTTAAAGTAGTAAATTACTCGAATCTCAGAAGTACGCGTGACTTCCCATCACTAATATACGCATTCACTTGCCACTTGAGTATTTTATTAAAAACAAAAAGAAATTATTACCTATTATTATTATTATTATTTTATAAATGAAAAAATGAATTCCAATTTTTAGTTTGTTTTTTATACTCATTTTATACTCATACGTATTTTACTCATTTTATTTTAATTATTTTATTTTAGTCAACCTAATTATATTTGATTTTACCATTTAAGTCACCCTGAAGTGGCCTTTTTCTTGCAAGAAATATTATTTGAAGAAATTTTAATCAATACACTTATATGTATGTACGATTAGTAGTAATTGCAACGCATTATACTCATTTCAATTTGACGAAATCGTCAAAGAACTACAAAAAAAAAAAAAATTATAAAAACCCATAAAAAAATTATAAAAAATAAAATACTTGATGTATTGTATGTAGCACAAGCAAAAAATGACTCACCATACGAAAGCGACTGAAAATGAAACAAGCAAATTATAATAAATTAAAATGCAACAATACAAACATGAAAAATTACAAAACAAATCGATTTTAAGCAAAATATTTAAATGAAATTTCGATAGAAAAAGCGTATTTGCGAAACGCTAGTAAAGTGAAGCACCCTAGTGTATAGTATAAAATGTTGTAAACGCCCTTTTGCAAATACAATACACAAAATTTAAAAAATCACCCAAAAGCTAATTAGGCGCATTTTGGCAAGAGAAGTAAAAAAAGAAAAAAAAAGAAAATAAAACATGCATAAAATTTGAGGTTAAGTGAAAATCCAAATTGCAAAATAATTCAATTTACAAAATTTAAGTTTAGTCAAAAGAACTTAAGTAAAATAAAGCGATGAAAAGTAGCAAAGACCAGTAATGAAATGTGAAATGAATCCACATATTCGTATGTATATCGTAACGGTAATGGAAGCGGTCAAAAGTCATTTACATACATACAAAAAAATATCTACAAAACTGAAAAAGAAAAATTTACTACAGCGTCATTGTATTGCTGAGTACGATAACTGAATGTCAAAATATTTAGTTTAAATTATATTTCTCAATATTTCAAAATAAACATATTAAAATTAGTTTAAAGTAAAAATAAACAATCGGAGTTGTTAATGAATCTGGGTGGGGGAAAACGAATGATGTAGACTGCTTGGATTTAATGAAAGTCCAGGAGCAGTGATTTACTTGATCCATTAAAGTGAGTATTTTGGAGTCTTATCGGCCGATAACTCTCCCTCCTACTCCCACTCTACACGACACACCTGGCCCCAGCCCCACCTCAGCACGGATTCCGACGAGTGCACAGCACCACCACTGCATTCACCGCCATAAATGCCCAGATAAATCGCGGGCTTAACCAAAACCGCCCCTGCGAGAGGACTGTCCTAGTAGCGTTGGACCTGAATAAGGTTTTCGATACAGTCAGCCATTCCACGCTACTAGATGATATTTATTAGTCGACGCTCCCGCCAGGGCTGAAGAGGTGGTCCGCAAACTATCTGAGCGGTCGGCACTCGTCAGTGATATTTCGAGATCAAACTTCAAAGCAGAGAAAGATTAAGCAAGGTGTACCGCAGGGTGGTGTCCTTTCTCCCTTACTTTTTAACTTCTACATCTCGAAGCTCCCCCAACCACCAGCGGGAGTCTCCCTGATCTCATACGCTAACGACTGCACGATAATGGCGTCGGGCAATGACATCGATGGCCTGTGTTCCAAAGTGAACAACTATCTCACCGACCTTTCTCGCTTTTTCACTGCGAGAAATCTCCAACTTTCCCCCACCAAGTCCACGGCGACCCTCTTCACCACCTGGACAAAAGAGGTCAAGCTGCCCCTTAAGGTAAAAGTCGATGACACACCAATTCCGACGGTAAATAATCCCAAAATTTTGGGTGTAACCTTTAACAGCTTGCTCTCCTTCTCTGCGCACACAACCGCAATTGCCACTAAAGTCCAAAATCGCTGGCCGGCAGCTCTTTGGGCAAAGACAAAGAACTGTTGCTTTCGACATTTAAGGCAATTGGCCGGCCGGTTCCAAATTATGCTGCGCCTGTCTGGTCGCCTGGAACTAGTGATTCGCAGTGGACAAAGCTACAGACATGTCAAAGCACCGCCATTCGGACAGCGACCGGATGCCTCCTGATGTCTCCCATTCAACATCTACACAACGAGGCACAAATTCTCCCAGTAGCGGAGCACAACAAACTGCTCAGCAAGCAGTTCCTGCTGGGATGTTACCAGAGGTTTCACCCTTGCAGACACCTGCTTGAGCCTGAGCCGCCTCCCAGGCACGTCAGGAAACACCTCTTAGACTACGCTGACGAAATAGGACAAAACTGACCGCAACTTACTGGACCGGACAGTATTTAGACAGTCAATAAACGACATCCACCGGGAGACCGTTACCACCTTCATGAACTCCCGTCCTGTGAATGCCGTAATCGGACTCCAACCACCACCTATTGCAGATGAAGAGCTCCAGCTTCCCCGCGAGACTCGTGTAACACTGGCACAATTACGTTCTGGATACTGTAGCAGGTTAAACTCCTACATATCCAGAATCGACCCCGACATACCAAACACATGTCCGGCATGTGAAGGAACCCCGCACGACACTAACCACCTCTTCACATGCCCCCTCAAACCGACTCATCTAACCCCCCTCTCCCTCTGGATCCAACCCGTCGAAACAGCATGTTTCCTGGGCCTACCCCTAGATGAGCTAGACGAAGACGACCGATGATATGCCTACACAGACAGGGCTACCTATGCTGTTAAAACAACAACAACAAGTATTTTTGGTTTCCACTCTATGCAATAACAATTAACAGCACGTTTCCACGGCAGTCGGTTCTACGTTACCGAAACGACCCCGAATTATATCCGGCCAAGGATTGCCACTCCGGCAGCATTCCCCGTATGTAAGTATGGGGAATGTTTATGCTGCTACAACAACAACAACAAGCATCTTCTTCTGTTAGCAATACCTTTTCTTTAGGCCCGAAACGGAATTGCAGCGAGACAGCGGGTAACGGGTTGACGGGTGGTGATCAACTGATCCACTTCCGTCGGTTAAACACAATAAAATTAATTTTTCGTTTGCTATATTTGTGAAGGTACTCGTTGAAGCTCATTATTACAAAAACAAAAAAAAACTTTTTTCTAAATTATCGATATTTTGCGTATTTTCTTATGCAAATCGAATATTATTTGCTTGTTATTTGCCCCGTGTTGCTTGTAAAAAAACAAATTTTCATTAAGTATTCAGAAAAATATCCCTGAGCCTTCAACCCGTCGGAAAAAATACAAATGAATGTAATTATTTTGGCGTAGTAAAAATAGCCGATGGCAAGAAATCCGTTTCCACCGTAATTCTGTGCAATTTCATGCTATTTTTCTAAATTTTTAGTTTTTTTGTTTGATAGCGGGTATCCGTCCACTTAACATCTTACTTGGCAAGCCTATCGTAGAACCGATACCGTTTCCTGTGATGGAAACGAGGATGTCAGCATATTCCTTATTGATTTACATTGCCATGTTCACAAACAGAGATTAGAACCCAGTTCCTGAGCTAAGTAAGACATCCAGAAGAAGAAACAGTCCAAAAATCCAAGTAATTTACTATTGAAAATGGAAAGAAAGAAAATAATGAATCAATCGTACAAACAAAATTTGTATGATGCCGATTTAAAAGGTTTTGCGCGCAACAGTGACCGAATTGTTGGCAGTCAGAACGCTGTGCTTTTGCCAAAGTTGTCACAATTTCACAGCGAACGCGACTTTTTAAAAAATCTTGCAACACAGAGTATCGGACTACAACTCGAAAAAACTGTAGCTCAAATCTCCTTTGGTTATACCCTCTCAATACGGACTTAGCCTGTCGTTAGCACACAGTTTGGGATCAGCTTATATCTCTTCGCTTCTAAGCACCTTGGTATCACTGGGTTTAACTTCTGATAAGCGCTAAGGGGATATCCAGCCGGACAGCAGGTGTCAGGGGGTATATAGATGTTAAATGTTTCGAGCTCGGCTTCGTCTGACCAGACAGCTAATTCTTTAAATTCTAAGGTACAGTCCCTGCGGTCGGTGTGTTTATCGATAAAACGATATTGCATATTATGGTGAACTATAAACGCTAGGTCACCACTAGTATCTCGCTTGCGAGTTTTTTTATTTACGTTGTAGCCCTCTCTTGTAATTAGGGAGAAACTAGCGTCTGGTTTTGTTTCTTGGACCGCAGTTATTAAAATACCATGTCGGTTCATGTATCCGGTTATATTGTCAATCTTGTTCGAATCCGTTGCAGTTCAGTTGTAATAGCCTCAAGTTCCTCAGGATGAGAGTCGCGTTTCGGGATGTGAATAGTTTTTCGTTGTTATTGTTATTGTAACAGCTTATTATAAATTTATTTTCGTCATTTCATTTTATGCTAACAACCAGATGTACGCGGTGAAAGAAAAAAAATTCAGCTGGTCTACCGATATCAACTTTAATAGACTTGTTGTTGTTGTTTTAACAACATAGTTAGCCCTGTCAGTGTAGGTATATCATCGGTCGTCTTCGTCTAGCTCATCTAAGGGTAGGCCCAGGAAACATGCTGTTTCGACAGGTTGGGTCCAGAGGGAGAGGGGGGTTAGATGAGTCGGTTTGAGGGGGCATGTGAAGAGGTGGTTAGTGTCGTGCGGGGTACCTTCACATGCCGGACATGTGTTTGGTATGTCGGGGTCAATTCTGGATAAGTAGGAGTTTAACCTGCTACAATATCCAGAATGTAATTGTGCCAATGTTACACGAGTCTCACGGGGAAGCTGGAGCTCTTCATCTGCGATAGGTGGTGGTTGGACTCCGATTACGACATTCACGGGACGGGAGTTCATGAAGGTGGTAACTGTCTCCCGGTGAATGTCGTTTATTGACTGTCTAAATACTGTCCGGTCCAGTAGGTTTCGGTCAGTTTTGTTCTATTTCGTCAGCGTAGTCAAGGAGGTGTCTCCTGACGTGCCTGGGAGGCGGCTCAGGTTCAAGCAGGTGTCTGCAGGGGTGAAACCTGCGGTAACACCCCAGCAGGAACTGCTTGCTGAGCAGTTTGTTGTGCTCCGCAACTGGGAGCATTTCTGCCTCGTTGTGTAGATGTTGGATGGGTGACATCAGGAGGCATCCGGTCGCTGTCCGAATGGCGGTATTTTGACATGTCTGAAGCTTTGTCCACTGCGAATCACTAGTTCCAGGCGACCAGACAGGCGCAGCATAGTTTAGAACCGGCCGGCCAATTGCCTTAAATGTCGAAAGCAACAGTTCTTTGTCTTTGCCCCAAGTGCTGCCGGCCAGCGGTTTGAGGACCTTGTTGCGATTTTGGATTTTTGTGGCAATTGCGGTTGTATGCGCAGAGAAGGAGAGCAAGCTGTCAAAGGTTACACCCAAAATTTTGGGGTTATTTACAGTCGGAATTGGTGTGTCATCGACTTTTACCTTAAGGGACAGCTTGACCTCCTTTGTCCAGGTGGTGAAAAGGGTCGCCGTGGACTTGGTGGGGGAAAGTTGGAGATTCCTCGCAGTGAAAAAGCGAGAAAGGTCGGTGAGGTAGTTGTTCACTTTGGAACACAGGCCATCGATGTCATTGCCCGACGCCATTATCGTGCAATCGTCAGCGTATGAGATCAAGGAAACTCCCGCTGGTGGTTGGGGGAGCTTCGAGATGTAGAAGTTAAAAAGCAAGGGTGAAAGGACACCACCCTGCGGTACGCCTTGCTTAATCTTCCTCTGCTTTGATATTTGATCTCGAAAAATCACTGACGAGTGCCGACCGCTCAGATAGTTCGCGGACCACCTCTTCAGCCCTGGCGGGAGTGTCGACTGATAAATATCATCTAGTAGCGTGGAATGGCTGACTGTATCGAAAGCCTTCTTTAGGTCCAACGCTACTAGGACAGTCCTCTCGCAGGGGCGGTTTTGGTTAAGCCCGCGATTTATCTGGGCGTTTATGGCGGTGAGTGCAGTGGTGGTGCTGTGCACTCGTCGGAATCCGTGCTGATGGGGGGCTGGGGCCAGGTGTGTCGTGTAGAGTGGGAGTAGGAGGGCTTCAAGTGTCTTCACTACTGGGGAAAGGAGAGTTATCGGCCGATAAGACTCCCCTTGGTTGGCGGGTTTCCCAGGTTTCAGTAGTGGGACCACTCTCCCTGCTTTCCACTTGTCAGGGATGATGAGAGTGGCCAGGGACAAGTTGAAGACCCTTGTGAGGTATCCTACTCCCAGGGGTCCCAGATGCTTCAGCATCAGCGCGCTTAATCCGTCAGGGCCAATGGCTTTCGATGATTTCGACTTGTTGATGCCCCCCTGAACCTCATCACCGGAGAAAGTAAGTGGCGCACTGTCGTTCGTCAGTTTATGCAGCCTTCTGGTAACACGACGTTTGGTTCTGTCGCCCGGAGGATGCAGTATGAACAGCCGGCTAAAATAGCTCGCGCATCTCTTAATAGACTCGCCTTGGTCCCTATAGTGCATACAAAATAAAGGCAATTCACGATTTCATTATGCTATGGGTTTTATTTTTATTTATTTCTACGAAAGAAGTTCACTTAAGTCTAATATTTGAAAACGTCACTGAACGGTTCGGGAGTTAGCGCGCATCGAACACAACCACTGAAAGTAAAATAAATAAATAAAAGATATTTTAATTAATAAACTAATTTGTTTGAAAATAGTTCTTTCTAAAGAAGAAATTAGACAGATGGGGTTTTGACACAACTTAGGACAACAGTTTTTTTACAAGTGAAGCACCTAATTCTTATCCTGTACTTTAGAAATAGAACACCTTTTTTTTAATGAATGCAAAATTTGAAGTTCTTTAGCCATTTTGGAACAATCGTTGCATATTATATTACGTTCCCACGACAGTCGGTTCTACGTAACCGGAACGACCCGGATTTATATCCGGCCAAGGACTGTCACTTCAGCAGTATTCCTCGTATGTGCACGGGGAATGTTTATGCTGCTACAACAACAACAACAATAGTGGTGGTTGAGTGTGTTTGTTTAGTTTCCGTCTAATATAATATTGGGTGTAGTAAAAAAATTCGCTACGTTCAACAATTGATCTTCTGGGGCGGAATCGTTGGAATCACCGCTTTGCTCCTCCATTCGCTAATGTTTTAGATCAATTTTTTATGGACGCCCTCTCTACCTTTAAATGGCTGTTTAATATAATCCGTTATAATATATTCATCACTAAAGACAAATAACGGAACATATCCAGAACTTTTTAGTTCATGTAATATAACAGCAAGCGCGTAAAAATTTATCATTAAACATTTTTTATGCAAGTTTGACCTATGAATACAAAATAAGAGTTGAATGGTGGTTTTAAGTATATATCAGTAGTTTTGTTCCATTTGCTCCACTTTAATAAAAGTCAAATTAAAAACTGCTAAGGTGTTGTCAAAAGCCCACAGAAATATAAACTTTTGGAATTCTGAAAAATCGTCTACTTACAGCGCTTGGTACGCTTCTTGTACATGATACGATAACCACATTCTCGGCAACGTATAGGATCACGCGGGCGCATCTCGTTCTCATGATGGCACTCTGTATATGAGACAAAAAGGATAATTTAAATAAATACTGTGAAATTTAATGAATACTAAAACAATTTTGCGAGCACAGGTGCGACTTTTTAACCATATATTCACGAAACATCGGTATGAAGTGTATCGGTGATTAATGTTCTTCCTTCCAGTTTTATACTGGTTAACTTTTTACGTACATACATACACATTTTTACATAAGTTCACTACAGAACCATTCAGAATTACAGAAAGTTTCTGAAAAGCGTTCAAATAAAAAATATTAAGAAACCATTTTCTGGTAACTTCTGCACAAATCTTGCAAATTCGAGTTGTGAAATAGTAATATTGCGTTTAAGTCGCACGTCCGAAGATAGATATGTATGTACGAAGGCAACACCACGCGGAATTGCAAAGCTCGACACCTTTGCCTATAATTGACTTACCGCCACAGATATAGGTCATAGCCGTCTTTAACACAGTATCCTTAGAGCTGCTCTCGGACATGATTGTGCTTTTTGCAGATAGTCTAAATTCACAATTTCAACCAAATAACGAAATTTCACCAGTAGAAACAAGAAAGTGAATGCAATGAATTCTAGCGAAATCTGACAGCGTGTTTGTTTTGACAACAGTTTGGTGGGCTTGTTCGTTTTGTTGGATTTGCCACAATAGAGCTCCCACTTATTTTTATTTACATTATGTTGTTCTCTGCACGAAATGCAGCAAAACACCTAATAATAGTATTCATTTAAAAGATAAAAGCCCATATAAACAACATAAATCATTTAAAAGTTAAAAGCCCATGTAAACAACATAAATCATTTAAAAGTTAAAAAGCCATGTAAACAACATAAATCGTGTAAACAAGCGGTTGTGACTTCATTCATACAAATGAGGTAATACTATGAGTGTTAATTTATATTTCAAATTATCCTACACAGTCTAATTCGAGGCTTATGTATTACAACAAAAAATTGAATTGAACTCCACATTGGAAATGTTAAGATAAAATTTAAAAAAAATCTATGGGGAGAAATATGCAAAATAATGTTTTTAAGTTTTCTCAAGTTAATGTAGGGCTTCTGCAATATAGAAGAATCGTTGAGAAATTCAACCGTAAACATTAATATCAATTGCCATATTTGTTTTTTTGAAAAATTTCCAGTGCCATTTAATCAAACTTACGAATTTCTGTATGAAGATCAAGTAATTTTTGTTTTTCCCTTACCTTTGGGATTTTGAATTTCAGTATTTGGCAATAACTTAGATGATCGGTTAAAATTATATAAAATTTGCATCAAGTGCTTTCATGTAATAATACGTTCACATATAAATACGTGCTTAACTCCAAATTCGGAATTAAAAAGCGAGATTTCCCATACAAAATGTCTCTCCCAAAATCTGACAGACAGCTACTGGATCGGTGAGTGTACAGACAGGCCATAAACGACATTCATCGGGAGACTCTCACCACCTTCTTAAGCCCCGACCCCAGAATGCTGTTATCGGAGTCCAACCACCACCAATCGCAGACGAAGAGCTCCAACTTCCCGGAGTGTCCCGCGTAACCTTGGCACAATTACGTTCTGGATATTTTAGCAGGTTAAACTCCTACTTATCCAGAATCTACCCCGACATACTAAACATATATATGTCCAGCATGTGAAGCCACCCAGCACGACACTAACCACCTTTTCACATGCCCCATTAAGCCCACTTATCTAACACCCCTCTCCCTCTGGACCCAACCCGTCGAAACAGCTAGTTTCCTGGGCCTATCGTTAGGTGAGCTAGGCGAAGGCGACCGGTGATTACGCTACACTGACAAGGCAAAGGTACTGCTACAACAACAACAACTAACTGTGCGTTCATATAACAGAAAAAAAGTTTTGTCCATAAACGTGTGTTCCCTTATTACTTATTATAAAATGTAATATTGAAATACGAATGCGTAGACCTGCGATAACTTTTTGAAACCTCAGTAAACGTCGTTTACAGATTTCTTTCATCTGTTTATTACTAGTAGCCATTTGCGCAATTAAATTAACTATTCCTTCCACTAGTCTTTTCTTCACATCGTTAATAATAATTGAAAAAAAAAAGACAGCAAAATATTCTACCAAAGCAATTTCTATGAAGAAAAGCCTTTCAATGCAGTATTGACAGCTGATCGTCAATTTTGGAGATAATCTGCCATATGTGAATGAGTAGATTAATTTTGTCGATTTATTGCTAATTACTGCATATGTGAACGTACTTTTAGGATGATATATGCAAGAGTGAGTTGCGGGTGTGGCATCGCTTTTTTACATACATTGAAAATAAATAAGTATGGCACCACCATCGTATCAGCTGTTGTACTGTACTCTCTCAAGAAAGTAGGCAATTATATATTATTGTAAACAAATATTATCGGTACGGAAGGTACTCAATTCCAAAAAGATAAACAATGAAAAATAAACGTTTGATGCATCCACGAAACATATTTCGAACGCCACCGGACTACACAGCTTTGGCAATCAAGTACAAAGATTTCCGAAAAGTTTGCAAACTTGTAAGTTTTCACAATAATGGGGGAAGCTTCTTATTATTATCGTCCCATTGCAGGAGCTCAATGGAAAAGTATCCATCGATTACCGCAATGAATCCACATTACGGGCACTCACACAAATGTTGCTGGAAGAATACTTCCAACTGAAAGTGGAATTCGCGCCTGGCAGTCTCGTACCCACTTTGCCTCTTCGCTTGAACTACATTCTTTGGCTGGAAGATCTGCTCGTACCACTTAAACTTGCAGCAACGGACGATGTTCGCGGTATAGATATAGGTTTGCTGCTATATTTTTATTTGACGTGCAAAATACATAATTTGTAATTTCCAATAGGTTGCGGTTCATCCTGCATTTACACGCTGCTGGCGGCGCGTAAAAATTCCTGGCACATGTATGCGCTCGAATCGAGTGAAACCAATCTTACTTATGCTCAAAGCAACGTAACATCTAATAAATTGGAGCATTTAGTGGAAATTTTTAAACAGACTGATAAGCAAGTCGTCTTTAGAGACTTTTTCAACTCCAAGCCGGATGTGACGTTTCACTTTTGCCTTTGCAACCCACCATTCTACGATTCTACACTGCCCAATCCTTTTCATGCCAACACAAGGAATGAAGACAAGCGTACACCGCCGCATAACTGTCACACAGGCTACGATGAAGAATTGGCCTGCGAAGGTGGAGAGGTGCGTTTTGTGCGGCGGATAATTGAAGAGAGCGAATTGTACCCACAACGTGTTTGGTACGTATGCGCGTGTAGTTAGATCGTTCATTTAACGTTAAATGAGAGCTAACAGTTTGTGTAGTATGATGAGAATTAATGTTTATTATCGTTTAATAGCGTTTATACGACGATGTTGGGACATAAAAGCAGTGTTGGCAGTATTTTAGGAGTTTTGGATAAAAAACAAATTAAAAACTACACTACCACAGAATTTTGTCAAGGGAATACAACACGTTGGGGCATAGCTTGGAGTTTTAGCACTGATTTCAGCCTAAATACAAATAAAACAACTAACGAATGAGCATAAAATTTAAGCCGACAAAGCTATTAGAAAATTCCAAATCTACTAAGTAAATATTTAATAAACAAGGAGATACTAATGAAAATAATGTCTTCCCAAAATCATACATATTTAGTTAAGCAGAATGCGATGTACACTTAACTACGTATTTAAAACAAAACTGCGGCGATACGCCTCAATTTAAAAACGATCTTGGTATATATTTTTCATGATATATCTTTTCATTAATACTGGTTATTTTTAAAACGCTAATTTTGCTTTGTATTTCACGATGATAACGTACCTATATTGTTATAAAGTAAAGTAAAATAAAATAATAATTTTAAGTAAAAGTGAAGGAAAGATTTTAATTCAATTTGTATCGCTATATATCGAAGAAAATATAGCCACGGTGCGCCTGGGAACACAAAGTGGTAAATCTATTTCCCTAAACTATTTATATAAGTTATATGAGCCACAAATATCATAGCTGTGCAACAGTTTATGCGGCAGAGAGCAGTTCAAAGGATCTAACAGACCCACAGGACACGTTAATGGAAAATCTGAAGTGAAACCGACTCCAGATTCATGGTACTCGTTTCTTCCGTTTTCTCCACAAGAGCGGTGTCTACGTCAGTGGATATTGCTGTTGGCTAATTATTCTTTGAGTCTAATGGCTAAAGTCTTAAGTCTCTTCAGACTTTTCGCGCCTATCCCTGGCACGATCAGTGTTTGATCTGCTGCTCCAGGGCTAATGGAAGTCAGCACATTGGTATTTGGAGTAGAAAAACACACACTCATATGTCTAGTTTACTTAAGCTCCAAGTAGAAACTTTAAAGCACTGCCTATAAGTGAAAATGGCCACCGATAGATTAACAACCACATGGAGGTCAGGAGCAGTGTAGTTCTCAAATGGAGAAGCATCGAACTCGGTTTCATTCTAATTACCCTCCTAACAAGCATCTCATCATGTTGTTAGACGTTGTTGTTGTTGTTGCTGTAGCAGCAACTGTGCCCCGTCAGTGGAGTGTAATCACCGGTCGTTTTCGTCTAGCCCATCTAACGGTTAGCAAACTTGCTGTTTCGACAGGTTGGGTCCAGAAGGAGAGGGGTGTTAGATGAGTGGGTTTGATGGGACATGTGGAAAGGTGGTTAGTGTCGTCCGGGGTGCCTTCACATGCAGGACATATGTTTAGTATGTCGGGGTCGATTCTGGATAAGTAGGAGTTTAACCTGCTACAGTATCCAGAACGTAATTGGGCCAAGGTTACCCCGGTCTCTCGGGGTAGCTGGACCTATTCATCTGCTATGGGTGATGGCTGGACTCCGATAACGGCATTCGGAGGCCGGGAGCTTAAGAAGGTGGTAAGCGTCTCCCGATGAATGTCGTTAATTGTCTCACTGTATACTATCCGATCCAGTAATTGTCGGTCTGTTTGTCGTGGATCTCATCCGCGTAGTTAGGGAGGTGCCTCCTGACATGCCTGGGAGGTGGCTCAGGCTCAAGCAGGTGTTTGCAGGGGTGGGACCTGTTGTTAGACGAAATGCTGCGTGCTGAACCTAAACTGGCATTATTGACCGTGTTTTCACATGCACTGAATTAACGGCGGCAGATAGCCGAATTTGTTTTGAGTATGATGAGACGCCTGAGCATGTTTTGTGTGATTGCAACATTTCAACTCCTACTATTTAGGTCATTTACCAAAGGCTTTGTAGAGTTCATCTTAGTTGGCTTTTGGCTCAACCAGAATTAGGGATGTGTATCGAAAATTTCCTAGACTGAACAGGGTAGGGAAACATTTTTGTACGGACACCAATTGACATGGTAATGGTAAGTACGAGGAATAAGTATCCTCATCATGTTGGTCTCCTTGCCGCGGGGATGAGGCTTAAGTGGTGGTTTGACCCCCATATCATGGGGACCAACCCAACACGAACTAAGAGGGAAGCTTCATATGAGGATTGGCTAGCCATCCATCCGCTTTACGGCAAAATTGGTGGCCATCCAATCCCCATATGAAGATCACCGTACCGACGAAGATCCCCTGTCAATCCTAAACTCCCATCATTCCATCATTTCCTCTCCTCGACCCCCCTAACCCAAGGTGTCATGCGACCCGTGCCTATTGGGTGGTTTGCAGTCAGGGGGTTTTCTGTCCGACTGTATTTCTACGGAGCTACCTCGATACCGGGTCACCTCGGGGTATAACCATGACCTTGCCGTGGTATGGGGCGCTGCCACGGTCGACCATTATGTTTCCCCTTCCTTTAAATAAGATCACCATGTCTGCCACGGTGGACGGTGATCGTACGCAACAGATGGAGTCCTTCAAACCAAAAACCTCTATGGACAAGCAGTCCTTAAATGCAAAGGAAGCTATAGCTTCCACCCCCAAATCTGGATCAAACCAGATGTTTTCTAGTACGGCGGAAGCTGGGATACTCAAGCCTAGTGGAAGTGTCAGTACATCCAAGCCTTTCACGGCTAGCCCATTTCGTACGGCGGAAGCTGGCGCTGAGGACAAACCTGGTAACAGCAGAAGTGGCGGTACTTGCAACAAGCCTCTGGCCAAGAAGTCATCTTCCTGTACCACCAATACCGGGACTAGCCCTGGTAAAGGTGGTAAAACTGAGTCTGAAACGACTGATACCTCCGCAGTAGCAGAGCCTGCACGGCATGGCTACAAGGAGAGACGTGCTGCCTTCAGGCTACTGGAGCGCCTAAAAACGATTCCACAAGGGGAGTGGTCTGACAAGCAGAAGCACTCTTTTAGCTGGGCGACAAGGGTAACGGAGGAGTCCCCTCGGGGTTCTGAACCGAACCCAAAACGTCAGTTGTCGGACGACCCACCCAGCAACCCCAGCACGTTGAAGAAGCCCCGAAACTCCAAGACTTCTCCAGCCACATACAGTGAAGCTGTCAGAGGCCAACAACTATGGGCGGTGGTTGACAAAAGCAACCCTGACGGCACTATTTCGCCTGACAACTGGAAGAAAGTGGAAGCCAGGCTCTCAAGCGTTTTCTTCCAAATCCTGAAGGAGAATCCTGGTCCAGCTCCTTTCTGTCGCGATAATGGATGGCATCAGAGCCACGTGAAACTTATCGCCTGTGCCGATCAGAGATCAACTGATCTATATAAAATAGCGATTTCAAGGATCGGCGAAGTATGGCCTGGGTCTAAACTCGAGGTAATTTCAAGGGATGACATCCCCAGTTTACCAAGAGCTAGGGCCTGGTTACCAGCGGAGCCATCGGACCCTCAGAGGATCCTTGAAATGCTTCGGGTATGTAATCCGGAGCTTCCTACATCGTCGTGGAAGGTCACAAAGCTGGACGATCCCAAAGGTGAGTACCGAAGCGCTACCTTCGTAGTCTGCAAGGACTCCGTGGACGCACTGGCGCGATCTGACGGTGTAGTAAGCTATGGGTTTTCGTCCATAACACTGAGGGTCTACAACAAAGACAAGACGTCTAATTTAAAGGACCCGGTTGGAGCTGAGATAGCCCCCACGGCGGAATCTGGCTCCGGTCCTAACACAGCTACAGCGCTAAGGAAGGCATCTGCTGACGGCAGTATCTCTTCCTTGTTAGATAGAGTACTTGATACTACTCTCACTGATGAGGAAGAGCTACTGGCGTCAGATTCAGATGAGCCCAACAAAACGGTGGTGGAGAGGAAGCCCAGTAACCATGATGTTACGGGTTCTTCAAATTAACCTTCACCACTCAAAGGTTGCGTCCGCCAACCTCATAATCCACCTGGCCAAAGGTGGACATCATATTGTCCTGATTCAAGAACCATGGGTATCACATGGACTTGTGTGCGGACTAAGGACTCAAAAATATAAACTGATGTATGCTCGCAACAAAGGTAATCCTAGAGCGTGCGTACTAATAAGAAAAGGGATAAATGCTTTCATGCTCTCTAATTACAGCGACACCGATCAATTGACCATTAGCCTGGAGTCGGGAAATGAACGGATGTGGCTATCTTCCTGTTACCTCGCACATGACCACGAGGAGCTACCGAGATTAATATTCAAAGATCTGGTAGCGCAGGCGCAGAAGCTTGGCGCAAAGCTAATTATTGGTGCGGATGTAAATGCGCATCACGAGATATGGGGCAGCACTGATACTAACGCTAGAGGTGAGTGTCTCTTTGATTATCTGATAGGTACTAAACTACAGATTTGCAATAAAGGTAATAAACCTACTTTTGTCATTAGTAATAGACAGGAAGTGTTAGACGCTACTTTTGCTTTTGACTCCGTTATTAACAGAATTAGGAACTGGGAAGTTTTGGAAGAACATTCCTTCTCTGATCATAGATATATCTCGTTTGAGGTTAGCAAAAATCTACCGAATCGTAAGCCTGGTAGAAATATCAGGAAAACAGACTGGGAAAGGTATATAGATTGTATCGGGGTTACCCTAGGAACATGTCCATCAGTGGTACCGCAAAGCATAGAAGGACTAGAAAATTTGGTGCACAAAATTACCTACAACATGAATGCTGCCTTAGCGGAAGCCTGTCCCATAAGAAGACTGAGGGGTAAACCCAAGCCTAAGTGGTGGACGGTTGAACTAAGCAAGCTTCAAAAAACAAGCAGAAGTGCTTTTAATAAGGCAAAGAAAACACGTCTCGCAGAAGATTGGAAAGATTATAAAGATGCTCTGAAAATCTACAAGAAGGAAATCAGGAAGGCCCAAAGGCAATCTTGGAAATCCTTTTGTGAAGAGGTTGAGGGGGCAACTGAGACCTCCAGACTTCGTAAGATCTTAGCGGGAAGTCCTCAAAATTGGGAACTGCTACAGAAAAGTGATGGTACGTTCACTACAACCAGTAAAGAGTCCTTAGAACTTTTACTCGACACTCATTTTCCAGGCTGCTCAGACATTACTGGGCATGATATGGAAGATACAGTACACTGTCGTGAAGTCAGAATAGATGCTATATCTGAGGATCGGCTCTTATGGGCGATTGAAAGTTTCAAACCCTTTAAATCACCGGGTCCAGATGGAATTTACCCAGTGGAACTGCAAAAGACCGCCGGATATCTAGCACACTGGCTGCTAGCAATCTTCAAAGGTTGCTTTCTCTACGGTTATATACCTCTTAAGTGGAGACAAGTCAAAATTGTCTTCATCCCAAAAGCGGGTAAAAACTCACATACCCATCCAAAAGACTTAAGACCGATATCTCTTTCTTCCTTCCTATTGAAAACTTTGGAGAGGTTGATAGAATTTCATTTAAGCCTAACTATAGATAGAAATCTTATCTCTACGTCACAACATGCCTACACGAAAGGGAAATCGGTAGAGACGGCTCTCCATAACCTTATTTACACGGCAGAAAGTTCACTGCACAAACAGGAGTTTACTTTAGCCGCTTTCCTTGATATTGAAGGGGCCTTTAACAATGTCGAAGGGGGGGCAATTACTGCAGCACTCACTGATCTTGGGGTAGAACCGGGCTTGGTAGGCTTCATTGGCAAAATGCTAAATAGCAGAATCATTGAAGCGGAACTAGGAGAATCGGTGCTCAGGAGATCGGTAAGTAGAGGTACACCGCAAGGCGGAGTCCTCTCACCGTTTCTATGGAACGCAGTTGTAAATAAACTTCTGTTAATACTGGAATCGGTGGGCTGTAAGGTGATAGCTTACGCCGATGATGTTGTCATTGCTGTCTCTGGTAAATTTGTATCTACATTAAGATACCTAATACAAAATGCTCTAGAAATACTTTCTAGGTGGGCAGGAAAGTGTGGTCTAGGAGTTAACCCAGACAAAACACAACTTATATTGTTCACTAGGAAACACAAAATCCCTCAACTAAGTCCAATTACGCTCAAGGGGGAAGCTCTTGTGATTTCGGAAGAAACCAAGTACTTGGGACTAATCATAGATAGGAAACTAACTTGGAAGTCAAACATCTTAGAAAGAGTCAGGAAAGCGAACCTAGCTTTTTATGCCTGTAAGAGAGCTTTAGGTAAGACCTGGGGAATTAAACCTAAGGTCGCTCATTGGCTTTACACTGCTGTCGTCAGACCCATTCTTCTATATGGAAATGTTGTCTGGTGGTGTGCTATGCGGAAAAAACCTATTCTAATTTATTGAATAAGGTGCAGAGATCAGCGGAATTAGCAATATGTGGAGTCATGAAAACCACGCCATCCATGGCTTTGGATATCATACTACATCTGCCACCCCTAGATCTCTTCTGCAAATACTTAGTGGCCTGCTCCGCTGTAAGGCTCAAAGCGAGCTCACAATGGAAGACTGTCACACAGGGACATTCGACCATCTTAGACTCCTACACGGATATACCCAGTGACTGCGATTATCATCCTCCCATTCTCTGCTTCGAAAGGAGTTTCCTAATGAAAATCCCTTCTAGACTGGAATGGTTAGAAGAAGATCCAACACCCAACACACCCGTTAAGATCTACACGGACGGGTCTAAAATGGATACCGGTGTAGGATCAGGGTTATTTTGCGAAGAGCTTTCCATTAGTGAATCCTTTAAACTACCGGATCACTGTAGTGTTTTTCAAGCGGAAATAAACGCTATTCATGAAGCCTTAAAATGGCTAAAGATAAACATAATATCATCAACGGATATCTGCATTCTATCAGACAGCCAAGCTGCCCTACAAGCCCTGGATGCATTCCAAACAACATCAAGGAGTGTCTTACGTTGTCGCCAATCTCTAAATGAGATGGCCAAACAATATCGTATAATCTTGTGCTGGGTTCCAGGCCACAGAGATATACCAGGGAACTGTAGGGCAGACCAACTTGCAAGAGAAGGTACCTGCTTGCCAGACATAAGTAATCTTATGGAGATACCTCTCGCAACTTGTAAGCTTCTCATTAAGGACGCATTAATCAGGTCTACAAATCAGAGATGGATTAGCGTTAACACCTGTGAAATTGCTAGGCAAACATGGCCAAGGCTAAATTTACGTCTGTCCAAGAGCATTATAAAACTGAATAGACTTCAAATCAGGACCTTAGTCGGGGCCCTCACAGGACATTGTCTCATAGGAAATCATGCAAAGAGATTAGGCGTTTACACGCATGATTTCTGTCGTAGCTGCAGAAATGAGGAGGAGTTGGAAACAATTCAACACCTTTTTTGCACATGCCCAGCTCTAGCCAGAAGCAGGAACCGATTTTTAAAATCCTACTTCTTAACGAATATAGATAATCTATACATTTTAGGTATCAACAACCTTTTACGCTTTGTCAAAAGCTCAGGATGGTTTAATATGGAGAGGGAAATGTAGCTCAGCCCCCGCGGCTTCACAACGGACCCATTTCGTGGTCTAAGTGGCATCGTTGTCTCTATGTGCGATGCGGCTGCCAAACCTAACCTAACCTAAGTATCCACTCATCTAACACCCCATTCGCATCGGCCCCTGTTGTCGGTGTTGTTGCAGCATAAACATTTCCCATACATGTACGGGGAATGCTGGTGGTGTGAAAGTCCATGTATGTATGTATGTATAGATGGTACGTACATCCTTTTTGGGTGTTTGTTGTGGTGTGAGTCTTGATGCTGTTCCGTAAATGGAGGGACCTACAGTTTCATGCCGACTCCGAACAGCAGATATTTTTTTATAAAGAGCTTTTTCATGGCAGAAATACACTCAGAGGTTTGTCATCACCTGCCGAGGGGCAACCGTTATTAGAAAAAACTTTTTCTTATTTTTGGTGTTTCACCGAGATTCGAATCTACGTTCTCCTTGACTTCCGAATGATAGTCAAGCACCTAGTGAGAGTCGCTGTATATAAATCCGGGACGGTCCGGTAACGTAGAACCGACTGTCGTGGGAACACTCTGTCGAAATGGCGTGTTTCCTGGGCCATCCACTGCTTAGAGCCGACATTCCTATCCAGAGTTTACCCCGATATATTAAACATGTGTCCGCTTCTTGCTTAACACTAACCGTACCGGTGTATCACGTATACGCCATTTGACCGGTTATGAAATAATTGTTTTTTCAAAACAAATTTTTAATTTTTTCTGATACATAATTAATATAAAAATAATTCAAATAACAATAAAATAATAAATCATACATTTTATTTTTTTTTGTATTACATAATACAAAGGAAACAAGAGATTATAAGTTCAGCCTTGCAATTCAATTTTGTAACCATTTGACCGAGCGCTGTACGGTTAGTGTTAAACATATTGTTGTCGTCGAAAATACGTCCTATACATTTTTTTGTTTTTGGGAAATTGCATCCATTAGTCGAATATCATTTTGGTAACATAGAATTTACTGTTGTAGGAGTGTACCTAGCTCATCGATATTACTCCTTTCCTGGGCTTACCGTTGTTTGATGGCTTGGACAACGACGACTGGTGTGTTCACCGCTCTAAGCAGGGTTTTGTAAACTGCTACAACAACTACGAATTATGGAGGTAAAAAATATTATTTTGGTCGCAGTGCCTCTTAGAGCAAGATCCAATTTTATACTTACAAATCTATTTATCTACTCACCAAAATCATTTAAATAATATGCACAATTCCTATTTTAGTTTTTGTGTGTTTTATTAGTTTTATTACTTTCACTAAATTGCTGTTGTTAAGATTTTATTTCAAATGTTTCTTTATATTTAGTTTCCTTACAATTTGCGGCTTGACAATTTTAAACTTTTTCTGTTTGGTTGATTCAAACCTTGGTCAAATTTGTGTTAATTTGCTTTTTCAATTAAAAATTGAATAAGAGTTAGAGATAGAGGCCATGCCTATGCGCCACCAATGAATAAGCAGCGTGTAAAAGTTTCTGATTTTTTGTTATTTGTTGTGTTGCTGGTGAATTGGAAAATGTTTGCTTTTTCAACATACCATTAAATACTATTATTACAGTAAAATACATTGTGGTATTGAATTTACATTGTCTGTTTGCTTAATGAATTTCAATTAAAAAATTTGTATCAGTTAATTAGTGTTAAATATTGAAAAGAAATAAATGCTAATATTGGTAAACAACAAGAGTAAATACAATTAACATTTGCTGAGTCATCAGTTAAATGAAATGTTTTATTGTTATTTGTATGTGGGTGTCTATAAGTGTACAGAAGAGTCAAATTCTTTTCAACGGTGATAGTTTTAATAATTGTTGTTTTTATATATATGCTCTCCTTTTCCAACAAATACATGTGTACTATATATGTAAATGAATATAAAATTAGCTGTGCTGTTTGTAACATTTTCTGCAAATTTTCTGTTACCTACCTCAAAAATGCTAATGTTCTTTGCAGACACACACTCACTTCGTATGCCTTACATATGACTGAATGTACATAGGTGAGGTCGTCGAGTGGAGTGTGCGTGGGAGTGAACAGTTTTAAAGCAAAACATTAATATTTGCATTGTTTTTGTTGAAAATGAAATGTGTTCTTTAATGTAACCATTTTAAGTTCGTAAGCATTTGGGGAGTGTAGGAGGCGTGCCAAAATTTATATGTATTTACTTTAATGTTGGCATTATTTTTTGCTTGTTTGCTTACATTGGCCTGTGTGTGTTCATTTACAATGAAATACATATGCATTTATTTCAATTGAAGTTAGGTCGTTTTAGTTTTGGTACAACATGTTTTTGTTGCTATTACTCTTGTAAACATTATTTTATAAATATTAATTACTCTTTGGTATTTGTTTTTTGTTTTATCGGTTATGCACTTTTTTGTGTGCGAAGTTAATTTTTTCACTGTAGCTTGAAAGAAAATATTAAACTTTTTTGTTTGAAATTGCTGTTATATAATAATTTTACTACACTTTTTTTTGTTCATTTTTGTGTTATTAAAAGCTTGAGAGCACGTTGCTTTGAATAAAAAAAAACATAAAAAAATCAATCTCGCTTGAGCGAAAAATCTGCATGCTTAAAATTTACAAAACAAAAAAAGAAATAAACTAAATTCTTTTGAAAATTCAGTTCCTAAAAACGCAGCTTACCAACCGCATGTCAAAATGAGAAGGAGAACTCGCGCTAAGAAAATCGCTTCACAAAAAGCTGCAGATATCCGATGAGAGAACAGTGGCTGTATAATTACAGCAAACAACGTCCCGCGAAATTTTCCGTATACTGACTAGGTTGGTAAAATGGCCTTTTTTAAGCTCTTTTAAGAATAAAAATGTTCCAAAAGCAACGGTAATGGCTAAAATAATGCCGAAAACATTTTTAATTAGGATGTTTTTAGTAGAATAAATTAAGATTAATTAATCTTTTCGACAGCTAAGGAATGCCAATTCGTGAAGAGAGAGAGAGAGCAGTGAACGTTGAGCGACATGCAGGAAGAATAGAATAAAAGTGAGAGAGTGAGAGAGAATAATTTCGCTGTCGCGTAATTTTAGATGAGCGGTGAGAGCGAAATGGGCAAAAATGTTAAAATAGCGAACTTTTTAAGCAAATATAACAAGTTAGGTTGGATTAATGAAAGTATGGAACATTATTAAAAGGAGTACAAAAATAAAAAAGATGTTTGTTAACAACAAAAGAAAGGTTTGCTTATCAAATCTCTAAAGTTAGCTCAGCAACGTGATTCACTGAAAACTCCAACTTAATCTCAGTTAAGGGATTTTCAGATATAGTTTCTCCTTTACTTTCATAGCATTGCGCTCGTATCGCTTTGGCAACAGACAATTGGTCTACTCTCACCCTTTCACGAGATGGTGAAGGGAACTCAGAACACAAGGCGATGACGGCATATGCACAGGGCTGGTTTTACTCAAGCTTACTCCTTTTGCATTCTCCTTTTGGTCCACACTGTCGGTCCATCGGCCTCGAAAGAGTCTGCTGTTTGCGCTACTTTCAGATAAGACTGACATGTTCTCTGTTCGCTTCACTGCTCTAAGCAGGGATCCGCACGTAGCCAGAACAACAACATTACTTCGTGGATGCTTGATATAACCGTTACTCATAAAATATGTTAAAAAATTAATGGAAGTTGTTCAATATGAGATTTTAGCAACATTTAAAGGCAGAACTAGCGAAATTCCCGCGCCAGCTAAGTCTACAGTACCGCAATTACCCGGTTTGGGACTACAGCAAAGAGTGTCCAGATGTATTCCTCAAAAATGTTTGCGGAATTTTTAAAGTTTTACAAAGAAAAAACAAAAAAAACAAAAAAAAAAATTGGAACAGACACTCGGCCTTTAAGCAAGTCTGTCGCCAATTTATTACAATATTATTATTATTATTATTATTATTAATTTTAATGCAGTTCTAAAATGCATTTTTATATTTTATGGAGCAGGAAATTTACGTTAAGACTAGGTACTCTTATTTCTATGTCCACTGCTGTAGATTTCAGAAAACTTAGAGCAATGAGTCCAGTAAAAATATTTTGAAGACCTTCAATTTGGCTGCAACATTTTCTTAAACAAATTTTAAATTTTGCAGCTAAATATTTGAAAGTATTATTGCTGAATCAAAAATAGCTTTAAAGCTCTCCGAGCTTGCAGTGATTTTCAAATTTGTATTAAAATAACTACAGTACAAATGTATTTGCAATCATTTTAATGAGATTTTAGTACAAAAAAATAGTGTAAAATGTTAAAGTATAAAAGTAAAAGTATAAAAGTTTGCTGCAATTCCATTCCATTTTATTCAAATTGGGCAAGAATTTTTTTTTATATTAATAGAAAATTCAGATTCGAAACGTATGAGAACGTTTTTCGTTTTGAAATTATGCAACCTAAATGAATGAAAATAAATCTGTAATTACAAAACGATACTAAAAAAATATGCAAGTATTCGAAAAAATTCGAAGCAGTCATCAACAAATTTTTCATTCAGCAAATATTTTTCTTTTTTTTAATTTTTATTTTGGCTCAAAATGCAACTTGCTCTCGATTGTAATTATAATTGCCTAGCCCTATAATGTAAGTGAAACTCGCAAATAAAATTTCAATCGCAATCTAAGGTCAACTACACAATTTTGGCAAAGCTTTTGATTTAACCTGATGCAACTCTACAGCCGTCACAAGCACAAGAGCTGGCAAAATACTGCTGTACTATATAAAATACAATTTTTATTTATTTTTGCTACTTCAGTAAATTAATTAATATTTTCTTTACAGATTCATACAAATTTTAAGCTCAAAAAATGTATTTGAAACCCCGCACCAGCTCACCAGTGCCACTAAAAATATTTTCCTAAACAAAAATTGTACATTTGCATTTGCTTGCTCAAATAAATACAAAATATATATATTTTTTTATTTTTGTTACATGTTATGAAATTTAAAAAGCTTCGAAGTTTTATAAGAAAATAATTTAATTTAGCAAAAATGCAATACCGCGCACAAATTTTTTGGCTTTTTTTTGTTTTATAGTTCCAATTCAAGTTACATGCTTTGTTTTATTTTATTTTATTTGATTTCAATTTAATATTTGTTTAACACTTTCTCTTTTGCTATTAAATTTTTTTCAACAATTTATAATTATTTTATACTTCAGCTATTTAAAACTTTTCTCCCAGTGTATTATTCTGTGTATGGCAATCTTGGTATACCTTCTTTAAATCTCAATTGTTGTTTTTTTTTTGCACGAAGGCCGTGACTTATTTCTTTATTACTTTTTTATTTGTATTTTTTTAATTCAAATGGTATTTACTTAGCTGATTTTTTTTTAAATAATTTTTGCTTCATATTTTATTATTTCCGCTTTATGCTCCCTCTCTGTGTTTGGTTTTTTTTTTTTTTTTAAGTTTGTTTTCCTTCTTCAACATTGTTGTTTTTGTGTGCAGATAGTAGGCAAAAAATTCTCTTATTCAGCTGTTCCTATGTCCTTGCGAATTTTGTGGCCCCGGAAGGAGGCTTGAATTTTAGTGGCCGCCTTATTCAATTCCGGATCGCTTAGATCAATGTCCAATTCTTCAGCCACCTTCTTGGTGATCTCCTGTATGTCGACATCGTCAGGCGCGTCTTTGGTCACGACTTTGCGTGTCAAATGGCCACGGAAGGCTGCCTGAATTTTCGCAGCAGCATCGCACAGTTCTGCAAAGAGAAGAGAGAAAGTTTGTTTGTATTTCAAATTAAAATTCATGCCGTCAAAATTTGTGGATTATGAAAAGTTTGAAAAATGTGATTTCACGTTTTGTTAAATTTATGGCCTGAGCCCCATTTGTATAGCCTAAACCCTCAAATGAAATTATGTTTAGGTTGGCTTAAAGCACATTACTTGCCATCTCCATACTCTCTCAAATACACACAACTGCAAATACTCATGCACACATTTAAGTTTGAAGCTCAGTGCCCGAAAAAGTTACCTACCCACCACTACTACTGCTGCTTTAGACATTTAATACCGCGCCGGCGTCACTATTTGTTCACCACAAACAGACAGCTTAAAGGCAACGCGCGGGGTAATGATAAACTTTCTGAAATAATTCATTCTTGTCGTGACAGTGCATGTGCAGTGTTGCTTCGGCGTAGCGTTAACGGCACAAACTCAGACTTTAATTGCGGCAGCAGCTTGCTGGTGGCCACTATATAAAAAGTTGCACTGCCGCTTTGGCCCGAATCGCACTCACATGTCACCGTGGTAAGCTATAATTTGCGTTTACTTGGCAAGAAGTTGTCGAACAGCTCAAGCAGTAGACTGGTCTCAGAACTGGTTCTCGTTGGGTACGGTCTACAACCATATATATATGTACTCACGTCTCATCACCTGTTATGATGCGCTGGATAAACGTTGGTTCCGAATTCACTTGCTCGAGCATGTCTTCAGCCACCTTCTTCCGATGAATTTTTTGAAATAAATTCGACTCTTTTGGAAAGAGTCGAGCACCCACGCGTCTCATGCCCAATTGATTGTATAGAATGTTCCGAATTGATTCGTGAGACACGCTAAGGTCACGACCTATATATATGTATATACAAATACATATATATATATATAATTGGCGCGTACACCCTTTTTGGGTGTTTGGCCGAGCTCCTCTTCCTATTTGTGGTGTGTGTCTTGATGTTGTTCCACAAATGGAGGAACCCACAGTTTCAAGTCGACACCGAAATATTTTTTATGAGGAGCTTTTTCATGGCAGAAATACACTCGGAGGTTTGCTATTGCCTGCCGAGGGGCGACCGCTATTACAAAAACATTTTTCTTCATTTTGGTCTTTCACCGGGATTCGAACCTACGTTCTCTCGGAACTCCGAATGGTAGTCACGCGTCAACCAATTCGACTACGGTGGCCGGCGGACTACAACTACTTGGGAGTAATCACGTTTAAGAGCCTGTTACGAGAGCAGTATCCGTTTTTTGTTTCTCAGAATTATTTGTCGAGTTGACAACATTTTAGCGGTTTATTTACATGTTTTGTTTCCCAAATTATTTTATTGCTGTAAAAAAATTCTTTAATTGCTCCCCATAAATGTTCGGAGAGTGCCGCTAAAGTGATAGTCTTTCGCTCTCTATAAATCCGTTTGTTTCTCTTGCAATTTTTACATTAAAAACTAACTTCCTTCTTCGATGTTGTGCGCAGAAGTTGGCTAGTTTCACACTATCCCCTCAGTTCTCTGCCAGTAGTCTCTAAAATAACGTCGCAGCAAAATGAATCTTAAAACTCTTCATTCGTAACAATCTTGTTTTCTCTGACGCTTGGAAGGACTGCATTCAAAAATTAATTCGCTATTAAAAAAAAATAGCATTTTGTAAAAAGCGTGGAACAAATGAGGAAAGTAAAGCAACCCGTGTTGAGCTTTCGTGTCAGGGCTAAAAAACCTTGTTGGATCAAAGTAAGCCTCGTGCCTTTGAAGCCTTTGCCTGTTGGATACAAATTATTCTGCCTGGATGAGATGGTTAGGTTAGGCTACGATGGTTTTCACTCTCAGTGACGGTGTAGAGGAACCCACTTGTGAGACCTGAAGGCTCGTTGTGATACCACCAATTTGGACTGAAGTTCTCCCTTTATTTCCTAATATGGTGAAACCACTAAATCTCTCGAATAAACGATGAATGCGGGTTCTAAGTTTGCCAGCCATCCACAGAAGTAAGAGTTTCGACAGCGAGCAAGAGCGGTACAGTGGCAGAGAAAGTGTTCACCGCTCTCAACTTTCTCGTCGTTTCTGCACTGCGACAGAAGTCATTAGTAGAAAATTCCATTGGCTTCCCATTCTTTCCATTAGCCAGTGTCCGGTGATGATACCAACTACTGTACTAATGGAAGGCGAGTCTAAATTGATGAGGGACCTAGTTCTGTGTTTATTCCTTTTCACAAGTGGACACCATCTACTGCCGGCTTGCGTAATGTAGACTGACCTGGTTCAGACCTTGTTTGGGGATAAAGCTATGCCCATAAACTGGACAGAATTAACTGATTTAAGATCAGTTTCCCTCCCAGCCAGCTCATCTGCAATGCAATTTCCGGGAATGTCGTCTTGTCTAGAGACCCACACATCGTTCGTGGTGCATCACTTAACCCGTTCATTTAGAAAGGACTGCTTTCGATTGCTGCATGGAAGACTCTAAATGTATTTACATACCTGGAAAAAAAATCATGAGTTCTAACCTCTAAACGGCATTCATGGCTACCAAGCAGAGCTAAAAGTTAAGCAAATTCAAGATTTGTAAGCTCGTACGGACATCCACAAATCGTGTATTATTCTTGTTGAGGAACTCTTCGCTAGTGGGCTGAAAATAAGTGAGTACTATGGGTGAAGAATGGTATAGGCCCATAGGTAGTAATTTAGAGGAAATTTAAAGCTTGTAAGCTGTACCGGTTTTCGTCAGCGCAGGCTTTGTTTTCTCAGGATTATCAATACAATGCTATCGCTTTTCCCCAAAACCTAATTGTCATCAGATAGTAATTTTATCATTCCACCGACTCTTAAGTAATAAAGGGAAAGGGGGACTTGGAAGTTCCCCACGACATTAGGTTCTACGTGAAGGTATCGACCCGCACTGTATGGTTAATTCCTTTATAAACTTACATGAACTTTTGATGAGTCTGAGAAGTTTGACAGGAGGGACAGAAAGAGGCTGATTTACATCTGCCACGGATTTTGGCATCAACCAATCTGACCAGCAATTGTAGCTCATCCCTTCTCAGCTTGGTAAGGAATTTCCCTAGCCGTCCTATTCAGATTTTTCAAGAAGCAATAATTGGGTAAGCTGCAGATCTACGTACACTTTACCAATTTATCCGAAAGCTTTTTATACTGAACGCTACAGTTTTCTTATATCCACATAAGTTCCAGCTTGTACTTCTTCGCGAAAGAACGCAGCCTTAGCTTACCTATATTGCTGAATAGTTTTAGAGCAAACACAAGCATTTCCCGATATCTTCAGGGCAATGTTGCTGTAGCCTCTTATGCGGTATTCACGCCACCTTCTCCCAATTATTCCTTCCACTGCATCGAGTGTGGTGAAAACTTCCAATTGAAAACCTGTCGGCAGAATACCTAGTGCGTAACAAAACTTCGGTTGCCTCCAGATGCCATCCAAAATCGGCTCCTTTCGGTTTTGGGTCGTCTGCCATGAGGTATTATTTTGCTTTTTCTTCAGCTAAAGAAAGGCGCGCCGACGACCTTGGGAGTGAGGGTTCAACGTAGTTCTTAATGCGACTTGCATACCTAAATGACAAACAATTGGTATGATAGGAATAAGAAGACGATTACCTCGTCGGTCGCGACTGCTACATATGTATTCTTAGATCCTTCAATTACGAAAATAATACATAATAACTACGCCATACAGATTCATTTCTAGTTTTGTGAGCTCAATGTAGATATTTTACTGATAGTTCCAAAACTTGACACTACGCGTACATCAGGATCCTTGATGCTCCTTGAAATTACTTCAGTTCATACGCTATGAGTGCTAACCGATATATTCCAATATTTTCTACTGGGTAGTCGCGGCTTATACCGTCAACCAACGAAAGTACCAAGTTTCAACTTAAAATTAAAGTTTTCCCAACAAATATTCGTTGGAACTTTTGAGAGTGATTTCTGCTTTCAGCACCTGCAGGCACGTCCACATACACATGAACATTTATAATGTTAAAGAATACAACAAACTCATATTGCGTTTGCTAGTAAGTAGGACAAACTTTTCTTTTTTGGCTTACACAATAATTTTCTCTGTACGGCCAAGTTAAAGTTCAAATAAATTCAACAACAATGAACAACTGCAATTCAGGCAATTTAGTACATCGTTATTGTATAGTGGAAGCTATCGCACACTTTAACTGGCAACACGAATCAAATGTAACGGTTTTAAAATCCATATTATGAATTTCGCGGTCTGAATTGATAAATATGGAATCACGCAGAGCCACATGATTACATCTCATTTGAAATCAAGTGAGTGACTTCCACGAAAATTGGTGACTTAGGAAGGCGTAGTAAAGACTCATGAAGCTTTTCGCTGATAAAAAGAATCTAATTTCTGTGATCCGGCGGGAAATTGCTAGTAGTCCTTCAGATGACGTCCTGTGCGAAGAATAGGTAGGTCGACTCACATGGTCGGAGATTCTTCTAGAGGCGGACCAAAGCTTAGTAAGCCAAGGTATTGCGATAGTTTAATTGCGGCACCTGATCAGTTCACACCTCTGAGGAGATGGGTAGAACACGAACTATCTAGAAGGACACCATTTGCTTAACTGGCTTGTATATGTATAAGTAAAAATATAAGCAGTCGAGCAGTCTGCTTATTGCCTTGTGCTCTGCTTGGTAGCTAATAGAAGCTTAAGTCTTATGAAGAGTCTGAGGATGACGGACAAAAGTCATGCCGCCATCTTGACAGAGAGGGGTTGAAATATAAAACCCATGGCATTCAAATTAAGGGAATCAACTTTGGTTATAATTTTCGATTTTAACTTCCCCAACAAAAGTGAGTGAGGTTCTGCCATCATTTTAAACAAAGAAGAGATTGCAGTCTTCGTAGACATAGACAGTTCCATGACAGATAGCAAGTGATCTCTTTTTACACAGAAATTCTTATTATGAGCATCTTACAAGCTTCCAGACTACTGCAGTGTGTTTTAAGTTGAGAGCCGTCAAAATTTGGTAATCATATCCTACCCCTCGTTGTAGATTGCCAGGCAGTAAACAAGAGTATTATGGAGGTAACGGCTAGGATTCAAGAGATCCCTACAATCTCGTCGGCAGCAAATCGCCGATCTATACTAGGACGAGGGAAATTAAGAAGCGAGTGAGTGCGCGAGGAAGAGTTCGAAACCGGGCTTGGGGAGGTTAGTCTAAGCACACAAACCCTTTAAAGATACCTGCTCTAACAGGTTGAGGAGAGAGCTAGAACAGTTTCTTACTGAACTAAACAGGACATCGGAATAATGTCCCTTGCATTGGGACTATGGTTTGATGAATGAAGAACACTGAGCTTGATGAAGCTCTCTTAACCTAACTATGGCTTCTCACGGGAATACTAACGGCATAATTTAGTTCAGCTATATGACCAGGTTCAGAGCCCTGCGATTTTTGTAGAAACTGTAGATATAAGGAAGTTGGTCGAATTCATTATATTATCCGGTACTCCGAAAAACAAGCTTTAAATTGTTGGAAAACCATTTCTTCAAGTACCTGCGGAGCTTAGGTATAATTTTTTTGAGGGGGCTGATTGGATTTGCTAGAAAATAATAAAGATAATTACTTGTTACCTGTATGCCGCTATGTCTGAATTTGGTATCCCCGCAAAACTAATACGGCTATGTAAGATGACGTTGCTCAACACCGGCAGCGCCGTCAGAATTGGGAAGGACCTCTCCGAGCCGTTTGATACCAAACGAGGTTTCAGACAGGGTGACTCGCTGTCGTGTGACTTCTTTAACCTGATGTTGGAGAGCATCGTACGAGCCGCAGAACTTAATCGCTCAGGCACAATATTTTATAAGAGCGTACAATTGTTGGCGTATGCCGATGATATTGATATCATCGGCCTTAACAACCGCGCTGTTAGTTCTGCCTTCTCCAAACTGGATAAAGAGGCAAAGCGAATGGGTTTGGTGGTGAACGAGGACAAAACGAAGTACCTCCTGTCTTCAAACAAACAGTCGGCGCATTCGCGTATTGGCACCCACGTCACTGTTGACAGTTATAATTTCGAGGTTGTAAAAGACTTCGTTTATTTAGGAACCAGCATTAACACCGATAACAATGTCAGCCTTGAAATCCAACGTCGAATCTCTCTTGCCAACAAGTGCTACTTTGGACTAAGTAGGCAACTGAGCAGTAAAGTCCTTTCTCGGCGAACAAAACTAACACTCTACAAGACTCTCATCATGCCCGTCCTAACGTATGGCGCTGAAGCTTGGACGATGACAACATCCGATGAAGCGACGCTTGGAGTGTTCGAGAGAAAGATTCTGCGTAAGATTTTTGGACCTTTGCACGTTGGCAATGGCGAATATCGCAGGCGATGGAACGATGAGCTGTATTAGCTTTACGGCGACATGGACATAGCGCAGCGAATAAAGATCCAGCGGCTTCGTTGGCTGGGTCATGTCGTCCGAATGGATACAAAGCTCCGGCTTTGAAAGTATTCGATGCGGTACCAGCTGGTGGTAGCAGAGGAAGAGGAAGGCCTCCTCTGCGTTGGAAAGATCAGGTGGAGAGGGACTTGGCTTCACTTGGTGTGTCCAATTGGCGCCGGATAGCACGAGAAAGAAACAACTGGCGCGCTTTGTTAAGCTCGGCCAAAATCGCGTAAGCGGTTATCGCGCCAATTAAGAAGAAGAATTATTTTTACTTACTATTGCTTCCTTCTGTAACTGCTGTAAGGAAGGTAATTATCTACTCCGACAGTCAGGCCGAAATGGCCCTGGGTTTGTTGTTTGTGCATTCGAAATTAGTCGGGGAATGCCTGATTTCCTTCTCAAATACGTCGATATTAGACTCATTTGGTTTCCTGGCCACTGTGGCATAGTGGAAACTGCTGGACTGATAAGGCTAGTTAGACCTCGAGACGGTTTCACCACGAAATAAGAGGATTGGGGTTCCCTTGTAAAACTGTGGTCTGCTCCTGGAAAAATGGGTCCCACGTCAATGCAGCGAGTACTGGGTTAGTGCTCAAATGCGCAAATTGTCGAGATCATTCTGGCCATGCGTAGATCGGCGGAGCTCGAAGCAACTTCTGAGGCTAACAAAGTTGCAGCTCTCGAATTTGGTGGGTTTCCTTACCGGGCAATGTTCGTTAGGTATCCGTGCGGTGAGACTTGTGAGATTGTCTCAAGAGCTTTCTACATGAGAATGAGGTGGAATCATCTAAACACCTTCTCCCCAGCTGCACCGTTCTCGTCGGGCTAAGATTCAGACATATGTGCTCTCACTGTTTTGCTATACTTGCGGATATAGCAGGTTTTTTCCTTACACACCTGGTGGATTTCATCACCAGCTTGAAACGCTTAACACACATGTAATTAGCCATCATTCTCCAATCCAAAGACCCTTCTTCCTTTTTCCTTCTGTTCAATTTTCCCTCATTGTTTTTTTCTCTGTACGGCAGAACAATGGATGAATTTGATTCTTTGTCTAAATGCATCCTCGCGTGGGTAGCCACTTATCTTAACCTATCCTAATAATTATAATAGGCTTTGAAAGTGATTGCTATCAGTAAGATCTGCCTCTACTATTTTCAATATTTCATCCCCAGGCAGTTAATGTTAAGCCCAAAACCTCGGGATCATTTCCAAGGTTTTGTAAACCCATTTGATACGCTCACATAACTGAACCCTCAGAGGTATATTTGATTGATTAACCAACTTAGAAAATACTAAGTCAGATGCGCACTCAAAAATGGCTTGCCTTCATTTGCCGCTTTCGAACTTGAACGGCTAAGCAAATGAATTCAATAGCAAATTTTGCTGTGAGAGCTGTGAAAAACCAAGTTTATTTAGCGCCAGCTCTCTTAGTTTAACTTACTTTCAATAGAGTAACCAATTTGAACAAACTTACTACACCAAGCAAACTCCTAAGGACATTCAACAACAAGCAACTCCCTTGCGAGTAATAAAATTTAAATCTCGCTGTACATTTATTTACCTCACAAAAGCCTCTAACGATTTAATAAAAATGAAAAATTACAAATCCCATCACGTTTTCATTTTTGATACCTCAGTCACGCTTTCAGTCGCCCGCCAAAAATTTAGTTTTCTAACGCTTCAGTGGGCTTGCCAAGCAAATTTCACATACAATTTTCCGAAATCACGTCGTTGCAAGTGACGTACTTCCAATGCGATTGGCATTAAGAAACTCTTCAAGGAAACTATTTCTTTGTTGAGAATCAAATTTACTTCGACTAACCAACGGATTCGCGCGTGCCCAAGTGTAATGTAAATAATTCTGATTGTAAAATTTTCAATTCACATACTCGTACAAGAAAATCAAGATGATGCACACATGCAAACAGGCACATGCAGACACACACACATACACAAACGATGCATTACTGAGCTGTGCAGTGAAACTCTGAACTAGTGAATTTTTTTTTGCCTGTTCCAAGAATCGACGCTAGGAGATCTGATGCTTGATGGTACTTTAATGCCCAACCCTTTCGATTACTGCGACTGTGGCACCAGTTAAAGTTTTCGCTCTGGTTCAAAACTGATAGAAAAAGTGATGCTGCACGTACTAGATTTCATATGCCAAATTTAGTGCTAGTGCCGAAGTATTGAAAAGGAAAACAGCCGGGGACTATCGGCGCTTTTTACGACATGGCCGCGTAAAATTCATCAGTGGCCTGGAACTTGAAAGTAAGGAAAAATCTAAATTCACGGATTTCCCTGCAAGGATTCTACTGCAAAAGCTGCCTCAGCTAGCTGCAGCTGTGGAAATCCCTTTAAAAACGACAAATGCGAAGTGATAGAACGTGCCGCAGAAATCTGTGATATACGAGTTCGCATATAAATATTGGCGCGTGTGTGTGTGTGGTGCATGTTGCAAGCATGCGTTTCAATTTTGCTTTTTACTGCGTGTGTGATTCAAGTAAACAATGGGGAACACGACAGCTTGCATATGTGTATGTGTGCATTAACAACACACACCAATAATGGCAGTAACATCAGCTGTCCGGCAGTGATTCGCAACAAATTATTGTGGCTACCATTGCTGTTGTTGCGGGTAACCAAGCATGTCTGCCACTGTCAGTGGAAGTACGTGTTGCAACGGGCGGTTTGTGCATTGGCTTGCTATCTGCTCCAGCTGTATGTGTATGTGTGGTGTGTGCACTCATAAAATATACTCACATATGTACCTGCGCGCTGGCTACATCACTTTATGCATGGTTGTGAAATGGTGTTCTCCTGGGAGTCTCGGAATCACGAATGAATCAGGTAAGCTCATTTCTTTAAAAGAAATTGATGACGTGGCCTAAAAAATATTAAATATCCGGCCGCTGCAAGCCATATTTATTGGCTGGGATCTAGTGCTTGAGTCAAAGATTCACAAATACCTAATTCTCTCGAGGTGGCACACGAGCTTGCATGAAGTGCAACTGAGCTCTGTTGGCGATGTCGCTTTAAAGAAGTTAGGCATGCGACTAGCTCAGGAAGCTCATTGTAATATAAGGTAGGAATAAGTTAATTATGTACTAAAAAACCAAGGGGGGGGGGGGGGGGGGGGAAAGCATGATAAAAAACTGTCACCTGTAAAACAATCAAACCCGTGGAACCAAAATATGATATCGCGAAAAGTGACAGGAGTATCCCAGGGTAGCCCGAAAGAAGCTGACACCCAGCAAGGAAGATAATCAAAACACAGCACCGTTGCCACGACAGCCGGTTCTTCGTAACCGGAACGAGCCCGATTTATATTCGGTCAAGGACTCTTATTCCAGCAGCATTTCTCTAATGATTAGTGACAATATTTGAGCTGTTACAAGAGCAACAATAATCAATAAAATGTTGGTTCTCAGCCAAATATGAAAATAGAGGTTCTGTAGTGCCCTATATCGGACCCCAACTTTGCTAGTAGTTTCTTTTTCCAGGAACACAAGTATTTTCACTTGTTTGGAAATATGTAGGTCAAATCTTGAATCAGACTGACAGACAAAAATCGTCACATAAGAGTTCGAGTTGCCTTGCCGTGCTTAAGCGATTTTGACGGAGTTTAACAAAGCGCGCCAGCCGTTTCTTTGTTGTGCTAACCGGCGCCAGTTGAATACACCACGTGCAACTAAGTTCCTCTCCACCTGATCTTTCCAATGCAGAGGAGGCCTTCCTCTCATTCTACTACCCCCAGCTGATACCGCATCAAATACTTTCAGAGCTGGAACATGGTATCCATTCGGATGATATGACCCACTCCACGGCTCCGCTGGAATTTAATCGCTGCACTATGTCTATGCCGTCATAAAGTTCATACAGCTCATTGTTTCATCGTCTACGATACTCGCCGCCGCCAACGTGCAAGGTGATTATCCCCGGTAGGAAAAAAATCAATACAATGAACCAAATTCCTGGGGCAGAACTAGTATGAATTCGTCAACTCAAACCACTCAGCCACACAAGTCGCGAACAGCGTAATTTGTCTGAGCAAGTGTTGGTGCCATAGAGTATGTCAAATTGTGCCAGGGTTTCTCACATCTTGACATCTGCCGTCGACATCTGCCGTCGTTCGATGGCAACGGTCTTTGCTGCTGTAAGTGCTCATCTCAACTTGGGCCAGACGATGATGTGTCGTTTTTGAATGCAATAAATCTAATATAGTCCTAATCCCAGTGGATCGAAATAATGCGTTGATCAGCGCACTGCAAAAATATTACGGTACTAGTTGGTAGTGTAGAATGGACGCACTAGCCACCTCAAGGGACGAGTTTTATCGAAACCTCTGCTATAATTTGGGTTCGCTGACCCGTTACAATGTGACTCCCCATCGAGCGAAGCTCCATTGGTATTTGGGTGTTAAATCAAAGAGCCCTGAGAGCCCGTCCTCGAGAACATGTCGAAGCATACATCGAGGGCTCCTGCTCTCTGTGGTACTAAAATTGATTCGCCCGTTAGACTTCGTCGCCGTAAATACCAGTTGAGTTTCCATACTGCGCTGGACTTCCATACTGGTAGCTTGGAACTGAAGTGGAATCACTAAAGGAGTAAGTAATAAAAAACATGAAGGAAACGGTAGGAAACCAATGACCGGAACTACTCCGCTACGCTAACGTTCAACCGTTTGGATTTCTGCGCCAGCGGCAGTAGCTTAAGCTAAGTTTCCGTTTCTCTTCTAAGAATTATTGAAAAATGGATGCTGAAGGTACCAGGTACCATATATAGGATTTAGTACGAGTTCTGAATTAGCGAAGGGACTTATTGCTTATAAGAGAAAGAGAAGAAAATAAGCAGTCATGGTTTCGAGTTCACTAGATGCGCACCAGTTTGGTTCTCGTGGATTTCCATGCATGGTGTAAATCCAATTCTTCCTCCCGTATCAACTCACACACTGAATTATCTAGATATGTATGTACGAATGTATGCGAATGTGCAAATCAACATTCTTTAGATAGAAAACACAAATTCACACATGCTGCCGCACTTTTCGTTTCGGTCGGATTGGTACGCAGCTCTCGTTAGTTTCCATTTTGTATCCATATTTGTGGCATTTCCTCGATGCCTGATAGCTCTGGACACGTGACAATGAGAACATTAGTATTACGCCATTCAAAGTTGAAATTCATTGCAAATTGCCTTTCATGTGTGAGATCACATTTCATGTTAGTGTTTAGTCCAGTAGGAAATGTTACTCGAAGTGTTGAAAGTATGAAGGGACTATTTTTCTCAAATAACTGACTTATTGAAGTTGATATTAACTTAACTTTGATTACTGCATAATTTTTATACTAAGTTTAAATGCCTTTTATTTATGATTTTATTGAAATACTAGCTGGTGACCGTGGCCTCGTTTGCATATAAAATGAAATGAAATTTTTGAAAGGGGGAAAAAACAATTTCCGGTTTTAGTTGACACTTGTTTTTATTTTAATGCCCTTGCTTTATATTCCAAGTCAATTTTAATACTTTTTGAATTCAAAAATAAGTGGCAACGCCATTAAAAAAATATTCTTTAATTAAAACGTTCATAATTATAATTTGCGCGAAGCAACATCCGAATACTTAATTCAACGATACTATTATTATTTAACAAGTTTGCCTTAAGGGTTAGGTGGCATCACCATTATTGATTTACAGTTTTGTTCGTGCTTTTAAACTCTTTTTGTTTGACCCCCATGGGCCAATCTCTAATGAAATTTCGTTATTAATATACACTTTTTAATTAGGTGGCAACGCCGGTTGAAAATATTATTGGATCAAAGGAATTTTCACCTTGTGCAAATATTTTTTATTATTAATATATTTTTGTAATCAATTTTCTAATTTAAAAAAAAATAGGTGGCAATACCATTTAAAAATATTTCTTTAAACCTTGTTTAAGTACCTTCATTAAATATCTAAATTTATAATAAATTTTCTAGCTTCCAAAAAATAGGTGGCAACACTATTTAAAAATATTTCTTTAAAGCTTGTTTAAATACCTTAATTAAATATCTATGATTATATTGCAAATGTGTGATAAATTGTTATTTTAGCAATAACATTTAGGTGGCAATGCTGTACAATTTTTTAAAAAATAAATTATTCTTAAAAATGTTTCCCTTGAAACCTATGAAACCATAATACTCATGCGTTTTTTTTATTATTGTACAAGCAAAAGTGGCAACACCGCCAATCTATTTCTTTATAATTGGAAACAGAAATTTATTTCTTTTCCATTTCTACGAAAAAGTTTATTAGTATTTGTATCGTGTGGCAAAGCTATAAGCAAAATTGTTTTTTTGAATAAATTTTTCTTGGAATGTTTGCCTTGAAACTCCTGCTGTAAAACGTATGCCTATTTTAAATGAAAAATTCGTTTTTCTTAATTATAAACAGGTGGCAACACCACCACACTATTTCTTCACAGTGGGACACCGAAATATATTTTACTTTTCCTTTTTTTTTGAAATTTTCTGTATCTGTATCAGGTGGCAATGCTATAAAAAAAATGTTATTAATTATTCATTTCTAAAAAGTAAAGAAAGGAAGAAACAGGTGGCAACATCACCACGTTATTTTTTCATAGTGTGAAACAGAAATTTCTTTCCTGTCCTTTTCTGCAAAATTTTTCATAAATATCTGTATCAGGTGGCAATCTTGTCAAAATCTTTTTTGAATAACCTTTTTTTTAATATTTGCTTTAAAATCCATGCTTTGTTTTGACGCATTTTTTTTTTCATAAACAGATGGCAACATCGCCGAGCCATTCCTTCATAGTTGAAAATAGGGTTTCTTCTCCATTTTTACGAATATTTCGTAAATATCTGTATCGGTGGCAATTCTATCAAAAAAAAATTGTTTTTCATAATTTTTTCTTATAAATATTGCCTTGAAACCCATACCGTAAAACTTATGCCTATTAAAAGAAATATAAGCAGATAGCAACACCGCCGCGCTATTTCTTTATAGTTGGAAAAGAGAACTTCTTTCTTTTCCATTTTTACGAAAATGCTAGTCAAATACACAGCTTGGCCAGAAAACACACGCTTGAAATTCATACTTCATGACAAGCGAAATGTTGGATCGGAGGGGTGAATGCTATCTGTTCTAGATTTCAAGGATTTATGCATCCACTTCCGTAAGTTTTTTGTTACCTAAACCGCCTTGATGGAAGATCTTTTTACCACGCCTTATGATCTGCTCCAGGCTGTTGACAGTGATATGAGTGCACACGAATAGCAATTAAGAGAAAAGGTAAAAATATACCGTAATAAAATCTGCAAGTGAAAAATAGCCAACAAACTATAGAAAAGGACTTTAAAATGTATTTGCACATCTTTGAAAAAATACTAAAATATTTCAAATTATATAATATTTCATCCTAACCACACACATTCCCTGTCAGGTATTGTTGCTTGTTGTTTTTACAATTGTTCACCGCATCACTGCTGCTGTTTAAACTCATTCGCCCCAGATTAATGTGTGTCATTTATGTGTTTACCATACGCACCCCAGCGCCTAGGCGGCCAAGCTGGACTCGAATGCGTGGCGTAAAAACGTCGTAAAGTTGGTGAGCGTGAACGGGGTCAGCACGCGTTGGATGGCAGTGGGGCAACCAATGATGTTATTACCACAGTTTGTTGCATGTGAATGTTTTGTTGAACTTTGAAAAACATTGCGTAGGGAACTTGTAATCATATTCAAGCAATGTTGAGTTGTGTTAAATGCGAAGCGGCTGATGATGTTGATGAGGCTGATGGTGTTGTGTAAACGTTTTTTCCGCTTGTTTGAATGCAAGGGTAATATGACGTGGTGTCGAGATGATGTATAGTACGTGAGGTGTGCATACACAGAGATGTTTATGCGTATGTAGGAAACTTACTAGTTCGAAACTACTTTACCACTAAAGGGGTTTTCATTTAGCGTGATGTGATTTCTTTTGAAAAAAAACGCACTTTTGAGGAAATTCAAATATTTTTTAATCAATATGAAGTACAACCGATACAACTAAGTCTTGAATATAGCATAATTTACAAGGCCTTTATGGCTGCTATTGCAGGTACAAATTCGAAGAATTCAGTCTTCGAATACTTTTTGACGTGATAACGTCTTATAATTCGATGTAGCCGGCTGCATGCAGCAAAAAATGCGGCGTTGCCTTGCTCATGCGGCGTTACCGTGCTTGAACTGCAAGCGAGAGCGCGGAACGAACGACAAAGAGGCACAATCGGCCCCCGCGTTCGGCAACGTTCGACATCTGGCTCTCTCCTACTTGAGTGAGTATACATAAATATGTATGTATATGCGCATTTGTATATAAATTCACATATTTGTATTTGCATATGCCTTCTTCCTGTCTGCATGGTAGTGAACCATTTCTCTGCTGAGAATAGGACGATGATACGTAAAGTAGGAAATGAAAGGCAGTGTTTCGAGTGTAATGTGTCTTGAAAAAGTCAAATCGATGATGGTGCCTCTTAGTGTCGTTTACTTATAAACGTCTGTTGCACAATCTTTCATGAATTTGATAAATGTTTCGTAATTTTTCACGTTTGTGTAAATGTAACTTGATCAATTCCATTGCGATTCCATTTACCTCCTTCTCTATATCCATACAAAATATCTATCAAACAAATAAAATAAAAATTTTCTTTTGAAAAATGCAACCCCTACATCAGTATTTTCTTATGACGTTGTCACGTTAAACTATCGTCAGTAAACTGACTTTACCGACAACCTCTTTTTTATGTGAATCGGGTCATACGTCATGAATAGCCCGTTGAATACTAGATTTTAAAGCACGTGTAGAGTCTGGTTTATTCCCATATACTAATAATTTTCAATAGCCTCATAAGAAGCAGTCGAATGGTATTAAATCACAACTTCTTGGAGGCCAATCCATGTCACAATTTCCTGAAATAATCGAATTGCCTAATATTTCCTGCAATTCTTAAATTATTTCACGTGCTGTGTGTAACGTGGCCTCACCTTGTTGAAATCAGATCATATAGATGAACCGGATGACACAGATGAACCAGATAAACTTCTCCCAATTTCAGCCCTAAAAAGTTGGTTATTGAGCGATACAGCTCTCCGTTGATAGGGATGATATGACCAACTTCACGTTGAAAGAAATACGAACCGATGATTCCACCTTAGCCAGAACATCCCAAGCTATTATTTTAGGGCGTTTTAATGGTTGTTAATAAATAATTTGAATTTTTTTTTTTGCAACAGAAATTACAGATTTATTAATTCTCCACAAAAATGAAAATGTGTCTCAAAAACAAAAATCATGAAATTTTTATTTTAAGCAAATACTTATTCCGATGATAAAATTTAATGATTTCTAAGCATTTTTGAGGCGTATATTTTTTCATGATGAAATTGTTAAAATTGGAAAAATAAATGACAGATCGCCGCACATTAAATGTAGCCAAAAAGTGATGGAGATCTCATATCACGCTTAATGAAAAATCCTTTCGTTTGCCTTTTTAGGCCTTTTCTATCCTTTTCATTGTTAATTTTAGTTCATTCGTATTTTTATTTTTCATTCGTAATTTTTTGATGATGAATGAAAATACTGCAGACACTTTGTTATCTTGAAATTTTTTGTACGACTTATTGCATATTACTAGCAGACCCGTGTGAGTTATTCGTAGTGCTTAAATTATAAATAATGATGTGGAAGAAAGTACCTCACAGAAATAAGTATATTTGCAAAGTTATTTATACCGATGTCTTTGTTGATAGTAACGGTACATATTTCTTTGGTATGCCAAAGTCTGCATTTGTAGTCCAACTTAACTATTCGGTTGCAAAATTCTTCTTTTGTCATTATTCTTAGTACCGTTATGACAAATTTGTGTTGCGAGATTTGGTTTTCATATGAAATAAGTATATGTGCAATCAGAGATCAGTATTGATTTGGCAAGCACTGAGAGCAAGTTATCAAAAAATGTTGTGTTATTTGCATTGGTATCATAAGCAAAAATGTAAGTAAAATAGATTACTTCTTTTGAACGAAGAATAATTGAATTATTGATGGGTTAATCTGTAGAATGCCACGTGGAGGACATTTATCCGTTGAAGAGCGTGGTCTGATTAAAGGGCTAAGCGAAAAAGGCAAAATTATTTATGAAATCGCTGCTAGAGTAAATCGGCATAGGAATACCATCAGCAACTTTCTTAAAAATCCAGAAACATATGGTCAACTCAACCGCAGCGGCAGATCAACTAACATCAATAGCACTTGCAAATGAGAAATTCGTCGTCTGGCTGCTCAAAAAGAAATATCTTCCAAGAAAATTAAACACCATTTAAGTCTTAAGGTAACCGATAGACGAATACATCAAATTTTGGTCGAGGACGGAACACTTAAATATTGTTTGCGGGAGCCGGTACCAAGACTATTGGCACGCCACATTAAGGCTCGTTTAGCAATTGCCGGAAAATATCAATTTTGTACTAACGAATTCCGAAATGTTTTATTTTCGGACGAAAAAAAGTTCAACTTAAATGGCCCAGATGGTTGCCAAAAATATTGGCGGGACCTTAGGCAACCATGGCAAACGCGCCAGAAGCTGAACAACGGTGGCTGGTCTTTGATGATTTGGGCCGCTTTCGGACATGGCGGAAAGTCTCCAATTTATTTTATTCCAACAAGAACCAACGCAGAATTCTATGTTGAAATATTAGAGGTTGTTCTCATTGAGTTTGTGGGAAACATATACGGAGATGACTATGCTTTCCAGCAAGACAACGCCCCAATCCATACGGCTCGTTTAACTAAGGCCATCCTATCGTCAAGAAAAATTTCAGTTCAGGATTGGCCAGCACTAAGTCCCGATTTTAAAGCAATTGAGGACCTCTGGAGAATATTGTCGGCCCGTATTTTCTTGGATGAGAACGGTCCAGAATTAAGTTGAAACGTCAGGAAAAATTTCGAACGAAATCAAACTTCTTGCAAAAACGGAACTAGATGGAGGTGTTTTATTGATACCCTATGCTCCAAGAAACAGGAACCGATGGGAATCAAGTTGTTTGGAAAAGGGGCAACCTGTTTCAAAAATATGACTAAATTAAAGTTTAGGTTAGGTTATGTAAACCTTAATCTGATTATTATAAAGACTATTACTGAATTTCAAAATACATTTAATTAAAATTTATAGGTAGATGGCAACCCTCTTCTAAATTTTAATTCTCAATCAACATTTAAATTTTTTTAAACGTGTGCCAATATTTTACTTCAATTATAAAAATAATTAAAAATACACGACACGTGGCAACAATGTTGAAATATTTAAACTTTCTACCAAAAGCGACGGAGTGGACGATGAATTTGATCCAGTATTAAAGGAGATTTAACATTTTTTATTAAAAGAAATTACACAAAAATCACTAAAAAAATATTTTTGTTCATAGTTTTAGTTAAGTGGCATCCCGTTTAAAAAATATGAGTGGGTTAAAGCTTACAAAAATACCCTTCATTTGGAACTCCTAAAGGAAAAATTTACTAAAATTACCTAGCATATTTTATTTGCATTTTGATGTAGGTGGCAACCCTCTTCAAAATTATTTCCTGTGGATCAAAGTGTGCTTAAATGCCTGTCATTCCTTACACGTGTGATAATATTTTACTTCAAGTATAAAATTAATTATAAAAATTTGGATGCAGGTGGCAACAATGTTGAAATATTTTAACTTCCTACCTGAAGCAACGAAATTGGCAATGAATTTTATACAGTATTAATGCAGAGTGAACATTTTTTTTATAAAAATTGTATTATTAAAAGCAATTACACAAAAATAACTTAAAAAACTATATTCGCTTATATTTTTAAATAAGTGGCAACGCGTTTCAAATATATCACAGGATCAAAATTTTCACAAATAACCTCCTTCTGGAACTCGTAATGGAAAAATGTACTGAAATTACAAATACACTTATTTTATTTGTATTTTTATGAAAATTCTTGAAAATTATCACTTCTGAACATAAGTGCATTTGAATGGATTTTATTCATTGATATCTCTAAATTTTTAGAGAGGTGGCAACAATATAAAAATAAGCTCGAATTAATTTATAAAATACTGCTATTTAAAAACAAAACAATAATAAAAACAACAAACATATGTACATATTGTATATGTCTAATAGAAAAAAAATTATTTTGTATGCCGTTTTAATTGATTATTTTGCAACTAGTACAAATCTAGTCCATCTGAAACTAGTACGACTTCTTTCCTCAAGCATCAGTTCTTGAACTAAAACTGTCGGTTGAGGAATTATGTTTTTCACTGCAGGGCAAATACTTTTGCTTAGGCACTCTTAGCAGTAGTCTTTGAAGAGTCACTCATACGCCATGTGCTGCTATGATTGAAATTGCATTTAGGTTGAATTGTGCCACATTTTGGGTGAAACTTGAATAGAAGCAATTTTAGAGACACTAACGAAATTTGTGATAAACGAAATCGATTTCCATGTCTTTTCGGCTAGTTAGAACGTGTTTGGTAATAGCCAAAATATCAGGAGAAATCAATCTCCAAAGCACCGAATATGTGGAATGTACTTTTATATGCAATGTATTTGCAGCAGTGTAGAAGATCAATATTCGCTACTCACACTAGGACCAAAGCAATTTAATGAATATCAAAGAGCAAGCATCGTTTGTGTATGCCACTGCCAATCGGCATTGAAGCAACCCACTTACTAATGGATGCACATATTTTTGCTGTCTGTTCCACGTGCTTGCTATCAATAATATTAGCCTGTGTAAGTGATACCTTAGAGATTTCACTTGACTATCACAGCTGCACTGAAAGCGTGAAAGGTAAAAGCGTGCTAAGCCCATACTGACTATCAACAATTTGCTGGCAGCTTTTGGCGGCGGTAACATTGTTATTGTAAAAGTTCAGTAGGTGTAGAAGTTTTCCAGTTAGGAGTATATCACATAAATGCACTTTTTATACACCTTTGTATCAAGAAATAAAAACAAAGCGACAGTCAAAGGCTTTTACCACTTTTAGGGCAACGCTAACGAGGTCATTCGAAAAAATGGCAAAGCCAAAGCAGCAAATTAAAATTTTTTGTGATTTCGATTTGAGTAAGATAAAGTTTTAAGGGCGAGAAGTGCAAACAAAGTATTATAAAATATTAAAGGGTAGGGTAGAGTGAGAATAGATTATCGGTACGATAGTGCAGGCAACTGCCTAGAGGCTCCACGCGCCGAGAGAAACAAATTTTGGAAATGTTTATGCAAAAAGTTTTGTGTCCTCAATGACCATAGGTATTACCTTTTCTACATTACGGTGCCATATTCGATTTTTTCGCAGCGATTTGAATGCAAATTAATCAGACAATGGTACGACACATAAGAGAAAAATCAACTTTTTATTGCAAAGCACTTTAAATTCTCTTCCCTTTTGAATGCACAAGTACTGGTACTCTACGCATTTATTCACTTCATGGTCACATTACTTGCTTACGTTTGGTTGGCAGTACTGCGGGTACTGACTAGCATTCCAAAGAGCATTGAGTGAGTCTTTGACTGCTATTTTTTAATATAAATGATCGGATGTTTATTTCATTATAAAGAGGAAGGTATGCCGTTAATAGTGGAAAATAACATCAGGCAATGACCACGCTACAGAACAATATCCTTTTCATGAAATTTTTCATAACCGAATCGCAAAGTGGCTGCCCTATGCCCTCAATAGCCTCGCGAATTCCCTCTTTGAGGTCTTGAATCGATCCTGGGCTGTTTGTGTAGACCTTGTTGAAAAAAAACGTTGTTCAGATCAATACCATCCAATTCCGGCCACAAAAAATCGTTAATCATCTCCCGATAGCCTTTTATATATTTAAATAATACCTGTTATTGGAAAACCCTTTATAAACACATATAAGGGACATTATAATTAAGGACATTATAATTAAGTTAGTATCAAAAAAAATGTTCAAACGATTGATTTTCTAAAATGTTTAAGTTTTCATTGTAAACCTTTGGGGAATATATTATTTTTTGGTAAAAAAGATCGAGTATAGGTAACAAATTTTAAAACAATATAAGCGTCTCAAGCACTTGGCGCGAAAATAGCTTTAAATGCGTTTTTCTCGGAACAAAATTTTATCCCCTGCTCTCTCTCTCTCGCTCTCTCTCTCAGCTAAACCATACTTTTAGAAGCTACACATTTATGTTAAACCAACCATTCATAATTAGCCTAGACCTAATAACTTTTAGCTAATAAAAGGCGGCCGCCATAGCCGGATGAGCTCGAAGTGCACAGGTTTGAATCTCCGTGCATGAAACACTAAAATGATAGAACAAGTTTTTTATAATAGCGGTCGCCCCATGAAAAAGCTCCTCATAAAAAGCCATCTGCCGTTCGAAGTCGGCTTAAAATTGTAGGCTCCTCCATTTGTGGAAGAATATCGCGACGTACATCACGAAGGCCCAATAAAGGGTAGTTTTTAAAGATGTCACTTCAAATAAATTGATGGAAAAAATTAATATCCTTAGGGGATTAAATTCTTTATTTCCAAGGAAAAAGGATTTTAAAGAATTTGGAGGAATTTGGAGTTATCTTCGCCTGCAAACTAATTTTTTCCCTGTCCATGGTTGAGTTTGAAAAAAAGATACATCGAAAATTTTAAAAATCCGCTGAATAAGAATTTTTTGTACATATACAAGGTGAAGTCCAAAATAAACAAAACTGGCATCATAAAAATGTTGGAAGGTACATCCTTAGCTGACTTCTACTGAAAGCTTGGTGACATTCGGTTCAGTGGAAGCAAAGTTATTGCGACTAAAGTGTCCCATACGAGCCAACACCCTAAAAATCTCGTTTGGAGAACTCAAAAATCAAGTCGATGCTCCTTTGTTTTAACCATTTCAAGGGAATTGTTCACAAGGAGTTTGTGCCTATGGGACAAACCGTCAATGCAATTTTCTATCTTGGCGTTTAGAAGCGTTTGTTGCATTGCATTCGTCGAATTCGCCCTGAATACCGCGAAGGAGGAAGCTGGCGCTTATTGCATGATAATGCACCATCTCATCGATCCACTCTTGTGACTGATTTGTTGACTAGAAATCGCATTTTAACCATCAATCACTCACCGCATGCGCCTGATATGGCTCCCTGTGACTTCTACCTATTCGGAAAATTGCATTTGGCCATGAAAGGAAAACGTTTTGCGTCCGTAGAGGCCATCCAAAAGGTTTGTACCGACATCCTGAAGGACATTCCAGTCAACTACCTGAAACACTCTTTCGAAAAGCTTTTAGATCGCGCAAAACAATGTGTTTAGGCCAGAGGGGACTCTTTTGAATAAATAAACTCGAAGTTATTAGAACAAAGCTCCTGTCGTTTCTAGTTTAGCTCACTCTTGTTTGTTTTGGACTGCATCTTGTAACCCTAGTGCACAGTATTCTCGAATACGTAGCTGTTATTTAGAATCTATACTGTAACTTCAACTCTCCATGGATTGAAGTGATAAAAAAAATTTCATTTAATTTGCGCTGAATAGACTGCATTGGTCTTGTGATGCCCTAAATGGTGTCTCTTCTTTTGAAACTAGAAAAAAACGTCTTTTCATTGCTTCGATTGAAGATCCTTCGTATCAGTTTGCTTGCGGTCCATAAATTACCGTGAAATTCTCAATTTATATAAAGCCTACTTATCAACGCTAGGTACTCGCACGCTATTTACTGAGTCAGCATATAGAATTACGTTCGCACACAATGAATCTACCTCTTGAATCTTTAGTCTATGCCACTCTCAGGCTGCGCATCTCAATATTTCCGAGAGTAGGCAATCTAATTTTAGTTTAAGTTTTTTTCAAACAAAATAGGTAGTTAATACAATTTTTTTATATTATTAGCTTCCTTTTATTATTGATTTTGGCGTGGTATCTGACTCCAGATTCTCTTTTCAAAGCTACTTAAATTACACCATTGCAAAGTCATATTCTGTACTTGCTTGTATTCGACGCTTTAGTTCAGACTTTGTTGATCCATATACTCTAAACCTATTATATACCTCTCTGGTGCATTCGAAGCTGGAATACATCGCCCTTATTAGGAGGCCATATTATGCTTGCCATATTAGTAGGCTTGAATGTGTCTTGAAAACCTTTGTGCATTATGCTTCGCGTTCTTTGAATTTCACTGGTCCAATTCCGTCAAATAAAAGTGGGTGCTTGCTCATTAATCTAAAGGCAATGGATATTATAAGGACAATTCTCTTCCTCACTTTCGTTTTTGATTTGATAAGTCAGATGCTTCATCGCTACTCGAGAAAATTAATTTTAATATTCTGCAGCGAAGCCTTCGAAATCATGATTTTTTTCTGGTTAAGGATGGTTAGAACTAATTATGCATTCAGTGTTCCGATTTTTAGAAGAATTTAATTGTCTTTCAAATTATATTGGCCAAGGTCTGGGACTGACCAAGTAAATTATAATTTTACGTTATTTTCGATTGAATTATTTTGCATGAATCTGTTCTTCATAGTCTATAAGAAATTCTGCATTTTTAGATTATTAAATAAATAAAAAAATAAGTACATAAATAAATAAATACATGCACAGTCAGTAAGAATTTGTATTTATGGTAACCAAATAAATAAATAATAATAAAAAATAAAATAAATATTGTAGTTATATTTTTTTGTTTTACATTTTTGTAATCTATAAAATAAAAATATTTTAGCCATTAAAATAAAATCAGCTTTCAAAATTGGCAAGCAAACATTTTCACAAATATCTAATCGATTTTGTTAGCCGCAGCAGATATACATATTCTATGTTTTTATTTACATAAATAAAAGTGCATATATTATTTTTATTCTCTCGTTTTTTTTATTCAAATTCAAATCAGTGTACATTTTTTTATTTGCCTGCCGCTCTGTCAATCCACTCAGCACAAAATATTTTTTATTTTTACTCATTTCGTTGTGCAAATATTTTCATCCATTTTTCTTTATTAAAAAACAAAACAAAAAAGTGTATGAAATGCATAAATGCATGGTTGCCATTAGAAATGGGTCATTGTTGTTGATGGCTTCCTGTTATTTATTAAAATATGTCTTTTAGTTGGCCACAAAAACTCACCATTGGTCAACACATAGAATATGCAGCAATTTGTATGTTTCGCTGGTTGCCATTAGGCTTCTAAGTTATGTATTGTATGTACATAAAAGAGTTGCTATTTATTGTTAACTGGACTATTATTAGGATGATTGATGTGCGCTCCGTTTAAATTTCTAATTTTTCAGAAGATTCAATCGGGCTATGAATGTCATGTAAAACAGGTAAGACTGGCATATGAAAAATTATTTTAATTAATATATTTAAAAAGAATGGATGATTTGAAAAAAAAGAATTATACAATATGTAGAGCCCTAGGCACGAATGTAAATGTGTATGAGTCTAAGAGGAGTTCCAGTAACCGAAGGCCTGAGGACTCGTTACAAATTATAACGAGTAAGAGTTGTTTATATAATAGCGCTATACGCCATTTCTAATGAAAGCAAGAGCGAAATGTTCGAATTTTAGACATCAGATCGGAGTGATGTGCGCGAGAAATCCCTTCACGTATTTATCTATGCACAACTTCCTCAATAAAATTTGGTCTTTCCCATATTTTATTGAGCTTCATTTCCTTCTCTGCTAAAATATGTTTAACTTGGTGTTTGTGCTACTTATGCATCAGTGCTGGGCATGATGGCGGTTTCATCTTCTTCCTTATAGAACCTGCAAGCTCCACTGGAGTATATTTCGAAGTTAATAAAATGATGAATAAATTTACGAAGTCCTGTTAGAAATCCTGTGATAATTTTAAAATGATTCTTTTTAATTCCAAACAATCCTTACATCGGTTTAGGTTAAGGCTACCTATCAATGATTTTTACTGCAATAACCTCGGCAGATTGCCCCAGTACGATTTTCTTTGCCTTTCCTCTACTTCCCGAATAAGACTATATATTGGGAGGTCGACTCTTTTCTGGCTCATTTATCTGCTATTTCGTTCCCAGTAATTCATTTCTACCCTGGAACGCACAGGGTACGTATGATACTATGACCCCCACTACTAAGGGACCTTGCGCTTGTTGTTCCCCAACTGGAAGTTAATCAGAAAATTATTTGAATTAAACTTTGTGACTCCTACGAGTATAAGCCAAATATCTATATAAAAACGTAGAGATTTTTTTCTCGAAATAGCATCATTCATAAACTACTTCCCTAGTTTTAATTCCTTTTACACTCATATTAAGAGGGTGATGCCACCTGTTTGTATTTAAAAAATATTATTTATTAAAAAATTTACATAAGTGTTACAGCATAGGTCTCAAGAGAAATATATTAAGAAACATCTATTCCAAATACAATTGTATTAATAGCGTTGCCACCTGACTTTTATTACAAAAATAGCAATTTGACAGAAATTTCATTTGAATATTAAGCTATAGGTATACATGTTTTTAAACAGGCTTAAATATAATATAATAAAAAAAAATAATTTTGGTCTGACGTTGCCATTTATTGCAAAAAAAGGCAATTTCTGGCACACATATTACATTTAAAAACTATTATTAAGTTAAGATGTAGGAATCAAAGTTTTTAAACAAGCTTAGAGAAAAACATTTTGGTCTGGTGTTGCCACCTAATGTTCATTGCCAAAATAGCAATTTAAGACATATTTGAGTTGAATACTAAAAAGTATATAAATAGCGAATAAAATGCGCTTAAAGAAAATTGTAATGAAAAATATATCCAGCTGGCGTTGCCACCTGTCTTTTGGAAACTAAGAAAAAAAAAGTGTTATTTTAGGGAAAATTTATAAACATATGTAAATGTACAGCTAAAGATTTACTTAACCCACCAAAATTTTAATTGGCGTTGCCACCTAATTTTAAAGAAAAAAATTTAATTGGAGATTAGGATATTGTAAATATTAAACGAAATGTGTGCAAAACAATGAAGAAAGCATTATTTTGAACTTATTGTATACGGCGTTGCCACCTAGATTTTAAGGTGAGAATGGTAAATAATAGTGCAGTAGAATTAATTGTTCAGATATAATTGGAAATTATGGTTTAGAACATTTTAATTTAAAAATATTTATTATAATCAGACTTTTTGAATTAAAAATTAAAAATGTAAGGACTATGAATAAGTTCGTGCGGTTTTTTTTCGAAATTTGAAACTTTATTGACGTAAAATGGTTACAAATTTAATATTCAAAATATTGTCCATCGCTTACTACTACTTTTTCCCATCTTTCTGGCAATTCACGGATTCCCTTTGTGAAAAATTCGGTCGGTTTTGCCGCAATCCACGAATCGATCCATTTTTTGACTTCATCGTAATTACGGAAGTGCTGGTCAGCCAGGCCATGTTGCATCGATCGGAAGAGATAGTAATCGGATGGCGCAAGGTCTGGACTATACGGCGGGTGGGGTAGGACATCCCATTTGAGCGTTTCTAAGTATGTTTTGACCACTTGTGCAACATGTGGCCGAGCATTGTCATGTTGCAAAATAACTTTGTCGTGTCTATCGGCGTATTGCGGCCGTTTTTCTCGCAGTGCTCGGCTCAAACGCATCAATTGTCGTCGGTAGACATCCCCCGTAATCGTTTCATTCGGTTTCAGTAGCTCATAATACACAACACCCAGCTGGTCCCACCAGATACACAGCATAACCTTCAGGCCATGAATATTCTGCGCCGACGTCGATGTTGAAGCATGGCCAGGGTATCCATACGTTGCCCGACGTTTTGGATTGTCGTAATGGACCCACTTTTCATCGCCAGTCACAATTCGATGCAAAAAACCCTTTCTTTTGTGCCGTTGAAGCAGTTGTTCGCATGCCATAAAACGGCGTTCAACGTCTCTTGGCTTCAATTCATACGGCACCCAATGGCCTACCTTTCGGATCATTCCCATGGCTTTTAAACGTTTGGAAATGGTTGATTGATCAACTCCCAAAGTTTTTGCAACCTCTTCTTGCGTTTGAGCCGGATCTTGATCGAGCAATTCCTCCAATTCGGTATCCATGAACTTTGGCGGCGCACCCTCGCGTTCTTCGTCTTCCAAGCCAAAATCACCACTTTTAAAGCGTGCAAACCACTTCTGGCACGTTCGCTCAGATAGAGCGTGCTCACCATAAACTTCCACCAAGATACGATGACTTTCGGCTGCTTTTTTCTTCATATTAAAATAATGAAGAAGAATTCCCCGCAAAAACACATTATTTGGCACGAAATTCGACATTTTCAAGTGTGGTAAAAATATTGTTGTTTACGCTTCAAATAAAAAACTTATACTGACGTTTGTGCCTTACGACAGTAGCTCTCCAATGAATGTTTGGAAATGTGGATCGATGGAATAATAATCAAGTTACGCCATCTGTTGTAAAACCGCACGAACTTATAAATAGACCTATTATATCATTAGGCTTTTTAAATTATAAATTTTTACTTTTTATATCATTACGCTTTTTGAATAATAAATTCTTATACTTAGACTTATTGAATTATAAATTTTTAATTTTAGACTTTTTGAATTAAAAATATAAAAAGTCTAAAAAAATTATAGAAGTCTAAAATTAAAAACTTATAATTAAAAAAATCGTTTCATCATTATTTTAAAATAGAAAATGGTAAACAATTTTTTGTTTTTCAATTTTTCCAAATATTTTGGTTAATTAAGCTGTTTAGTAGTCAACATTTGATTTTTGCCAGATATTAAAGTTTTTGAATTTTTTTCTATTAAATCATTTTTTTTTCATACAATACAGTTTTCCGAACAGCAGTCCCGTTTTTTCACCGCATTTGATGAGGCCATCTTTCATTTTAAAATTGAAAATGATAATATTTTCTTTATTTTTCCTATCTAATTTTATTCAATTTAATACTTCACGGCCAGTCTTTCAAATTACTGTACAAATTAATATCCGGGAATTATTTTCTTTTTTCGAGGGTTTTAATTTTGTTTCAAATTAATGATTTTTAATTTTACACTTTGTGAATTAAAAATACAAAAAGTAATAAATTATAAAAGTCTAAAATTAAAGACTTATAATTCAAAAAGTCTTATGATACACATCCACTAGCAAATTATCTACAGCACTTCGCATATGCTATCATTGCATACATACACACATTCATACATAAATTTGTTTTTAAATTTTAAATGACTGCTCCTTCCTAAAAACAGAAATAATGCCTTTATGTGCCAAAAATTTTATGTTTTATTTATTTAAAAAATAAATAAATAATTGGCGCGTACACTTCTGTTAGGTGTTTGGCCGAGCTCCTCCTCCTATTTGTGGTGTGCGTCTTGATGTTGTTCCACAAATGGAGGGACCTACAGTTTCAAGCCGACTCCGAACGGCAGATATTTTTATGAGGAGCTTTTTCATGGCAGAAATACACTCGGAGGTTTGCCATTGCCTGCCGAGGGGCGACCGCTATTAGAAAAATGTTTTTATTAATTTTGCCTTCACCGAGATTCGAACTAACGACCTCTCGGTGAATTCCGAATGGTAATCACGCACCAACCCATTCGGCTACGGCGGCTGTTTTATTTATTTACTTAATGTTTTTTTCATTTCATACGCAAGCGAAGCCGCGTGCACCAGCTAGTACATACCTATATGAAGTATGTGTGTATGTATGTATGTATGTACTCGCTTTAAATACTAAAACAATTTCCACGCACAACCTGGCGTATATTTCTACGAAATATCCACTTAATACTCTTTAGAAACCTACAAATCACCTTGAAAGTACGCCAGCAAATTGGGGGAGAAAGAATTCTTTGCGATTTTCCGGAAAAAGTAATTTCCACAATTTAATAAGGAATCATATTTTCATTAAATGTAATTATTTTAAAATTGTGTACACAAAAAAGCCACGCAGAGCAAACAATAATAATATTGTAATAAAATCAGCAGAATTTTCTGCTTATAAGCATATTGAAGGTATCTTTATGCAAACGTAAGCGCAACACGAACAAAGACACAAACAAAAAACAGAAAATGAAATGCAGCTACAGCAGGAAATTGAAACCCGAAATGAATGGTTGGGCATGAAAAAAGCAAAGGAAGAATAAAAAACGAGATTGTAGTATAATTTGCATATACTTAAATCTGTATGTTTGTGTGTATTTGTACATACAGATACATAAGCATAAAGTAATAATTTTTCCATAGGATGTTTTATATTGTATAATACAAGAATATAGGTAAGTATGCGAAATGTTTTGCGGTCGAATTCAAGAGACCGTGCATTGAAGGCACGAAATGGAATGGCAGCAGCATATTTTACTGAATGGGAATTGATTTTGTTGTGTGTTGAATATAGCTGACAAGAAAAAACCATTTGCAGCCACGAAGAAATCAGCTTTAGGAAAAAGGAGAAATTTCTTGTAGACCAGCATATATTTTCTACCAAATAGAGGTTGTTTGGAATATCTGTGATTGGGAATTTTTAGTAGTTGTAAAATTATTTACGAAATTTACATTGATATCTTATTTTCTTAATTTAAGACTTGGCTGTTTTTCCGAATTTTAGAGTTTTACTGTTACATAATAGAATTAAATTGTTTCCCCTTTTTTTGTTTGCTTGATGACCATTTGATGAGGCCATCTTCAAATTATGAAATTGAAAATGAGAATCAGTTCTTTTTTATTTTAAAATATCTCCAAATATTTTTGTTAATTTAAGATTTAGTGGTCAAACATGTAAATTGCTAAACAAAAATTTGTTATTTTTTAGACCAATTTGTAATTTTTGTAGATTAAAATTTAAAAATAAAAAAAAAACAGTTGCATATTTTTAGTGGTCAAATATATAAATTACTATGAAGTCAAAAATATTTTGTTTAGATTAATTTTTAGTTTTTTTGGATTCAAATTTAATTTAATGCTATAGAATTTTTTTTTTATTAAATTCAATTTCTTTCATTCAAAAGAGTCTTCTGAACAACATTTCTGTTTTTACCCCCATTTTATTTTCAATTTGAAAATGATAAACATTTTTTTTTATTTTTCAATTTTTCCAAATATTTAGGTTAATTTAAGATTTAGATTTTGCCAGATTTTTAATTTTTTGGATTTTTTTCTATTATATATATATGTATATGTATATATAATTGGCGCGTACACTCTTTTTGGGTGTTTGGCCGAGCTCCTCCTCCTATTTGTGGTGTGCGTCTTATGTTGTTCCACAAATGGAGGGACCTACAGTTTCAAGCCGATTCTGAACGGCAGATATTTTTATGAGGAGCTTTTTTTCATGGCAGAAATACACTTGGAGGTTTGCCTTTGCCTGCCGAGGGGCGATCGCTATTAGAAAATTTTTTTTTAATTGTGGTGTTTCACCGAAATTCGAACCTACGTTCTCTCTGTGAATTCCGAATGGTAGTCACGCACCAACCTATTCGGCTTCGGCGGCCAATATTTTTTCTATTAAATTAATTTTTTTTATATAAAAGAGTCTTCCGAACTACATTTCCATTCTTTTCACCGCATTTGATGACGCCATTCCCAAATTTTAAAATTGCATATTTTAATTAGTTTTTGTTTTTTGATTTTAAAATCTTTGCAAATATTTTTGTTAATTTAGGATTTTTAGTGGACAAATTTAGTAATACTATAATAATTATTTTGTTTTTGTTTCAGATTTTTAATCTTATCAAAATTTATTCATGAAATCAAAATTCAAAACAGTTGTGCGAACAACATTTCCGTTTTTTCAACGCATTCGATGACGTCATCTTTCATTTTAAAACTGAAAATGAGAATACGTTTTTTTTATTTTTAAAATTTTTCCAAAATATTTTTATTCAATTTAAGGCTTTAAGCCAGGATGTTGGCTTTCAATTTGTTATAAAAACTAATTTCTGGGAATTATTTTCTTTTTTTGGATTTTTGATTTCTAAGTTAAATTAAAAACTTGGATTTTTTATCATGCTAGAGATTTTTTTGGAAAAACATTCCAATTTTGTTCATTGAAATTTAATTTTTTAAATTAAATTAAAATTTTTTATCATATTTTTATTGAATGTAGAAGACTTCCAGATATTCCTTTTTTACAACATTTTAATTTAGTTTGGTCGTCGTTTTGCAGACGCCGTCTTGAAGTTTTAGAAGTGCTAGACGCAATGTTTTGACCAACTGGAACTCTTCTCTCACGATTCTGTTATGAAAATTATATTTGAGACACTTAAACCTACGTAAATTTTGTGGCCATTTACTGTTGAAACTGTAAACACTTTTTACTTGTTATTCAACGAAGTTATCCCTCGAAAACTTAAAAAGCAGACTACAGATTCTTTCTTTACAGACTACAATTTCTCAATAGAAATTACATGCGAAATCGAGAGTTCTTGGGTTTCAGAGAAAAAAAAACTTACGTTTGATTCAAAGTGGTTTAACCTACGTACTTTCTTTTAACTCAGATAATAGAAGTAATCGCGTTTAATAGAGTTACAAAATTGGTGGTTTCTTATCCTTTCGGAATACCCCGCCTTCCCACTTGCGTGAATGATGTATAATTGAGGGAGCACTGCGCTGTGCAACTAATAAAGACAGCTAAAGGTTGCGCTCACATTTGGGATGATGATTCAGTGCTATAAAAAAAACGCAAAAAACTATCTGCCGTTGTGTAGAAGAAGAAAAAATGCTGGCGATGACACTTTCTCTTGGCCCTCAAAACCTAATTCCGCTTAGAATTTCTGCACTTAAAATGTTGCCCTCTGTGATGCAACCATCCTTTTAATATCGCTTTCTAACCGTGCCTTGTATGTGCTTATATGTTTGTGAAAATACGACATGAGTGGCAGCATGATTGTGTCAATTCGTTTGAGTAGCTGAAAGTAGGTTTGCTTGCTTAGAAGATAAAAAGGAATGAGTGAGAGATTGAAATGAAGTGACAAGAAAATTGTAAGCCAACGATAAAGAAAGCTAAATGCAGTATCTGATAAACCTAATTGAATGACAGATGACCAAAACGAGTTGGACGATGGTGACGTAGGCGAAACGAAGTTTGTGAAGTAGATTTTAAAGCGAGCTTAAGAGTGAAGGAAAAATCTCATGGCAAGCAAAAGTAAAGAAAACAAAAAGCAAAAAAATGTGATTGGTGTCGCGAACAAGTTATGACGGCCAATTCTATGATTTATCTACCAATAAGAAGCGTTTAGCTTAGGAAGTAGTACAAGTCATGTGGCCTACCAAGTAGAGCGCCGAAATGAGCCCGTATGGTTTGCTAGCGCATAAAGTCTTTTAAATAGGCTGAAGTAGGTAGTTAGCCTGCTTCTTTCCAAAAAAAATTACAGAAAAACTTGTACAGTATTTTTTTTTTGTTTACGGGTTTGCTCAACATATCACACGCGATATGTAAAGTATTGACAAAATAATAGCAAAAAAAAAATACTAATAATAACTTAAACAAAAAAATTTTGGGCTAATTCGTAATTAAAAAATTTTATACCCTTTACTGTAGGTTAAAAAATTAACAATACATTTTCGTCACATGCTACTGCCTTCTTACATCAGAAACTTAACCTCAGTTTACCTGTAACATGGTTTTCCCTTTTAACATAACATCTTCTATTAGGCCAACAGAGTTGAGCAAGGCATGTAGAAACAGGATGCTATGCTGAGAAATAACAGAATCGACTTTAATTTCTAACATTTTTAAGTAGGTAGGTAGGTAAAATGGCAAGAGTACCACAGGCACACTTCAAGTAGCACTTACGTGCCGTTTTGATACCACAATGTGGACCATTACCTGTGCAAAGAAAAATTATTGGGAAGAGAAAACCTTCTACAGCCATCCAGTGCTGTTGATGTAGTGGAGGAGAGAAAAGGGATCTAGGCTGGAGAATTTCTTCAAGTCATCCCCAAAGGGCACGCTAAGGAATCTCAAGCGCCTAGCCACCAGAGTCGAACATTTGCCGAGAAAATGTTCAACAGTCTCTTTCTCTGTAGGCTCCCCACAGCTTCTGCAATACTTCTGTTGTACGGAATTCCAAGCTTCTCCGCATGAGTACCAATCACCCAGTGACAAGTCAACACCGTAATGAGTTTGGAAATTGAATGGCGGGGGATTCCCATCACCTTAAGCGTTCTATTTCTATCGTAGTGTTTCCGAAATAGCGCACGATGAGACAGACTTCCATCTGTCTTGCGCTTTTCCTAGAAAGAAATTGTGTAGTTTCCCTTTAACAGCGGACAAAGGGACACCGATGTCTGCGAGGGGGACAGCTGAAACCGGTTCTGTAGACCCCTTCCTGGCAAACTCGTCGGCAATTTCATTTCCTTCTATATTCCTGTGCCCAGGAACCCAGATAAGGGAGATGCTTCCTCGATCGAGATGTTTGAGTTCCTCCTTACAGGAGTTTACCAGAAGAGACCTGCAATACGGCGACGACAGTGCCTTGATCGCAGCTTGGCTATCGGAAAAAATATTAATGTCTCCCTCCCATCAGCGATCTTGAAGTATTTTGCATGCCTGCAGGATCGCGAAGACCTCTGCTTGAAAAACGCTGCTTGTTTTCGGCAGTTTAAAGGAGACCGAAATGCTGGCTCATTTAGAGAAAACCCCTGCTCCCACTCCAGATTCCATTTTGAAACCGTCAGTGAAAACAGAGGTACCTATATCCGTGCCGACTCTCCCCTCCTTCCAGTCTTGCCTGCTCGGAAAGATAGCCCCAGCACAACCCTCAAAACACAATTTGTGGATGGAGATATCAGTTACTTTTAAGTAAGTAAGTAGGCATTCAAGTAATTTAATTTGGCAAGCTTTAATTAAAAATATTTCTGGAAATATGAAATTATGTAATTTAGGAAATATCCACAAAGAATTTTGTGTACCAATAAACCGCCAAACATTTCTCTTCAGAAAAACAGTAGGTTTAAAATTCCAAATGCCTTGAAAATTCTGGTTAACAGAAAATTGTGCACTAAAAGCAAATTATGAAGCCCAGAAACTCATTTTAGAACTACACGGTCGAGTAACTTTTTGTTAGTAATGATAAGAGGAATCATAATTCTCTAATTGCTAAATCGTCGAGGCATATGATCACAATAGTATCACAATGGATCAATTTCATTTCTTCGTCCAAGAGTGCCCACTCTTTGGGCAACCATTTTAACTTAACCTAACCTAACCGGTCACCGTAGCTGAGTGGGTTGGTGCGTGAGTACCATTTGGGAGTGCGTAGCTTCGGATCTTCGTGCATGAAACCGCAAAATAATAGAAACAGTTTTTTTTTAATAGCAGTCGCCCCTCTGCAGATAATGGCAAACCTCAGAGCGTATTCTGCCTTGAAAAAGCTTCTCATAAAAAACCATTTACCGTTCGGAGTTGGGTTGAAACTGTTGATCCCTCCACTTGTGGAACAAAATCAAGTCGTACGCCACAAATAGGAGGAGGAGCTTGGCCAAACACCTAACAGAAGTGTAAGCGCCAGTTATTTATATATATTTTTTTATCCTACCTAACCTGTACATAATTTCTAGAAATAAGTAAGTACTCAAATATTTTATAATAATAAGTAATCATATATTTTATTTGTTTATGAAATTTTTTCCCACACTGTATACACTTTTCATCAACTCCCACAACTTTTCTTCCAACTGTGCGCATATTCACCTTTAGCAGCCAATTAAAAAGTTGCTTGTGAACCCCTCTGAAATGCTAGGGAAAATTCATGCAAAAACTGGAGAGAGCTAATATCCGTAAAAAGTCTACAAAAGTTTATACAAAAAAGTTCATGGAGTGAATGTAGCTACGAACGACTATGAATAAAAAGTTTCAATATGCTTCATTTTCAGTCGCTTGGCGAAGCACAGACTCTGTCAAATAATTTTCTACTGCATTATTTCCATTGGTAGGCGTCGATTCGACAGTTGCGGTTTAATAGTAAAAATAGAGTTTTTGTAGTTAATTTTAATAGAATTTAATTTTAATGCAGTTTGATTGCCTGCTACCTGCTACCTGCTAATTAAAAGTTTAATTAGAAGTTTATAGATACATAGAGGACGCCTGTACGCCAAGTTCTTGCTGTTAAGTCTACTATTGGGTTTGCTAGAGTCTCTACTACTCGTACATACATAACTAAAAAGTAGTGTTATTGCTACATACACATGACTGCTGATATCTGTTTGCTGTGTTGGCTTAGATCTAGGGCGTTTGAATAATGCATTAATGCTTAGTTGATGTTGGTGCCTTTAATTGATTGATGACTTTTTAAATGGAATGCCATGACGTATGAGCAACATTTATTATACTTTAAAATGTGTGCCTGCGTAGTCTCATGCTAATTGATTGTACGTAGCTAAAGCTTGAGAGAATAGTTAGATGAATATTTCATTTGAAAAATTTGTGCACTAAACAGTTTAACAGACCGGTTTAATAGCAAAGAAATTGAAAATATTGGCTTCTGATATATTTAATTTCGCAATTCTAGTGTGCATGTAATAGTTTGTTTATTTCATCGTTGGTGCAGCTTGTCTGGTTTGTAGACTCTAGAATAAGCAACGTATCATCCAATTGCCGATGTATGTAGACATTTTTGTGCATGTCTGAGCCACTGGAGCCACTGCAACTGAATGAATTAGCTCTCCTGACCTTTCTTGATGCTGATTCCAAAAGCCAATCGAATTGGAATTGCAATCTCTTAAATTGAAATGGCATACCCATTGGAATGATTAGAATACGTTTTTTTTACTGCAAGTCACATGGCTGCTGCTGTTGCCGATTGCAAATTGTGGTAACATCGGTCTGGTGTGCAGCTTTCCACATTGCAGTAACGTAAATTATATTCTTCAATTTGCAAACATTGCAATCTGACTTGGATAATTTCAAATGCTTTACATTTGATGCCCTTCTTATGCGTTTTTTATTTAATTTTGGAAAAAAGGAAGTAAAATATTTGTACTAGAAAAATCTTCAATCCATGAAGTCTCGTCAAATACAAAGTTTTGTTTGAAACCAGTTTTGTAATTAGTCTGAACAACTGCAAATGACTACAAGAAAGGAAAGATGTGTGTAATTTACTAATTGATTTATTTTTTCCGAATTTGGTAGGCTTTATAAAATATAAAGGAAATGTGGTCGTGAAAAGTGTTTTGTTTTTTTTTTTGTTACATATTTATATATGCATCCCAACATTTCTAGTTGAAACAAAGAGCCACAGCAACATTTGGTCGGATTTTAGTCCTTTGTACGTCAAAGCTTTCACTTCAGTAGAATTTTTTAAGTGGCATATCTTCAATTTTACTCTATATTTCATTTTTTTGCAATTTTTTAGGATAAAATATGGTTTTAAAACTCTTTTTTCCAAATTGTGGAAAATATTTTTTTTTTTGTCTAATTTCAGACTTTTGTCTTTTGTTTTTTTATTAATAGAATAAACTAAGACTAATGCGGTTGACATAGCGTAATTTGTTGGTGCCCAGATTCGAACCATTACACTGGACAGTTAAGCAAATTGGCAACGAGGATTTGACAACAAAATGCGGAAGCGTTGGTTGGATTCTGGATGAATAACCACTTCAACCAACAAGTCAAGCCAAAAATACCCATGATTAGTTACCATTACAAAAAACTCAGAAAAAATAAAGTTTTGAGTAATTTTCAATTTTTAAATCTCCTAATTTTTCCATCATTTTTTAAACAAAGAGTAGAAATAATTAATTATTTATTTTAGTTTGTTCAATTTCTATTGTGTTTTGTGGCTCGAGGCACTCTTGGCTTTGCAAAGCATGGTGTGTAGTATGGCTGTGGTAGGTTTAGAAATCGGGTAGACCAATAAAAGCCTAAACGAAAATCGCAGTTTGCTGCACACTTACGGGCAAGTGGAATATAAAGCTCAAGTGGAATATTAACAAGGCTGATAGAAATCTAAAATCTTCCCATCATGGAATATTAACTCGCCTAAACGAATATAATTGTATTTGAATAATTTATTTGAACGTTTTAATTTCGATCAGCCCACATGAGAGATATTATGAGTGGATTCAATACAAAGCTTATGCATAATTCTAACTGCGAATAAACCATAGAAAATTAAGTTCACACTTAAACGCGCTCGATACACACACACACTACTACACACGTAAACGACTTGTTTATGTGTTTGAATAAATTCTCGCAATGAAATTATCGCGTAGCTAACGAAGGTATTTGTCTTCATATTTCGCACTTTCGTCTCACTCCAGATATGCACGTTGCACCGACCCGCAGCCACACCCACCTCTCACCAGACGCAGCGAGAATGCTGTTTTATAGATGAGCTCACATTAAGTTATCGTTTTATTAGCTTTTTCGCGTTGACGTGCAGAAATAGAAGTAAAATCTCGAAGCAAAAACTTCCGCCTAGATTTAGTAAATGCTTGTGTATATGTGTATGTGTATGTACGTATATATGTAAATATAAAAGGTTCATGCTGAGTTATATAAAGTGCGCTAGACGTTAATAGCTGGTGTGATGGTGCAATCCCGAGTTGGATTCCTGGATTGCGCTGTATAAAAAAAATAATAGGAAATATAAATTTGTCTCAGAAAAGAGTGCGAAATGTGGAGACTAACCAGAATGAGCATAAAAAAGGGTTGCTCATATTATATATATTAAATATATATAAAGGGTGGTTAAATTTTAAGGGCCGATGTTGAATGTGAACCACACCTAAACGTCAAGATTTGTTCTGCATTTCATCTGACATTTTTCAATTTCAGACTAACTCAATTTGAGCTATGGAAAAATACACAATCGAGCAACGCGTTAAAGTTATTCAGGCTTATTATGAAAACGGGCGTTCAAATCAAAATGCATATCGCGCACTTCGTGAAGAAAATCACCTTCAGTGATGAGGCACATTTCCACCTCAGTGGATTCGTCAATAAGCAGAATTGCCGCATTTGGGCGAATGATAATCCAAGAGTGATTGCCGAAAAACCAATGCACCCACAAAAAGTGACTGTTTGGTGCGATTTATGGGCTGGCGGCATCATTGGACCGTATTTTTTCCAAAATGAGACTGGTCAGGCAGTTACTGTGAATAGTGTTCGCTATCGTGAGATGATAAAGAACGTTTTATGGCCCGAATTGGAAGATATGGATGTGGACGATATGTGGTTTCAAAAGGACGGTGCCACTTGTCTCACAGCGAACGAAACAATGGCTTTTTTGCGCGAAAAATTTGATGGCCGAATAATCTCACGTCGCGGTGATGTCAATTGGCCGCCAAGATCATGTGATTTGACACCGTTGAACTTCTTTCTTTGAGGTTATTTGAAAGAAAAGGTGTACGTCGATAAGCCAGCAACAATTCAAGAGCTACAGGATGGGATAATTCGGCACATTAACGGCATAGAACCTCAATTATGCCTCAGCGTCATCGAAAATTTGGACCATTGGATAGAGGTGTGCCGCCGAGGCCGCTATACCAATATTATTATAATAAAGAGAAATGACAATAATTTGTTAAAAAAATTGTATTTTATTCAAAATCAACACCGGCCATTAAAACTTAGCCACCCTTTATTTGCGCTCAACTGAAAGCTATCTGTACAGAAAATATGACGATAATTTATAACAGAGTTTGTGGATTATATAGAAATACGAGTGTGCACATATTTACCTACTCAGGTTGATTACACGAGGACCCACTTTTGTTTGAGCAGTAGTTTTTTAAGTGGTTGCGTGTGCTGGAATGTTCTACAATGACCAATTGCTTTGGTCTTCAGCAAATATGCAGACATCTGCGGCCACTCTGTTCTCTATCTACTTCCTAGTATGAGCATATGAGTGCGTAGAAATGGTCAGCCCTGCAGGAAATCTACTGAAGTTCATAGCCAGTGCTTTCCTGGTGAAATTAGGTTCAAGGGTTGCGGTATAATTTCAAAATTCTGAATTTGTAGGCAATTTTTCGGAGCTTTTGCTGAATTCAGTAAATTAGACTTACGTATAAAGTTTACCCATATCACTTTATATGTAGTTTTTTTCTGATAGTTTCGTTTAGCAGAAAGATTAAAAGACAAAATATTGCACTACTACAGGGTTGCCCATATTGCCTGTATCTTTTGACAGGGACCTCAGATCCCTTAATGACATACCGCGTTAGAAGCGTCAGTCCAAGCAGATTTTCACCATGGAACAGTACACGCCACGCGAGGGCTCCCAAATTGGTGAAATTTACATTCAACAAAAGAAGTCAAAAGATGAACAAAATCATCATGTCCGATGAGGCTCATTTCTTATTGAATGGTACGGTAAACAAGAAAATTGCCATATTTACGCCACTGAAAATCCTCATGAAATTCAAGAGGTACCTCTTTACGTCGAAAAAGGCACTATTTGGTGCGGCGTTAGTGCGAAAACGATTATTGGGCCCTTTTCTTCGAAAATGAAGATGGTCAAGTTGTTACCGTCAATCAGGAGCGTTATCGCGATATGATAACCACTTTTGTGATGCCAATTATTCGTCGAAAGCGTAAGAGGCAGTTCTGGTTTCAACAAGATGGTGCTCCACCACATACACCTCGCTCCGCATTCCATTTTTTGAAGAAATTGTTTCCTCGCCGTTTGATCTCAAAAAATGGCGATTTTGACTGGCCACCGCGTTCGCCCGATTTAACGCCACCTGACTTCTTCTTGTAGGGATATTTAAAATCAAAGGTTTATATTAATAAGCCAAAGACCATAGAAGAGCTCAAGAACAACATCCGTGAAGAAATAGCCGCTATTCCAGCCGAAATGGTAGCTAAAACTATGGAAAATGCTGCAAAATGGGCACAATACGTCGTAAAGGCTCAAGGCGGCCATTTAAGAGATATCATATTCAAAAAGTGATGTCAACAAATCTACTTGATCCAAATAAAATGATTATAATAATTATTCGTCCCCTTAGTATTAAAATAGCCTATAAATTTTTTGATGTTTTGAGAAAATGAATTTCAAACTTTTTGTCGAAAGTAGCTCTCACTCAAATTTCGTTATGTCTGTAAATATTTATTATTTTTTGACTGACGTTTTGACCCACTTTGTGGAACTAGAATTTGACAAAATTTTGACCACATATAAAATCGACGATGGAGAATCCAAAAATTCAATAAAAAAAATAATAGCCTATGAGCACATAGGCTATTGTTATACTAAGGGGACGTATTATCGTCAACATAAAAAAAATTGCGTTTTTCTTTGATTAAAAAAAAACATGGGTCCGTCGAATAAGGGCAACCCAGTATTTTTAAAATTTTCTTTTAACTAGTCCTAAAGCCGTAAATTTAGCTTTTTGGTGTTGAGTTATCACTTTTAAAATGGAAAATGGGCATATTTAGTGCAAACTTCTTCCATTTACTCGTCTCTTTATTTTTTTATATTTTTGTTTTGCGAATGCGGGGGTTCAAAATGCCTAGGAGACTAAAAAACTAGGCCTCCTTAGGAACCGTTGGAAATTTTCTTCAGGTCCGTCAATTTCTGCTTGCTTGCTTTTCGCTGCATAGACAACCGCATGTCCGGAAATTAAACGAGTTTTTTTATAAAAGACAGGAGTGTTGTTGTCTCATTTCATTTATTTTCAAAAACATAGATTTATAATAGGACTATGAATAAGTTCGTGCGGTTTTTTTTCGAAATTTGAAACTTTATTGACGTAAAATGGTTACAAATTTAATATTCAAAATATTGTCCATCGCTTACTACTACTTTTTCCCATCTTTCTGGCAATTCACGGATTCCCTTTGTGAAAAATTCGGTCGGTTTTGCCGCAATCCACGAATCGATCCATTTTTTGACTTCATCGTAATTACGGAAGTGCTGGTCAGCCAGGCCATGTTGCATCGATCGGAAGAGATAGTAATCGGATGGCGCAAGGTCTGGACTATACAGCGGGTGGGGTAGGACATCCCATTTGAGCGTTTCTAAGTATGTTTTGACCACTTGTGCAACATGTGGCCGAGCATTGTCATGTTGCAAAATAACTTTGTCGTGTCTATCGGCGTATTGCGGCCGTTTTTCTCGCAGTGCTCGGCTCAAACGCATCAATTGTCGTCGGTAGACATCCCCCGTAATCGTTTCATTCGGTTTCAGTAGCTCATAATACACAACACCCAGCTGGTCCCACCAGATACACAGCATAACCTTCAGGCCATGAATATTCTGCGCCGACGTCGATGTTGAAGCATGGCCAGGGTATCCATACGTTGCCCGACGTTTTGGATTGTCGTAATGGACCCACTTTTCATCGCCAGTCACAATTCGATGCAAAAAACCCTTTCTTTTGTGCCGTTGAAGCAGTTGTTCGCATGCCATAAAACGGCGTTCAACGTCTCTTGGCTTCAATTCATACGGCACCCAATGGCCTACCTTTCGGATCATTCCCATGGCTTTTAAACGTTTGGAAATGGTTGATTGATCAACTCCCAAAGTTTTTGCAACCTCTTCTTGCGTTTGAGCCGGATCTTGATCGAGCAATTCCTCCAATTCGGTATCCATGAACTTTGGCGGCGCACCCTCGCGTTCTTCGTCTTCCAAGCCAAAATCACCACTTTTAAAGCGTGCAAACCACTTCTGGCACGTTCGCTCAGATAGAGCATGCTCACCATAAACTTCCACCAAGATACGATGACTTTCGGCTGCTTTTTTCTTCATATTAAAATAATGAAGAAGAATTCCCCGCAAAAACACATTATTTGGCACGAAATTCGACATTTTCAAGTGTGGTAAAAATATTGTTGTTTACGCTTCAAATAAAAAACTTATACTGACGTTTGTGCCTTACGACAGTAGCTCTCCAATGAATGTTTGGAAATGTGGATCGATGGAATAATAATCAAGTTACGCCATCTGTTGTAAAACCGCACGAACTTATAAATAGACCTATTAGTTAAGCAGGTAGATGGAAAGGTTCAAGTACCAGTCAGGCACTCTCTAAATGGCACTAAAGGGTCGTTTTGATACCATTATAAGACCTACAATGGGCAGATATCTACAGCCAGTCAGAGCTGTTGATGTTATGGAGAAGGTTGATGGGATTTAGGTTGGAGCACTGCTCTTGGCTGTCAAACTCGGACATTTACAGAGAAAGTATTTAAGTATTATGGGGAGACTGCCATAGCTTCTGCAATGGTGATTAAATGGTATACTTAGCTTTTTAGCGTGTGTGCCGATTATCTAATGATCGTTAACCACAGTTACTCGACTTTCTGCGACGTGCGTCTAGTGTACTGAGGCCAAAGAGTTTTCGAAATAGCACACGAAGAAACTGAGCTCCATCTTTTCTGCGGTTTCCTGAGAAATACATAAGTTGTACAATTCGCCTTTAACAACAGTCAGGGGAATGCCGATGACCGGGATGATGATTTTAAAGCGAAGCCAAGAGCCATTCAAGAAATTTTGAAAACTGGTATCAATCACATATGTATTGATAAGTTTTGACTATTTACTTATTTATTTGGTAATTTGTATTATTTTTTTATAAAAATATAGTTTTTACTACAACAGAAACTGCATAAAGTAGAGTTTCGAACTTTGTATAAAATTTGAAGAAAATCGGGGAATTTTCATCGAAATTTAAAACTTTTTACTCAGAACTTTTATATTACAAAAATTTTAGGTATGCAGTTTTTTAGGTCACAGAATTTTGGTATAAAGTGCAAGTTTCACGGTTAGAAATTGCGTTGATTTTTGACAATTTTTTCTGCTGGCGGTGTTGGGTGTTTTCTTTCATATACCAAAAAATCTGGAGTAGGCGTTAAAACGTATAAGGTGGCTACCAAAAAATTTTTTAAATTTAATTTCTAATTTTATTTTACTTTGTTTTATTTCAATTTGTTCGATTTGATTTAGTTTACTCTTTTATATTTTGTTTTATTTTATTGTAATTTATTTCTTTTATTTAATTTCATTTAATATAACTGCATTTTGTTTATTTAAGTTGTAGATTATTTTATTTCAATTAATTTGCATTTATTCAATTTTTTATTTATTTTATTGTATTTCTTTTTGTATTACTTTTTTTCATTTTCATTTACTTTATTTTTATATTATATTTTATTTATATATATGTTTTTGCTCTAATTTTATTTAATTGCTTTTATTTGTATGTTTTAATAGGACTATGAATAAGTTCGTTACGGTTTTACAACAGATGGCGTAACTTGATTATTATTCCATCGATCCACATTTCCAAACATTCATTGGAGAGCTACTGTCGTAAGGCACAAACGTCAGTATAAGTTTTTTATTTGAAGCGTAAACAACAATATTTTTACCACACTTGAAAATGTCGAATTTCGTGCCAAATAATGTGTTTTTGCGGGGAATTCTTCTTCATTATTTTAATATGAAGAAAAAAGCAGCCGAAAGTCATCGTATCTTGGTGGAAGTTTATGGTGAGCATGCTCTATCTGAGCGAACGTGCCAGAAGTGGTTTGCACGCTTTAAAAGTGGTGATTTTGGCTTGGAAGACGAAGAACGCGAGGGTGCGCCGCCAAAGTTCATGGATACCGAATTGGAGGAATTGCTCGATCAAGATCCGGCTCAAACGCAAGAAGAGGTTGCAAAAACTTTGGGAGTTGATCAATCAACCATTTCCAAACGTTTAAAAGCCATGGGAATGATCCGAAAGGTAGGCCATTGGGTGCCGTATGAATTGAAGCCAAGAGACGTTGAACGCCGTTTTATGGCATGCGAACAACTGCTTCAACGGCACAAAAGAAAGGGTTTTTTGCATCGAATTGTGACTGGCGATGAAAAGTGGGTCCATTACGACAATCCAAAACGTCGGGCAACGTATGGATACCCTGGCCATGCTTCAACATCGACGTCGGCGCAGAATATTCATGGCCTGAAGGTTATGCTGTGTATCTGGTGGGACCAGCTGGGTGTTGTGTATTATGAGCTACTGAAACCGAATGAAACGATTACGGGGGATGTCTACCGACGACAATTGATGCGTTTGAGCCGAGCACTGCGAGAAAAATGGCCGCAATACGCCGATAGACACGACAAAGTTATTTTGCAACATGACAATGCTCGGCCACATGTTGCACAAGTGGTCAAAACATACTTAGAAACGCTCAAATGGGATGTCCTACCCCACCCGCCGTATAGTCCAGACCTTGCGCCATCCGATTACTATCTCTTCCGATCGATGCAACATGGCCTGGCTGACCAGCACTTCCGTAATTACGATGAAGTCAAAAAATGGATCGATTCGTGGATTGCGGCAAAACCGACCGAATTTTTCACAAAGGGAATCCGTGAATTGCCAGAAAGATGGGAAAAAGTAGTAGTAAGCGATGGACAATATTTTGAATATTAAATTTGTAACCATTTTACGTCAATAAAGTTTCAAATTTCGAAAAAAAACCGCACGAACTTATTCATAGTCCTATTAATAATTTATATTTCTATTTTATTTTAATTTTTTTTGTTGTTAATTTAATTTAAAATATCTTCATTTTATCTAATATATTTAGATTGTATTTAATTTTAATATGTTTTCTTCTATTTTGTTTTATTCCAATTTATTCCAATTTATTTGATTTTATTTTATTCTTTTTTATTTTGTCTTATTATATTTTATATTTTATTTGTTCAATTTTTATATTTTACTTTATGTTTATTTTACAATAACGTACTTCTGTTATATTTTAATTAATTTTATCTGTTTTATTTGCCTGTTTTTTTATTTAAATTTATTTGATTCGAGTGTTTTCTTTTTTATTTTATTTTATTTATTTTTTTTAATTTTATTTTTGGTATTTTTATTTTACTTTATTTTTTATTTTGTTTTAATTTATTATATTATATATTTCTATATATTTAAATTTATTTTACTGTTTTTATTGCTTTCTTTTTCATTTTTACGTATTCGTTTTTATTTATTTTATTTTGACTTTTATATTTGTTTTCGTTCTTTTTTTACTTTACTTTAACTTATTTTATTTAATATAAATTTTATTATTTTTATGATTATTATATTTTTAAATTCATTTTATTTTATATTTATTCCATTCTAATTTATTTAATTTCATGTGATTCCTTATATTTCACTCATAATTTAAATTGTATTTAAATTTTTTTTGTTTGTTATTTTTAGTGTTTTTTTTTAACTTTGTCGTTTTAATTTCTTTTATTTTGACTTTTCCATTTGTTTTTATTCTTATTAAATTTTACTTACATTTATTTACTATGATTTATTTCGTTTATTAAGTTAAATTTAGTTTGATTTAATGCAATTGTGTTCGATTAAATTTTATTCTATTTTAAAGTATTTTTGTTCCATTTATTTTATAATAATTTTATTTAATTCTATAATTCTTTTCATTTCAGTTTTTATTTTTTGTTGATTTCTTTCGTTTTATATTTATTATATTTTCGTTTATTGTATGTTACTTTTTTTAATTATTCTTAAATTTATTAGTTTTATATTGTAATATATATATTTGCTATATAGTATATTTATATTTTCCTGTAATTTATTTATTATAATTTACTTTGTATATTTAATTTAATTTAATTTAGTTTATTCTTGTTAATTTCATATTATTTTATTTTAAGTCAATTTAATTTAATTTTGGTTAAATTTTACACTTTTTTTCCTTTACTTTTAATCCATTTTATTTAATTTTAATTTATTTTATTTAATTTTATACATTTTTTTTAAATATTTTTTTGTTATATTATTTTATTTTATTTAATTAATTAATTTTATTTTTTGTTATATTATTTTATTTTATTTAATTTATTAATTTTATTTTATTTTTATTGTGTACCACCATTGAGATTTAAATTTTCTTTTAACTACCTGCAGTTGTGTACATAAACGGTTTAGTGATACCATAAATGAGAAAAATATACATTTTTCCACTTGTTTTGTTTCTCTCTGCATGGCTTCCCTACAATAGGAAAGTATGTGTGTATTGTTTTTGTTAGTGTTTGCAGAGTAGCACGAATTCCGAATGTCACGTCGTGTGTCACTAACAATAGCTTATCTCAGCGCCAGTGACATTTGCATACTCTACTTTATTTACCACAGTGCATACAGACGCGTATATAGATTAGTTTTTGTGCTTGAGGAGTAGCAAGGCAATCAAAGTGAATCTGTGTGTGAAAGCAAGTGCACAGGTGAAATCACAACAACCACTTGTTCCTAGTGAACGCATTCTGCATTTTAGTTCTGACAAATTAAAAAAAAAAGAGAGGTAGAATAAATGGGTACGGAAAAAAAGAATGAGTGTATCGTTGCATAATGAATGCAAAATTAGATGAGGCAATAAACTCTCTCTTCTAACGACTTTCGAGTAAGTTTTAAGTTAGTGAACTATGGCTTTTGGTTCGAATTTAATATGAAAAGAGTTTCCTCTATGTGAGTTGCGAAATTAAATATCGATGAACAAAACTGGACTTTTCTCTACAATGCGTAACGTTGAGGTTTACACTGCTTACACCAATACCGTAAATATTCAATAATCTATACTATCCATATTATTTTCTCACCAAGAACCAAGGGGTAATGTGAGGGCATAACAAATACTGTAGTTAGTGTAGTATATTTCCCCTAGTAACATCCATCTCAAACTAATATCCATTACTTTTGAGTCTGTAAGTGACTTGTAAGAATTCTCTCTCAAAGCTGGAAATCTTTTTTTTTCGCAAAATAAAGCTCTCACACTTGCTGACGATTTTCATGCACTGCTAAAACCTAGTTATAAGGCTTTAGAAGCTGCATGATTACATATATTTTACTTTGGCAGTAACATCAATTTCGAGCCCTTTAAATGCAGTGGAAAATGAGGCCTTCGAACTGCTTCTTTTGGTTGAAGAGTTTGTACATACATAAATGTAAAGACTATATAGAAGCTCACATTCTTCTTTCCGTAAGTCTACATGAAACAATGTATCCTTTTTGCTTTAGTAAGCCCTTCTAATTAAATGCACGGACGTGGCATTCCGCTCTTCATTCTCATCATTTCACTACTCATCTACTTATCTGCTGCCATTTGTCCTTTCACGCAGAGGATGGCATACCACAGAGTAGCGAAGCTTTCTTTATACCGTCCTTCATTTTCCTCTTTCTTTAGACTTTTTTCATACTTTCCATTGTAATGATTACAATAAATATATTTCAACCTTGTAGGTCAAGAGCGTTGAAATTGCAGCACCGCCATGGCATGGAGGTTTATTCATCACATAGCATACCGGCAAATTTTATGAGCCTGGGAGGGAATGTGAAAAGCTTTGCATGTATGGTAAGTGCGAGAGTATGCCTAAGAGAGTCAGTAGAGTGAGTGAGTAGAGTGAGTGTAGAAAGTAAGTAAAGTAGTAGGGTGTGCAGTGTGTGTTGTGCGATGTGGGTAATGGAGAAATGCGTTGCGAAATGCGGTCGTTTCCTCCAGCACTACAGCGAATGTAGCACACAAGTAGTTACACGTGTGCTTAGGTCAAGAAAAGCAAAATAAAAATGCGCTATATGTAAATACAAGAAGACTTTGAGCAGCATCAGTGACAGCGTCCATAAGTATTTAACTATATTTTTTGTATCTTTATCACTGCTGTGATTCATTTGTACGCTTCTGCTCTCTTAGTGAACTCACTTGCTCGCCCATCCACATACGCCCATCGTTACGATTGTATGTGTATATGTGTACATATATACTATATGTGGTTGTATTATTGCACCTGTTCCTTTGTTAGTGTTTTTCTTTGGCTTCCACTTTGGTCTCGAGGCACACGTCAACTCTTCACACTCACTTAGTTCTCATACATGTTGGCCCTTTTCTTTTCGTACGCATTACAGAACTGTGAATACACACAGGCACTTACATACCCGTGCGTCAAATGCGCTGCATATCCACACATTCCTTTTTCCCCGTTTGAAATATTTTCTCTCATTTTATTCTGTCATTGCTTCTTGGCCAATGTGACACTTTTGTGCTTTTGATTTTCGTTTTCACTTTCTGTGAACTGAAGATGCTTGCATTTTTATTAAATTTTGAAGCTTTAGGATGAAGAACGGGAATTAATAAATTCGGATTTAAAGATAAAAATATGAAGTGAAAAAAAAAATAAAAATATGAAATGTTTTACAAAATTTTGTACCAACCAGATGCTCTAAATTCTATAAAGAGTCGCGATTGCATTTTTGCTTACTTTTGAAAAATTCTAAAACTCTAAGGGTACCTAACTAATCTCTCTGGCCAGAAGCATGCCATCAATGCATGTCGTCGAACATTCCCTATTTGCACAATAATGCGTCTTACCCTGTGCTTTGCGAAACCTGCAGTGTCCCGTTCGCGACTTAATAGCCTTGCAGTGGAAAGTTTCGTGGAAAGGCTCTGGATCATGCACACATAGTTGGATCACACATCTCGTGGGACCGTCACATAGTGTTGTAAAGATAGAAAAGAGTAAATTTCCTTAACGATTTTTTATTTTACTAATTTTTGAACTTTTATGTTGGGGAATGAAACTTTGACAATGTAGCATAAAAAAATTATTTTAAAGTTACTCTTTTCTGGAAACCAAACATTTTATTTATCTGAACATGATATGAGGTTGCGCTAAATTAATCATTCTATAGGAAAATTTAGATTTTCCAAATGGTGTCGTACGTCAATCATATTTGACACTTGTGAACAATGCAGCTGCGGTATACAAACAGACAATCAATGAAGCTCGTAAAGGCCAAAATAAAGATTTCCATTGCTCAAAATAATTTTTTTTTATTTAATTGGATGATTAATCACCTTGTATTTAGAGACGAACTTTGACCGAAAATTTATTTAAAATTTTTTCTTTAAACATTTTATTAACTTTTAGTTTTCGTAATTTTTCCGATATTAAAGAAAAAAATTGTTTTAAGTAGTTTAAATCGATGAGTGTTGTAAGTCAGCACCTATGGCTCTCTGGTATGGTGGCCAAGAGTAGACCAAACTATGACTCAGATAATACTTAACAAAGTATACAGAACAGCCTGTCTGAGCGGTACGGGAGTAATGCGAACATGCCCCACAGCGGCTTTAGGAATGGTCACTGGACTCACTTCACTGTATCTTGCAGCCAAAGAGATGGCAATCAGTGCAGCTCTAATCTATTCCATCTCAAAGAAAGCAATCTTACAGGACATGTAAGGATTCTGGGCTCAATCCTGAACTCTCCGTGCCTGTAAATTCTCGACTAGATGAAAAGGAAGCTAGAATTCTCCACGAAATTCAAGGTGGTCATTAGTGATCGCTTAGCGTGGAAAAACAATGAAATATTCCTAAAACAGGGCACACAGATGTGGTTTTCTGATGGGTCTAAAATGGAAGACGGTAGTGTCGGGGCTGGAATTGTTGGACCACATTTCAAAATGCCAATTGCAATGGGAAAAACCACTTCCATTTTCCAAGCAGAGGTCCACGCCTTAGAGCTGTGTGCCAGAGAATGCCTACGAAGAGGCACGCGCGGTGCCAATATTAACATTCTCTCTGACAGTCAAGCAGCTCTAAAATCAGTGGATAGCTTATCATTGCAATCAAGGTTGGCCTAGCAATGTTTTAAAATCCTCAACACCCCAGCATCAAGAAACTTTGTTCCCTTGATTTGGGTTCCGGGGCATGAGGGGCACGAAGGGAATGAATTGCGGACACTTTAGCAAAAATTGGGCAAACACTCCCTTCATAGGTCCTAAACCTTTCTGAGGAGTAAATAACAGCTTCAAAAGTGTCTTTCTACGTGAGCAGGAACAACGAGGCCTAATCGATTCCTGGAGAGCCCAATCGGGCATGCGGCAATAAAGGCAGAATCAATCCTTAACCTAAGCAGAAAGGGCATACAATTTTACACTCAACTACTAACAGGAAACTGTAAACTTAATTATCACATGAAAAATATAGGTGCGATAGAAAACGATTCCTATAGACTCTACAAAGAGGCACAAGAAACAGCAGAACGCGTTCTATGCGACTGCCCAGCAGTGGCACGACACAGACTAAATTACTTGGGAATTGGGGCTATAGATCCAAACCACCTGTTAAAAATAAATCCTAAATAAAGTTTTAGGAGGTTTTAATAGCCTAAAACTGTTTGAGTAGGCTACATGACTGCACAATAGACCTATTTAGGTCGCAGTGCACAAACAGCCAATCAAAAATAATAATAATAAGTCAGCTCTATACCCACAGATGGTGCCGCTAGCAAGGCTATAGCGGGTTTTCCTATTGGTTCTCTGCCAGAAAAAGCCCAGGAAAGTCGGAACAGGGAGTATCTACAGCCAAGTATCATCACAGCTGTGCACAGTAGGAACCATTCCTCATATATACAAATGAAGAAACGATATTACTACTACATAAAAAAGTTGAGGCCTCTGTCTAATATAAAATATTTGTCTCTGATTGATCCTACAATTTGGCTTTCCGGCTCTGATTAATATAATAAAAATAAAATAATAGATTCTTAAATGAAAATAGAAAACATGGAAATTAAAGATCCTAATTTAAGCTTACCAATTTCTTCTTTAGAAGTACAATTTACTTAAAAGTCACTCCCTGTAATTTTTTTTTGAAAATGTAGTCATAAAATTTTTTAGATATTACCCCATGAGTATGAAAAAGTTTGATATGCATAAGTCATCCCATATATCAAGAAAATTTAACTCAATTTTGTGAATCCTTTCATGATCAGTGCTTTTTTTTTACAAAAATTGAAGTCTTCGATTTATACAGAACACACAAAGGACCTTTGTTGTAGTAAAGAATAAAAAAAAAAAAAAAATGCAGAAGTCAGCGCTGTAATGTGCCGTTATTACCCTCAGTAGTGTGTTCTCATAAAAAAGTTAACGTCCGTTTGAATTTTGTAGTATAGAGTTTAGCATCGGTGGGATGGTCGTCCCAGTTTATAGGGAAGCAGCACTCTGTTATTGTATACTCTAACTACAGTAAAATGAATGACTGTTCTCTACTCGCTGCTTACTGCTCACTACTCACCACTCACTGCTCTGTTCATAGCAGAAATATTAGCGAACAAAAATGTACAGAAATATAAAATCCTGAAAAGACTATTTCTAACCGCAAACATTTTCCCTCAAAGGCTATGTGTTGCTTCATTTTCAGTAATTTGTTGTTGGTTTGCATAGTTTGTATCTTATTTGCTATTTCCTTATTTGCATTAAAGCAATAGTTTCCACTTCGACTTCCTTAGCCTCAGATGTATGCAACTTGAAGGGGAAATGCAAGTAAGCACAACAACATCGCCTGCAACAAGAAATTCTCTTTCTAACAACTCTGCTCAATAACGCCACTACTGTCAAACGAAAGCGTAATTTGAGATTTATAATTGAGTGTGAAAGTATAGATTTGAAATGTGGAAGCAGATTGGATGGAAAACAGGAAGAAAAAGTATGCAAAAAGTTTTTAATTCGTCGTAAAACGAAGAGAATAAATACAGAAAAGTCTGTGTATTGAATTTCGTGTAGTAGAGTAGTAAAAGAAGGAAATTACCACGAACGGGAATTTGCCTTTTTGAACGATTTTCACGCTTCAACGGCTGAAGAGATTTTGAGGAAATTTTTCTACCATAAATTTTCGAATGGAATGCACTTTGTTTTAATATTTCAATTGACTAACTGGGTTAGAAATTAATGCGGCATTGCTTCAAGTTTAAGAAAAAGCGGAACTATGTGAGTTAAGAAAATACAGTTTTGAAAAATCGTGAATAAAGCTATTCAATAAGCATTTTAAGAATAAGCAAACCCTTTTCCGAGGGTCTAAAAAATGCAGTAGCTTTGTGCATGTGCAACGTAAATGTGTGTGGAAGAATGCGATATTTTAATATCTGTAGGCTTTAGGCAAATTCAGTTTGAGAATCATTTTCTAAAACATTTTAATCTTCTAGCGGCCTTACAAATACATTTTTTCAAACATTTCACAAGACGGTTGAAATTACCACATTTTGAGGTAGCTAATGGGTTAAAGTATTCTACAAAAATATTGTATTTCTCGCGAAATTTTACTATATATAATATGTCGAAACTAAGCATTTCGCTTTGATAGGTATTTTAACTGTTTTTTCACTTTTTGAAAGGAGTTCAAGTGCTTGGACTAGTTAAATAAAAAATACTATAAGCAAAAAGAAAGTATCCATCCCTTCCACTTAACTTTGTTTTAAAATATTTATAAAATTGCCAACCTCAACCATCAAATTTTTACGACTACCAATGCAAGCGCATAGTTCAATAAGCGTAAATATTTAACTCCCAACTAACACAGCCATAATCATTAAACTTTTATTTACATCCCTGGCTTTCACATTCATGTCATATTTTATTAGCGCCTTTTTTCGCTGAAATTTTCCTTTATTTATGCCCCGAGTACTTTCTTTTTTGCTGCAGACCTGACAGTTGACATTTCATTGCATAAAATCGTAAAGCTTATGGATGTGTTGCTCGTGCCACAGCACTTATGGCATGTTGCAAAGCCTTGCGGAGAAAACATAGTTTCTTAACACAATTACAATCAAGCGCATGCACATAAAAAACATATAGTATACAGGGTAGATAGTTGAAATGCGTGTTTCGTTTTGAATCATGAGATAATTTGACATTGGCTGCTGATGTTTGGTTTATACAGGAATAGGATTTATTGACAAATTTTGGGCAATTTATTTGTTGCTTATTTAATTTTAATACTTTTTTTAACAATGGAAACTGAAATAAAAAAAAAAAAAATTACCAAATTTTCATCAAAATTGAAAAATTTTTAAACAGAATTTCTAGAAAAATGTTGCATGTGCAATTTTATAATCCACTAAATTCTGGTAATAAAATTCAAGTTTAAAGTGGTTCAAAAATCGTTTTGATTTTTAACAATTTTTTCTGCTGACGGTGTTGTGCATTTTCTCAAAATAGTGATCACTCTATATTATTTTTATATAAAAGAAAATACTCAACGCCGTCAGAAAGAAAAAGCTGTCAAAATTCAACGCTAATGAAAGTTGTATCTGGTTGTACCAAATTTTAAGAAGCTATAAAACTTCATGCACTATATGTTTCTAGGACTACTGATTATAAAGTTTGAAACTTTGTTGAATATTTTTGAAATTTTCCCGGAGTATAAAACTTGGATTTATATAGTTTTTGTAGCACACATTTTTTTAAATCAAATAATAAAGAAAGTATTGGACACAATTAGACGAAACTCAATATGGCTGGCGCTGAGTAGAAATCGACTTCCCGCCAAGATAATCCGCCTCATCAGAGCCCTTTACGAGAACATCTAACTGGCAGTGGCTCACAACGGCAACATCAGCGATGCATTCACCACCAATGCATGCGTAAGGTAAGAATGTCCGCTGTCGCCTCTTCCCTCCGCCATCGTCCTAAGCGCCGTTATGAGCCAATTGACCCTTCATGAATAGAGCTTCACCAGAAATTTCGAGGACCTGGACTTCGCCGATGGCATGTGCCTCCTCTCACACAAACTCACTGACATGCAAGCGAAGGCGGACAGACTAGTCACGATGGCTCGCACTGTCGCAAAGACTATGAGAGTCAACCACAATAAAGCAAGACCTACAATGGTGCCCGGTGGAATTTGTCGAAAGCTTCTGCTACCTCGCCAGCACTGTCACGACAATTGGTGGAGCAGATGAAGTTGTCAACTGTAGGCTAGACAAGGTAAGGGTGGCGTTCGAGCGGATGCATACAGTATGGGCGAGTTCGCAAATTTTCAGGCGCACTAAACTGCAAGTATTCACCTCAAGTGTGAATCCATTATTGTTGTACGGAAGTGAAACATCGTGACACAGAGGCTAAAATCTTTCGCCAGCAAATGCCTCCCCATAATCTGTAGAATGTTCTGGACGAACACCACCAGCAACGACGCGCTGTGGAGATCAACGAATGAGGAACTCATTCTTAGGCAAATCAAACGCAGAAAGTGGCGATGGATAGGTCCAATGCTTAGAAAACCACCAGATAGAATCACGAGAATGGTATTGGAATGGAACCCGTAAGGGAGTAGAAGTCGCGGTCGGCCAAAGATCACTTAGCGAAGGTCGATGTTACGCGAGCTAGCAGGTGCCGACATCACATGGGACGATGGAAGAGTCTTGTCGAGACCGTATGCTGACGAGAGGAGTGAACAAGGGTATACAAAAAGTAATTGTCATAAAGTTCTAGTGCTGTCCTATTATAGAGTTTTACTTAAGTTTTTGTTTTCATTTTATTTGCAAATAGCTTTACTCTTTCAACTCTCTTTGATACTCTCTTCCTTATTTACAATAACACTGTGGAAGAAATTCAGGTTAGCAAAAATTTGGTCCATTCTGAGAGTGGCGGGTGAAAATAGAGGCGAAATTAGAAGACTCGTATCGCGCCGTTTTTTTATGTTAGTTCGAATTTTGTTTTAATCGGCCTTCGAAGTTCGAAATCGGAGCAAAATTGTTTATATGGTTTTTTGGCTATAACTCGTCGACTAATTGATATTTTTTCAATCTGTAAAAGCCAAATTATTGCTAGAGACCTGTGCATCAATTACAATTTTTGAAAAAATTGATTTCGAAAATTTTTGTGGTACTTATGAAACAATATACTGAAAATCGGCATTTGACTGCAAACTTCGAAGGCCGATTAAAAAAAAAAACGAACTAACATAAAAAAACGGCGCGATACGGGTCTTCTAATTTCGCCTCTATTTTAGCCCGCCACTCTCAGAATGGACCTAATTTTTGCTAACCTGAATTTGCTAACCCAAAGCGAATTTATTAACAGCGATATCGGTAGACCAGCTGATTTGCTTTTTTGTTCCTTTCGCTGTGTAAATCCGTGCCATTCGCACCATGGTCGTAGGCTTCTAATTCCAACTGCATGACGGCTGTTCTAAGCAGCTCCTCCTTTTCCTTTTCCTTCCGCTTTTCTTTTTTATTTTCTATTTTCTTTTGTCGTAACATTTTAATGTAAAAAACGTTGTTGTTGGCCTAGTGTTATTGGCCTTTAATAAATGCGCCTTGAAGCCAACCCTGCCTTTCCTTTTTGTTTACAACAGCTTAGTAGATTTTCTATTTTTGGTGGGCAGTTTTTTAATGAGTTGAAAGATCTCAGTACTGTGGAAATCAGGGATCTTTTAAAATTTTTGAAAAGTTTACACTGGTTTTAGGAGAGATAAGGACAAGGTCCCAACGCGGCATCACAATGGGCTATGAGTCTGAGTATGTCCCGTAGTGTACTACCGCTTTTACCTAACCGATCCTTTACAAAAACTGGCTATTTCGCACTTTTGCCTAGTTCTCTCACTAATCTGATCTAACGGGTGATTTTTTAGCTACATATTATCTTTTTAAACAGTTGGTTTAAACAGCTGACGCACGTTTCGAGTTTTGTTTCACTGTCTATTCAGTTTGGTCTATAATTTAACCATGAATCGTCTTACAAACGAACAACGCTTGCAGATCATTGAATTTTATTATAAAAATGCGTGTTCTGTTAAGAAAGTTTATCGCGCGCTTCTTCCATTTTATGGTCAGTTTAATCGACCCACTGAAGCGGCTATTCGAGCTATTGTGACTAAATTTAGAACCAAATTTACATTATTGGACATCAAACCACCAACACGATTATGTAGAGTGCGAACTGAAGAAAATATCGCAGCTGTATCGGCCCGTGTTAATGATGACCATCAATTATCGATTCGTCGCCGTTCGCAGCAATTAGACCTCTGTTACTCAACAACGTGGAAAATTTTGCGAAAGGATTTAGGTGTGAAGCCTTTCAAAATACAACTGGTGCAAGAATTGAAGCCGAACGACCTAACGCAGAATTTTTGGTGAATGGGCTCTTGGAAAGTTGGCCGAAGATCCACTTTTTTATCGAAAAATTGTGTTCAGCGACGAAGCTAATTTTCGGATCAATGGGTACGTAAATAAGCAGAATTGTCGATTTTGGAGTGAAGATCAGCCAGAAGAATTGCAAGAGCTACCAATGTATCCAGAAAAGGTCACAGTTTGGTGCGGTTTATGGGCTGGAGGTATCATTGGACCGTACTTCTTCAATGATATCCAACTTTTTTTTGCCCAAAATGCAAGAGCTTGACTTGCATGACATGTGGCTTCAGCAAGACGGTGCCACATGCTACACAGCACGCGTAACAATGGACTTGTTGAGAGGCGAGTTCGGTGAACATTTTATTTCACGTTCAGGACCTGTCAATTGGCCACCCAGATCGTGCGATATAACGCCTTTAGATTAATTTTTGTGGGGCTTGCTAAAGCTCATGTCTATTCAGACAAGCCTGTTTCAATTAACGCATTGGAAGACAACATTAAAGCATTTATGTAATATATATGTGAGATACCGGCCGAAGCATTGGAAAGAGTATGCCAAAATTGGACTTAGCGGATGGACCCTTTGAAGCGCAGTCGCGGTCAACATTTGCAGGAAATAATCTTCAAACATTAAATTATATGGACTGTACTATCGATTTAAATAAAAATTGCATGCATTTTTGTGAATTTTACGTGTGTTTTTTTGTAAAACTTTCCTATAGCTCTTAAAAAATCACTCTTTACAATTACGTCACGATAAAAAAGTACTCATTTTTCCATTTCAATTTGATTACTCTTGTATTTTATCATTTATGGCCTTGAAGTACATTTTTCACTTTCTAAGGTGGATATCAGACTTTTCTTAGTGCATGTAATGATTTTTGAGAATAGTATCTCAAAAGTTATTGAATTGTTAATTGGCACATGAAATGTCTGTTAATATGCAGATGCATGCAGACAGTCGAAAGAAAATATTCTGAGTTGCAATAAAAAGAAAGGTCAGGTGTCTCTAATAAAACCATAAAACATCCAAGTTATTTAGTTGTGATTATTTCACCCTTTATATACAAATTTGGGTTCGCAAAATCTACTATTGAAAATATGCAAAAGTGACACTTGTTTAGGTTTTTTTTGACTTCTTTATTGCATAATCCATTTGCAAGTGGTCGTCACTCTGCTGCGACCTTCATCCACATTTTAACGATGGAATTGCTGCTGGCTGTTGTGCATCTATGCACACTTTTACATGCTTGTTTTTTTTTTTTTTTTTTTTTTTTTTTTTTTTATCCGAAGGGGGAATCTTACATAGATACCGTCAATATAGATGGCATGCACGATTCATACTGATCGCTAAGGGTGCACCTCATTCGGGACCACGCACAGTCAGTATTTCTACTAAACTGGACTTGCGAAACAGTACACCTACGTACTAAACCCTAACTCCGACTTCTGTAGCTTTAGTTTGCCCTGCGGTACCGCCGTTTAAGCATTGCATCGCAGGGCCAAGCTAGCCATTATGGCTCTTCACTTATATCTCTCTCTCCGTCTACCCTTCATTATTTCTTTGTCTTCTTTCTTTACTGCGTTCCCATTCCTTTTTTCGCAGTTCCTGTAACGCATTTGCGGACCATTCTCTCATCTTGGCCCACACCAACTTCGACCGCAGCATGTGATCTACAATGTTGCCTGGGGTTATTTTTTCTTTTATTATTTCTTCAATGCACATTCTTTCAGATGCGTATCTCGGGCAGGAGAAGAACACATGTTCCACGTTCTCACTACCGTTGCCGCAGAGCGAGCAGTCAGCTGCGTCCTCGTGGCCGAGTCTTTGGAGATACTCTCTATAGCATCCATGCCCCGTCAGGAACTGTGTGAGGTAGTAATCTGTGTCACCATGTCCTCTCTCAACCCAAGCCTGTACGCTTCTGATAAGCTTATGCGTCCATCTTCCTTTTGTCGCTAGGTCCCAGCGATTTTGCCACTCAGTTATGCTCCCCAGTCTTTCTTCTTTACGCTCTTCCGCCGTTAATCTCCTGTTTAGGCTTTTGGCTTTGTCGTACACTCTACCCAGTTCAGAGGCCATTATATCTGGTGGCATGATACCCGATATGACACATACTGCTTCAAACGACACTGTCCTGAAGGCACATGCAACTCTAAGGGAAATAAGTCTAAAAACTATTTCCGCCTTCTTCGCGTATGTTTTCTGTATCAGGGCTTTACCCCATATGGGTGCTGCATACATGAGTGTAGACTGGGTAACTTTAGCCAGGAGCGCTCTTCTACTCTGAGTGGGACCACCGATGTTGGCTATGATTCTTGACAGTGCCGCCGTCACCATGGCTGCCTTTCCGCATGCTTTTTTAATGTGCTCCTTGAAGCTTAGTCGAGCATCGATCATTACACCCAAATATCGTAGTGCCGCTTGTGTTGTGACGTTAAACCCATCAATGTTTAGTGTGGTCGTTTCTAACTTTTTTCTACTCGTAATGAGAACTGCTTCTGTTTTTTGCCCTGCTAGCTGTAGTTTAACCGCCGTTAGCCATTGTTTGACCTTCGTTGTGGCCTCGCTGCAGATACTCTGAATCTGAGGGATTGTTTTGGCGACTATGGTTAACGCAATGTCGTCTGCGTATCCTATTATTTGCACTTCCCTCGGCATTGGAAGTTGCAGTACCCCATCATATAGTACATTCCATAGGATCGGGCCCAGCACAGATCCCTGCGGTACTCCGCCCGTCACTGCATATCTCTTAGGGCCTTCATCTGTATTGTACAGAAGTACTCTTTCCGACAGGTAACTGTTTATAACCCGTACTAAGTAAGCTGGGGTTTTTTTTCCTTCAAGAGCCTTTATAATATGTGGCCAGTATGCCGAGTTGAAGGCGTTCTTGACATCCAGAGTGACAACTGCACAGTATTCTTTGTCACCATGCATCCACCTGTCACCCTCAATAGCCTTACTTGCAATGTTTGTCACCCTCCTGACGGCATCGATGGTTGAACGACCTTTTCGGAAACCAAACTGATGTTCGGATAGCTCAGCCGGCGCTTTCTCCAGGTGCTGTTCCAGGCGTGTGCAGATTAGTTTCTCCAAGATTTTACCCATAGTATCTATCATGCAGAGTGGCCGATAAGAGCTTGGGTCACCCGCTGGCTTATTTGGTTTCTGAAGTAGGACCAGTTGTTGTTTCTTCCATACTTTCGGAAACGTGCCTTCATTTATACACTTGGTGAAGTGTTCTGCAAATGGCTTTGTGTTGCGCCTGATAGCGATCTTCAGCGCCTTGTTCGGAATTCCGTCAGGTCCTGGAGCCTTAGCATTGCCGAAACTTTCCGTTGCCAAAATCACCTCTGCTTCACTGATTGTGACACTATTTTCTGCTGCGTGGCACTGGGTCTGGCTTGGTTGCATGTCTTGCTTTGGAAAGAGTGTCTGTACAATCTTTTCCAAAAGAATGGGGCAAGTCGGCGCCTGTCCTCTACCTCCTTTGACCTTGGCCATAACGAGTTTGTAGCCATCACCCCACGGGTTTTCGTCCACATTCTGGCACAGTTCTTTAAAGCTAGCTGCCTTGCTGCTTTTAATGGCTTTCTTTAATTCTTTCCGCTTCTTTTTATAGTTCTCGCGGAGCCTGAAGTGTTCTGCCAACCCATAGCTCCTTTGGGAAAGGCGCCTTGCTTTTTTGCATTCGCTTCTTAGGGTGCTGATCTCCTCGTTCCACCAGTATACAGGCTTTCTGGGAGCGCTCTGTGTTTTCCTGCTCATAGCGGCATCGCAAGCTCTGCTAACATATTTTACTAGCAGTTCCGCCTGTAGTTCCACATCGTTGGTGCTAGTTGGGTTCTTTTCTAGCATGATTTGGAACATTTCTTCATCAAGTGTCTCCACCCTCCAACCCTTATTCTGTTTTTTCTGTACGGTTTCTTTTCCATGCTTGTGCGTATGTATGTATTTGTGTTATTTGGTGATTTTCCCCAACTTGGACCATGCATTTTGACACATGTCAAAGTGTCAAAGAATTGGTTTATTTTTACATTGCGAAAACAATATTTATCTTCATGTTTTAACATCGACATTGAAGCTGATAAACAAAGAGAGAAGTGAAAACAGTAAAATTTTGTAAACACAAAGAATGGACAAATACAAATATTTGCAAGATCAACAAATTTCGGACATTTCATGTGGAATTGAAATAAAAATGCATACGCAAATACTTATGCACAAGGGCTAACATAAAATGCGTACGTAGATATGTATATACAAATGTATTTGCTGGATTGTGCAATGTTGTTGCTGCAGGCGTTTACATTTCTGGCATAAAATGCGTCAGTAATCACGCCAGCGGCCATAGCAGCGACGAGGGATATCGCAATTTGAAAAGTAAATAAATGTGTTTGGAATGTATATTAAATCCACTTTTTAAGAAGGACGTGGATAACTTTAAAGATTTTTTTGGTCAATCTGAGGTTCTATCTATAATTAATAGAGGCGAAAAACGCTGCATGCAGCGAGTGGATTTTATACCACTAGAAAATTTCCGTTTCATAGGTCCTAAACTCTAATGTGGCCCACGCAAGGTTAGCTTAGTTTAAACTAACTATCGCCTTTCAAGTCTAAAAAATAGACCCTGGACCGCTGGGCTCATTTTTTGATACCTTTGTTAAAACACGATTCACGTCCTTTTTTCAAAATGGGATTGCCAATCATGTGATCCTAGTAATTTGGAAATTGCAGTAGATTTTTCTGAAAATTCATTTATTTCTTGGCTGGAGTAAAATAAAAAGTAGTTAAAATTGAAAATTAAAAAAACAATTTAATAATGTAGAGAAGGTTTTTTTAACATTTCATAATGTTTTTCAATTTTTTAGACAACTTTTCAAACAAATTGTAAACGACACGTCTCTGTCTCTGGAATTACAACAATAACTTAGTTATATATTGCATTCATCAGTTGATAAAAAGGACTACACTAAAGACAGCTTGGAAGTCACTGAAGTGAAATTACATTCTGTTAAAAAAATTGTTTAGAGAAGTGTACATTTAAAAAGCGCGCGTTACACATAGTATGACAAAGTTCTTTTTCTTGGGATGTTGGTACAACTGTCCTCTATAGTGTGGCAGAGTTTGAGCGTGATCTGTCAATAAGATTGTTTTTGGCATTTAATTATACCAGTCAACTGCAGGTGTGCGCTGCGGTTTTCACTATGGATAAAAATATCAAACAAAGAATTTGTCTCAAATTTTGTATTTTCAACGGGATTTCATGTGCCGAAGCATTGGAAATGTGACAGAAAGCGTCTGGCGAGTGCGCTTTATCAAAATCATGGGCCTACGAGTGGTATAAGGCTTTTGCAGAGGGTTGAGAAGTCGCGAAGATTTGCTCCGATGTGGTGGCCCATCAACGTGAAAACGGATGAAAACGTCGACAAAATCGAGGAAATGGTGTTGCGCAACCATCATTTAAGTTTGTGGGAGGTAGCTCGTGACCGAATCAATTCGCAACATTTTACACCATAAATTGGGCATGATCGACTCGTTCCAAAATAGTTGAATTTCTTTCAAAAAATTCATCGGAAGAAGGTGGCTGAAGGCATGCTTGAGCAAGTGAATTTGGATCCAACGTTTATCCAGCGCATCATAACAGATAATGAGACGTAGGTATATGAGCTTGACATGCCAACCAGTCAACAGGCGGCTGAATGGCGCCAAAAAACCACGTCAAAGTCGGTCAAAAGTGAAAGTCATGCTACTCGTTTTCTTTGATTATCGTGGTGTTGTGCACTGGGAATTCGTTCCAAATGGTTCTACATGAAACAGAGGATATTATTTGGAAGTAATGTGACGTTTGAGAGAGCAAGTGCCCAATTTGTGGAAAGAAAATTGATGGATCTGGCACCATGAAAACGCACCGTCTCACAAGGCTCATATTGTGAACACTTTTTTGACCAAAAACTCCACAAATATCATCAAACAACCACCGTATTCACCGGATTTAGCCCCTTGTGACTTTTTCCTTTTCCCAAAACTTAATTTGCCACACCGCGGACTCCGCTTTGCGTCGATAGGGGCCATTAAGGACAATTCGCTAAAGAAACTGAAGAAGATCTCTTCAAACGCGTTTAAAATGTGTTTTCATGACCGGATTAATCGTTGGCATTATTGCTTCAAATGGAGCCTATTTTGAAGGTGACAGAATATATTTTGATTATTTTACGTTTTATTGAACAATTCCTGGTACTTTTTTGACAGAATGTATAATATGTTCCATAAAAAATTATTGGGTATGAGAAATAAGTTCCGCCCTCGTAAAAGAGGTGTCGCTGCTGATACTATTTTTGTGCTTGCTCTAGAAATATACTGGTGGTTTGAAGGTGTATATGTAAGGCCTCGAACGCAGTAGTTGACATTCGTTTGATGCGAAAGGATCCCTTTTTATCTAACGTCAAAAATGTCTACGTTCGTCCCGGCATTAGAGGGATCATGCTTCATCATTACCTTTTAAAGAAGAGTGCAGCTGAAGCGTGTCGTACATTGATCAATATTTCCGGTAATCACGCTCTATCAAATACAACTTGTAAAGAGTGGTTTTGACGCTTCGAAAGTGGCAATTTCGACGTGAGTGATAAATATTTGAAGGTACTTCACTATAACAATTATTGGATGAAGACGCATGTCGAAGCCTTGATGATATGTCCAAAGAGTTGGATGTGGACAGATCAACCATCGGTAAACGTTTTCATGCGATGGGAATGGTCCAGAAAGCAGGTAACTGGGTGCCACATAAATTGAAGGAGTGGGATATCGAGATACGTTTGGTGGCGTGTGAGATGCTTCTTGAACGGCAGAAAACAAAGGTTTTCTAAATCGCATCGTCACTGGCGATCTGGCGATGAAAAATTGATCTTTTATGATAACCCTAAGCGACGAGAATGTTTGAGGTTGCCAGGTGAACCAGGTCCATCGACAGCGGAGAAAAATATTCGTCTTTCAAAGGTTATGTTGTGCATCTGGTGGGATCAGAAGGGTGTCATCTATTATGAACTTCTTAAACCATCACTGGCGATAGTTACCGACTGCAGCTAATGCGTTTGAATCGAGCTCTCAAAGAAAAGCGGCCGAAATGGGACGGTAGACATGACAAACTGATTTTTCTGCATGACAACGCCAGGCCACACGTTGCTAAATCGGTCCCGAAATATTTAGAAGGACTGAATTGTGAAATCTCGCTCCACCCGCCGCATTCCCCAAACATTACACCTTCGGATTACCATCTGTTACCGTCAATGCAGTCAGCCCTTGTTGGAGAGCGGTTCACTTCTTACGAGTGCACCGCTAACTGGCTCAATGAATGGATCAAGTCAAAAGAACTCGAATTTTTCGTCAGAGGTACCTGTATGCTGCCTAAAGGGTGGAGTAAAGTTGTAGCTTTCCATGGCACAAACTTCACCTAATATCATGTTTTATTTAACTGTTTAAATAATACGTAACTTTGGCAAGGACGGAAACTTATTCCCATACCCAATACTACTTATTTACGCACTTAAGGTGTTATTTGGTTGGTTCTATGGCTACTATCATTTGAAAAAAGCTTGCGTAATTTGCTAAAGTGCCCGGAATCGGAATATAAAATGTGAACAAGCATCGTGGCTAACTTTTCTCTTTTCTAAATTAAATTAACTTTAATTCTATTGGAAAACAAATCAAGTTTTGTTAAGCGTTCTCTATTTTTAACACACTTTTATTAGGTCGGGTTGTATGTATGTATGTATGTATGTATGTATGCATGTAACGGAATCTTTGAGCTTAATTTTCACTGGCTTCTAAAAATCTGATCGACTTGAAATTTTGCACACCTATCAAGGACCGATGACAATGCAATAATTTGATAAAAGTTTTCCAATATCCTTATTAGGATTGCCAGGATTAATATTTTCTTTTTTTACTTGTGGGCAAAAAGTAAGGTGAATTTGGTTGTAAAATGAAAAAATCTTTTTTTATTCTTGTAAATCAGTTTCTCAGGCTCCCTCAACGAAATAAGTTCTTCATCCCGATTACTTCTTTATCACGGCCGATAACTGCATAGCTTTAGACTCACAGTCGATAAGAAAGGAATTAAATATAACACGAATATATCGAATCATTTATTCACTGACTGCAATGATAGCAATAATTTTCATTCATAATAAACAAAAAATAGTTTAAGAAAACTAAAAAACACGCTTTTATTGCTAATCGAACTAAAAAGTAGAAAATAAATTTTAATGACAAAGAGACCTATAATGAAGTAATAGCAAATCGAACGATCAGTCATAGTCAACTACCTCAAAACAGAATTATAACAAAAATTAAGATACAAATAGAATAATTCAAATTAGTGTTAAAAGCGTGGGATGCTTGATATAGTAAATATTACAATCATTCTGTTGGCAACTACCTATGTACAGAGGGTTATGAAAGTGAAGCAAAATGCATCCCACGCTTTTAACTCTAATTTGAATTACTCTATTTGTATCTTAATTTTTGTTATAATTTTGTTCTGAGGTAGTTGACTATGACTGATCGTTCGATTTGCTATTACTTCATTATAGGTCTCTTTGTCATTAAAATTTATTGTATTTTCTACTTTTTAGTTCGATTAGCAATAAAAGCGTGTTTTTTAGTTTTTTTAAACTATTTTTTATTACTATAATCATTGCTTGCATAAATGGGACATACATATTTACATAGGTGACCAAATTAATTTGTTTAAAATTTACACTTTTCGGCAAATATACCTATATATCTGTCTACCTCCATTCCATTATCAACCAAATACAAACTGTCATACTCACTGTCCTATTTGTGCGCTGGGAACAATACAGAGAAGTTTTAAATTATTGTTATTCAAGTAAATACTGTATTATGCCACATGCTTCGTCCACTTCTTGTTGAACTTTAGTTGTTAGTTTTTTTTTACACTCACTCAATCAGCAAAAGAAAGCATACACACCCACTGACACTCACACACATCTCAATTTCCTTCGGGCGCTCTTCATTACTAACTCATCACATTTTCATCTTGCTTCTCTGATTTTGTACGATCTCATATGGAAGCCTGTGTATGCGTACATGTGGGTGTGTGTGTTTTATAGTCGGTGCCTCGGGAAATGCGATGTATTGAGATTATGATAGAAAATCAAAGAAACTAGTGCTATGCAACACATACATACATACATAAACTAAACATACATCTATTTGCGTATTCATAAACACTTTAAATATATGTAAATACGCACATACACCCATAGACTTATTTAGATTCCTAAATATGCATATGCGAATATTATTTGTTACAAACACAAGTCCTGCGCAAAGTAACTGTGCTTCGTAAGTGCATCACACACACACACACATGCCCACATTTGCAAAATTTCGATTTGCCGTTCAATGGCTTCTTCATCCTTCAGACTGCTTTTGTTAGATTCCATAGGAATGCATTAATTTTTTGCAAGCTATTTTAAATCTCTTGTGTAATTAAATTTGCTAAAGGCATCTCGATTATGGAAATTGTCATTTAGAATAATCCATTGGGAGAGATGACAAAATTATTGAAGCATTCATAGATTTACATGCTTAGAAATGCATGAAGGAGGATTTGCAAACATTTCACTAATCGACCGGATTTAAGTCAAAAATGTTGTATATAAATAAGTGCAAAAATAAATATAAAAATAAAACAATAAAAATATTAAATTCAGTCAAAAAATGTTTATTTTTTGTTTTATGCTTTTTATTTTTCCTGTGGCTATCTAACAAAAAATTTTCTTATTTAGCAAAAAATGTAAATGAAAGCTTTATCTGATCTTCTCTATTCTATTTAAACCTATTTCTCGCAAAACTCAATGCTGCGCCTTTGGAAAAAAACATTTTGAATTTTCATTTATAATTTCTTTAATGTAATTTGCTTATGGACATAGGTCAACTCCTGGTATTTCTAGAGCAAAACTTACGAACAGGGTAATTTAGTTCAGGTTAGGTTATGGCGGTTGTCAACTATGGGACACACTCAGGTTTTTAACCCATTGGAATGCCGCATGGGCTGGTGCCAAGTCTCGCTAGTGCATTGGACCTCCAATTCCTTGCAATGGCCAGGGTCTATATTACCTTCAGGGGAAATGTCATTTGAGGTTATCGGCTGTTATCTGAGGGGGTTTTTCACGGTTTTTATCATTGCCATCAGTTTAGCCTGAAAGACGCTTCAGTAATCGAGGAACTGAAAAACTAAATTACGAAAACTGAATTAGATCCCCAGATATACGGAATACGCGCTCCTTCCTCCCACCTTTCCCTCGAGCTTTGAGCCATCTGTGTGTATATGGATGGACTCGCGCTGTTTACATCGTTCCGTTCCCACTCTTCACTTGGAGGTAGGGGTTCCGTGAACATTGTAATGGCAAGTGCAGGCGGGAGTGCATAGTCCACCAGTCTGGGAAGCTCCGAAATGTCGTTTCCTTAAAGTGCTCAACCGTATTGTCGCACTGCGAGCGGTAAGTCATATTTTGCCTGCAGATCCACTGAAAGGAGGTTTAATGTTGCATATAATGCTTTCGATGGCGTGGCTGACATTGCACCGGTTGCGAGAACAGATGCGAGTCTTTATAAATACAAATAAATAAATAAAATAAATACTTACGAATCTTTGTTTTGTATAGTTAATTCCACAGAAATACTTATCATTTATATCAAATTTGCAAAACTTTGTACACAGTTTATAAGAAATAAACTAATTTCTATCAACATTTCAAACATTTTAATCAGACTACCTGCCTCGGTAGTCTAGTGTAAATGCACTAGCCTGCCATCTTGGTTTTAGGGTTCGAATCTCACGTAAAGCGCGGTCCTCGCACTTTTCCAAATTTACCTACTTTCTCTGTTTCTAAAAACAAAAAAAAAAGTTTCCAATTCCATTCCTCAACCTCGAAAACTTATCCATTCCATCCTTACTCCCGTACAATAGTCAGCGCATTATTTGCATTGTAGCTGCTAAAACAAGAAAAAAAAAACACAAACAACGAAAAACACACAGCAACACCTTGCATCAAAGGCGCCAGCAAGAGGAAGCGGGCGACCGTGGTAATAGCGTAGACACATGAAACTTAGCGAAGCCCTCAACCATCTGTGCGATCCTTCTGCCAGAAAAATGTGAGACACAGATGGCAGTCCAAGCAGTAAGAAGGCGTTGTTTCTAAGTAACGGCAGGTGGGGATTCCCACTACTTAGGGCTGCTAGCGGCAGATTAATCACCTACCCTGTGAGAAATCAAAAACAGTTTAACGAAACCGACGTAAGAAAAATATAAATTAAATCTTTACCTGCTCTTCTCTAATCTATTTAAGACCCTATGCTCCCGAGAGGAGTGAATAAGGAAAAAACAGTGCGTGTAGCGTAGTACACATAACAGAAGTGAAATTTTCAAGGCAGACAAAGAAAGAGGGAGAGACCCGAGAGAGAATGAGAGAGAGAGAGAGAGAGAATATATATCTAAATAAATTCACAACATTTGCAGAGAATACAAATAGACAAAAATTACAAATGAAGGAGACGGGTCGATCGGTGTAGGTAAACGCCGGACACAAACCGGATCAACAACGCGACTTCAGGACCACAGCAACGGCACAAATTACCGCAAGCAATACCAATAAATCCGACGCCGGAATGGATAGCACTTTATAGTATGCACAAGCACTAGCCAGGAAACGGAAATAAGGAAAGAGAAAAAAACGCCAAAAAAATTGGGACCAAAAAATGTCCCAAACAGTAGGCACCAAAAATATATTTCCTACAAGTTTGCACCAACAAACAAGCGAGAAAAAGTAGGCAGTGTTACTTCTCACTAGAAACTAGCAACCACAAGGAAAAACTGAGGAAAAATAGCCTATAGTGTATCTAAGATATATATAAGGTATAGCTCTCTCTCTCCTTTTCCTCTACGTTATATCTTTTTTTTTCTCGCGGAACGAAAATGCACAAAACGTTGCTTGGCCATGAAATTTTACTCTCCATTCTCGCTCGTCGTCTAAGAAGTTTCACGTCAAAAATCAGATTTTTCATTAATTTTTTGCTTACGTTTTTGATAATTTTTTTCTCATTTTCTCTATACAAAAAAAAAGTGCATTCGTTTAAGTTGGTAGAATTCGTAAGAGTTAGGAAGCTTTGACCTCCATTTATATTAAAAAAAAAAATTCGGTCGTAAATTTAAAAAATAATGTACGTCGGACATTATCCTTGGGCTCCCGTTAACGGAATATTGTTATTTTGAAAAAAAACCAGATGTTGTGTACAGTGTAATTACTGCTAAATGTTTTTTCATAACCAATCACAACTTAAATCTTGTGAAAATCCCGCATAAACTTCGCGCAAATTATTCACAACGCATACAAAGAAATCTGCATCGCATTAATTTTGATCGCACTCTCCGCGACAGTCTCTCGTTTGAAAAGTGAATCCGATTACGATAAAAGACATGCAAACAAAACAAGGCATGTCGTAAACGATACACAACAAAAAATAAATTAAAAATACGAGCGAGAAACAGCTCGTGCAGATAAAAAAACGGTGCGCCCGCAAAACAAAACAAGAAAACAAAAACAATAACAAAAGTAGTAAAATACAAAATCGCGATAACGGCACATTGAAAATAAAAAACAGGATTTGCACTTAAATATTTAAAACAAAATGGCATGAAAAGGAAGAGCGCACATGAGTTGCTATCGGCGCAAAGTATTTATAAATACACAAATCCGTACGGGGAGAGGCTGACCATAAAAAAGGTGCTAAACTGCTAAAATATTTAAGCGGATGCAAACTTAAGACCAGCAGTGTGTGGTTACATAAAGTGTCGGCATTAACAGCAAAACCAAAGAACAAGGAGAATAGAGGCGGTAATGCTATCTTAGAACAATGATGGCAAGTTGTGCTAGCATACATATTTACAAGTACATACATACGCGTGGCCTTCGCCTATTGCGGCGATGGACTACGGCCTTCAATGGACGCAATGCAAATATTCCGTATTGTAGGCGGTTTGGGTCTAGGCTAGAGTTGGAAAGATTAGGTGTAATGGCAGGGATTATGAGTTTGTACAAGAGTGAGAAAGTGAAGTGTGAGAGCGGTGGTGAGTGCGTCAGAGTGTTTTCGGTTGCGTAAACAGACAACGCTTATTTTGCATACACAATTTGATAGCATGGCTTTAGGCGTTAAGCTGTGTGAAGTGTGGTAATATTGGTGACAACAAAGGGATATTGTTTCCATTTCTACAAATGAGAACCATGCCTAAATATACATATACATAATATACATATACATATGCGTATCTCTGGAAGTGTGCAGAGAAGTGGTACACACGCAAAATACAATCCAATAAAGTTCCTACAGTGAGCTACACATGCTGGACATAAGCACGGCCAAGTGTCTGGGGCGGTGTTTACTTGTATAGAGGATGACCAGTTCACAATGATATGAAAAGAAGTTTAAATACAACAACAACCGTGCGACATATAAAATTGATTCTTGCTGCATATTTGGAATGCGATTACCCAGTTGAACTTGAAATGAGATCTCTTCAAGTGAGGAAAAAGAGAGTTGCTGTTGAAGTGGTTGAGTATTCCTATTGAAATAATCTTAATTAGAGACTAGCGGTGATTTACTACCACCGTTATCGTGTGATGTTTTGTTTTTGTTTTTTGTTTTTTTTTAGATCAAAGTATAACAGTAAATTTTTTATCTCTATGTCTGAGACTTCATTAATTTGCTGTAGAAAAGGCTTACCAAAGTCTTATTCTGGCTAAACCTGGACATTCGCATAAATAATGGAAAATACTTTCTTTCACTTCCTTCGCTTGACCGCTTCCGCTGATGGGGTTGAAGGAAGGTTAAATCTGGTTGCTTGATCCTTTACCTTCCAGTGACCTGTAAAGGTTGGAGTGGTATATATGAACGAGAGCATCCTAACAGGTAATAAAAGAGTACTCTCTTCGATTTGATATTGGAGTAATAGAAGATATTTCTCCTTTCTGTACTCTGTGCAGTTACCCAATGTACAGCAAAAAGAGAGTAATACTCCTTTGGCAAGATTTTTGAGTAATAGAGGAGATTTTCCTCGATATTTTTTTCATTTTCATTCGACAGTGGAAAACAAATTTCACTCATTGTGAAAATAAATATTGTCAGATTGTATGTATCTGAATTTAAGCCAAAAGAAAAAATATTCCAATCTTATATCTTCCAAATATATACTTTTGCTCCTTTTTAAAAGTAGTCTCTTATTGCCCGTTTATGAGAATTTTATGAGTACTCTTTACTTACATGTTTGAGAGATTTCAAGAACTACTATTCAACTGCAAGGCGAATTGAAATCTGAAGGTGGCGTCTTCCGAAAACCGTTACTTCATTTTTCGCGATTTTGACAAGGTTGACGTCATGCATTATAATAATACAAAAAAAAAAATAAGCAAAACTTACAAAAGGAGGAGACTTTACATGTTTGTAAAAACTTTGTGAATGACTTGGTAATATTGTGACATTTAAATTAAACAAACTAATAAAAACGAGTTGCCGCGAGTTAAATTGTGAAAGTACGAATTATGAAAAGACCTCCAAATGCAGTTCTTCTTCGTTTTTATGAAATTTTGTATGTATAATTTCTTGTGTTTAGTAGTTTCTTTTACTTTCGCCTGCTCTTCTTCTGCATAAACAAGTCATTTCTCCTCCTTCTCTGTGTATATTCTCAGGGCATGACGTCGCAACGAACTCGGAAGGCGCAATCTTGCATTCTATCATTTTTGATTCAACTGTTTACTTCTATATAGGATTTTCCGAAATTTCCCCTTACTTGCTTTGCAGGAAAATGCATTTTTTTTTTACAAAAATTCCCTTATTACTCATTTGGGATATTTGCGGCAAGATTCTCCAAAACTTTTCATTGCTCGGTTAGAGCAAGAAATTTCGGTGAGTAATGCCATACTCTCAAGGGATTACTGCCGGAATAAACCAAAATTTTTAAATTTCAAGAAATCTCAAAATAACGAAATTTCTTAAGAAAATGTTTTCAGTTTCTTTCTTATTAAGTCAATTTTTAGAAGAATTTAAGGCAATTTCCAAAATATTTGGATCATTTGGCATGAAACTTCTGAGTCCTCTAAGTAGAGTCTTCTCCTTGTTTTGAAGAGCTCTCATTTTATTTTCCAGCGCCCAGCATGTCTATAAATTATCTTATAAGCCTGCTGAGAATTGTAGAGGTTTTGCAAAGTGAATGAAATAATAAAATAAATACCGACGCTACATTAAAAAATTTTGGTTAATTATTTTGAGTATGAAAATGGCGACACATCCTTCCTTTTTCGTCAGGATCCTCGAATTGTCGGAAGAGTCTGAACCGTATACGGTTACTCTGAAGACATTTCTTTGCTGGTATTCAGTTGTATAGTTTTGTATTGTTATCTCATCACAAATTTGACGCTACAATCCTTATGGTAAATTGGTTTTTTGCGATCGATGCAACTGCCGAGTGGTACCTCCAGGTTGCGGAAGAAATTGTGTAAAACTGATTGTATTTTGGTTTTTGCTGGCGCGCGATTATGTAGCAGGGGCTTAATACGAAATATATCTACATACAAGCACCCATTTCTCGTTGTGAGCAGAAGCAGAAGTTCAAGTAAGGTTCAATAGACAGGCCAAGAAATGGCTTCTAATAGATTGAATATGTTCGTAAGCTTGTCAGAAAGCACCTCAACTACGACTTTAGATGCATTAACTTATAAACTAGAATCAATGTGTTGTTGTTTGGACCCATGTGAATGAACGACCTCAGTTCAGTAACTGATTTTTTAAAATAACCTAATTTTTACTTTGCAAAATGCTATATATGTTCATATAGATGGAGAACTCAACAATCTATTCCTATGACCCATTCGTGGCCCCCTAAAATTAAAACGTGAAATGAGTTTGACTACGCTTGCTAAAGCTTACGCTATTTTAACCACTATTTAGAACTTGGGCTAAATCGGGTCTTGAAAAACCTAATACATTTGCTCGTTACTTATCCCAAGTCTTTATACCACATGAAGTCGAACACTCGCTAAAAACTGCCGAAAAAGTTAAAGACACCCTGGAACTCGTTCACCAGATGGACCTGCCCATAAAATTTTTTTTCGAAAAACGAAGTAAAAGCAACAATAAAAAGGCTCAAAACAAAGAAAGCTCAAGGATATGATCTGGAGAACTACTCAAACAACTCCCTTATTTATCACGCATATATAATACATATATATAATGCTATCGAACTAATTGGCTTTGTCGCACAAATAAAAATTATTCCTAAACCAGGGAAAAGCGCAGAAAAATTGTAATCTTATCCTCATCAGCTTATCGCCCATTGCCTCTAAAGTTATGGAATCCCTTTTCCTCAAAGGAATGGTGCCTATAATTGAAGACGGTAAATTACTCCCAAATCACCAATTCGGCTTCAGAAAAACACACGGTACCATCGGACAAGTACACAGAAGCGTAAATACAAAGCTTTTGAGCAGCAGAAGTATTGCACTGCCGCATTTCTCGACATATCTCAACTTCCAGCTTGCTTGGAAAACGCATATTTTCACCAAACGCAAAACACTTGGAATTAAACTCCGAAATTCTCATGACTCTCTCAAAAGTAAACTCTTATTCTACTCAGTTATCTTAAAATCAATATGGACTTATGGCATATAACTCTGGGGCACTGCAGCTAACTCTAACATCGAAATACTCCAAAGATTCCAGTCAAAAACCCTAGGAATAATTAGGTATAAACGCACCCTATTGCATCACAAATGCCGAAATACGTTGTGATCTCAAGTTTCTCACAATAGCTGAAAAAATAAAAAAGCTTGCCACATCTCATAATAAAAGACTTCAAGCACACATAAACCCTTTAATCACAAGAACAACTCTCAATCCCATCTCCTTTAACAGACTAAAGAGGAAGTCAACAATGAACTTATTATGCTAATAAGCAAACATTTCAGAAATGGTTGCACTACTGGGTGCCGTCCATACATGCTTAAGGGGGGCCTCTACTGTAAAACTTAAAAAAAATCGATTTTTTACTTTTTGTTGAAACATACTCAGAAACAACTCCAGAATGTTCCATGAAAATCTTAAAAAGAAATCTTGAATAGTTTTCAAGTTATAAAAGTTTTAGCAAAGCAGGTATAAACTGAGCGCTCGAGCGGTTTACGGTCATATGCTGTAAGTATGAAAAATTGTTTAAGCGTGTTTTTCTCGAAACCACGTTTTCAAAATTGCCCACATCACAGCTCCGTGAAAAATTAACATATCAAGCTCAAACTTTGATAGTATATTTTTAACAATATTTACTAGTTTTTAAAGCTATGGTGGGAAAAAATTTATTATTTATAACCCTTTTTTTAATAACAAAATGACAACAAGAAAATGTCGATTTTTTAAAAAACTGCAAAGATTTTTTTTTTTGCAAGTAATAGGCTTAACAACTAAAAATAATGATATATAATAAAAAAAATTTGGTTTTTTTCATTTCAGATTTTTTTTAAATGCGCGACAGTGTGGGCAGATTTCAAAAGGCGTTTCGGGGGAGCGGCTGTACAGCTGCCATTTTGAAATGAAAATAAATTTAAAAAAATTTTTTGTATACTCAAGACCTGTGTTTATGTAACCCTAAACTTTTTTTTACTAATTAAATTAATACAAGTATGAAAACAAAATCCATGAAAATTTGATTTTTACAGTAGAATCCCCCCTTAATAAATTGTTTTAGTTTTAAGTACAAATATTGTTGAATGTTGGAAAACAGGAAATAGACAGAATAGAAAACAGAAAATAACAGAAAAAAATAGAAGACATACTCACATTTCTCACGTGCTTACGCAGAACTTTTACAAGTGGATCCCGATAAATTAAACTATCGGCTTATCTGAAGTCGAGTCAAAACCAATTAAAATCATCCAGGAGCACGCAAAAATACTAACTTAATTTAATATGTATATGCACGTTTCTCTAAACAAAAAAAACAAAAAAATACCTCATAAAAGTTGTAGAAAAACAATGCACAGCTGTTGAGTAACGCAAAAGTGCCATTGATGAGCTTCAAAGCGTGCAGAGGTGAAACAGCAAATGAAAGTTGGTAAGGTCACTTGGTGCGATGCGTGATAGACGTTCTTCATTTACTCATACCTAAATCCAATGCTTTTTCTACCAACAGCTGTGGTACTTGGACATTTGAAATGGCCTTTCATTTTTCCATATCCATTCGCTTTTTGTCTGCCTGCTGTTCTGCATTCAACTCCAATTTTCATTTCAATTCTCATTACGGCTCTTAGGTTTTCTGCTTTCTGTGCTATCTCAAGTCTTGTGGCGTCCATTAATGTACAGCAATGGCGATATGATGTAGGGATGTGCATTTATGTGGATGTATGCGAGCTTTTACGTATTTGCATATGCAGATATACGTGCATATGTGTATATATATTATGAAGCTCATGAGACGTTTTGCTTGGGTCTAAATATTTACATACATCACATTCTTATGTAATCATATTCTTATATATTATGGTACATACTATACATACATACATATACAATCTGTATATACATACATATATCTGAAAGTAAACAGTTTCAGTAAGTCAAACCACAGTCTTTTGGAAGCGTGTTGAGTTCTGTGCTCAGCGTTTTTGTGTTTATCTACAAATGTATGCGTGTATGCAGGCTTTTAATTTGTGCTTTTGAACGAGTATTGCCTCTGTTGAATGCCTTAGGCAAAATATTATTAATGCCATTTGTTTGCTTCTCAGAGCTTAGTAAGGCAAGTAAATATTGAATAAAAGCTTATATTTGTTTTGAGAGAAAAACCGAAGATAATATCAGATTTCTTTAAATACTTTAAGATTTTATGTAATCAATAAACTAAAATATTTATTAAGACATTTTCGTGATTTATTACTGTATAGGTGCTGTGGTTTATCAATAAAAATAGCATCATCATCATCATTCAGAAAGTGTGGCCAATATTAAGCCGTTAAGCGGCTCTCAGTGAATTTGAATGAATCAGTTGATTGGCTGACGTACCCGGTGTCATGACAGCGGTTTGTTTATAAAAAAACTGAGATTGTATTGGAGATAGAATTAGGTGTGCCTAAATCACAATAGTTGAGTTTAAGTGTTATATTAGATTTATAACAGTACTGGCCAAAACTCACACAATCAAATACCACGTTTCAATTTTGCTAAAAGTTTAAAAAATGAAGAAAAGAATTCGCTCACGCATCTACTGCAAAGGGTGTTGCCAAGGAAACTGAGTAAGAAAGTATAAGAAAATGTAAATAATGAGAAAGATAGAGATTTGATTGCCTAATAAATATTTTAATATAAGAAGTGTTTATTAAGTTCATTTTCATTTCTTGTTTAGATTTCTAATTAGCATTTTGATGATATTTAATTAATTTATTAATCAATCTTCTAATTTTAAATTCAATGAAATTTTACTTTTAATTATAGAAATACAAACACTGAAATTATATTAAAATATTAATTTTTAATTAATTTCATATCTTATATAAAATCATATATCTTTATTTATGTACATTTCTACCACTGTGTGATAGCTTAAATGTAATAGATATGGGGAGCCCTTTCCCCTTTTTCCGTCAAAATAGCCGGTTTGTATCTTAAAACAGGTTTAGCGAAACAAAAATCGTTGGTTCGGTGGACAAAGGAGTATCAAAAATTATTTTTATTATAACAAACTATTGGTAATTTTGAGTATAGGTGCGGTTACCCAATAAGGTAAATAGGGAAATTTAGCTCCTGATTGTAAGACTTTTTAATGTAGTTGCTTGCTCCCTTTCTACCGGCGGCCGTTGCGTTATCACTGGTCCACAGGTTTGTGAGAGGAAAAAACGAACAAAAAAATGCCACCTTCAAATACTTTCAAGCAAGACCATAAAAAATATAGAGGGATAAGCCAGAGAATAAGAGAATGCTCCTGCATGGATTGTTCAGATTTTCAACATCCAGATTTTCAAGGTTATAACCTTAAAGAATTTGTTCTTTTTATTTTTGAAAAAGGTTTATATCCTTTGAATGGGTCTGATTTGACTGAAATTTTATATGAGTTAAGAGACAACTCAAAAAATATTGAAAAATTCTAAAAAATGTAAAACATAATATAACATAACATAACATAACATAACATAACATAACATAACATAATATAACATAACATAACATAACATAACATAACATAACATAACATAACATAACATAACATAACATAACATAACATAACATAACATAACATAACATAACATAACATAACATAACATAACATAACATAACATAACATAACATAACATAACATAACATAACATAACATAACATAACATAACATAACATAACATAACATAACATAACATAACATAACATAACATAACATAACATAACATAACATAACATAACATAACATAACATAACATAATATAACATAACATAACATAACATAACATAATATAACATAACATAATATAACATAACATAACATAACATAACATAACATAACATAACATAACATAACATAACATAACATAACATAACATAACATAACATAACATAACATAACATAACATAACATAACATAACATAACATAACATAACATAACATAACATAACAAAACATCAACATTCACTAGGGACACCAATCCCGGGCCTTATCTGAGTCGCGCGATTTCGATATTATTTTGTCAGCAATCCCGGAAATTGAAATTTTTACGAATCCAATGAAATATCAACTACAAAAAGCAACATTGAGAATTCTTTTTCGTTTACCGTACTTTTGAGGTAGAAATCAGCTGGGTTTCCTGTATTCAATGCACAACTTTCTAGTACTTTCATTCCGTCGGTTTTCTCCTTCACCTTACTTCCTTCACAATGGTATCACAAAAGATGAGTCCCTTTATATTCGTGCAATTGTGCCCACTCCAGTCTAACCTAAGTTGATAATTCAATCTACAATGCCCTGTTAGAGTACCTGGGATTACTATTTAATTCCACATAATTTTTGAATCAGTTTATGTATGATTTTCTTTGTCTTTTTTCTACCTCCTGAATGAGTAAGGAGAAGCTACACTTTCCTAGGCTATAAAATGGCTCTCGGTATTAAATGGGGGAGCCACCCCTTTCCTGGTTAATTTATCTGCCATTTTGTTCCAAGTAATTTCCATGTGCCCTGAAAACTATAGGATACGTATTTGTTTGTTCTGGCCTAAGTTACACCATTTATCAGTACCAGTTTCGATGTAACCTTAAAAGAGTTGAGAGCCTTAAGAAATAGACGTTTATTTTTGTTTTAACCCTCAATTAATATTGATTCTCGAGCGGCCTTTGGCCTCTCCTAATCATTGTAGTAAAACTAGATAAATTAGATAGTCGTCAGTGTCAATTCCAAAAGTCAAAATAAAGCGCTCGTTAAATGAAGCGCTTTTCCTTGACAACTCTTTATATTGAACTCTTTTCAAGAGCTTAGAAATATATAGTGCGCCCAGATAAAAGCTTGAAAATATAAAAATATAGATCAATAACTTCGTTTCATTTGAACTCTAATTTGCGCTTAAAATAATATTAAACTTCACAGTATAATTTATTAATTAAAAACTTACTTTTCCTCTGTCATTTCCTCTACGCAGTGCAAAATTTTTATGCCGCGCTTCATTATGTCGTTAGCGATGAGCACCAGAAACGCCGTTGGCATTGTTATTGTTACAGCAATTATGAAGCAGAATGTTATAATATCTCATAAAAATAACACTACTGCCGTAATTACACAGTTCGAACACACCCGTTCCTTCATTGCAATACCCGCATTGCGAAGCATATGATTTGCTCTACGAAAAAATGAATTCCTGCATGACTTTGTCACTAAGTCGCTAATATGTGCTGATAAGGTGATAGAGATCATTTAAATTAAGTGCTATGGCGACTCCATTAAAATTACTATCATATATCCCCATAGTTTTTTTCAAAACCTTTTCATGCATGTAGTCTATGAAAAATTTAATGGCTTACTTTCTTATCTTAATCTTAATTCCTTATTTCCGCATTTACCATTATTACCAATTCTGAAAACTCGCTTGTCGTCGCTTGTAACAAAAGCAATTCGTTTGAGAAATTACCTATTAACTCAAATTCTGAACTACCAAATCTACTAAAATCGGTTATAACACAAAATACACAAAAAACCCACATTCATGCCGAAAATCTAATTATATTTTGCCATGGAATAAATTTTCTAATCGCACATTTCAATCAAACGGAAAGAACTAATTTTATTTGTTGTAAAGAAGCTCAGCTGTCGTTGGCAGGATGCGAGAATTTATAATATCCAAATAAATCAAAGTCGCACACCCATTAGCACACCGACACGAACACCAGTAAAAGCAATAATAGCAACCTACGAAGAATTTGTGGTAAAATGGAGGATGTAATTTAGGCAATTAGTTAAGTAAATAACTATATATTTGGTAAAATGTTGATCTACTATGTGAATTTATATGTTTTTATTTCTGTAAGAGAATGACATACAATGGAACAATGGAAGGTGTAATGGCTATTGGGGTGTAAGTGTGAATTTTCCCAGTAGATGTTGTGATGAACTTTTGAGTACTCTCGGAGCAGTTTCTTATGGGTATACAGTTGCTTCTCATTGACTTCAATACCTGTGTGCCTATTTTAAAACTCAACTTTCTCTCCTAAACGAGTAGTGAGGGAGACAATTAAAAAAATCCACTTTGCCTCACAAAATAAGAAGAGCTGGTTCTTTTAAAATAATAAGAAGAGACTGCTCCTCCAGCCTCTTTAGTTTGTAATTAGGGACTACAGATTTAAGGACTACTTTTTTTAAACCAAATTTTTTAGTTAATGATTTTTTTCCATTAACAAATTAATGAAATAATAGTGGCGCCAAACGAAGTAAGCAAAAATTGGTATTTTTATACTTCTAAAAGAAATGGTTTTATTACTATAGTTTTAATGTTCGACTTTTCATATAAAAATTAACTTAAAATTTAACGGAACGAAATAATAAAAGGGCCAAATATAAGAAATAGACACATTTTATAAAAATTAATTGATTAAAATTAACTTTAACTAGGAACCAGAATTAACACCGATAGTAATGTCAGCCTTGATATCCAACGTAGAATCTCTCTTGCCAACAAGTGCTACTTTGGACTAAGTAGGCCATTGAGTAGTAAAGTTCTCTCTCGACGAATAAAGCTACCATTTTATAAGGCTCTCATCATGCCCGTCTGATCGTATGTTGCAGAAGCTTGGACGATGACAACATCCAAAGATACGCTCCTTGGAGTGTTTGAAAGAAAAATTCTGTAGAAGATTTTTGGATATTTGTACATTGTTGACTTGTTATGGCGTCCGAATGGATGCAAACGCTCCGGCTCCGAAAATGTCCATGCGGTACCAGCTGGTCGTATTAGAGGAAGAGAAAGGCCTACTCTGCGGAGAAGGACTTGGCTTCACTTGGTGTGTCCAAATGGCGCTGATTAGCACGAGAAAGAAACGACTGACGCGCTTTGTTAAACTCGCCCAAAATTGCGTAAGCGATTATCGCGCCAATTAAGTAGAAAAGAAGATTCAAATTAACGTTCGCATTTTAATACTTTGCCGATGAGCCCTTGTTAATTATGACTTGCTGCAGTCCCCGTGGCATTGAATTTATCAGCTTTTTGACGGTGTTTTGATCACTTCCATTCCGCTCTGTTCAAAGATTCTTTTTTGGGTTGAAGTCTGGACTGCAAGCGGGCCATTCGAATAATGGGATATCATAGAACTTAAGAAATTTCTTAGTTCTTTTCGCACTGTGAACTGCTGCATTATCCTGTTGAAACATCCATTCGTGAGCATTTACTTCATCTCCGAAATCAGTAAGGGCCTCACCCAACAGCTCTATGAATTATTTGGCATTTATTTTTTTAGAAATAACGCAAATTGGGGTCTTCCCATGATATCCAAAAGCAGCCCAAATCATTAGCGAACCACCTTAGCTTTCCGCTTGCCGTGCTATTATTTTTTATATTTGTCGGGACCTTCAAGGCAAAGGGCAAGATTGCGCAAAATTATTCATCAATTTGGTTTTTGAATAACTGTTTTACTAACAAAAATTATTACTTTCTAATTTCCGTAAAAACAATATTTTGAATGATGGAAATCCTTATTTTCACCTTTACGCGCTCCATTGCATATCTACATATTTGTATACTGCAGCTGTCTAGTGCACAAGGGTGATACCCGAAATTGCGCCAGCCTGTACAATGGTACAAAATTGGGTCGGATATTTCTACAAGTAAGGGGATTTATCAAGACGATCTATGTACGAATCGCCCAGTGCGATTAGTGACCGAAAGAAATGTTTAAAAACTCGAAAAATTAGTACTGACCGAAAAATTAAAGATCACAGATGGCAGAGGGAACTACAGATTAGGCAATTATGACAGCGTTATTTGGAAATTTGATTTGAAATTTGCAACCACATTGTGACCGTTGATGAAACCTGGTTGCGTCAGTATAATCTGGAGTTGAAACGAGAGTCGATTTGTTGGCCAAAGTCGGTTGAAATAGTTTGAAAAAGTAAAGCAGGCGGTATCGGAGATTATGGTTATCATTTTCTGAAGATATTTTTTTTATTGTAATTGATTAGATGCTTGCCTAAGAATACTAATTATAATAATCAGCTAGCACTACTCAAATCTCCTGAGTTAGGCAAATGCGATAGTCGTACAGAACAGACATGGATCACCGATGGAAAAGAAATTATTACTTACATTTTTTTTTGAAAAATTCTAAAAAATGTACTCGTTCTTAAAGCCACTTACTTTAGTTTTCTTCTACTTAAACTGATCTAATTTCCATAGGCTAAAATATTAGAAACTTTTCAACTCTTGGCTCAATTACGGTCTGGATATTGTAGCAGTTTGAACTCCTATTTTTGCAGAATCGACCCTGAAATACTCCATATATGCCCGGCATGTGAAGGTACATTGGACGATGCTAACCACCTATTCTTATGCCCTATGAAACCCACTCACCTAACATTCGTCTCCCACTGGATCCAACCAGTCGAAACAGCACGCTTTCTGGGCCTACCGTTGGACGATGACCATCACTGACTACACCGCACTAGCAGGGCCTAGGGAACTGCTACAACAACAACAACAACAACAGTTGTATCTTATCTTTTCTTCTGTTTTGGTTTTTTTGCAAAGTGAAATAATATCAACAATAAATAGTAAGTAAAATAAGGTTAACAATTTTTGCAAATGGTGAAAAAACTATACTTTTTTCAGATAGTTAATGAGAAAACATTTTATTTTATTAAAACTACTTCTAATTTAGTAAAGCATCGATAGTGTCTAAGATCATCAAACCTTTTTAGGTATTTTAGTACTATATTTTCATAAATTTTTTTGCCTAGGCAATACTTCAAAAGCAGTCAAATTACTCTTTTATTATTAGTAGTGCGCTAAATAAGTTCTTAGAACACAAACAATTTTTAAGGTCAAAGTGTCGGCCTTTAGGCTTACTACCGGTTTAAGATTATTATTATTAAATAAGTTCTTAATTGTCAAATCTCGTTTCTAAGTTAATACAAAATCGCGGTTTTACGGGTTAAGAAAAGATGGAAAAGATATTAATAAAATAAAAAATAAAATTCTCAATATTAAAATAGCCAAAGTCGCTTGAAATAGTAAAAAAGCCAAAGTGCGATAATTTCGAAATATTTGGATTCAGAAGAAGCCAATAGCGATTTTAGTATGGCCAACACTGGAAATGACGAACGCAGCCACGATCCAGAGTAGAGTAAATATGAATATAAAAAATGAGCCAACGAGCCAGAGTAAATATGAATACAAAATACAGGTAATTCTAACTCATATCTCTTTGGATTTTGGATGATCTCAACAAATACTCGTAGGAGCACAAAAAGCAGCCAATCTGAGCGGTGAATCTTTTATTTTTAATTTTAGAAATTAACTATCTTTGCTGCCCAAAAAATACTACGGAAAAATACAAAAACAGCAAAATTGCGGTTTGCTCTGGAATCACATCAAAAGGAGTACTCCTTTATTTCTTGCTTTGGTAAAACTCATTTCTGTTTCTACTGGGTCTCCGTTTGTATTCGATTACAATAGACTCTAAATGTATTTCTAAGCATTAAAATAAATCAAATTATTTGAAAACACTTTTGCTTTTGATGTAACAGGAGGTTGCGCTTTGCTTGTTTTGCATTCAAAAGCCAAACGAGAATCGAAAGCTTGACTGTTAGTGGCGAGATAATAACAAAAGTGCGGCTGCTTTTCTGGGCCATGTTCGATGCCGCTTCCTTGCATGTTATATGTACATAACTATGTATGTAAGTAGTACATTGGAACAATAGACGAAATAAACAAAACAGTTAAGTGAACAATAAATAACAAAGCAAACAATGGTGAGCTAACGAAAATTTTATGGTACGTATAGTTAATGGCGGCCAACAATAACAAACACACAAAGTTGGGGTTGCGGATGTTCTGCGAAGTAGTGTTTCCCGCTGAGTCTGGCTGTGAGTTGAAGGAAAGTTTTTAAAATAATAGGAAATTGAACATTTTATTTTATGATCTTTGTTTTGCAGCAATTTTCTTCGCCTTTAACTCAGCTTGGGAACTACTAAATCAAACTGTTTATTTAAATATGTGAAAATTCAAGCAAAATTGCCAATTCGATAGTTATTTTCTTTAATTAAATTGAATGGAAATATGTTAAACGAACGAAGTCACTTATTGGCCAGTGTTCACATTTTATTTGATTTTCATTTAATTTTAGTAGTTTTCTTATGAAAATATAGTTGCTCAAATACCATATAAATTCAAGTTTCTAGCTTTGTGGGAATTAAAAAAACATCATCAAATTTTCAAACTTTTTTATCAGAATTTTTTGCCACAAAAAAAAATTCATAAAACTTTCAAACTTTTTAAACGGAATTTGTTGCCATCAGCAAAAGCATTGTCAAAAATCAATGCGATTCATATTTACATTCTAATACAGTATCTCACAAAAGTATTCGAAAATATTTTTTCTCCGTTATAAAATATCAGAAGCTACTTTCACTTCTTATTTATAGCTCAAAAACTAATTCAGTCATTTCATTGTTGCCTAAACTTTAATTAGGAAGTGGGCTATTTCTTGACTCAGTTTCTCCCGGGCCACGGATACTTTCGAAAAAACCTACACCGCGTGGGTAAGGTAAGCGACCACAGGTGCATATACTCCGAAGCATCGAGCGATGACGTCGAACGCACGTTCTTTAGTTACGACAGATGGCTTGTGGAACGAGATGTTCTGAGGGAACAGATCGGCGACATCGCGCCGACCAATGTCATCGACAAGATGCTTGAACGCGAGGATAACCGGAATGCAGTAAAAAGATACGTTGATGGTGTATTATGGAGAAAAAAGTTAGACCTCGTCGCAGTACAACAAAGCGAAGCCTCACACACAAAGGCATTGGAGACGAGCCTATGGCATGAAGCTGGTTACAAGCATGGTGGGCCCAGACGTGGGCGAATAGAACTGGCCTACTGGACGAAGTAATGTTGAAACTAGTCCCGGGAACCACACCACTCAACGCTCTAGAAGACGGTCGTGCGAAGTGCGAAATCGTTTTGAACCCTAAAAAAATTTTTAAATATAAACATAAATTTTGCTTCAAGCTATTTAACCATTCTAGGCTTACATATAATTCAGTAGGGTATCCTTTAATTTTAATAATTTCCCTTAACCTATTCTGCATTGAGAAGTCCAACTTTTGCGTTCTCACAGATGATCTCTCTGCCCTTTCTTTGAGTATCGCTGCTTTAAGGCTTCCCCTTAACGTAATTTGGTTTTCCGAATGGCACGTCTAAATCTGCCCTCAGGTGCTCGATCGGACTTGGATCCGGCGATTGAGGTGATGCTTTCAAAACATTTGGGGTATTATCATTACCTTCACAGAAGATATATATAATGACCCAAAAACTAAGAATTTACTGGGATATAAAACTCGATATTCGAAATTTTTCTAGAAATTCTAATTAAAAAGTTAATTTTCAGGGATTTTTTTTTTCAACTTTGCACATGGTATGAAGCTTGGATAGAATGAACTACGTTTTCATAATAAAATTATTAAAATTAATTAAGGGGCAAATAAATTGCCAAAAGTTGTCAATACATTCCTGGGATATAAGGAATCTTCGATTCGACAAGCATTAGTCAGAGACAAATAGTGCATTCTTTGGAAGCACTTAATGAGTGTTACTAAGACTGCGTTCATACAGGGCAAAATTTGTTACTTCAACTCGTTACTTGTGATGCTCATGCTCTACCAACAACCTTTGTGTTCTCGTTCTTCTCAATGTTGTTGTTGACTGTATACTAACATTTGTAAGGCATGTGAGCACTATGGGAATACAAAAAGAGAATTCGCAAAGTTGAAGCAATAAAATTTTGGTGTGTATGAACGCGTTCTCATGGAAATTGACTAATATCGAAAGAAGAGATTTGGCAGCATTGAAAATAGAGAGTTACTTGTATAATAATTTTATGAGGTGTAACCATACCCGCTAGCGGCGAATCTTGCTCGATATGTTTGCTGTTGCTTTCACATGCTAATTTTTCGTCAAGCGAGCAGAGAAGTGACAAATCGAAGGCGCCTGTTGGTATTAAACTTTGTGCTCTGAAACCACTGCAATTTAGATTTTTGTTGACATTTATAAAATTTGTATCTAAGGCATAGTGAACAGTAGGACAGGTAACATTTGTTCTCTACTCTCTTTCCGGCGCCTAAAGTATTTTAATGGCAATTCTTAAAAAAGGTTTATGGTGCATGGCACTAAAATGAATTTCGAGTCTGCTTATGTTTAATTTTAGTTATTAATTCCCAATAATTTTTTTTTGTACATTTTGTTATATTTTTTCACATGAAAATGAATGTATGTATATTTTTTTGGGTTCGATTTATTTTTGATTTTCACATCATTCAAAACCCCTGTGGTATAAAGCATAGCGTGACAAAGTATACTCAATTCAAACTATTACCAGAATTAATACCAGGCAGGTGCCAACAAACTACTCCTTGCATAATTGCCATAGGGGTTAAAGGGAATGAATGAAATTCAATCTTGCATCTAACTAATTAGTAGATGCAACAGAGTAATGAAACATAGTAAATAAAAAAAAAAAACATATTTTTGGGAAAATTCATTAAACCCCTCTTTGGCGTAGCCGCAAGCAGCCACATTCTGCTTATAAAATTTACAGGAACTCGAAATATTTAGCGCACGTGCATGCATACAGGGTGGCCTAACTAACATTTCGAATTTAAAATATACATTTTTCTTAATTAATAAATTAATTTTTTTGCATGAAAATAATTGAAAATGGTTTATTATACAATTAAGGCAACTAGTAGGGGAAGATATCGACCTTTTACTTTTAAAATTACAGCGGTTATGTGCCAGAAATTAAGTCTACGATTAGAAATTTGTAAAATGCATCTTTTTTCGTTTGAACAACAATTTTGGAACAATTTTCAAAGGGGAGCAATCAGTTAAAATGGTGAGCAGTTGCTGCGTTGCTGTTCCTATTTATCTCCATTAGACTATTTTTTGGGGCGAGCGCCGTTAAAGATAAATGTTATGCACATCATGCGGAGACGGTTCAAGTTCCGAGACTGAGAAATTCCTGGTCAATTGATCTACATATTTGGGGCATAGCCGGCAATTTTTCTAAAAATTGGCTTATTTGGTTAATAAGAAGTAAATTTAAAAAAAAAATTAAATTTGAGACTTATTCAATTTCCAAAATTTTGGTACAGATTTTTTAAAGTGAAATATTCACGCTTCTTTTAACATTTTTTTAAATACTTTTTTTTTGTAATTTTACTTATAGTTGATATAATATACTTAAAAAATATATATAAAAAAGTATATTTAATTTTTTTTACTTAAAAGAATTTTTTTTACTTAAAAAAAAAAATTATTTAATTTATTTTATTTTAAATTTTTTTTTGTCAATTGTAAAAAACACCTTATTCCGATTTTTTCCAATTTTTTTTAGTTTATAGCTGAGTTTATGTTCAGTAACCCCTCTTAGTTTCATAATACGATCCAGTAATTTTCAAGTAGCACGAACAGCTGTTCCACTGTTGCTATAGAAGCAATGGTAAGACTATTCCTTCCGCATATCTTTTAAAAAAATGTGCAGCCAGAAGTGCATTCAAAATGCAAATCTTGTTTGGGAAAGTCCTTCCTCACTTTGGTCATACAAGAATCATAACAGACATACTGGATCAGAATGTAATTTGTTATATGATTCCAAAATGTGTTATTAACCGTAGGTTTGAAATCATAATTTCAGACCACGATGAATGGGAAATGGGAGGATCTTGAGTGGATCCCAAAAGTCAGGAATGATTAACGGACGGTTCGAGAACAAAAATTGGAGTCGGTGCGAGGGTCTATGGACCAAATACGAAAATCTCCGAATAAATGGCAAATGACTTAACGTTTATCAGGTAAAAATTTAAGCATTTTCAATCTGTGGGACAATAAATCGTATGACGGACAAAGAGAGTGCACACATCGCTATATACTAGGACAAAATGTAGCAACATTAATACACTTAGTACAACAAATAAAAGTGGACTTTTCTTCCGGTCCACTCTGGAATAAGAGGTAATAAAATAGCTGATGAGCTCACCAGGGCAGAGACGGCAGTAGAAGCTAAATGCAGTGCAGGAGAGTACTCTTCGAAACTACTTCTAAAACATGTAGTAGAACACAATAGATCTTTTAGATAGAAGTATCTTAAGTGGCAACTCTGACAAAACGGAGCTGGTGCTATTTACCAGAAAATATAAACCTCAACACTTTAGACTTCCCAAATTAAACAACCACGCTCTCCCGCTTTCATCGGTACTTAGGTATCTGGGAGTGATACTTGACTTCAAGTTCCGTTGGAAGCTACACATTGAAAATCGGGTAAATAAGGCCAGTATAACTTTCTATTCCTGCAAATCTATATTTAGCAAAAAATGGGGACAACGTAGAGGTTCTGGAAATTTTAACGTATGGATGCCTGGATTGACGGGAAGGACTATAATATCACTACAATGAGGAGGATGCAAAGGACTCCATGCAATGGCATCACCGAGCATATACAACTTGCCCCAGTGCTGTCCTGAATGTCGTTTTGCACTTACTTCCCATCGACTTTTCCGTCATTTCCATCGCAGCTCAAAGTGCAATCAGATTAAAGGAGATTGGCCTTTTGGGTGCAAGATGGAATCGGTTTTCTTTAAATCACCAATTTATCTATTTCGTTAAAATACTGCTAGTGTTTTTCAGGCAGAAGTCTTTGCGATTCTGCAGGCATGCGAAATGGTTTGGGAACGTGGGAGCGAGGGAGATATTCGCATTTTTTCCGATAGTCAAGCCGCGGTCAAGGCTCTGACGAAACTAGTAAACACCTGTAAGGAGGAGATCATTTTTTTTTGTGTATGCAGATAACATTTCTCTGATCTGGGTTCCAGGAGATAGGAATATATAGGGCAATGAGATTGCTTATGAGCTTGCCAGGAAGAAGACTGAACTGGCCTCAGGAACCTCCTACCTGAGCATCGGCATCCCCTTGACAGTTGCTAAAAGAAAACCGCACAAATTATTTCTCAGGAAAGCGCAGAAAAGATGGAGCTCCATTTCTTGATGTGCTATTTCGAAAACACCAGTACAATATACGGAGGATTCAGAAAGTCCTCGAGATACTACGCCATTCAATTTTCAAACTCGAAGCTGTGTTTACCGGTCATTGGACGAACGGCACACTCGCGGAAAAGCTAGGGTTACCATTTAATTCTCATTGCAGTAGCTGTGGTGACCTTTCGGAGAAGGAGCCTCTTGTTGAGTACTTTCTATGTAAATGTCCGGGTTTGGCAGCTAGGCGATTAAGGTCTCCAGGTGCTCCTTTATTCGACAGCCTGGGGCAGTGCGCCAACCTAAATCCCATCAATCTCCATTATATCAACAGCACTGGCTGGCTGAAGATATATTTTTTTTGGAGGTTTCATAATGGTGTGAAAACGGCGCTTTAGTGCTACTTGGGGCATGCCAGAGTGGTAATTCAACCATTTCACCTACCTACCTACCTAAGTGGCCATTGGGCACACTACAGGTACTAGATTACTATTATCAAAGTACTGTTCTAGCAAAGCCCTTATCTACAACTGTTTGCACGTAGCGATGCTTCGATCGATTTGCAGTTTACTTATACTCGAGCCTACAAATACTGTTTGCACGTAGCGATGCTTCGATCGATTTGCAGTTTACTTATACTCGAGCCTACAAATACACCAATTTTTTGAAGAACGGATGACAGTGATCACAATATTGCGACACGAAAAAACATTCTAAGCAATTTAGTTGGCAGAATGAACTGCTTAAAGCCAACCTTGGATGAAATTTGAACGAAATGGTGAAATGGTGTTGCATGCTCCAGCCAATAGTAAGATTCCATCTTTCCAATAAAAATTTAAATATATTAATGAATGTTTTATTTATAGCTGAATATGTAAGTAATTTAAATAATTATTAATTATAAGGGCCACCCTGTATATGTATGCACATATATCTATATAAAAAGCTTTTAGAGGCACGCGAATTTTAGTGCTTCCTGCATAAAACCGCCACACGACTGGCAATAATTAACGAACGGAAGTCGCTCAGTTTGCCGCCTGCCAAACCACAACGTGTACACATACACTCATACATACGTACGTGTGTGTATAGAAAATATATACCCCTTGAATTTTAATGCACTTTGTATGCATTAAATTGCAAATGGCGGTGGAGTGTATGGCAAAATGCTGTTTCAGGCGTTCGCAGCCACTGAATTGCAACAAATTACTTGTTAGTGGTGAAATAAAGGAAGTGCGGCATTTTTCCTTGCATAGTTGTGGTTGTAGTCAGTAGTGCTGAATTCATCGTAATTAAATTTTACGAGGCTCCATTGTTGTCCTCACACTGTACCCGTATTTTTAGCAACCTAATAAGCTTCGAAAATTGCTAACAAAGCCGCGGTTATGCAGCGGCTTACTAAAGCGCACAACAAATAAACGAATTAAAATATAAAACTGTGTGACACAACTCGCACCCGTACTTGTGCTCGTACGCGAGGTAAAGCTAGCACGTTCGACCGAACGGTTGATTTTTATGAGTGCGTGGCTGATTTTAGTGCTGCTCAGTGCCACTACATAGAGAGCTTACTAATTTGGTAAGTTACTTGTAGTTGGTTGTCTGCACATATCCTTTAATGCACTGCCGAAGTGCCAAAGGCAGCCGCAAAAGCCGGCAAAAGTGTGCGGCATAAAAGGTTTTACGCTTTTGTAGTGGAGAGCAATTTATAGTAGCTCCATTTGGTAAATGATTACATCAGCACAAAGTCACACAAACACATACACACCTTTCGAGTCTGATCTGCGTCCAGCTGCCTTAACGCGCTACACAGTGGCGCATAGGCGGGGAAAACTCAAATTCCTAATTTTACCAATTGGATATCTTTGTCATATGAAATTATTCGTGAAATTTTAAGTTACTAAAATACAGGGCGACACAAATTTTGGTGAACAAGCAGATCTGGAATATCTGGTTTTCTGAATACTCCAGCTTAAAAGTGTAAATATTACAATTTTTGGTTATGTTTGAGGTTATGTGATATATTTGAGGTTATGAGCTATTTATATTTTTTTTTAATGTCATAACTGTAACTCAAAGGCCAACTTTTCACTTTTTAAAACTATCTTCATATGTAAAAAAAATCTAAATGCTGAGATTTTGCTCATTGAATTAGAAGTTGTTAGTTAGTTTGTTTTATTGGGCCACCCATGTTGTCTATTGTGAAACACCGTGTGCCTGTAATTGAAGATTATTGATTATTGATATTGAACAATATAAGTACTGCCCACAACTCAACCTCATCTCGTAAAAATAACTGTAAGAAAAATACTTGTTTTCACCGTATCGAAAATGAAACACTGTGCCCCGCCACTCAATTGTTGCATAAGTAATGGCGCGAATACTCGCTTTTTCGGTAGTTTCATACTTTTAATTGAGCCACTATTGTCTGGCGCATGCAAACCGCTTGCTCTCTACTGCTACTCGTTACCTATCTGTGGTTGCCTAAGTGAATGAAATTCCTTTGTTCGTAGCTATGCATTGTTGTTCTATTTAAATATTACTTATTTGCTTATTCTATTCCATTTTCTACTCGCGGCTTATCCAAATGTCAAACTCCCATTTCATGGCCCAAAGCTAACAAGAATTTCTAAACTCACCCTTGCCATAGCAATTAAACTCTGCAATTTTGATGGCGTAATAAAGAGTGAAATACTAAATATTTACCGTTGTGGTGGTGATTTGCTAGTGCGTTGATTTTGATCATTACGTTTGTGCGCTGTTGATTATCGCCGTAACGGCATAATTATCTAACCAAACTTGTTGGTAATTTGCGCAGTTTAGAATTTCCAAAGCAATGCAGTTCATTTATTTAATGTGGGTGGTCATTTGTTTAAAATTCCCCCATAATAACGGTTATTTAACGAATTTTTGGCATAGAGTTGAGTGACTTTTATTTATTTGAAAACCAAATTTAAGTCCATTTAATATTCAAATTTTGCTAGATTTGACTTTTTCGGCAGGTTTTTAGGTTGGAACGCAAAAATAACAAATCAGTAATTTGTGCCTTGGGCCGCAACTTTACAATTTGAAGAAGGAGTGACCAAGAACGTAGAATATGAATTTGAGAAATGTGAAAATAGTTCGAAGAAAATTTATAGAGAATACTTCTTGGTCTGCAAATCAAAAATATTGTGTTGAAGGCATTCGGTCAATTGAATTTATAGGAGTTAACCTTTTCATTGGAAAATAAGTTTTGAAAAAAACTTGCATTTGACTTTTGTTAAGTTTGCGCTTAAGTCCATTGATAGGTCACTTAATAGACCTTTTTCAGTTAGTACTAACCTTAAAAAGACAGCTGTTAAAAATTCATGATATTCCATTCATTAGTTCGTGAGTTATTGCGTTAAGAGTGAAGCTACTTTTGTTATTCTCAAAACAATGGAACAGAAAGAAATTCGAGTTTTTAATTTTACACTGCTTCTTGATGGAAAAAAATACCGTTCGGGCGAAGCAATGGCTTGAAATGTGTTATGGGGACTCCGCTGACTTCAAGCTGACTAACGTGGTTGTAGGACACCGATGATGCACAACGCAGTGGACGTCCAAATTAGGCGGTAATACCAGAAAACATCAGAAAAATCCACAATTCGTTTTGAATGAGCGAAAATGATGTAAGATTTGCATAAGAAAGATAAATCTAGTACAAAAAAAAAAAAAAAATTAGCCCATTGACGACCAAAAAAATTTAACCCTTTCTTGACCCCTAATCCAAATATACATTTATTTAATTATGGCTTGCCCACCACGTGTTAAAAAAAGAAGTTGCTGTTCTTTACTGTCTTCTCAAAAATCAAATACGTCGTATTATTCTCAAAACGCTACAAATTTGAAAGTAAATTGAAAAGACAAGTAACATATTATTAAATTGATTCCTTTGAAGCTGGTTAGAATAGTCAAAAATTATAGAAGCTTACAGAAAATTGCCATTTTTACTTTCATTTAACTTAAATCTTTTTTGAGGTTATGTTAACTATGAGTTGTTTTTCAAGTATTCCAACACAAATTCTCAATTTAATCTATTCGTCTAATATAGCTGAAATACCACTTTTCAAAATTTTTCATTCCGAGCGATATCAAGCAGGGTGCCCCATCTTTTATGTCGGTATGAAAACATTGAATAACTTTGAAAAAAAAAACAACTGATTTGTAGAAGTGAGGTATTTTTATTTGGTTTGGCTATTTACAATTTATTAAAAGAATTTTTTGAATACAATATCAATCAAGTTGTCACCTTTAGTAGCAATCACAAACTGCGATCTTTTTTCTGCGTCTCACCTTGTCAAGCATTTCGGTTTTTATAGCGTCGATTTCGGCATGAATGTTTACCTTAAGCTGGTCAATAGTCTGCGGCTTGTTGGCGCAAACCTTACTTTTTAGATAACCCCACAAAAAGAAGTCCGGGGGGGTTAAGTCAGGTGATCTGGGGGGCCAATCGATGTCGCCTCTTTTTGACACTATACGTCGCGAGAATTTTCATTGCAGAAATTCAATTGTTGCATTCGCAGTGTGGCAAGGCTCACCGACTTGTTGAAACCAGTTACCGTTTAAACCTTTCTCATGCATTTGAGGGCAGACATAATGAGCCAACATCCATCGATATCGGTTTCCATCGACCGTTTCGTTTTCTCGGTAAAATTATGACCCAATGATGGTTTTGGCGCAAATGCCGGCCCAAACAGTTGCTTTTCGGCCATGCAATTTCGTTTCATGGATTTCGTGTGGATTCTCAGTTCCCCAAAAGCGCAAATTTTGTTTATTAACGCTGACAGAGAGGTTAAAATTTGCCTCGCCAGTCATTAAAATTTGCGTCCAAAAATTGGGTTCAGTGTCAACCACTCGAGCGACTGTTTGGCTGTATTCCAAGCGATGTGAATAGTCTGTCGGCAATATTCTTTGTGTCAATTGCACGTTATACAGAAACAAATTTAAATCATCCTTTAAAATGCGCCGCATTGTGCTTTCACTGACGCCAAATGCTGAGCGCGACGACGATACGTCGCTGTTGGCTCCTGGGCAACGCACTCCCTCACTGCTTCAACAAGTTCATTGGAACGTTTTGGTCGTTGAGGAACGGCATGTTTGTGATCTCCTACTGTCCCGGGCTCAAAAAAATTCGACACCAAACGAGGAATAGTATTGTCAGACGGTGTCTGCTTGCCGCGATACTTTTTGCGATATACGCGGTGAGTTACAACAATAGAACGAATATTTTCGATATATAGCGTCACTATTTCAGCGCGTTGTTGCGGTGTAAAGCGATCCTTGGTTGAAATTGTACTGAATTGACGTATCGAAAATATGTATGTTGAAGTCGATCGATTGGTAAATGACAAAGTTATTCAGAGTTTACATACCGACATAAAAGATGGCGCACCCTGTACATATTTTGAATTTAGACCAATTGGATCAAAATATTGGGTAGTCGAAAAAGTCTTTTCGTATTTTGTCAATAGATGTCGTTGGAGACATCTATCTCCAGTGCTACCAATCACATTGTGTCATATCATATGGTGTTAGAAAGGTGACATTTTAAGCTTCATTTAATCAAAAAAAAAAAATTGAATTCGGAGAAAGAAAAAAAGAAAGAAAAAAAGTTATAGCTGTTCAAAAATAAATGAAAATAATGAAGAAATTCGCAATATTTTGAAATTTTTGTGTAAAAAAGGGAAGAATGCCACGCAAGCCACCAATGAAATTTGTGAAATTTACGGAGACGATGCTGTATCAGTTCGTGTAGCACAACAATGGTTCGCTCGCTTCCGTTCTGGAAATTTCGATGTGAAAGATGCACCTCGCTGCGGTCGACCTATCGTTGGAAAAGTCGATGAAATTATGGAAAAGATTGACCAGGACTGTCACATAAGCTGCCATGACATCGCCAAGGCACTAAACATTCATCATCAAACGGTTTTGAACCATTTAAAAAAGGCTGTTTACAAAAAGAAGCTCCATGTTTGAGTACCACATGAATTCTCTGTGAAAAATTTAATGGACCGAATTAACATCTGCGATTCTTCGCTGAAACGAAATGAAATCGAACCATTTCTGAAGCGAATGGTAATAGGAGACGAAAAGTGGATCAAATACGACAATAATGTGCGAAAAATATCATGGTGCAAGGGTGGTGAAGCTCAACAAATGGTTGCAAAGCCAGGACTGACGCTTCGAAAGGTTATGCTGTGTGTTTGGTGGGATTGGAAAGGAATCATCCACTATGAGCTGCTCCAGTCTGCTCGAACGATTGATTCTACACTTAAATGTTAACAACTGACTAACATTTGTTTCGGTCAATGCAGAACTCCCTTATTGGAGTAAAGTTGGCTTCAAGAGAAGCCTGTGCAAGTTACTTGTCGCAGTTTTTCGCCGAGAAACCACAAAAGTTTTACACTGATGAAATAATGTCTCTAGAAGAAAAATGGCAATGATGGTCGACCAAAATGGTACATATTTGGTTTAATAAGGTTCATTATAAATATAAAAAACAAAAAATGAATTGAAGCTTGATTAGAAATACGAAAAGACTTTTTCGACTACCCAATATAATTTAAAAAAAAAAAAAAATTACGCTAGTGTCCCCAGAAGAGTAATATTTTAGGGTAAAAAAATATGTCATCACCCAGCAGTGAAAGTCTGATCAAATTAGTACCTCGGTTCAGAAGATTACTGCGCTTAAAGATGAGCTTGCTTTAAAGGATCAAATCAATTATTCACTTTAATTGATTCGAAATATGTTTGAAGTTACAGCGTATTATCGTCAATATTTCCGCAGTAACAAAGCCAGAAACAGAGGAGTGTCAGTCAGTTAGGTTAGTTTTTTTATGTCACTGAAGTAGCGAGCATAAAAGAAAAAAAAAATTGAGGAAATTTAGATTGCTCTCTTCAGTACTAAATTCTCTTCTATTTGAATTTAAAATGACTTGTAAAATAAATTTTTTTTGTGACAATTATACCCAGTCGAAACAAATTTTTCATTTTAAACCTTCAAAAAGATTAATTTTTTTTATCCATGTTTTTAGTTCACCCAAAAGTAAAAATCATAACAACTAAAACTTTATTCGATTTTTTGTTTCATGCTAGAACTGCGAGCTATATCGTATACGCCATTAATTGCAATTTACAGTGTGGGATTTTATAAATCTCAGGAAACTTAATTTCCTTAAATCGCATGCTATTTTTTATGTGTACGAGTACTTATATTTTTTGTGCCATTCCTGTATTTCCGGCGACAAACAAAACAGAACAAAAACCACATAATTCGAACAAAGCATTCTCAAAATTTTTATTTTATGTCCTCAGATGTCCTCAGATGTCCCATATTACCCCATATGTCCTCAGCTTCACTTATAAGTGGGTTTTCTGTAGCTTTCAATAGTGATACAGTTTTAGTGGCGACAAAGTTAGTCCTTCGTGGCTGGATTGTACTGTAGCTGGATAATAATGCCTCTGAAATCTATTTAGGATATATTTATTGGGAATTATTCATATTTCCGTCAGTACTTTCGCTAGGATACCTTAAGGCTTCATATTGCCTAGTGGCCAATTCGGCGTCAGCTATCAGAGACAGGGACAGTTGAGGAACAGTCTCCGGGTATTCTTCATTTCAGTCAACCACAGCATCGCTTTTCAATGCGCTTCTAGCCACAACTTGTCAGCAGCTCTTCAGGGCCCTTTGCGGTAAGCAAGTTTTGGACTTTTCTTTTGTTTAACTTTCTTTATTGCTCGACCAGTACGAGATGGTGTAGATTCACGCACACTTTTCAGTCACATTTATCGCAACGGAACTACAGTTTTATTTTAGTACAGATTATCAGCTTGAAAATACACCTCCCCATTGATCCTACACCTGCAATGCTCCATGCGAATTCTCAATTATTCGAAACAGTAGTGAAATTTTGCGGATTTCAACAAGAACAGATAGAAATCACACGGTGCACGAATCTAATACTAATTAATCAGCAGTGCTTATGAAGACCAGTTACTATTCTAATTAGAGGCGAATCTGAGGTTCTCCTAATGCTTGATTAAATTTACAAAAAGTCTTCGTTAATTTATATTTTCACAAAGTAAAGGTGAGTGAAAGCTCTAACAGAAAATCGCAAATATATTTCTTTTGCATTTCTGTGTGTATATAATAGTACGAGCATTAGGATGGCCCAAACAAAAAATTTTGCCTTTTTCTTTCCACACAAATTCGATCTATAGCCAAAAAAAAGATATCAATTTTTTTATATTTTATTTGTTATTAATACTTATCCATTTTATTCAATCTCCTTTTCTAATTTCTCTTCACAAATGCCCCAAAAAATTAAAAAAGCGAGAAGAGTAAATATTTTTTTTTGTTTTTAATTTTGAATATTTTTTTTAACTTTTAATATTTTTTTTTAATTTTTAATATATTTTTAACTATTAATATTTTGTTGTAATTGTGAGGCGTTTTCAGATTCTCTATGAAAAATAGTTCAGGGTTTATTTTTTAAATAAAGCTTTGGATATAATTTTTTGGACATTTGTGTAAGGAAATAAAAGTAGGATATTAGATAGCAGATACGGCGGCCGCCGTAGCCGAATGGGTTGGTGCGTGATTACCATTCGGAATTCACAGAGAGGTCGTTGGTGAAAGCAAAAGTAATAAAAACATTTTTCTAATAGCGGTCGCCCCTCGGCAGGCAACGGCAAGCCTCCGAGTGTAATTCTGCCATCAAAAAGCTCCTCATAAAAATATATATCTGCCGTTCGGTGTCGGCTTGAAACTGTAGGTCCCTCCATTTGTGGAACAACATCAACACGCACACCACAAATCGGAGGAGGAGCTCGGCCAAACACCTAACAGAAGTGTACGCGCCAATTATTTATTTATTTTTTTATTAGATAGCAGAGGTCTGTAATTTTTATATATAGATATATATATATTTTATACCATATATATATTTTATACATAGATATATATATTTTATACATATATATATTTTATACATATATATATTTTATACCAAGTTTCCGCAAAAGCTTATTTTTTCATATTAATTCAATGGTGATTTTTTAAGCGTTAGCGTCACGGGTAAACATGCATAAAAAAATAAATAAAATAATGTGTTTCAGGAAAAATTTCAAAAAAAAAATTGGTTTTTTAGGCCATCCTTAAGGCACATTATTCCATACAAATCATAAATAATTAAGGCCGTCTCATTGCAAATCATTTTGCTTATTTTATTAAAAAAAATTTCCAAGCATCTTGCGCTTTGCTAAAAATATTCCGGTGGAAAGTGCCAGGCGTGTCAGTCGGGCACAACACTTTGGCACGCCACATCTAATGAGGTGTTGAATGCGTGAAAGTGTCAACTGTAATGTAACGACTACTTACCAGCATGCACACATACGAGTGCTCTATTTCTGTACACACTTAGCAGCGCGCTAAAGTAAATTGTAAAGGCAATACTTGCATACCCAAGTATGCGAGTATGTTGGTATCTCAGTTGAATTCTTGACTGCTTACGTCTGCCTGCATTTCAAGTCCATGCCTCTAGACAGTTTCTACGTTAGTGTACACAATTACAAGCACAACATTCCATAGGCTGCAGTCAGAGGTGCTGCCATTGCCACATTCATTTCCAGCGGCACTTCAAACTTGACTTGCATTGCCGTTGACACTTCCGCCGCCTGTATCACCACTACCAGAGCGCCACACAACTTTCATTTGGGCCAAGTCAACTGACAACATATGCAAATTTATAGCATTCAAACCAAGAAAACAAGCAACAACAATTACGTTAATAAAAGTACGAAAAACAACATTAAAATTGCTTGCCAAGTTAAATATTTCTGCCTACAAAAGTGTGGTGTGGCAATCTTCTTCTACATTTGCTGACAACTTTGCGCAAAAGTATTGCAATTTCAGCGAAAATTAGTTGTTACAAAAGTAAAAGTGCCAAAAAATGTGGCGAAGGGGGAAGATTACTTGAAAAATTGGAATGCCCGTAAATCAAGGCGTATTGTTAGTGAGAGAAATAACAAAAATAAATGAAGCTTGAGTTGCACGAACGACTTTTCACGCATTGCCTGTTGGCGGCCTATTGGCCTGATGACTGTATGGCCTTATGTCCTTTTGGTTCTTTGGCGTGTACGCAGCAGTTTCACTTTGGTGTTTATCATCCGCTGTTGTCAAGTTGAAATATGTTAGAGCCCAGGTTTTTTGTTGTTTTTGGCTTTTTCTTTTTTGCTTCTGACGACAGGCACACTTTTGGAGGAAGTTACAGAAAATCAAGCTTTGCAGCATTTTTGCTTAATTTAATTTTGAAAATATCATAAAAATTACTTGCCCAACTGTAAGGCCGTAAATTTTATATTTTGAAGAGAGTTTTGCTTAAGAAATTAAAAAAAAGAAGAAAAATTCTTGGTTTCAGTGTTAGGAAGTTTGCTGCACCAAAATATGAAAAAAGGAAAGAAACTAAAAAAAAACAAAAAAATCGAATTTTTTTTGGTAAAATGTATTTATGTGGATGTATTCAAATTTATGTATGTATGTATGTGTGTATGTGAAAATGAAAACTTAAATACAAAGTTTTGGTCAAGCATACATACATACTTACTTACATATACATATCCCACTTTTTAGCTACAACCAATATTTTGTGGAGGATCAGAAAATTTTTCTTGCGGATAATTATGTACAGTGGCGAGCACAACTTAGAGCGTGATGATTTTTTTTTAATATTTTCCAACTAAACTTTCAACCCACAAGTCAACTTGGCAGGCTGAGAGAGGCTGCAGATGTACAAAACTGATGTTAGCTATCAAGTCCGACCCACTGTCACAGATCCTCCTGTCACTAAGTAGAAGGGATTGCAGACAGTTGGTTGGACTGGTGACGGGCCACCATGGGGCGAAGCACATGGAAAAGGTGGGCATCGCAGACAGTGCACTCTGCCCAGCTTGTGAAGTGGAAGACGAGACGGCGGACCACTTCCTGTGCGTCTGCCCGGCCTTCGCTCGAATCAAGCTTGAGGTCTTTGGGACTGATGTGTTAAGAAGCGATCACCTTGGCTTTTTGGCACCACATGATCTACCCAGAATTCTTCGGAGGTTGGGTAGACTTAAAGAAAATTAAAAAGGGAACCTGAAGAGTCTAGTAGATTTAAAGAAGTGCAACACAATGGACTTAATGTTGTATGAGTGCTGTACTTGCTAGTTGTCCCCGACAAAAACAAAACTTTTAAAAATTCGTTCTTAAATACTCTTCACTCTTTAGCCAAACTTATATAATTCAAACTTTATATTAGGTGCGCAACTAAGTTCTCGCTGTTTGTAAACAGATGTCGCCAGCAGTGTGTGCTAGTCGATTCGAACATAACCTAAACGTCATAAACCAAGCTTAGACATATGGTAAATAAACTGCACTGCGCGAAAAGCGGGCGCAATACGCGGAGAGGCATGAAAACGTGATTCTACAGCATGGCAACGCTCGGCCTCACGTTGCCAAACCCGTTAAAACCTACCTAGAAGGACTGAAATGGGAAATCCTACCCCACCCGCCATATTCTCCAGATATTGCGCCGTCCAATTATCACCTGTTCCGATCGATGGCACATAGTCTAGCTGACCAGCAGTTCCAGTCATATGAAGACATCAAAAAATGGTTTGATCCGTGGATAGCCTCAAAAGATGAACAGTTTTACCGCGACGGTATACGAGATCTACCAAAAAGATGTGAAAAAGTAGTAGCCAGCGATGGGTAATACTTTCAATGATTCACTTGTAACAATTTTTTCAGAATAGAGTTGTATTTTCATCAAAAAAAGAGCACATAATAAAAAATCTAGAAAAATTCAACAAAGTTTCATTTTAGATTTTAAATTTTTAATCTGAATTTTTAGATAAAAATGGAGTTTTGTTTAATAAATTTTGGGATAATAAAGCGTATGTTGATTAAAAAAATAAATACTTTATGATGGCGCTTGCGGTTTATAAAAACAGGAATTTATTATTTTTAATTTTTTGTTTTTCATTTTTGTGAGGAATAAAGAGAAAAAGAGCCATCAGAAGAAAAAAAAAAAAATCAAAGGGATTCATTAGCCGCTTCAAACTATGCAATTAAAATGATGTAATTAAAAATTTGTTGAACAGTTTGATGCCGCGTGGGGAATTTGTCCTTATCTCTCCTAAAATCAGTGTATACTTTTAAAAGATCTCTTTTAGAAAACCCCTGATTTCCATGGTACTGAGATCTTCCTACTCATTGAAAAATTGTCCACCTGAAATGGTAAATCCTGTGATAAATACTGTTCTTAAAAGCATCTCGAAGAGTTTTGAGGAGTTAGAGTACCAACTAATCAACAACCAAAATGGGTTTCTTAACTAAAATATGTGTGTAGCTATAAACTCGTGTCGAAATATCAAACTCTTTTCTATATTACGACGCCACTCTAACTGTCATACCGATTTTTTAACATTTTTGAAATTATAAATTTTACACATCCACGAAACATACATCAGCACTTAGTAATAATTTAAATCAATGAGATCAATTAAATAATAAACATTTTTATTTTGTTAAATAAATTAAAATTTGCGCCCAGTACGCAAAACAAGATATTAGTTCATGAAACTCCACACAAAACTCCATAACGCAGCCATCTTCCTGCTTCTTGCATGCCACCATCTTTCTTACACATGGCACATCTCTCCTGCCCCGCTGACTACTCCAATTTGGCCAATATATCCGCTTCACGATAGAGAACATATTCCTTTTTGTCCTCCATTTCGACAGCAGTGCCGCCGTACTTCGGCAGCAGCACACGATCGCCCGCCTTCACACCGACCGGTATATAACTGCCACTTTGTGGGTTGCGGGTTCCGGGACCGACCGCTATTACCATACCCTCCACCATACGCTCGACGCCCTTTTCGGTGAGCACAATACCACCTTTGGTTATAGTAGCCGCCTCAGCGCGTCGCACCAGAATTCGATCCAACGTGGGAATGACGCGTTTGATAATGGAAGCCATTGAATGACCGAACGAAAATCAATGTTATTCTTAATTGAAAATCTTGTTTGCTATTTGGAATTATTTTCACGCTTGACAAGTGACAAACAAAAAATTTAAAATTCTGAATTTTTGTTCACAGCCAATGGGTTGTAGTTTGAATTTTTTCATGCAGCACACAGTACTCATGATGATGTGTTTTGTGGTGGAGAAGGGAAGTGGGCAAAAATATGAGATGAATGCTGGTAAATTGTTTGAACAATATTACTAGACATATATGTATATAGGAATATGCAAGCCCATTGTTGAGCGTAAACAAAGCCGGGTGATTGAGTTAGGGTGCGCTGTGGCGTATACGTAACCGGAAAATTGCTTGTAGCGAATGCGTAGTGAAATTTACGGAAGCAACCAAGCGAAATTGTTAATGCAGTTACTCTTTAATGCAATTTTCAAGGACAATTAAACTTGATTGAAAGCAAAGCTATTTATGTTTGAGCGGAGGATATTGTTACACCTTCAGGGAGCTGCGCAAAATACATAAGCACAAACATATGCGTATGTATGTTTGTGTGCAGCTAAGTTCACTAAGAGCGCAATGTAGTAGTTTTATTAGAATTCTTTCACATTTATGGCTTTGCTTCGCAAGTAGGGTGAGATGAAAGTGATTTGAGCCAATAAAATCAAATCAAAGTGAGGTGAGGTGAGGTGAGGTGAGGTGAGGTATGATATGTTAAAGAGCTGCATACATACAAATGTAAGTATAGAAATATTTAAGCAGGGTTTAGTCAAGGATGCAAGCGGCATATTGTGAAACTATCAATTATGTTATATAATAATTTTTAACAAATATCGGAATTTTCAAAATTTTTATTTATTTTATGAGAATAGGCAAAATAGGTCAGGTTAGATGCGTTGCTTTCAAAAGTGTTCACTCAGCGGCCGAGTCCCCTTGTTATGCCGAACAAAAATTTGTGAAGCTCTATCTCTACACATCCCTAAACCATTTCGAACACTTTCCGAACTCAATCAACTCTGCTAAAGAGTGTGTATCCAATTGTCCAGGTCCTCGAAGAATTTGCATCCCAGAAATCTGACGTACATTCTTCGAGGTGTGTGGCATTCGCGAAGTAATGATTTCTGCCTCCCCTTCATCTGCATTACACAACAGCTTCAACAGCATTGACATGTAGAGCTCATATCCTGCCTGCTAAATAGCCAATAACTCCGCGCGCCGTTGGTATTCCCGTGAGGAATCGTATTATTGTGTATGATAGCCGCAGTATGTTTAGTGAGTGTAGGTCAAAGTGAACGAGCTATGCGCAGTAGGAAGCCGCATTAATCCAATAGTTGTGAGTTGCTATTTTAGCCTTCTTCCCAAGTTGTGAATTGAGTGCGGTTGGTATGATTCTGCTAGAGTTTCAGCTTTTCACCTCCACTTCCTGAAATACTAGCTCAAGAGCCGATTGATGCTGAGCTGTAACAGAGATTCTTCGGATCTCCGAGATTCTTGAATGTAGATTTTAAATTGGGCGTTACTGACTGCATCCTGGAACGTCCGACTAATTGCTCCCAGGAAACTAGCCACATTAGACATTAGAAGTGCTTTTAACAGTTTAAGATGGGTAGACGTAATTGAAGCCTAGAAGACAAAATTCAAGATCCCGAGTAATCTATTCAAAATTATTTGCAGCAATCTAAGCAATCGCGCACTTATAGGAAACCCGCAATAGATGCAAGGCAAAACAAATAATAGCTGATGCTGTCCAATGATCATTACTCGGACCCAAACTGAGGATGTGTATCAAGTAAGATACGTACACGACAGTGTAGCTGAAATAACTGCTCGAAACACTGACGAAGCCAAAAGGAAGTAAATCAAGTGCTGATCCGAGTACATACATGGCTAGAGGACCACTGATTAAAACTGGTCACAGAGAATACAGAGCTAATCCTTCTAACCAACAGAGATATCTCATTACAAGTAGATATGAAAGTACTCGGTGCCACTTTATCGACAAAAATAGTGGTCGAGTACAACTAGATGCAAGATTAACTTACTGGGCGCACATAAATCATGCTGCCAAAGTAAATATGCCGCTTACTTACTAAGTAAGCTCAAGACAAACGTTGAAGGCCCAGCTCAGTGCAAGCGAAAACTTTTAATGAACACGACGAGCTCGATATTTCTATACGGATCCGACATATGGGCAGATTCGCTAAGGGCGAAATGCTGACGAACAACTTTCTAATAGGTGCTACGTACCTACGCTCTCACAGTGGCTTCTTCATACAGAACAGTAGCAGAAGCAGCGCTTTTGATTATCAGCGGAACCATTCCTATAGATTTTTAGCACAAGAGCGCAAACGGAGTTGGGAGGCAAAAATCTCAGGAACTCCTGGCCGGCATTAGAATTCAAACGCTCACACTTTGGCAAACAAGATGGAACTATAAGCAGTGCAGGAGATGGACACCGAGACCAAAACCCGATTTAAAAAAGTGGGTGGAAAAAAACACGGTGAGGTTAAGTATTACCTCACAAAGGTTTTGTTCGGACATGGGTCCTTTCGCAAGTATTTGCGGCGAATGGGAAAGGTGCACCTACCAAATTGCATTTATGGAGATACTGAACACGATGATGCGGAGCACGCTTTCAAATGCGAGAGATGGAACATAGAGGAAACAGCTCTGGAACGAGCTATTGCTGTATTTACGCCTAAAGAAATAATCGAGGAAATGATGATAGGCTAAGGAAAATGGAAATATTTAAACTTTTTAGGCTTTTCAGTTAAGTTCTTCTACATACAAAAATATAAAAAAAAATTTTATTTTAATAATTTTAAAAATGGCGCTGAAGTTGACCCTCCCGAAAAATTGAACCTGGACGGTGTTATCCATTTTGGCTCTTCTATTTATTTGAAACACAAAAACCAAAAAAATTATTGATCAGTATGACTGTAGCTATGTCCCTTACTAGAATAAAAAATAAAAATAAAAAATAAAAATAAAAATTACAAGACGGCGCGGTTTTGAATTTGACACTCTACAAAATCGGTGTTTCTTCAGTTGTTTAATCAAAGTTATACGGAATAATTGAAATAATAATATGATACCAGTACGGGCAAGAGCCACTGATGTTGTGAACAGCATATTAAAGTTTCAGACGATTCGGATTAACAGGTTTTGTTTTTTTTTGACAACACCAGCCCGAAAAAAGTAGTTTTGAGATAATTGAGTTTAACGTTCTGTGAGTGGAATGCGACCATTGATGCCGCCGCGTGACGATTCTGACTCTACCTGCTAAAACGGCTGTAGACTCCAAAATACTTCAAATATTCTTCCAAGAATTTGGCAGTATATTCTTAAAAGTCTATACTTTCGAAATATAAAAAATTGATTTTTTGAAAATTCTGGACCACCGGGACCGCTTAAACTTATGCTAAAGAGCATTCAGCATATGTTTTTCCAAACAGGTGACCCTGGACGCAGGGTGAGTAAATGAATGTGTCCTTCTTAGCACGCCATCTTTACGTCGATGCAATGCGGAAGCAGTCTCAGGGTTGAGGCAAAAATATATTGTAAGAAAAGAGGAGAGATGTTTTTGGTGGAGTCGACCTTTACTATTTGCTGCGAAGGCATTTTTAACCCAACCTCAATGCAAAAAAAAGAACCAGAAACCTGCTTGCTTCCGTTATATATGTTTAGTACAGTCATATCAAATGTTGCAGATGAATTATGGCGTTAAACATCTCTGGACTAATGCGCCATCGGCTTTCAGTTGTTTTCACCAGCTTCAGTCAAAAGCAACCTGCCTATTTCGCTATTTTGTCGCGGAATACTACTAGCGAATACCTGGCATGCACTGCTCAGCCTCAAGCTAAAGTAAATCAGCAGTTAAAAAAATCATAAGGCATACATTTTTCATCCTTATTTCGTCTATTTACAAGTATTACCGCTTAGCGGTGTTTGGCACCCAACGAATACAAAAATATATATTTTTTCTCCTAACCTGTTGAAAAATCTCTTGTTTTCAAAATTTTAAATTTAATAGGTGATGTTTGATAAATTCGATGAATACAAATGATAGCAAATACTTCCTAGTTTTATAACAAAAAACAGTACACCAAACGGTTGAGTAATTTTTGATTTTTTTGTAGTATGAGTATAAATTATATGATTTTTAAACGCATTTCGACTTAAAGAGACACCTTTTTTGTAGGTTTATGCAGCTTATGTCCTTTCAGGAGAGCTTAGCTTTGAAATGCAGAAAATCGTGCGCCAATCGAGGCATTTTGTGCAAAGTTATTAGCGGACATACACAAATATTTTGGGACTTTATTTTATTTAATGTAGGGATATAAAATATTTGTCAGTATTTTCATATTTTTCGTATTTTTATTTATTTAAATAAATTTCGCTACTTCTACTAATATTATTTTATTAAATACTACAATAAATAAACATTTCATTCCATTAAAACCGTTTAGTATCATCACTTTGTTAAACTTTTTACGCACTAGTCACCACCAGTTTTCAATTTCGTTTCCCATTTTTGTCTTTCTTTGTAATTTTCCCTTCCAAATCACTACTCTCTATGCAATCGACTTACCTTTGTCGTTAGGATCGAATTCAGCCTCTAATTCAGCTTTGGTTGGCTCCGCCTCTGCAACTGCTGCGGCTGCCGCCGACGCTGCCACATTTTTGCTATCAACATGTTTGTTAGAGGACGCAGCGGTGGCGCTAGCGGTGGGGGTGGATTTAGTTTCGCTCTTCTTCATGGTGTTTCGTACTTTGTGTCCTCGAAAAACGGCTTGGATTTTAGTGGCGGCTTTGGCTGGAAATACAAAAAATAGTAGAAAGATGTTAAACAAACGGCAACAACTTTTGTTTAGAAGCAATTTAAGGCAACTTTTATAAAATATGCAGCGCTCGTCACGCTTGCCTTGTAAGTAAGAAAGGTAAGTGTGCGTTGTATAGCTGTGTAGTTTCAGCTGTGTTGCTGAAGTCATTAATATTTTAAATCAATCGATTCACATCCTATTTTTGGGACTACTTCCTCACTGGCATGGGTTTTGATTTATTTATACAGCCTAAGCTGCTTATATTTTTGCTTGCTGCATAGTTGCAGTGCTTTGACGGTTTATAGAATTTCGCCTCTTTTCATGTGTTTCATTGCTCCGCCCACACATTCGTTGCAGTACTAAATTTTTTTTTTCTATTTTTGTATTATATCGACAATATCTGCTGGTGCTTCAGTAATGCAACACACCAACTCTTCCCCCGCTGCTTGCTGGCCTCTCTCTTAAGCCATCTCAAATTGCTTGGCTGTTGTGTATTTTTTAATTGAGTTTCTATTGATTTACGCAAACAAAAGAATCGATTTGTGAAATGGCCTTAAATTAAAGAAAACTTTACGGCGGTATTTCCAAAGATTCTGTTAGCATATCAAGATTTACTATTTTCACAGCGAACTTCTGTATCATAACCGTTGAACTGTCTCGTGGTTACTACTAGTAACTCCCAATTAACGAAACTCGCCCAATAGAAATTAGGTTAATTTAAGTTGGGTTGCTGTAAATGAAATTTTCTATTTTTATTTTTAACTTCAAAACTAAATATACGCAAAAGCTGAATATTAAACTGAATTAAAAAAATGTAAATTTTAAACGAACTCCGATAGGATACCCATCTAGTAAAAATATTTGCTTGCGAAGATTTTTGCGTAAGGCGAGAAGCTCATAGAAATGACTATGCTAATTTTAGGACTAAAGTTAACAATATTTGAAATTTATTGGCAATTTCAGCAGTGAACGACTTTGTTAGAAATTAAATACTTTTTAGGTGTTTGGTCGAGCTCCTATTCCTATTTGTGGCGTGCGTCTTGATGTTGTTCCACAAATGGAGGGACCTACAGTTTTAAGCAGACTTCGAACGACAAATGGTTTTTTTATAAGAAGCTTTTTCATGGCACTTATCTCTTGTTTCGTTGTTTTGTTTTATAAATAACTTTTTTTTATACAAATATGTAGGTGGTAACCCTGGTACAGATCTGCCACGGATGGTTCATTCCTCAAGTGTTTCAAGTAGGTGGCGACTTCTAACGTATTGCAACAGGGCAGTAACGGACATTGATTTTAATGCTCAGTCCACTTCCCGACGAAATACCTGATGGTAGTACGGGGTATCCGTACTGTGACGATTGGGTGTTTAGTTCGGCTTAAAGTCCCACACTGAATGGGTTCGGCTTGCGACGCTCCCTCTTTGTAAAACCAAAGAAAAAAATCCAGCTAATGTAGAGTTGTTATCAACAGGGGAACATATTCTTAATACCTTGTAATGTGAAGAATTTGTATTGCAAGGTGAAGCCCAAAATAAACATGACTGGCGTCATAAAAATGTTTTTGATCGCGCCGTCTTTTTAATGAGTTAGTGCGTTGTAAGTTAAATCCTTAGCTGACTTCCACTGAAAGCTTGGTGACATTCGGTTCAGTGGAAGTGAAGTTATTGCGTTTAAAGAGTCAGTGTGTTTGTGTCATTGGTACAAAAATGAGTTACAAAGAAAAAGCTAAAATCAGTAAAATGTTTACCGAAACATTTGAATTTATGAAAAAAGTGTATGGCGATGGTTGTCTATCTGGTGCCAGAGTTCATGAGTGGCTTACACGTTTCAGAGATGGTTGTGAGGACATAAATGATAATGAATATAAGGGCCGCCCAAATCCTCCAGCAATCACCGAAAACTCCATCGAAATTTTTCGTAAATTTATCAAAAATGAAACGAAATCTTCGGTGAAATTCATGGAATCGGAGTTGAATATCCCCAAAACAGAATCAGCTCAGAATTTAACATTCGAAAGACCTCATTAAAGAGGTAAGAAAAGACCAGAACTTCCTTTACAACATTGTAACTGGTGATGAAACGTGGTGCTTCCAACATGAACCTGAAACTAAGCGTCAAAGTGCCGAATGGAGGGCCCCAGACAAGCCACCACCCAAAAAAATCGAGTTTGGAGAAGTCAAAAATCAAGTTGATGCTCATTTGTGTTTACGATTTCAAAGGAATTGTCCACAAGGACTTCGTGCCAACGGGCCAAACCGTCAATGCAATTTTCTATCTTGGCATGGTGGAGCGTTAGTTGCATAACATTCGTTGAATTCGCCATCAATACCGCGAAGTAGGAAGCTGGCGCTTATTGCCATTTCATCGATCCACTCTCGTGACTGATTTTTTGACTAAAAATCGCATTTTAACCATCAATCACTCACCGTATTCGCCTGATATGGCTCCCTGTGACTTCTACCTATTCGCGAAATTGCATTTGGCCATGAAAGGAAACCGGTTTGCGTCCGTAGAAGTCATCCAAAAGGCTTGTACCGATATCCTAAAGGACATTCCGGTCAATGACCTAAAACACTCTTTCGAAAAGCTTTTCGATCGCGCAAAACAGTATATCGAGGCCAGAGGGGAATATTTTGAATAAATAAACTCGAAGTTATCAGAACAAAGCTCCTGTCATTTCTTTTTTAGCTCACTCTGGTTTATTTTGGACTTCACCTTGTAGAATTTATTTTCTAGTACAAACTATTTTATTTTGATGCTCGCTGCTGTGTATATATTTATGCCGCGATTTACTATATTCACACCTATTAAGTTCATTTAGCACTGAGGTTGACAGCTTGACAGATTTTAAATTAAATACAGTTAGCTCACCTGCCGACAAATATGCGCCCAACTAACAACTTAGCAGTGGATAGCGCTACTGCTCCAACTGTGATGGCGTGCAATGGCACAGCTGTTGTCAGATTTCATGGAGTTTGTTTGCTGCCAGCCAACGAGAATAGGACTGAATGATGTCTTTGGCGCAGCAGTGAAATGCAACCGTAAGGCTTGATTTGCACGAAAAGTTGGCAAAGTGATGAAGATAGCAATGAGATTTTGCATTACACCAAAAAAAAAAAAACAAATATTGTAGAAAAAATTAAATAAATGAGAAAACTGCACGAACTGGCACAGACGCAAGGTGTGCACTGCACTACCGACTACGCTGTCACGTAATCAATTTAATTTTGCTATTTCTATTAAACTTATCATAGTTGTTGCTTTTGCTATTTTGTTATTTTTCTATGTAACATTAATGGATTATTTCAGGTGTTTATACGAGTGTCGTTGCTTTTGATTTGAGTTTCGAATTTCTTTCGGTTGTTGGTTGTCTTTTTTTCGTTTTGCTTTTACACTCATAAATTACAATATTTATTATAAAAACGTATAGTAGCGTAAGTTTGAAGTAGCTAAAATTTTTAGCTGATTCTTGATAATTTTTTCCCTGGCGGTCTTGTGCAGTTTTTTCATATAATATACAACCACGAGTAGGCACATTTTTTATATGGAGAAAACATGCAACATCATCAGAACCAGACACACAAACAAAAAGCGAATTTATTTGCTGAGCATTTGGAAAAAACCTTTAGCCCAAATGAAGGCTAACTGAATAAGTAGAACCTATTGCAAACTGGCCTGAGTACAATGAATATAGTATTCCAGTTACACCAGAAGAAGTTGGTTAAGAAATAAATAAAATAAAGCTTAAGAAGTCTTGAAGTCCTTTGTGATCTGCGAAAAAATTGCATTTTTTTCGATATGTGGTGCTTTTAAAATTTTATAAACATAAAAATCTATGTACATACTCGTATGCTTGTGCTCATTTTCGGTCTTTGTGGCCACAAATGCGCTTCATGCATAATTAGTTCCCAACAAGCAATTTCCGCTTTATTGCCCTTTCAGGCACTTGGCTGAAAATACTCTCACATGCATACATGAGTATATACCTATGTACATAGATACAGGTGTATAGATAGCATAAAATAATCGCATAATTTTTTATACGGTGCTTTTCTTATAATATTTCACTTTTCCCTGCTCGCGCCGAAGTGCTTCCGTTTCCGTTAACAAGCGCACGAAAAATAGCTATAATTAGAAGCGGTAACGGCAACGCAAATTGATGATATTTATGCATATCCATTTGTTATTTTTTACAGAAAAAATGTATATATATATTTATGCGTATATGTATAAGTGTCAAGAAATATTGCTAGGCATTTGTTAAAACAAAACCACATTTTTGGCTATTCGTTGCCTTTCGTTTCCATTTTGATAGTTTTTTTTTTTGCACATTTTGTTTTACGAGCCTGCCTCAAATTTGTATGTAAATTGACTCAAAGTTGAAGAAAAAGGGGAAATATGAACCATTAGAGCACTCTAAGTGGCTTTGAAAATTCAAAAGCGCGGTTTGTTCTCAGTGTTACGCCGAGCTGCATCATAGATTTGCATAATTGGCTTTACATACATATATTTCCCTCAGGAAAGTTCAAACATAAGAAAAGAAAAAAAGAACTTTCTTTGCGCTATAGAGCTCTTCCTTGTTAATATGCATGCACTTGTCCCATAATCCTCATGTTAGTCTGATCTAATTCAGGCCCTAAGATTTGTATGACCCTTCGAAATTTTATTTGAAATCACCGTAAAGGTCTGTTTTGTTGCTTGGTAGTTGCCTCGCCTAAGTAAGTAACTCAGCTCCCAATTCCTTATGTTATACGATAGTTTCATACAATTTATTCTTTCTGATATACGAGGTGTGTTTAAAAAGTAAAGTGAATTTTCAAATTTCGCGGGCTACGTATATTCGACTTTCGATTATTATTTTTTTATGTTGGTACACTCGTCTCGAAGATATGTTCACGGTTTTAGCAATATAGCCTGTTTAGTTTGTTTGTGAGAGGCATAAATTGCATCTTGACTGTTTTGCGTGTTCGGCGATTTTCTGCTATCGAAATTAATGGATCAAAGAAGTTGCATTAAATTTAGTGTAAAAAATGGAATTAAGTGCTCAAAACCACTTGAGATGTGCACAGTGGCGGTGAGAGTACTCTGAGTCAAAAAAATGTTTGCAAGTGGTACAAGCTTTTCACATAAGGTCGAGAAGGTGTAAATAACAATGCTTGCTCTGGACGCCCCATCACATCAACAATCGATGACAATGTCGAGAAAGTGAAGAAAATTGTTATGGAGAATCGTCGAATCACAATAAGAGAAGTTGCTGAGGATGCCTGTATAGGTTAAGGTTTAGGTTATACTGGCTGGTCGAAGCTACGGAGAGACCATTTTGGACCATAGCGACGTCAGATTAGAGTCGTATTTAGCGGAAGATGCGCGTATTGTTCGAGAATTGTAGTAGTCGCGCAAGCTCCAGTTCAGGTATAGATTCTAGTATCCATGCAATCCATCCCTGCAATATTTTCGGAAATTTTGACAAGACGCTTGTGACTGTGAAGTTCGTTCCAAAATTGCTGAATTTTTACCAAAAACAACGTCGCATGAGCATCGCTCAGGAATTGTTGAATACCATCAACGATAATAGAGATTTCCTTAAATTTAAATTTCAAAACTGGACCCGAAACGTGGGTATATGGATATGGCATCGAAACCAAAGCGCAATCGTCCCAATGGAAGAGTCCAGGAGAGCCAACACCAAAAATAGCACGCCAAGTTCGATCGAATGTTAAGGTTTTGCTCACTGAATTTTTCGCTTACGTGGCGTATGGCACCAGGAGTTCGTAGCACAGAGTCGTACGGTAAGAAAGGAGTATTACCTTGAAGTTATGCGCCATTTTCATGAAGCAATAAGCAAAACACACCCCGAATTGTGGAAGAAAATGTATGGCCTACGCATCAAGATAATGCAGTGGCTCACTCATCTTTGCTTGTCAGAGATTATTTGGTCAAAAACAACAAATCAAAATTAAAATTACAGCTAGTGTTTTGATACCAAACATTGCTCTTGAAATTCCGTTCATGCCAGTAATCGCACTCGCTTTTTTCAGTCTTTTTTTTGTTTTATAAAATTTTTGTTTGTTGAAAAAGTCTGTTTACCTCAAAGAAGGCGGTTATTTCCTTCAACTAAAACAGTCGAAGAGGCTCAATATTGAATTGCACAATTTATCAGTTCCTCCCACGTGGAAAAGAGGGAAAGAAAGATGTGTATTTTTTATTATTCCTTCATAATTCCAAATTCAACAGAGTCCGTAGTTAAAAATTCCGTTGCTGTAGTACAAGATTTTTTAAGTATTCGTAAATTAAGCAAACAAAATAAAAATGCGTCCACTTAATATTCATTTATTTGATATTCTGCTCGTTCTCCTTTTCCAGTTACGCGAAAACTGGGCCAATGCTAAGAGCACATACATACATACATATATACTGAACTATGCAGAAATGGCAATTTGGCGGTAACAATCGTTATTTAATAACAATTCGAAGAAATTTACTCTTTTGCTCAGTTTTAAAGTCAATTGCAATTTGTGTAATTTGCATTATTTGTACAACTGAGTTCAAAGAGAAGAGGACAATATTTGTACCCCATTGCGCTGTTAATAACGCAAACCTCGTGAAGGTATTTGAGCTCGTGGTAAAGATTTAATTTCAATAAAATGAAGATAATGGCAAGTGCTGGAGACGCTGCACCCAAAGGCTACAACGATTTATGCAGGCAAAATTTCGCTTAAGCCCGAGCTACCAGAGCTAACTTAGTTAATAAAATGTTGTTCATATTTTTTACTCTAGCCCATAAGAGTAAGCCAGACGACTGGCTTTTTTAATTCCAAAGGCTTTAAGTTAATCAAAATCAAACGAGACTGATATGGATGTGCCTTAACAAAGCTTAATGAAGGTAGAGCGGTTTGAAGGATAATTTTTTGGACCCGGTCAATTTTGTTTATTTAGTTTTTATGTCTTGATCGCCAAATGAAAGTATCGTATCCCAAATAGGAACGAACGAAAGGTGTATATAAGATTATTAAGGATCAGTGAATTTAGAACTATTTCGCCTCTCATACTCTAATACCGAGTTAAGAAGGGACTCGCAGAAAACTAGTAGATTGTGTTTACTCACCTCTTACGTGAAACTAACTAAATAAAAAATTAGTCCCCATATTCATAGTGTTTGTTGCCCTTATTAATTGGCATATTCGCTTTTCGTAACTTCTAGGTGTTCTTCAAAATGTGTTCGGTGAAGTGTCACTTGCGGAGAAAATTGCAAGAAAATGGTCATTTGTCGCACAATGCAATAGCAAAAACTTAAAGTATTGCGAAAAGTACGGGAATTTATGTTTTAAAAAAGTTTAATGAGATCTAGTCGGTTGAACGAAGGCTTGACAGTGGAAAAAAAAGGATTTGTGTCGTAGTCACAAGCCAAAGAAGATGTGTCATTATTTCGAAAAAAAACCTTGCCTTTCACTTCGAGATGCTGTAAAACAGGTCTATAAATCGAAAAATCATGTCCAAAAAATGCGCAAAGGTGAAGTTTTACAATCATATAAAAATATTGTAGCACCCAATCGAAATGATAAACCAAATTAGAGACTCCCAGACTGGTGCATCGTCTTCCAAGCTGAGATCAACATATATACCAAGCAGCAAAAACGAAAATCCTAATGGACTCCAGCAATGCTTACCATATTTATTGATAGTTAAGCAGCGATCAAGGCACTGGCCTCAAAGCGCATCAATTCAAGATGTGTTAAAGAATGCAGGAGGTCGCTCTCGCCCATCCAACAACACAACACCTTGACCTGAGCGCAATCAAGTAAACCAGTAGAAGGTGGTCTCTGACAACTAACTGCAGGGTCTCCAAAGCTGAATCTTAAAAAGACAAAATGTTTGCTTGGATCAACTACCATCGTCCTCACAGGTGCTATAACGGGTCACTGAACTATTGTCACCCTAGCCAGTGGAATGGGTGTACCTCACAATGACTTTTGCAGGAGCTGTGGAGATGAAGAAGAACAACACCTCCTCTGTGAAACCCGTATTTCAAAGAAGCCGTGCCAAATATCTCGGCGATTATTTCTTTGAAGACCTGAGAAATTTGCAAAATGTCTCACTGGAGGGACTAGTTACCTTTTAAAAAGATCTAATTGGTTTAAGCAACTTAGTTAGGGGAGGGAAAACAAATGTAGGTGCGAAAAACAAAAAAAAAGAAAGAAATTTAAAATGAGCAGGAGTTTAAAATGAATTGGCAGAGAGCGGCCTTAACAATTGATGTTAGTTTATTGCTTATCATAGTACGCTTAATAAGGAAGAAAATGATAGAAAAATTGTTTTGACAGCTTCTACAAATTTCATGTTATATTGATTTTAACATAACATAACATAACGTAACATAACATAAGGAACAATATTTTTTGTTCAGATAGGAGGCTCTACGAATCATCTAGAGTATGCTTCTCGCATAGAAATCTTCAAGCAGATAATTACTGAAGAAATGATAGGCATCATTAGCAGAGAGATAAATAGAAAAGCTGAAGAAGTTTTCAGAAACTTGAATGAAACAAAACCTTTCGCGCAGCCACGGAAGTTGACAATTGCCACAGTCAATAAAATATTTGATTTTTTGGACTAACTATCACCACACCGCTGATAGCTACGGAAAACAGATTGCTTAACGATATTTCGAGCTACCATGACTGTCAAAGATTTCATGCTATAAATCGCTTTATTCGATTCGACAACAGAGCTACTCGCGCTCGGAGAGAATCAACGGACAAAGCGTGATATGTTCAAGTGATATGTTCAATTTTAGTTTTAATCGACTTTATAAAGCCAACGATGAAGTGACTGTAGATGAACAATTGTATCCATGCAGTAAGCCGGCAATGTATGGAATAGGTATTTGAGTCTGCAATGCAATTACTAAATTTCCATTGCAATGAGAACTTTACACCTGTAAGCCTCCAGGAGAGCTTAGCAACAGAGAAATGTTGGAGGGAATGTTGTGAAACGTTTAGTTCACAGGTATTACAAATATGGATGAAGCAGTTGTGGCTGATAATATTTTTACATCACTTCCATTATACAAATGTCCTACTACTTAGCATATGTGGGAACATTACGCAAGAACAAGACTTGCCATCCAGAAGAATTGCGATATAGACGCCGTGCGGTACATTCACATCTGTCCGTGAGTCTGTCAGTTATGTGCCGAAAAAAAGTGCGTGTTGCTGCCCTATCCCAGTGCCTTATGATATCAGCACTCGAGATACGCAAAAGAAGGCCGAGGCCATACATTTTTACAATAAATACAAAAGTGGCCTAGAACGTATACATGCAAGCGCAGAAGCCGACTTAAAGATCGCTAATCGATACTTAAAACTACAAGTGAAGTCGTTAGGACGGCTCAAACATGGTTTCCGTATGTGGTGCCCGAAAAGTTCGATTGTTTTATGAGTAGTCTGATATGGTGCCCTATCTTGGCTAGAGCAAAGAACGCGCAAGCCCACAAAAGGTTCTTAAGCTCGCCCATCAGGCCAATGTGGATAAAAGCTAGATCGGGGCTTTAACATTTAGCCTAATTGTCTTAAAAACTGTCACAGAAGTATTTTTTTTTTAATTCTCACTTTCAAAATTCACTTGCCCAAATTACGTGACCAGTCATTATTTACAACTTACAACCGCAAGTAAACATCTACACGCATTTACTTCAATACATTTTAAGTACCTTAAACTTCAAATGTTAAATTGTATATGGCTTTAAATTTTTGGAAAATAACAGCAGCAAACAAAAGAGTTAAGTGCTCATGGAAGTCGTAACCACAGGACATGCCACATGCCACATGCTACATATGGCATTTACGAATATCTACAATATACGGCTATGCATGCATGCCATCGTCCAAACATTCCACCGTTCCACCGTAAACGGCCGCGGTACGGCACTGGGCCAGCGCCTGGGTGCAGCTGGAATAGCGAAATTGCAAGTTGGGAAAAAATGTACAGTTATTCAGGTCAGCTTGTGTTTGCTTCCGCCACGCTATGCAACGCCACTTGCACGCCTGGCATTTCTAGTAAACTGCATATAAATACTTATATATGTATGTATGTATGCATCTATGGATGTGTGTGCATATAAGTGCTACAAAAGGCACCATTTTCACTACTTACATACATAGTTGCTCTTTGAAAATTTATTTATTTTATCTTTTACATTTTACACGGCCTTCATTTAAACTTTTACTTGAATATTTTGCATTTACTTATTCTATTCTATTATTATTTTGTTTTTTGTTTGTGTTTTGGAGGAATGAAACTGAAAAATTTACGAAAAATATGCAAATTATTTGCGCTGACTACTTTAGAATGCCGGAAATAGTGGAAAAGTACACATAAATATTTACTAGGGTGGTCGTTTAGTTAGTTTTTAAAGGCTTCACGTGATTCCGGAAATTTTAGTGTCACTTGTATTAATGATAAATACCATTTTTATAGTAAATGAGATTATTGTTAGTATTTTAGGAGTGATTAGATGAATCAACTGTCATGAATAAACATAAATAAACACTAGAAAAGAGGTGTCAAAATTAAATTTGTAAGCACTCAATGGCTATTAATAAAATCGCATTCATACAGGGAAACTTTTGCTGCTTCAACTTTGCGGATTCTCGTTGAATAAAAAATCAGCAGCTATCATCATCGTTTTCCTGTATGGTTTTTTAATAACGTCGCCTGTCGGTCTTTCGAAATTTGTTCTCTGAAGAGAGGGATTTTGAAAAGGTGCACCTGAACTTTAACAATACATACAGGGTTGCCCATATTCGACGAACCCGAGGGATTTCGATGACTCTTAGGGCCCATTCCAATCGACGAGGCTTGTCCGCAGGCAACAATCTTTGCGTCAATTGAATCTTATACGGGAATAAATGCAAATCAATGCGGATAATTCGTTGTAAAGTGGTCCGAGCAATGCCAAACTGCTGAGAACGGCGATTTTGGGATGCCCTTGGCGACGCCTTGGTCGGTTTTGATTTGGCCTCTTTGGATTAGAAAGAGCATCACCAGTCGAAAATCTTTCGTACACCCGTCTAATGGTGTTCTTAGAAGGCGCACTTTTCACATTATTTAATTTTTTATACGCACGTTGAGTTTTCACAATTGACTTCTTTTGTTGAATGAAAATTTCAACAATTTGGGAGCGCTCGCGTGGCGTGTACTGCTCCATAGTAAAAATCTGCTTGGACTGACGCTTCCAACGCGGTTTGTCATTAAGCAATTTGACGTCTTTGTCAAAAGATACAGGGTTGCCAGATGGGTCCATCGAGTATAGGGAACCCTATATACATATATAAGTAGAGATCATGTTGGTATAGCTGAATCTGAAAAATTTTGCAGGAATACTTTTTGGTCTTGTATTTGGCCTTTGTGTTATCAAATCCAGTGCTTCTCTGATCGCTAAATGTTCCGCGTGTTACGCTCTGACTTTAGGAAGAAATTCACATTTAGGCAAGCAAAATTTGCTGAATTTGAAGTCACGGAAACTCACGAGAGATTCACCAGGTACCATTACGCTCTGAAGCGTCAGTGCTTGATTTGGATTTTGGTTCGGCGATATCATCGACATCATTACCAATAGTGGCTGATATCGAGCTATGCTAACAAGCTTTTTGAGAACCGGGATGGTTTGTAAGGATCTCACGAACATATCGGCTACAGCGGGTTAGCGAATTACTGCAGGAGAATCATTGAATTTATTGTTCGAGAAGGTTGATGGTTTCATCATCTCGCGTGGTGGCGACATTCTTTGGTGACTAGGGTGAAAAAAGAGAAGCTTTTAAGAAAATTTTTTTGTGATACAGATCGTGTAAGTTTATTCAATCAATTTGCTTATAGTAAAGCAACAATTCAGAAATTTGAATGAGTGGCAGTGTATATAATAACTCGCAACAGAATTATCAAAAACAAAGCAAAAAAGTACAGACTGCCTTTTTTAAACGAGATGTTCCTTGAGGTGTCACATAGCATACTATTTGTTTATATTTACATTTTTTTAAAGTACTTAGAAGCCGAAAAACCGATTTTACCTAATAATTATTAAAAAAAAGAAGAGATCCAGGGGTACCTGGTGCATTATGGGCCGCACTGCGAAGAATTAAAAAACCATTGCTTCATTAGATTTATAACTATGGTGTATACGGGTTTCTAAAATAAGAAGCTTCAGAAAAACAGGAAGCACAAAGGCGATCAGAACATACGCTCAAATATTCACCATCCCCTTCAGCCATCTTGCCAAATCAAGAAATTTTTAATCAACTTCAAATTTTTACACAATATTCTTGAGATGTTATGCCTTCATTAAAAAGAAATTAGATACTTTTAGTGCGGTCTGGTGAGACCTGCAGAAAACTATAGGCTTTCGACTTCCGTAGAAGTTCTAAAAGTTTCAGTTACGAACAAAAATATTATTCTCTCCAGGTAACATAAAACTAGATTACCTTATGCCGATCGAAGTAAGAATGCAAGTAAAGAAAAAATTCATATTTTATTAAAAACTAGCTGACCCGGCGAACTTTGTTCCGCCCTAGAGGCAATAAAAAAGGAGATTTTTGATTTTATTAAGTTATTTTTTTATTAATCAAGTATTTCAATATTGATATGCTAATGGTCGTGGCGAATGCAAGACGTATCGGAAATGGAAATATTTTAAACTCAAACGGAATATCGGTTCGAATTTTCCTTTGAATATCGTCGCGTAAATCACATTGTTCATCAATTTATTTACCACCAAATGCGTACTGTTGCAAAGTTTTGGTGGGCTTATGTTTCGAAGCATGGATACTACGGAGCCAACTTTTAGGCGTAAATTGTGCGTTGTAAGCCAGGCATACCCAAGGAGTTTAAAAATTCAATTGGATAGTTGGTGGCTTCATCTTCATTTGTTACACAGTCAATGGATTTGGGAATACCTTATTGATAAGTTCGTCTTTCGATGAGACAAAGTTACAGAAATTCTGAGGAAATGAAATCAATCCGCTCGAATCGTCGACAGGTACTCGACCATTACCGATAGTCAGTAATTGCTCAGAGAAATCTTCAGTAGATGTATCATTAAGTAATGCAACTCTCATGTTTGTTGTCAGCTGAAGTTTCTTCACATAGCGCCATAGATTCGATGATTTGAAGCAAGCGTTTATTTCGTCAGGAGCCGTTAGTCTTGGAATTACTGGCAGTGTTTGGTGGAAGTCGCCAGACAGTAAAATCATTGCCCCTCCAAAACATACTGAGTCATTGCGTGTATCTTTCAATGTTCGGTTAAGTGCTTTTAATGCACGCGCTATTGTGCATTCGTCCCAGATGATGATTTTCGGTGCTGATAAAACTTTGGCCATTGCTGAGTAATGCGTTACAATATTCGCAAACGACGTTCATTGACCTACTGCAAACGCTAGGATGCAAGCAGTAATCAGTGTTGCAATCATATCGAAACGCTGCTCGATTCAAATCAGCACGTGATAATTCTCTTCTTGTGCGTCGAAAGTGATCTACTTGTTGATCTCTATTATTCGCTCGACGATTTCGCATTGCCAACAGAGCCGTTTCACGGGCTGCCTCGCTTCGCTCTTGTGATTGAGAAGCACGAAGTCGAGCCATACTAACGCGGCGCTCTTCACGGGCAATTCCTTGTGCTTCTTCAGTCGTTTCATTCGCAATGTTTCGTATCCTTCTTGCATTACGGCTTTGTCGGGAAAGATTCGATCGTCTTGGTCGCGGCATTGATAATGATGATTCAAAGAGAATACAAATTACTGTGATTATGGGTGCTTCCCCATTAATCGTACAGTAGTGAGGGCAGAAACATAAATAAGAGTGTCAACATATTCCAAGTTGGTGTTATTGGCGACATATGCTGGCAGAATTTTTGAGTTAAGTGTTTTTACCACTTCGTTTAACTTTTCCGATTCGCCTAATCGGGGTATCCTAGGTCTTTGTAAAGGATCCATACCTTCATAATTCGCCAGATAATTATGGAAAATGTCTTTCACCTCCCGTTCTTCATTAGTTTCTGGACTATCGCTTTCAGTACTTTCATAAATCAAATTTATTTCAGGTCGTAAGTTGGTAAATTCCGCTAAATTTTCAGGCTGTGTGTTGCGTGCCTCGGTTATATCTGGTATTATTTCTTCATCTCTTCTTTCCACTCCTCGTAGCTCGTTGCGTATTGCACTTTTAATTTCCTCTTGCTTTTCTTTTCTTACATATTCGTGTTGAAAGATTGCTTTTTTTCTTGTAGCAAGGCTATTTTCGGTAAGCTTCCCATTCAGATGTCTGTATCTTCTTAGAAACAGGTCTAGCATTCTCTCACGATAGGTCGTCATGTGCTCCGGTTCTTCACAATTTGTGGAGATGTAGTAGCAGCGCAGGACATATTCATTCATTTCCGTTGTCCATTGAATACGCTGTCTAACACGGCCTGCTCTTGTGGTCCCAAGATTAACTTGGGGAAACACTTGTCGCAGTGTTGGGGTTTTCGTGTTGTTGGGCCACTGGCGACTCCGCTATCTGATGTCGATGAGCAGAGCCCTCGCCGGCAGCCGTGGCTTCTGCCGACACTTGAGCGAATATCCTCGCTCGGCTGCAATCATTAGATTCCTCTATAATGCGGCTCTCCGTTTTTCGAAACGGGTACTTGCATTTTAAACCTCCTGCCAGGTGGTTTACAGATTTCCTTCTGGGTTAACTGTGTCCTTCAGACATGCATTCACACAGCCGGCATGTTAGGCATTTTAGCGGTATGTTTTCTTCTTCGCTGAAACTTCGGAGCCGTGGACTCGTTACTTCCAGCACCCCTCGGTGAGGGATGTCCGTGCGGGGTCGTGACTAGGGGCCGCGGGGTTGTCATGCCCGTCAACTCTCTAATGAGAGATGCCCTTGCGGCATATTTCTGACAAAATTTATATTATCAAATTTTCTACTTAACCATAGACAAAATTACTTTTAGCTGTCATTTGCGTTTTGTTATACCACATTTTATAGTGACTTCACGGAAACGCGTTCGAATGGTATAAAAAGTACCCTATGTCCGTCTCCTGGTTCTAAGCTACCTCTCCTTAGTTCGTAACAAAGCAGTAGGCGTAATAACTTCAATTATTCTGTTAAAAAATTCAAAATAAAATCTGTTCGAAACAAGTTAAATACAGGTCAACAAAAATACGCTCAACCACCCTAATGCATGCCTCAATAAAAATTCAATAGTGTGACCGTGCCAACTTAGAATACTCGTAAGAACCAGCAAAAGAACGCGGTCAGCATATTCGCTTAGTTCACAAGTCTAGGTGAGCGACGAAAAAAATTCGCTAACATTCCACGCCTTGCAACCCAAATTACCCATTAATTTGCTCATTACCATAGATTTTGAAATTTGCGACAGGCGGAACCGCATTTGGGCGTTGCAAAGAACTTTATTGTTGATAAAGTGTTGTGAGATTCACAGAAAAGCACATCGCCTCTTGTCAGAAGTCATGCTTACGGCCTCGCCATCGCCGGTTTAATGAATTGCCAAAGTTGGCCTTTTTTTAAGTTTTCCATTTCTCCAATATTCTTAAGTACCTCACTTTTCTGTCTGCCACTTACGGGTATCCTTTTCGTGTGCACAACTTTTTGCCATTTAAGCAGATTCTGGGAGGACTGCTTTGCTTTCTTCTGCTTGCCCTGTTTTTATATTCGTTTTGGTTTATTTTTAAAACTTCATGCTTTAATTTTTTTCGCTAAACATTTACATTTGCATACTTTTGTTATTTGCATTTGTTCTGTCGTTTGTTCGCTGATCGGCCACTATCTTTTAAGTGTGCTTTTAAATGTATGCAGATAAGTATTATACTTTTTTTCCTTATTCGTATTCCTATTTTTTTATTCACTTTCCTTCTCTCATCTAAGGCTCTTCAACTTATTTTAGCCATCTGTGTGGTAACTTTAATTATCTGTATTACCTGTTTTTTGTGCTCTGGGCGCATTTAGCACAATGACAACTTTATTATCCTACTTTATCCCTTTTATTTTATTGCTGTCGGTATGCTTATGAGTCGCAGTAGCCAACGTTTGCCGCTACTCTGTCCAGCTGTGCTTTTTATTTGTTTAATGGCTGTTCAGCCAAGTAGTGAGACTTAACGGCAACTTATTTCATTTCAAGAAATTTTTAAAATAGTTTCAATCCGTCGCGGTTTATAATATCATCTTGGGCTTATGTAATATATAGTTCACAGATGCCCAGCCTGCTGGTTCTTGCTTCCTTTTCTCCATAAAAGTATATTTTATTGCCTCGCTGAATTTTCACATTTCCACCTTGGCTCTCTTGAGTGCATTAAATACATTGTCTACTGTGTAGAGACGAGGAATGAAGCATTTGTAGGGATCGATAGCCCTGCAAGGAAATGCACTAATTCTGAATTAGTGTGCTTTTAGGGAATTAAGAACCATGACAAGTTAATATTTGTTCTCTTTTATTTGCTCTATTTCGTTTTTCGATTTTCAGAATAAGAGAATATGGCTTTATTTGTTTATTTATTCAAGTCTATGAACTAAAATTCTTACAGATTATTTAATTAGATAGTTTGGAAAGAGAAATCCATTATTTTTATTTTTATTTTGCAGACACCTGAGTGCATTTCTGCCATGTTGAACAACATCAAGACGCACGCCACAAATAGGAAGAGAAGCCCGGCCAAACACCTAACAGAAGTGTACGTGCCATTTATTTATTTTACTAAGATGATACCAGAAAAGTATAAATAATAATAAATTGAGAGTTTCTAAAAACTCGAGTACTAAAAATGTGATATTATCGTGAAAGTATTGAAAGAGAAGTATGTAAAAATATTTTTAATTGTTTTTTGTATATATATTTCTGACCCTTTCAAGACATCTAACCGTCATCATTTGCCATGAGCCTAAAGAATGAAGACTTTCTATCAACTGAATGTTGAAACAAACATTTTATGAGGGGGAGCTAAACCTTATCTAACTCTCCGTCTACCTAAAATGATTGTTCCACTGGTGTGAAACGAAGGGAAGTCGGCTGCGTTTCTCCATTGTGTTGGCCCAGAAAAAGCATCTCTGTTTTTTGTGGTATAAGGAAATAAAAAAATTTAATAAAAGATCTGATTTACGTAAGTATTTAGCTTAAGAGAGTATATTTATGTCGAGAGAGAAAAATTATTTCATATATTAGGTTGGGGAAAAATAAATCCATTATTTATGCGTAAAATTTTTGCACAAATAGCTTAACACTGCTTTATGGTAAATCTTTAGCTCCTGGGCGATGCCAAGACTCCAAACATACCGTACAACTTCGATTAATTCTGTGATCTTATCGACATTTTCGGCATTATCGACATTCATAACGTCAAAGATGTCTGAACGGAATCGACGAAACCAAAATTGCACGTAATTGGCTATTACAGTATCGGCCCCATAAACACCATTCAGAATTTCAGCGGCCGGGTTTGCATTTTCGCCCTTATCAAAGAAATTCTGCAAAATATACTGAATTTTCTCTCTGTCGACTTCCATTGAGGACACACTGTAATTCTCAATTGAATAGAACAAACAAAAAACAGCAAATGAGTTTGTCTAGTGTGAAAAGTAACCTTGACAACAAGCATAAGCTTTAAATTGTCTGATCGATACTTTACGAGACATCGATCACTACAGCCATCTACCGCGAAAATAATCGATTTCTTTTTCCCCGTTTCAGAACATTAAAACTAATACTTTATTAGAAACAAGGATAGTCCACTTTTGCTTGAATGACAAAAACAAATAGAATAGACAAAAGCTAACTATAAAGTAGACCTACGCTTTCGAGAGTTTTCAGATTTATTAATATAGGACGATTAATATAATATTAATATGAACGATAGCATAGGAGTTTCAAAGTTGGACACAGATATAACCGGTTCTACTGAACCGATATTGATGAAGTAAAATGTAAATAACGTAGAATTGATCGCTATCGTGTGCGCTACGATCTTTCGGAAAAAAAAATTTTTAGTGTTTTCTTCGGACCTTTAAAGTCAAAAGCAAGAGGTCAATAAACGATTTTTGATCTTTGAACGTCCGTCATTTTATCAAATTTTATTCCTTTTTAAGATTGTAGTTCACACGATAACGACAAGAACCTTTTTGGTTTTTTAATTTCAGACCTTAAAGCGAATCTTCAAGAAACAACCGTTTGGGAAGCGGACTAAGGGCAGATCAAAGAAAATATGGGTAGATGCAGTTATTGACGTCTTCAAAGATATGAACGTGCAAAACTAGTGGCGCTCAGTAGAGAATTGATAAATTTGTAGGAAGATAATTACGGAAGCAGTGGTTCATCGACGACTGTCAGGCAAAGGAAAAATAAATGAAGAACATTAATGTTACTTTGAAGTTGATTAACATCGGACTGATCTTTAATTATTGCAAACAATTTCAAATCATCCGCATGCAATACAAAGTCGGCATGAGAAAAACAGTCACTTATGTCATTAATGCAGAAGACAAATAGCAGTGTACCTACAACGCTATCTTGAGGTAACCTTGATGTAATGAGAAAGGGTTCAGAAGAAGAGACCAGACAACGCCTATTAGAGGGATGTGACTTAATCTAATCTAAAAAGCATGAACAGAGTTCTATACTGGAAAGTTTACTATGCCAATAAGAATTTTATGTGACACAGCGTCAAACGCTTTACGAAAATCAGTATAAATACAGTCCAGCTGGTAACCAGCAGAGAAAGCAGCAATGCAGTATTCAGTGAAGACAAATAGATTCGACACTGGGGGAAGCCTATGGGGGAAATAAATCCATATTGGTTAAGATTGGTAAACAAAGTTCGAGTTAAAGTATTCCGCGAATAAGCATCAGCAACATATGATGGATTCTCATCAATTACTCGTTCAAAAAACTGATGCAGGTATCCCAAAACAAATTTGGTAGCGCTGGTTGTGTTTTGTCAAATGAAAATAATTTCGCGGCAGCAGCCGCGTCCAACACCTACTAACTTTTTTCTAGAGTTCGAAAAACGAGATAATCACTCTATTCAGTCTCGAAACAATTCGCATGGCTAGATAGTGTGTGAGAGGGTAGGCTTTTACCCTAATTGCAAGCAAAAGTAGTGAAGTGGTCCGCAATTGGTGAAATAAAATGTACTAGTGCTGTACCATAAATGGCTTTCATTAGCACACCTTTTTCTTGCAGGGTATCTGCTATGTTAGTGTATGTAGATTGTTGAAGTATATTTTACAGAATAAAGTTTGTGATACTTTTAAGTTTCCACAAATGTAATGCTTCAAAGAAGTCGTGAGTGTATATTTATAGACTTTTATGAGTCTCTTGCCTCTTATTGAAATATATGAGTTTTTAGAGCTTTCAATAAGTTTGAAAATATTTAAGATGTCGGCATATTAACTTTGTCCACTGAACTACATATTACGGCTCACCGACTTATTTATTTACTTTATTTTTTTATTAGATTTTCTAGTAAAGAGAGATAATACCACGTAATATTAAATACTTCTTAAGGGTGGCACCTAAGGAAAAATAATTTCTAAATATTTTAGTAATCGGCATTTATGATTTGCAGCAATAATTTATACTATACTTATTTTTCAAAAAACCTAATACTGATCCACTAAAACGTGAGGTATTTGTAATGTGATTGTGCCCAGTATGGCTAACATTTTTGATTAGAGACCTTTTGCATTGAAACCTTAAAATGACCTCAAATAGGGATAGTGAAAGTCTAATGACCGCCGCACAGACATAAGTTCCCCGCGTTTGATTGCCTGGCTTAGCAGCTATTTCATTTTTTTCAACACTATGAGGCTTTGCTAAAGTACCCTCCATTGGCGGTTTGTGATTGAATGAAGACTGCAATACTAATCGCTCGGCCTTTCTAATGACAAGATTGGGTTACTGATTTCTGAGTACGTTCTGAAGCGTCTTTTTTTCAAAGAAGGTGCTGTCTAAGCACATATTGCAATTTTGCTAGACGGAGCTTCAAACAATCCGAGCATTTCAATATTTCTTTAAATTTGAAAATTCATGTACGATACCATAGAGAAAACTTGAATTTTTGAGGTGAGCTGATATAAGAATTTTTCTTAGCGTACTTCCTTTCTATCCAAACATTTTTCTCCACAATATCGTTAACGGAGTCCAAGCCCAACCATCGCACACGAAAGCTTCAACTGCCTTTTGAGACCTTCTTTATTGTGTCAAAATTACGTTCTGAATATTGTAGTGGGTGAAACTCCCACCTAACTAGTATTGACCCCGACATATTCAATATATGTGTGGCATGTGGAGGTACCCCGCCCGATACTAATCACCAATTCACATTCACCTTTAAGCTCGCTTACTTAGCACTCCCTTCCCTTTGGACACAACCCGTCGAAACAGGATATTTTCTGGGCTTACCATTAGATGGAATCAACAATGACGATCGGTGACTGCACCGCACTCGCAGGGCATGACGAACTGCTTCAACGACAATGACAACTGAAAGTTTTTTCGCATAGATATTTTTTGAAAATTTTGCCAAAGTGTACCTTTTTAAAAATTTCATTGTGTTTAAATTCTTAAATACATTAAGATCAAGGCGAATCTATTGAAAGTAGTATCGGTATGTCAACTGATTTTGATTTTCTTTCGAGGTTTCCCTGTGGCTGTCAGAACAGAATGAAACAAAGTGAATTCATTATTTGTTTTCTGTTTTGCCAATACTTTGCCGTGATAATAAAATGTACAAAGCATTGTTGTTGCTCTAGTGCCAAAACCTTTAGTAAATGCCTTGATTAAGGTTGCACAAAAATTTATAAATATCACTAGGTGCGTATATTTGATTGATCAAGGAATGCAACAAATTTTAGTCACTGACAATACAGGACAGTAAATTGAAAAAAATATTCTATAGTCTTCTATTGTTTCTCTGATGGGCTATGGAAAATAAAGGTACGTAAATATTTTACCAAATATTTGTATCAATATTTTTTTCTCATTTCATGTCGCATCTCTTTTTATATGTAATTCTAAGACACTGTGGCAAAACAATTTGTAACCCCTTAAATGGGTTTCGTTGGTTGAAAAAAATCGATTTATTTTTTTTTTGCTTATTAATTCTACAATTTCTCTGGAGTATTATCCAAAATTTTCAAGTCGATCCGAATAATAAATTCGGAGATACAGCCTTTGGAATGTGTGCGCTCCAAGCCACTTTTATTGTTACTCAAAACTTTAAACGCGTTTTTCTCGGAACCGTGTTTTCAAAGCCGGTTGTCAAATGTTCCCGAAAACTACTCAACCGATCTTGATGAAATTTTACACAGGTGCTCAAAATACAATTTACTCGTGCTTGAACGAAGGATTTTTTTTTCAATTACAACTATTTAAAAAAACAAAATGTCAAGCAAATTTGACCGAAATTTTCAGTTTTTTGCAAAAATATCTGACAAAGTTCCAATTTTTACTTTTTTTTCTTCCTTCGCTGAAGCACGAGTTTATGGTCTTAACTAAAGCACTTATTTTAGTTTTTTCATTTTTGATGAGCCTGTCAGGAGTTATGCTGTCAACGCGGTTGCACCTTTTTTCGAGGGGTCACCGAAAATGATGTCACAATGCAGGAGTTTTAATTTTTTTTTTTTTTAAATTTCAGAAATTATTCTATAAATGTATCTATAAGACAGAAAGAAGTTTGAATGAAATAAATCATTTTTTACATAAAAAAAAAAAATATTGAAAATAGGCCTTTTTTACCCGACGAAACCCATGTAACCCCTTAAAAGCATCCAAAACTATTTAACATCTATTTTTACTGTTGAATGAATAACGAAAATGAGCTTTGCACCTCCTTGCTTTTACCTTTGATTTGAGCTATGGAACTTGAAAATCTATTTAATAATTTTTTTGTTTCTAGGAATTTCATTTTTTTGTTTTTGATAATTTTCTTGCCTGTGTAACATGCGATTGATTTAAGTTCCGTTCAGCATTTTACAGCATTTTCGCATTTCACATCCCTCCAAGCATTTATTATCGCACTCATTATTTTGCCTTAATTTGCCATTTATTCTGAATTCAGCTGTGGAAGTTGTACGTGGAAAATACGTTTAAAGCGCATTCATTTTACTCGTCATTTTTCCGGTGTATATACACACATACAGATATGTATTTCCTGCACTTAACACCACACACACGTCAATTATGAATGACCTTCCGCCCTACTTCTCAAGCCGAACTATCAATATGTATTTATGCCCTACAAGTACGATGTATGTACATACGTATGTAAGCATATCTGCGAGTGAATGCAGGAATTTGTTAGAGAACAATACAAAAATTCTGGGCAAATGTATCTGAAAAGTGAATTTATTGCTTTGGCGGAGTGAACACATGGGACCCGCACCTGCGTCCAGTAGATCAATACCTTAAAAGTGCCACTTCGAGTGTAGTAGAGTTGGAGGAACCCTATGGGAAATGTTTCCTATGATAGTTGATGTAGCGTCGCAAAAAGCTCACAAATATGGGAAAGCTTTTGTCAATATTTCATGCACTAAATTTAGTAGAAGTCAATGGGAAATTGGCACAAAAAGCAAAAGGTGGACAAACAGGGCATAAAGTAATAATAGTAAGTAGCGGAGAAAAAGGTACGTATTGCACTTATGAGTAGAATGGAAAATTAAAAAAGCCAAAAAGGGGGTCATGGAAACGTGACTAACATTAATTCAGTCAACATGGCTCGATAGCGTCGCTGTTCACCCTAACAGCAGCACCTTCAATATTTCAAAGGAAATAAAGAGAGATAAAAAAGTCAGCGCTCTATGAACTTCGTGAATAGATTTATTTATTTATTTTCAAATAAATTTCTACAATTTGGAAACGTTGTTCTGAGATTAAACGATTCATGATGACTTGCCAAACCTTACTGAACAGAAATACCAACACAGCTTGACATTCTTAGCCATCAAACCATAGCTATGGATATCGATGGTTTTCATGTAGCTAAAAAAACAGCCGATACAATCAAACAACACAAAAAAACAAAACAATCATAAACAAAAAATTGTATAAGTTATTCTAGGTGCTCTTGTGCCAATTTGAATGAGTTTTAGATTTTTGTTGGAAGGAACTCAAACTCGAACCCTCTGTCGCTCTGATTTGTTGTAATTTTTGCTTAGTTTGTAGCTGGCGTCATGCAAGGCTACGAGGATTTATAGTATTACCATAGACTGATGCCATCAAATACCAGTATCTACAATATAAAAAAAAAAAATCTAGAGGGTTCAAATTAGGCAATTTCGCAAGCCATACAGATACTTCCTATCCACATCCAACTACGTGAAAAGGTATGCTGCAAATGTTTTATCGAAAAATGGAACTTCATTTGTCGCCTCTAGTCCAAAGGTATTTCAACAGATCATTCATTGTGTTTTGCGCAAGAGCGGTAAGTAGTCCTTGCGACTCGGATTAGTAAAACAAGCGACTTACAAAAATATTTTTAACACCCTCTATTCTGTAAAATTCAGTTTATTTGAATCAGATTAGGCAATTCGTTTCAAGTTTCATAAAAAAATTGTAAATTTTTAAATTTTTTTTTCAAACTCGATAGTGAAAAATTCTCTACAATACAAGCGTCGGTTGCTCCAGGCCGGGTTTCTATACCTGCGCGACTTTGAAAAGGCCTCTGGATTCTCATTGTTTTCTAAGTTTCTTATATATCAGATTATATACCACTGGAATAATTTACAAAAGTTTTAAAAATTTGCTTTCCTAGGAAAACCTGAATAATCTGTGATTAATATGTCAAAACTCTTCAAACTTCCAAAACGACAATTGGCGGTGTATTTTTGGCAGTTTGACAAAGCAGTTGTAGCGCAATCAGTCGAGAGATAACAAAAAATTGAGGAAATATTGGTCAATAGGCTCCATTTACAAATGTAGGAGGAAAGGATTTTTGGGTTAGTTTTGTTGTTTTTAAGTGATTTCTAACACCAAGTTATGGCACGGCAGATGCAACAAAGTTTCTAAAAGTAGAATGCGTAAAAGTTCGAAAGAAATGAGACTTGACTAGAAGAAAACATTAAAAATACAATACGTCCAGAAATGGGATCAATGATACAATGCCTATTTACAGCCCTAATTCTGAAAATAATAGAACGAGCACAAGCACAAGAGTTTGCTTATTATAAAATAAAATAGGTTTACGGTGGGGAAAGAGGAATGAAATCTAGCCCAAATACTCTCAATATATTTACCGATGATTCAAAAATTTTGAACGGAGTAGGGGCAAGGATTTATTGCACAGAGCTAGGCATCAGGTAGCCATTTAGCTCTCCGACTACTGCAGTGTCCTTCAAGCAGAAGTCTTTGCTGTAGAAAAGGCTGCAGGAAATAGCATTCGCAAAGACATCTAATAACTCTAAAATAAATATATACGTTGACAGTCAATCGGCGATAAAGGCAATAAACTCATATGAAATTTCATCTCAAAACGCTCTTAAGAGCGGGGAAGTCATAGGGAGACTGGTCGCAGACATACAGCTGCATACAATGGCATCGTTGTAGACATCGAAGTACGGATAGACAGGAGGTGCCACTTGCAAAACCGCGAAAATCATGTATTCACAGAATGCAGATAAATACGCCAAATACTAGCCCTGTCTAGAAAAGATAGCAGAACTCCCGTAGGTATACTGACAGGTCACAATTTGCTGGCGGCACATGAACACAAGATAGGAATTATAAACAATAATAACTGCAGATTTTGCAATGAACTGGAAAAGAGGGAAACTTTAGAAGTCCTTCTATGTTCTTGCCCTGCGTTAGCTAGAACCAGATTGAAATGCTGTACAATATGAGAAGTTGGAATGTATCTCGGGGTTTGAGCTTCATGGCTATTACAAGAAGTGTACTACAAAGAAACGTAAGGTCTAGCTCCGTCTAGTAACACTGAGCCTCAATAGGACTATGTGATGGCTTTCAGCCAGCCAGGTCAACCCAACCTAGCCAGCTACGAATTCGGTACATACTCGTGTAGAAAAAATTCCATGGATACTTACGGAAGTCCATCTATGGCACGACCTATGAAATCAACCGGCGGACAAAAACCCAATAAAATCTATAGTAATTTATAATAATGTTAACAAGTGGCTCATTTATGAACTTCAACATAGTAAGATGCAGGATAATATGGATGATAATTGGCGCTTACACTCTTTATTGAGAGTTTGGAAGAGCTCCCCCTCATATTTGTTGTATGCGTCTTAATATTGTTCCACAAAAAGAGTGACTTACAGTTTTGAGCCGACTCAGGGCGGCACATGTTTTTTTATGAGAAGCTTTTTCATGGCAGAAATATACTCAGAGGTTGGCCATTGCATTTGCCGAAGAGCGACTGCTATTAGAAAAAACGTTTGCTATCACTCGGTGTTTCAAACCCATTCACTTTTTTATAGTAGTCACGCACCAACCCATGCGGCTACGGTTTAATACCGGTTTAATACATTGAAAAAAGGCGGTTTTTTTTTAATTTACTCCTGGCGATAGAGATAGTATTAATGTATTCAGTCACTTCCTTTATAATTTAAATTTAATTGCAAAACATTGCAAATTGAGCGAGTCACAGTGAATCCAGAGGCGCCTAAAAAAAAGTTGTATGTCATAACTTGCAACATAATCATTTTTCATTTTGAAATTCTCCGTAGTACTTGAATGTCAAAAACTCGGTTCGCTATAAAAACTTCTAATTCGATTTGAATTAATAAAAGACTAAACTAAAGTGCATGTATCATAAAGTATTTCTCGAGGCATCCCTGGAATAATTTTGTTTTTCCAGTTTTCAATTTTTTGTAGAACTTGGAAGCGAAAGAACTGATTTTCACTTAAAACACTATCCTAATTCTTTGTTGTGAAATTTGTAATTATTAAAAAAAACAAAAAAGAACAAAAATAAAAGTTCCTAGGGATACCCAGAGAATTATGTGATGAAGTACCGCGCCAAATTTAAAACAACAGCAAATTTGCATTTTTTCGGATAGGTACTACTGTGGGTAAAAAGTAAGGTGAATTTGGTTGTAAAATGAAAAATCTTTATTTATTCTTGTAAATCAATTTCATCCCCTTCAAAATAATCACCTCTCGATGAAATACACTTATGCCAACGATTTTTCCAATCCCCGAAACATGCCAAATGGTCCATTTCCGGTATAGCCATCAGCACCTTCTTCGATTCAGCTTTTATCTCCTCAATCGACTCGAAACGCGTTCCCCGGTGTGGTCTCTTGAGTTTTGGGAATAGCCAGAACTCACACGGAGCCAAATCAGGCGAATACGGTGGTTGCGGAACGATATGCGTGGAATTTTTGGCGAAATGGTCACGAAGAACGAGTGCAGTGTGAGACGGTGCATTATTGTGATGCAAAAACCAAGAGTTGTTGGCTCATAATTCTGGTCTTTTTAGACGAATTGCTTCACGTAAACGACGCATAACGCTCAAATAATATTCCTTATTAACAGTTTGGCCAGGTGGAAAGAATTCATAGTGCACCACACCACGAAAAAAACTGTCATCATGAACTATATTTTTGAACGACTTTGATGTGCTCTTTTCGGTCTGGCCTCGCCTTTAGCACGATATTCGCTTGATTGGTCGGTTGTTTCAGGGTCGTAAGCATCATCTCATCTCATCTCCCGTAATGATGCATTTGAGCTTGTCTTGATAGTCTGAAAGCATTGTTCCACACACATCAACGCGACGACTGTTTTCCAAGAAATTGAGAGTTTTCGGTACCAAACGAGATTTGACTTTTCGTAGGCCCAAATGGTCTTTCAAAATGGTTTTCACAGATCCTTCTGATATTCCGATCATATCTGTAAGGTGTTTAAAAGTCAACCGACGATTTTTGAGCACTAACTCCTTCACTTTATTGACGTGTTGGTCATCTGTTGACGTCGATGGTCGTCCGGAGCGCTCCAAGTCATCAATATGTTCTTGACCCTCTTTGAAGTCTTTGTACCACTTATAAACATTTTTCTGCGACATGGTCGAATCACCAAATGTCTTCTGCAACATGCTAAACGTTTCCGCAGCCGAAATTTCATTCCACAAACAAAATTTGATGGCACTTCTCTGCTCAATCAAATCAGACATTGTAAAAATCGAAAAATGCACTCTTGGTCGTTTGGTAAACACAAGCGTAAATATATTACTGATAATGACATTCACATGAAAGTTGGCCCAGATGTTAATAGTGCTGCCAACTCATGAAAAAAATAACTAGAGCGAAATTTTAATCCCGCGAAGTTTGACAAATAAATTCACCTTACTTTTTGCGCACAGTTGTACTTCAAAAATAAGAAACTTCAACAAAACATATCAAATTCTATCATGCGGCGAGTCCCGGCCAGAAGCAACATACGCGCAAATACCCATAACTTCGTTAACTTTTCCCCGATCAGCTTGAAATTGTAACACAGTATTGTAGAGATCAAATTTCCTAAACAAAGTTTTACTCCCCCTTAATGTAAATTTTAAGTGACGTTTTGCGTTTTTTTCCTAAGCACAAAATTGTTATGTCCCTAATTATTTTCATATTTCATGGGTGAAGTTTTTTGTGTATGTATGCATGCATGTGCTTTTGACTTTCATTCATAAATAATATTTTATTTAAGAGTTTAATATTTATTATTTTTGTAGGCAATTCCCTTTCTGCTTCATGTGAAAATTTTCATAGCTACAAAAATGTGGATGAATGCGAGTAGGCTTGCAAATAAATGATTAATGCCCTTAAATAAATGCGATAAATTACAGCATTAACGCCAAAAAATTGGCAATAATTTTAAACGAGCTGTCGTGTGAACGCAGAGTATATTTACTGTGTAATAATAAAAAAGAAAAAAAAAAAAAAAACTGAAAAGTGAATAATATCGTGCTTGTAATTTTTAATGAAAGTAATAACTGCCATAAGTAGGAATGGTTGTTGGTGGGGTTTATGAATGGCACTTCACTGCACACGCTATTTGGGCTGTGAACCGGCAGGCTCTACGTGTAGTGGTAACTTAATAATAACATGCCATTTTGCGTGCCACGAAATTACCGCGCCTGACAGCTTTCTGCAACACACAGAAAGGTTTATATCTACATTCATAGTGTATGTGCACATTTCGCATAAAACTTTTAATAAAATGAAAAAAAAAACATTTCTCGACCTGGTGGAGTGTAGCGAGTTCAGTACTCGCTCAGAAATTTCATGCTTCCTGAACTTTCAAAACTACCAACTACCAGTCCAAAGCAAGCCACAACGGAAGTATGCATTAGAGCCATACTCGTAAGCACCACTGTCTACATTTTGGTATGCAGATAATAAATTTTGTAGTCGCTTTCTTTGGAAAGCGAAAGAAAGGAATTATACAAACAAAAACAAAACATGCCAAGTATATGGGCTTGTACTTTATGCTGCTGTTTCTTTTGTGTGTTCTGAAAATTCCAAGCGAAATGTTGATTTTGAGCAGACGCAAGCAGTAGCAGAGGCAGAGTAGTGACAGAGGCCGCATAGTGGCAGAGCAGCGGCAGCGCATTGCAGAAAGTACCTATGTACATATCGTATGTATGTACTCGAAAGTAAATTACGTAGTTACGAAACGAATGAAGAAGTGGCAAGTCGACAAGGCCGTCAGGCAAACCGGATGCAAGAAAATACGAATTGTGCCAAGGTACTCGCTGGGGAGTACGAAAATTTTCGCAATCTTCCGTTTGCACATTTTCCTTTAACCTTACTTTTAAATTTCTTTCATTTTTTTTATTTTGTAAATTTTGTTTTTTATTTTTTGTATAAGCTAAATAGAAAAACTTTAATGAACGAGGCCCTAAAAAGTGCTTACGAGACTCCTTTAAAAAGTCTAGAAGCAATAAAAATTGCCAATAGCGCGCATAAAAAGTAGTTTCTTACAAATTTATATTATATAAATACTTCAACTTACATAAGTTCTTATACACATACACACATACACACACATATGCAAAAAAAGTATTTTCTTTGCAACTAATAGGGTACACTTCTCTTTGACTCCAACATCTACCCGCACACTCAACTGCATTTAAGTACTTTGAAGCTTTAAAGTTTCTGCAATTCTCTCGTCTACAAAGTGGGAGACGCGGAAACTTCCAAGTCATTGAAACTTCAATGCTGCAGTACTTTAGCACTCCACTGCCGATTTTCTTCTTTTCAAAGCGCCAAGCACTCTTACGTACGAATGGTCAAGTGTTTGAATATAGCAGCTGCTATTGATAGTATCGGCAAGTGAAGTTAAGTGTTTGCACGAGTATCAAAATTTACTGCAGCTCGTGAGTGAAGCGGCAGACGCTTAGTGGCAGATGATGGGTTAGAATCGGCTTGCGTGAAAGCAAAGCAAAACTTTGTAGGAGGCTAAAACTTCTGTATAAGCTGCTTTTCAAGAATAATGATAAAAAACAGTGATTTACCGGATAGTTAATAAGACATATTCGTATTTAAAATAATTTACAGAAAAGTTTTCATACACAATGTTTTTTTAATGATGCGAAGAAGTTGTAAGTTGTAGCAGTAATTTTTAACTATCAGCGCTAAGTTCGAATTTTATTATTGCATTTATGCTAATTTTAATGCACTTTAACTAAACAGAGTAGTCACCAATGCCACAGAGTTAGCAAACGGGTTACTTCAACCCACAAGCGAGCTTGGCAGGCTGAGAGAGGCTGCAGATGGGCAAAACCGATGTTACCTGTTATGCCCGACCGACTGTCGCAGATGCTCCTGTTATTAAGCAGAAGGGGCTGTAGGCAGCTGGTTGGACTGATGACGGGCCACTTTCTATAGGCGCAGCACATGGAGAAAGTAGGCATCTCAGACAGTGCACTCAGATTTCTTCTCAGATTTCTTTGGAGGTCCAGTAGATTTAAAGAATATTAAAAAGGGAATCCGAGTGCAGTACAATGGACTTAAGGGGGGAGCCTGGTTCATAAGGTCAAAATAATCAATTTTTTTTTTCATTTTAAGCGATTCCTAATATTTTTCAGAATATTCACACAAAGCTACAGATCCTAATTCTCAATATTTCCGTAGATACAAAGCCAAAGGTAGGCGAGCGTTAGGTAGTTACGCTGTGACCGGACAGCTATAGTACAAACGTTATCTTCTTTTCTCGACTTTTCATTTTTATGATTTCTTTGAATTGGCGTACATGAATGAAAAAAAACTAATGAACCTTTTGAAATGAACCATAGCTTGTTCCCTTCAGTATTAAATTCTCTTCTATTTGAACAAACAAAATAGATAAAAAAAAATTTTTTCAAGATTTTTATACCAAGTTGAAGTGAATTTGTTTTTATAGAATGGCATTTTTTCTTTAAAACCTCCAGTTATCTCAGTTTTCTTAGTTCATCTAGAATAAAAAATCATGATAATTAAAAACCCATTTGAATTTTTTGCTTTAGATAATAATTACGAGCTGTATCTTGTACGCCAGTTGGAAACTCCCGCGTTGTTAAACATTTTTTTCAACTTAACCAGTACAAAAACTTTAACCAGTACAAAAATTGTTTATACTTTTTAAATATTCATTAAAAGATAGAAAAAACTTTGCAGTGCTAAATTAATTTTTTCCTTAAAAAAAATCGCAAAGAGATGCAATTTTTTGACCTCATAAACCAGACTCACCCCTTAATGTTGTGGTGATGTACATGCAAGTTGTTCCGACAAAAAAAATGAAAAAATGGGAAATTAGAACTAATATTTAAAAAAAAGTGAACGTACTTGAAATGTTTTTTAAATAATATTTAAAATCGCATATCTCAAAAAAGTTAAGTTCTGACTTTATGCCATATAAGTAAATTAATCAGAAATGACCTAAATAATAATACCTTTAAGTGTATAGAAAAGTAGGAAGACTTTTCCAAAAAGAGGGGCCTGAAATAAAATATGTAAAAATTTAGATATTTACAACTTTCACAATGCGGTTCTTAATAGTTATAAGTGGAAAACGGTATCATTTCCATGTCCACCATGAGCACCTTTAAAGGTCTACAAGTAAAATCCACCATGAATGTTAATTTGAATGCCATCAGGAATGCCTAATTGTTGAGAACGTCGAGGTATTGACAGTTGTTCAGCAACGCTTTGCGCTACAGCAGGAGTATTCTCAATAAAATGGTTAGTTTTCGGTCTGCCAGTCCGTTTACTATACGCGACAGTACCAGATTCTTGAAATTTTTTCACCAACCTTTAAATTGTCGTCTCATTTGCTCTCATTTTCCAAAAAAAAATCAGGAAATATGAGATATGCTGTTCTTAAAAACCATAATTTTCATAACAAGTTTCAATAATTTGAACGCATTGTTCTAACGCTTAAAATTGTACATAAATATCAAAGATGGTATAAAAGAGGTAACGTCTAGGAATTATTCACTGCTGACATCGAGGCGTGTTTTTTGAAATACGCTTTATTTGTATATATGTAAAGGGAAGGACCTACAGTTTTCTAAGGCAGTAATATTTTAATAAGCCGAACGGATGTTATACCAATAAGTTTTATTTTGGCGATGTGCCAAGAAAGCCAGGAATTTGTTAAGTGCCGAAATCTCTAACTGTATAGCTAATAGGACTATGAATAAGTTCGTGCGGTTTTACAACAGATGGCGTAACTTGATTATTATTCCATCGATCCACATTTCCAAACATTCATTGGAGAGCTACTGTCGTAAGGCACAAACGTCAGTATAAGTTTTTTATTTGAAGCGTAAACAACAATATTTTTACCACACTTGAAAATGTCGAATTTCGTGCCAAATAATGTGTTTTTGCGGGGAATTCTTCTTCATTATTTTAATATGAAGAAAAAAGCAGCCGAAAGTCATCGTATCTTGGTGGAAGTTTATGGTGAGCATGCTCTATCTGAGCGAACGTGCCAGAAGTGGTTTGCACGCTTTAAAAGTGGTGATTTTGGCTTGGAAGACGAAGAACGCGAGGGTGCGCCGCCAAAGTTCATGGATACCGAATTGGAGGAATTGCTCGATCAAGATCCGGCTCAAACGCAAGAAGAGGTTGCAAAAACTTTGGGAGTTGATCAATCAACCATTTCCAAACGTTTAAAAGCCATGGGAATGATCCGAAAGGTAGGCCATTGGGTGCCGTATGAATTGAAGCCAAGAGACGTTGAACGCCGTTTTATGGCATGCGAACAACTGCTTCAACGGCACAAAAGAAAGGGTTTTTTGCATCGAATTGTGACTGGCGATGAAAAGTGGGTCCATTACGACAATCCAAAACGTCGGGCAACGTATGGATACCCTGGCCATGCTTCAACATACGCCGATAGACACGACAAAGTTATTTTGCAACATGACAATGCTCGGCCACATGTTGCACAAGTGGTCAAAACATACTTAGAAACGCTCAAATGGGATGTCCTACCCCACCCGCCGTATAGTCCAGACCTTGCGCCATCCGATTACTATCTCTTCCGATCGATGCAACATGGCCTGGCTGACCAGCACTTCCGTAATTACGATGAAGTCAAAAAATGGATCGATTCGTGGATTGCGGCAAAACCGACCGAATTTTTCACAAAGGGAATCCGTGAATTGCCAGAAAGATGGGAAAAAGTAGTAGTAAGCGATGGACAATATTTTGAATATTAAATTTGTAACCATTTTACGTCAATAAAGTTTCAAATTTCGAAAAAAAACCGCACGAACTTATTCATAGTCCTATTATAAAAAGAGTTCACCAGTTTAATAAAAAGTTGGAGACATACCATCATGAATCAATATTGAAAGATACATTACCGTTTTGTTGCCGATAAAAAGCGGATCCATTATATGAAAAGTGTAGTAATCTGAGTTCAGATCTTAGCAAAAGTATCGAATTGGTTCATTAAGCTTGTAAATCGTTTTACATGGTTTCAAAAAAGAAATCTGCAGTGCCTTGATTCTCGATAGGCAGTATTTAGGCCAACTTTGGCGAGAAAAAATGTTCTACAAATCAACCATGCGAGCAGCTTTAAGGGGGGAAGCTGGTCTAGAGCGCAAAAAATGGGCATATTTTATGAATTTATTTTGACTCAACAAAGGAATCAATCGAAAATCTGTGAAACAGGTTTAATAATATAGCTTTCATGGTACAAACACAAAATTTTTCGTCTGAATTAATTTCAAAATGGCCGCTGTCCAGCAGTTCTCCTAAGGCGCCTTTTTTCTAGTGGGTCCATTGCCGAAGACGTAAACTCCTTAATTTTTGTCCTGGATCAAAAAATAAAATTTTTTTAGTTTCTATATAACAACAGAAAGAGACGTACGTAGGATTTTTTCGATATTTTGTTTTTTCGCGAAATGGTGCACGTTTGAACAAAAAGTTACAATTTTCACTATAAAGAACGACATAAAATTGTTGATTAAAAAAAAAACTATGTAAAATTAATAAAAAATCCTACGTACGTCTCCGGAGAAAGGTATTTCGAATGTATTGTCAAAATTTCGTAAGAATCGGTAAAGATTTGTTCGAGTTATGTCTTCGGCCAGTTTAAAAAAAGTGATTTCGAGAAAAACGCGTTTAAAGTTGTAAGTAGCGTTCGGGGCATACCTGCGAGGCACTACCGTCGAATGAAAAATTTGGGCATTTAGACATTTTTGCTGGCATCCCTCATTTGGTATATTATTTCTAAGACCCTAAAGCACCTTTTAAGACAAAAAAAAATTTTTCGATTTTTTCAAAATTCTAGACCAGCTTCCCCCCTTAACTATAAATACAAAGTGGCACAAAATTAATCATCCACCCATCGAAGGATTTGCAATTTTAGCAAATGGCGTTGTACGTCAATCACATATCCCTAGTAAACTACACAGCTACTGCTTACAAACTGACAGGCAATGGAGCACGTAAAGATAAATTTAGATAGTTCCATCACTTAAAATAATTTTTGTTTACTTAGTGAAAAAGTTATCCAAAATCAAAATTGGATCATTAATTTTGCGCCACCTTATATTACTACTAGGCTAGAAAGATTGAACAAATTGTAGAGCCTTAGACGACAGTTATTTGTTGACAGGTTATAGTGTGAGTCCAATCGAACATCTCTTAATAGATTTCAGCTGATCAACCCAAATTTGCTAGCGTGGATGCCAGACTATTGAACTAATTTTCAGTATCGGTCTTACTTATCGTGGCAAGAAGCGCTTTAGTAACTTTAGAACCTTGAACTATTGTGAACTTCGCTTTTTAAATTCGAGACAATTTTTTACTTTGCCAACGGAATTAAAATAAAGTCTGAGATCAATTGTAAAACCTAAGCCAACAAAGTTACTTACTAATATTGGATTACGTTCTGGATACTGTAGCAGGTTAAACTCCTATTTATTCAGAATAGACCCCGACATACTAAGCATATGTCCGGAATGTGAAGGCATTCCGCACGACACTAACCACCTTTTCACATGCTCCATCAAACCCGTTGATCTAACATTCCTTTCCCTCTGGGCCCAACTTGCTGAAACTGCAAGTCTCCTGGGCCTACCGTCTACATAATACTGACAGGGATAAGTATACTGCTACGACAACAACAACAGCAACAACTAGTATTAGATTTATTTCATATTTTTTATATTTAAGACTTAATAGATCCCAGAAATTTCATGCATTTTTGTAAGTGCTTACAATTAATCTTTTTTTACAACAATTAGTTTTTCCGAAACATCAATACTTAAAATAATTAGAAAAATTGAAAAAATATTAAAAAACTTAGTAAAAAAATTAGAAAAAAAATTAATTTGAAAACATAATAGACAAATTAAAAAAAATGTATTAAAAAAATTAGTAAAAAATCAAAAAATTATAGAAAAATTAAAAATTATAATTATTAATATATAAAAAAAAATTAGAAAAATCCATAAAAAAATTGATAAAATGAAATATTAAAAAATTAGTAAGAAATTAAAAAACAAATTAGTTAGAAGAAATAATATCATAATTATTAAGAAATTAAAAAAAAATTAGTTGTTATACTAAAATGGAAAAATTAAAAAAAAAAAATATTAAAAGAACTAGTGGAAAAACTACAAAACAAAATTAAAAAGGAAAAATAATAGACAAATAAAAAAATGTATTAAAAAATTAGTAAAAAAAAAATAAAAAAAATTATATAAAAATTAAAAATAATAATTATTATTAAGAAATTAGCTCTAAATACGTTGCTTCACTTGTCCCCTATCGATCTGGCTGGCAAAGCGATTGCAGCGAAAGCAGCGACACGCATGAATGCTATATCGAAATGGAATAAGTATCTTGGCCATTCGGCCATACTGAACAGGAACACTGTTATCTCTTCCGACATAGACTATCATGTAAGTCTTCCATCACCACCCTTGCTATTCTCCTGTTCACTCCCAACCAGGGAAGAATGGAAGACAAATCTTACCGAAATCGATGGCCCTCTGATTATATATACAGATGGTTCAAAACAAGACGGTAAAGTGGGATTTGGAATCTTTTCCAATTCCCCTCACATCAATCTATCATTTAGATTACCCGACTACTGTAGTGTATTCCAAGCGGAAGTATGCGCTATCTGGTATGCTGCGAAAACTCTCTTAGAAAATATATTAGAATATCACTAGAGGATATCCGCTTTTTCACTGACAGTCAAGCGGCCGTTCGAGCACTCAGCTCCTCTTATACCCACTCAGATGTGGTTCGATCCTATCTCTTATCTCTTAACGAAATAAGTTTTCAGAAGTCTGTCCAAGTTATGTGGATGCCGGGTCACAGTGGATTCGAAGGTAACTGCAAAGTTGATGAGCTCGCAAGAGCTGGAGCTGCGCAATCAAATGCTAGTAACTTACCCACAATCCACATTCCGCTCTCAACATGTAAAATGCTCATTGATCGAGAATTTCACAGTATTGCTGATCGGAGGTGGTGAGTGGAAACTACATACATGAGTTACGACCAGACAAATTTGGGCATGCTACAATCTGAATCAGACAAAAACCCTTATAAGTCTTTCGAAACACGAACTAAGGCATATAATATCTCTTATCACCGGCCACTGCCTTTTGAGCACTCACGCACGTCGGCTCGGGGTTCCTCAAAACGACCTGTGCAGATACTGCGAGGATGAAGATGAAGAAGTATCGAGCAGGCATTTGCTGTGCAGTTGTCCCGGTCTAGCCAGAAGTCGACTCGCTCTTCTAGGCTCTCCAACAATTGACAATCTTTCAGTACTCTCGAACCTGAAAATCGAATCTCTCATCAAATTCTCGAAACGAATTAATATCTTTGACCAAAATCTACAATCAAAATTTCGGTTAGGTGTGGAAATCATATAACATAATGAGCTCTAGGGCAACACAACGGACCCAACCTGCGATCTATGTGGCTCTCCGATGCGGGGTCACCCTTAAACCAACCAACCATTAAGAAATTAAAAAAATAATAATTAGAAAGCTTAAAAAAATTTTAAAAAAATTAATTTATTAAAAAAATTTGTTTTAAATATTCATAAAAAAATTAAAAAATACAATTTAAAAAAAAAAATTACAAAAAAATAATACTAAAATAAATAGTTTTACTTATCATAAAAAATAGAATATAAAGTATTTATTCTTTCGAAAGATCTATTAATAAGCTATATAGAACATTTAGCGGTGCTTACATTATTCGGGTTAAGTTGAGCTTTAAGGCATACATATTTATTTGTAGCTCCAAAGGCTCATTGGAGAGTAAAAAGCCTATAAGCTTAGGAAAATTTTCTGCTAACAGGGGGAAAGAGAAATACTAAATTATTTTCAGATTTTTTTAAAGAAATTTTATTTGAAAGATGTGAAAATTCAACCTGAAAAACCTTCCACTTGACGCTCGGGCATTTGGTTTTAATGGCAGGATGACAGAATTGCACCGGTAGGTTCAGCATTGCTTGCGGTTAATATGAAAAAAAAGTCTTTTATTCTGCCTTTAGTGTATTTAAAATTTCACAAATATAATATTTCCGGCAGATCACATATTATACAAACACTTTAGGATACAAATACTGAGCTCCATCTCTTACGTCTAGTGTTTAAAGTAACAAAAATTTCTTGGCTCATATTTCCAATGGGAGTGGGTCGAAAGCAGGTGATCATTTTTTAGAGACAACATTATGTATTTACATATGTACTCGTATTCCTTGTTTTTATTACCGTTTTATGGGTTCATTTTACACATTTCCTTAACTTTGGTATTAATGAAATTTTAATTTTAATTTTCCACAGGAGGCAAATCTACAAGAAAATGCCAGCGGCAACTGTAGCAGGCGCAAAAAGAGAATTTTTAAGGTATCAAAAACAAAAAAGGAATACTCGAGTCTGAAATGAAGCAAGCAACATACTTATTCCATTACTTACTTTTCAAAATATTTAAAATTGCTTGCCTAACCTTGAGCAGCAGTTTTGTTTTTGGTGCAAAAGGGAGTTGTGAATATGTTATAGTGTGTGTGTGTGTGTTGAGGATTACGCTTTACGCGTTTGGCCTCTGTTGCTTCTTCAATGCGTGTTAGTTCATCTTCATTGCGGTACAAGTAAAACTTGTGCACCAGCACCGAAATATTCATATATACAACAACTAGTTGTGAAATTTTATGAGTTTGCCAGCACTATCAGGATGACAATTATTATCCTGTCGACCCATTGTATGTCGCTGGTCAACACATTCGAGAGGCTACGTAGTATAATATAATATTATGTACACACTAGGGATGCCAATATTAGCAAAAAACTTTGTTCCCGGAAAATCGGGATTTTTTAAAATCAAACCTTGGATTCCAAGATTCATTCCGGGATTCAAGTTGGGATTTAATATTTTTAATATATGTCAAAATTCAATAATTGAAAGTAAATAAATAAATGAATTCTTATTATTTCGGGGCGTTAAGTAATGCAATCAAAGATACTTAAAATCGTTGCAGTCACATTGATTGAACAACAGTTTTAACTGCAGCCTTTGATTACCCTTTTGAGTAAAGGCCGTGGAACTTAAGTCACTAGTCTTTTTCCCTATTCAAGTTTTTTTGCAGCCATCGGTAAATTAGGATATTTTTAAATAGTCCTTTGGTGCACTTGCTCACAAAATAAAATTAATAAAAATTGAAAATTTTTTGGAAATTGAAACGATATCTTTCATTTCGATATTAAAAAAATGTCGGCAACCCGAAATTAGTAGTCCAGAAATTCTTCATTTACTCATTACTTCTTTCATTTCGATATTAAAACTTTTCGGAATCGCGAAATTAATACAAACTAATACCGAAATTCTTCATTTACTTCTTTCATTTTAATATAAAAGTTTTTCAGGATCCCGAGAATAATACAATACAATACCGAAATACTTCATTTGCGTCATTATTTCTTTCATTTTAATATTAAAGTTTTTCGGGATCTCGAAATTAATATTAGCTATATTAATCCCGACAATTATCATTTACTTCATTGCATTACATTACATTTAATTTCCACATTCATTTTTTTCGCGATCCCCAAAATTAATGTAAACTAGTCCCGAGATTTTCGGGATATAAAAGATACCGAGCTCATCATTTCTAATCCATACCTACATATATGCATATACATGCACTCCTGATAGTTATCTTTTATTTTTATTACGCCCACTTCAGGCAAAACACACTGCCGAGTGACAAAAAATGCAAAAGCGTAGCAAAAGGATATTTCAGCAAAAAAGTCAGGAACAAATAAATGTAAGAACGCTTTTCGGTGATGCTGCGCACAAAATACGGTTATGTGACATGGCTAATGGTCTGACACATGAAATTTAGTTACAAATTAAAACCAGGCTACAAAGTGCCATGCTCTCCTTCTGGGATTAGTAAATTTGGAAAGGTGAATTGAGTAAAATGTAGTTCTTGTTAAGAAAAAAGGGTAATAGTATTTTTGCTTTACCCTTACTTACGTTTGCATAAAACCTGCTACTTTTAGACGAAAAATACACTTCGTTTTGTGCGAGCAGAAAAAGAAGTAAAGATTAGCAAGAAGGCGTTTCCATGACAATTGGATTTATGTTGCTGGAACGACGGGCATTAATGAATGACATAGAAGTGCGATTTCAATAGTATTCGACAGCAATTTTTATGAAATGTTTTATGCTGTTGCTATAAAAACAAAAAATTTGCAAAAGCAATACTTATTTTGTATTTTATTCAAGGCTAATTTGTGTTTTGAGAGCAGAATAGAATTTGAATAGAAAGAATTTAAGTGCATAAAAAAGCTAAAAAATACTCATTTACTTATACTCGCACAAATAAACTAAATAAAATTCTCTCCCTGTGATTTTGAAAACACAGATTTTCTTTTAGCCCATACCTGTATGGTTATTTTCGCGTTTACTATGACTTGAACTGTGCCTTTTAAATTATTTATCTGCATCTCGGTCTTTTGTATTCGTAGGTACACTCGTCGAAAAAAAACTCACGTACCTCTTTTGAATATAAATTTTCACATTTAACTTCTTTAATTTAATTTTAACGAATTTCCAATAGAACAATTGTACATTTTTTAACAAAAGACATACGAATCATAGGTCTAGACTATGTACGAAATTCAGAAGAATACAGAAAATGTTGACCAAAATTTCCAATTGAATACATACCACTGTGGGCAAAAAGTATGGTAAATTTATTTGTCAAATATCGCGGGATTAAAATTTCGCTCTAGTTATTTTTTTCATGAGTTGGCAGCACTGTTAATAACATCTGGGCCAACTTTCATGGGAATGTCATTATCAGTAATATATTTACGCTTGTGTTTACCAAACGACCAAGAGTGCATTTTTCGATTTTTACAATGTCTGATTTGATTGAGCAGAGAAGTGCCATCAAATTTTGTTTGCGGAATGAAATTTCGGCTGCGGAAACGTTTAGCATGTTGCAGAAGGCATTTGGTGATTCGACCGTGTCGCAGAAAAATGTTTATAAGTGGTAGAAAGACTTCAAAGAGGGTCGAGAACGTGTTGATGACTTGGAGCGCTCCGAACGACCATCAACGTCAACAGATGACCAACACGTCAATAAAGTGAAGGAGTTAGTGCTCAAAAATCGTCGGTTGACTGTTAAAGACCTTACTGATATGATCGGAATATCAGAACGATCTGTGAACACCATTTTGAAAGACCATTTGGGCCTACGAAAAGTCAAATCTCGTTTGGTACCGAAAACTCTCAATTTCTTGGAAAAAAGTCGTCGCGTTGATGTGTGTGAAACAATGCTTTCAGACTATCAGGACAAGCGCATCATTACGGGAGATGAGACTTGGATTAATGCTTACGACTCTGAAACAACCGACCAATCAAGCGAATATCGTGCTAAAGGCGAGGCCAGACCGAAAAGAGCACGTCAAAGTCATTCAAAAATAAAGGTCATGATGACAGTTTTTTTCGATTTTCGTGGTGTGGTGCACTATGAATTCCTTCTACCTGGCCAAACTATTAATAAGGAATATTATTTGAGCGTTATGCGTCATTTACGTGAAGCAATTCGTCTAAAAAGACCAGAATTATGGGCCAACAACTCTTGGCTTTAGCATCACGATAATGCACCGTCTCAAACTGCACTCGTTCTTCCTAACCATTTCGCCAAAAATTCCACGCATATCGTGCCGCAACCACCGTATTCGCCTGATTTGGCTCCGTGTGACTTCTGGCTATTCCCAAAACTCAAGAGACCACTCCGGGGAACGCGTTTCGAGTCGATTGAGGAGATAAAAGCTGAATCGAAGAAGGTGCTGATGGCTATACCGGAAATGGACTATTTGGCATGTTTCGGGGATTGGAAAAATCGTTGGCACAAGTGTATTTCGTCGAGAGGGGATTATTTTGAAGGGGATGAAATTGATTTACAAGAATAAATAAAGAGTTTTCATTTTACAACCAAATTCACCTTACTTAGTATACAATCCTTCTCTTTGTTGTGCAACTTGAATCATTCGTTGATCAAGAGTTTACAAACAATTCATCGACAGTCTTCGAAATTCTGATTGCAATGATGTCATTGTTGTTGATGGTCTCCGGCCATGGTAGAATCTCAAATCATCATTGCGTATAATTATAAACTATGGATCAATGAAAGTAACAGTAGTGCGACATACACTAGCGACTGTGACTGCTTTTTATCGTATTCATAGACTATTTCAGAATATGTACCGCCCTGAGATTTGTGTATGATACTGGCACATGCAGTAAATGTGTACGTTTTGCATTTATAGTTTTATTGTGGTTTAATGGTATTGTAGCAGATCGTCTAGCTATCGGTACTGCTATTTTATTAATATTGTTAGCTATCATATGTGCATTGGATTTCTTTCGAAGTTTTTGTCCTGTTTTCGGAGTATCAGGAAAGTCAAGCTGTACAAAACTCACTTCTCCGGCGTTGTCATAATCTATATAATTACATTTCGTGACGGTTTTTCGTAACGCTAGCTCGTGTGTCGCGGCCTTGAAATTATACTCTGACACGCGTAAAGAAGTTTCACTTTAAAAATTATTTCAAACAAAAAGTCAAATTAGCCGTCAAAGTGATTGAAAATTTAGATAGAGAGCTGAGAAGTACTTACACTGGGTCGAAATAGACACTCATGCAATATAATAAGGAGTCCGTTCCTAGTAAAAGAGAATAAAATAAAATAGAGGTAAGACCTAATTTCAGGCATTGCAAGGTTTTATTCTCTTTTTCGACAACTAACATCAATCTCACACTAAACCATTCACCGCTAAATATATCAGTGACCATGCGTGTACTTTTTATACACATACATAACACATTTACACAGGTAAACTTATACTTATATGCACCCTTGTTAGAAAATAGTTAGTTAACGCTCGGTGTGCGCAAAACTAAATCACCTGCTTTATGGGGTTCACTGCTTCAGTGTGTCCGTTTGTTGAATGAAACTACAGCTGGGAAAAGTCTCACATAAATTTTAGAATAATTCTGAGTACATGCAGGAAATGTTTTTTAATAGTGATAATTCAGGTTATACAATTTCTAATCTGAATCTAAGTTTTTAACCAGTTTATATATACATAATTGGCGCGTGCACCCTTTTTGGATGTTTGGCCGAGCTCCTCCTCCTTTTTGTGGCGTGCGTCTTAATGTTGTTCGACAAATGAAGGGACCCTACAGTTTCAAGTCGAATCCGAACGGCAGATATTTTTTATGAGGTGCTTCTGCATGGCAGAAATATACTCGGAGGTTTCCCATTGCCTGCAGAGGGGCGACCGCTATTAGAAAAAACTGTTTCTTAATTGTGACTAGTTTAGAGTCATTAAAAATTGATGCTCGCGTGAGACTTAAGTTCTATTTATGAAAATATAATTCCATACCTGTGGATTTTGGGGGATATAATAAATTCTACTTGAGTCGTATTCGTACTTTCCATAAGGTGACACGCTGAAACTCTGTCATTTGCGGGTTAATATAATTGTTTTTTGTATGCATGACACGTGACAGTGACGGGGTGAGACATACGGTACTCCACTGGAATGTCCGAAGTTTTTGTGAAAAATACAGAATATTTCATAAGCGGTTTTAGCTCCATGTGAATCTCGAAGCGAAGCGCATTTGTATCGCTTTGGGCATGAAAAATAGGCAAAATGCCCGCTTTTGGTTTTCTGCATGAGACACCATTCCATCCACAGAAAGTGACCGCTTGGTCCGCTGTTTACTCAGAACACGTGATTAGAAAACTTTTTTTTTTGCAGATGAAAATAGAAATTCGGTAAGCGTCACTGGCGAATGGTATCGCATCATATTAAACGAGCTCTTAATACCAAAACTGGATGAGACGAAGTTGAAGGATAAGTGGTACCTACCAGCAACACGGTTTCTCCGGCAATAGAGCATGAGGCTCAGTGAAAATTTCGAGGAACACTTTTCCAGGCCAGATTTTTTTAATTAAGGTATTTTTGAGGGTCATCGATCAAGACCAGATTGCGTGAATAGATGGCCCCGGATTATGTTATGTGGGGTTAAGCAACGATGCTGGTCCACGATAGCACGTCCACGCTCTCAATAACAACATTCGCCAAAAAATGCATCTACAACTCAACAAATTTTGACGAACGTGATACAAATGCCGTAAGGAGTGAAATTTTTTGGCGGTCATCATGAAATATGGAAAAATAAAATTTATTGATTGATTATATTTTTTTATTTTTTTTATTATATTATTTATTTCATAATTATTGTTCTATTTATTTTTATTATATTAATTATTATTTTTAGTTATTTTTGTAGGTACAGAAAACTAAAATCTTTTGACCCAATTTTTAGCTGTTAACCACTAACTTAGAACTAAGTTGTATGCTGTCATATGATATTTTTATAATTATATTAAAAAGAAAAATTCTCTGAAAAATCTTCATTTACACTGCGCTTGGACTATCAACTTAATTTTTTAGGGCAAATTTTTTAAAATTGGCCTTCTAAATTCAATGGCGTTCCTCGTTTTTACGGATTGGCTTCAGTTTCTGAGATAATCGTATTTGAAAATTACCCTTGGAGTCGCTTAGAGCTCATTAAGAAGCAACTTTAAATGGAAAACCATCTAAATCTGAATTTTTATATAATATGCGATGCAGAAAACTATTCCCAATATGTTTTAATTTGTTTTTGATTTCTTATTTTAATTTGTTGTTTAACAAATTTGAGTCAATTTAAATTTTTTTAATAACTCCCTCAGTTTTAAAGCCATACTGCCAAGTTTTCAACAGAACTGTTTTTAATATAACCTCATTTAATTCTTCTTCTTAATTGGCGCGATAACCGCTTACGCGATTTGGGGAAAATTACTGAACACCCGTTCGGACATTTTCAAATATCATTGTTTCGAAACCTGGAGTTAATTTTACAAAAGCGAGGACGCTACGAATTTGGAAAAGTCCAATTAAGTAAGATCGACTTTCGAAACCTTTACCCACACTTTGAACTTGCACAGTGTTATTATTAATAAAAGCAAAACGAGTGAAAGTTAAAAAAACAGTTTTGTCCAAAGTCCGTAGATATACAATTCTATTTTCATATCTTGTCTCCAGCTATTTTCCTACCGGGATACTAGCTACTGTCGCATTCAAATTGGCTACTCATATTGACATAGCTACGTATATATGTATCTATAACCTTCCTCTGCATAATCAGTACCATGCATGCTTGCGTAAATAGGCACACACACACATACATGAATGTGAGTGCATACGTGGACGAAAAAGTTATAAAAATGTTCTAGTCAGTCGGCGCTCTAAAGTAGAATTTTCCCTCAACTACAAATCGTGTTTTAAATATTTTATTTACATTTTAATTCCACTATTTACTAGTCAACAAGACTACGAGTAGTAATTCGAGTGTAATATCGGTATACACATACACACACACATACTTAAGCATTTACTTATGCACATTAAGTCGGATCAATTTACATAAAAAATAAAAATAATTTACAATGAAGGGGGTTTAAAGCAAAATAAAAAAATATTTAATAGTGGAAATGAATAAAAATGTACTCAATTTTTGAATTGCTCTACTGGTATATTTTTTAATTTATGAAAATATTATATTTAATGGCCGAAACAAAATTCACACCCCTAAGCGACAAGTGTTAAAAAATTCTATAACCATTCACAAAGGTGAAGTTTCTGTGAGTAGAGTTAGTAACTGTAGAGAATTCACAAGTGAACATAGAGTAAAGGTTAACAAGTTGAGCAATACCTCCGCCATCTACAACCTGTTTTTGAAAGCGGTGAACAGCTCACCAGAAAGTGAAATCCTTGTATGGATATATTAGATAAAGTAAAAAGTTCTTAGCGTGCTTTCCTTTTTTACTGTTAATTATTTTCTTATATTGTAAAAGTGCCGTGCAGTGTCCAACAAAAGAAAGAGAAAAAATAAATCCAAATAGAAAAACTTCATTCAAAAATTAGTAAAACTGGACAAATTTGCAAGTAATCTTCACCTAATTAAAACTATCGCTTCTTATTGAGTTTGGAGAGCTTTTGAAAATTATTTCATTTACTTAGGTAGCAGCTCTTCGTACTTTCGATAAGAAATCTTGCTAGTGAGCTTGGAGATGAGTGTGAGATCGAAGTTTCTCACGATCTCTGGGTTATCAAGCTCTCATCAAAAAGCCATTTAACAATTATTTCTCTTGACTTTGAAAAGGCGTATGATAAAATAGGCATACACACGGTAGTTGACCAACTCGTAAAATGGAAGGTTGGCCCCAAAATCACCAATTATATTATCAATTTTATGTCAAATCGTAAGTTTATGGTACGAATAAATAACCATTTCTCTGATTTCTGGTCAACAGACAATGGTATTCCCCAAGGATCCCCTTTATCTGTCATTGTGTTCTTGATTGCGTATGAAAAACTATGCTCTGTAATATCATTCCATAAAGAAATTGACTTTTGCGCCTACGCAGATGACTTTAACATTATTATTAAATCAAATAAAGAAAAGTGTCCAATAATTGACCTGAATAACCTTTTTCACGACATCTTAACTTGGTGCGATTACTCAGGAGCAAACTTATCACCAACAAAAAATCGGTACATTCATCTCTGTCGAAAGCACAATTGTCAATGTACTGTGCTTTCACGAAACATAAACCTCTTTCCCTGTGATGAGTTAAAAATTTTAGGAATCATTATCAATAAGAGATACAGATGGAACTCCCACATCGATCACCTAAGCACTTCCCTGGTCACACAATTAAACATTGTGAAATGTCTAGCCTCCCCAAAATTTCAATGCGACACTCAATCTATCTTAACAATTGTAAAAACATTATTTATACCCAAAATCAGTTATGGCATTTTTCTTTACGGATATGCTCCTAACTATCTCATAAACAAAATCAAGTCATTACTTAACGCTGCAATAAGAACCGCGTTGGGAGCCCTGCGCTCTACACCAATCGCAAATTTATTTTTTGAATCAAAAATATTGAATTTCGAAAATCAAAGAGACCTAACAACTGCTAAACTATTTAAAGCTCTCATAACAAAGCAAGACAACCCGCTTTACAATATCGTCAATAACCTAAAAAAGAGGACAACCACCCTTAAAATACAGCCTGCTATAAGCAGAACAACAGTACTTTGCTCAGCAGTAGGTATACTTTTAAAGCCAACTAAATACGATATTCATATCCATCCCCCATGGTCCTTTAACCCAAAAGCAATTGACACTTCATTGCATATCTTCAACAAGAACAACACAAATCCGATTCAATATCATGCAATGTTCAGCGAAGTTAAAAATAAATACTCCAACTATACTTTTATTTATACTGATGGGTCAAAGATAAACCAAAATACATCATATAGCATAACCCTAGAAAATGAAATTATAAAAATATCAATTATTCCATATTATAGTTCTATATATTCAGCCGAAATTATTGCCATATCTGAAGCAATAAATTTAGTAAAGCACAAGAGAAAAAAGGTTGCTATATGCTCAGACTCACTCTCCGCTCTTAATTCCATAGCCAATATAAATAACAGCGACTATTACCCAAACAAAATCAGACACATTATCACACAACACTACCCAAAAATTATTTTAATATGGGTGCCTGGGCACAATAATATTGTTGGGAACAGCCTCGCTGACCAATCCGCGAAACAAGCTCATCGAAGCCCAGTAACTAGCACAGACAATTTCAACTTACTCGATATTAAAAATCATATTAAACAACACTTCTACAACAAACAACTCCTTGAATGGAATCTAACCAATGACTGGTATAAAAACGTTAACTACACAAAGACCAATATAACAGATTTTCTACAAAAAACTAATAAAAAACCTTCACGACTAGACATTATAAAATTCGAACGCCTTAGGTTAGGACACACGAAAATAACACATGGCCATCTTATGAATAACACAAACCCATTATATTGTACTTGCAACACAGATATCTTAGTCACAGTAACTCATCTTCTACTGAGTTGCCCCCTGTATGCTACCCGTAGAGAACAAATATTCACTAACACAAACCCAATTTCACACCTCTCAGTCCCTTCTCTTGAGTCAATATCCCTAATAACAAAATTCCTCAAAAGAACCAATCTTTACCATAAGATTTAAAATAAAATTGTATCTACTAAGTTTAAGAATGGAAGTATGCATATGTATATAAAATTATCAAGCTTAAGGCCTCGCTGCTATAGCTCCTAACTTAAAATAGCTTATAAGATTTATGTTGTAAGCTAATTTTATATAAATAAATAAAAAATCTTTCGCTAAAGTATACCTAGTTCAACCAGAAAGCTACTGGGATGATGTGATAGTCTGCGATGAGACTAAAATCATACTGTATTAAAACGATGGACCCAACAGAGTGTCGAAGCCGCCATTAGAAGCACTGGAAAAGAGGAATATTATACTGAGAGAAAAATAGGTCAACATTTAAATCATGGTGTGGGGTTGCATATCCAGCAAGGAAATGTGTGATTTGGTATTTATAGCCGATAAGATGGAAGCTCCACTGTATTTTAATATTCTGCAATGCCATTTGACAAATGGAGCAATGACCTTTTCCTTCATTGTTGACAACAAACCTCAGTTTACGTTCCACCAGGACAATGATTCAAAACATAAAGCTCATAGAATGTCGTTATATCGGAAGCCCAGATTTTAGACCAATAGAAAATTTGTAGGTATATTTAAATAAAAAGGTTGAAAAAAAACATTCAAAAGGTCGAGCAGAGCACTTAGAAATAGCACAAAATAACACAGAAGAATGAAGTTCAAAAATTGATGTATTCTATGAGAAGCACAAGGTTGAGCGTATATGCAGAGGAATTTTCGGATGAATACCAGTGCGGTTTTCACCAGTATAAACCCACAACAAACCAAAGTTTCACAGTAATGCAAATACTAAAGAAACACAGAGAGTTCGATCTGAATTTACATTGTCTGTTCATTAATTTTAAGCAGTAATTTTTAAGCAACCTTTCGACAGCATTAATATAAGCCGCCTGACCGATATACTGCTTAAACAAAGTATAGCTAAAAATTATAAAACCAATCCAGATGACGCTATCAAACACCAAAGCGAGGGTTATGATAAATGGAGAATTTGCCAACGATTTAACCGAGTGATGATGCACACATTGAAATCGATGGTGAATGCATTCAAATTGAAAGAAAATCTTTAAAAATTCATATTTTCTTAAGCAATATGTCTGAATTTGGCTAAATTAGTAATGTCAAAGCGGCGGCCACCGTAGCCGAATGAGTTGGTGCGTGACTACCATTCGGTAGAGCGTAGGCTCGAATCTCCGCGTATGAAACACCAAATCTATAGAAAAAGACATTTCTAATAGCGGTCGCTCCACGACAGGCAATATAAAATCTCCGAGTGTATTTCTGCTGTGAAAAATCTCCTCATAAAATTATTTGTCATGACTGTAACTTAAGAATGTAATGAAGAAATAAAAAAATAAGATGTGTTTTCAACTATAAATTTGTATTGTGATTTTAATCAACTTAAAAATATTTGTCGAGTGAATGTAGACTTTATGGGCCTTGTTTAGATTTACATGCACATATGTCTGTCACGAGTAAGTCTGAAGTATCAAACCACCGAATCAAACTACTGCTATATCAAAACTGTGTAAACTACAAAGGCTGGCGTGCCTAAGCATAACAGGTTCCATGAGAACTACCCCAACTGCTGGCATGAAGGCGCTTTTAAATTTACCACCGCTACATTTAGCAATACAAGAGGGAGCTACTATGCAATCACTTTTTGTCATATGAAAGAAAAACTTAAACCAGGACATCTTACTGAAAACCTCAATATCTTGAACAGGGTTCAACATGCATTACCCAGTCGAATGACCACATAAGTAGAACCCATCTCAATTTTATAAAGGGATACAAGGTTATCTTCCCGTCTAGGGAAGAGTGGAACACTAACCCAACATGGCTAAATGATGGCTCACAAAAATTGTACACAGATGGTTCCAAAACGCTCCAAGGAGTAGGAGCATTGTGGCCTAGAGAACAAAAACCCGAACACTAAGTACAGATACCACGATTTTCCATGCGGAGCTCTTCGCCGTAATAAAAACAGTAGAAAGCATATCCAAAAGAGGATTCGAGAAAGTAAAATAAAATAAAAGCCTTGAATAGCTTTACATTCAAGTCAAAAGGCCTAATAGAGTGTAACAATGCACTTAAAAAACTGGCCACTCATAACCAGGTCTCACTGATTTGGCTACTAGGACATGAAGGACACGAGAAGGCAGACTTTTATGCCAAAAACGGGCAGAAGGGCTATTTATTGGACCAACCCCATTTCTCCGCCTTAACAAAAATAATATAATATAAAATAAATTAGGAAACCAAAAAATTGATCTAAACAAAAATCAAGGAACACTGGAACAGCACAAGCGGCCTTAACCCCTCCAAAAAGTTTTTGAACTTCAATGTCAACAGAGTAATATCTGCTCTAACCCTAGATAAAAAGAGCCTCAGATTACGCTGTGGAACACTTACAGATCACTTTGCCTTTACCTACTAGAGGAGAAAACCTACAATTGCTGCCTCCTAAGGAGCTAGTTCGCTTCCTCGGTATACTAAATAATTATAATTAAGTAATTAGGGGCGCACGAAAGATCAATCTGGTCGCAGCGCATAGAGGCCTTAGGGTGCGTGCATGTCGGAGCTGTGATAAGCGATAAGAGCAGCGACAAAAGCATAGCGTCGAGCTTTAGTTTTGTGTGGTGCGATAAGAGCGTTAGTTGCATTTGCAATTTAAGTTTTGAAAAGTGAAGAGCTATAATATTTATAATAATGAGTGATTCAGAGGAAGAAAATATGTTGTTGTTGACGCCTACTGCTGCATATTATCTTCTACATAATACTGTAAGGGGAAAACGTCAGTTTTCGGCGCATCCTCTAAACCAAGCAAGACTAGAACTCGGAGAATTTCACCATCTCTATAATAGTTTGAGACAGGATCCAAACAAGTTTTTCGAATATATGAGAATGACAAGCGATACATTCGATTATATTCTGTCTCAAATTTCGGATCGACTGCAGCATAATTGGCAAAACTGCCACAACAGACCAATCTTGCAAGAGGAACGATTAATGCTTACAATAAGGTACATACGTACGAATAATTTTATTGGAGAAAAATTAACATATTAATTGGTAAATAACAAAAAAAATGAAATATTTTAAACATTTAGAATATTGTAAATCTAAATCGGATATTCATTGTTTTGTGCATTGTCATCACATCTAGCCGTGGTGTTTTCAGTGTTACATTCAATATAAATAGGTATTGATTTATTAACCAGTTCATGTGTCAGCTACAATACTTTGCCACAATTTATCCAAAATGAACCTGTTGTGGTGATTTGGATCTTTTTGATCCCAAATTGCAGGTTTTAAAAATACTGCACTTATAAAATCTTCTGTGTCCATTATCGATAACAGCGAAGAAATTACTAGCCTACAATTTCTACGCTCTTATCGATGATAGCGAGCGAAGAGTGAGTTAGCGCGCTGCTCCGACATGCACACTTCTATTAAAATACATGCATTAATTTTCTACGCTTCGCTCTTATCGACGCTCTTATCGCTTATCGCATCTCTGACATGCACGCACCCTTATCCGTACAACCATTACCATTACCATCAAACCACCTGATTTAGGATGCACGCTTGTTTTGCTGTCAAGCAACTGCCAAAATCAAGTAGAAATTTAATAAAATGTTATGGAAGTTTACCAAATAGCAGCTTTGTTTCACGCGCTTGAACAGCTGCAAAGTATCGACTAGCGCAAAGTTTTGCTTGACAACACTTTGGAGACCTTTAAATTTAATTTTCTCGTATTGCGTCGGATGCTTCCCATTACAACGTTATTTTCTAGCTGTGATGTTCAATTTCGGGTCACTAAAGCAAGTTTAGGAGGGTCATTTGAAAAGTCCGTGCAAAGTCAGAGAGATGGCACAACTGGCGCGTATCGAGGTTATGTTTAGTAGCATCTCTTGGAAGAAACACACACCAAGTTTCAGCCAGATCGGTCTATTTCTTTTTGCCTGGCAATTTTTTGAGTCGAGGAAGTCGAGTGATTTCACTTTTCTATCCCTACAATGCAACAGTTCACGCCTCAGCAGTTGTGGTCGCAAAATTTATGGAAATAGAGTTCCAACTCGTTTCACATTCACTCTATTCTCCAGAGTTGGCTCCTTCGGACTTCTATTTGTTCCTAAATTTAAAGAAATGGCTGGCGAGAGAAAGGTTTTATTCAATCACGGAGGTGAGAAGAGGCAGAAACGAATGCCTATTTTGAACTTTGACTTGAACAAATACTTTTATTCGGAAGAGATCAACAAATTAGAAGTGTATGTGTCTAAACAGAGACTATGTCAAAAAATAAGAAAGGTTTACCCCAAACAAGTAAGTAGTTTTTATTTTTACACGAACTTTTCGTACATCTCGTACACCTCGTACATATAAACATACATATGCATACATAGTGATATGGAATTTTAGAAAAATATTTTGTATCAATTATTGATTTTTCATAGAAGAGAAGCAGAGACTACCGCTTAACATTAATTTTTAATGAAAAATATACTTTAATGAAAAATTATTTGTAGTGAATTGCCCATCAGTTGTATACAGATAGTTTCCCCACCGTACTGATACCACAGTTTTGGCAGCGTCGCCAATTCAATGCGTTAACAAAGTCGATTTTAGTTAGTATTATCTGCTAAACTGCTTATGATAATAATAAAAATATATTCATTGTATTCATTTTAGTCGCTTTCAAACTAAAGCCGCTAATTTCAGATAGTATAATTTTTACCAGCAACTGAAAATATTATTATTAATAATAAATGTACTTAAACAAACAAACTGCGCACAATTCCGCCAAATATTTTCAATTATCGAAAGCATAAAATATTGACAGCTTACTTGCCAATTGTTTCTATTTGCCACTGTCTAATTTCTTTATTTCGCTTTATGCAAACATAATTTTCTGAAATTTCTATTCTACTATCAGACAGTAACAACTAGAAAGGAAAAGAAAAAATGTCAATCGTCATCTGCCTGTTTTTGATATTAGTTCTGCACTTGCCACACGGCAAACATGGAAAGTAGTAAAATTTTTGTTCGTTGCGGCAAAGCATCCGGCGCGAATGTGCCGCTGTCCACAAAAATACCTATATGCTTTCTTCTGAATTATCAATTGCATGCTTCACCACCAAGGAGAAAGTGAATTTTTTGTGTCGGGCTCAAGAACTCTATACACGAAATAAAATAATAAGCAGACCCATTAAAGCTTGATCGCATATGAGGTGGAGATTAATTTTATTGGAAAAGGGAAATTAGTTGATTCAAGGTCTCTTCTTTTGGGTTGCATTCCACATTCGGTTTTAAGTACTCTCCTGCCTTCTAAAGTATAGTCAAAAATATGAGACAAGATTGACTAATTGAGAGCATCGATGAGCTAAATTAAATCAAAAAGTTCTCGGCACAAGCGCCAGGTGACGCTGATTTGAAATTAAGTAAATGTGATCAAGTCAACTTATTTGAAATCCACTTTTTTGTTGTTAGGTTGCCACATCTTTGATTAACATTCCTACGAACCCACCGCATTATCATCCCTGCTTGACATTTATAAAAGTTACGACTTTTTGAGTAAATCCATCTCTGCACGTGTTTTTTATTTTACAGTTTTAGAAATGTATTTGAATTTGCAGCAACAAGTTTGTTTTAAATTTCGCGTTCAAAATGGACTCAATAGTGCGAAAACCTTAAAAATATTGGAAAACTGTTTCGGTAATGATACTTTAAAGAAAACAGATAAAAACTTCAATAAAGTGAAGGAAAAATTGATTAATTGAACCGCAAATTAACCATCAGAAACCACTCAGAGGACTTGAACACTACTTATGGATCCGTTCAGAACTTTGTACTTAATGATTTGGGTTTGCGATGTACTGCTTCAAAATTGGTCTGAAAGAACCTGAAATTCTCGCAAAATAGGGGCCGCGTTGATTTCACCGAAGTCATGATTTCCATGGCGGAATCTGACCCAACATTCATCAAATGTATCATTACTAGTGACGCGACGGGGGCTTATGAGTACGGCACGCAATCCAGACATCAGCCGAGTGAGTGGAGAGCTTTGAATTAACCAAGACCCAAAAAGATCACGTCCTTTTCAGTCAAAAAAGAAAGCCAGCTCACATTTTTTATGGATTACAACGGTATTGTACACCACGAATTTTTTCCAGAAGGTCAGACAGTTAAAAAAAACAGGGACTATTACTTGGGCTTAATGAGACGTTTCATCATCATTTTATATTAGTATTACAGTTCTAGGTGGACTATCGCCTCCTCTACAATACGTTTCCATTCTTCTCGACAGCTCGCATTGGCCCTATGTTGTGAGATTCTCATCTTACGTATGCCGTCTTCTACGTTTTGAAACCATCATCGCCTTGGCCGGCCTTTTCTTCTTGCTCCTTCAGTATTTGCTTCAAAAACTTTTTCGGTTGCCCTTTTGCTGCTCATACCACCCTAGTCTTTGCAACTTTATAAACCGCGTTACATTTCGTTCCGTGATTAACTAACTGAGCTCGTGGTTATACCGTAAACGGTGTGTACCGTCTTCTAATCGTAAAGGGCCGAATATTTTTTTGAGAATTATTCTTTCAAATCGCATCAGCAAATTCACGTCATTAACTCTCACGACCCATGTTTCACAGCCGTAAGTGCGTACTGAGTACTACGTCTAAGTATTTAAACTCTTGCATGAGCTCAAAAATGTAGCTTCTGATTGTCATGTGGCTATCATGAAGAGCCGTGATATGAGACTTTTCCGTTAAGCAATTCGCCAAAAAGAAAGAATATGTGGGAACGTCACTCGTGAAATCTGCACCATGATAACGCACCGTCGCACAGTGTCATCATTATCCGTGATGTTTTTCCCCTGATCGAAACGAATACCATCCAACAGTCATTGAAGTCACCTGATATAGCTTACAGCTATTTTTTTTCTCTTTGATTGAATCAAAAACTTACTACGGGAACGTGTTTTAATAGCCGAAAGGAAGGGGAAAAAAGGAAAAATCTAATGGATATACGGAAAATAAAGTTCCAGAAATGTTTCGAGAGCAGGATCAAACATTGGCTTCTTTATGGGTAGTACTGGTGCTCGGCAGTTTATGGGGAGTACTTTGAAGGCGATAATATCACTTATATTTGAATCTTCTGAATATATTCCGGGAACTTTTTAATTAAGTTGGTAAGCTTATTTGTTTAGCAAAATTTTATGGGATACCCTATCAAGAGTGTTCAGAAAGTAATTATTGATGGTACTATACTTCATAGGTAGGCTGGAAGCTAGACATCGTAGACCTTGCACTAATAAACTCATGCGGATTCGGCCTAATGTGGTTAGATACAGCAAAAATCAGCAATCTCCACTAATTTTAAACATTCAAATTCAAAAAATTTCCATCAAAATGCCCAACTTTTAAGCAGACTTTTTAGAAAAATATAATGCAAGCTTTCAGTGGCTTAAAAACGCGTTCATTTCCAAATTGTTTCGAAATCGTTAGTAAATTCGTAATAGGTCTGAAGCTTGTAACGCCGTTTTTAATCCGACTTTTAAAGATTGTTATTATAGGGGCCTTTTCCAGTTGTATAGACATAGTTCGCAGAGAGCGACTTATCAAAAAATTAACATTAATGGATTTGTGAGCGACAAGCGCAGTTTTCGAGCAACACAGATGATGGACCATCAATACAGGTTATGGATGAGGGAGTACTACCAATAAGAATACAAGCCAAAATGACTTAATTAATTTGAAGCATTAATTATTACTATTTTAAGTATGAATATTAAAAACTTGGTGGCTAAAAGGTGCCGTAAAATTAATCATCCTATATATTTTTTTGGTCTTGACTAACTTCTTAATTAAATATAAAAAAAATATTTTGTATGTTGAAATCTTAATTTTAATTTTATGCGATCTATTGCTTGTCTGTTTGTATGCTGCAGCTTGTCATGTCGGTCTTCTTGCCGCGGGGATGAGGCTTAAGTGGCGAGTTAACCCCATTCTATGGAGATTAACTTACCACGAACTAAGAGGGCAGCTCCATATAGGAATTGGGTATCCACTCAACCGCGGAACGGCGGAATTGGTGGCCACCCAAGTACTATGTGGAGAGTACCGTACCGACAACCTGGCAGGAGGTATAAAATGCATTTTCCTACAATGTGGAGGTTCAACAAGGATATCTCTGCACGAGGTAACCCACTTCTGGGAAATCCTCCCGTCGAGCAATAGACGGCTCGGGCATCGGATGTGCAGGCCCGAACCTCACATTCCCCTATGACCGGAACTGACACCCAGGGTTCCGGAGGAAGCGCACTACTAGTGGTGAAACATGGCACATTGGTTATGACAATGGAGAGCCGAGTGAGTGTGAGTGATACACCGCCGTCGAAACGATCTGAAGCAACTGAACAAGTTGTGGAGGATGTGGAGATGGCGGACAATCTCTCAGTAGACTCAGACGGATCTCTGGTACCGAGTAAGTCTTTGACAACGGTTAAACCTGGTGCGAATCAGGTAAGTACCGGTAAAAAGACCGAAGTTATTGGAGATTCGAACGCAGGTGTTGGTCTAACCGCAAGGCAGATCAAACGAAGGAGACAGAAGGCGAGGCAAGCCGAAGCACTCGCTAAGGCAAGGACTCAAGCTCCGTCAACTTCGACACCTGTAACGGAAACGGGAAAGCGTGGCAGAACAGAGGATTCCTCTGTAGCGCTGCGCTCTTCCGGAAACGAAACGGGGTCTGTGCCAACGACCGGGAAGAGGAGAAAGGCAAAGAAGAGGAAAGTCGAGAGACGGAATTCGGAAATGCCTGCATCCTCGACCCAATCCAAGGCAGACAAACCTTTGCCTGACAAGGCAGAGGCTAAGGGACCTCAAATGTCGAATGACACTCTTCCGTCAACGTCTGGCGAATCATTCGCGAGAATGGCAGCAAAGGCAATGACGGTGGAGATACATACCGACAAACAAGATGGTCTACTGTCCAAAGGGCAACAAGACTATCTCGACAGCTATCTTTGGAAAGCTATCGGTGAGTCGAAAGACGCGCCGACGTTCGAGAGGAAAAGCGTGGTGGACGGCTTCGTAAATGTGCACTGTTCCAATGCTTTTTCCCGAGAATGGCTAGAAAAAGCTATAGCAAAGATTCCAGCCTGCGAAAACAGCAAGTTTATTCTTGTTGAGAGTAGCGAAGAAAGGCTGGTACGAGCGAGTGTCTGGATTCCGGGTCCTTCCTGTAATTCAGCAGAACTCCTCAAACGCATCCGTGTTCAGAATAAGGATTTTGACACGACTCTCTGGAGAGTATACTCGTGCACCAGGCAGAAATCCGCTACCACTTCGGAGGCGGGTTCCCACCTGGTACTGGGTATCGATCTTGGGTCCCTCAAGGTACTTAAGTCGAAGTACGGGTGCCGTCCTCACCTACATCTGGGGCGGATCCAGTTCCGCGTCCAGGATAAGGTGGAGGACAAAGCGTAAATATACTCAGTCTCATGACTGAAGTAATATTTACACAGATTAATCTGCAGCATAGCAAAGCGTCTACGGCTCTCTTGTGCCGTAGGCATGCAAAACTGCAAACAAACCCACACATAATACTTATACAAGAACCATGGGTATGTCACAAGCGTATCTGTGGTCTAAGTGCTATGTCGTGGGGACAAATACTTCATTGTGAACACACGATGTTAAAAGAGCTATGCTCTGGAGATATCGTTGCTGCAAAAATAAAGTACTTGAAAAGTGGGAACAGTGTCGAAGCTATCATAGTTTCGGCCTACCTACCCTATGACTCTTTACAGCCACCTCCTTCGAGGGAGCTAAGAGAAGTGGTCTAGTACGCAGAATCCAATAATCTGGGGCTAATAGTGGGCTGTGACGCAAATTCACAGAACATTGTGTGGGGAAGTAGCAAATGCAACCCCAGAGGTCTCAAGTTACTGGATTTTATCCTGTCATCCGATTTGGTCATCCAAAACACTGGTAACAAACCAACTTTTGTGACCAGAAGGAGACAAGAGGTGATTGATTTAACACTTACCAATAGGTCAGTTGGAAATCAAATCAACCGATGGCGGGTTTTGGAAGAGGACTCTCTTTCTGATCATCGTCTTATCGAATTCCGACTGGGAATTGACACAATATCAATACCTTCCGGTAGGAATCCTCGAAATGTGGACTGGGACAGGTATGGTGAGCTTGTAACAGAGCGATTACCAAACCTGAAAAAACTCAAATCAGCAGAAATGATTGAAGATGCTACTAAGAAATTAGAAGGTACTTTAATCAATTGCTTTGAGGAACTGTGTCCACTCAGGCAAAGCAGACAGGGGAAAGCGGTTCCTTGGTGGAACCCTGAACTGTCGAAGCTTCGTGTACGGTCCAGGAAAGGATCTTCACAGCCTGTCTTGCATTTGGTTATATACCATCCCAATGGCGACGCGTAAGAGTAGTATTTATTCCAAAACCAGGAAAAGATTACTATTCCCTAGCAAAAAGTTTTAGACCAATCAGTTTGACATCGTTCATGTTGAAAAGTGTGGAACGAGTGGTGGAGAAACATATTCGAGTGGGGGTATTGCCGAGAAGTCCACTTAGTAGAAATCAACACGCTTACCAGAGTGGAAAATCATGTGAATCAGCCTTACACGATCTTGCTAGCAAGATTGAAGCTGGGCTGGAAGCTGACGAATACACAATGGGCATGTTCGTGGACATTGAGGGTGCTTTTGATAATGCCACTTTCGGCTCGATATGTTCTTCTGTCGAACGACACGGAGTTAATCAAGCCATTATAAAATGGATATACTCCATGCTCTCTGAGAGGCTGTTAACCGCTGGTGGGAGCGACGACGAGCAAATCACAGTCAGGGCCAAGCAAGGATGTCCCCAAGGGGGTGTTCTTTCTCCGCTGCTGTGGTGCTTCGTCGTAGGCTCCCTATTAGCGGAGATGCAGGAACTCGGCTTTCACGTCCAAGCATATGCGGACGACGTCTGTGCGCTAACATCGGATAAATCTTTAAGGAGGCTTTGCACGAAAGTGCAGAGGATCCTTGACAAAATCGATGATTGGTGCATGAGACAAGGTCTTTCCGTTAATCCGAACAAAACAACCATAGTCTTGTTTACGAAAAAACGGAAATTGGATGGACTCAGTCTTCCAACACTGAAAGGTGTGACACTTGGTCTTTTCAACGAAGTTAAATATCTAGGAGTAATCTTGGATAAGAAGCTGACCTGGGAGACACACGTTTCACTGAAGGTGAATCGTGCATTGAAGATTTTTCAGCAATGCCGTCGAGCCTTTGGCAAAACTTGGGGTCTGAAACCTGCTGTGGTCCTATGGATATACACGGCACTTATCAGACCAATCATCACTTACGCTTCTGTGGTCTGGTTGCTGTCGGAGCAGTATCCACTGTTTTTGGCACCTAAAGGTGACCTGATACCCACAGTTTCGTTCGGAAGGAAATTTGATGTCAGATTTCCATTGCGTGAGCAATGGAGCAATCCAGAATGCATGCAGGGAGGTTTGACGGATATTTTCTTTACCGATGGGTCCAAGACTGAAATAGGGTCTGGAGCCGGATGGTACTTAAACGATAGTAATAAGTATCACTATGCTATGGGGGGAATGGCAACTGTTTTTCAAACAGAAGTTTTTGCCATCCTAAAAGTAGCCGAATGGATAATCGAGAGGAGATGGAGCGGGAAACAGATTGGAGTCTTCAGTGACAGTCAGGCTGCATTGAAGGCCCTGGAGAACGCGAAGCAAACCTCGAAGATTGTTCAAGAATGTAAGAAGAAGCTTAATTCTGTCGCAAGACAAAACAGGCTTGTACTTATATGGGTTCCGGGACACTCCGGTGTTCAAGGAAACGAAATTGCCGACGAATTGGCCAACCGTGGATCAGCGGTGCCCCCATAGGGGCCAGAGCCAATAATCGGAATCAGTCCCGCAGGAATCAAGAATTGGATCAACGATTATGTAGGCAATCTACATAAAGAGCGATGGTCCGGTCTAGAACGCTGCAGAACTGCAAAGTGTTTTGTGACAAGTCCGAACAGAAAAGTTAGAAGGAAAGACATTCGGTTGATGGTCGGCATCATTACAGGACACAACCTATGGGGTCAGCATATGACCACCATTGGAATCATCGAGGACCCGGTATGCCTGTCCTGCTTGGAGGAGGCGGATATCACTGAGCACTTTCTCTGTGAGTGTCCTGCCTTTGCTAGAGCGCGACTACGGGTATTGGGTTCCGATGTCATGGGAATGAGTAATATTCGTTCTCTAAAACTGGAGGATATTTACAGATTCGCCAAAGAATCTGTAAAATTCTCACAGGACTAACTATCTCTATCTCTGTCTCTATTCTCTCCTATCTCTTTCTCTGAAACTTTTCTCCCTCCCTCCTTGACTATCTACCCCCTTTCCAGAGCCTTAAATACAATGGGCTTTTTAGCCTGAGTGTTTTAGGAGCCACCAAATCTCCTGGTGCTCCTTGGCTCGACCTCTTCAAATTCAATTCAATGCTGCAGCTGTGTCAAATATGATTGCCGTACGGGGCCATTTGCATAAATTATGAATCTTCCGATAGGGTGATTAATTTTGCGCCACCTTGTATATAATAATTCACATATACTTCACACGTATTTCGTCTTCGAAAGCCAGAGCTGGTGTCATTGAATTTGTTGATAGGCAATTCCTATCAGGCAGAATACAAATCATTTCATAGTAAAAAAGTTAGCAAAAAGTTGAGGGTCAGATAGCAGAAAATATGTTTGTATGCAGTATTGCTTATTAAATATTTGCTATCACTTACGGAGGGAGAAAATTGTTTTTCATATCTACTCGCACATTGCCGTGCTAACTTGGCTCAAACGTAATACAGCATGAAGATAGGCATAAATAAATAAAGCCACTACTGGGAAAAGAAGTGCCAGACTGGCAGCCTGATTGAAAGGAAGTCACTTATTGCCTATTCTCAACGGCATTGAATGCAGCTGATTGAGTCAATAAAGTTTTGCCATTGAAATTGCCTGAAAGGAGATGAAGAACAAAGAGCTGAACTACGAGATTGTAAAAGTAAGAAGAGTCGAGGAATGCAGAGATTTGAGCAAGCGAGGAATGATGAGACGGAAGGCATTAATAAATTTTTATACTTAGTCTCGAATACAAATTGAAAATATCCTGATTTGTATTGACTGCGATTTGCGGATATGAAGCAAAAATATTTTGTGAGGAAGGATGAGCATTTGTAGTATAGTAGTTTAGTATAATAGGCAGGCATATGGGAAGGTGAAATAGTTTGATTTGAATAGTTTTTTTAAAGAAGTCGATGATTCGAGAGCAGCGCAGAAGAATTGCGGTACTAAAACCACGTCGAGCCAGAAAAAGCGCTGAGAGTGTGTTTAAGGAGGAGGTGCGATAAAGGCGTAGTTTGCAGTGACGCCGAATCAGAAATGTTGTTGCTGTCTTTAAGTAAAATTTTTCATTAGTAGGGAAAAGTTCGCCAAGTTTCATAATTTTAGTATTTGTCCTATTTTATTGAGTTTTATTTCCTCCTCTTGTAAAATATGTTTACTCGGGTCTTCATCCCGCTTTTGTATCAGTGCTAGGCACGATGCCAACACGCGTTTGGCGCTTTCAACTTCCTCTCTACAAAAACTGAAAGTCCCTTGGGAATATTCGCGTGCCACCAAGATGATTATTAAACACGCGCTACGGACACGGAAAAATCCTAGCTGGTATTTTGGAGGCTCTCAAACTGATGGAGTATGCCTACAATTGCCATTACAACATTCATGACCCTTCTACCCTCAAGGTAAGAGTGGGAAAGGGACCGGGTAAAACAGAGCGAGTCCATCCATATGTCTAGAGATGGCCCAAAGCTCGAGGGAGGGTAGGTGGATGTGTGCATTCCAAACATCTGGGGATCTCCTTTAGTTGTCGGCTTCGCGACTACTGTAGTGTCTTTCAGGCTGAAATGGTGGAAGCAATAAAATACTTGATACTAGTACTGCGTGATGCAATATCTGCAGATGATATTTACACATTCACTAATAGCTAAGCGGCGATAAAATCCCTCACAAAGCAGTCAACAACCTCCAAGCTAGCCATGAAATGCTACACATCTTTTAACGATATGACCGAGCCATTTCCTCTAAAGGTAGCATGAGCTCGTGGCCATTGTGGCATTGGTGATAACTGCAGGGCCGATGAACTGACGAGACTTGGCACCAAGTTGACTGACGACAATGACAAAGGCCTACCTTTATAGAATTGTAAGCTACTTATCTTTGAGCGAATTTTAAGAGAAGCGAATGAAAGATGACGCAACGAATCCATTTGCAGAATCGCCTGGCAATCGTGAAAGACTCTCAATGCTGAACGCACTGAATTTCTGCTAAGTCAAAATTGGCATGGACTTAGTGCACTGATGTCGGTCTGCCTATAGGCGGACATGACTTCTGCACAAGATGTCTAAATGAGGAAGAGAAAGAGACGATCTCGCGCCTTTTGTGTCATTGTGCTGCTCTATCCAAATTTGGATTCACACTTTAGCTAGACAATTTTTTAATGGGTGGAAGCTGTCAGTACTGCGGAAATCAGAGATCGTCTAAAATTTTTGAGGAGAGTTAAGGTCAAGTTCCGCACGAGGCAGCACAATGGCCTATGAGCCTGAGTGTGTCCCACAAGGGACAACCGCTTCAACCTAATCTAACCTAGTAAGTTGATAATTCAAGCTACAATGCTAGAATCTAGAAGTTCTGTGGTGATACTAAAATTATTCTTATTTACTTCCATAAAATCTGTAAATCGATTTAGGTTACTTCTACCTATCATTGATTTTGATTGTAATAAACCCTGTAGATTATCTCAGTATGATCTTCTTTGTCTTCCTTTTACTTATTGAATAGGAAAGCAGAAGTTACTTTACGCAAAAGCAAAAAACGCAAAAAGGACAAATTTTAATAACTAAAGAGTCTTTCAGAAAACGATTTTAGATGCTGTTTTAAAATGAGACATCCAAAATTTTAGATTCTATCACTAATGTCCTTTGAAATACCCTTTATTATATACTTTATTCGCTCCAAGTCGACTAAATGCGTTCCCTGCCTAAGAAAGCTTCCGAATTTTTGAGCGACTGGCGTATTTCAGTTAGATTCTGCATCTACTGACAGGACAACAAACAACTGGCTCTTACAACTAGTCGCCCCTTTTGTGGCCACCGTCAAGCGCGCGGAATTCTAACTCCTGGCTATCATGTGTGGGGAGTAGTTGAAGCAAAGCTTAATGCAATACCTCATAACACTAAGGATGCTAAGAGGGCCAACAGCACGAAAGTATTGATCAGAATAGACCAAAATGTTATATTAGTAATGTGCTCAGGTTACGCTTGAGGTTACTATTGTTGAAGATTATTGCAGATGATGGGGTTACACTAATTTTTGCAAGAGTACTCCCATTGCAGCGAGATGCAAAGAACTGTAATTATTTTTGAGCGAATTTTATAAGTGGATTTGCTTTAGTTTTAAGTTCAATATGCAGAATTTGACTCGCCGACTCTGTATAAGAGGGGTAATGCAGAAAGTGCGTATTTTCAATATACGTAGAGTTAATAGATTTGGGGTAAGTTTTATGGTCAGATATAGCTCCTATTAGAAGTACTCGTATATATTAATCCTAAAGACCTGTTTTTTTTTTGGTTTTGGTCGAGCTCATCCTCCTATTTGTGGTGTGCGTCTTGACGTTATCCACAAATGAAGGAACCTACGGTTTTGTAGCGCCTCCGTGCAGCAGATGGTTTTTTATGAAGAACTTTTTATTGACAGGCTTATCACTATCTGCTAAGAAGAGACCACCTTTAGAAGCACTTATTACTATCGATTGCTGTTCTGTGCACGATTTTGGTTCGTTTTACGCCTTAGTCATAAGTGCGAGTGTGGGAGAAAAGCTTTGGGATGAAACCTTTCCTAGAAAATCTTCTTTCACTTTGGACGAAATTTAGCAAATTCAACTTCTAGTAACATAGAAAACATCTAATTATATGCTGCAAAATGCTTCTTTGAAGAAATAAATGAAATGCATTTTAATATTCAGCCACTACAAAGTAGTCTTTTCTGTCAATTTTCTCACGAAGTACTTTTTTTACTTTAATTCATATATAGAAATAGCATATCCATATGTATGTATGTATGTATGAATCTTCTAGTTGCGCAACTGACAATACTTGATTTCAATTAAGTCAAGTCCTTGGTTCATTAATCATTGATGAAATAGCAAATTTTCACACGATTGAGTATTTTGTCGATAAAACATTTCTTATGCATGTATGTCTGTATGTATACGTATTTATGCTGAAACTAACTAAGCACACTTCGGTGCACAAATAACTGATAAAATGGCTTTAATTATGTAGGACTCAATGCTACGCCCCAGTGCTCTCAACAATGCTCAATAAGCAGCAATGTGTGTGCGCGTGTGTGTGTACACTATCACTTCTAATGAAACTGAAATCTCATTTATAAGCTTATTATCAGTTAAGTGTAAAAGACGTGTCGCCTTTAATGCGTTTTAATTAACAAAAGCTGATGGATTATTGGTATTTGATAAGTATTTTTGTAATGCAAGCTTTTTGCAAACTTCCAAGGCATGAAGGGATATAAATTTAGAAAAAGTATTTAATTAATGGATTTGTATAATAGCCGAATAAATTAGAATAGATTTTTGAAAACCAATCGAATCCTTCACTTCAATTGCTTTCTAACATACTTGAGAATATACACACACAGTTATAGAGGCTAGTTCTCAATGCTTCCTTAGACGAAAAGCGAAAAGTAGACTACCGTTGAATAGGTTGTGGTGCGTAGCGAAAACGTCGAAGGTCAGTTTCTGAACTTTTACTTTTATGACTGAGCAGAATTTATTGACGGCCGCCGTAGCAGAATGGGTTGGTAGGTGACTCGAGACATGAAATATCAAATGATAGAAAAAGATGTTCCTAATAGCGGTATCCTCTCGGCAGTCCATATCATCTTTCCGAGTGTATTTCTGCCATGAAAAAGCTCTTCATAAAAGCCATCTGTCGAAATCGACTTAAAACTGTAGGTTATTTCATTTGTGGGATAAAATTAAGACGCACTCTACCAATAGAAGGTGGAGCTTGGCCAAGTACCCAATAAAGGTTGTAAGTGCCAAATATATATATTTATATATAACATATATACTTCAGTACTAAATTTGCTTCTATTTAAACTAGAATTGTATAAGATTTTTATACTAAGTCAAATTAAATTTATTCTGAGATATACAGTTATCTTTCAAGGCTGAATTTTTCGGGTTTCTTCTGTACTAGTTTTCGTTCACCCAGAAGAACAAATCATAAAAATGGAACTCTTCTATTTTTTTTTTGTCTCAGACAAGAATTCTTCACACCGTTGGGAAACTCCAGCCACTAGGCGCACTAAAAAAGTTCATGTTAACCAAGTGTTATGAAATATTTTAACTAATTAAAAAAATTATTTGTTTGCCCATTTCAAATATAAAGTAAGCAAAATATTATATTGCCTCCACATTTTACTGAGAGTTATGTATATAATTTTCTGTATTAAAGCTGATGGCCTAGCCGCTAATGCTTTTTAATTCATTGTGATTGTAATTCATTACTTTTCCAATTTTTGAATAAAAAAAAAAAAAATTTTCTGTTTTTTTTGTTCTAGTTCATTTGTGTTTCTATAAAAGCATAACTCAAAAGTCTAACAAATACCGCAAACAATTTAAAACTTTTTAAGAAAATTAGAAAAATTGCGCAAACGGTTTTTAATTAGCATTTCCAGAAAAATTCTTGGCATGCAGTTTTATGGCTTATTAAATTTAGTTCTACATTTAGGAAACCAGGACGGAATAAATCGTTCTCCAACAATGGTACCTCAAAGGGCCCATCGGCACTAAATGCACAATATTTCATCCTGGACTTGGAAACTACAACCTTACGAAATATCTTCAAAAACTAAAAATAAGATTGAACACTCGGTCGTTAAAGTTAAAAAAAAAACGCTTACGTGCCGACTGGTGACGTTATCCAAACAGGCTTACAGTCAATAAGGCTCACAGTTAAGGACCATTTGCGTTCAAATTGTGCTTCAATTTTAAATGCCGATATTTTATTTCAAAAATTTTAATATATTTTTTTCGGAAAATTTTTGTTTTTTTTGAAGAGCATATTAAAAAACGTCAAAATTAGCTTCTTGAATTATTTTGATTTCGATATTAGAATTAAATTAATTATTTAAAAATTTGTTTTTGTTTGATATCAATGTTTTCCGCGAAAGATCTAATTTTTTTTGCTTAGTTTAAGAACCTTCATAATAAACTTTTTTAATTATTTCGATTTCAATATTTTTTTCGAAGAATATATGTATTTTTTTTAGTTTAAAACCCGTCATAATAAACTTTTTTGATTATTTCGATTTAAATATTTTTTTCGAAAAATATTGTATAGTTTTTTGTTTCATCTTTCTAAAAATCGTGCAAGTGAATCTTTTCAGTTTTTTATTTCGATATGTACTAAGAAATAATAGAACCCCTATCATTTTGAATACCATTAGAGCGAATTTTTTTAATAACGTTGATTTTTAAATTTTTTCAATAAATATTCATAAATAATTTTTTTTTATTTTAATATTTTTTCCGAAAGAAATAGTTTTACAATAATTTTTTAGGTCGGAGTAAACTGTTTATTTTGATTTTGATATTAAAAAATTGTATTATTCATAAATTTATTTCTGTTTGATTTCAATATTTTTTTTCTAAAGATATAATTTTTTGTTTTGATAATTTTAAATATCGTTAAAATGAACTTTCTCAGTTTTTTTATTTTGATCATTTTTTTGAATGGTAAAGTCCTTTTGACCTTTCTGAAAACTATCAAAGGGAATTTTTTAATTTACTTACTAATTGAAATATTTTGTTTTAATTAATTATTCACACATTATTGTTTGCTTCATTTCAATATATTTTCCGAAAGAAATTTTTTTTAACCATTTTTATGCTAACGTGAACTGTTTTAATTATTTTGATTTTGAAATTTAAAAAATTTATTATGCATAAATTAATTTTTTTTAAATAAATCAAAATTTTTTTGAAAGATATAAATATTTTTTATTATTCTAAAATCCGTCAATCTGAACTTTTGTAATTATTTTGATTTCAATATGTTTTTCGTACAATATACTTTTTTTTTACTCTTCTAAAACCCGCCAAAGTAATTCTTTTTTAATTATTTTGATTTTTAAATTAATTATCCATACCTTTGGTTCTCTGTTTTCAGTATTTTTTCCGAAAGGTAATAATATTAGTTTTGGCGTTTTGAAATTCGACAAATAGAACAAAATTTTTAAAATTTTTGTGTTTGATTTTGAAATTTTTCGCAAAGAAATAATTTTGTTTTTATCCATTCCAAAATCAAAGTGAGCATTTTTCAGTTTTTTATTTCGATATTTTATTCGTAAAAAATTATTGTTTTAAATTAATATAAGGACTGCTAATGTGAACTTCTTTCCTAACTTTGCAATTTGTATAAACGCTTATGATTGCTACATTTTCTTTTAAGCCCCAGAATCTAATTTAATCTAATAATACTAGAGAAATCTTGCATTAAAAGTTGTAATCCACTAAATGCATTATTTTTTGATTGTTTAAAGTCAAAACCCTCAAAGAATAATCAATTCGTGCCTTGAAATTATCCAATTAAGTCCACAAACAAGCAATTTACAGCTACTTAATTGTTTGATATAAAATATTATAAACTGCATCTAATCTCGGTAAGAAGCAATAAGATGCAGACTCTGACTCCCATTATTTGCAGCTTAGTTTTCTGAATATGTAAGCCTCACTGATTTTTTAGGGTGGACACAAATCAAAGCACATCACAAGTCAGCCACATTGCAGAGCAAAAATCCCATCCGCTTATGGCCCATTATTGGCATTCGCCGTAGCGCACAGTCTCACTAGGCTGTCATCGCTTTCAGTTAGTGCTACAGTGCCTCACTTTTTCAACCGCTCATGCTGTCAGTCACTTTGAGTGTAGTCTGAAACTTTATCAAAACTTTTCAGTTTTCTTGTGGTTTTATTTTTAAAAACCACTTGAGAATTATTGCGCTCATTAGGCGTTGTAACGTGCGATACGATGCTTCAGTCTAAGAAGGACGACGCAAAGCAAAATGAGGGCGAAGCTGTAGCTGCTGCTGCTGTCTGTGGTTGGCTAAGGCAATCTTAAAAGTGTTTTTTGAAGCTTAAAATTTAGCAAATGACGCTTTTGAGATATGTACGAATGTAAGTGACGTTGCATGATGAAATATTCAAACATCTTGCAAAAGTGTTTACCTTGAAATTTGGCGGTGTGCTCTAATTTCTCTGCACCTGATGTATGTGTGAAGACATTGAGACATTTGAATTGAGGTATGAGCGATATTTGTGCTCAAACACGTCTCTATGTGGTTTTCAACTAACTGCACTATCTACCTTAATAAGCGTATAGTTTACTTCTATTCCGTAGAGTTAAAATATATATGTGTACATAACTGTACTTGCACTTCAGCTGCCTCGCAGTTGCTTATGAATAATGTAAAAGCATATATAAAATTATCTCGTGTGTATAATTTGTGAGTAAGTACCCGTATACATGGAAACGAGTATGCAATTATGTGTGTAGATGTAGATGTATGTATGTATGTATGTAAACGGCATAAAGCATTGAGACCATCTTCAGGAAGAGAGATGCATGAGCTAAAGGGTGTTAAGTCATTTGATGTTGAGTACTGGGTTGCGCCCAATGAGTATTTGTACTGTATGAGCTCGACTCATACTGCGTATTATGGTGATATGGGGCGTATGAGTAACATTTGTGGTGGGTGTTCAACAAAACATTTATGAATAAATTTGGTAAACGATGAATTTATGGCTATTATCAGGTCGCATTATGCATTTTAATTAAGTATGTGATTGTTTGCGCGCTCTATTGGGCTTGTACATTGAAATTGAAATTTGCATTCTTGCAAGGACTCTTTCAGGTCACTGCTTAATTCGCATAGCATCCATGAGATTGGCAGTGGCCAAACAAAACTTTTATCGAAGCTGCAAATGCTGCCTAGATGAGGAAAATGTACAGCAACTTATATGTCACTGATTGATGCTTAGCAGAAGAAGACTGCAAAAGTTCGTGAAATATATTTCTAGGAAACCTAGCGAAAGCATTCCAGTTAAAAATAAGGATATTGGTACCAATATAAAAAGGGCAGCAACCTGAAAAAATTATTGTGTCTACTTGAGTGGTTTATAAAAATGAGCATTAATGCGAAACTATGTATAAATCGAATGATAATTGATGTATTTTCATTAAAAATATTTCAATAAATAGTAGAACTTTTCACTTAGCTTGAAAAGAAAAGGCTTTCTTTGAAAAAATTGTAAGTAGGAAAACCTACACCATTCAAACTCCACTATGCTCCACAATTCAACAACAACATAGTTTATTATAATTGAGTATTTTACTGCGACCGTCGTGGCCGAATGAGTTGGTGCGTGACTACCATTCGGAATTCAGAGAGAGAACGTCGGTTCGAATCTCGGTGAAAGAGCAAAAATGAAGAAAAAGTTTTTTCTAATAGCGGTCGCCCCTCGGCAGGCAATGGCAAACCTCCGAGTGTATTTCTGCCATGAAAAAGTTCCTCGTAAAAAAATATATGTCGTTCGGAGTCGGCTTGAAACTGTAGGTCCCTCCATTTGTGGGACAACATCAAGACGCACACCAGAAATAGGAGGAGGAGCCCGGCCAAACACCCAAAAAGGGTGTACGCGCCAATTATATATATATGTATATGTATTTTACTTAAAGGCTTATATAACATAACTGTTAATAAAAATAACCATTTTTTCTAGCTGGAGAAACTTACAATGCCCCAAATTTTGATGTTGCTATATGACAACAATTTAGTGAAATAGTTAATTTGAGTGCGTACTCTAGGGAGGTGGGTAGGGAACTCTATAATTAAAGAGGTCTTCCTCATTATATGGGATGAAGGCACACTAAGTACCAATTAATCCACTGTGATAAAGTTACTGAGGCTCCTTCTGCTTTGTCCTATCGACCAGATCATAAATCAGGTTTGTAGTTTTAATAAACTATGAAAGGTTATGGCTATTTGTTAAACGCAGAATCGCTAAACCAAAGTAGGAGAGCTTTGAATTAAAGCCTTTTTATACTACTTAAAGCAATATGGAAATAGTGCTCGCCACTTTCGACTTCTTCATACCGTCAATCAGCTTGGGAAAAGTCGTTTTCGGTAGACCCATTTTACGTGCGCGCATCCCCTTTAGGTGGGAACTGCTGGTAATACCAGTTACTGTGTGGTCCGACTGAGTGACATTGTTAGACTATTATTTTTTTCAATTTAAGGACAAATTTAACATGCTGACTTACAAACGGATTCTACGTTCCATTGATTTGACGAATTTATTTCGAAGCCAGAATTTTCAAAAACTTAAAAGTACGGCTGAATTTTGAGGCGCTGGTGTTAAACGAGTAGCTTTCCTTGCCATTGCTCTCGATATAGGTAACTTTATGGCCAGACACTTCCCTTATAAGCTTGGTGCGTTAAAAGGCTACTTCATTTAGAGCTTGACTGCACACGATCGCTATTCTCATTAAGGTTTTGCAGCTGTCAATTGTGTACCGACTATAGGAGTAGATACTGGTTGAGAAAGTAATGAGTGCAGTAAAGCCAGTTTGAAAAACTGCAGTGATTCGGCAGACAAACCTCAGATGAACTAAGGGTCGTACTCTGCTGCCCTGCTTTTTGCTATAACTCCCCATCGTCGGTTTAAATAGCTATAGAGTTAGCGTACAAATCCATTATTAAGTAATTTAGTTATGAACTCCTGATAAGAAGTCGTCTCTATTAGCCGTATCCTAAAGTGGGAATCGAGGTTAAATAGTCTGAATACAATGAAATTTGACAGTAGCTGCTGTGATTTTTAAATTGACCTAATTTTAGGTCCCTCCATTTTATTGCTGCATTGTAACTGTATAATAACTTGTCCGAAGTCTTTTATTGATGAAACAGGATTTTAAATTTCCCAGTGACATCTACTGCTGTCACCACTCCGCAAGTATGACAAGTGCTCTCTCCATATACTAAGTATGCTCTGGATGTCAGTCACCCAGTCACTGTATTTATTCTCCCAAGGACAAACCCCCGGTATTGAAACCTTCCGACACCAGACATCTATAGGACCCGGACTTCTGTTTCCCCTCTCAAAAACTCACTGACATACAAACGACAGCGGGCAGACTAATCACGCTGGCAAGCCCTGTCGGACTGGAGATCAACATCGCCAAGACCAAGGCTATGAGAGCCAACCCCAATAAAGCAATACCTACAATGGTTGACGGGTGTTCGGTGGAATTTGTCGAAAGATTCTGCTACCTCGGTTGTACTCTCACAATAGACGGTGGAGCATATCAAGATACAGGCTATAAAAGGCAAGGGCGAGATTCAGGTGGATACATGCAGTACGGGCGAGTTCTAAAATTTCCGGGTGCTTTAAACTACGGATATTCAGCTCATCTGTGAAGTCTGTACTATTGTATGGAAGTGGAATTTGGCTGGTCTCCAACATCTTCACACAGAGGCTAGAAACTTTCGTCAACAAATGCCTGCTGTGGAGGTCAACGAAGGCGGAGGCCATCCCATTGCAAATTAAGCGTAGAAAGTGGCGATGAATAGGTCAAACGCTTAGAGAACCATCAAGTCGCATCACGAGAATGGCACGGGACTGGAACCCTTAAGGGAGCAGAGCGGTCGGCCAAAGATAACTTGGCGAAGGTCGATATTGCGCGAACTAGCAAATGCCGACATAACAAGGGATGGTGCAAAAACAACAGCCCAGAATCGTGCACCATAGAAGAGTATTTTCGATGCCCTATGCTTTCGAGTTTAGTGAACAAGGATATACAAAATTGAACCCTCCGTATGTCGAACTGTCTGGTAGAATCTTAAGCTCTTTGCACTCACTCATTTTAGTCTTCTGTTTATTCTTCCTAATAATATGTCTCTCTCCCCTTATCAACTCACAGCATTCAAATCACGGACTCGCATTGCGCGTGATCACAGCGTGGCAAAACAGGCACACCCTCTCTTTCTGCGGCCGCAAGACATTTCTCGTCGAACCAATTGTTTTTTTGGGCTTGCCGAAATCCAGTTTCTTCTTCGACTTGGTACGAATAGAGGAAGACATGTGCTCTAAGAGAAGAAATGGGAGTCAAGTGACAAATATCCTGAGTGCCTGCTGCGTTTGCAGCTGTTCGATTTCTTCAAACATACGTATCTGGCTACATAGAACTGTTTGACACTTAGCGAATACTATTTTAGCAGTCAAAGTAGATAATATTGGTACTGAATTTATTATGATGTCTTCATACCTATTTCAGGCTGCAAACAATCTCTACAGCACCAATGGCTTGAATTTTAAGTTGAATTTCTAAGTTTTGAACGCAAGAACTTTAAACACAAATCAACTCATTCTGTAAATTTGTACCTCTAGTAATATATTTTCTTCCTCTTCATTCTCACTCGATAATGCATAACCCAAAGGCATGTTGACGTGCTGCCACATTACCATGGCAAGTATGTACTCGTATAACACAAAAAACCAAAACATATTTTAAATAAAAACTTTTACATGACAGCATATCATAATTTTATTATGACCTTTTTAGGATTTTCTCACTCAAAAAGTCATAATTTGCTTTGAGTGCGTCTGTGCATGACCTCCAAACAAACAAAAAAAAGATCAAAACAGTGACAGAGTAACAAAGAATGGAAGTATCTAGAATAGCAAAAATCCCAAACAGGATGCCCACATGAAAGCAAGCGACCACAAGTGGACAAGTTCGGTCTTTCGCTGGTGATAAGCGAAGCTAAGAGATAACCTTCCGGCTGGTAGCTTGGGGAATTCGTTTATTTCCTCTTTTGGGTAACAAAATTTACTTGGCAGCTTTCGCCGCACGATGTTGCAGTAAAATAATATTTCATACTTAACACGAACTGTCAGCTGTGAGCTGTTCACATATTTGTTGCTATGATTATAAGAAACACTTCACACACATTCACATTTCTGTGAACATGTGTGTGTGTGTGTATTTACTTACGTTTGAATTATTAATGTTGACTTGTTTTCATAACATTTATAACTTTCACATACCTGAAAATAGAGTAAGAGAGAAGCAAATTATTTAAAAAGTTTAATAAAATCGGCTGTTGGTGATCAGAAGATAAAATGGATTTGTTGTAGGACAATAAAATGCTTGAAATTAAATAAAATTCTATTTCATTATGCTTTTATGTGTGTTGACTTAGATATATGTATGTATATATAAGTACGTGTATTAGTATTAGTACAAATATAATACAAGGTGAAGTCCAAAATAAACAAGACTGGCGCCATAAAAGTGTTTTTGAACGGTCCAAACCGTTCATGCAATTTTCTATCCCAAAATGTTGGCCTTGAAATTTTACTCGTCCATCGACGCCTAAGAAGTTTCACTTCAAAAATATAGAATTTTTACTGAAACTTTAAAATTTTTGTTGTGTTTTATTTATTTACTAGCAACCCGCCCAGCTTCGCACGGGTATAAAATATATACCCTATGTCACTCACTGAAAAAATGATTAAAATCGATCCAGTAGTTTTGGCTTATTCATTATTGCCCGTGGCCCGCACGCGTTAAATTTGGAGTAAAACAATTCTCCTTTCTTTATAGCATGAAGATTTCCTGCTATCTTTGGGATATCTAAATTCATACCCTACATTTTTGCATATTAACTTTTTGCATTTTTACATATGTATTTATTTTATTTTTACAACAATTACTATATTACAGAATGTCTTTATATACAACGTTCATAGCCTTCCTGTCATTAGACAATACAAACATGTTTTCTCTAGAGGTTACTCTTGAAAGAGCGACATACAGTTGGCCATGTGAAAAACAGTCTACACTCAAATCTAAGCCTGCAACGTTGAAGGTTTGACCCTGAGATTTATTAATGGTCATTGCAAAAGATGTCTTTACCGGAAATTGTAAGCGTTTAAATTGGAATGGTAGATCCGATGGTATCAGAGGGATTCGGGGAATCAATACATCTTCTCCGGTACCACATCCTGTGAGTATTGTGCACTCTATTATGAAAGTTTTCAGTGATTTTACCATCAAACGCGTGCCATTGCAAAGTTTAGGTGGACTTAGGTTTCTTAATAAAATAACAGGACAACCTATTTTCAGCTCCATTTTGTGAGGAGGGAGTCCAGACGGGTTCAAAGAATTTAGAAATTCTGTAGGAAATTGAACAGCTTCTTCCAAATCGAGAACAGTATCGACCGAGTAGTATATTTTCGTCGGCGCATCAATCTTTGAAATAATCAAGTTATTTACTTTATCTACTTGTTCGTTAGTTGGTGACAGAATAGCTCTTTCTTTAAACCAAGATATTGTCTTATAACTTATGTTATCAATGTCAGGATAGACATTGTTGACTAACATGTTGTCTATCAAAACACAAAGGTTTTCTAGGTTAATCCTTCCCTCACTTTGTGTTAATTCTCCATTGCCAACTTTTAGCAGCATCTCTGGAAATAGCCTGTTCTCACGTGAAGATGACGAAACCCTCATATTAGTTTTAAGCTCTAATTTATTGGCATGCAACCAAAGGGGGGATCTTTTTAGCGAAGCATTTATTTCGTCAGTACGTGTTACTCGAGTCACAACTGGTAGTATTTGACGGAAATCTCCTGAGAACAGAATTGTACATCCACCCATAGGTGAATTTTTGTTGTGCAAATCGCGTGTTGTCCTATCCAGTGCTTCCACAAACGTCTTGTTTGACATGGTAGCTTCGTCCCAGACTATTAATGAGCAGTCACGCATCAATTTTCCTGTATTGCTCTGTCTAGAAACACTACAGACGCTGTTATCATCATCGCTGGCGATTTTCAGCGAGAGCTTGATTGTAGAGTGTGCGGTTCGGCCTCCTTCCAAAAGAGTAGCGGCAATGCCGGATGACGCAACAGCTAACGCAATTTTTCCGGTAGATCTCAATTACTAACTACTGAAGTAATATCTTGAAAAATATTGTTTTTAATTATATGCTGTAAAGAGCCATATACATAGATCTATATGAAAACAACAATGTATTTAAGGTATTTAATTGGATAAGGATTAATGTTGTACCCATTTGTTGAAATCGCTTCGAAAATAAGCTATTAGTTGTCGTAAAAAGTAAATGACAAAAAATGTTATTGTATGGAATTGATAGCAAACTAAACGCGCTCCGAATCAATAAAAACTATTCAAAAACTGTATTTTAATTATGTGCGATTTACTAATATAGAACCTGAAAATAGCGTTTTATTTCGCTGTAAAATTGTATGTACATATAATTACATGGAATTCAGTACATACATAGATACATATATATGTACATATGTCCGAAATGAAGTAATGCGAGCGATTCGTAAATACATACATACATACGTCACCATACGATGTAATTCAACATTAATGAGGTGTGGTGAGATTATCGCTTAACGCCTGTTGCTTCATTCGGTTGACAGCGAACACACACACAAACAGCTTTTTTTGGAAAAAGAGCTGCTTTTGTTTAAACAATTTTGGTTAAATAACAAATAAATCAATTATTTTTTTTGATGCAGAACGAAAGTAAATATTTCAAAGTTAAACTTCAAGAAAGTTTCATTTTAATTGGTTGATTCCTTTATGACTTATGGCCGTGAAAACAAAAAAATTATGTTTTTTTGCCACATTTTGACCGATTGCCACGCCCCCTTTATATATTTCTTCACATTATATAGATATAAACCTTCCTCTTCAATCAATCTATCTTTAAAAAAAAACCGCATCAAAATCCGTTGCGTAGTTTTAAAGATTTAAGCGTATAAGGGGACATAGGGACATAAAAAGCGACTTTGTTTTATAATATGTAGTGATTTATTTTTTTTGCAGGGGCATTGAATGCCATTTTTGCTGAATTTTTAAAAATTTTGTTAAATGTGTTTTAGTTTTTTGCTTTGGATTGGCATTGAATTTCATTTGCAATATTTGCTTTTTGCATTTTCGAAACACATAAATATTTCTCCTATCGTATAACTTTCAACAGCCCATTCGATGATTTTCAGGCATCTTTCGTTGAAGAAATATTTATAGGTTCCTTTTGTTTTATTCTACCACTGAATAATGCTTTCTACTAAGTGGTAACACTGGAATTCAACTTCAAACTAATTTTGAAATTGGTTTCGATTCATCGACAAGAGAAGAACATTTTTCTAACCTATTTTAACTAAAATGTGATATATATACAGTGAAATTCCTCACCGTCGCACAGTGGTGCAAAACTGGAATTTACGATTCAAAACAGTCTGCAGCACACATTTCTTGACCGATTTGCAATATATTTTTTTTGAATTGCTCAGGATAAAATTGCTAACAACTCTGTCGTTGCGGATTTTTAAAATATTTTGCTAATATTGAAATATTTAAACAAATACATTTAAAAAACAAAACTTACAAACTTACAAAACTTACAAAATCTTTTAAAAATTAATTATTTTTATGAAACTTGGTATCCGGGGGTTTTCTGGGTCGCTGATTGCAAATATTATGTCAGATTGTCAAAATTCAAAATGGCGGATCCAATATGGCGGTCAAAATTTTCTTATAGTTAATTATTGTTTATGAAACTTGGTATCCGGGGGTTTTCGGGGTCGCTGATGACGAATCTGATATCATATTTACAAAATTCAAAATGACGGATCCAATATGGCGGACAAACTTTTTTAAATCCAATCGAATTCGCTTGAAACTTGTTACCTGAGGGTTTTTGGGATCGTTGATTACAAATCCGATGTTAATATTCCTAAACTTGAAATGGTAGATCTGATACGGTGAAAAGTTGCAAAACAGGGTAAAGGCGAGAAGAAAAGATCTCGAGTCAGTAAAGGTGAGAGGAAAAGTTCTCCAGCCAGTAAAGGCGAGAGACAAAGATCTCCAGCCAATAAAGGCAAGAGGAAGAAATCTCCAGCCAGTAAAGGCAAGGGGAGAAGATCTCCAGTCAGTAAAGGCAAGAGGTCTAGTAATAGTCTAATAGTCTAGTAGATTTTAAAGACAAAGTTTTACATTCTCTTTGATTCAAATTGCTGTATAAGTTCTTCTATTTCGGGATCATTTGCTGCAGAATTGCTTCTCCATTCTTTTCTTAATGAGGCTATGTAAAGGTCTGAAGAAACTAAAAGTTTATGTATTAAGTCTTCATTTGTTATGGTTCGTGACATTTTACCAGTATTGAACGCCCTGAAACGTTTGAAATCCTTATTTCTGGCTTCAGCAGCCTCTTCTGAATATTTCCCTATAGGTAGTAAAAATTTCTCTATTACTTTACCACCATGTATCAACACTTTATGAATAGAAGATGGCATATAGTACCAGGAATAGAGCTTTATGAACAACTCAGCTGTTTTGTAAGTATAGTCGTTAAAAAAGTCTGTTGGTACTTTTTTACTTCCACTTAACATTTTTAAAATTATACTGAATCTATATATTAACTCTTTATCTACTTTTGTTATTTCTGATGTTAACTCAATATCCTGAAAAAATGTACGCGCAGTGTTGCCATCATTAGAAGATCCAGAACCATGTGCTGGCTGATCTATTATAAGCCCCATTTTTTCTCTAAACTCTTTACAAATTTTTTGTTTAGTATTTCGAAGAAGCACTTTATGATCATCAGATCTTACACTCCACCGGCAAAAATCTAATCGATATGCTATATGCAAAATGCATTCCATCATTCTTATCCACATGTGCAATACAGAAAGGCCAAATTCAAAAAAACATTGGTTTTCTTCTTTGTTTGCGAGTCTGACTAAATTGTTCATTTCGGATGTTTTTGCTCCACAAATATAATATAGCAAGTTGCTGCTGAAGGTGTATCTGTTAAAGCTTGGCAAACTTTACCATCCACCATAGTTAGAGCCATGTCTGCTTTAACTATATAGGTGCCTTCAGATTTTTCAACTATTATTGGTTGCAATTCTCTAATTTGATTTTTAATGTCATCCACTTTCGACTGAGTCCTTTCCTTTGTTTCTTTCGCGAATTCAAAAGAAATTGGAACGCAACGTTTTGGTGACGATGGATGAGGATTTTGCCATACAATTTTTGAATTATCAGTTGTTTTTAAGCACAAAGGTACCATTGACACTGCAAATATTGATTCATCTGAGGCATTTGATTCACTGAATTTTTGCTTATATATGCTTTGATCGGAAGAACCATCGCATCCATATTTTAAAATGAAATCTAAATTGCAAGTTTTATTTAATTCTTGAAAAGGTGGAAGGGATAAACTAGAATCCTTAAGAAGTCGAAGTACAGTATGATTTATTAGGGCTATGTATATGACTGTAATTCAATACTTGCACCTAATTCTGTAATGAGTATGTTCGAAGGGTAACAACTCTTTTTTGATTCAAGAATTTTATGGTATTTTGGAAAAATATTTGCATTTCGTTTCTTAGCCTGAAATTGTATTGATTCGTATTGATATTTTGAAAGTTTTGTGTCTTCGATTAAAGCTAACGCTTCTTCTGCCGAGAATTTAATAAAATCTGTGTTATCATTTTGATCTTCAGTATTTTCTACCTTCATTAAAAAGACTATTTTTGTTGCTAATTTACCTCTTCCCCTTTTTCTCAATATTCGCAAAAATGATTCTTGTATTTCTGATTCTGTATAAGACTCTTCAATCATTATTAATTTTCGTCTTTTTGTGGATGCAGAAGCTTTTTCAAAATTGTCAGTACATTTTCTACCTGTTTTTGTTTTTGCTTTTGTAAAATCCACAATAAAATCAGTTTCTAACCATTTTTTAAATTTTTTTTCAAAACTACTTTTAACGTACATAGAATCTTTCCATTTCTTTTTAAATGTGCTGAAAAAAGACCTAGTCAAATCATTTTTTACAATTTCTAATTGTTTCGAATCCAGAACAAATTTAACTTCCAAATGATCAAGTAAATCTTGTATATCATTACTTTTATTTTCTATTAAAAAGTTACAAAGAACTGCCTTTGATACTTTGAAGTAGTCCATTGTAGCTTTTCAGACATTTACAAAATAATATAAATAATATGTCAAATAATTTTAAAACAAAAGCACAGTTTTCAAAAATCTAAGATAATATATAGATTACAATTTACAATAATCATAAAACAATCAGACCGACAACATTACTTACCAAATTTTAAAATCTTTGTAAAATGTCTCAACAGGTAAGCTATTGTACTTATAATATATAAGATTGAACTTATATGTGAGGGAAGTTATGTCAAATGCTTAACACGCCATCTATGAGAAACTGACACTACTTTATTTTGTCGGTCGATAATACAGAAAATTTTTAAATTGACTTTTTTCGCTAGATAACTTTATTCTTGCTTTTTTAACACTAAACCAGTTTTTCTTTTATGTTCCTACGTAATAATATTTCCGATCTATTATTAGCAAGCTTATAGAGTAATAACGTGTAAACTAGTGGAAAATTATGTTCATTTCATGAACATAAAAACGTTATGGTGAAAATAAAAAATTGAAATGTTTCCAAAATCAAAACTATCAATGTGCAATATTTATTCTAATAGACCATTCACTGAAAACTTAAAATTTTTGAAGCCATAGTGAAAAAACGAAATTTTAAATGTTATAAAATATATAATATTGTCATTTTTTCTACAAGCTACTGGCAAAATATATACTTTCTTCTAGGTCAATTGATTTATCTCGATCCAAGGATACTTAGTTTTTCATTTATTAAGTCGCATTTCAATTACGAAACATAAAACAAATTAATAAATATAAAAAATAATTAAGTTTTAGAAATTTCGACCGCCATATTGGATCCGCCATTTTGAATTTTAAAAATCTGACATTATATTCGTAATCAACGACCCCAAAAACCCTCAGGTAACAAGTTTCAAGCGAATTCGATTGGATTTAAAAAAGTTTGTCCGCCATATTGGATCCGCCATTTTGAATTTTGTAAATATGATATCAGATTCGTCATCAGCGACCCCGAAAACCCCCGGATACCAAGTTTCATAAACAATAACTAACTATTAGAAAATTTTGACCGCCATATTGGATCCGCCATTTTGAATTTTGACAATCTGACATCATATTTGCAATCAGCGACCCAGAAAACCCCCGGATACCAAGTTTCATAAAAATAATTAATTTTTAAAAGATTTTGTAAGTTTTGTAAGTTTGTAAGTTTTGTTTTTTAAATGTATTTGTTTAAATATTTCAATATTAGCAAAATATTTTAAAAATCCGCAACGACAGAGTTGTTAGCAATTTTATCCTGAGCAATTCAAAAAAAATAAATTGCGAATCGGTCAAGAAATGTGTGCTGCAGACTGTTTTGAATAGTAAATTCCAGTTTTGCACCACTGTGCGTCGCAGTGTTTTTGTCCGGCTATGGGAGATGTCCGCTTATAAGGGATGAAGTCACAAAATATATACCACACATATAAATTGTATTGTACATAGTTTATTTAAGAAATTTTTGAAAGTAAAGAATATTTGCATACTTTAGTATTACATATAAATACATATACGAGTATGTACATATATCGATTAAGTACATTGTACAAGTCTTTACATTTCAATACTAGTTTGATTGAAAAAATTCGGTAATGCTTGATTGCTTAAACATTGATTGCTTTAATTTAAAATGTTCATTTTCAAAGTGACTCTCGATATTTTTAATGTGCTGAAAAGCTACATAGTCATTTTTTGCAAATTGTTTCAAGCCCGCAACAAGTTTTAAGGGGGTCTTCTGGTCTCGAGGCCCTGAAATGAAGGGTTTTTTTGGGGATTGATTGTGACAAATCCTGTGAATATTTAAAAAAAATTGTTTTTTTATTTTAAAGGTACATGTCTTGGCTTTTAAAAAATGGTTTTGACTTTGAAAAAAATTAACACCCGCGACCTTAAAATGGCGCTGAAGACGTCCACCTCCAAACGAAACAGGTCTCCATTTTGGTCACGGTTTTTCCACCTGGGTAATCAGAAAGCAAAAATTAGATATGCGTTGTCTTCAGAGTTGCCCTGGTTAAGTTTTCCCGGGACAGATTTTTTTTTTTAAATTTTTTTCAAAAGTTATGCAACAATTTGCAAAAAAAATTTTTTTTTGCTCATTTGTTGAACTTTAAAAGGTTATAAAAATGGAATGAAAAAAAATTTCAAAAATCGTACACGGGGAAACTTAGCGGTAAGTTTTCCGAACCTTTTAAGACCAAAGCCATTGAAATCGGAGTATAACTACTATGAAAAGTGTGACCAAAATGCTTAAAAAACACGATTTTCGGGGAAACGCGTTTAAAGATAAAGTTTATGATGAAAACGGCCGGAGGAGGGTACACTTCGGTGCCCAGAAAAATGTGAAAAAATGCGATTTTCAAAAAATCCTTTCTGTGGCGTATTCTCGCATACACATACAACAAAATTATGCAAAAAAAAAATTTGGAGAAAGCCTTCCAAATCATTTGCCAAGTCTAGTCCTTCCTGAAGCCTAGTATAGATTGCCAGTGGAATATCATCTTCAGAATCAAAATCTGGAAGATCCTCATAAGTTTCCAAAAATCCTGCTTTACGGAAGCAATTTCGGACGGTTGTGGCTTCCACTTTATCCCAAGATGCTTTGATGAAATACACAGCTTCTAGTACATTAATCGATTTTGAAAGCTCTGAGGCTGAACTTGTATTGTCAATTTTAGATAGCAAGTGTTTTAAAACTAAGCTTCTATACAAAGTTTTAAAATTTTGGATTATACCTTTATCAAGGGGTTGGCTAACTGCCGTTGTATTTGGCGGCAAGAAAATAATTTTTATGTTGGTTAAGTTTAATTCCTTTGGGTGAGAAGCCGCGTTATCTAAAAACAAGATAATTTTTCGATTCTGGGTTTTCATTCTTCGATTGAACTGCTGCAGCCATTCACTCATTACTTCTCGAGTCATCCATGCTTTTTTATTAGACTTCCAATCCACTGGCAGTTTTGCGATTGGAACATGTTTAAAATATCGAGAACGGGCTGCTTTACCTATAACCAAAAGCAGCTCCTTATCTCCAGCCATGTTAGCACAGAACAAAATTGTGAGTCTTTCCTTTGATAGTGCACCTACCGCCCACGCATTTTTCGGATTTAAGAGCGAGGGTTTGGTCAGGTAAGGAGGCTTGTAACCGGTCAACAGAGATGGCAGTTTTGTCCTAAACTGTTCGACACCATCCTAGTTTACATCTGCAGCTTCACAAGATACACATTTGTAAGCAACATTATTCCTTATTCGCCATTTGTTTAACCATCCATCTGAAGCATTAAATTTAGGTACACCCAGTTTGCCTGCAATTTCCATTGCCTTTGCTTTCAAAATGGGACCAGAAATCGGAATGTTTTGACTTCTAGCCTTAGCGAACCAATTAAAACACATCTTGTCTATTTCAGAGCCGCCTTCTTTAAAAAAGTTTCGCTTTTGATGAACATTAACTCCAGACTCCCGTTTAGAACGAATTTTTTCTTTATTGTTACTGATTTCAGCAGCTTGTGTTTTGCCAATATTGAACCTTTCAAAGCAAAAGAATGGTGTACCTACCATTAAATTTTTGTGCTGACTATACTTTACCTTTTTGCAATTCCACGTACTGATAATTTATCTTTTTCGAAAACATTAATAATTTCCATTTTTTCTTTAATAGAAAGTACCTTCTTTTTCGGCGCCATATTATTACGAAGTTTGAACGCAACCATTCGCATGCAACAGACTTAACAAACTGAATGGAAAACTACTCTTAATTTAAAACACAGGGCTTGAATGTGTGCATACATCTTAAAAAGGGAATCACCTATTTCATTTTTATAATGAACAATAAAGCTTGCTTGTGATATTTTTGAATTTTGTCCGCTTATGAGAAATTTTTTTATGAAAATGGTTTGAAATACTTTCTCCGCGTCCGGTTATTAGAGTGTCCATTTATTAGGATGATATTTGTATGAAAAAATGAATGAAAAACCTGTGTGCCCAAAATTTGTCCGGTTATTGGAGCTGTCCGGTTATTAGTACTGTCCGTAATGGGGAATTTCACTGTAATAGGTAAAATATAACAAAATAGTTTTAAGAATTAGTTCAATAATTCACTCAGTTCTATTTAGCTTAACTTTTTTTGTCATCTGGTCACATTGTCGGCGATTGCGACTATTGTTGGTGTTGGTGATTGTTGGGTGATGGGCTGGGTATGGGGCATGTGCTGAAAAGTACCAAGCCTAACACATACATAGATGACACTAGTTTTATTGCATTCACCTCTTTTTAAAATAGTACTAACCTTAAAAAGGCAGCAGTTAAAATGTTTTATTTATCAGCTGATATTCTGTTCATTAGTTCGTGAGTTATTGTTGAAATATTAGTTTGTAATGATTTATCAAAGTTGAAATATTTCCTAATGGGAACAAAGAATGAACTATTGTACTCATAGAATGAATAAGTACTATTGCATAAGATGAAGAATATGAACTATTGTACTCCTTTTTAACTTTCAGTCTTGAATAAACGTTTGATTGCTCAACATATCTAACATAGGTTATGGGCCCAGGCCACGTGTAAAGTTTAATTTTTGTCATTCACTAATGCGCAAAGTATTTGTTTAACGCAGCAGTCGCGTATAAAGCTTAATAAGGAAAAGGGAAAGAAAAGTTGCGAAAATGAATTCCAATTTCCAAATTGAAAAGCTTGGAGAAACGAACTACGATGTGTGGTGTATGCAAATGCGTAGCATACTTATTAATATGGACCAATGGGGCATTGTAAACGAAACTGTGAAGCGTAGCCAGGAAAACGAAGTGAAATGGGATCAAGATGATCAAAAAGCGTTGGCAAGTATAATTTTGTGTGTCAAACCAACGCAGTTAAGCAACATAAAATCATGTAAAACGTCAGCAGAGGCGTGGAAGAAGCTTCGAGAAGTCCACATGCCGAACGGACCATTGCAAAAAGTTTCGTTGTATAAGAAGTTACTCAGTTGCAATATGTCTGTGTGTCAGAGTATGTCAACTTATCTAACTTCGTTTGTCGAAGTGGTGGATAAATTAGCCGAAGTAAACATCGAATTGAACGAAGAGCTCAAAGTAATAATACTTTTGTCGAGTTTGCCGGTTGAGTATGAAAACTTCGTTGTAGCAATCGAGACTCGTGACGAGCTGCCGACTTTTAATACTCTAAAAGTAAAGCTTTTAGAAGAGGGTGCTAGAAGAGAACAACAAACCAATCAACAGGTTGCAGCGCAAGCAGTTTATGCGCGTGTAAAAGAAGCGGCGCATAGCAATAGCAGATCAAACGAAAGTGCAAAGACAATAATAAAGTCAAGTGAGTTTAAGGGGAAATGCTTTAAATGTGGCATGCGCGGGCACATGATTGCTCAGTGTAAAAGAAAACCAAAACATCAAAACGAAATAGAAGATAAGCAAAGTTTAAAAACTAATGAACTTTCTTATGCTGTGTATGCTGCAACAGTGGGTGATGAAAAAAGCAAACATGATTGGTGTGTCGATAGTGGTGCGACCACACATATGTGTTGTGACAAAAATATGTTCATCTCTCTAATCGAAAGGCAAGAAAAAATAATGCTTGCAGCAGATAATTACACATTCTCGCAAGGTATAGGTACGATTAAAATAAAAACAAGAGAATGTGAAATAGAACTACGTGACGTTTTGTTTGTGCCTTCACTCAAAATGAATTTTTATTCTGTAAGTAAAGCATTACAGTATAAACATACAGTTACGTTCAAAGAAAATGTTGTCAAAGTGAAAAACAGTGGGGGTAAAACTCTACTTACGGCTACATTGCAAAATAATTTGTTTATTTTCAATGCAAAAGTACAAAACTCAAACGTACATTTAAACTATATGAAATGGCATACTCGTTATGGCCATATTAATTTTGAAAGCCTAAAGAAAATTGTGGACAAAGACTTAGTGCGTGGTATAGACGTAAAAAATATTAACACAAAAACAAATTGTGACACTTGCAACAAAGCAAAAATTAGTGCCGTGTCTTTTCCTAAGAAGAATAAAATACAATCGAAGCAAGTTTTAGAAATTATACATACAGACGTGTGCGGTCCGATAAACGTAAAATCTGCTGGTGGTGCACGATACTTTCTCACATTTGTAGACGATTATTCGAGAATGATATTTGTGTACTGTATTAAGGAAAAGAGCGAAGTGTTCGAAAAGTTTAAACTTTTTAAAAATATGGTTGAGTGCCAAACACAAAAGAAAATTAAAATATTGCGGAGTGATAATGGCACCGAATTTAACAACAAACTATTTAATGAACTTTTAAATGACAGTGGAATTAAGCGGCAATTAACTGTGCCATATACTCCTCAACAAAATGGAGTGGCTGAAAGAGTAAACCGCACAATTGTTGAAATGGCTAGAAGTTTGCTAGTGCATGCAGGTATTGAAGAAAGTTTGTGGGGTGAAGCTGTACACACAGCTGTTTATTTACGAAATCGTGCACCTACAAAATTACTCGAAGATTGTACTCCGTATGAAATGTGGTACAAAAGAAAGCCATCTGTAAAACATTTTAGGATTTTTGGCTCACGTGCATTCGCTTTAGATAAAATGCATCGTGGTAAATTTAGTGCAAAAGGCAAAGAGTATGTGTTTGTCGGATACTCAGAAATTGCAAAAGCTTATCGTTTGTACGATAGGGAAACGCGTCAGGTTTGTGTAAAGCGTGATGTAAAGTTTGTAGAATACGAATTTAGTTCCGCTATACCTGAAAATAAAAATCAAAACGTAAATGATGATAATGATATTGCTACAATTGTAATGCAAATAGACCGTCCTAACGAAGAACAAGTTGATGAATTCGAAAGTTGCACCGAAGAAGACTCAAGTCAGGCGGAGTCAAGTGAAGAAAGTTCCGACGTGGAACATGAAGCACAAACAGCAGGCAGCTCTCGAAATGAGGAGGGTGAAATACGTCGCGGTCCTGGTAGACCAAAAATTATTCGTACTGGAGAGGCAGGTCGTCCTAGGAAAGAATATCAAACGTTAAACTACTTACAATATGGTGAAGATATAGAAACGCCGCGTTCAGTCAAAGAAGCCTTAGCAAGCGAATACTCCTTTGAGTGGGAGGAATCTATGAAAGAAGAGTATGAAGCACTTTTAGCAAATAATACTTGGTCAACAGTAGATTTGCCCAAAGGCCAAAAAGCGATTGGGTCAAAGTGGGTTTTTCGCATAAAACGAGACCCAAGTGGTAATATTTCAAAGTTCAAGTCCAGGCTAGTGGCAAAAGGCTGCAATCAGCAGCTGGGCTTAAATTATTGGGAAACTTTTTCGCCAGTAATAAGATACGAGACAATTCGCATGTTGCTTGCTATTGCGGTTGAGAAAGAGTTACATTTACATCAAATCGACATTTCTAACGCGTATCTTAATAGTAAAATAAGTGAAGACATTTATATAAGGCAGCCAGAGGGATTTGTAGATTCCAAAAATCAGAATAAGGTTTTAAAGCTGAACAAAGCTATTTATGGCTTAAAACAATCTGGTCGACACTGGAATAGCACACTTGACGTAGCATTAAAAAGTTTAGGTTTTAATGCGTGTAAAAGCGAACCGTGTCTGTATGTCAAAAAATATAAAAGCGTATATAGCTACATAGCAGTATATGTAGATGATCTGATTTTGGCTTGCCCAAGTGAACAAGAAATCGCAAGCATTAAGCAGGCCTTACATTCAAAATTTGAATTACATGACGGTGGTCCAATAAATTATTTTCTTGGTTTTGAAATCGAACGTGAGGGTAAAACTGGTGCGATTTCCGTGTGTCAGAAAAAATATATCAGCGAACTACTAAACGTTTATGGTATAACCTCATGTCGTCCGGTAAGCACTCCTTTGGATCCAGGTTTCCAAGCAAGCTGTAAAGATGAAAAATGTGCAAAGGTGAATGCAACAAACTATCAATCGTTGATCGGTTCTTTAATGTATTTGGCGATTTCAACACGGCCGGACATAATGCATGCAGTATGTGTACTAGCGCAAAGAAACCAAAATCCACACTCTGAACATGAGGCGGGTGCAAAACATATTTTGAAGTATTTGTCAAAAACAATTGATTTAAAGTTAATTTATTGCAAAAATGGTAAGCCGGTAGAAGGATACGCAGATGCTGATTGGGCCAGCAATAGTGTAGATAGAAAGTCATATACCGGTTATTCATTCTTTTTGGCTGGCAGCGCTTTTTCATGGCAAAGTAAAAAGCAAGATGTAGTTGCTTTAAGTAGTACGGAAGCGGAATATATAGCTTTAAGTACTGCAGCAAAGGAAGCTGTATACATTCGGCGGTTATTAACTGAAGTTGGTTACAACCACGAAGATCCTATTTTGGTGAAAGGTGACAACATGGGCGCAATTCAAATTTCGAAGAATCCTGTATTTCACAAACGCACCAAACACATTGAAATAAAATATCACTACATTCGAGAAGTTATTGAACAAAATAAAATTAAGTTAGAGTATGTTTCTACAAATGAAAATGTATCTGATATTTTTACGAAAAATTTGCAAAAACAAAAACATGTAAAGTTTACACTTATGCTTGGTCTTAAAAATTAATGTAAGAAATATTTAACTTGAGAAAGAGTGTTGAAATATTAGTTTGTAATGATTTATCAAAGTTGAAATATTTCCTAATGGGAACAAAGAATGAACTATTGTACTCATAGAATGAATAAGTACTATTGCATAAGATGAAGAATATGAACTATTGTACTCCTTTTTAACTTTCAGTCTTGAATAAACGTTTGATTGCTCAACATATCTAACAGTTATTGTGCTTAAAGTGACACTACTTTTGTCGTTTTCAAAACAATGGATCAAATGAATTTTGAGTTTTAATTTTACACTGCTTATTGGTGGGAAAAAGTACTTATTGAAGGGAAAGTTCAAGCGAAGTGTTTGGGGACTCCACTCCATCAGAGACAACAATAAAACGATGGTTTGCTGACTGCAAACGTGGTCGTAGAGACATCGATGATGCACAACGCAGTGACTGTCAAAATGCGGCGGTAACACCAGAAAACATCAAAAAAATCAAACAACACAAAATCGTTTTGAATGATCGAAAAGTGAAGTTGCGTAAGTTAACTGATATCGTAGTGATATCAAACGAACGTATTGGCTTTATATTGCATGAGCATTTGAGTATGAAAAGGCTCTGTTCAAAGTGGGTGCCGCGTTTGGTCACTGTTGACCAAAAACAATAAATTGTTGATAATTCTGAGCTGTGTTTGCCCATGTTTAATTGTAATAAGCCGGAATTTTTGAGTCGATATGGGACAATGGACTAAACCTGGATCTGCCACTTCACTTAGGGACCAAACGATTGTCATCTGAGTGGAGAGCAACTGGTGAACCTCGTCTAAAGGATCTGAAAGCACAACAATCGGCTGGAGTGGTTATGGACTAGGTATTTTGGGATGTGCGTGGTGTAATATTCATCGACTATCTTGAGAAGGAAAATACCATTAATAGTGAGTTTTATATAGCGTTAGAGGAGCGCTTGAAGACCGAAACTGCAAAGAAACATCCGTATATGGCAGAGAAAAAATGTTGTTTCATTAAGGCAATGCCAGAAAAAACCAGTTTTTTTTATAAGGTCTGGGGCTTTTCAACCTATGTGTTAGCTACTTCTCTTTTGCTTTTTTTAATTTTCATTATTTTTTTTATAAAAATATTATAATTTTTCCTTGTTCACACCTTTCGCGAGCATAGGACCTCGACAAGACTCAGTCTTGCGTTGTTTTCGTTAATCTATTTTGCTTTCTGGCAAGGTAGATGATTAGCCTGCCGCTACCAATCCTAACCGCTGTCACCCGCTTTCTCTAGCTAACGCCACTGTTGTTTGCTTGTTTTAGCAGCCACAATGCAAATAATGCGCAGGCCGTTGGGCGGGAGTATGGATGGAAAGGATAAGATTTTGGGGTTGAGGAATGAGTTTTTTTTTTTTTTTTTTTTTTTTTTTTTAACAGGGAGAGTGGGTAAATTTGGAAAAGTGCTAGGACCGCGCTTTAGGTGGGATTCGAACCCGCAACCTCTGGGATTAGCCTGTCAATGCACTTACGCTAGACTACCGAGGCCGCTTAAAAAATATAGGTCATTCTAAAATATCATACAAATCAATATTTCAACCTTTCTACAAGCCTTATAAAATTTCCACAAATTTTGAAATTTTTTAATCAGATTTAGAAAAAAAAGTTTAATAAATTTAAAAAAAACAAAGTTTGGGTACACAGTTGTTTTGTTTTTTTTTATTAGTACAATGGACTGCAAGTTTGAAGAGGCTTAAAAGTATCGATGCTTCTTGATAATTTTTTTCCGCCGTCCAAAGTGGAGAAAAAGCGCAAACATGCGTGTGTAGGAAAAAATTTTTAAAAATCGACGAGAATGTCGAGCCACCTCCAACTTGTAGCTTATTATATAATTCCTAGTAGGCTATAAACTCTGATTCTATGATTTTTTTTCTAAATTCGAGTTTTTGTAAATCTTGTACAAAATCGGAAGCTTTGATTAATATAGTATTCGTTGTAAAACTACCTGTTTTTATAAAAAATCATGTTAATTTAAAAAAAAAAAACAGAACAAGACTGGCCAAAATATAATGAGCCTATAATTTTGTCCGTAAGTGTACTATTATGTACAGGGTGCGCCATCTCGAGCTTCGGTATGGAAATATTGAATAACTTTGCTATCCATTGTCAGAAGGACTTGAGAAAAAATAATTTGGAAACGTCAATTCAGTACAATTTTAACGATGAATAACTTTACACCTAAAGAACGCACGGAAATTGTGACCATGTATTTGGAAAATGGTCGTTCAATTGTGCTTGCTCAACGTGCATACCGTCGAAAATACCGCGGTCGTAAAGTGCCTTCTGATAACACCATACGCAATCTGACTAAAAATTTTGAAGAATCGAGGTCTGTAGCAAATCATCAACGTGTTTCAGTTCGTAAAAGACGCTCCAATGAAATTGTTGAAACTGTCAAGCAGAGTGTTTTGAAAGGGCCAAATTTGTCATATCGTCACCGTGCCCAGCAGCTAAACATAAAAGGTACCACTCTTAGAAGGATTTTAAAAGAGGATCTTCACATATTTCCTTACAAAGTGCAAATAACTCAACGATTATTGCCTATAGATGAGCCCCGTCGCTTGGAATACGGAAAAAGCGTGGTTCGAATGGCCCAGGTTGATTCCGAGTTTTGGAATCAAATTTTGTTCACGGACGAGGCCCATTTCCATCTCTCTGGCGGAGTGAACAAACAAAATTGTCGATTCTGGGGCACAGACAATCCTCACATTATCCACGAGAAGCCATTGCATGACCAGAAAGTCACTGTTTGGGCCGGCGTTAGCGCTAATAGAGGCAATATCACCCGAAATGCTAGCAAAAGTAATGGAAAATTCGAAAAAAAGAGCACAATATTGTGTGGCTCGTAAAGGTGGTCATTTGTTGGATGTTGTGTTCTAAGTGCAGTTGAAACAGATTGTAAAGGACAAAATCAAATAAAAAAACACCAACAAACATTCAATTTTGCTAGTTGCTAAAGTTATTCAATATTTCCATACCGAAGCTCGAGATGGCGCACCCTGTATATTGAAATTTTAACACAGATTTTTTTCAATCTGCACCAGCAAAATTAGTACGTATAGTTGGGATGTTTTAATGATAAATTCTTGCTACTTTCCTGTTAGCATTTGAATAAACCATGACACAAATGTGTTTTAAAATTTTGGTGTAACGTAAAAACCTTAGAGTTTTCTTTCAATGGCTTTGAAAAAATATACTAAAAGTCGCCAGATATATTCAGCTTTATATTTTTTAATCGCTTTAAAACCGCAAAGAAGTACAATTTGAAGCCACAGAGTTTTTGAAATCTCCGTTATGTCTGACAAGGCTTGCAAGACTCGGGTGCACATTGTTCCCACACCACTGAATTTGCCATTTTTTCTGTCCGGAAGTAAGTATTGCATTGCTTACTAACTTCCCCGAAAAACGCTTCTAACCCAATTGTTTTCGAAAGGAACCCGCTTCAGACATGACTATTGGCGTAAAGTACCTACGCATATAAAAAAGAAGGGGCAAGTCCTTGCAAGGCACTGCAGTGAAGGTAATTTTACAATAATAAATCTCAGCTGTACTAAAACCCGCCCTAAACTATTGCAGTGAAAGACGTTAAATCGAAAACGGAACGGGATTTAAAAAATTTTATTGGCATTTACCCACCGAACGCTGAACCTTGCACCCATTTACACATAACAAAAATCACGCGCGATCTGATCGAAGATAAGCCTTGGTGTTTGCCACCAAGCACCTACGATACTACGAAGGCGCCATTTGCCGAAAAACGCGGTTATCTCGGTGCGTATTGGCGAAAAATATCCCAACGGGAAAGAGATCTGCTTGAGCAAAAACCAAAAGCCAATATACAGAGCCACAAGGTCAAAGGACAATGGATATTTTATGAAATTCCAAGAGGCATAGATCGTCTAACCCAACCCGCCCATAAGTATAAGGGCAAATTCTTAACCAGTAAGAATTGGATTTTTTTTCATTCTAATTGCATTATTCGCTGCCTTCTCAAATTTTCAGATGCCCGTGACAGACGTGCCACCGCTCGCTGCATGATTAGTTATGTGGGATCGGCCTACCGCGACCCGTCGGAGCCTTCACCTGCGCATTATGAATGCAAGTTGCATGAGATAGAATATAATGCGTAAGCGCAAATCCTTACCAGCTTCCACCCAAAATAAATATTGTATTTTGAACAGATTACCTAAAATGTTAAAGAATGCACCAAATCCGCACTTATTTCTGCGCCACACTTCGGTGCCCGAGAAGCTAATGTCACACATACCTCGGCACACGAGTTTCAAACCTACAATAGGTCGTTACGAGGTACGCTTCTCTAAGCATTGCCCGTGCAGCAGGAAAATACTAACGCCCGGTTTACATTTATTGATCGAACGTGAGAAACGTAACAAATTTCGCCGTTTGCCTTACATCAAAATCAAAACACGCAATAAATGTTATCTCGATTGGGATCACGTTATCGGCCATGGTCATCGCTATCTCTTTCGCACCACAGATATGCCCACTAAAACGCCTAAAACACCAGCCAAGGAAAAGGCAGCAGATAAGGCTAACAAACATATTCAACTTTACCCAGATTCAAAATACATTAATATGATAAATTCACCGCACAAAGAATATCTATCGATACGCCCAGACGGTTTAGGTCAGGTGCCAGTTCGTGTACGCTTTAATTGTATATCCATCAAGCGTGTGATACGTCGCCAGTTGCGTGTTAACAAGAAGGTAGTATTTAATAGTGGCACCGAGCGATTCCCAGAGCTTGATATTCGACCAATGATATTTACTGCTACTCAACTGGAGGAATTGAAAAGCAAGTTGCCACCGGAGCGCCAACTGCGTGATCAACCGGTAATGGGAAAGCGATTGAGTGAAATCAAATCTAAGCTTTACGAAACATCCTCGCACTTAAAATCCTTTTATAGATCAACTCTGCATAAGCAAGATTTTAAATTTCAACCGCTTCCGGAACCAAAGATACTAGTTTCTGAAAAGGAGTTGCGTCCCAGCCTCACTTTGAGTACTGACCTTTTATTTTTCTATGACAAGCCGATCGACGTGAATGATTTTATGAAGGATAGCAGGCAAGGCTCAGTAGTGGGAGGAGTATCTCCCGACACTGTACCCAATAGTAATGCCAATAATGTTCTCGTCCGTACCGTCCCAGATGTTTCGGCAGAGGGCTAGTGCTCACTCCCATTTCTAAAGGGATCTATATACATTTTATTGTACATAAAAATGAGGGAAGGCAGGACAAATTTTCGTCTTTTGAAGTACATTTTACGATTTCTGAAGGGCAATTGATTGTTTTGAAATACATTTTATTAAATACATTTCAGAAAGCAACGTTTTCTATTTCTGAAGAGCGATTAACTATTCTGTACAACATTTTACAGTTTCTAAGATATAATTGACTATTCTGAGACTATCGAAAGTACGTTTTCCGTTTTCTGAAGAAGAACTAATTATTCTGAAATACATTTTATGGACTATGTTAACAGAATTGACTATTCTGAAATACAATTTTCAGTGTCTGAAGTAAATTTGATTATTCTGAAGTACGTTTTCCATTTTCTGAAGTAAAGTTGATATTTCCGAAGTGCGTTTTCCATTTTCTGAAGAACAATTGATTTTTCTGAAGTACGTTTTCCATTTTCTGAAGAACAATTGATTGTTCTGAAATGCATTTTATGCTTTCTAAAGAACAAATGATCCATGAAATGCAACTGATTATTATAAAGTATATTTTACAGTTTTTGAAGAACAATTGACTATTATGAACTAAATATGACATTTCTGAACGACTGTTGGAAAAGGTGTAGTGCAGAACTAGAAAACCTGCAAAAATATGTTGGTAAAGTTGATTAAATGTATTCCAAATAGTTCCCTTCGGACTCTCTACGCCGCGTTGGACGGTCGGATGACATATCAAGCGACTTATTTAAGATGAGATAGTTGACGACGGCCAATGACTGTACGGCGCTTGGCAGCGTTTTTTAAACTGCTATTGCTGTTAAGAAAAAGTGTAGGCTGAAATGAGACACACACCCTGCCTATTTTAGTCAAGCTTGTGCAAACATTTCGCAAGACTGGCATACTGGACAACACTGATGGCCTCCGCTGTCGTAGGTAGTGCGCTGAGGAGAATGTGGCTGCCTTAGCTGAAGATGTGCGACCCCGTCCTGGAACATTGAACATCGTACTATTCGCTTACAAGTTATTATAGACTCAGGAGTTGAAAGCCCAGGACCATCAGTTTCGTTATCGCTTCCCAGCTAGGAGCTTAGAGCAGCTTGAAATGGAGTTTGATTTTGCTGGAAAAATCATCTTTTTTGACGAAGCAAACTGCCGTATGTGGGTATGGGAAAACTCGCACGTAATCATCGAGAAGCTAATGCAACTTCAGAGAACGACAGCTTGGTGCGAATTTCGGAACTATGGCATCATTAGTCCATTCCTCTTTGGCACCCCTGAAGTTAATTTAACTTTAGTGAACAGAGCTGCGACTTCTCGCAGTTAGAATGGTGGAATGCTGCAAAAGAGCGATGTGGACAAAAAAGAGGTTGTCTGTAAAGTCGGTTTACTGACGATAGTTTAACGTGACAACGTCATAAGAAAATATTGATGGAATGGTTGCAATTTTTAAAACAAAATTTTAATTTTATATGTTTGATAGATATTTTGTATGGATATAGAGGAGGAGGTAAATGGAATTGCAATGGAGTTGGTCAAGTTACATTTACACAAACGTGAAAAATGACGAAACATTTATCAAATTCATGAAAGATATCTTCAATTTCGATTGTGCATCAGACGTTAATAAGTCAACAACACTAAGAGGCACCATCATCGATTTGCCTTTTTCAAGACACTTTACACTCGAAACACTCCCTTTCATTTCCTACTTTTTCCATCATCGCCCTATTCTCAACAGAGAAATGATTCATTACCATGCACACAGGAAGAAGGCATATGCAAATACAAATATGTGAATTTATATACATATGCGCATATACATACATATACATACATATATATGCTCACTCAAGTAGGACAGAGCCAGATGTCGAACGTTGCCGAACGCGGGGACCGATTGTGCTCTTTGTCGTTCGTTCCGCGCTCTCGCTTGCAGTTCAATCACATTAGCTTACATTTGCTTGCGTACGGAATAGATTCGTATATTTGATATGTCCATATGATTTGTATGCATCTTTACATATAGATTTGTTCTTTTTGAAAATTGCGCGAAATTGTATATGTATATGCATGTTTATATACATATATTAGTATACAACATATCTTATGAGGTATGTGGTAAATATTACCATACATTTTTTCCTTCATATAATATATAATAAAAAAATTAATAATAATAACATTAAAACAACAGGTATTATTAACAAACTTGGTTTTATTTTAAATTCTTCAAGTAAATCAAATTAATAATAATCAATAAGAAGGCATATGCAAATACAAATACGTGAATTTATATATGTACATATGCGCATATAGATACATATATACGCTCACTTAAGTAGGAGAGAGCAAGATGTGGAACGTTGCCGTTCGTTTGCTTTGTTCGTTCCGCGCTTTCGCTTGCAGTTCATTCAAGGTAACGGCAATGAGCAAGGTAACGGCAATGAGCAAGGTAACACTAATGAGCAAGGTAACACTAAAGAGCAAGGTAACACTAATGAGCAAGGTAACGACACATTTTTTCGTGCGTGCAGCCTGTTAAATCGAATTATAAGACGTTATCACGTCAAAAAATCCATTCATGATTTAGGCGAATATCGATAGCGCCAGTAACCATCACAAAGGTCTTTTAAAACTGGGCTAACAGCACGCGCTACTGCGGAGCTAGTCGAGGTAGCTACATGAATAAAATCGTTTTCCATAAGTAATGGTAATTTTTGCTCTTTTGAATGAATAGACTAGAATAGACTGCAAATTTATGTTTGTTCATTCTTTTGAATTTTTAAAACTAAACCGCTACATGAAATATCCTCTATATATTGGTAACGATACGGTGCAGTATACAGAATTTAAATTATTATTCACACCTAAAGTTCAACAAACCGCAATTACTATGTAATTTGTATTAATTTATACACAGAATCGGAAAAAAGCTTTGGTTTGTTGTTTTAGTAATTAAACAAACTTAACTTAAAATTAAATTCTTCATAAAAAGGTTAATTTACCTTCACACTCTAACAACTAGTATGACGGAAAAATTCCTAAATAAATATAACAACTAATCTTTAGCAAAAACTCTCAGAAATATCACTTTGATGTGGGTTTGGTAGAGGTTGCGGAAGAAAAAGAAGATTCGTGTGTCTTTTGTGGGGAATCCAAAATCCTAAAACTAAAAACCAAAATCAACAAACCGCGTTTTGTACGAATTGGGGTCATAGCAAAAGAAAAAGAAAAAACAGAAACAAAAAGCTTAGTGCTGTGCTGAAAAATAAAAAACCGCAATCAACTTGTCACTTAGCTTCGAAGCTTTATGGTTACGTATACGCACTGCCGTCCCTGAGGGTAAGTGGATACTCGTAAATGGAGAGCGGGGAAGTCCGAACAACAAAATGTTGCGGTAAGGCAAAAATATGAAACTCAGATGAAGGCGGCCGAAGGAAGGGTGAGAAGACAAAATTTCCCTTAAGGACGGAATGAATAAAGTGAAGACTATTTTGAGATACTTAAGAGGATAGCAGCTACAGAATATGGATCTGGAGTAGGTAAAGAGGGGATGCAAATGCATGTCGATACAGGAAAAATGGTCAAGGTATATAAATCAGACAAGTATCGAACACACACTTGAGTGTATGTGTGAATGTGTTGCATATAAGTATGTGTCTTCTAATTTTTGCGCAGGCTGAAACTGGCAGCTGAAAATTTACGTAATGGCAAAGTAAAGGGCAGTTGTTTTTTCTTTTTTTTTAATGCTGAAAAAAACAGTATTTCAATCTTTTATACCGTACCTGTAAATTGGTCTCTGGTTATTATTTCTGTTAGAGGCCGGCTATCGGCAGGCAATAGCAAAACTGTGGTTGTGTGAGTTTTATGGGAAAGGCTTCTTGTAAAAACTATCTACCTCAACATAAAGCTGTGCGTCTCTCATAACCATCATCATCATATTGGCATTACAGTCCATTGGCTCCTCTACAAAACGTCTCCATTCTTCTCCACAGCCCGCTTTCGCTCTACGTTCGCTCATCTTACGTGTGTCGTCTTCAACGTCTTGTAACCCTAGTCACCTTGGCCGGCCCCTCCTTACTCCTTCAGTATTTGCTTCAAAAACTTTTTGGTCACTTTTTCGCTGCTCATTCTTATGTCTCTTATAAGAGAAGTTTGTTACTATTTTTGTTATTATTACGGCTTTTTGAGCCTAGATTGGTATGAAAACATTATTAGGGCAAATAGTTGTAAACATTACTTAAATTTAAAAAAATTCTAAATTTTGAATATTACGTCCTCTTAGTATTAAAATAGCCTATAAATTTTTTGATGTTTTGAGAAAATGAATTTCAAACTTTTTGTCGAAAGTAGTTCTCACTCAAATCTCGTTATGTCTGTAAATATTTATTATTTTTTGACTGACGTTTTGACCCACATTGTGGAACTAGAATTTGACAAAATTTTGACCACATATAAAATCGACGATGGAGAATCCAAAAATGCAAAGAAAAAATAATAGCCTATGAGCACATAGGCTATTGTTATACTAAGGGGACGATTAAATGTTAAATTTTAGATATATTTAAATATTTCAGGAAGCCTCAGCGTATCTTCCCTAAAAATGTATAAGGATGGAAAAAATGCATATTAAGAAGAAAATTTAATTAATCTCTACATATGGATTGTCTTAGAATATTCACGCAATTTTCTTTCAGTTGTTGTTTTTACAATTGGTAACACTATAAGGCATTTTATTATAGCATTTAAGAATTTAAAGTAAAGATTATCATATATTTATCAGACTAACTTTTGAGAGCAGGTAAGCCGGTATATTTTGATACTCAACCGAATTATGATCTGTAACGTGTTTGCTAAAGACAAAAGTGTTGTTGCTTAACACTTAGCCAATTAAGGGCTTGGATAACATGTAAAGTCAACGTCAGAAGACAGTGTGCCCCATATATTGACAAGTTTTGCCTATTTATTTTTCCCTTATTATTGTAATTGATGTTATTTTTTTTTATAAAAATATAGCTCATACTTCAACAACTACCATATAAAGCAAAGTTTCGAACTTTGTACACAATTTTTAAAAATTGGGTAAATTTTCATCAAAATTTCAAACTTTTGGCTCAAAATTCAAAAACAAAAAGTTAGGTATGCAATTTGATAGATAATTGGCAAATTTTCATCAAAATTTCTAATTTTTTTCTCAGAATTACTAAGAAAATTTCGGGAATGCATTTTTACAGATCATTGAATTTTGAAAGTGCAAGTTTCAAGTTAATCAAAAATCGCAGTGATTTTTCAAAATTTTTGTGGTTGCAATCTTGTGCAATTTCTCCGTTGAACGAATACTCCAGACACCTACACCTGAAAAAATTGTCAAAAATCGCCGCGAATTTTGAACTTTTTGAAATTTGCACTTTACAGTTTATACCGAAATTCCATGACCTATAAAACCGATTACCCAAAATTTTTCGAAAAATGAGCAAGAAGTTTAAAATTTTAATAAATATTTTCCCAATTTTTACAAATTTTGAAATTTTTGGTGTTTGTTGTAGTAGGAACTATATTTTTATAAAAAAAAAAAACTGTGGCGTACATTTTCGTTTGACGCTCACAGTATGTGATTGGTGAGTCGTAATGTTTTCTGTTCTTTCTTTTGCAATTTATGAGATTGTCTACATTTTCATTATGAGAAAAATTCTAGGGCAATACATGAAAACAGGCTCAATTATAACTCTGGAAACATTGTGTTTAAAAATTTGCAAGTACATTGCAGGGAGTTGTTGTTATAGTAGCAGTAAAATGATGATTGGAGTACAATGATTTGATTACTTTGCCTACCCTATAGTCAATATAATCATTAAATTGTAGATTGTCACCGAATTTTGCTGCTAGCTATTTGAAAGTTTGTACTAAATACTTTAATTGATTACTGATATATATTCAAATTTGGCAGATCTGAACTCTGAAATTTAGTGCAGTAAATATTAAATAGAAGATCAGCAGCCCGATCCCTGTGGTAAAGTGACTACCAATACTAATATACCATAAAAAGGCATGAAGATGCACACCACAAATTGTAGGAGAAGCTAGGCTGAATACCTAATAAAGCAAACTCCGTTGTCTGGATCCTGTTAATCAAATTTTCCAAGATTATCGTGATGGTTTCGGGCTCTATCTCACAAAGTTATCATCATCAGCATCATCGTGACAATTACAGCTCGGGGTGAGCTAGTGCTTCCTTTACAATATTTTTTCATAAGTCTCGGTTCATTGTACCGTTCCTAGTATTTATGCACCGTAGGCCATCTTGGACATAATCAATCCATCTTTTTGGGGGTATTTCGCGTTTTCTACTGCCGATCATATAAGAATTGAAGGTTTTTTTCCTTATCCTATTGACATCCATTCTGAGTAGATGCCCAAACCATCGTAACCTCTGCGCCTCATCAAAGCGCACAATGTTTTGGCACACAAATTACTCAGTTAAAATTTGTCTTAATCATCTGAATCGTTGCTGGATTAATCATTTAATATCGAAACTTAGTGACCATATAATGGGTTTTTCAGTAAGAGCGCTTCAACTTTTGAACTTTTTTGAATAAAACACAAACGGTTTGACTTTTTTAACTAATTTTTTTTTTTTATTATCGAGTTTGAACACATACATTTAAGTATGAAATCCGATTTCTTTTGCATGACCACCGCGTGTACGTTTTACGAAGTCCAATCGTTGAACCCAATTTTCGACCACTCTTTTGCATAAATCGGCCAAAATTCCAGCAATTTCGCGTTCAATATTGGCTCTGAGCTCACAAATCGTCGCCGGCTTGTTACTGTAGACCAATGACTTCACATAACCCCAAAACGGGACGGCTTGTCAAATGGACCGTAAAATGGTCGTAATGCTCTTAAAGTAGCAGCAACAGAACGATTATTTTCATAAAAAATTTGCACGATTTGCAATCGTTGCTCAAGTGTGTAGCGTTCCATGATGAAATGTATACTAATGAAGTTTACAAATGAGAAGCGAAAAATAAAAAAAATTGCGTCGTTCGCCCTCCCTATCGGAAAAAAGTTGAAGCGCAATATTGAACAACCCTATACAAAGAAGTTGTATGGATTGTTATCGCAGGCAGCCAATATACATCGCCAAAAGTGCTGATAACTACCAAACAAAGTATCTGAAAGGGCTTTCTTTTGTTAATCTGTGCGACATGCATCGTCAGCCGGTTGAAGCAAGAACTCGTAAATTCTAAACTACTAAAAATCGACAATTTTGGCTTTGCAACTTAAGTGCAGTACTTCGTTAGAAAAAATTTGCAACGAACTGTCGCTATCTGCAGCAACATCGATTTGAGTCTCTTAATCTCCACATATAGCAATTTTTTTTAAATTTTGGCCACCAAAGTGATATTGTGCCTCCTACGAAATTTTTATTTTAAAGAAACTTTTTTAATATTTCAAACTGTTTCGCAAACTTAAGCCAAACAATTATTCGTACCTTTTTCTTCCATACAAAGTACGTGATCGAATATTTTTAAATGACAGATAAGGCCTGGCAGCTTCAATAATTACCAGAAATCAACAAATCAACGGTATTTATAGACATTTGAAACTTGCATTTCATGATATTAAAATTCAATGGGCCATAAAGCTGCATACGCAGAAAAACCTGAAGTTTCTGGTTAAAAAGTTTGAAGTTGAAAATTTTAAGGAAATTTGATTTTTGTTTTTTTAATTTTTCATTGCAAGGTGTTTTTTTTGAAGTATGAACTAATTTTTATAAAAAAAAACAATAGCAGTGTGTTTATAATTTTGCAATGGGTTGTATGTGAGAAAAAAATTTAGGAGTATAAACTAATACTGGTTAGGACCGGTAGTACAGAGGTCCTACCTTTCTCTTGTCCACAAAAGAACTGTCAGTGTCAAAAAATGGGTTATTCAAAAAAAAACTAAACAATGGGCCATCTTTTACGTACGAAATTCGGTTGAAAAAGTGAATGAGGTAAGAGAAATTACGCATACGCTCATGAAACAGGACACAACGACCCGACACGCACGATTCCGGCGCAACACCGAACAGCTGCCTTGCATTTGACATCAGATTGGCCAATCAAGTGGGAACCCAAAGCCTTACAAATAATATAATGCAATATGAAAACTGAAAATGTGCCAGAAGCACGTAAAAAGGATTTGGGAGCACAAATGCGACAAATCCAGTAAAGCAAATTAAAAATGTATGTACAACCAAAGCAGACCCAAAACACACACGTCACTATTTTATGAGCCTAAGTATTTGCTAATATGAGCAAGAGGATGTTAACGAAAGTGCTTGTGCTTATTGCTTTGCGCAAACTTTCCTTTGACACGCGAGGAAGCGAATGGGAACGGCAAAGTGGGCAAAAGGTGCAGTGACTGCCTGAAAAATGTTTAATGAAATATATATCAAATATATCACACATACATATAGAGTAGGTGCTTATACATAAAGTGGTGTACATAAAATTGTTAACTTGCAGGTGAACCTGTTTAAATTCAGGTCGATAGTCTTTGCTGCTGGTCGCCTTAATTGCGTGATACAATCATTTAAAATTATATTTCGTGTAAATAAATGAATAAAAAAATTAATTGAGGGACAGTAAAAACAATGCGCAGAACTTGTGCTACCGAAGCTTTTTGTGAGTATAAATAGAGGTTTTACGATTCGGATTAAGTCAATTGATATTAAGTTGTGAAACTAGAGAAATTTGGCGACTAAGCCAACTCATGGCGAGCGTTCCTCAATTGACCGCAGCAATCAGCCCACTTGACATCGCTCGATTACTTTTGCGTGCCGACGTTAAGTTCTTAGTCTACGCTAGAAAGGCAACCACTTGCTCGAGGCAAACATTCGCGACGCTATTGTTAGGGTAAGATCGCACTAATTAGACCGAGTCCTTAAAGTAGTTACCACAAAACTCTCCTAGCATAGGTTAAGTTAGGGCAAATGGCTGTATAAACAGGGGCTCACTTGGACAAAGAATCAAATTCGTCCATTATGATGCCATACAAAAGAAAAACAGGGGGGAGAAAACAAAGCAAAAACTGAAAAGAGGGAAGGAAGGAGGAGGTTGATGACTAAATGGGGACTAATTACGTTAACCACTTCAATCTGCTGATGAAATCGCATAATGTTTAATCCTACTATATACGCCGGCGTAACAAAACAGAGAGAGCACATTTAGCTTAGTCTTAAACCGACGGGACGAAGGCAGCTGAGGAGAAGGCACTGAGATAGTTCCACCTCATTCTAACCCTACTAAACAGCTTCTGCAGAAAGGACTTAAGATAATCCCAAGTTTCACCGCATGTGCTCTTAAAGGATAATGCCCGGTAAGGAGACCTACCAAATTTGAGAGCTGCGGTTTTGTTAGCTTCAGATGGCGTTGGCAAGACGGCCATTCGAATGATGTGCTATTCCATACACAATGCCACGATTGCAGCTCCTAATTATAACTTGACTTAATTGGATATCTCAAACAATTGGGATTTTATTTAAACTTCCTTCTTATCGTTCTTATTTGGTAAATTTTTATATTTTCACTGACTTTCATATAAAAAAATTATGTTGGTAAATAATGGGACATATAAAAAAATATGAATTTTCTAGTGTCAATATTGTCATGTCCGCCACTGTATAAAATGGGTATATGGATTATATCATATAGGTATATATTTTAATACATATTTATATAAAAGCAATTTCAGTTGGAGGCGGATTTGTACTCAATTTAGTCTAAATTAGGCATACCAGCGTCGAAGCATTGACATAATAAATAATATATATAGACTCGTATAATTGATTTCCTTTTCTCAAACTAATGTAATAATATTCATGTAAGCTGTTCTCTAGCCTTCCTTCACAGCTGGTAGCTGCCAATAATCTGTGAGTTTTCTTGCTTCTGTTTGCTTTTGATAACATTTGGCACACGATTATTATATTATATGTGCGTGGGTACTGGATTTGAACTTGCCCATAATTACGGCGAGAAGGCATGCGAATATATAAAGCGATTGGCTAGAGGGTCGTTGGTGCCCTCAGTAGCAGTCACGAGTGTACTTTTATACCAAATTCACGTCATTTCTTGTTTTTTTGGGGGAGAAATGCGCAACACCACCAGCAAAAACAAAAAACATAAAATATTCGAAAATCAACGCGGTCATTCAGCAACTTGCACTTTGTTATACAATATGGCGCAAAACTAATCGTCCTAATGCGTGGTACCCTTTTGTGGAACAACATCAAGATGCACACCATAAATAAGAGGAGGAGCTCGGCCAAACACCCAAAAGGGGTGTACGCGCCAATTATATATATATACATATATTTATAACGCGTGGTACGTCAATCATATTTGACTCTTGCGAAGTACACAGCTGTAGTATGCAAATAGTGGAAGTAATGGAACGAGAAAAGTTCAAAGTAAAGAATTCCATCGTTTAAAATAATTGTTTATTTATTTAGGAAACAAATTACTCAAAAGCAAAATTGAATGATTAATTTTGCGCCATTTTGTACTAAAATTTAATAATCTGTAAAAGTAGATACCACACATTTTTCTAGAAGTTCTAATTCAAAACTGTGGAAAAAGCGTGAAATATTTGTGGAATTACCCTAATTCCAAACTTAATACATTTATTGCTCCTGCTCACCCCTTTTAGATCCGACATAATTAATATTGAGATCATATAAAAACCATCACCCGCTAGTATTGTAGGACTCATCATCAACGAAAAAAAAAACTTAATATATAGAAGGTGCAGCGCGCAACGGAATACATAACTTACAAATCGGCAGCTATAGCTTTGAAATGGTCAATGAATTTAAGGGGGTAGTATGGTATTTTTTTTTTTTTAATTTTTTTTTTTTTTTTTTTTTAAATTATTCTATAACATCTTAAGATTATTGTGTGAAAGTTTGAAGTGCATTAGAGTAAAATTGACAAAGACACAAAGGATTAAGTATCTACCTCTCCAACCGGATTTCACGCTGTAAAAATCTTCACAAATCTTTAAACGCGTTTTTCTCACACTTGCCTTTTTTACGGTCGGTGTCCACTGTAGATTCATATCTACTGCACCGATTCTTTTCAAATTTGGTTTTTTTGTTTCTTTACTTTATTCACGAGGTAATGACGTCGAGTTTTTTTTTTTTTAAATTTTGTCATATTTTAAAACAACAAAGTTTTCAAGTTTTTTTTATGAAAAATCGGTGTTTTGACTTCAAAGCGCTTTAAAAAATTTAAAAAAAAAAAAAAAAAAAAAATTCGACGTTGTTACCTGCGAAACTTTATTAGCTGATGAAATCAATTTGGTTTTTTGATTTTAGTTGATCCAGTAATGAGTTCTGAGGGACACCGCAATACAACTTTTTTATGAGACGTCCGCGAAGATTCGCTGCCACCAACTCATTTCTTCATAAAAATCAATGAAAATTTCACACAATATTCTTTAAATATGACTTTATAATGAAATAATTTTAAAATTTTGAATAAACCAACTGTGTCGACAAAAAAAATTTCGAAAAATATGCTTGTTTTACACCGAATTAACCATACTACCCCCTTAAGTAACTTGGAGTTAAGGTACGAGTAAGCGCACAGAAAGATTCATCTATTGCCATGCAAGGTAGGATGCAAGCAGCAAATAAGTCTTACTCCGAATATACAAAGTTGATGAGGTCGAGATTAGTTTCCAGGAACCAGAAAACTGCCATAAAACCTACACACACATACGGGTGCGAAGTCTGGGTGAAATCCAGAAGTCCAGTGAAATAGATCAGTTAAATTGTGTTGAAAGGAAGATTGTGAGAAAAAAATATGGATGGACCTGTACGATTTGAAGACGGCACCTACCGCATTCGGGACAAGGATGAGTTAGACACATTTATCAGGGGAGTAAATGTAATCAGGTACGTCATAGTGCAAAGGATTCGATTGCGTGGTCACATTTTACGAATGACAAAGAAAGAACTCTAAAAAAGATCTTCGAAACAAATTCAGAAGGTGACAGAAGAAAAGGCTGGCCGAGAAAACGATGGAGAGATGACATGGAAGACGACTTTGGATATCTAATGAAAAACTGATGACTGATGGATGTCAGATTCCAAGGCTTGGCCGTCCCATTCAAAATTGTGAGCGTAACTTCGCCTGCCACGTCCATTGTACAAATTTCCAAGTAACACACTCGTCTTCCTATTTTTTTAACTGGCACCTAGGTGTGAGTTTCACAGGCACCTAGGTATGTAATAGTACGAGTACTTGGTATTTTCACTTGAGCGTATTAGGGGGGATGCCATGCCAAATTGGAATTTATTATTATTTTATTATTATTTTTAAATTTGTATAATAACAAGTTATAAAAAAAGGAGGAGACAGCAGCACTAGCTGCATGGGCCATCGGCTGAAATTAGAATTATTATGGTAACATTAAAAGCAATAGAATATCGACAAAAAAAGGCAAAAAAAAATTTTTTTCTCATTGACTTTAAAAATTTATAATAGTACATACTTCTAATTTATCTTTTAGCTATAATAATGTTTTTTTTATTGAGAAATATCTGAATTTGTATGGCATTTTTTAGACTTTTTGATACAATTTTATATGAAATTCAATAAATTTGTATGTAACCATGTTTGAATGTTTTGGAATCAGGTGATCTCAGCTTTGGGAAATTTCTGACGACCAGTTGAGAGTGTTTTTACTTATAGATCTGTACAGTGGTCAAAGTGCACTCGGCAGCAGAATTTTGGCCGCTCATTTCACACGTATTCACATACTCGTCCAATTAGTCATTGTTCAGATGTCAACGAAGTAATATCAGTGGAAACTACGTCTATTCGTATATCAGAAACAGAATCTCAGTTTTGTAGTAAACAAATAGCCGTCACATCTCAGGTGACGTCAGCATGTCAGGTGATTTCTTTTAATTCGCCGAGAGCCAGTTAATTGACTGATGTTAGCCACATCTTATGAATTCTTTTCACCCTGATTTTTTTAAATTTATTTTAGAGCGCTGTAACACGCAACTGGCTATTCCAGACACAAATCTATCAGAGGCATCAATTTTTTAATGAATGTAATCAAACTGAAACATTTGACAAAGTCGTTTTCCTTATTTAAACGCCATAGCTCCTATCTGTTGATTAAAAAAGCTTCATATTTATTACCTAATATGTTGAGAAAAATAAGTTTTATTTTCATTACAGCTACACGGATCTCACAAAAGTAAATATAAAAATATGTACACTTGGGTTCACAATAACAGCAGCGCAGCATGTGTCAAAGATTTGTATATTGATTTATAATTTTTTTTTTTTTAATTTATTTAAATTATTTTTGTAATTAATATATTTTTTTTTTCAGTTTTTCTATTTTTATATACAAGTGTAGTTCATTCTTTAACAAATACCACCTAACACAAAGTTTCAAATTTTGCACAAAATTTAAGAAAATTCGAAAATTTATTAATTTTTTAAATTCTTTATTTTGTTTTTATTTTTAATAAAATAAATTTAAGAATTCGAAATATTGTATTAATTTTTCTTTTATTTTTAATTAACTAATTTTTTTATTTATTTTATTTTTTTTATTTTTATATAAAAATTTAGTTTATATTGCGAAAAACCCACTCAACTCAAAGTCTTAAACTTTACACAAACTTTAAGAAAATTCAAAAATAGTTCATCAAAATTCAACATTATAAGTTTTTACTATTTAGTTAATTATTATAATATCTATAATATTTTATAAAAAACTAGTTAATTTCACTACGAAAACCATATAACCCAAAGAAAAAAAGTATGTGTAAATAAAAAAAAAAAAAAAAATAATAATAAAATATCATCAAAATTTAAAACTTTATGTCGAACATTTCAAGAAAAATTTGGAGTATGCTGTTTTGTAGCTCATTCAATTTCGGTATGATATTAGCTCAAACTTTCCACTGATTTTTTTAAATTTTTTTGTTGACGTAGCTCTGGATTTTCTTCCATGAAATGAATACTAAATTTTGTTTTTAATGGAGAAACTCCAAAAAATTGTCAAAAATCAACGCGTTTATTGAGCTACTTCACACTTACAGTTTATTATACCAAAATTCAGTGAACTATAAAACTGCGTACTCAGAATTTGCCCTAAAATTTTCGACTAAAAACTTCAAATTTTGCGTAAATTTAAAAAAAAAAAATTTACATTTGCACAAAGTTTCAAATGTATATGGTTTTTGTAGTGTGAATGAATCCTATATTTTAATCATTTTTTTTTTTTTAATTTAATGGCAAATAGATAAATAGTCAAAACTCTATTGTTGCTATTATTTTGAACACAGGTTGTATGTATGCATGTAGGCACACATTTACTCGCTCGACTCGTTTGTAATGACTTAAGCTGCTTTGGAAGTTTACAAACGAAGCTTATGCATCAACGAAGAGGAACATTAAATCCACAACTAAGAAAATTAACATTTTGATCACTCAAAACAAGAAAAGTTTAAAACTACCAGCCATCAAAGTCAAAAGTGACCAATTTCCGCTCGGAAGTTGCTCGCATACATACATACAACAATAATTGTAAGAGTGAGCAAGAAAATAACAGGAAGCGAACTTATAAAAACAAAAATTTCTTTGATGGAAAACATCTCATAGCAATGGCTCCAAATTTCTGACTACTAAGTACTGAACACTGAGTGCTCAGCAAATGGTATGGGAGTGAAATTGATTTTGAGCAGCGCTGAATAAAATTGAATGTCACAAAAATATGTTCGAGCTACGCATAATACTAAGCGCAAAATGCGAATGCGAAAATGGTTCCACCAAAGAAGTATATGGTATTTACCATCCAGCCACCCATGGCAATAGAGGGGGGAAATTGATTGTGTTTTGTTGCTTTCATTTCACGATGGATGGAGATGGAGATGAGTGGTTGTTGTTTGCTAAGCCCTTGAAGCTTCCATTGCACAGCATTGTTGTTGCTGTTGCTATTCTTATTATTATTATTGATTTTATTGTTGTTTTTGTTAACATTATTGCCACTTTGTAGCTGTCATCTGCTATCACTTGGCACGCTCACATGTCCCTCCTCACACGTACTACTCCCACTCGTGCTAAATGTACGCATACACACACACATATTTTTTTCTGAGTTTGCCATGAGTTGTTGCCGGATATTATTGTAAATATTATGATATTTCACGGAAGCCGCGCACACACATATATACTCATTTACTATACGAAATATTATATATTTATTGATGGGCGTTCGTATAGTTATGAGCGGTGCTGAAATGGCTTACCATGGCATGGCGTACTCATAAATATGTACTCGCGCGTATAAATAACTTTTCAATTAGGAAATTGTTAACAAATAAGGAGATAAACAGCGAATTGTGCGTTTACTACGGCAGAGTGGTGGGGGGTGTAGCAATGTGGCGCGCGGCATTATGAATTAAATGGAACTTGAATTATCATCCATCCATGGCAATTGATAAATATTTTGTGCTGGTTTCATTGTGTCACATTTGCATGTGAACAGGAGCTGTGGGGCGATTACCGGGAAGTGGATTAGAAATTGGCCCGCGAATTCAACGTAAATGGTGCATGCAGCGAAGTAAAAGCGAAAATATGTTGATATCTCATTCAGGAAGTTTGATAACTGCTGCTTAAAAAGAATTTTGTATTCATAACGAAAAAAATTAAAAAAAAAATTGAAATTAATCAGCATAATAAGTTGAAAATAAAATGCTTTAATCCAAAGTGTATTAAACAAATTTTCATAATATTAAAAATAAGTAGAAAATAGGCTGTATCAAAGGCCATTTTAACAGAGTCTGATTGAATTTAACAGTTCACTTATAAGAAAGATACTTTAATGTGAAATTTAAAAACAATTGTTTCCATTTTAATTCAGTTGTTTATAGTCCCTTAAAAGAGACGAGTATTGAATTGCACATAAATGTCTGGTAGCAGAATTAGGAAAGCTAAATTTAAAAAGAATTACTAATAGTAAAAGTTTGAAGATTGCTCAATTCGGGTTGAGGCTTCCCATCATCCACTGAGTCCTTAGATACGGTTAGGATAAATGGCTGGCCTTGCAAGGGGCTCACTTGGACAAAAAATTCAAAATTCAAAAAGGAACAAGTGGCGTTGCATTAGAGGATGACCAACAACAGTGGCGATTTGCGTTCGCAATTACTGCTTCAAACTACTGATAAACTTCACCAGATATATGATATATAAACCCGAAATATCCGCAGGTGTAGCGAAAGAAAAAGAGCCCAGATGTCTAAAACTTTACCCCACCAAGAGCAGCGTAGCTGAGAAGAAGGTGCTAAGATGATTTCACCTGGTCCTGTAGACAGGTTCTGCAGAAAAGACAAATCACAAGCCTCAGCACATGAACACCTAACGGACAATGTCCGGTAAGAATAACCACCAATTTAGAGAGCTGTGTCTTTTTTAGCCTTAGAAGTTCCCTCGAGCGCCCCCGAGCTACCCGTGGCCAGAAGGATCTCGCGACTTTGCAGTACACGCACTAGCCCAGCGCTCGCTGAATTGACGCGATGTCCATCTTTCCAGTAGCATACCACAGGCTTTCAAGGAACCCCAGCCCCTCATTTCGCGAGGAAAACGTCTCCAGGGTCCCCTGTCTAGCTGGCCCAGCAATTTATATCTATACTGCTGTGACCGGGATCCAAATAAGCCTCATATCGAAGTATTCGGATGCAATCGAGAGGCATTCCCCGACTAATTTCGAACGCACAAACAATGACACCAAGGCTCTAATTGCCGTTTGGCTATTGGAGTAGATACTTGCATCCTTTACAGTAATTACAGAAGCAAGCAAGCAATTCACTCCTTCCTTAATTGCTGCTACTACCGCTTGGAAAACACTACAGCGGTCCGGATGCCTAATTTTGAGCTTAATGGAGGGCTCCTCGCAGAATACTTCCCCACCAACTCTTCCGTCCAACTTCGATCCATCCGTAAACATGTTTGCCATACCCTGCCTCCAAATGTTATACACCGCCCACTCCTCTCTTGAAGGAATATGAATAGAAAAAGTTCTGCTCGGACCTATCGAGGGTGTACTAGTAGGGATGAGCTCCAGTACCATGGGGATGAACTAAAAGTTTTTAAGAATGCTAGAGTGTCCGTAGCTTAAGTCTAGGTTATGTTCGAACACCTCAATCTGATTGCGGCGCGTGCAGCGACTATCCTATAATTTCCACAGGTGCCACATTCAGCATAGCGTTGAGAGCTAGAGTACGAGTGGTCCGAAGCGTCCCACTGATTACAATGAGTGCAGACCTTTGGATCCTCCCCAGCCTCTCAACTGATATCATCCTTTCCCGCGAGTTCCACCAGACAACGACTCCGTACTACAAATTATAAAGCCTAAACGTAACTTTATCGATAGGGCCCATCTTTTGCCGATAGTTCCCATATCAGGCGACTGTTGCCTTCCTAGTTCTCTCCTGGATTTTGGGCTTCCACGTTAGCCCTCTCCCAGGTGCTTAACCTTGTCAGAGATCATCAATGGAGCGCCCACTATTAGGGGAGAAAGACTCCAGGTATTTTATATTTCGTCGTAAATAAGATGAGCTCCGTTTTCAGGGGATTTATCGAGAAACCGCAATTTGCGGTCCATTTCACAACAAGATTTAGGACTGAGTCCTTAACAGATGGCAACATTTTTAAATCATTCGCGAAGAGCAAAAAATATGAAGGGAAAAACATTTGCTTATGTCTTTGATAAAAATGATAAAAAAAGTGGCTCTAAGATGCATTCTTGGAGGACACCTAAAGAACCAACAAAGTGGTTTGATAATACTGCATCAATTTTGACCATGCACCCACCGTCTGCCCGTCAAATACGGCTTAAGTCATTGCAGTAAGGTGGATTGAAAGCGCAAGCGAGCTAACTTGTTTACTACAGGGTGGGCCATATAGCGTTGCCTTTTTAAACAACCTATTTTTTTGAGAATGGTGACATAAATAACATGTCAAATGTGTTCATAATTTACTTAAAGGTTTGACATTTACGAAATGGGACTCTATACGCTTGAACAAAATTGGGAAATATTGGAAACCTATTTCCAAAATGGTGAGTCTTCTTCTTCTTTTCTGATTTTCACATCGGTGGCTACGTCAATAAGCAAAATTGTCGGATTTGGGGCTCATAAAATCCACACATTACTGTAGAGAAGCAAATGCATCCACAACGAGTCACTGTTTGGTGCGGTTTTTGGTCTGGCGGCATCGTCGGTCCATTTTTTTTTCCAAAATGAGCGAGGAGCCGCGGTTACAGTAAATGGCGAGCGTAAATAGCAAAAATTGAAGAGGATGACATGGACGACCGTTTTTGAAAACCGAATAATCAGCCGAAATTCCGATACCGTTGAGGAAAAATGCTATGCGAACCATCCAGAGACGATTGATGCTTTAAAACACGAAATCAAAGTTGCCATTCATGAAATTGGAGCCCAAACAATCGAAAATGTGCTTAAAAATTGGGTTGATCGAATGGCCTACTGTAAAGTCAGTCATGGCAGTCATTTGAACGATATTATTTTTGATTCATAAATGACAATGTTCAATCTTCAAAATAAAAAAAAAAGTTTGAAAAAATATTGATTTTTTTGTACCCTATAGAATTTCGTGCGACAGTTTGTCAAATGCCTTAGAGGAGTTTAGAAGGGTTGTTTTAGTTCTGACGTTAAATCAATCATGACGACGTTACTGCACAGAAATGTCAAGGCAGTTTGACATTTTTAGCTGTCAAACCATGTTTATCGATATCGATAGTTCACATGCAGCTAAAAGGAAACACTCGATATATATCTATCATTGTGTGAACAAGAATTTAATACCTTGTGCTCAAGGGCGTGGGAGTATAAAAAACTATTTCATTGGCACCTCATACACAGCTTACTTGTATTCCTTTTCTAACGACCCGCATTGGACAATCGCTTTAGTTAAAAGAAGATTTTGGTCTCACAAGTGCGAACGATTTTATCAATTTTCCTCTTAAAACTTCACTAAATGCGCGCTAACTATTTTAATAAATTTCTTTCTTTCGTTTTCTCTCTCTGGTGTTTCCCTAAAGCAAATATTCGTACATTTATATATTACATTTAACAAACTTTTTTCAACCCGAAAACATTTCCTTTTCCAACTTCCTGTTTTACACAAAAACTTAGGCGCTCGTTTGCCCGCAATTAAAACCACGAAAAACGTTGAAAACAATTTCTTAAACCAACCATTTACTCACGCTTTTACACTATGGTACATACCCTTCCCTCTGCGCTTTCTTTTCATTGTTTTCGCTTATTATGAGGCGAATTTTCATTTAAAGTTCTTAGTTGTTAAACAAAACCACAAACATTAAGAGTAAAAAGCTTCGCGGTTAACCCTGATGTCCACAGAAACTAAGAGCGAGTTAAGGCTAGTTGGGCAGGCAGGAAGTTAGTAAGCAAAAGGAAAAAATCTGGTAACAAAAAAAAGAAGAGAAGTCGGCATAGCCACCATGCAGTCAAACCTATCAGTTCTGAACTACCTTGTTACCAGTTTGCTTTGCTGCTGAACTAATTTTAATTTAGTGAATTTTTTCAATCATAACAAATGATGTTTTTAATATTATACTATGGCAACGTTCTAAGAAATGTTAGCCCACGTATTAGTAGTTAATTATCAGTTAACGATACAATCAACTTCTGTATCATCAGTGTTATACCTGTTAATAAACTGGTTCCTAATGGACGAAAAAACGAAAGATTCACTTCACCGACATTTTCTTCTAAAGCGTAGTACTAAGTTCGCGTGTTACGTGAAATGGCTGTCAAAATCCATGTAAATTACATTGCCGTGAAATATGCGTGAAATTTCGTATGTACAATAGCTCATGGCAAAGTAGTACACAGGCCACGCCGTGAAAACAACGCGATGTTGCTACATTTTTTCACATCTATTAAAAATATATATCACTTAGAATTGTTCGAAAACTGACAGTTCGTTTGCGAGTAAAGTGTCTGAGCTCGAATACTCCGAAGATACATATATGTAGTATTTTTATCGAAACGTCTGCACAAAGAGTGTACGTAAATCTGCTTTCTATTTTTTTGTGTCAATGTATTTGAGTGTTAATTTGTTTAAAAATAATTTTCTTATTGAAATGTGCCAATTGTTTCTGGAGCGATGCTCATGAATTTGACGTTTCTTCTCATTTGAGAAGAATGCTTCTAGCAACATTTTAGTGCAGTTGCTGGCGGAGTTGGACACCTGCGAAGTTAGCACTAGCCTTAATAGTTGTTTCGTGGATACTGAATGTTTAAAGATTTTCTTTTTATATAAATAGAAAACTATTTGCTTGTACCTCTATTATTTTTATACACCTCCAATTGGCAACTTTGGCAACTGGTATAATTCTAGTCACTCTTACAGTTGGCATGACTTCTTCCATCAAATACTAATTCGTGCCGTAAAAATTTTGCTGTGTGGTTTGCCTTGTAACTAAAGGGCATTTATGCGTAAGAGTGCGTTTGTGTATGAAAAATGAAGCCTTGTGCCCAGCACATTTAAGTTTGTTAGTGTTAAGAGCACTCGTGCCTTGGTGCCTGCATGAGGAAGCGGAAGTGATTGTGGTAAAAACAAATACTTATGTCGGTAGGTGAATGACCGCCAAGGAGGGAGAAGGCAAGTCAAAAAATGTATACTCAAACTGCTAATGTGAATGCGACAAAGCGTAATCTGATAAATGAGCTCAGTTCTGCCTTCCCACAATACCCAACTATAAAAGTAATTCCACAAAGAAATGGAAAATACTGCTAAGCTCTTGTTGACGTTTCATGCGCGTGAAATGATTTGTGGATATTTGAATTTGCATAAGAAAGTAAAAAGAAGAAATACTCGTATATAGTCCCATTTAATAAAATTAAGTAAATACCTAAAATGACATCTTAATTGTTTGCATTACTTTAAGTTGCCTGTGGCTGGGCTGCCAAGCAATCACTTTAATTGTTATAAATATTAATAGAGCTTCCACTTGAATTGTAATGCACGTTTCAAATTATGTTTTTTGATAGTTCAATTATAGTAAACTGCCAGCAATTATTATTACTTTTTGCGAAATTGCTCTAAAATCCTTTTTACGACTGCTTTGGCTTAACAACTCGTGCAATTTATATTAAAGTAAATGCCTTTAAGTGGCAACAGTAAATTTTATTTTCTACCTAATGAACATGAAAAGCACGAATTCACAGCATAACGAAATAAATAAAATAAATGTAAAGGGTGGGCCAATGGCTTTCATTCGTATGCATTGCTTACTCATAAATTATACTTAGTTTCATGGCAAAATTCACTTGTTAACAACGGAGTGGTGACCTAAGGAAAATCGCACTGCAGTTCTTGCATTACCTAAATGTGGTAAAAAAGCAAGTGAGATTAACGAATTTCTGAAAAAACTATTTCGAGAATGTTTGTTTACCGCACGATCAATCGTTTTTCCCTAACGTCTGAGGCGATAGACATAAAACGAAGTGGTTCGACCAGTGCAGCCATAAAAGCCGTTCGAGAAAGAATTCGCAGAAATCTCCTTGGAAAGCAGAAAATCATGTCGAGGGAAATTAATGTATCGACCAGATCCAATTTTTGACAACGCGCTCCTATTAACTCCAAGTCTACTTGTTAAGATGGAGATCTCGCATTTTCTGTAAGCGGAGCAGATCCTGCTCGCTTTGTGCAGCAACTCAGTCGCTTGCCGTTCATCATCATTGCATCAGAAGGTAGACTCTAGCGATGGTACCTACCAAAGAACGAAGAGAGCTTTAAAGATGCTACTGATTTAGATCTCCTTTCAGCAAATCTCTACCAAATCTAACTTGTGGCCTAGCATGTGAATTTTCTTACCCATCTGCTATTTGTCCATTCAACCAAAGCCGATTTAAGCCAGAGTTTACACGAAGATGGAGGACTACTGCTAGCGTTATGTGTAGAGTTAACTAACTGCAGCAGGGTTTACCTCTTCCAGTTCATTTGAAGTATAGCTTCTAGAAGAGATGTGCTTGTGTACGGGAATTTATAGTATTTTCGTAATATATGGTACTCCATAGTCAGCGTTTTCAAGTAGCTGCCACACTTCATGGCTTCTTTCAAGATGCTATTAGAATGCAGGGATTTCAATGCAGATTTACTGTGAGAGTAAATTGTGATAAGTTGTTTTGAGATGGAGATACTACCAAGGCTCCTTTGTTGCTGTTAACTCAGCTTGAAATGCAGCGGGATTCATAGGCTCCTTTTGGGCTTTTTAGAGTAGCTGCCACTGCCAAACTTATTATTTAGCTTTGAGCCAACGGTAAAGGTGGCCGTAGAAAAGAACGCTACACAGAAAATTTAATTTTCTTTTTAAATTATTTCTTAAATACATACATACATGTATACAATAGCAGCTGATATTTTTGATTGCATCTATGCCATCGCGTCTATTTAAATCGTGAGAGAAAGACACTCCAGAAATAGACGCTAAAACGCCAAATGGAATGGTGTGAGCCCTAAATCATAGTAGAGGCCACGAATTTAGTATTTTTTACGACATTTTTAACAAGAAAACCTGCCGATGGTCCACCCTCTATATAAAACTAGATTACGAAAGCGGAAAATATACTTGCTTTATTCCATTTTAGTAAATTTTCCACTTGGTGTGGCAGCAACTCTTAAACGCTGCGCCCAGCTTAGTCCCATTGCACTTATAGGTAAAAGATTATCTGCTTTTTAGTTATTTATGTACTTTTTTCATGTATGTAGTTTTAGTTGCTTGCTTAAGGGAAATGTTTGTAAGTTTATTGTGCCCTAACATGTTTCTGCTGTCTTCAGCTGCCTTTGTTGTGTAGTTTTATTTCTTATTAAATTCCAAGTATACAAGCGTTGCTGGTCTTTATTATGTCAAACTTCTTATTGCTTTGCTTTTTATTTATTTTCTCTCATTCGCGTAGAAGCGTATTCTGGTAGATAATGTAAAAAGAATTCGCTAATCATATATTGCTTCACTTTGGTCAACATTGACCAATCAGCGGAGTTGGCAGCCCCTACACACGCAACTGTACACCAGTAAGAAAATGGCTTTGAAAAAATTGCAAATTTCGAGAAATAAAAAATATGTTTTTTTTTACCTTCATTTATTAAATACGAGCTTCGTTTGAAAAATCTGTACAAAGTCAAAGAGATGGTACTACTGGCGCGTATCGAGGTAATGTTTAGTTGGTCGCATCTCTTGGAAGAACATACAGCAAGTTTCAGCCAGATCTGTATATTTGTTTGTGTTCGACAATCGTTTGAATCGAGGAAGTCAAGCGATTTTACTTTGCCTTCACGACAACGCAACAGCTCACGCCTCAGCAGTTGTGGTCGCAAAATTTATGGAAATATGGTTCCAACTCGTTTTACAACCCCCTATTCTCCAGACTTGGCTCTCCCGTACTTCTATTTGTTCCCTAATTTGAAGAAATGACTGGCAAGAAAAAGATTTTATTCAAACGCTGAGGGGAGAGCTGAAACGAATGCTGAAAAATAAGCATTCGACAAATCGTAATTTTCGGAAGGGACAAGCTAGAAAAGGTTAAAAGCCTAAAAGGTGACTATGTTGAAAAATAAAAAAGTTTTCACTAAACAATTAAGTATTTTTTATTTTTGCACAAACTTTTCAAACGACCCTCGTACAATCTGTCATAAAATAACATTTAATTATAATTTCTAAAGGATGGCATATGAAAGAACAATAGAGTTAATTATTTAAAGTCTACATTTTAAATCTTTGTAGTAGACCAATAGGGATAAATGTTTTAATTCTGGGTGGAACGTTGGTTTGGTGTCACAGGTTGGATGCCCAAGTATTTGGATGGTAAGCAATCCTGTTGTCATATCTTATGCTGATGTTGTCAATTTCTTCATGTGCCAATAACAGTCCAAGCTCATGATAAATTATGTCGTTGCAAATGTTAGGACGTTGCACATGCGCAGCATCTTTGACGGGAAAATCTGTATGATGTCAAGATTTGATTTTAAAGCTGAGCCCCAGATTTAAACTCTATATATTTATATTGGTTTAAATATTGCGCTATATATGAGCAGCTTATTGCCCAGCGAACACTCTGTTTTTGGCAAAGTAGCCAATAAAGAGAAGGAAGCGAGCCGTAGTATCAGAATGAAGAAACGAGAGGCCAAAATACGTGAGTGCAAGGAGCTTGAGATGCTGGCCAACGAGAAAAACGCCCGAAAATTCTACCAAAAAGTTCGGCGGCTTACAGAAGGTTTTAAAACCGGCGTGATTTTCAATAAGAAGAAAGATGGCTGACATCCAGAGTGTGCTTGAATAATAAAGGGAACACACCTCAACCTGCCAAATAGCGACAACTTCGCATATCACAGAGAATGTGAAGATCACGATACCCCAATCCTTGACAACGGGACTGTCGTTACACCACCCGACCACAGCGAGGTGAGAATAGTGATGACGCGGCGGCCGACGGACTGCCGGCTGAGCTATTCAAACATCAAAGCATCAGCTCTTATGTAAAATATGGTCGGATGAAAGCATGGCGGCCGATTGGAGTGTGCTCTAACCAATCCCCAAGGAGAGTGATACTGTAAGCTAATTATTGGATTAGTCTTCTAAATATCGCCTGTAAGGTTCTAGTGAGCGTATTGCGGGAAAGGCTGAAGCCCACCATCAACCAAGGCCATTGCCTATATGCCTCAATGTCGGAATTCCCGCAAAACTAATACGGCTATGCAAAATGAGGTTGCTCAATACCAGCAGCGCCGTCATAATTGGGAAGGACCTCTCCGAGCCGTTTGTTACGAAACGAGGTTTCAGAGAGGGCGACTCGTTGTCGCATGACTTCTTTAACCTGACGCTGAAAAAGGTCGTGCGACCCACATCGGCTGTAACAACCGCGCTGTTAGTTCTACTTTTTCCAAACTGGATAAAGTGGTGAACGAGAACAAACCGAAGTACCGCCTGCCTTCAAACAAACAGTCGGCGCACGCGCGCATCGGTACCTACATTACTGTTGAGAGTTATGATTTTGAGGTTGTAAGAGACTTCGTTTATTTAGGAACCAATATTAACACCGATAAAAATGTCTGCCTTGAAATCCAACGTAGAATCTCTCTTGCCAACAAGTGTTACTTCAAACTAAGTAGGAAATAGAGTAGTAAGGTCTTCTCTCGACGAATAAAATTAACACTTTGGAAGGCTCTCATCATGCCCGTCCTAACGTAGAAGCTTGGACGATGACAACATCCGATGAGGCGTCCATTGAAGTGTTTGAGAGAGAGATTCTGTGGAAGATTTTCGGACCTTTGCACGTTAGCGCCAGCGAGTACCACAGGTGATGGCACAGTGAGCTGTATGAGCTTTACGACCACATAAAGATCCAGCGGCTTCAGTTGTTGAGCCATATCTTGACTGCACTTGGTGTTTCCAATTGTCGCCGGTTAGCACGAGAAGGAAACGACTGGCGCGCTTTGTTAAACTTTGCCAAAATCGCTTGAGCGGTTATCGTGCCAATCAAGAAAAAATATAGTTCTATTTCTTATGATAAGAACGATTTTTCTAAGTGATCAGGGCATCAGTTCACATAAATGAATAGCTACTGTAATATGATCCTCGTAGAACTTCTGCGACGAGGAAGAGAAGGTCTTCTCTATATTCGGTTTTTCGAACTTCGGCTCTTCCGAATGATAGTCACGCAAAAAAACATTTAGCTACGGCCGAAGTGCTTACAAAACACGAAAAGCTTAACTTTTACCATCCATTAGTTTTCCCGAGTAGGTTCATCATTTCACCAGCCACTCCTTGTCACCTCAACCCTGACTGACTTTTTAACATAATCCAATTAAATAAACCAACATTGGAGAACAAGTTGTGCACGATAAGCAAAATGTACATATTGCAGCTGCAGAGAATTCGTACTAAAATACTAACTAATCGCTTGCAGCTAACAGCGCTAGCAAAAACTAGAAAAATGTGAGCATTCGAAACGAGCAAAGAATTAAAACAACGAGGACAGGAATGAAAATAAAAAAAAGATAAAAGCTCGTTAAATGAGCACGTGACACGCGAAAATTAAATTTAAACCACGTCAAGCGTCAACTCATTTCCACAAATGACCAGCAGCTGTTGCAGCAACACACGGACAGAGGCGCAGGCGCAGAGGAAGTACGCGTACAAAAGAGGTTGATTGCTATCGTGCAAAAGTGATATGTGTCCACATACATGTACATATGCATGGGTGTAAGTTAATACACGTAAAGTTTTTTCGACATTGTTCATAGTAGATTGGGACTCTACGTAGGATTCTAAGAAAAAAATTCCACTAGAGTATAGCTCTAAAGTCAGCTTGAAGCTTCCTCTACGGAACTTTTTTCCTTAAAATTATATTTAGAATCTGAATTTGCCGTGAACGATGTCGCGAAAAATCGTTGCCTACAAATTTACCCACCCTAATGTAAGTATTCACGTGTATATTTCTCCATTCACACATCACATAATTCATTAAAGATTCCAGTGGGTGGTAGCGTTAAGAGTTGTTAGCTGTTGAGGTGACTGCATGCTGATACGTACGAGTATATGCAACTTCCTGGCACACGATTTCACATCCATTCATGTCAACCTCAATCAAATACCAGCTGCTAGTCATTAAAAATACACACATCTGCAAAACTTCGTAGTGTTCGTAAGTATAATGATTGGAGCGCAATTTACGTCTCTTCATACCGCATAATCCATTCAATTGTTTTCAGTGCTACTTTGTGAGTATTGACGCTGCTATTGCTTTAATGAGTATTACGGTATACATATAGTATATTTACCGTTAACCGCTTTTTTCACAATTAAATGTGCAACTTTGTATTGGTGTGAAGTTAAGTGTGAATATGATGATCCTCCCTGCCTCGAATACCTCGATGGGCATTTAGCCAACGTATCGTCAATACTCTCAATGCTGCCAAAACTGCCACTCACCTATCATCATTTGTCTTTATATGCTTATCTCTTTTTCGAATGACTGAACGAATTGAATAGTGAAAATGTGTCAACTGAATGGCCGCCGGTGTATGAAAATGGCAGGCATACATTTTAGATGGTGTGCATTATAAAAAAAAATACAATTATTCTCTGCAGGAAACACGAAACCAGTCAGAAAAAATACTGATTTATAAATAGAATTTCTTGACTGAAATTAAACTAGTCCGAAAGGGACCAGATTTTTGCCGATGCAAAACGATTAATTCATGCCTATTTTATGTGTTTTCATTTGAATTATTACTCATTTCTATTTGGGTGTGTTGTAAGCCTTTAAAACGAGTAAATTTTAATTTATTATAGAGTGTTTTCTAGCTTCATGGGAACTATAGATATAGATTACTATGGTTAGCCAGCTGAGAATGGTAAACAGTCTTGGCATTTCTGTTCAGTAAGGTTTGGCAAGTCATCATTAATCTTTTAACGCCAGAACAACCCTTCCAAATTGTAGAAATTTACTTTGAAAAAAAAATATATATACAGGGTGGCTGATGAAAGCCGCTACCAAAAAAAAATTGAATAACTTTTTTTCTTTTAAAGTTATCTGTTCCATTTTTGTTTTACTTTGCAGATTGATCTTTAAAATTTATTAAAATGGATAACTGGGACACGCAAACAAGAATTTGGATAGTCCGCCGCTATCACGCACTGGAGTCCGCAGTTTTGGTACAGAGAGAGTACAGGCGGATGTTAGGCGGCGATCCCCCGAGCAGATGGACCATAATGAGCCTGGTGAATAATTTTGCTGAGCAAGGAACAGTCGCAAGAAGGCCTTATCATCGAAACCCATCAGTTCGGACGGAGGAAACGATCGCTGCTGTAGCTGCAGCTATACAAAGCAATCCAAGGGTTTCAACAAGAAGCTTATCTGCTCAACTTGGTGTCAGCCGACAGTCTTTGCAAACAATAATGCACAAAGATTTAGACTTATTTCCCTACAAAATTCAAATGGTTAACAAACTGAATGCAGCAGACTTGCCGATTCGCTTGGAATTTTGCTAGAAGATCCTGCAAATGGTGGAAGAAGACCAAAACATGTTAAACTGCCTTTTCATGTCTGATGAGGCCCATTTCGATTTAAACGGCAATGTGAACAAACAAAATTGTCGAATATGGAGTACTTCTAACCCACAGATAATCCACGAGACGGAATTGCATCCTCTTCGTGTGACAGTGTGGTGTGCGGTTTCTTCACGCTGTATTGTCGGGCCTTATTTTTTTTGAAGAAAATGGTCACACCGTTACGGTTACTGGAGACCGTTATTTGAAAATGCTGAAAGAATTTTTCTATCCAGAACTACGCCGAAAGAGAATTCCTTTCAACTCTGTGTGGTTTCAACAAGATGGGGCAACGTCTCACATAGCCCAGACTGTTATGACAGAGTTGCGACGAAAATTTCCCAATAAACTGATTTCAAGAAACTCCGAATTTCGTTGGCCCCCCAGGTCGCCTGACCTTACTGCACCTGACTTTTTCTTGTGGGGTTTATGTAAACAAGAAGTTTATAAAACAAAGCCAACAAATTTGGTTGAACTAAAACAATCCATTCGGGCAACAATTGCGGCTATTCCTGTCGCAACTCTCAAAGCAGCAATGAACAACTTTTTACTAAGATGCCGCACTTGTGTCAACGAGCATGGGGGGCATTTAAATTCAATTATTTTTAAAACTAGTTAAGCTACATTTAATAAAATTTAATGACCTTCAACTTGAAAAAAAATAAATGAATTCCATACACTAAAAAAAAAGTTATTTGAGTTTCTTAATGTAGCAAAATTCATCAGCCGCCCTGTATAATAAATCTGGTCGCGAAGTTTATAGCGCACTGGCGGTATTTCTTACTGCCCTTATTTCTTTCGAAATGAGGAAGGAGCTCTCAGGCTGACTGAATTTTTGTTTCCAAAAATCAGTTAAACGTTAACGACATTTGGTTTGAACAAGACGACACAACTTGTCATACAGTGCGCTTAGCAATCAATTTATCATGTCATCATTGACGCCAATTAAAAAAGAAAATATTATTGACAAAAAACGTTTTTATTTTATGCTTGAAATGATTTTAAAACATTTTTGTGTTTATGTTTTCTTTCTATCAATACTTCGAAAATATAAGACTAATACCATTAATATAATTAAGGGTACTAAATATAACTATGTAATATAATATTTTAAATTATACTTAATTTTATACATAACTTTTACATCCATGAATTCATTTAATTTTTTAGTTACCCTTTTCAGTCACTTATTTATGATTTTGGTCCATAATTGGACTGATATTTTGTGTGTCTATTTTGAACTGGTAGGATACTGATATATTTCTGATTGAAAACTGACAATTGGCATATAGTAGGAGATCGTTATAGTAGAACAGTTGGCTGAAAAATTGGGTCTGCGGCTCACACTGGTTGTGAGGTAGTTCGCAACTAGTCCAGTATTGAGTACTGCGTTCACTACGTAAGCAGGACAAAGAGGGGCGAACAATAGAGCTGTTTCAGTAGCGGCAGCCAGAGATAAATGATACCAATGCCCTGGGCCATCTTTCATCACACCGAACTTCCCGGCAAGTGCTGAACTGAGCATGAAACAGAGGAAGCCCACTCAGACGTACCGACGACAATTGCAGACACTTAAGTTAACGACTCACGATCATATCATACGTAGAGAAGACGGTAATGCGAATAACAATACCGCACACTTTCGAAGCTCCATCTGCTTCATAACGAAAGTCGTGGAGACTATCAGCGACGTATAACCTTCATACGTCATAGGTAGAGAACCATGACGCAGGTTTCTTTTGTGGTTGATAGCCACAATCACGGCCCTACCCCAGATGTAGTGCAAATGCGGTCCCGGTTAGCCGAATAGGCTAGGTCTGTTTCAGTGGGAGCATGCGTAGGGCATCATTAGCGCGACATCAGCCTTCCCTTCCCAACAAAAACAGAAAAACGGTCCATTTTACTACAGGGTTCTTATACGACTTATATGTCCGTTTATACATATATACTTGTATGTATGAATGTATGGAAATTCAAAAAATTTGTAACAATTTCTTTTGTATGCCTTTTAGAGGTTTTGCGCAGATAAATGCTTCATTTTGTTGCTTTTTTTTGGTTCTTCGCATCTCATCCCCATAAAGCCATAGCGCGCACAACACTGTAATGTCACTTTATTGACGAGAACTTTTGGGAGCTGCAACATCTCGAGCATTTAAGAGCCTATGTAGATCCACTAAAATCCTGTGGGGACAATTTTTCGAATATTTCCAGTAGTTTCATTAATTTTTTATTTATTTTTTATTTGCTTATATGATAAGTCTACAAATTTCCATCATTGCAGATGATAAAAGAAGCGAACCAAACTAAGTATTACAAGTAACTCGAAAACTAATTAGTATAATTCAAAAGATTACTACGATCCTTAGCCAAGAGTAAAAGCTTTATTTATATTACCAAATACCCAACATAGGTACACGAGAAATAAGAGCATTTCAAGCATATTTTATTCTAGCAATAACACCAAAGAACGAGGGAAAATTTTAAAAAGAGTGCTATGGAATAATAAATCGAATATTTTCTAAAAAGTAGGGCCAGTCTATGACTCCGTTGATGAGGCTCTGAGATAGTCATATACATAGCACCAACCTACAACTTTCTAGAGACTTAACATGTAAAAGCATAAGATGGAAACAATACGACAGTATGGGGGCAAATGTAATAGAAAAAAATTTAAACGCATTCAATCCAGTGTATGTTCCCCCTAGAAACTATGGGGGAAAAAATATATATATATTTCAAATTATGGCTATTTATAAGTAGACTATATAGGTTATTTAGCACTAGAATTCCAGCTATACGTGAGTACTTTACTGAGGGCCCAAAGCTTGACGATAAAGTTGGCTTTGGAGTCTACTGTAAGGAGTCTACCTGTAATCACTGTAGCGTATTTCAGGCTGAAATTCAGGTCATTAATGATGTAGCTTTCTGGTTAGGCAAAAATGTGACTACCTTTAGAGAAGTCTATATTTATTCTGATGGCAGAATACTTCCGCCTCCATTTGATTTTTAAATACCAGGAAGTTGTAAGGCAGACAAGTTAGCGAGAAAGGGTTCTCTCTATCACTCGCCTGACTCTTGGTAAGGAGATTGTAGGTATACCCCTCTCAACCTACACACTGCATAGCACCAGAAGTTCAGTCACTTCGGCCGACACGAGATGGGTTGATGGTCTGACTTGTAACGCTACAAAAATAATTTGGCCAAAATGGGACGTCAGGCGCTACTCAATTGGTTAAGGTAAAACATCTATTTGTTGGTTGCTTTGATCACAGGCCATCGTCTCCTACGTCGATATGCTTAAATTTTGAATGCACTTCGACTATTACAAAGCCGCAAGATTGAGGAGGAGAAAGAGTATCTCAGACATCTTCTTTGTCACTACCCTGCCAGTAGGATTAGATACTTTGGCTCAAGTTGTTGAATAATGGGGGCTTAGAGATATCAGTGTCACCAAGATCAATGGATTTGCACTTAAAACAAAATGGTTTAAAACAAATGGTATCGCAATGGATCTGCAATGGTCTAAGTGAGTTGGTTTAAAGACCAACCACGGTAATAAAGTCCACTTCTATCAACCAACTTACCTATTTAGTTATAAAGCAGCCCGATAAAAGCAGCATATTCGAGATACGAACAATAAATGAAGAATGAGGAAACAAGAAAAGGCGACTTGCTTGTGTATGGATCAGAAAATTCTGAAGCATTCTGCCTAATGAAATCTCGTACAGAGTACGACTTTGACGTTAATTTTTTTCGAAACATATGAAATCGACACAGATCCTCTGTTAGAGCAAAAAATTAACATTGAAAAGCGATTTGCGTTTACAACGCTTTTGTGATAGAAATCAGATTTGTTTCTTTGGTAGAAAAATTGGCGTTCATGATTACTACATATATAGATACAAGATGGCGCAAAATGAAGATTTATAATTTTTGAAAATGGCATCGTACCTGATAAAAACCAAAATAAATATTTCCATTACTGAAAGCCATTTTTCTTATTTAGTAAAAAAGTAATTAAAAACAAAATTTGAATTGCATTTGTAGTATTTTGTATCGAAAGAAATTCGATTGTCAAATACTATTTCAAGGCCTTCAATCGCACTAACACACTTAGGAGCATCATTAGGCACCCACTAGATGATATGCAGAGAGCTAAAAATATATAATATTTGAGGGAGGTAGAAGTAAATCTGAATAATATTTAAGGAGACATGAAGTATTAGGGCCAAATCTTGTAGTAAAGGTTATTATATTTAGGGTATTGCTTCCTGATTGATAGGATAATACGATAGTAGGTGTTAGTACGATGATGCGTCGATTGAAGAACTAGATTTTGGAGAACTTAAGGCCGGCGGGCCAATTAGATGTCCTAAATTCAGTAGTTTTCGCGAAGCGTTGTAGGATGAGAAAAAAAAACAATTAGCCAAATGAAGTTTTGGGGATATATTTGAACTAAAAAAAAAATTTGTACAATCTCCAACAATATATTGTAAGCCGAGTTATCAATAGATTCCCAGAGCGCCTTGCCACTGAAGTATCCAACTTCTGTACAAGATACAACTTGCAATTTTCGTCTGAAAACAAAAAAAAAAGATTATTAATTTTGATGTAATTATCTTCGATGTGAACTAAGAAAATTGGGAGAAACACGTAAAATTCGAATTTTTGGGGAAGGTAGAAAAAAAGTGGTTTTTCAAGGAAAAAAAAACTCTTCAACTGGGTAAAAAAGTCGCTTAAAAAAGTTTTTGGATGTTTTTTTAGTTCACATAGAAGAGAAAACAATACTGAAGATAACGCATTTTGAATGAAATGGATAGCTCGTTTAGTTTTTTTGCAATCGTGTACATAAATTAGGTAAAATCGTGAAAATGAAAAGCCGAGAAAACGCGCTTCAAAGTTACAACAATAAGCGCACGGTTGCTCGACGCCGCACTACGCTCGGCTCTGTAGCTCTGCAAATACTTGGAATTTAACTCTGAAAATTTCTAATATCTAAGCTATTGATTTCAGGAAAAAAAAAAATCGATTTTTTTGACCTTTTAATTGGCCCGCCGGCCTTAAGGAGATAACTGAGTGTTTTGCTACAAAAAAAAAAATAATTGCAAACCAGAAGCAAAGATTTTTAGAAGACCGACCCTACACTAGTTGCCAGTGTAGCTTTCACCACGAACTGCAATCACCTTAATTATTATATGTGGGACGTAACAACGGCCTTATAACACTACGGGTACCCATCATGCTACACACAGACGGCGACAGTGAGTTGTTGTTGTTTTAGCGGCAAAAACATTCCCCATACATTTACGGGGAGTGCTACTGGACTGACTGTCCTCGGCCAGATATATAGTAAATGCAGGTCGTTCCGGTACCATAGAACCGACTGTGAAAGGAACTGTGAGTGTTCTTCACTTAGTTTGAATTTTTTGCAAAAATTGTATACAGCTCAGAATTCCTGCCTAAAATTCTCTTCCTTACCGCACTCTGGAAATAAAGTTGACCTTTTTTTCAATATATTATTTACGCATAAAGCGATTCATTTCACTCCGTGGAGGTATTATACTCGTATTCACTGCATTTGAATCAACTGTATTAGAATCACCCTGTATATGTTTCGAAACCAACGCACTCGATTGCTATAGTCACTTGACGCTCGTTGATTAACTCAGCGCGTCGACACAGTTTCGTTGCGTTTAAATGAAATTGGCTTGGTGGTCGGTGTGTTCGTTGAAAATTTAATCGTCCACATACTATAAAAATTAATTGAAATTCCCCATGCCATTGTATTAATTTTGCTCATTCATGCTGATGGCTACTCACTTTTCCATTGGGTGATGGTGAATATTTAATGCGAATAGCAGTTTTTCAATTCTGAATTCATGCCGCCCAATGGCGAAACATCGATTGATCCAAAAAATTGTGTGAAAATGTATTTTGCTTCTACAATCTGAAGTAATTAAAAATAATGAGTTGCATTAAATTTTTTTTATTTTATCTTCAGGTAAAAATCAGGCAAACTTCCTTTTTTCGAATGAATTTTAATGGAAATGGGAAATAAAACATTTAACACATTCCCACTGTTCTTTTTTTACACTTTGGGGAAATGTGTTATTATTTAGTTCTATGTAACGAAAATGAACACAAACCACTCTTGCTGTTCTACGATATGGAAAAAATCATTGATAGATGTGCACTTTTAGTTACAACTGTACGCGAAAACGATAGCACATTAACATTTTATACAGTTTTGATTATTTTTCTTTTTTTCGAGTTCATTATTTTTAAGCATAGCTTATTGCCAAACAAAAACCCTACATGTAAGTCCAAGCTCCAAACTAAAAAAAAAAACATTAAAAAATTCCCAGAATTTTTAATCCAAATATTACGGGGTTTAATTAGAATTTCCGGAAACACTTTTGTATCCTATTAAGTTTTAGTACAAGAAAGTGCAAGCTTGAAATTTGCTCAAAAATCACGTTGATTTATTTTATAATTTTTTTCCTTGAGCATGTTGCCCTTTTTCTCCATTTAACGATTGGACGATATATTTTTCATGATTTTTTATATTGGTCAACTTACTTTGACCTTTGACATCGATGATGCACCACATTTAGCCATTGTGAAATGATAATTTAACAATTGATAATGCTCCGCATGCGGCTTATAGCAAAATAGAGGCCCACTTGGGGATTCGTGGGATCAGCATACATTCACTACTGCATGAACATTTTGTCGTTAAGAAGATTTTTTCTCGTAAGATACCGCATAATTTGGCACTTGCTCAAACTCTTGTCGATTGATGTAAAGAAATGTTGAAAAAATTCACGTCTATGAGATCCTAACATCTTAACAGAGACAAATCTTGGATCTATGCATATGAGCCGGAAGCAAAACAGCAATCGACAAGGCGAGCTTACTTCAACAAATGTTTTTCACGGAAAAAGCACCTCAAAGTAAATGGTTGCCTGTTCTTTGTCAGTAGTTTTCGAGGAGTTAAGGAAAATCAAACGCCAAAGTCCAAGAAAATGCGAGCTCTCAGGTATGAACTCACATAAGAGTTTATGAGTACTCAAAAGATCAAATTAATGGCTCATCTGCCTTACAGCCCTGATCCCGCACCTAACATTTTTTTGTTTGTTTCCGAACATTCAAAATTAAATGCGAGTTCAATGTTTTTCAACGCCTGAAGAAGCTGTTGAAGCCTTTAAACAGTTCGTTTTGAAGGTATCCACTTCTGAATGGCAAACGTGCTTTGGAAATAGGTGCAAGCGAATGCAGAAGTGTATTGACTTCCAAGGAGAGTATTTTGAAAGACAGTCAAGCCATTGATATTATTATTTTACTTTGTTTTCTTTATTGGTCGCAAAATATAAAAGGCGTAAATTTTTATTCCATATGGCCGTTTCCTCTTAAGTTGTTAAAAAACTGGAATTTTGTATAATAAAATCAGCGAATGAGTATATTCTTATATTTAATACCTTTTTTTATTTCAAAAGATTTAACCTCAGCTAATTTTCTACTAACAAAAGAAAATAGTTTTTACAGTGTGCCTTTTTTGCTTAGTTAGATTAATTTCTGGTTTTTTTCGATTATTTGGGATTTTAACTACTAGACACACTGATACTCCTATTACCAAACTGAAAACGGCGACAATTTCTACCGAACTGTTTATTGATAGGGGAAACCACTATCTGGGGTGCCTTTCTATGAGGTGCTACTACTAGGATCGCTTCTAGTAATGCAGGGGGTATCGTTTGATTTTTGGATTACTTTTTTCATTCGTTAACTCAAACGAAACAAAAAATGATTCAACAAACGAAATATGATGCCGAAATAACATAAATTAACGCATTCAAAATAATTTGGATAATGAATACAAAAAAAAGAAAAATTTAAAAAATCGGCTTCGCTTTTGTCGACGAATGCTATATTACGGTTAAGTATTTAAAGAAAATTAATAAAAAATATCGACTGATTTTAAATAAAGAGTTTTCCAATAAGAGGTGTTTCTCCCGTAAAAGATCAATGGTTTCGTTGCTTGTGTGGCACGTAGCGCCGTCTTATTGAAAATAAACGTTGTCTAGATCAATACCATCCAATTCCGGTCATTACAAATCGTTCATCATCTCTCGATAGCGCAATCCATTCACCGTAACTGTTGCTCCAGCTTCATTTTCGAAAAAGTAAGGTCCAATAACTCCGCCGGACCATAAACCGCACCAAAGAGTCACACGTTGAGGATAGAGAGGCTTTTCAACCATAACTCTTGGATTTTCTGAGCCCCAGACCGACAATTTTGCTTGTTGACGAAGCCACCGAGATGGAAATGGGCCTTATCACTCAAGATGATGTTTCATTTTCATGAATTTCAACGACCCAATCAGCAAAGACACGACATTGTTCTTGTGTTAACTGGACTTTATAAGCCTTAAGAGCCAAATCTTTATGCAAAATACGGTGTAATGACGTTTGTGGAATGCCTTATTCCAAAGAACGACGAGGAATGGGCAAACCTGGGTTTTCTTAAACACTTTCGGCTACAACAGCAATAATTTTGGCTATTCTTGAGCGACGTGCACGGATTTTATTCTTCACATCACTAACTTGTACCTACAGCTCAAATTTTCACTAATTGCCGTACTGCGGTCCGACAAAGTGCTTCACGATGACCCAAAAAAGTTCGAGTTTTACGAACCGTCTCTGCCAAATTTTCACAATTTTTATGGTGAATTTTAATAATTTCAATGCGTTGTTTAAGCGCGTATCGTTCCATTTTTATTAATGGCGTAGTTTCTACTTGTCAAATATCAAAAATGACAGCTGCAGAAGTGACATCTACTGAAATAGCGGACTATTCAAAATAACATCTGTTATTGGAAAACCCTTTATTTAAAGAAGTTTTTTATTTTCACTTTGTGCGCTGCTGGTCGATATTTTTAATTTCTGCGTTTCAAATAAAATGTTTGATTAGATTAAAAAGTGAAGTAGCCAAAACAAAAAGAGAAACTAAATTATGTTCCTGCGTACGGTAATTTATTTTGTCAAAATTGCGCAAGTTAAAAAAGTTTCCATGCAATAGGAAAAAATTATGTATATCTCAACTAGAATATAAGCCAGAACACGAAACAGTGATAGGGTAACGAAATGCGTCCAAACTTCATTAAAATCAACTTTTATTTCATTAACTATTTAATTGAAAATAATACACTCAGTATTTAATTAAAAAAAACAGAGATGTTTAAGAAAAAAACGCCATGAATGTTGTTGAAATACAGGTCACGGGAGAGGTTAAATAAGATTTATCAAAGAACAGGTTTTCTCGGACCGGAATGGTTCTGCCACAAAAGACTTTATATTGCACGCCCACGTTAAAATTGAAAGTTTTTTTTCAGGCATTGTAACTGGTACTATGGTGTATTTCCGCCATGAAAAAGCCCTTCATATAAAACCATCTACCGTCCGGAGACGCCATAAAGCTCTGAGTCACTCCATTTAAGAAAAAAAATTCAAAACGTTTGCCAAGAATAACAGGAAGAGCTCGACCAAACATCCAATAAAAGATGTAAGCGCCCATTATATGTAAATATATATATGTTTATCGGCGGCCACCGTAGCCGAATGGGTTGGTGCGTGACTACCATTCGGAATTCATAGAGAGAACGTAGGTTCGAATCTCGGTGAAACACCAAAATTAAGAAAATCATTTTTGTAATAGCGGTCGGCCCTCAGCAGGCAATAACAAACCTCCGAGTGTATTTCTGCCATGAAAAAGATCCTCATAAAAATATCTGCCGTTCGGAGTCGGCTTGAAACTGCCATTTGTGGAACAACATCAAGACGCACACCACAAATAGGAGGAGGCCAAAAACCCCAAAAAAAGGGTGTACGCGCCAATTATATATAAGTATATAACCGGAACTATGATTATTTTATTTAATTATTTATTTAGTACCTATAAGACTTTTAACTCCTTTGTTAAGCTACGCTGTTGGTAGTTACAAAATTCGAAATCAATTATTTTTGGTGTCTGTTCTTTTAAATCGCTTTTAGACCAGTTCCGGTACATTTTCCTACAAGCTACTAACAATGAACGAGTTTGAACAAAAAAAGTTTCGACTTCAAGTCTGCAATAGAAACAACATGAGTAATTATTTTTTAAAAGTATCACAGGCTAAAGAATTTGTTCATACATAAATACTTAGGATCCATGGAGGAACAAAGGGCCATAAGGAACTCACTTAGGGTATTAAAAACATATCAAAACTTCAGATTTTGTTTTAGTTACTTTGAATTTTAAAACAAAGTTCAATTTTTGTAATTTAAAAGTTATTAATACCATTACGCCTTCGGACCTGTGCAGCTTTGAAGTATTTTTCATAACTTACCGACTTTTAAATCCCCTTTTTGGTTCGTCTAACCCTTAATGTCCCTTCGCAAATTGTAATAATTCCATCCACCAGCACAGCCTGCTTCCTTCCCTTGCTCAACTCATCCCTTTTCCATTACCTCATACTTCGATAGCTCACTTGCACGTGGCAATAAGCACGCCAGCACTTCCAATCATTTATTTTATTTGCTTGGGCACGCACTCAATTCCCACACCACAAGAAAATAAAAGGGTCAGCACTTGGTCACTAATAGAAATCAAACTAATTAGTGCGACGAAATGAAAAACCAAAATGTCAACAAGAGAATCCCTTAATACCCACAAAGTTATAAAATGTTTACAGCAAAAACAAAAATATCAGCAAACATTTTAACGAATATTGCAAACAAAACAGCAAATACTTTTGTGTACTTTGCAGCTGTGAATTGTCACTTAAGCGGATTAATTTACAAACGTACAGATTAATTCAAAGATTTATGTGTTGCAAAAATAACTGCAAGCAATATTTTAATTAAAAAATCAACCGAAAATATAATTGGAAACGAGTCTTTTTATATGAATGAACATTGGGCGTAGCAGGATGAAGTGGCACTGCCACATAGAGGGTTTTTAATATTCCAGTAATACGAACTTATGAGCGGTAGCCTTAGTCAAATGGGATTGTGCGTGATTACCATTCTGTAGCATCCGGGTTTTAAACTCATCTTGAGCATCAAATACCAAATGATAGTGCAAGTTTTTTTTCTAATAGCGATCGTCCATCGGGAGGCAATGGCATTTTGGCAAGCAAATGGCAGGCGTGCATATTTATGCCATAAAGGAGTTACTCATAAAAACCCATCTGCCGTTTAGAGGCGGCGTAAAACTGTGGGTCCCTACATTTATAGAACAACCCAAATAAGAGGAGCGGCTCTGCCAAACTCCCAACAAAAGGTGTAAGCAAGCGCCAGTTATCAACATCATTATAAAAATACGTCCCACTAAAATATTTAAACCCTTTTTTTTTTAGTGTAGCGTTCGCCCGATTTTAATGAAACTTGCACCCAAGGAAAGACTTGCTTTAGTGTAAAAATATTAGCTCCGATATATAGAGACGTGGCACCATAAATGTAGAAACCAAAATATCCCTAACACAAATTAAATTAGGGAACTGAAACTTGGCACGAATGCATAAATTGTATCTACTATACTTATAGTGAAAAGTAGGTATTGTAAAAGGAGGCGTGGCACTTCTCGTATAAACTGAAATTTCCAAATCGCTTTTCTCCAGAGCTGCAAAAGCTAAGATAATGAAATTTGATACAGTTACACAAACTGTCAATACCTCTTTTAAGGTGAAAAGTGATAGCAGGTATTGGAAAAGGGGGAGCGGCATTTCTCATACAACCTTAAACCTCATATCGAGTGCTCAAAATAAATGAGTTCACAGAAATTTCAAAATTTTAATACAATTTTTATAGATCGCTGTCATCGTTTGAAAAAAGAAATCACATATTTTACTTACGGTGGGAAATGTGTTTGGGCGACTATTCGGCGACGTGATTCTACGGTTCACGCGGTTCTGGGCTCTTGTGTTTGCACCGTCCCATTTGATGTCAGCACCTACTAGGTCGCGTAACATTGACCTTCTCCAAGTTATCTATGGTCGATCGCGACTTATGCCTCCTTGCGGGTTCCAATCTAGTGCCATTATCGTGATGCTATCGCCACTTTCTGTGTTTGATTTGCCATAAGATTGGTTCCTCACTCGTTGCCGTAATTTTCCTAGTCACTATTAAGGGGTATGAACCCCTATGATTTCTTCACATATACACCCCGTTGAAAAATTATAAGCACAGTATTATTTTTTTATAAAAACACTGCTGGAAAAACAACCACATAAGTAGAATTTCACATTTTGTAGAAAATTATAATTGATTGAATATTTCGTCAGAACTTTCAACTTCTTCCCTAGAATTTTTTGAATTTTTGTGGGTATGCAGTTAACCTATTGAATTTTAGTAATAACAAAGTGCAAGTTGGAAATTCCTGAAAAAATACGTTGATTTTTAAAAATTATTTCTTGGCGCCGTTGCCAATTTTCTTCCAATCAAAGTATATGCACGAATTTCTACATTTAAATTGAAGTCTTGCAATTCTCTTTATTAGTCTAGAAAATTATGCTCAATGGGGAATACTAGGTTGTTCCATATGTTGGTACACTTTTTATATGAGCGCATGTGAAGTTCCATTTCAATCTGTCAATTTATTCTTGGCTTACAAGCCATTTAGTATCGCCGTGCCACAGTATTTTCTGCAATTGAAGAAATCCAAGTATAGTGCAGCGATTGAATTTTTATTTCTGGAAGGTTTAAAAGCAAAGGAAATTAATAAACGAATGTTGAAGGTGCATAAGGACTTTTCGCCATCAATTAGTACAGTAGAAAGATGGGTTGCTGAATTTAAACGTGGTCGTTCAAGCCTTGAAGGCGATTCACGCCAAGGACGTTCAAGCAAGTAAAACAGTAACAGCACCAGAAATCTTAGAAAAAATATAGGGTATCATATTAAAAAAGTGACTAAAACGGATTTAGTAGAAGCCCTAAGCATCTCATTGGGCAGTATAAATAATATTTTCACTGAAGTATTGGGTTTCAGAAAGCTGTGTGCCGCATTCGGTGGCATTGGTACAAAAACTCATTCGAATGCGACTTTCTCAGCAACATTTATAGCGTTTTTGAAAGGAATAATTTTGTGCGTCGATTCATCACTGCTGATGAGACTTGTGTCTATGACCAAGATCCTGAATAAAAACCAGAGGCTAAGGAGTGATGTGAACCTAGTTCTCCGGCTCTGTAACAAGTTCCTGTCCAGAAATCGGCCAAGAAAATGCTAGCATCAGTTTTTTGGGATGCGAAAGAAATTTTGTTTGTGAATTACTTGCAAACTGGTAAAACAATAAATTCTGAGTATTACTGTAACCTTTTAGACCAGCTGAAGGAAAAAATTCGTGAAAAAATACCCAATTTTCGGAACAAAAAAACTTTTTCAACAAAGCAATGCACGGTGTGACAAGAGCATTTTCACAATGGCTAAAATCCATGAATTCTATTTCGAGTTGTTGGAGCATCCACATTATTCACAAGATTGGACCTCTAGCGACTTCCACCTGTTTCCAAGATCTAAAAAACTCATGCATAGAAAGCGTTTTTTCATCAAATGATGAGGTCATAACAGCTATGGAAGCGTATTTTGCAGCCTTCCAGATTCTCATTTCAGTGATGGAATTCATAAATTGGAATCTCGTTGGAACAAATGTATTGATGTTCAGGCAGAATTCACTGTATAATAAAGTGTATTTCAAACCATAAAATTGTGTTTTTCGTATCGAACCATCAAACTTATTGAACAACATACCTGTAGCAGAATGTGATCAAACAGTCAAAATGCAAATAAAAAGTAATTGTAGCCACACGGCGAACTGTCATAACAACCCATTGTCAGCTCTGTCTAAGGGAGCAGATGAAATAGTCAACCGACGGACACCGGAATAGTGGATTCGTACGAATGGCATCTGTTTTATATTAGATATGTACGATTGGCTTAAAAACTGCTTTAATTTCAAGTGAAGCGTTACAAAACCTGGATGTTAGCCCCATCCGAAATTCGTAGTAGTCCTGAAATTTTTAATTCGAATGTTAAATCCGTTCTACTATATATGTAGCTTTGAAACGTGGTTGGTGTCTGCATCTACAACGCGGAAACTGCAGACATTTGTGAACCGATGTCTAAGAACAATTCTCCGTATCTGGTGGCCCGACAATTGGATTTCAAACGAACAACTCCTCAATCAAAGAAAAATGGCACTACACTCGAACACATAAGGATCGCGCCGCAAGGAATGCCCTAAAGATACAATAAGACAACATTTGAAAACATTTGTCAAAGATGGCGCGATAGCAACTAATAATATTAAAAAAAATAACTGTACAGACATGCAAAAGATTTATAAAAACCTTGAAATTTCATACCTTCCAAGTAAAATTTGAAATAAAATTATTGATATCGTCCTTCCTTCACCGAAACTTTTCTGAATTTATGCCCGTGGCTGATGAGCTGCGTCACTGAAAATTAACACCAATTCGCAGTAAATAAAATGTAATTCGAAACGAGTGCTCCTCCTCTTTTATTGATAAAATCTGAAAGGGTCAGCTCTTCGCACGACAATACGATGAAGTGCCTAATACTTATTTTTATCACATAACCAGCACGGCCGCTATATAATAAATATACACACAAGTTCAGAAGCTTACTTTGGGCGGTCTCACCTAGAAAACTTTTATGAATAAATTAATTCGCTTTTATCGAAGCTCCTATTATAAGCACTTGACAATACCTTACGGCTTTACAATGGCAGAGTACACCTGAGCTACCTTTTCAAAATGTCAAAATGAATTTTTTCAACAGCTTTATATCGGTGTATACAGCCTATAGCTTCACACATCAGTAAGGTCGCTTTTGTTGTGTTATTGTCTTTCTGGACTTGCCGGCAACCACGCGGTTGGCATGAAATGGCAAAGTTATCCAAAGTCGCTGTGTGTCATATCAAAACATGCACACTCACATTCACACAAACTCATGATGTGTATGAGGATATGCATACAATCATAAATAATTAGGTGCTTGAGTGTATGTATGTAAGAATGCATGTATTTGTATGTATACATACATGCCTATATATGTATACATTTCAAGCAATTGCCTGCTCTTGACGTTTGCACTTCCTTTTCTATCCGCTATAATTTTATTTTTCCATTTTTATTTCTCCGGCACGCGAACTGACACTGGTCTTTGATATTCGTGGGAATCGTGACAAGCAGACTTAAGTAGAGTAGGTACAGCAATGGCTATGCGAATAACGAAAATAAACAATAAACGCTTCAACACATCAACGACAAAAATGTGGAGGGAAAAGCTTCAGCTGGGTGACTACCCGTCTTAGACTTCACTTTGCCACCTCCTGCTTTGTTGCTTTTGTCGCTGAATGTGTGCATAACTGATCGTTAGCAATTGTTGTAGTCAACTAACGCCACTGTTTTTCTCGTCTCCTGGTTACGCCGTGCCATTAAGTATTAATAATTTGCAAATTATGCAAATTAAATTATATTGGTAACACTTTCTTTTTATTTTACTACCTTTTGCATCTCGCTGTGTCTCATTTAATATACTCGTATGTAACGAGAAAGGTTGCACACACATAAACAAGGTGGCCGCCCTATTAGAAGATAATTTAAAAAGACAAAAACAAATTCCAAGTATTCGAGAGAAAAATGTTGAGGCTAATCTTCGAGAGGCCGAATGTAGATGAATGGGTTGGTGCGAGACTAGCATTCGGAATTCACAGAGAGAACGTCGGCTCGAACACCAAAATTAAGAAAAAGATTTTTCTAATAGCTCCTCATAAAAATATCTGCCGTTCGGAGTCGGTTTTAAACTGTAGGTCCCTCCATTTGTGGAACAACATCAAGACGCACGCCACAAATAGGGGGAGGAGCTCGGCCAAACACCCAAAAAGTGTAATCTTCGGTGCAGTCAAAAACAACGGCGAGTGGCGTATTAGATGGAACCATGGACTATGGAACCGAACTGGATCAACTTATAAGAGCGGAAAATGTTGTGCGCCTCATCAAGGCTCAATGACTAAGATGGCTAGGCCATACCATGAGAATGAACCCCACGAGAGCTCAAAGATAAATAGAAAATATCATGGGGAAACTCAAGATCAACAACCGGAAAGAATCAGCCAAGGATCGGAGCAAATGCAGACATTCTTTGCAGCAGGCCAAGGCTCACACAGAACTGTACCGCCAAATTGGAGAATTTCACATTATTGAAAATGGCAATCATATTTGACACAGGCTAGGTCACAAAGGTAAAAAAAATTGCATCGCTCACAATCATTTTTTTTTTTGTTTATTAAAAATGTTATTCAAAGCCGAAATTGGATGATTAATTTGTACATGGCTCCATTTTTCGTTACGTTCAATACGAAATTTGAAGTCCATGATTTTCTTTTAATTTCAATTGATTTTAGTTCACTTCCGACTTTGAAAAGTCCAATCTACTTAGCCTGCCTGAGAGTTCGAATAACTGGAAGTGTAATAATGTGAAGTAGGCCTTGGCTTTATATAATACATTGAGTAAGTAATACAATAAAAATGTATGCCCTGTTTTCAAAAAAATTTCTCATCCCCCAGACGAAATTCCAAATATGGTAGAAACCCGATTCTTGAAACCGGGTTCGATGCAAATTTCGAAGTTGTTGCAAGTACTGAGGTTTTTTTTCATACAAATTAAAATAGTTTTTTTTTACTGAAAGGAATCCAAGTTTATTGACGGACTGCCAGCTAAGCTATCCAAACATGGCGGCAAGGAATTGGTAAGGTCCAGGCACAAGCTCTTGACAGTTATGATTTCGAAGTTGTAAGATACTTCGTTTATTTAGGAATCAATATTAACACCGATAAAAACGTCTGCCTTGAAATCCAACGTAGTCTCACTTGCCAACCAAGTGTAACTTTGAACTAAGTAGGACATTTTTTTGTAAGGTCTTCTCTCGACGAGCAAAACTTTAAAAGGCTCTCATCATGCCAGTCCTAATGTATGGTGCAGAAGCTTGGACGATGACAAAATCCGATGAGACGTCCCGTGGAGTGTTTGAGAGAAAGATTCTGCGTAAGATATTTGGTCCTTTGCACGTTGGCAACGGCGAATATCGCAGGCAATGGAACTATGAGCTGTATAAGCTTTACGACGGCATAGACTGCAGCTGCGGCTGCTGGGTTATATCGCCAGAATGGATACAAACGCTTCGGCTCTGAAAGTATTCGATGCGATACCAGCTGGTAGTAGCAGAGGAAAAGGAAGGCCTCTTTTGAGTTATAAAGATCAGGTGGAGAAGGGCTTGGCTTCACTTGGTGTATCCAACTGGTGCCGGTTAGCATGAGAAATAAACGACTGACGCGCTTTGTGAAACTGGGTGACAAACGCGTAACCAGTTAACGTGCCAATTAAGAAGAAGAAGAAGAAGAAGAAAAAAAGAAGGCGTATTCCGGCCGTCTTAGCTACAGAAAGATTTGCGCCTGCCTTGGCTAGTATATCCACTTTCTCGTTTCCTTTAATTGCCTTGTTTTTTGGAACCCAGTAGAACATGGCTTGTTTCTCAGTTCCTAGCTCATCCATCGTATCCCCCGGCATTGCCGTACGTAGTGCGAGTTGGCATTACAGCTGCTATTGCTTTGATGGCTGCCTGGTTGTCAATGTAAAAGTGCCTGCTAACCTTCTGAGCAGAAGTTTTAATTTTTATGCTTTTGCCTAGAATTTGTTCTGAAATAAAAAGTAGCTTGCCAAGAGGACATCACGGACTTATTAAGTAGATGAGGACGATTGACTCAGGATGAAAATTAGACTTTATGACTCTAAACTATTTGTGCCACTTTATCTATCCAAAATTGTTTTTCTCTATTACATTTTTGCACATTTTTTTTTAAATCCTAATCTAGAAAAACGTTAACTAAAAGCACTTTAATTAATTAACATCTCCTGAATATGACCAAATTTTCTATTGGCATAAATGCTCTCAGAGTGGTCACAAGCGGCCAGCGAATGGCTAAAGTGTCAATCGAAAAGAAAAGAAGGAGATTTTATAAAATAATTTTAATTACTTTCAAAGCTGCTGACCGCCTCTATTCAATTAAAACCACTACGAAAACAAAAGCCACGTTAAGGAAAATTAAAATCTCCACTCTAGCACATCAATCCACCAACACAATTTGCCAAGTCCTTCAAGAAATCATTTTCAATGACTTTTGCTACGTGAAAGCACACAAAACGTACTTACTTGCCTTTTAGTTCAATGCAGTGACTTGTTCTTGTTTTTTGTTACAGTTGAACAATCATTTTCGCGCGCAACCACTCAACCTTAGAATAAGGACGTTTTACGATTACGATTAAGTGCAACAAAAACAACGTCGGCTTGAGTTCGTTTGCCGAAATCAGCAAAAATTCAACTAACGACGATTATGAATGCCACAACGATTGTGACAGCCACCAAAAGCTAAGTGGCAAAAGAAAGAAAAATAAAACGAAAAGAGTAAACGAAAAAAAATATTAATCAAAGTGGAAATATGAAAAGTGCAGAACGTGCATATAGAAGAATTCTAGCAAACTAAAGCTAGATTGAATACTTATCAAGTACTTGATGACAAGAAGTGTCTTAATAGGTTTTTGGGAAATGGGTAAGCAAACCAGCTGGTGTATGTAGCAAACTCTTTGCTAACATATGAATTATACTTAGCGAGCAACTGGCACACTCGCTGCTATGAACTAAACTAAAATGGATGCACATATATAAGGACATTTGTAGCTTTGTAGGCTGTTAATATGGCAGCAAGCACTTTCGCTTCACCAATCGCGCTTAACTAGTAAAGACGCGACAAAGACATGCCTTATCGCATCTATGCAAATGCAACTTGAGTAGAACAAGACGCTAATACACTCATATGCAATGGCAAAGGTATATGCATACACACACACATACGTATATGCATACATGCATACACACATCCACGCATACATATGTAGCTACATGTCGACAATACAAAATTTCAAGGATGCAGCTCAAGTGGTTCGTCTCGCATAAACTAGTTATGAATCACAAATATTTATGAGGATGTTCACGGGGTCTACCATGAATTGCGCGGGTGATGAGGTAGTTATTGGAAGGCTGCTCCGAGCTATAAGCTAGGATATTCGATATTCAAGCTTTTGCATACTAATCATGCAGCGAACAGCGAGCGTGTGAATATGAAAACGTGCATATGTGCGTGCCACTGGCAAAGCCATTGAGGGCAGACATGCCCTGCAGAGAAAACTTGAACTAGTGAAGCGCAATGCTGCTGTACTCGTAGAACTAATACGATTTAGTCAATTGGTGAATTGGCAAATGCTAGTCATGTCGCCAGTAGCAACAGCTGAGCTCAAACTATGACAGTTAGATGATTGCAACTGCCGAGTAATCGATTCATATCGACAGGTGGAAAGGAAGTTGTTCAGTGGTTTCATGATAAAGAGGAGAGATAAATGAGGAAACAAGGAAGTTACGCGAAGTATGACAATTAGGAGCTGCAGAGGGTAATAGACTGCATAATATATAATAACAGAATGCCACAGGTTAATTTCTAGGCCCCATAGCTCATCAAGCACAACTAAAGAGTGATCGCCAAAGCCTGTGTATCTCAGTCGTATGAAAGCAGGGTGAGAAAGAAGTACGTGCTGAGGTACCTCAACTTGATGTTCCACTAGATAGCTGAAAGAAAATAGACACAAAATTATGTTGAGCTTCATGGCATGGATAGTATTCGACTAAATTTCTTTTCTTTTATAAAGAGGTGAGGACATGCATTTATGTAGCTATAACTTCAGGAAAGGTACTACCTTTCAACTGCGCAGTGATAGAAGTTCCATTGGGGTACCTATGGCCACGAGCAAATTGACAATTAAAAATAACATTATGCAAAAGATCAATAGGTCCTGGAGAGATGAAGACGAATGAGGAACAGATAGGTTACTATGACCGCAAAAACAAAAACAAGAAAGTTACAAAGGAATAGTTCAGTCATTCAACAGAGGATATCTCAATGGTAGTGGCTTATATAAACGATCATTGGATATTTGGCAGGCTTTCCTTGAGACTAGGAATTTTCTCCCATGAAAATTGTAGAAGTCCTAGAAATGAGGAAGAGCAAGAAACAGTTGATCACTTCATTTGCAATTGGATAGACTTAGCTAAAATCAGAGCTGGTAAATATTTTTCAATTATCTTACGGAGCTGGCTGGCGTGGGGTGAAACAAATCCTGTGCTTCATAAAAGCCACAAAATAGTTCCACGAAGAAAAATAAATGAGGTTGTCGTGTCACATAGTGTTATCACAACGGACCTGTAAGGTTTCGAAATTTGTTCAGATATTATTTTTAAAAAATTTAAAATTTTGACGAAAATTTGTGGAGTTTCGAACTTGAAGTTATACATACGTTTTTTGTAGTAGGATAAGATAGTTTGTTGCATGTAAAAATTATAAAAGTTAAATACGAAACAAGAAAATTATAAAATCATATCAGTAAATCGCTATGCTGTAGTTCCGACACGCACTTTAGGAAAACCAACACAGTTGTGGTCAGTTCAGACAGACTTGAGAATCGCCAAGTAAAATTCCAGTTCCGCATTCGAGAAAAAGTAACGATGTTTATCGCGACTCTAAATTACAAGTACCTAGAATGCAGGGAGTGAACTGTTTTATGTTTCTATAGCATAAAGTGCTAAGCTAATTTATCACACGCATTGAAGCGGAAAGCTTGGGATGAAAGACGATTTTTTTTTATGTATATAAAATAGTGGACCACGCTGGTTCCAAAATAGTCAGATATTTTCTCATATGCATTAGTGATATTAGACATGTCGTAAAGGAGTAAACTGGTAACTAACAAGACAAGTCAGAATCCGCACAGATCTCTGACCAATGATTTTGAGGAATTTTATTTATTTAGTTCTTCATCCACAAATCTATTTGAATCCTGTCCGATTTCACATGGTCAAGCCAGATTATGCTCATATTTATTATCTTCCACCGGCCGACCGACAAAATGTTATTGGACATTTTTTTGTTCCTCAAAATGGACTTGAAAAGAAAGAAAGTTTTAATAAAAATGTAACAGAGTTTCAATAAATTCACAATACAAAATACAAATGAAATAATTGAATTAAAAAGTAAAATAACGAAACATTTCAAAAAATACTAATATATAACATGTATACTTAATGGAAATCGAGTCATAGCGGCAACATTGTCATGCTAAGACAAATACGGACATTATTCAAAACTTTCAAACAAAAGCAATAACGATGATTGCGGAGGCCGCGAGGCATATCACAAAATAGCTACGGTAAGGTTAGGTTAAGTTATACTGGCTAGATGAGGCCACGCGGAGACGATCTTGGTCCATGGCGGTACCATACAAGAGTCTTTTTTAGCGAAAATATGCATCATTCAAGATGCGCATGCTGTTCAGGGATAGATTCTAGTCTTTCAAAACTGAGAGCACCCAGCGAAAAAATGCTAACAGACTATCAATCCACCCCGACAATCTTGCCAGAGATATTCTTCCGCACAACACTTCTTTACCACGCTTCAGAAGAGGTAAGCCGCTACAAGAAATTTTATAAGCCACCAGAAAAGCAAAATAAAAAAATATAAAACTAAAACAAAACTAACAAAATCCTCACCACACGCCATGTGGTGCGTAAGTTATAAGTGCGTGTTGACATCACCTCCTCGATCTTCTCAAGATCCCCTCTTCTTTAGATAAAGATATTAGTAAAAAATTGTATTGTTTAAAAAAAAACTCAAATCACAATAAATTTAGAGTAAAAGAAATGGAAATTACATTGAATTTTTCCGTAAATTGTATATTAAATGAAACTGAAGAGAATGCCATAAGATCATTATTAGTCATTTCCCCAAGATCTGTACTTTTTTTCTGACAAGTTTGATGGAAATTATATTTTGGAATTCACCTTGAATATAGTTTGAAGCTACAGAGAAAACAATACATTTTTCTACTTAGGCCTTTTTCTTAAATTTTGAAGTATTGTACATTCTGTCAAAAAAGTACCGGGAATTGTTCAATGAAACGCAAAATAATTGTTTAATGATCAAAATTTATATTGTCGTCTTCAAAATAGGCTCCATTCGAAGCAATACACCGATTAGTCCAGTCACCAAAGCACCTTTTAAACGCATTTGGGGAAATCTTTTTCAACTCCTTCGGCGAATTCTCTTTAATGGCCTCCATCGACTCAAGGCGGCGATCGCGGAGTGGCAATTTAAGTTGTGGGAAGAGGAAAAAGTCACAGGGTGCTAAATCCGGTGAATACGGTGGTTGGTCGATGGTATTTGTGGAGTTTTTGGTCAAAAAAGTATTCACAATATGAGCCTCTCAAACGTCACATAACTTTCAAATAATATCCTCTGTTTCATGTATTGAACCATTTGGGTTTCGGCTCATGTGGATAGCGCAATTCAGCCGCTTGCTAGCATGTTGACTGGTTTGGATGTCAAGCTCATGTACTCACGTCTCATCACCTATAATGATGTGCTTGATGAACGTTGGCTCCGAATTCACTTGCTCGAGCATGTCCTCAGCCAGCTTCCTCCGATGAATTTTTTGAAAGAAATTCAACTCTCTTGGAAAGAGTCGAGCAGCCCGGCGTCTCATTAATGGTGTAAAATGTTGCGAATTGATTCGTGAGACACGGACTACCTCCCTCAAACTTAAATAATATGGCTTTCCAGCTCCATTTCCTTGACTTTGTCGACGCTTTCATCGGTTAAAGACGTTGATGGTCGACCAGATCGAGGCAAATCTTCCACGACTTCTCGGTCCCCTGCGAAAGTCTTATACTACCCGTAGACCGGTGTTTTTGATAAAGCGCACTCGCCAGAGGCTTTCTGCAATATTTGCAATGATTCGGCACACGAAATTTCATTTAAAACATAAAATTTAAGACAAATTCTTTGTTCTATATTTTTATCCGTAGTGAAAATCGCAGAGCACACCTGCGGTCGACTGATATAATTAAATGCCAAAAACATCAAACTCTGCGACACTATAGAGGACAGTTGTACCAACATTCCAGCAAAAAAAATGTAGGCATACGCGCACTTTTAAATGAACAATTCCCGATATTTTTTGGTAGAATGTAACACTTAAAACATAAATAACAAAAAATTAGTTTCAAGATTTACTCAACGTTTAAAATTTTGGTAAAGAGTTTTTAAAATGCGACACCCTCTGTTTTTCTTAATATTTAAAAAATTAATTTTTAATGAAAGATCTGGACTTTTTAGCGCACACACATTTCTAACAGACGTTTATCAATTTTGTTAGCTGGGCTTGATAGATTTAAAAAATGAATCAGAAAAAAAAATTGTTTTGAGATTAACTCAATGCTGAATATCTTGATATAGAGTTTTTAAAGTGCAACATCTTTCGTTCTTCTTAACATTTAAAAAATTTATTTTTTTTAATTTTAGGATATGTGTTTAAAAAAATTGTTTGTTTGCAAATTATAAAGTGTTTTTAAATGTTTAAAGAACCGGAAATATTTCATCTTCAAGAACTCTGTAACAAGATTTTGAACTTTGAATAAATCTTAAAAGTATATTTTTTCATAATTTTTTTCAGCTTACTTCGTACTATACTCACGCCCATAAATAAACCAATTTTCAGAAAGATGCCCAAAATACTTGGATACTTTTATATACTTATAACGCCCGTTTACTTTTGAAAGAAGCAGAGAAAAGCACTATACGCATGTCTATGAAGCAGCCATCTCTATTTAAAATTCACCAGCAGCGTGATAGTGGTTTTTCCTACAGGCCTTCCAAAGTTATAAACTGCATGCATGCCTGCGCTCGTAGATTGTTCTCATATATGTATTTGTATGCATTTGTGCAAATACTATGTCAGCTAGAGAATGACAATCTGCATGAATACTTCAAGCTGAATCGCATGATTTTCTTTTTCACACATTGTCATTTTAACGAGAATTTCAGATTGTCTCTGGCTTTGCTTTGCGCTACCCCTGCAAGTGTCTCTAATTGTCCACGTAACGCATTTGTTGCACATGAATAGTCGTTGCCTTGCACAAATACTTTACAAATATGCACATACTCGCATGCCTTTAATTCCCCGCAGTAAATGGAAGTGGCATAGAGTTGATATGGAAGGAGCTGCTTAGAGATTTGTACTGGTTAACGAAATACTAAAAAAACGCTACAAACTATCACATAAATATTTCAGATTTCAGCCGAGAAACCCTATGACGGTACCATCGAATTTCTACGATAGATCTGTCGCTGTGTTCGAAATTTTCATAGTTTTCTTAATATAATTAAAAAAAAAAAAAATTCTGTCATGTAGTTTTCGATATATAGTCAAATAACGAAAATGCTCATGTTTTTCGAAAACAAAATTGTTTTTTTTTTTATTGATAACATTTTTTTTTAAGTGGCTTTTTCACTTTTTTAATATAACTATAAGAATTTTTTTCAGTCATGTAATTTTCGATACAGCGTCAAATAACGAAAATGCTCGTGTTTTTTTTTAATTTGTTAAATAGTTCTCTTATTTTTTTTATTCTAATATTTTAAAAAAAAATTTTCTTCATTTTTTCTTAAATTTTTTTAATACAATTAACAATATTTTTTCCAGTCAGGTGGTTTTCGAGATGATGCCAAATAAAGAAAACGTTCATGTTTTTCCGAAACAAAAACAAATTTTAATAATTTAAATTATTTAATTATTAATTTTAAATTATTATTTTTTAAGGGGTTTGGGATAGTCAGAATTTAAAAAAAATAATTGGATTTTGTTTTGCATTTTCTTAAAGTATAATATCTTAAAAATATTTTGTGAATATTTGAACACACAAACAGCGATAACTTTTCAAATTATTAAATTTTTTTTGAAATTTCGCTTAAGTCAAGTCGAAACATGTTGTATTAATGCTATGTTTTTATTTTTGCAAAATAAAGCAATTGACTAGCAAAAAAATTATTGAAAATTATCGTTTTTTCGGGCCTCTGACTACCCCTAGTTTTAAATATCTTGAAAACCTTTACTTAAAATGAAAAATGAAGCAAGCGCGAACGACCCCGTTACTTGGTCACATAGACTGGTTTTATGTGGGAGTTGCATGTCTGCTTCTGGGGTACAAAATATTAGTTACGTGTACACCAGTGTAATTATATGAGATGCAATAAATGCCACCTTCAGTCGATGTTTCCCATATTTTCTAGTTATGGTTTATTAGAATCAACCGCATTCAGTATAGGTGGTGGCCACTAGGCCACCAGCAAGGTTTTGTACGTTGGATTGTCAAAAAAAAAATAAAAATCAGCTGATTTTCCGATACCACCTTTCATAAATTCGCCTTGACTAGAATTTAGATCCTTAAAACAATTTATATTTATTTCAGCATTGGAAAAGTCGCCTCTTTCATTTTAATACGAACCAGCATTTTTCGTATACTGCAAAAGCACTCGCTTTCAACTGCCACAGCCATAATATGTGAGAACGCCATTTTACTTGCCTTTTATGTACCGACTTCTCAGCTGTGATCGATACGGTAGTAATGTGGCAATATATGTAGCATAGTTGTCGGCGCTACTACCCAATGTAAAACCGATACAAACTGCTCCACTCTACTATCGTTTGGCACTAGTTTTAAGATAGTATAAACTTAGCATGCAACCAGTTCTTTTAGAGATTGCTCCAATTTTTTACTGAAGGGCACTTATAGCTGTACTATTGCATCAATGTATTTTGTGCATATGTTGAAATTTTTCCGTCAGCCATTATCTACAAATATATAGATCCGATATAAGTTTAACAACGTCGTGGAGGAAACGAGCTGAATGAGCCTATACGACATATCAATTTATCTTTTGCACAGCGTGTAAAACTTTAAGGATATCCACCAAATCGAAAAACGTATAGATGTATAGGATTGCTACAAACACATAAATGCAAGCTAAGTTACGAATCTAAAGAGGAATTACATTTAGCTTTGAATAACACTGCTAGATTTATATATTGTAAAAGAAACCACAATAACTAATCAAGTGCATTAAACGGGGCATATTAACCCAAAATATCAACTGTTGCAATTCAAATTGCAGGACAAGATTGAAGGAAGACGAGGTATCGGCCGTAAGCAGTTTTCTTGGCTGAGGAACATAAGGCAGTGGACCGGTATACAACGTGTGGGTCCCCTCTTGGAAGCAGCTAGAAACTTCGAATTATTTTCAAATATAATTCAAAATTTGAATTTAAAAAAAATTGTAAAAAAAAGTTGTATTTCTTTTAAATTATATAATCGTTTACATTTGATTACAAATAGCAAATAAAGTAGAACAAAAGAAAGTTTGAGGAGCTTTTTTATGGCAGGAATACACTCGGAGGTTTGCCATTGCCTGCCGAGGGGCGACCTGTATTAGGAAAAAGTTTTTCTATCATTTTGCTGTTTCATGCCCGGAGACTCGAGCCTACGCACTTCTGAATGGTAGTCACGCACCAACCCATTTGGCCACGGCGGCTGTCACTTGTTGAGCAACTTCAAGCCGTGCGCGACAAATAGAAGGAGTTGTTCCACAAATGGAGGGGCCTACAGTTTTAAGCCGAGTCCGAACGGCAGATGAGGATCTTTTCATGCCGAGGGGCGACCGCTATTAGAAAAAACTTTTTCTTCATTTTGGTGTTTCACCGAGATTCAAGCCTTTGTTCTCACTGAATTCCGAATGGTAGTCACGCACCAACCCATTCAGCTACGACGGCTGCCGGTGATCAAATAGTTTTCGTTTATTCAGTAAATCTCTATGTAATAATGCAACAATTTAAAATAATTTCCCTAAATTTTCAATGCAAATATTGAAAATTGAGCGAGTGATGTTGAAACTCCAGTGGCTTCTGAAAAAATGTGGTTTTGCGGTGTACACCAGAACTCGCAAAAAAATTATCTTAAGCAAAAAAATGTATATAAAAGAAAGTTTGATCACATTTAGCCATATACTAAAAACATTCTTGGTTTCAGCTTCGAAAACTAACTGAAAGAGAGACATAATTTATATTTTTTTTCTTCTTTTTTTTAATTATCAGATATCGCTAACCAGACTACATCTTCCGAAAACTAAAGTTTGTGCAATCCTCCCGCACTCATCACATTGTTGCCCCAACATATAAAACATTGACGACATTCAGACCATTCTTCGTTAGTACTATTATACTATGGAATTGCTTACCAATTTTTTACTAAAATGATAAAATCAGAAAATAGGATGCATTTACAAATCCTTTTTTTATTTATTAACCCTACATACCTCTCTCTCTCCTTATTTCTCCATCTTTACTTCGCCATTCGTGTCTCTGTTCTTATGCTTTACCTGTACAATTTTATGATACTCAAATATATTCAAGTTAGTGAGGTGTAAGATAAATTTCGAATTTGTAATTTACATGTCAAATTTGTGCAATGAAGAGACTAAAAGCCTTAACGTGCATTTGTCGTAAATAAATAAAAAATAAAGAAATAAATTTGCAGGGTTTTTCAATAAGGTCATGTCGAAATGAATTAAAACAAGCTAATGGAATTTCCCGGGTTAATGTCGCTTTTATTGCAACCTGCGCTAGATCTGTAAACTTCATTTGTTTTTTCCTCAAGCTGTTGTACTTTGACCAGCCGAATAAGTGAGGGTGAGCGTTAATAAAAAAAAGTTCATTCTTAAACGAAATCCATATAAAGTCTGTCTAATGGAGGCATGACCGGCAATAGTCAAACTTAGAGTTTCGTTATAAAGAAAAATTCAAAGCTGCTTAGTCGGCGTATCCATTCTGCAATACGCGTTGTACAATTTGTTAGTTTTGTGAGAAATTTAGAAAGCGTACGCTGTTTTTAGAAAATGGGTTCCTCATATAAAAAACGATTCGAAGTAATATCCACATATGCATACCATAAAGGCCCAAAAATATTACGAGCAACTGCAGCAAATTATTCGAAAAAGTCGAAGACGTTCATAAATAAACGAGAGCGATGGTATAACGAAGTTAGAAGCGTTCCCGACTTCCCCGGACAAGGAACAAAAAACAAAAAACATCTCTCCAATGCAAGATCAGAAGATCATAAATTTTTTTTTTTTGCAAAGCCGCACTTATCGTTGCATGAAGCTGAGGCATTTTTAAGGAAAAGTGGTGCTGATGTATTCAAAGACACCATGGACGTTTGCGTGCAGAAGAACCTCAATTTCTGGAGCGCATTGAAAAAATTGCTGCTCTCTTTATCACACATTGTAAAAATACTTGCATGGCTAAGGAAAATTTAGAACGGAGTTTTGTAAACGCAGTATTTTTTGGATGAATCCTCCTTTTGGGCGAATAGTTGTCTGCTGATAATCGACATCTACAACGAATTATGCGCTTAATGCTCCTATTGCCCGCGCTCTAAGAGAATTCAATAGAGATTAGAGAACAAAAACAAATTTTAATCATCGAAAATCACTTTATTGTTTTTCAAAATAATCTCCATGAAGATCTATACACTTTTGCATGCGTTTGAACCAATTGTCGAAGAACTTTTGCCACTCTGAATGAGGTACCTCCAAAACATGCATTCTGAATGTCGCAACCGCTTCTTCAGGTGTCGAAAAACGTTGACCTCTCAGTTTGTTTTTTACGTACGGGAATAAAAAGAAGTCATTCGGTGCCAAGTCAGGACTATACGGCGGATGACCCACTAATTCGATGTTTTGGGTGCTCAAAAATGCAGTTGTTTGGGCCGATGTGTGAGAGCTCGCATTTTCCTGATAAAGAGTGATCCGTCTTTGGCGATCGGTTTTCCTAATTTCTTGGAAGACAGCTGGCAAACAAATGGTTGTGTACCACTCAGAATTTACTGTTCTGTGTTGTTCTAGTGGTACGGTTGCGACATGTCCAGTTTTTTCGAAAAAACAGGCCATTTGCTTGGAAGTGCTTCGTGCGCGAACAACTTTTGCTGTTTACTTTCGGGCTCATACGAGTAAATCCATGATTCATCACCTGTCACGATGTCATGGACGTGTTTCGAAGCCCCGCGATCGTATTTTTTGAGCATTTCCTTCGACCAATCGACACGAGCCTTTTTTTGAGCGATTGACAAATTGTGTGGGATCCAACGCGAACAAATTTTTTTGACAGTCAAATGTTTATGCAATATTGAATGTATGCTGGTCCCACTAATGCTTAAGATTGTCTCAATCTCACGGTAGGTCACATTACGATCTTGCAATATCAGTTCGGGCACAGAATCAATGGTTTTCGGAACAACAACTGATTTTGGACGACCTTGAATTCACCATACCATCGATAAACACTGGTCCTTGATGGAGCTTTATCGCCAAAAAATGAATTAAGTTCATCCATGCAATGTTGCTGAGTTAATCCACGTCGAAAGTTGTAAAAAATAATCGCACGAAAATGTTACTGTAAACAACACAAATAGCGCTGGTATTTCAAAACGTTCTGAGTACGTAAAAGCCAAAAAATGTCAAACTTTGCGATACAGCTGTCAGTTACCAAATTGCAACACCAGGTTGCCAAATCCCGAAATATAAAAGGCACCCCTCGTATTTTCTGCTTGACTTTTCAGTTTCAAAGAATAAATTTTATATATTTATATACTCTTTTTTTACTTTATTTAGTAATTATCTGTAGTAATTTAAGCTCATATTAGCTCTAAGTGTTCTGAAAAAACAGAAATTATATTTTTGGCTTGAAATAAATGAAATAAACTGTTAAGCATCCAGTGTTTGCGTTTAGGATTGCTTCTAGGATTGCGTTTAGGATTGCTTCTCCGAAAAAGGAGTGGGTCCTTTATTTGTATTTACCGACAATTTGAATACAGTTTTGATGAATAAAACTTACTTAAAATTATTATTACTGTAAGCTGTGAAGATGTTTGGAAGAACTAGCAAACCTTGAATTTTACAAGACGACAACAAACCCAAGCATAAAAGCGGAAGATGTATAGAGTAAATGAAATTGAGCTATTGGAATCGGCTTTACAGTCGCCTAATACCAACTTTATTGAAAAAGTTTGTACAGAATTAAGCAAAAACTCAAACGAAAGCAAATATGCAAGCTCAAACAGTTATCAAGGCAAATTCGTCTAACTTGGAGCCGATTACCTCCACAACTTGGGCAGAAATTAACACACAATGTGACACAAAGCTGTGCAGTTATTATAGCTAATGAAGGTGACTAAACATTTTATTGCACATTTTGCATGGAATAAATAAGGTGCGTTTCATAATCATAAGACACCCCTAATTTTTCAAAGTATTTTAATTTATAGATTTCGGATGAAAATAAAATGTGTACACATCGATTACAGTAACAAAAGTTATCTGTTTCATTACAGAATTTATAACTTTCTTTAATACATAAGAAAAGACAATTTTTAGCAAAAACGTATTTCCAGGCGTTTCAAAATGATAAAACACTTTATAATGAAAGTTATCGTTTAACAAAAGTATACTTTTTTCGATTTTTTTTTCTGCCGTCTAGAATATTTAAGTATTCTATGGGAGCACCATTTGCTTTAGCGACACAAAATAACCTTTTTTCATTGATTCTGCTAACTTTTAAGTAAATTTACATTTAGAGAAGCCCACTCTGCCTAAATTGCCGATTTAAGCTGGTTGGTGCAGTCAAATTGGCGATTGTTGGTGTAAACTGTTCTGGCTAATATACCCCAAACGTTTTCTATTGGGTTTAGATCCGGAGAACACGCCGGCCAGTCCATAAGAGGGGGCTTTTGCGCAAATCTCTCCAATAATTTAAAAAACCATCGGGATCATCAAAGGTTCCATTTTTTTCATCCAAAAGTATAACCTTTTTAAAAAATTATATGAAATTGGGCAACATTAAAAATATTCCAAATATCTTACGGTGTCCCAGTTGGTGTCTAAGTGTTTTTCTGCAAACTGAAGACGCGCCAGCTTGTGCCATAGTAGAAGATGGGGTCCTTTTCTCATTTTTGATAATTTTAAATGATTGCACCTCTGTAATGCCCCCCAAACTGTTGTTTTTGCAACCTTATTTTAAGCAACAGCGGCCAAATTGGTGCAAAACTTAGTCGAGTTAGATGCTTTTCTTATGATTGCTCGCTGTTCTCGTCTTGATAGTGAAAATTTTCTTCCAACGGGCTTCAAAATGTTGCAATTCTCAGGATTCCGTATAAAATTCCGGATAACAGCACGACTTCTGTCTGTTTTTTGCAATTAATTTGATTAACAAGCCTGAATACTTGTAGGCTAAAATTTTTCCACGCTCCTCTTGTGATAATATCGAACCCCTCGGCATTTAGGTTAAATTGAATAAAATTATAATTAAAGTCATCCAAAACAACAATCAGCTCCTTCTATCTCTTCAGAAGTTTATTTTCGACTAGTGTCTTATTATTATGAAACGCCGAAAAGACTAGCAGAAGTGCAGCTTTTTGGAAAGAGATAATGATTCTACAAAATAGAGTGAGCTTTCGCACCTGAAACAATTGATGGAATTCTTAAGTCTACAACTGTTAAAACGACGCCAAATAAGAGCCACTCCGGAAAGTAAAAGCGAGCTTATGGTAGTTCAAAAATTGTATACCAAAGGTGTCTTATGATTATGAGACGCACCATATTAGAAGCCCATAAAAAGCAGTTTGTTTGAATCGATTCATTCAAATAGTTTCTATGTTATGGCGTTCACGATTCCATTAGGCAGACTGTAAATCAAAGGAGAAGGAGAAACAAGTCAATCGTTGTGATATAGGTTGAATACGTGGAATTATATGGGTTGGGTTTTTCATAATTTCCCGTCCGACCTTCATTTTATAAATTTTTATGATCCCCTCAAACTGGCTGCTCAAAAAATTGGTTTCTAAAAGTGGTAATTTGAGTTCTAAAAAGAGATTTTCAGGGAGACAAATGCAGCTAGAGTCCTAACAGGAGAATACAATGATTTTTCGATGATACTTGTTGAGTTGCTGGCCAGGAATTGAACCACAATTATAGCTGGGTCCACAAATCTGGCACTTTTTAATGAATTTGATCTCTCAATTAGTTTTCTTTATTTAGCATCTGACTCTTAGGTCATGAATTTTGACTGTCGCTTTAATCGGGTTTTTGAAATAAAAAATTTGCGGTACCTTTTCCACTGAATGTTTGTATGAGTGTACGTACTTCGATTACATCACGCTATTACAAGTAAATGGGAACAAAGCTAAAATATCCCATGATTATAGAAATATTGTTTACTCACTCGAATTTACATAAATAAAATATCTAGAAAATTCTTTTTGTCTTTCTAAGTGCTACTTAGTGCTGGCGTTCGTGGTTGTGGCTTATGTTCACGTACACATGGGAATGTATGTGTACATATGTATATATGTATATGGGTTGTACGTAGTCGTGCATGCATCTGCTTTGTATTTACATATATCGATTCAGAATTAACTAGATTATCCGACTGACCTCATCACTTCGGCTTCTGTTCAAATGCAGCAAATCCCATTCGTAGAAAAAAACAAAAAATTCGCATCGAATTAAATTAAACAGTCGTTGAATAAAAAAATGGTTTTTATTGAGCACTGCACACGTATGTATGTATTTTATTTCACTTTCAATTTGATTGGCATAGGAAATTACAGAAAATAAAATTACGTGCATTGTTGCTAATAAAATTAAGTCGAAGTCCAGTTGAACGAAGATTCGGACACCGTTTAGCAGTTTGTTTTTTATTTTTTAGCTCTTCTTTATTTGTTGTGCATACATATTTTTATACCTACTCACTGTGCATTTCAACAGAAGTATTCAGGTGCATTTCTGCTAAGGTGACAATCATTTTGTTTTTGTACTTTCTTTTCTAATATATAATAAAAATATGGTTTAAAAATAAGCGCTGTATAAAAGAGTACTTCTGAATAAAGTAGGTGTGTATTTTAGGTCGAACCATAATATGAAAAGAAAATATTGGGTTGGCAACTAAGTAATTGCGAATTTTTTTACAAAATCAGAGACAATTTTGTCATGGAACTAAATAACTTTATTCTGTAATATATTGCCCATTTTGATCAATGACCTTTTGCGAACTTTCAGGCAGCATCATAACTCCTCGCTTCAGGCTTTTATTAGCAAAAAACTGAATCAGGTACGGTTTGACATTATCATCATTGTTGAAATTTTTACCAATTCAGGACTATATCGTCCCCTTAGTATAACAATAGCCTTTGTGCTCATAGGCTATTATTTTTTTATTGAATTTTTGGATTCTCCATCGTCGATTTTATATGTGGTCAAAATTTTGTCAAATTCTAGTTCCACAAAGTGGGTCAAAACGTCAGTCAAAAAATAATAAATATTTACAGACATAACGAGATTTGAGTGAAAGCTACTTTCGACAAAAAGTTTGAAATTCATTTTCTCAAAACATCAAAAAAAGTATAGGCTATTTTAATACTAAGGGGACGATATGATGGATTTAGCAAAGCATCCCAACCAATCTCCAATAATTTTTGCCGAGTGGCCAAAGATGTGGTTGGCCTTGCATTGTCGTAATGGAATACAAGACTTTTTCGGGCCGCTTTTCTTCAATTGCATTGTTTAATTCGGTTAGTTGTTTAATGTAGACATCAGCATTGATCGTTCGGTTGGGTGGTAAGAGTTCAAAGTAGGCAATTCCTTTGTAATCCCACCAAACTGATAACAAAATCTTCTTTTGCTGAATATCAGCTTTTGATGTTGTTTGAGTTGGTTCTCCTGGCCTGCTTCACGATTCTTTCCACTTGATATTGTTGTAAACAACCTATTTTTCATAGCCAGTTATCAATCCTTTTAAAAATGGATAATTTTCATTACGTTTCTTTAGCAAATCGCAGCTGTTAATGCGTTTCCTTTAGTTCGTGAGGAACCCATGTATCGAGTTCTTGAACATAGCCTAGTTGTTTTAGTGATTTTCAACTCATGTATGTGATATCTGAAGCTTCTCTGCAATCTCATGTGTTGTACTGTGATGATCCGAATCGATTATTACTTTGAGTAGGGCGTCATCAACTTCAACTGGACGACCGAAGCGTTTTTCATCTTTGAGTGAAAAATCACCAGAACGAAATTTGGTAGACCAATTTTGACACTGCCGGTCTTTTAAGGCTTCGTCACCATAAACAGCACATAATTTTTTATGAACGTGCGATGCGGTTTTCCCTTTGCGGAAATAAAAAAGCTAAATATGACGAAAATGTTCCTTTAGAGTCAAACCACGTCAAGTGGGCCCCGAATTTTCCATCAAATTCCCGATTTTAAAATCAAATGCATTTTTGGATAGATAATTTGTCACACAATAATTGCTGTGAATAGTTTTTTTTTATTTCGCTTTTTGTTTATGTTATTAACAATTGAATTTTTTTGCATGATATTCTTGTAAAATCAATATCTCAGAAACTACAATTGATAACACTGTGCGACAATTTTGGGGTCATCAAAATCAAACCACACCGGACCTTTTTTTTCTGAAAATATACCTATTCAATAGCAAAACCCTCGCTGTGTTTTTAAAAGTTAGCTCGATTTTTTTTTTTATAGCGTTTTGAAGTTTTCTATTTTCATGAGATTTTGGAGTTTTACCTGTACGCTAAATTTGACTTATAAATCGACCTTTGTTTGATTTAATCGATTTATTTTGTCATAGCTTGATGCAGAAATTTCGTACATGTACAAATAAACTTATTTTGAGAAGAACCTATATCTCAATACGCAATTTTGAATACCAAAATTTCGAAAAATTGTATGTTTTTACCATTTTTTACTGTAATTATGAAAATAATTTTATACGTAACCACCCGTTATACACATTTTCAGATTTTTCTATTTTTGCTAGTATTTTTTCCAGATACGGTTTTCCTATGAATGGATGTAAGAAAATGTGATCGTGAGTAGTGAAAAGCATGATTGGTCTCACAAGACTTTTAGCCTGTTAAGTACATAGAAAAGTGGCTAGCACACATTCCAAAATAAAAAGTATAAAGAAGGTTGTAGTCTGTCTTATCAGGAAATGTTTGTTTTAGAAATTCCAAAATTTGTTCCCAACGATTTTACCTGTTCTAAGATCGCAGCAGTCTTGCGAGATCAGGTTCGTGCATAACAACTCCTAAAACACATTTGATGCGCTAAATATTTTGTGAACAATACGGTTTTTGTTAACATATTTGAATTTATTAATTTCATTTACGTGAATTTTTTATGAATTAAGAAAATAAAAAATGTACATTTGTCCTGCAAATATTAACGTTTTCTGCTATTGTTGTGGACGTTTCACACCAGCGAGTGAAAAGCATGGATCAATCAGTGATGATTTTACTGTGGCATACAGACATTATTTTGATCGTGAAGTTATTTTGAATGTACCTTGGGCACCAAACATAGTGTGTAGAGCTTGTTATGTTGGTTTAGTTAATTGGTTGCACAAAAAACAAAGCAGAATGCCTTTTGGAATGCCAATGCTATGGCACAATCCAGAAGAACATGATCCAAAAAATTGTTATAGTTGTGTATTATAAGAATTCAAGTCTATATTCTTTTTAATATACATAATCTATTTAATATTTTTACCTACAGAGTTTTTAGATATTTAAAAAAAAATTTAAAGCAGAGTATAAAAAAATTATTTTTATGAAAATAAATCTTGTTAAAAATTTATTTTTTTAGAAAATAACAAACTTAAAGTTCAGTTTTGGGTAAGACTCCGTCAGAAAATATGAGATTTGCAAGTGGTCTTTCGATTTCTTTGAAACTTTGGGAAATATTAGTTCTAGGTAAGATACATTCGAGCCTAAAAGGATTTTGAAAAATTTTCAAAATTGAGTCATCTACGCCATGTTGAAAATCGGGACCGTGTTTTTTTCAAAAATCAATATTTCTTGAACCGTTGGATGGATTTCAATGCAATTTACAGACAATATAGAAACAAATAAGTAGTTTAAATTAGTATTATGTTAAAAAAAAAATTTCGAAATTTTGACCAAAAAAAAGTCAAAAAAATTTTTTGAATCAATTTTTAGTTGATTTGGCCAGTTTTTTAGATTTTCTGTTATACACGTAACGATTCCTTATGATTTAACCTTTATTTTGAAAAAAAAAATTTTATGGTGTCTATAATAGTTCTCCAGATATTGCGATTTTAGTGGAAGCGCGCACGCACGGTTTAGGTAACAGGTGTGCAATGCGCGCTGCGTTATGTGTTCCTGTATGAAGTGACTGGAGCAGACTGCTGCAGGTCTGTGCACGTTTTTCTACTCCCGCGCTGCGTAACCGCGAACTTCACGGTGCGCGCTTCCACTAAAATCGCAACATCTCGAGAACTAATATATTATAGACACCATAAAATTTTTTTTTTCAAAATAAAGGTTAAATCATAAGGAATCGTTACGTGTATAACAGAAAATCTAAAAAACTGGCCAAATCAACTAAAAATTGATTCAAAAAATTTTTTTGACTTTTTTTTGGTCAAAATTTCGAAATTTTTTTTTAACATAATACTAATTTAAACTACTTATTTGTTTCTATATTGTCTGTAAATTGCATTGAAATCCATCCAACGGTTCAAGAAATATTGATTTTTGAAAAAAACACGGTCCCGATTTTCAACATGGCGTAGATGACTCAATTTTGAAAATTTTTCAAAATCCTTTTAGGCTCGAATGTATCTTACCTAGAACTAATATTTCCCAAAGTTTCAAAGAAATCGAAAGACCACTTGCAAATCTCATATTTTCTGACGGAGTCTTACCCTTTTATGTTTTTACCTTATAAATGACTTTTTTAGTACATTTTGCAACATTTTTGCTAGAAGAAATAGTGAGAAATTTTAATTATTTCATAATTACAGTAAAAAATGGTAAAAACATACAATTTTTCGAAATTTTGGTATTCAAAATTGCGTATTGAGATATAGGTTCTTCTCAAAATAAGTTTATTTGTACATGTACGAAATTTCTGCATCAAGCTATGACAAAATAAATCGATTAAATCAAACAAAGGTCGATTTATAAGTCAAATTTAGCGTACAGGTAAAACTCCAAAATCTCATGAAAATAGAAAACTTCAAAACGCTATAAAAAAAAAAATCGAGCTAACTTTTAAAAACCCAGCGAGGGTTTTGCTATTGAATAGGTATATTTTCAGAAAAAAAAGGTCCGGTGCGGTTTGATTTTTGATGTCGCACTGTGTAATTTGATGAAATTTATTTCGGTTACCGAAAAATGTTTACTCTACCGATTTAACGTCCAAAGACTGTGTATTTGTTGAAACAATAATTTTTAACAATAATTTTTATGAAAAATCGCAATTATTTTTGCGTCCTTCACGCTCTAAATGGACAATATTACAGTCAGATTAAGCGCACAACGCTCACCTTTAATAATCTGTAAAAAAAACTTTGTTCATCCAATCCGTTCTGAAGATATCGAATTTTTTGTCAGTCGAGGCACTACATACGAAAACGAACTTGCATGAACATGGCTTTGCAGAGTCATACAGGATTAAGGATTCAAAAATGAGGTGTTTCATTACTAGAATTTTTATTACATACATCCATATCTACATGAAAACATACAAAATTTAATTAGTAATAATAGTCTCGAAACAAGATGTGTCCTCGGAGAAGACTTTACTTCGAATCTTTTTCTTACTTGCAGGTTCGAAGTGATGAAATTGCCGCGTTTTTTTATAGCTATTGCCTCATTGAAGAGTTTGGAAATTTTTTTTTTCATGTGCATCATGATCTTTTTGCGAACAAAAAACAAAATCTATCGATTTAAACGCACCTTTTTTTCGTTGATGATTTCTGCTATTTTCTCTTTGACATTCATATCACTTAATTTTGAAAAACGTCGTTTTCTTATTGGCGGTTCACCGAGTTCCTGTAAAATATTGTTCACCTTTTCTAATTTTAGGTCATTCTGAATTTCCTGGTTTTCAAAATTAGGTTCACTATCCGAACATTCTTCTGCATCAGAAGAAACTTCAGACTCATAGTTTTCTGCTCCTTGGTCAGCACTAGAATAAATTAATCAAAATTTTCTGTCACAAATTTTGAGAACTAATTGACTTTATTTGCCTAAATAATAACTATTCAATGCACATGTGGACTTGGACGTATATATGCTGCACTTTCAGTAACACTTCCATCTCTATATATCTTCATACGACATGATTTGTAAACGTATTTACCGATATATTGTTTGAATTTTACATCCCAGTGAGCTGTTATTTGGAATAAATTATGACGTACGCAATTATGACCTTTTTTCCCCAACGGACTGCAACACTCATCAGGTCGAACCATTTTCATAACAATACATAATCATTTTTTTCTAACCTGAAAGCATAGACAACATACTAGGAATCACAGCACACTGACACTAGAAGTTGTGGCGACTGTATGACTCTGCAAAGCCATGTTCGTTTTCGTGCGTAGTGCCTCGACTGACAAAAAATTCGATATCTTCAGAACGGATTGGATGAACAAAGTTTTTTTACAGATTATTAAAGGTGAGCGTTGTGCGCTTAATCTGACTGTAATATTGTCCATTTAGAGCGTGAAGGACGCAAAAATAATTGCGATTTTTCATAAAAATTATTGTTAAAAATTATTGTTTCAACAAATACACAGTCTTTGGACGTTAAATCGGTAGAGTAAACATTTTTCGGTAACCGAAATAAATTTCATCAAATTATCAATTGTAGCTTCTGAGATATTGATTTTACAAGAATATCATGCAAAAAAATTCAATTGTTAATAACATAAACAAAAAGCGAAATAAAAAAAAACTATTCACAGCAATTATTGTGTGACAAATTATCTATCCAAAAATGCATTTGATTTTAAAATCGGGAATTTGATGGAAAATTCGGGACCCACTTGACGTGGTTTGACTCTTTAGATTTTCCATTTTTCAACGAACGCCAAACGAAAACTACGTAACCGATCAAAAAACTGTTTTTATTGATTGACAGCTGAATTGCCAACTATCAAATAGCTAATTGTGTTTTACAGTTGTACTACGTCTACAAACCTAAAAATACAACTGAAGTCATCTGTGAGTGAAAACCGCAATTACTTAGTTGCCAACCCAATAGATTCATTGTCATAAATAAATTCCCTTCTTGAAATATTCCTATGTAGCCAAGGTATACCTAAGATTAAAATCATGAATAATGCCAAAAATCTGTTTTATACCGAAAAATAGTAGTAATGAAATAAGCAGGTAATTTCAGGTAAGTTTGTGCCATGGATCTAAGTAATAAAGTCCTAGTGGATAGGCAAACAGTCATTAATTTATTTTATTTATTGATATTGAGCACAATTCATAAAAAAGTATACCCAAAGCTATAATGTTTACCTGCAGGTGTGTAGGTACGGCATTATAAAAGTAGAACGCAATAGCTTAGCATTGCAATTATCAAACGTGGTAATACTCTGTAAATTATGACAAATAAATTGTAAGGTAAGGTAGGCACTTTACGACATTTGTCACTTGTAACAAAATTTCCAGGTAGTCTCTTAGCAAAAAGAAATTATCAAAAATCAACGCGCACATTTTTGAGCCACTCCAATTTAGTACTTCTTGATCTGAAAATTTAATAGGCTATAAAACTGCGTACTGGAAATTTTTCTTAAATTTTAATTACAAAATTTGAAATTTTTATTTATATTTATTGATTTTTTCTTAAATTTGCACACACTTTGAAATATGAATTTATATGGTTTTGGTCAAAAAAATATCGCGAATTGTTCATTTAAAAAGCGCGCGTTACATATATGACTAAATTTTGTTTGCCGGAATGTTGGTACAACTTTCGTCTATAGTGTCGCAGAGTTTGAGCATGATCTGTCAATTAGCTTGGTTTTGGTATTTAATTATACCAGTCAACCGCAGGTGTGCTCTACGATTTTCACTATGGATAAAAATATTGGAAAAATAATGGGTCTTAAATTTTGAATTATGAATGGGATTTCGTATGCCGAGGCCTTGGAAAAGTTACAGAAAGCCTCTGGTGAGTGCACTTTATCCAAACCACGGGTATACGAGTGGTTTAAGGCTTTCGAAGAGCACCGTGAAAGATTTGCCCCGACCATGAATGAAAACGGCGACAAAGTAAAGGAAATGATGCTAGAAAGCCATCATTTAAGTTTGAGGAAGGTATGTCGTGAAGGCGGCCGCCGTGGCTGAAAGGGTTGGTGCGTGACTACCATTCAGAATTCAGAGAGGGAACGTCGGTTCGAATCTCGGTGAAAGATTAAAAATTAAGAAAACGTTTTTTCTAATAGCGATCGCCCCTCGGCAGGCAATGGCAAACCTCAGAGTGTATTTCTGCCATGTAAAAGCTCCTCATAAAAAATATCTGCCGTTCGGAGTCGGCTTGAAACTGTAGGTCCCTCCATTTGTGGAACAACATCAAGACGCATGCCACAAATAGGAGGAGGAGCTCGGCCAAACACCCAAAAAGGGCATGAGACGCGTGGGTGCTCGACTCTTTCCAAGAGAGTTGTATTTCTTTCAAAAAATTCATCGGAAGCAGGTGGCTGAGGACATGCTCGACCAAGTGAATTCGGAACCAACGTTTATCCAGCGCATCATAACAGGTGATGAGACGTGAGTACATGAGTTTGACATCCAAACCAGTCAACAGGCGGCTGAAGGCGCTAACCACATGAGCCGAAACCCAAGAAACCACGTCAAAGTAGGTGAAAAGTGAAAGTCATGCGACTCGTTGATTATCGTGCTGTTGTGCACTCGGATTTTGTTTCAAATGGTTCTACGGTAAATAAAAAAATACAGAAACAAAGTGACGCTCAAGAAATTAGTTTTAATTTCAATCGAAAAAGCGATAATCACAAAATTATTTCTGTTAAAAAAATAAGAACTAACAAAATCAGTTTTATTTTGGATTAAAAAATGTAAATAGAGCTTCTGATATCCGGGTATCGAACAGTGCATATAATTCGATATTCGCTCAAATTCTTTCATTGTTCAACAATTTAAGCAGCTAAACAAAAATCATCAATTGTATTTGTCCGTGTGAAGTTGCCTGTCTCCCATCGGCTGTGTGAGCAGGTGGCGGATAAAGGAACACTCGTTGGCGTCAAATAAAATACCACTCGCAGACCAGCTAGCAGCTAGCAACCGACTTATACGAATCTAAATGGTTAATGAATTGTCAAAAACCTCGTACAACTTTTGGCTATCGTATAAGGACAAATATTGGCTTTTGGAATGTAAAACCGCTAAGGGACAACGACTATGTCGCCCAGTATGAACGCAAAATGCGGCGCTATAACATATTAGCGTATTTTAAGAGTAACGACTAGATGTCAGTAGGGAACAATTATACGACGATATCTTTCTTTATGTCATAAAAATTGTTGATCTTCAAGAAGAACTTATCTCGAAATGGTGGAAATATTCTTCCGAACGAGTGGACAATTCAAAGGTTGGGGAGAAAATTTCAGGAAACTGGTTCTGTCGGGGATATAAAAAGGACTGGCAGACCAAAAACGGCACGCTCTGCTAAGAATATTGCTTGTGGAGTGCAAATAGCTGCTGAACATTCTCGACGTTCTCAACAACTAGGCATTCATGAGTTGACTGTTTGGCGGACTTTACCTATAGACATTCTTATGGTGTACATTTAAATGATGTAGTTTCATACAGACCATACAACTGTTTAAAAGTGATTCAAAGAGAAAATTGGGTGGTTAATTTGGCGCCACTTCCCGTAACGCTCGAAACTCGCGAAATTGCTACTTTTTGGACTGCAGATTGTTATTCTTTATAGTTTTAGGGGCATTTCTGTGCAAGTCGATTGTAAATATACTCCATAGATACAAAGTTATGGTAGAAAATGTAACTGCCCGACGAGAGTTGCGCACAGGTAGCTATCCTACGTTTAAGGCACTTGAAAGTTTAAACTCGTTTTTCTTCAAACTACTTTTTCTGGAACGGTCTGCATGATAACTCATAGAGTTTCTAATATTTTTTGATGTGTTTTTTTGGTAAAGATTCGAAAGTGTATGTGTTATTTTTATCAAAAAATTTTATAAACATAATTAAAGTGTGACATTTATGACGTAAAACGCACACATTTTTAACAATGCCGCAAAATTGATTGAAACTCAAAAATCTGACACGTCAGACTATAACTACAACTTTATTTTACAAGAATCTTTTTATTTTTTACAGATTTACCAACATTTCAAGGAGAAATGATGCAGACCGTGGGGCAACTTTTTGCATTCTACTTTGGGTCGTGATTTTTTATATTCTAATTTTTGTAAAAAAAATTAAACTAAAGTTTTTTATAAAATTTAAGTACTAATAAACAATCTATACATTTTTTTTATATTTATTTCTATTCTTATCCCTTCTAAAAACAGTTTTTCTTTGAGCGCATTTTTGGCGCTGCTGGACGATGTAACCCCTTAAAAGATTAAAAATATATATACAAGCACCCATTATTACCTGATAGTTCATAACACAGGTCAACAACGTTTTGTTCTAGGAAAGTGTAGGGTCATTTTCGAAGTAATTTTTTGCGTAGAATCCGAATCCGGGGTTTAAATTGCTCTATCACATCAGGATTTTGAGATATCCTAACCTAAAAGTGCAAAAAACGCTGTTTTAGCCCATTTTTGAGGTTATGAAGCTACGCAGATTTTGCTCTTCATAAAAAAGTAAACATAGTATTTTAAAGTATTGGTCTTCCTCTTTTAAATGCCGTTGAGTTTGCTTAAATATCTTTATTTTTCACTGAGATATCGCATTTTGAAGTTTCCATGTTTGTGAATTTTTCGATATTCGAAAATCCATTGAGATAACATGAAACGTGATACGGTCGATTACATAGTCGCACAAAAAAAAAGCCAATTATACCTACATATCCCCATGTATTTTTGGTCGCTGAATCCGAATCCGAAGTCAAAAAAATGGAAAACCCATCCCAACACCTAAACCATTACCAACCACCCTTACCAAACCGCGAGCAGGCTCACCTTCTGACCCGCGGAACAGCGAATTAAATTGCATATTTTTCTTGAAATGAATATAAGTTTTCTTGACAATTAGTCACACACCATTAGTTGACTACTCCAACGACTCCCAAGCCCACCTAATCCCCACCTACCATCCTCTAACCCCTAGAACACACTCCTACTAAATCACAAGCAGGCTAAACTCAGTCTCCAGGATTAAGTGATTATTTTGCTTGTGGTTTAGTAGGGTTGGTTTTTAGGATAAAACCCATATTAGTTTGGCTAAAGCATAGTCCACGATTTCTTGGTTTATCTGTTTTTTTGTTTTTTATAATAAGACTGATAACGAAAAATTCACAAACATGGAGACTTCGAAATGCGATATCTCAGTGAAAAATTAAGATATTTGAGCAAACTCAACGGCATTTAAAAGAGGAACACTTATAATTTAAAATACCACGTCTACTTTTTTATGAAGAGCAAAATCTTCGTAGCTACATAACCTCCAAAATGGGCAAAAACAGCGTTTTTTGCACTTTTAGGTTAAGATATCTCAAAGTCCTGACGTGATAGAGCAATTTAAACCCCGGATTCGGATTTTACGCAAAAAATTACTTCAGAAATGACACTACACTTTTATAGAGCATTCCGAACCCATTTTTTTGCAGACCTGTGTAATTAATGATAGTTGTAAAATTATGATTGCAAAAAAAACACCACCGCAGCACAGCACTACACTGCACTATTCGTAGAGAATCACACAGTTGCAACATAGTTTCATTGCATGCAAATTGTTTTCTTTGAAATTGTATTTCCTTTTAAATTTTATAATTTTATTACACATACACACATTAAAGTAGATAACCCTGCTTGTATTAAAACAAAAAACAACAAAAAATTCATTAAAGAGATAGGAAAAATCTGGCGCAAACGTGCTGATTAGTCAATTGAATTATAGCAAATTTTATTGCCTTTGTCGCAACATTTTGTGGCTGCTAGGAATTTTTATTCTGCTACACATTTATTTTCTCTATTTCACTTTATTTTATTTCCTCTTTTGTGCGGCGTAACGCCATTCGTTTCTTTGTGGTGAAGCCCACTTTAAGTGAATTGCAACCTTGGGGACGCCACTCATTACCAACAATCTTAGTGGCAGTCGTAAAATCACAATTCCTTCAACAAAAAGTGTTAATTAAATTTACTTTCAAAGAGATTTTTTTGTTTGTTTTGTAAATAGTTGGGTATCACAAAAGTCAGCAAGTATTTTGTTTTTTCACAGCAACATAAAAGTATGATATAAAAGGAAATTGCACAATGTGTGTATGTATGTGTGCAATAGTATCTTTTGAAGGCTTTTTCGTATGGCTTGCAGTAATTTAGGTGCGCGCATGAGTTTAAAAGTATTACAATGCAATAAAATATGCATCTATACTAGCGATCTTATAACTCGGTTAATTGAGTATTCGAATTATTCGAATACCATATGAGTCAAATAAAATTATTCGATAGGCGATATTCGCATATACCATATTACAATATTTGGTTAGCGCTGATTTTAGAATGATTTATTTTTACTCCGAGCTTTGAAGGCAAGCTCCAACACATTCATAAACTTCTTGAAACCACACGAAGAGACAATTGATAACAAATGATACAATAGATAAATTTAATGACAGATAAATGAGCTAGGTATGCATCATTTCGCTTCTTCTTTTTTTCCTTGAATTTTCTCCGTTGTGCTCTTCGGAAATATATGCACTAAAATTGAATTTTGTTATTTCTGCTGAAGTGACAGTCCTTGGCCGGATATAAATCCAGGTCGCTCCTGTAACATAGGGCCGGCTGTTTGGGGAATATTTTGGTATACCTATTTGCGTTTCGTCTCCATTACTGATGAGTTATTACTCAATTTTAATCAAGCCCAGTCGGTATTATTCTATAGATAAGAGAGATATTAAAAAAACATGGCAAGGCCCGTAAACAAGCACTTGAAAAAGTTGGCGTTTTGATCGGACAAAAAGTGCATGCTCCGGCATAAAATGTTTTCCACGCATAACGTAGGATTTATAGCGGAGATCTTCATGGACAACTCAACGGATAAGACTCACAGAAGCATTAAGCTCCCTCGCACGGCCCCTTGAAAGGCCCGCGTCAATGATCGCATGCACTTGTTGAATAAGTTCTGCAGATCGGAAAATATCGGAACGCTTCTTGTGTTTCTTGCGTTTCGCAACAGAATCTGTATCGTCGCCTGACACATATGTACACACACTCACACTTCCAATTCACGGCGAACCTTTTCACTGAATGAACGGTCACACTTAAGGAAATTAGAGATTTCTAAATGAGTGTTTCGGGTAGATGTTTAATCGGCTATGTCACTTCAGTTCTTGAGTGAAGTTGTAGTCCTGCATATCTTATCTGAAAATGATAAAAAAGAAAAATACTGGGAATTTATAGCCAGTCGTTACTGAACTCATTCCACTCCACTTTGCAGCCAAACGGTCGGCGCTAGTCCAGTTCTAAGGCTTCCTAATCTATTTCTTCTTAAAGAAGGCAAGCTTACGGATATGTAAGAATTCTGCATTCCATCGTGAACTCTCCGTGCGTGACGGTCTGTGACAAGTTGGAAAGAAAACTAGAGATCTCCAAAAATTTCAAGGTGGTCGTCAGTGACCGCTTAGCATAAAGAAGCAATGAAATATTTTTAAAAGAGGGCGCACAGTCCAGCAGTGGCACGACGCAGGCTCGATTGATAGGCGCCTTCGATTTGCCATACGTTAACAAATAGACGAAGCAACTGACACAAACAAACATATGTTAGCAGTACTTTAAATGAGCTACCAAAAGTTACATTTAATAAGTATTAGTACGACTGTGGAAAAAATATAAAAATTCAACGGATAACTTAAGCAGCTTAAACTTTATTGTCCTAAATTGAGTGTGCTTTAAAACTGCATACCAGGGCACAAGGAGGTAGGAACCCGCTTACCTAGGATGACTACGTCAAACATATATCCCTCATTCTCAGTTTTAAAGACATACATAACTAGATGAGGAACTCTAACGCTGGAAGCACTATAGACTGTGGGAACTCTCGACCACCCACAGGATTGCAAAAATAATGCTACGAACTTGCAACACAAAAACAGCCAACCTTATTTTGTCACTCCCAAGAAAGGAATGGAAAATATTGGTTAAAGTATTGATGGGACGTTGTCTCACTCCATATCACGCAGCTAAAATGGGATTGGTCCAGAACGAAGCGTGTATCTTGATCGAAGAAGAAAGAATACCTCCTTTGCCGCCGTACTGTTCCAAGCAGAATTCGTTACAACTGCCTGGGATCGGTATACTTTTCATCACTAAAGGATATTGCTGACTAAAGTTTAAACTGTTTATTAAAACTCGTCAAAATATCATAAACTAAGTTTAACACTATTCGAACAACAGTGATAGCACTACGGACCCTTGTGGTCTATGTGAGATCTATTCAGATCAGCCAGATATACCTAACCTAACCTTGAATTGCATACCAAAAATTTTTCTAAAAACTATAATTCAAAACCAAGTAGCTGTGAAGAAAAGTTTTAACAATTCTTATAATTTTTTTATAAAGTTTAATATTTCTAATTACATGGTTTCTGTTGTACAATTTGCCATACTTTCATCAGAAAAAAATAAATATTTAAACACAAAAATAAAAGTAGTTACAACTAGTCAAAGTGGCGAGATGCTATCATTTATCCCAGGCTGTTAACTTCGCTTTTGCGCAAATTATCCCAGATCAGATCCCAGAAGGGCAGACTAAACCTCACACAGTTTATACAACACCTCAGTTAACGCATGCAAGCAATAACAGCACTGGGATCTAACTTTGAAAATGTCGGAGAGCACAGAAATCAAAATTCGGCAGAAGTGCCAGGTAGTACATACATCGAATTATAGGTTATATGGAAAATTTATTAAACCATAATGCAGTGTGAGTATAGATAATCAAGAGCTTAAGAAGAGAATCTATGGGTTATTTATCCAAAAATGTGATGAGAGAACCTTTTATTTTTCTATATTTTTTATATTCATTTTTTTATTTTTATTTTAAAAGCTTACATAAAAGTAAAATTATTATACCAATCAAAACTAAAGCATCTCTAACTTCGGAGACTTTCGGCTAAAATGAGAGAACTATTGAGGAACCTCATCGAATTGCTCAACTTCAATGGCATTGCATGAGCAGTTGCCAAAGGCCATGAAGCAATAACGAATATGAATTAAAATAAAAAAAGAAGAGGTTGTCTGTAAAGTCGGTTTACTGACGATAGTTTAACGTGATAACGTCATAAGAAAATACTGATTGAATGGTTGCATTTTTCAAAAGAAAATTTTAATTTTATTTGTTTGATAGATATTTTGTATGGATATAGAGAATGAGTTAACATTAACATAACATAATATACTTTAACATAACATAACATAACATAACATAACACAACATAACACAACATAACATAACATAACATAACATAACATAACATAACACAACATAACACAACATAACATAACATAACATAACATAACATAACATAACATAACATAACATAACATAACATAACATAACATAACATAACATAACATAACATAACATAACATAACATAACATAACATAACATAACATAACATAACATAACATAACATAACATAACATAACATAACATAACATAACATAACATAACATAACATAACATAACATAACATAACATAACATAACATAACATAACATAACATAACATAACATAACATAACATAACATAACATAACATAACATAACATAACATAACATAACATAACATAACATAACATAACATAACATAACATAACATAACATAACATAACATAACATAACATAACATAACATAACATAACATAACATAACATAACATAACATAACATAACATAACATAACATAACATAACATAACATAACATAACATAACATAACATAACATAACATAACATAACATAACATAACATAACATAACATAACATAACATAACATAACATAACATAACATAACATAACATAACATAACATAACATAACATAACATAACATAACATAACATAACATAACATATTATAAAGCATTCACCAACAGCTTTCATTTGATACCCATATTGTACATACACGTCCGAAGGTTACCCGGGTCCACGTTTTGACCTATATCTCGAGACCCTATCTACCAATAGGTATTCAAACTATACGGAAATCATTTTCAATACCTACTTAACAATGTGTGTAAGTTTGGTTTAATTCGGTTCAAAGACACGGCGGGTCCACGTTTTGGCATATATTTCGAGACCCGATTCATCAATAGGTATGAAAATTACCCCGTATTAAAGCACTTATCAACAGCTTTCATTTGATATCCATATTGTACAAACACATTCTAGGGTCCACGTTTTGGTCTCTATCTCGAGACCCTAGTCACGGAGCGGCATGCAAAATACTCTGGACTAAAGCATTCACCAACAGCTTCCATTTGATACCCATATTGTACATACACATCCGAAGGTTACCCGGGTCCACGTTTTGACCTATATCTCGAGCCCTATTTCCAAAATAAAATATAATCCATGTTACTCGTGGATGATGTAGCTTTCGAATGGTGAAAGAATTTTTAAAATCGGTCCAGTAGTTTTGAGCCTAATCATTACAAACAAACAAAGTTTTCCTCTTTATAATATTAGTATAGACAACATATCTTATAAGGTATATGGTAAATATTAAAATACATTTTTTCCTTCATATATAATAAAAAAATTAATAATTATAACATTAAAACAACAGGTATTATTAACAAACTTGGTTTTATTTTAAATTCTTCAAGTGAATCAAATTAATAACAATCAATAAGAAGGCATATGCAAATACAAATACGTGAATTTATATAAGTACATATGCGCATATACATACATATATACGCTCACTTAAGTAGGAGAGAGCAAGATGTCGAACGTTGCCGTTCGTTTGTTTTGTTTGCTTTGTCGTTCGTTCCGCGCTTTCGCTTGCAGTTCATGCAATGCAATGAGCAAGGTAACGACAAATGAGCAAGGTAACACTAATGAGCAAGGTAACACTAAAGAGCAAGGTAACACTAATGAGCAAGGTAACTACATATCAGCAAGGTAACACTAAAGAGCAAGGTAACACTAATGAGCAAGGTAACGACACATTTTTTCGTGCGTGCAGCCTGTTAAATCGAATTATAAGACGTTATCACATCAAAAAATTTGCAGAAACACGAAAATGGTTGAGTAAAATTAAGCATAGAAATTAAAAAGGTCGCCAATATAAGCACCTGGAGTAAGAAAGTAAAAATTTCACTACAATAAAAAAGTCGCTGAGAAAACAAAAGAGGAAAATGATAATATAATACAAATGAAATAAAAAGCAAAAATTGCATTGCTCCACAAAACTTTTTACCTATTAATGGCAAAAGTTTCGCATATTAGCCAACCGCAAGTACACGTCACATCCAGGCACATATGTATCTGCATGGCTTTCGCGCACACAATAGCGGCGAAGAGCTGTAGAAGTTGCCACATTGGCATTGACACTTATTGGCATTTATTGTTCGATTGCTGGTTGGTTGTCGTTCAGTTTCTTGACTGTAGCGCGGGAACTTTGCATAAATTTCACGGCAAGATACTCGTATCGTAATTCTCAACTACCGTAGGGGTATGCAGCTCAATTGGTGTTATGCATTTATTTATTTTATTTATTTGCTTAATGCGTTGGTAGGAGAATATTTGAGCAGCTTTGTGTTTGCATGTTTGCATGTGTTAGTAGTTTAAATAAATCATAAATAGGCAGGGTTTGATGTTCAAACTTAAGGGTGAAGTATGTAAAACTGAATGAAGTATATAAAACTGTAACGCAAAAATTTCCCTAAAAATTCTGAGTAAAAAGTTTGAAATTTTAAATGGAAGTGCATGAATATTTAATCCGCCGTTGCATGAATATTTAACCCGCCGTAGCATATTTCTATTATAGAATATATTTATATTTATTTATATATTATAGAATATTATTAGCATATATTTCTTCATTAAAATTTAATTGTCTAGCGATTTATGGATATAACTTTTTAAAAAGGATCCTTGAACTGAATGAACAAAGGTCAGACCCGGGTGCCCAACACAAGGTTTTAAGAAACGTATCCAATGGAGGGTTTGTACAAAGTGGGAAACCCGAATTTATACGTTTTTTGTTATTAAGAGCATGAGGTCTGAATATTTATCAAAGCAGACTAGAATACTTAACCGATTTCGCTCTCTCTTGGCCAGTTATGCAAAAAAAAAATATTTCGTGGGAGTAACCATTTGTAAGAAGAAGAAGAAGTATACAATTTTGAAAGACTTTTCGCTTTATTTTGATGATGAAAGTAACCTAGTTATAAATATTCTTATGCAAATGGTTCAAATTCATTTCCTAACTACTCTTCAATTCTTGGGTAAAGGAATAAGGGACAAGCACGCAAGTCCAAGTTGATGATTTCTATGATTTTACCGAAACTCTCAACGAGTTTTCAATCAAAACAAAGTTTTTGGAATCACTGCTTTCTTATTACATGTGATAATAAATTTATGGAGAAAGACAAATTCACTAAAACAGAGGTGTGGTTATGTTTGCAGATGTCCAAGCTTACTGCAAATATTTTAGGTCTGGGTATTTCGACTAGCAAGGGTATGAAAAACCATCTGATCGAAGTGCGAACCTCCGCCATTTATTTCAGCCTACTGTCCCCTAAGCAAAGCTGTTATCACATAAATATTCATAAATCTTTGAAGTACTATTTGCTTTTTTCTCCTTTTTTTTAACTAACCCCTATTGCACTTAATATTTGTTTGTGTAGTAAGAAAAATTCATAATATTTTTGAAATTAGAGAAAACTTTTCATGTGAGTTTTTTTTTGTTTGAAATCTAATGCTTTTGGAATGTAAAACTTCAAATATTTTTTTGCAATTAGAGAAAAAAATTTGAATAAAAAAAAGACATCAACTAATTTTTCTTCATTTGAAATGCAATGCTTTTAATTTTATATGAATTCCGGCATTGTAATTTAATATAATGCAGTGCTATTTGTAAAGGCACTTTTTTCTCGTTATTGACTTCTTTGAACTTTTTTTTGGTTCTTTCCTCCAACTACATGTGTACGTATGTATGTGTCTATAGATACGCACCTATAGTATAGATATTATCGATTATCGTTGAGCAATTTACTGTGATGAAGTAAACATGAACGCTACAGCTATTACTTATTATTAGCTCTCTGCTACCATTGGCCTTAACAGCCTAGCAACTGCCAGGCAGCGTTGAAGCGCAACCACCAAATGGTCAGCCATGGGGACTTACTCAGCTAAACGCAATTTTTCAAACATTTTTACAAATGTAGGTACTAACTGTAAGCTTTCCATCAAATTAGCCTGTATATATTGACAAAAAGAAATTTCAGTAGGAGAGTGTGCAATTTCTCTTTTTCGTGAAGCCATGACAACCCGTATGTGTGTATGTATGCATGTATATGAGTATATGGTATCGACCAAAATGTGCTTCCTACTCGTTCATTAAAATGATTGGCAATTTTTGGTGGCATTTTCTTGCAAATTATACGCCATAAAAGCAATTTTCTAACACACTCGCACAGCTTTGCAGATATATGTATAAGTAGGAATGAATGTTGCTCATACGCCCCGGGCGCACACGGGTACATCGAACATATGTACCAACTTCACTTACGGCTTTTCACAAGACTCACATACACTTTCGGCGCCTCTCTTCAGCACCAATTTCATTTTGTTGCCCTTTTTTCACCTATGGGATTGCGGTTAATAAATCTGTAATTTCCAATCTTCCAAAGCCCCAAAAAAATTAGAAATCAAAAAACAGCATTCAAGTTATCTTCCCTAATTGTGCTTCATGTTAGGTCCGCTTTAATCAAATTAAGTATATTATACGAAATATATCTACTTGCAAACGTGTATGTGTAAGTATATTAGGCCGAGCCAATTAAAAAAATAACAAAGACGAAGATTCTCAGAAACATGTTTAAGTTGGTCATCCTATGGGAAGGCTGTGTTTATTGCTCGTATTTTCATTTTCTGGCAAAGCAAATTCATCTACAACTTTGAATATTTTACCGTATACTTATTTGTATTTTCGTCAGAAATTTTATTTATATTGTAATTTGCATTTAATTCTTAGATGTAATGCAGCGAACCTGCACTTACAAAAGAAAAACTTCAAATCGGTCGCCACTGTAAAGAGAGTTGAAATCCTCTAAAACAAAAATGAAAGGGTATTTCAATCAGTGAAGTTTGATTAACCACATAAGCTAGAAACTTTTAAAAATATTAGAAATTGAATTTTTGGCCCGCTTTCGACAGTTTTTAAGAATTTTCGTTTTATTTGCATTATATTTTACTCGGACGCTCTTCGGCCATCAATGGCAAGCCTCCGAGTGTATCTTTGCTTTGAAAAAATCCTCAATAAAACCTTCTACCATTTGCAGGTAGCATAAAACTGTAGGAACTCCGAGATGACACACTAAAAAGTTGAAGGAGGAGTTCTGTCAAAAGGTTTACAAAAGGTGTAAACGTCACTATACGTCAAATATACTTATATATTCTTTTTCTTCAACCGTTCGGTTAAATAGTTTTCTAGTTATGAAGGCACTCGTTACGGAAAATGATATTTCGAAAGAATTCATTGAAAATTGGAGGCACGTGAGTGCTCTTCTCAAACATCTGAACTGGATACATAACTTTCAACCACTTATGAACATTTAACATCAACGCTTTTTGTCATAATAGTTGTTTCGAAAAATTCTCCATATGCAATTTTCTAGCTCATTAAATTTTCAGAAAATATTTTGTAAGTTTTAAGTGACACAACTCTCGGAAGCTGGTAGCATAAGTTTCTTACCAATTGGTCTGAGAAGTTTACCGAACGGAGAATAATGGACTTCTCTTCAAAACGGATAAAAGTAAGACCTTTAAATAATCGATTCCAGGCATTTTTCACAGAATGTACTTTTATTTCTTTCGTGCAAGACAAACAGCTACGATGCTTCATTTTTTTTCTGGTTTTGTTTTTTTGTGTAATCGCATTTACCATCAGCTTATCGTGGCTTTATGGCGGCCATGCAATCGAACAAATTTGTCAACCAGCTATCGTATTAATATCCTTTTTCTTTCTACTCTACATACCAGATATTCGTACAAGTACATACATACAGACATATACATATACATTTGTGTGGGTGAAATCGTGTGTGCTGCACAAGCGCTAGATAGGTGTACTTATTTGTATGTATGTGTATGTATTTATGGGTATGTATTTATATTGTATTATTTCAGATGTGTTTATTGTTATTACGATTGCTTTGGACATTATTTATTTTGTATTTCTTATTGCATTACGGAGCAAATGCGATACGTCCGACATGGCCGGTATGCGTAGGCGTAATTGAGAAATTGGGAAATAAATAGCCAATTCTTCTATTTAATTACGCCATTTTTCTACCTCATGAATTTTCCATTTCATTCGAGTCTTAGAAGAATGGAAAATATATTAGGAATATGGAGATGTTCTGGAAGAACTGACAAATTGCGTTTTGCTTTCAAAATAATACTTAAGGGCTCAATTTCTTCCAGAAAAATTTTGGGAGATATAATCTAAATATACCAACTGTGATGTAATTTTCCCTTTTTCTCATTTTGGCATTGTCAGATTAGTAAACTATAAACAGTTTACTATTATACAAGGTGTTATTCTTCTTCCTCCCTCTCTCCTTGGTCCTTAGTTGGGGTTGGCCCTCCTCGTACTCACTCTCCAGATATTACGATCCTCAGTTGTCCCATCGTTGACTTTGTCTTGTTGCATCTCATTTTTAATGGTGCTTAGCCAAGCTTCAAAGGGCCTGCAACGTCCCATTGATGGAAGCGACTGAGGTAACAATTTTATATTGAAGATCTGGTGGCTCAACCTCATAAGTAACGACGATTTATGAGAGATATGCAAAATTCAGTCGGAAGTGGAGGTGGATTAGGCATACGCAAGAACGCAAATGAAATCTGTTGTCAAGCTATGAATTGGAATCCACAAGGTGCTCGCAAGATTGGCCGTACAAAAATATCTTGGAGGAGAACAGTTCAGAAGGAAGTTGAAACGTGAGGAAAAACTTCAAAAACGAAATCAAGCTTCTTACGAAAAGAAGAACCATATGGAAATGATTTACTGCGGCGCTATGCTCCAGTGGGAGAAACAAAAACCGATGAAGATGATGTTTATCTGGCCATCTCATGATGTGCCCTCACCAGCGCCAGCGTTTTTCTCTCAATTTCCTAATTTTTGGAGCCACATGACAGCTCTCTGGTTCTCACCTCTGAGGTACTTATTTTCCAGTTTTATTACGACCGATACCCAACGACGCATTCTCATCTCCGCCACAAGGATCCTTGGCTTCTTACTTCGCGGAAAATGGCACACGTCAATGCGGAGCGCGTAAAGGTCAAAATAAATATTTCCATCACTCAAAACAATTTGCGTTTTTATTTAGTAAAAAAGTTATTGAAAAACAAAATTGGAAGATTAATTTTGTGCCAATTTGTACTGTGAAATCAATTTTAAAACTTCAGTCGACACGATTTTTGGGTTGGGCTTCTAAATGCCGAATTTTGAGTTTTTTGTGGTTATTAATAAATATAAATAATTATTAAAATTATTCACTAATAAAGAGAAAAATATTTTGTTCAAACCAGAGAAGTTTTTCGATTTTTAAATTAAATTTTTTTTTTATGATTTTACTAATATATGCAAATATGAAAATTTGTATCTATGAATGCTTGTGGGTTTATGAGTTTGGGCGTTTGTGACTCAATCACGCGAAAACGAATGTCCGGATGTGCATGAATTTCTTTTTGTGGTCAGATTAAGATCAGATCAGTTTATGGTTGAGAAATAGGAAACTTTTTTAAGACGGTTGCCATCTGTTAAAAAAGTTAAATTAAATTTAATTACACAATACAGGCGTCAAAGTAAAATATAGTTTTATTTTGAAAATATTTGTGAAAGGGTTGCCACCCGTTTCAAAAATAAAGTTGAAGTAAAAATTATGAAATAAATTAGAAATGAAAACATGGGAGTCAAAAGAAAAAGATTTGAAAAGTCTTTTCTCGAATATATATTTTTAATTGAGTTGCCACCTGATTAAAAATTAAATTCAATAAACTCAATAATAAATAATGAATAACTAAAATAAATAATGTTTTTTTGCATACGATGTTGAGTTTTAGAGTTGCCACCTGATTAAAAGTTGAATTAAATAAATTAAATAATTAATAATAAATAACTAAAATTAATCATTTTTTTGCGTACTGTGTTGAGAATTTTCTTCGGTATTAATGACCACCCAACTTGTCCCTTATATGGAAGAAAAAAACTTGTTATTTATTAGTAATGACAGCACTGGATGAACCATTGCTTCCGCAAATATCCTTCTTCAGATTTCTCGATCCTTTGTCAATGTTTTGTATGTTCATCTATGTGAGGTCATCGATCTATCCATCCTTTCTTTGGTCTTCCCTTAGTTCGCTTTCCATACGATTACTTCTTGACGGCTCGTTTTGCTGCTATTTGCTCTGGCATTTTTTCTTTTATGATGTTTTATGATGTTTCGCCCCTTTACAAAAAACATCTTTGTAAAACAAAATTTTTTTAAATCAACGTAATTCTTGAGCAGCTTCAAGTTACCACGTTATGCTACTGAAATTTAGTTAGTTAAAAATTTCATACCTAAATAGATTCAAAAAATTATGATCAAAAGTTGAGCAGTTTGATGGCAATTTTGTGAAATTTGCTTGGAATTTTCATGTAAGGGTTTTGTTAAAGAAAAATGTGCCATAAAAAATATTGCGAATATTGTAAAAAGGTAAAGTGACTTAATTATGTGAGCTAAAGTGTATACTCGTATATAGGAATACATACCTACACACATAAAAAAAAACAATGCTTGAACTTACCTTCTGTGAACTAAATATTGTATTCCCGATTTTTTAGTATTATATATAGCAGCTCTTAGAGGACCTTCGAAATGGAGAATTATGGCTAAGGAAGTGAGAATGCCCGATTGCCTTTGGTGTGCTGGCAGACCAGTCACCTATGCTCTCTATACTATCATTTTAGGAAATCCAGGTGTGCTTTCCATAATTTGCCTTCCCATACCACTTCCGCTCGTGCCCAATTCCCTTTGCGTATGAAGTAAAAGTCAATTTCACGCGCACACTTCTCGCCGCTATGCGCTTACAATTGATGTTGAATAATGATCAAAATGAATAAAATACGAGTTCAGGTGGATGGCTAGAAATGTAAGGTAAGCAGCCTAAGTCGTAAAAGCAATGCATTAGCGTATTTATAAATATATGTAAGCGCACAATGGAGCGTGAAATGCAAGAATTCAATAAAACGATAAGGCGAAGAAGAAGTAGAAGGAGGAAGCACAACGAATACACGTCCATGCAAACTCCGGAAAGGTAACAACACGCATAAAAAATTCTACATATTTACAGGCGCTTTACATTAACACCGCACAGAGCGCCAACAAATCACGCCGAACCCAAAGAGGAATGAAATAATATTTAATGGTAATTTGTATGTTGTGGTAGCAGCTCAGCTACAAATCACAGTCACTGTCAATAAATTGGATGACTACCTACGTGAAAAGGCGGAAGGGAGTGTTGGAAAGCAAATGGATGAATGTAAGAATGTGTGAAGAAGTAGCGAAGGTGAGTCCAGTAATGGTGTGCTGAATGGCAGTGACGTTGAGGGTAATCGCGAGCTATTGTATGGCTATTTGTCTTTTGTTATATTGCTATTGTGGTAAGCGGCCACACGCACGCACTCACCACTCCCTCCATATTTGCATGCTTCATAAGTTAGCGCTGCCATTCCGGTTTACTTGCCTGCCTGCCTGCCTGTCAGCTGGGCTACTGTGTTTTGCTACTTTTTGCCAACACATTTTTTCAGGTCAACAACGTCAATGTGCTTTCGTCGTAGGTCTCCATTTGCATTTTCGTTCCACTCCACTCACTTTTGGCGTGACGAGGCCAACTCGCTAGCAGCCCAATGCTCACTTGCTTGTTATCTGCAACGAGGTCAAGCCACGCTAGACTAGTTACAGCTTTGAAAAATGTAGCTGGTAACCTTTTTGCATACCATCCGTCACACTCGTACTCGTACATGCATATTTGATATATTTTTGCATAGGCAAATACATTCGCTCTCACGTCGTTACTACTGCACGCCTGAGTTGTTTCAACTGCCTTTTTCACAAAAAATTCTTCACTTGCTCCTGCTGCTTTAAGGCAACTTGCCTTCATTGTGATGGCAACTACTCCTGCGGTGACCGTTGCCTTTGGTAGAACCACGTCTGTCTTACATGTAAAATATAATGTATGTATGCACGTAGGTGTGTGTGTGTGTGTGTGTGTGAGGACAAAGAATAATAAATTTCAGTGAAGAGGAAAAGGTGCGACATATCAGATTGCATAGTAAATAAGTTGTTTCTGTATTTTTCTTACACGCATCTACTAAATATATATTTTTTACTATTAGAAACACATTTTTTAGACTTTTACGACTATGATTGATTTTCAAGAGTCTCACACCCTGCGTGGGCGTGGAATATGGCTGGGCAGATACAAATAAATTTAACTCTTACAATCGTAAAAAAAAGTATGCTTCCCCTAAATTTATTAAAAGTCATTCCCAGACACTTGAAATCTTAAGTAAAACCTGAAGGCTGCAAGTAATTCAGAGGTCCAGTCACGAAACCTGGTAATTTTTCTTCAACTACCGGATATTTTCCAAACAACGAATTAAATAGAGAATATTTTTACCGTCGCCTGTAAACAATACTTTAGAAAGCTTACTGCGCAGTTACAGATGCCCCTTATGTTGTCCAGAGAAGTCAGATTTCTCCAATTTTATCGCTAGACATCCTTATACCATATCGATCTTTTGACAAATCTAGTCAGACCTTCTAGCGGAACTATACTGGAATAACAGATTCTGATCTTCCTCATCTCCATATATAATACAAAAATTGTTATACCGCGGCTTTGAATCAGACGGTGATATGAAAAAGAATGCAATTCCTCGCTAGTATTAGCACAAGGGGTTGCTCAGATGTTTACGCTTTTTGCAGAATCCTACTAAGTTCTGGCATCTCGGCTTACCGAGTTTTGAACAAAGTGACTTATGAATACAAGAAACCAAGAGAAACTTGCAGTCTAGCGTTTGATTCCTCGAGTCTATTTGAGGTAATTTCCTCGTTGTTGTTGTTATAATAGCATAAATGTTCGCCATACATGTACGAAAGATGCTGTTGGAGTGATCGTCCTTTGCCGGATATAAATTTTTGTATACATAGATGGCTGAAACATCGAGAGTAAATCAGGCGGAGGTGTTAATTGCGAACAACAGCCTTGAAAATCACCATCGCCAAGAACAACTTAGTGTGGCTCAACAGCGAAATACAAGCTATCCATATTGCCGGCACTCCCATAGATGAAGTAGACGACTTCTGTTATCCTGGCAGCATCATTACAAAAAAGGGAGCCTCAGCAACATAAATACGTAATAGCATAAAAAAGGATGAGATGCCTTTGACATGGGCCATTGGACTGCGTCTGAAACACTAATCTAACCCGAGGTACGGCGTCGCAAATGGAGTTGAATCAGTCATACCTTGCGCATAACTCAAGAGAATATTACAAGAGCTACGTAAGACTGGAATCCTCAAGGGTGTCGTAGGCGTGGGAGACCCACAAACACTTGGACACAACAGGTTGAAGCAAAAGCTCAGAAAGCAGGCCATTGCTGGCGACAAATTAAATGTTTTTCTTTAAACAAATTAAACTATAATCTATTTGTCGAGCACCTATGTTCCACCTATGAACCATGGGAAAATTATTTATGAAAAACTCTTTTAGCTCTCGGTTCCCCAACTTTAAGCTAAACTGATGGCAATAATTAAGGCCGGGACACTGGTGCGCGATACCTGGAAGTGACGTCAACATTTTCACTGACAGCCAAGCGGCCATAAAATCCCTCACAAAGGAGTCGTCAATCGCTATTTTAGCCATGAAATGACGCACATACCTTAACGAAATTTCAAGTCAACATCAGCGTTATCGAAGGAATTGTAGGGTAGATGAACTAGCGAGACACGGCACTAAACTGCCTTACGGGTACATGAAAAAAGATAGATATACTACAAATAACCCTAGCGTGTAAGTGTCCACTACAATTTCAATTGATGCTGATCGCACCGACCTACTTTATATACTAGGCTGGTTTGCGAAAACAGTTTATAATAAATTCCCTTCATAAATTAGCCAGACCAGCGGCCTCACAAATTACATGCCCAGAACCATTTTGTGGTCTAGAAAAGTGTAACTTCTCCACTCATATTCAAGAAGTACAGGAAAGGCAAGGAAAATGGTACTGGAAAAATCTACCGGGTTTATCGCAAACGAAATCAATAAACTTTCAATGAATGTATGATATGAAATAAAATTAATTTTATTACCATTGAAGGAACTGTAACAAGGTATTGTAGATTGAAGTATTATCTTAGTGACTTGGAAATATCCTAGGAATTATATGCGGCTGCCGTAGCCAAATGGTTCGAAACTCCGTGTATAAAATACCAAATTGATAGGAAAATGTTTTTTGTAATAGCGGTCGCTCCTAGGCATGCAATGGCAAAGCTGCGAGTGTGTTTCTTCCATGAAAAAGCCACTCATAAAAATTATATGTCATTTTAAGTCGCCTTCAAGCTATAGGCCGCTCCAGTTGTGAACCAGCAGTCCATCAACCACTCAAAATAAAATGGGTGTAGGCGCCAATCATATACGAGTATATGAATATATAATCTATGAATACACTCAAATAGAACTTCCAGGCCCTGTAAGGAGGAAGATGAAACCGCTAAACATGTACTCCAACCCAAATCTCATCAACCTTCCCCGTTACATCAACAACTGTGATTGGCTGTAGATATCTGTTCGTTGGAGGTATCAAAACTTTAGTACTACTTGGAGAGCGCCATTCCACCTACAAACTGTTGGCTAAACCTATTTTACCAGAAAAGGAACTACAGTTCAATAACATAGGTCAAATACGAAAATTTATTGTAGAAATTTGACTTTGCGAAATACTCAAAATCCATGAAGACAATAGATGTTTCAAGTCGTAGTAGTCTCATAATAGTAATAATAATAATAATAACAATACCCAGAAAAAATGGAGGAAGGGGACTTATTGATATCCATCAGCTGCACAACAACCAAGTAAATAACTTAAGAACATACTTCTACAACCAAGACACATCCCTTCATAAAGCAATAGTACTAGCAGACAAAGAACTAACGCCCCTTAACCTCAACAACCAAAGCCTTATTCTACCAAAACATACAATAGAGGAAACCATAGCAGTATGGAAACAAAAACAAATACACGGAAAACACCCACATATAGTTAACAATGTCAACATAGATCAGCAAAACACATATACGTGGCTAAGAAAAGGAGATCTACAAGCAGAAACAGAGGGATTCATCATTGGAATACAGGACCAAACCATAGCCACAAAAAACGACAGAAAATACATAATAAAAGATTCAAACATCACATCCGACAGATGCCGTAAATGTAACATACACACAGAAACTATAGACCACATAACAGCAGGATACCCAATACTCGCTGGGACAAAATACGCACAAAGACACAATACAGTAGCCAAAATCATCTACAAGGAAATATACATACATACAAGGAAAAATACATTTCTGAACTTAACCAATGACACAGCACCATATTATGAATATACACCTGAAACCATACTAGAAAACGAAGACTTTAAACTATACTGGGACAGAACCTTATACACTGATAAGACAATATTATGCAATAGTCCAGATATTACAATAATAGATGAGAAAGAAAAAACCACACAGTTAATTGAAATAAGTGTCCCTAATGACGTTAATATATACAGCAAATATATAGAAAAAATTGAAAAATACATAGAGCTTGCGCAAGAAATCAAAAACATATGGAAACAAAATGAAGTAAAAATAATACCAATTATTACTTCAGCAACAGAAATATTACACAACACTTTCATACAAAACCTAAAATCAATAAATGTAAACGAAAAAACACAAGCACAAATACAAAAAAAATGTTATACTGAAAACTTGTAATATAGTAAGGTCCTTTCTAAACCAGATCTATTAAAAATGTTCCATTATTGTTCCAACATTACTACATCGTAACACAAAACAACAGAGCATTGTCCCTTGATACCGATACCCGGGACACATGTTATCTCTGGTAGTTGCGAACCCTACAGAGATGGAGTAACTCTATAATAATAAAAAATAATAAGAATAATAATTTCTCCCCATAGTTTGGAAGCCTACCTCGGTCGATTTTACAGTCATCAACATTTTTCCGAACTAGTCACGCTCTAAATAAAGGGTATTTTAATAAAAGGTGTTATGTTGATATTCAAAAGAGAATGCTAATGCTGAATGATCGGATGTTTATTTCATTATAAAGAGGAAGGTATGCCGTTAATAGTGGAAAATAACATCAGGCAAATTACCCCCACGACCACGCCTATAGGACAATATCCTTTTCATAAAATTTTCTATAACCGAATTTTAAACTGGCTGGTTGACGTAGACCTTCTCTTTCACGTGGCCCCAAAGAAAAAAGTCACAAAGTGTTAAATCACAAGATCTCGGTGGCCAATTGGGATCACCTCTTCGAGAGATAACACGGTCCGGAAACTTTTCCCGTAAAAGATCAATTGTTTCGTTGCTTCTGTGGCACGTAGCGCCGTCTTTTTGAAAATAAACGTTGTCCAGTTCAATACCATCCAATTCCGGTCATAAAAAATTGTTAATGATCTCTCGATAGCGCAATCCGTTCACCTGTAACACCTGTTATTGGAAAACCCGTTACAGCCATGGTGATGATTATTTCATAGCATTTATAATTATACCCCAATTTCAAGATGTGGTATGCCGCTGAAAAAGTGAAAAAGGCTGAACATTCTTACGTTAATAAGTTCAGGAGATGGATGAAATAAGGCGGAATATGCCTTTTAAGTAAGAAAGCAGAAAAAACAGAAAGAACAGCTAAGCTATGTAGTAAAAATTTTCTAGGGGAACTACCATCCGAACGACATTACTAGCATGACTAAGGGCCTAAGGAGAGGCAGACCTATATGTGTCTGCAGCGACAGCCAAGTTGCGCCTTAGACAGCCCTCAACCACATCAAGGTTAATCGAGTCCTGTAAATCCAGCCTGAACTGTGTCGGTAGACATAATAGGCTGATGCCTGATGCTGGGTCCTGGGACGCGTGGGCATCGCACGGATAACGAGTCCTCGATTCCTTAGCTAGGATGACCCGGAAATCGGTCTGCCACTCCCTTTGGCAGTCATCAAAGACACGGTTATCAAATGGGTTACTACAGGGTGGGTTACACAAATGTGTTCATAATTTACTTAAAGATTTGACATTTACGAAATGGGACGCAATACGCTTGAACAAAATTGGGAAATATTGAAAACCTATTTCCAAAGTGGTGAGTCTTCTTCTTCTTCCGAGGCTACAGTAAATGGCGAGCGTTACCGTGACATGCTCAACGAGTTTTTGTTTCCAAAAAATTTCAACAGGTCGGTGCAACTTGTCACACTGCCAAAGTTACACTCGAACTTTTGGCTACCGTTTTTGAATTCCGATATCAATCGGCCGCCTCGGAGCGGTGATTTAAGCTCGTTGGACTATTTTTTGTGGGGAACCGTTAAAGACGAATGCTATGCGAAACATCCAGAGACGATTGATGCTTTAAAACACGAAATCGAAGTTGCCATTCATGAAATTGGAGCCCAAACAATCGAAAATGTGCTTAAAAATTGGGTTGTTCGAATGGCCTACTGTAAAGCCTGTCGTGGTAGTCATTTGAACGATATTATTTTTGATTCATAAATGGCAATATTCAATCTTCAAAATAAAAAAAAAAGTTTGAAAAAATATTGATTAGTTTTTTCTTATAGCCGATTCAAAAAGCAAATTTTACATGGCCCACCCTATACAACCCACAAGCGAGTTTGGCAGGCTGAGAGAGGCTGCAGGTGGACTAAACTGATGTTACCTATCATGTCCGACCGCTTGTCGCAAATCCTCTTGTCATTAAGCAGAAGGGACTGCAGACAGGTGGTTGGACTGATGACGGACCACTTTCTGTAGGCGAAGCTCATAGAAAAGGTAGGCATCTCAGACAGTTTACTCTGCCCATTGTGAAGAGGAAGATGAGACGGCGGACCACTTCCTATGCGTCTGCCTCGCCTCCGCTCGAATCAGGATTGAGCTCTTTGGGACTTACGTGTTAAGAAGCCAAGCCTTCTTGTCACCCTAAGATCTACTCAGATTTCTTCGAAGGTTGAGTAGATTTAAAGAAAATTAGAAGGAAATCTGAATGTAGTACAATGGACTTAATTATGTCTGTGTGCTGTACTTGCTAGTTATCCTGATACTAACAAAAGAGAAAAAAAGGCCCTAAGGGCGCAAAAGGCTACAAGGTCAAAGAGGAAGCCTCATAAAGTACCTGCTAGCATGACCAGGATTACTTAGATAGTTTTTATTTCACGGTCGATAAAGGGTTAAACTGCCTTCAGAACATCAAAAAATTCAAAACTCTATAAGTACTACCATTGCGTCTAACTTTCCAGTTAGAGGGGGTTGTTACAAACTCTTTGTTTTGTATGAGGTTTGACCCAGTATTCAATATATTTTCCCTTATCATAGTTTGATGATAACAGAAATTTCAAAAGCGAGGCAACATAAACTGTGTAACAAATCGGGATACAAACTTTCACAAGTATGAAAACCTAGGCCTGGATTTGTCTAGATTGCTTGTTATTATGTTTTTTTGTTTGCGGACGATTTAGAAGTCATAACTTCTACTTAAATGTCTCCTTTCAGTGCTTGGTTAATTGCTAAAAGTAAATTAATCTACCGGATACGACTTGCCACGTGTCACGAATGCGCTACGCGTCGGTGCTGTATAAAATAAAATAATTTACTAAAGCAGGAATATTCGCTGTGAGCATGTCGTGCCTACATTTCTCAACTGCGCAGCAGGTATTTGACACGAAAAAGCACTTGGAACGCTAGAAAACTTCAAAGGGCTTATAGCCTTTATGCGGGAGCAAACAACAAAGAAAAGGCGGCTGGCCGGCTCAGCAGGTGTGAATTGCTAAAAGCTAAACGCCCACATAGCAACATTAAATGCATAGAAGTGTTTGTGAGTGGATGTTATTTTTATTTTCGACTCACTTGCAAGTAGTTGGCAACTCTAATGTGCGTAAAGGTAACAGCTGTGGCACACAAATCCTTTGTTAGATATTTGTCGATTTTGTGGCATCTAAACTGAGTTTGTTCTACTAACGGACGGCCGCCTTTGAATCTCACTTGAAGTTGCTGAGAAGTTTTTCCAGCCCAGGACTGCTGTCAGAGATTTACCATTACCTGCTGAAGGGCAGCCCATATTAGAAAAAAAATTCTAACATTTAATTGGACTTAAAACCCGGAACCAACTGAATGGTAGTCACGCACAAGCCCATTCATCTACTGCAGCGGCCATTATTTAACTTGTATTTACACTTTTCCAACAGAGAGCTCACTGGCATTGCCTACTATGGGGGTTTCTCCATTTTCTGCTTATTGAAAAAAAAATTCTCAATTAATTTATACCAGTTAGCGTAAACTTCCGACATTTTACCAACTTCGTTTGTATTGGAAATGAAATTTCAGTGAAATTGAAAGCGAAGGTGTGCAAGTAGTGTAACATAGCATTAGCAACAACAATTGGTGTGCAACGAAACAATTCAGCTAGCGAGCGTATATTTCTTTGTAGTAGTTGGTAGAGAATCACCTGTGGCGAAATTTCACTATCGAATGGGTTAACTGCTGTCACAGCCACCAAGTTTGGTATTTCTTGTTGTTTACATTGGTTTTGTTGCTGCTACAGCTGTGACTGAGGTGTAAAGCAAGCGCTGTATGCGCATGTAGGCACAAGTTCATACATACACAATAAATAGTTATAATATAGGGTTTCTCAATAGGTGTGCGCGAAACTTGGCAGTGCATGGTCAACATTTTGGTGTACCAACAGCTTCATCAAATTTAGCGGGAACTCGTTTTAGGCTTAAAAATTAAGAGCCGAAATCAACACGTTTCAAAAAAACGCATTGACATTTTCAAATTTATTATGAAAAAACCAATTTATCATCAAAGTTTGGCGAACAACTCTCCGTACATTGCGCACTAACTTTGGTAAAAAACACATCTTCAGTGATGAGACCCGTTTAGTGGATTAATAACAAGCAAATTCACCAGCTTTGGAGTGACCAAAATTCACAGAAGTTTCAAGTACCTTCAGAGCTGAAGCGTTTGTACCTATTCCGACGACATAGCTTAGCGCGGCTGGATCTTTATTCGCTGCACTATAACTACGACATGGGAGCGAAGATTCAAGCAGTGCGAGAAGCAGCTGAAAAAGCTGGCCTGCAGATTATTATACAGGAAATACGCAAAATTTCTCAATTGATGGTATCGATCTCGAAGATCTGCAATCTTTCTGTTATTTGGGCAGCATTGAATCGGTCTCTGGCTCCCAGCAAGCAATTTGGAACGTATCACACATTTCACGGCGCACAAAATAGCGAAATTTTAACGCCTAAGTACAGTCGACTATACTTTATGGTTGAGAAACGTTGAATGTAACTTCAGCTGACACAGGCTCATTACAAGTTTTTGTAAACAGAAGTCTTTGAAATTATCTCAAAATATTCTAGCCAAATATTATTTCAAATGCTGACTTAGAGATTCGACAGAAAAATGGAAATTCGTTGTGGCCCCATGTTCCACACTGGAACTCTAGGAATTTATGATGATGGTAACTACATCGTCGTAATGCTCATACAACTCATTGCTCCGTCGGCTGCGGTTTTCGACGTCGTAAAGGTGAAAACGTTCAAAAATCTTCTGCAGAATATTTTACTCTAAACTTCAAGGGCCGCTTCATCTAATGTTGTCATCCCCAAGCTTCTGCCGAAAATGATAAGAAGGGCATGTGAAGGGCTTGTAAAGTGCGATTTTTGTTCGTCGAGAGAAGACTTTACTACTCGACTGTCTACTTAATACTCCGTAGACCTTTTTGTAAAGAGGGATCCCATTGAATTGTAAAGCTGCTGTTTTTATCGGTGTTCATGGTGGTTCCCAAATAAACGAGGTCTCTTACTAATTCAAAATTAAGAGTATAACTGTCAACAGTGGCTTGGGTGTCAATACGGGAGTGGACCATCAATTTCTTTGATGCGAGGAGGTGCCTCATCTTGTCTTTGTTCACCACCCGCCCCACTAACTTTAGTTAGAAAAGAAAGGCAGTTAAAGATGATGATATCAATATCGATGGCTTACGCCAGCAGTTGTATACTCTCATAATACATTATATCCAAGTGTCTGATCAGGTTAAAGAAGTCACACGAAAGAAGTATTTTATTTGGTATCAAATAACTCAGAGAAGTCCTTCTCGATTCTGACAGAGCCTCTTGTAGTACTCACCATCATTTTTCAAAGCATGCAAGCAAATCCTTTTCATGTTGTCGAATTCGGATTTAAATTAGAGGAAAATATTGGTCTACTTTCAAGGGTCTTTTCCGTATTGTGAATACCGATGCGATTGATTTTTGATTTTCCAGGAATGGAACCGCATTAAAAAAGCAGTTGGTTGGTGATGGTTTTCAGCCTTTTGCACAATATTCTCGATAAATTCTTCTATGTTTTGAATATAATATAATTCAGCGACAGGTTGCGCGAATCACAGGATCACCTTTATTATAGATTGGACAAAGCACACTTAAATTCCCATCCACAGGCATGTTTTGTGATTTTTCAGCCGCGTTATTGATATGCGGACGCCGTAGCTGATTGGGTGACTACGTGATTTCCATTCAAGAGTACGTAAGTTCGAATCTCCGTGAAACACCAACATGAAGAAAAAGGTTTTTCTTATAGCGGTCCCCTCCCGGCAAGCAATGGCAAACCTCCGAGTGTATTTCTGCCAAGATAAAAGTCCTCATAAAAACCATTTGCCGTTCGGAGTCTACTTAAAACTGTATGTCCCTTCATTTTTGGAACAACATCAAGACGTACGCCGCAAATAGCAGGAGGAGCTCAGCCAAACAGTAAGCTGAAAGGTACCGACTTCGTTATGGCCGTGTAACGGAATGCGAGTTCCGTTGTCAACGATTGGGGGATCGGAGTTTTCATCTTCTCTGTGGCATCGACTTCTGCCACCATTCAGCAGGTGTGAGAACTGTTTACTCTATAACTTAGGTTTACTCCAGATGACCACACCAGATTGCCTTCTGTGTTATTACAGGAAAACGCATTCGGCTCTTCTGCCGAACTTTCTACTAGAAGCCTCGGACGTTTTTCCTCTTAAGGTGCCTCTACACCTCGAAAAAGTCACTGCTTGGTGTAGATTTTACTCTGGTAGCACATCGGTTCTTATTTCTTAGAAGAAAGGAAAAAAGGTGCGCTCAATGCGCTACGAATAAGCATCATTCAAGACTGTTTTACTAATATTCACCACGAAATTTTTTTCCACATTTAATGTCATAGAATGCATTCGTAAACAAAAAACACAAAATTATGGAAACTCCTTTTTTTATTTAATTTCAAATTTTGAGCGCTCTTCCTGCAACCCCCTATATCTGTATGTAAGTGCCTCTGTGCGCCTGCACACCCAGCCAGGTCACATCTCTTGGGCATTCACGCCACATGCCACGGCGTGCCTTCCTGCACAGCGCAATTTCACTCATGCGTATAATTCTAATTCAATTTACGCCTGTTTATTTTCGCCTTTACTTTATTTCCTATTTTCCTTGGCGTTCATTGTTTTACTTAATACAATATAATACTTACGTGTGCTCGTTTGCATGGCTCAGCGTGTTGTCTTTGCCATTTTCTTAGCATTTTCGCACACAGACTTTTGTTTGCTCAGACGCAAATGCCTAGAAAGTTTTACGCGGCTGTCTTCACTGGAAGTCCAAAGTAATTTGGCATAAAAACTTTGTGTTGCTGTATTCTTTGCAGATACCGGGAATCTCTTAAATACAAATCTATTTACTCGCATGCACGTTTTGTTGTAAATTTTACAAAGCACATCTATGTGTGTATGTGGGAGTGCGTCCAATGCATGTCGTGTGCGTTCTCGTTGTCACATTATTTAACACCACAAGATTTGCGTGCAAATGAAATATTTTACTAAAAATTGGATGCAAAACGAATAAGGAAATTGTTGAAGCGCCCAGGTAGATGGGTTACGAATTTCAAAATTTAAATACTTTTTTAATCATAAAGGAATTAGGTGGATTTTGAGAAGCCTAATTACTAGGTCGCAATGCTTTGTAGCTTTAATAACTAATTAGAGATTTTCGTAGCAAAGCATATTAAAAAATATACAATATCTATTTAAATTAAATAATAAAAAACGAAAATAAAAAAATTTTGTATATTAAAAAATAGAATCATAATAAAAAATGGATTTTTATATATTTTCCTTTTTTTCAAGAAAAATAAATACCATTTATTATATTGTACATATCGTATTAGGATCTAACCAGAAAACTGAAGACTGAATTAAAGACTTTTGAGTATTTTTCGGCTATCTACTCACACTCAGCAAGCATATAGATTATTTAATTCCGAATACCTATAAAATGTTAGCCTTTGTCCGGCGAAAGTAGATAGGTTTGGCAGCCACATCGCACGTAGGAACAGCGATGCCACTTAGACCACTAAATGAGTCTGTTGTGAGCCGCAATGGCTGGCCTACATTTCCCCTTTTCAGATTGAACCATCCTAAGTTTTGCACAAAGCGTAAACCGTTGCTGATACCTAAAGTGTATATTCATTAAAACTTAGGTTCTTAAATATCGTTTCCTGTTTTTGGCCAGAGCCGGGCATGCACAAAAAAGGTGTTGAATTGTTTCCAACTCCTCCCCATGCCTACAGCTACGCCAGAAATCGTGCTTGTAAACACCTAATCTACTTGCCTGATTTCATATGAGAGAAGTTCCTGTATGGGCCCCTACTATGGTCCTAGTTTGAAGTCTACTCAATTTTATAATATTCTTGGATAGACATAAATTTACGAGTTCAGTTCAATAAGTCAAAGGACGGTAAAACAAATTTCAGGCGGATTAATAGGTTAGTTTGGGTTTCGCTATGTATTCGAGTAAGAGATGTTTCGTGATCTTCGTTCGAGTATCGTTCGGTGATACGCTTTTAGTTTTTGGATGCGGAAAAATGCGAGGAGATAAAAGCAAACTTGGATGCCGTCTTTGAGACGCTTCGCCGTCCACGACCACAGTTAGATATTGGTTCAACGAATTTAAACGTGGCGAACATCGGTTTTTGATAAGGAGCGACCAGGACGCCCGGCAGATGTGGTTACCGAGGAAAACATTCACAAAGTTCATGACTCTCGCTGATCGACGACCGAAATTTCGCGAAGTAACAGAGGTCATAGGTGTGTCGACCAGAACGGCAATTAATATTTTACATGATAAGTTGACTATGAAAAAATTGTCGGTCCGATGGATGCCACGATTGCTCATGGTTTACAACAAGCGGATGCGGCTGTTAACTTCGAAGCAGTGTTTGGAGTAATTTAAACGAGATCCGAAGGAATTTTTGCGTTGAGTTGTTACCGAGTCGAGTCGAGTTGTCACACCAGAAACTAAGCAACAATCAAAACAATGGATTTCTCCCGGTGAATCTGCTTCAAAGAAGACGAAAACAGTTCCATCGGCCGGAAAGGTCATGGCGACGATTTTTTTATATGCGAATGGCGTCATCCTCACGGATTTTTTAGAAAAGGAAGATCGAGTTATTGACCGCTTTCACTAAAAATTGAAGAAGGCAAGGCCGCATTTACTGAAAAAGAAGGTGCCGTTTCACCCCGACAACGCACCAGCACTTTCATCTGGATTTGTCGTCGCCAAACTACATGAATTTCGTAATGAGTTGCTGCCGCACTCTCCATATTCCCCCGATCTGGCTCCCTGTGACTTTTTCTTGTTCCCTAATATGAAGAAATGGCTCGCGGGGAAAAAAATTAGTTCAAACATGGAAGACATCGCCGAGACAGAGGTGTATTTGGAGAGTTTGACAAATTCTATTTTTTGGAGGGGTTAAAAAATGGCCGATGCGCTGGGAGAAGTGGATTTTTCTAAAAGGGGACTTTGTTGAAAAATAAAAAATGGTGTCTTCATTTCTAACACGGATACTTATCGAACCCCCCGCGTAGCCTTGGCCATGTGTGCTTAGCAATTTCATAGGTATTGGCACTAATCCATCTTTGATTTACAGATTTTAATAGTGCGTCCATAACAAGAAGCTATACAGTTGCGGGAGGTACACCCATAAAATTATGTATTTATGTTTGGCATACAGGTACCTTCTCTTGCAAATTGATCAGCCTTGTCATTAAGAGATTGGAAAGAAAGACACTCCTTGATGTTATTTGGAATACATCCAGAGCCCGTAGGACAGCTAGGCTGTCTTATAGAATGCAGATATCTTTTGATGATATTCTGTTTATCTCTAACCGTCTTAAAGCTTCTTGAATATTTGCAGAAGAGATCAAGGGGTTATTCGCCGTATTGTACACTTTCTTAGATCCTTATACTTTCAAAAAGTTGTAGAAGGTGGCGCAGGTGTAGAATAATATCAACTAGGCTTGATTAAAAACGAGTAAAATTTCTTAGTGTCATAGGAGAGAGGCAAATGAAAATTATCCTAATATAATCATCCAATTATGCTTCTGAATAACCTTTTTAGTGAATAAAAAACATGGTTTAGAATTACGAAAATCTTTATTTTGTCTAGTTCACAAGTGTCAAATATGACTGACTTATGACACCATTTGCAAAAAATATAAATCTTCACATAGGGTGATTAATTTTGCGCCACCTTGTATATAGCATTTTGTTGAGTCCCATTTAGAATAATCGAGAAAACAGCCACTGGGTTTGGATGAGCTACTGTGATGAGTAGAGGGCACAAATGACCAAAAAGTCCAAGAGCCTACCCCAAATCAATCTATCTACGAGTATATGGCAAAACCAACTCATTTCTAGGTATTTGATCAAACCAATTTTTTAAGGGCTAAAAACATAATTTCCCAATAAATGACAAGTAAAGAGGGAATATTTCAGCTTCGAACGCACAAGAGAGATATACAGGAACTTTAGATTGTATGGATCAGCAAAGTTCCACTAAAACGTCGAATAAAAGTAAGTAAGGAATATGCCTTTGAAATGATGTAATTTAAAAACATTTGAGTGAAATACCCAATAATGACAATAATTTCGCTTGGAGTGGATAACCTGAAACCACAAATGTGGTAGGAAGTTTCATATAATAATTAAAAATAATTTTTTATGAAGGTCGAATTTCGAAATTCGAAAGCCCATATCTCGATTTCGGAGAATAACTTCGAAAAACGGAGAAATAATTTGTTACTTATTACTCAATCCTTAAAAAATGCTGATTTAATACAATTAGCAGCAGAGTGTATATTCGCACGTTTAACTGTGGCAAGGAATAAGAAAATAGTTTACATGAAGGAATAAATATTTATGGAACTTTGTTCTTAAACAATCGCCATTATTTATTTACCTTTTTCCATAAAACAAATTTTGAAGCTTAATATGAATTAAAGGAGTGTTGCATAGTTACCTGAAAATAAATGAGAGGATAGTAAATATAGTTAAATATATAAAAATATAGCACAATGCATAAAATACAATATGTCTTAGAGATAGTGGAGATTGATGCAATAAGATTGGTCATAAATATAACTAAAAAAAGTATATGTTATTAGTAGAGACCGGGCTGGCAAAAATCCTCCACTGAACCCGCCCAGAGGGTGCCGGCTGGTAATAGGTACCACAGTAGTCCTGAAATAGGAGGTACCTAGCTAAGCTAAATATACAAAGTTTGGTGTTCGCTACTCCTCAATAGTACAACATCATTCGGAGTATCTTTAGCATGGTCGAGGGGTAAAGGGCTGGATCAAGGTGTAATGCGACCCGTGCCGAGGATCTGTCAGGCTGGGGGCCCTTTTCAAAAATAACTCAGTCGTAAACGGAGCTTACGGATACCTGGCGCCCTCCGTAATAGCTAGCCTTACCTACGTACCTGGAGCTATGCGTAGGCGGACTTCTCCTTCTCCAACACTCGTGGGTCCAAAATGAATATTGGCAAAATTAAAAATAAAAACTCTATGGAGACCGGTTCCTCCGCTAAAGGACCGGAAGGAGCTTCCAGCTCTGCAAAAAGGGCAGCGTCCTTGACGAGCCTCTCTTCAGCCCCAGTTGCGACTGAGGCCAAGCCTAGTCAAAATTTGGTGGCTAACAAATCTACGGCTGGTAATTTGGTCCAGCCAAACAAGCAACTGTTGCGACAACCGAAAGTTGGTCGTCAAGCTGAGGTGACTGCGACCTCAGTCAGCGCTAAAAGCAGTTCTCAGGTCCAGAAATGGCCTACAATAAAAATTTCCGACCCGTCAAAAGCTGGGTACCAGGAAAGGCGCAATGCGGCCAGGTTACTCACTAGGATACACTCAACGCCACCAGCTGGGGAAGAACTCACTAAGGAGTTGCAAGAGGCGATCGAGTGGGCGAAGGCGGTACTACCCAATTTCCAAATTGAGCGTCCGGTGCATCCGGACATATCTAAGCGTCAGAGGTCAGCCGAGGGGGACAGCTCGCAGGCAAAGAAAATAAGGTTGCACAATGTCACGCCACACAAGTCTTTTGCGGAGGTTGCAAAAAACCGCATCATAATAGGCGTTGTAGACGAAAACGACCCTGAAGGAAAAATCCCCAAGAACCAGTGGAAATGGGTGAATGCTGCGCTGACGAAAGTAGCGATGGAGGTTATGACCAGCAACCCTGGGCCTCCTCCTTCCTGTACAGATGCAGGGTGGTATCAGGGTCAAATAAAGATAGTTGCTTGCGACGACGAAAGGTCGGTGCAGCTTTACAAGATTGCCATCTCTAAAGTTGGCGAAGTATATCCCGGTGCCAAGCTGGCGGTGGTCGAGAAGAAGGAAATTCCGTCTCGTCCAAGAGCAAGAGTTTGGTTACCAACTACTCCATCAGAGCCTGAGGATATCATGCAGCTGTTAAGAGCATGCAATCCTAATCTTCCAGCTGACAAATGGAAATTTGTCAAGTCTTTTGAGGAGAAGTCAACCACCGAGGTGGAGTCGAAAAGAGCCACTATGCAAGTCATGTTACTGCTGACTGATGACTCACTAGAGCCATTGGCGAAGAGCGATGGCGAAGTCAATTATGGCTTCTCTAAGATTAAAATCAGGACATACAGAAGCGACACGTTAGGCCAGCTTGCTGATGATGAAGATTTGTCTAGCGAGATGGACGTGCACGAAAAAGAGTCTATAGGCGATGTCGACAGTATTGGACGCGCTTCTTCTGGGGCGGATTTGACAGAAGACTTTGCCAACCTATTATCGGAGAAAGAGCTCCTGGGTGAGGTAGACGCAGATGTAACCAATGAGGCTCCTTCAAATAAATCTGCACCACAGTAAAGCAGCTACAGCAGCCCTTGTTGAACTGATGGCGGCAGAAAATCCTGATATTGTCCTCATTCAGGAGCCATGGGTGAGACAAGGGCGCATATGCGGATTGAGGGCTCCGCACTATAAGCTTTACGCTGCCAGCTGTGCAGGTAAAAGTAGGACATGCGTATTAGCTAAATCTAAACTCAACGTTTTCTTAATCCCAAAATATAGCAATGAAGACTTCACGACGGTAAGCTGGGAAGCAGATGACATCGAATTTCGTATGGCATCGATGTACTTGGCCCACGAAGAACCCGTTCCACCACAACTGTTGGTGGATTTAATATCGGACAGCGAATCCTCCAAATGCAGATTAATACTGGGTGGTGACGTGAATGCACACCACTCTGTATGGGGAAGTTCGGATATCAACGAACGTGGTGAGTTACTTTTCAATTACATTTTATGTACTAAATTGCTGTTATGTAATCGTGGGAACGATCCTACTTTTATAATCAGGAATCGTCAGGAAGTTCTTGACATCACCCTAGTCTCAGATTGTTTAATAGATAAGGTGGTTCAATGGAGAGTATTAGAGAAGCACTCCTTCTCAGACCATCGCTATATTGAATTAATATTAGAAGAAGAAATCCCTCAACCAACTAGTTTTAGGAATTACAGGAGGACCAACTGGCAGGTGTATAATTACGAGTTGGAGAGAAATCTTCCCGAAATTCCCCCTTATTATCCAGAAAACGAGGAAGAATTAGATAAGCTAGTCAATTTGTTTACCGGAACATGTTGTAAAGCGCTAAATAAGTCTTGCCCTCTTGTCAGGCACAAGGGGAAGACAAAACCCCCATGGTGGTCCTCAGAACTTAGCCTTCATAAGAGTGTATGTAGAACACTATTTAATAAGGCGAAATACTCTAATTTGGAAGACGATTGGGACTTCTATTATGAGCAACTCAAAGTCTATAAAAAAGAGTTGAGGAAAGCAAAAAGATCTTCATGGAGGTCGTTCTGTGAGGATATAGAAACTACAGCGGAAGCTTCTCGCTTAAGAAAGGTCTTGGCTAGATCAACGACATCTATTGGCTTTTTACAGAAGCCAGACAACGGCTGGACGACTTCTACCAAGGAGTCGCTAAGTTTACTATTAGATACCCACTTTCCGGGGAGCTCTGAAGTCTATAACTCGGGTCCTACCCGAACTTGCAACCCCAGAGTATCAGAATTTGTGATTAGCTCAGATATCTCAGACATAATCAATGGAACTAATATTACTTGCGCTATAGGAAATTTTAAGCCGTATAAATCGCCAGGCCCTGATGGGATAATACCGGCACAACTTCAGCAGCCTCTGGCTCATATCACAAGGTGGTTAGTAACCATTTTCAAAAGTACTCTTCAGTTAAATCACACTCCCTCAGCATGGAGGGAGGTTAAGGTCATTTTTATCCCGAAGGCAGGTAGAAGCTCGCATACCAAACCTAAGGACTTCAGACCGATTAGTCTATCATCTTTTCTACTGAAAACATTAGAAAAGCTGATTGACTCGGTTATCAGGAACAGCATACCCCACTCACGTCTGTCCAAATCGCAACATGCCTACTGTAAAGGAAAATCTACAGAGACGGCCCTAAACTCACTGGTCACATCAATTGAAAGCTCATTTGAAGTTAAAGATTATACACTGGCAGCCTTTTTAGATATCGAAGGAGCTTTTAACAATATCCTGCCTAAGGTCATAACGAACACTCTGTCAGACCTGCGCATTTCCGGAACCTTTGTGAATTTCATTGAGCAGTTGCTTACGAGCAGGTTCGTGAACTCGACGTTGGGCTCTTCGGTGATGCGCAGATCTGTCTGTAGAGGTACTCCTCAAGGCGGGGTACTTTCTCCTCTTCTGTGGAATCTAGCAATGAACAAGTTGTTGTTGGATCTGGAGGAGAGGAGAATTAAGGTTGTGGCCTACGCGGACGATGTAGCTATATTAATAAGGGGGAAGTTTCCAGACACCCTCTGCAGTCTAATGCATAGAACCTTAAAATATGTGGATACTTGGGCCAAAACATGTGGTTTGAGCCTGAATGCGGCCAAAACGGAACTAGTGTTGTTTACAAGGAAATATAAAATTCCCGACTGTCGGCCTCTGACACTCAACGGAACTCTTTTGCTGGTCGGTGAAAAGGCCAGGTACTTAGGTTTAACCCTTGACAGGAAACTTTCATGGAAGCTGAATGTTCAGGAAAGAATAAAGAAGGCTGCTACGGCGCTTTATTCCTGTAAGAGAACTGTAGGCTTAAAATGGGGATTAGCCCCCAAAATAGTTCACTGGCTATATACGGCCATTGTCAGACCAATTATGACCTACGGAGTCCTGGTCTGGTGGCCATCCCTTGATAAGAAAACTTCCATTAAGAAACTAGATAGTATTCAGAGGGCGGCAAGCCTCAGTATTACTGGGGCGCTCAAAACAACGCCAACTTCGGCTCTAAGCGTTATGTTGCATCTATTACCAATTGACCTATATTGTAGACAACTGGCCGCCAAAGCGGCTCTAAGATTGAGGGAATCATCGATGCTCAAGACAAACAAATGGGGACACTCGCGCATACTTGGGATGTTTCCAGGTATTCCTAATACCACCGACTTTTGTGACTCGGTGAATACATACCTAGACAGGCCTTATACAGTCCATTTTCCATCCAGAGAGGAATGGGTGAATGGGTTAACAAACAACGAAAACGGGGTTAGTATATATACGGACGGCTCAAAACTCAATGATCAAGTGGGAGGTGGTGTATATTCGGAAACTATTTTCGCCAATTTATCCTTTCGCTTACCTGATCATTGTAGCGTATTCCAGGCCGAAATCCTGGCAATCTCAGAAAGCCTTTTAATGCTAAATAAAAGCGTAGTCACTGTTAGAGATATCTTCATTTATTCCGATAGTCAGGCAGCTCTGAAATCGCTTCTATCAAGAAACACTCGTCTAAGACAGTAAAGGAGTGTTACAAATTATTAACAACACTTGCACAGTACTTTTCTATTAATCTACTCTGGGTGCCAGGACACAGTAACATTATAGGTAACTGTAAGGCAGATGAGTTAGCTAGATTAGGCTCCTCGCTCCAAATTAGTCAGGACAGGCTTGACATACCTATGCCTTTGGCAACATGTAAACTTTTGATAGACAGATACACCATTAGTGCTGCTAACTCCAACTGGAGGCAGTTAAACACCTGCGCTATAAGTAGGCTAGCGTGGCCCGAATGGAACATGGGTCGCACTAAGAGTCTACTTAAGTTAGGCAGGAGGGATCTAAGGATTGTAGTAGGTGTCCTATCTGGGCACTGTCTAATAGGAAGACATGCCAGTAGATTAGGGGCACCATCTAATGACTACTGTAGAAGCTGTCAAGATATAGAGGAGGTAGAGACAATCGAACACCTTCTATGCGGGTGCATGGCTCTGTGTAGAAGGCGGTGGAGATTGCTCGGTTTCGCTTTTCTGGACAGCATTGCAGATGTTGCAAATCTCAAACTATCTAGTATAGCTAGCTTTTTAAAGGCCACACAATGGTTTAGAGAGGACCAAGTTGAGTAGGATAGGGCAGTTCCGGTGGTATCACAAGGGGCCTCTAACTGGCCTAGGTGCGTCGTAGGACAGCCACTTCACCTAACCTAACCTAGTAGAGATCGGATTTTTATGCAAATTAAATATTTTATTATGATGAGTTTCTACCTAGGTGCGAACTTCATGTGATGTTAAACAAAAATATGCACTTGCATAAAAATCCGATGTCTAGTTATTAGATTCTGCAAACAAAAAAAAAAACAAAAATAAATAAAAAAATGTAATAATGTAATACAAATTATATAAAAAGTAAAACGATCTATAACTTTTCAATTCCGTTCCTTAATGTAGTACTACTGAACAGTAACAAAAAACAAAAACAAAGCAACTCAATTGAAAATGCCTATTGAGACCAAAAACCAAACATTAACCATCTTAGAAAAAAATTAGATTTATGTACAGAAAACTGTGCCTCAGGGTTGTACTATGTGAACAATGCTTATATTTCTAGTATTTAATGTTATAACCATTCTCATAACCAGCTCTCATTGTATGGCACAGGTGCTTGGACGATATCAACATCCGATGAGGCGTCACTTGGAGTGCTTGAGTGAAAGATTCTGTGGAAAATTGTTCACCTTTGCACGTCGGCGACAGCCAATATCGCAGGCTAGGGACCAATGAGATGTATGAGCTTTACGACGACATCGGCTACGTTGGCTGGGCCATATCTTCCGAATTGATACAAACGCTTCGGCTCTGAAAGTTTTCGATGCCGTACCAGCTGGTAGTAGCAGAGGAAGAGAAAGACCTCCACTGATTTGGAAAGATCAGCTTCACTAGGTGTCCAACTAGCGCCGGTTAGCATGAAAAAGAAACGGCTGGCGCGCTTTGTTAAACTCGTTCAAAGTCTCTTAAGCACTTGTCGCGTAATTCAAGAAGAAGAAGAAGAAGTATTTAGTAGGTTTTTCTTTCTTTATTTATTTTGTTAACCATGAAGATCACCAGAAGTTGTTGTGTTAAAAGGCTTTGTTGTCTCCTCTCAATTCTCGCAGCTTCTTGAAGTTATTTAACGGTCTCAAACTTAAAGCACTATTTTTCACAAATCATTGCAATGTATTGAGTAGCCAGCTATTAATGAAACCGAATTTTTCTGAAAGTCTGTGCTGTGGCGCAAAATTGATCACCCTATCGGAAGATTTATAATTTTTCAAATGACGTCGCACGTCAATCATATTTGGCACTTGGAACTAGACAGCTGCAATATGAATTTAATGAAATCTCCGATTCTTACTTTCAAGGTTTCTCAGTTTCAAAGAAATAATTGTCTGGTTTACTGAATTCTATCCCTTAGTTTAGTTAAATGTAAGTTTGTAATGTAATTATTTAAAACTATAATTTATTTTCATTATTCTTTAGTTTGAGTTGTCCATTTGAAACCATGTTTTCTTGGCTTTTCGAAATAAATAAATAACAAAAAGATATAAAAATAAAAAAAATGTTCAATCAGATATGCCATAAGGAGGTGTAAAATGGCGCAATGGCATAAAGGTGAAAATATTTATTTCCAACCCTTTTTTTTATTTAGGCAAAAAGATACTAAAAAAAATAGGGGATTAAATTTGTGCCACCGGCCACCTTGTATATAGCAAACTTGTTTTTCCATTTTCCAGGTTGTCGATTTTAAGCATACATTTAAGCATTGTTGGCTTACATCCGGCCGTTTAAATTCAGTTTTTGCACCTCATCAGAAAATACCCTATAATCAAAAAGTACCGGGAAGGTGATGTTGACTATTTCCTTCGATTGCCAAGGCGTAGTGCACCATGAGCATCTTCCATCGGGCCAGACCGTCAATGAAGAATATTATTTATCCGTTTTGAAGCGTTTGAGAAATGCTCTACGTCGCAAACGGCCGGAAATGTAGGCAAACAATTCTTTGGATTTTGCATGATGATAACGTGCCATCGCACCGAGCCCAAATTGTGCTGGATTATTTGACCAAACACCAAGTAAATGCCATATTACAATCACCGTATTCACCTGATATGAGCCCGTGCGACTTCTTTTTGTTTCCCAAGTTGAGGTTACCACTTCGTGGAAGGAGATTTCCGTCGATAGAGGAGATCAAAGAGAATGCGACGAAGGAGCTGAAGGCTATCCCTTCGTCGGCCTACCAGGGGTGCATGGAGGACTGGGTTAAACGTTGGCACATGTGTGTTGCTTCAGACGGGTCATATTTTAAAGGAGATAAAATAAATTTGCCTGAAATTTAACTCTGTTTTGTTTTATTTAAACATTCCCGGTACTTTCTGATCATAGGGTATATGGCCTTCTACAACTCATCTGCCCAAAAACTAAGTTCAACTGCAGTTCTTTCTCCAACGGAAACGTGTTTTCTCCGTTTATGTCCTTTAAAGATGCAGCTCTATTTTTACAAGCTAACCTACATCACTAAAAAAGATTAGGATTCTTCCACCGGAATTATAAAATTTATTATTTTTATAATATATATTATATAAAGAAAAGTACAAATACGAAAAAGACTGATTTTTTGTCATGATACAAATTAGAATAACGAAGACAATAATTTGTGCAAATTAAAAACTGAACCATTCCTGGACAGTCTGGGGTGTAATGAATACGATACTGAAGTCTATTTTCAAAAAATGTATTCATAACTTTATAAATGGTGGTTTTTAAGGATTTGTCAAAATTTTTGTCACGAATTGTGGCATTGTTTCAACGTCAAAAGTTAATTAAAATATTTAAAAACTGTTATTCGGGGGTTTGCGAGGTCGCTGAATATGAATATGAAGTGAGAATATTTAAAATCAAAATGGCGGATCCAATATGTCGGACATGTTTTTTAAAATTTAACGGATCCTCTTAAGATTCAATACACGGGGCTTTTTGGCATTGCTGATTACGAATATGGCGGGTCCAATATGGCGGGCATTTTTTTCAAAACTCATCAGATCCGCTTAAAACTTTTCACTCGGAGGTTTTGGAGGTCGCTGATTACGAATCTGTTGTGAGATTTAAAAAAATCAAAATAGCTGATCCAATATGGCGGACAAATTAAAAAAAATGCATCGAATTCTTTCTAAACTCGTTACTTAGGGGTTTTTGGTGTCGCTAATTGCGAATCCAATATCAAATTTAAAAAATTCTAAATGATGGATCCAATATGGTTTTCGAAACTCAAAATTCATCGGATTCGTTTGAAATTTTTTAGAAAAATTTACGTTTTTCAAGTTTTTATATTTTATTTCTGCGATTTGCATGAACTTTTTCTTATTTATTTATATATAAAAAAAATGTTTTTAACTGTTTCTGTGATTCTATTGATACTGTGATCTATGCTGAAGAAAATAAGCCAAACCGGATTGAAAAATATTAATATTTAAAAAAGTTACAAGGGTTTTTAGAAGTTTAAACTTTAACTGCTGTTTTCTCGAAAACTTGTTTTCGCACGTAAGGTACCTTTTCGTAGACCAGGTCACATACATATATATTGGTACCGCGAGCCGTTGTTTCTTACCACCTTTCGACGCTAAGACACAGTTTGCTAAGAAATTATTTCATTTATGATCAATCCTAGTCATATTTTCCTCCATCAATGTTTTTGGTAGTCTCTTTATAGCAGAGTACATGAAATCTCAGCTAAAAATGTTAATATCACAATTTTCTAGTATGATACTTTGAGCGATATGCCTCTTGCAAGTCTTCGGTGTAAAAATCCTCCTGAAACAGACAAGAAATTCGACTCAAAGCATCGATGCTCAATTTCACACATCAAAAAAACTAAAAACATTGCCACTGACCGCCTGTTTACAGTTCATTCACATTTCCACACTCTCTCTCTCTCTCTCTGTACATATCCTCATATATATGAATGTGTCTATAACTGCCCTAGTTATGCTAGTGCCAACTCATCTGTACGAACAGGTCTACTTCAATCATACTCACAGAAAATTGCATACTCTATATAAGCCTCTTGGGGTACTCTCCAGCTGCTATAACTACTGCTACTACAACAATTCATTTTCGGTACAATCATGAATAAATGAAAATTGTATTACTCAATGTCAGTGAAGACAATACGCAATTCACACAGCTGACTTGTGCTGCATTGGTAATCAACCACAGCCCTAAACAAGAACAACAATAATGTAATGGCAACGCAACTAGAAACCACTTCAATAGACTTCGAATGAAGTCAAGAACACTAACAATGGCATTGATGGAGTCTCATGAATAAACGTGCATACAAATTTGGCTATAGTATGTGTGTTACTATGAGAGAGATTACGTAAGTGAGAATATGTGTCGGAGTAGAGAGTGCTAATGAAATTCGCAAATGTCAAATGACAATCAATTGACTAAAAGTGTCAACTACGATTATTCTCTGCTACTGAAAAGGGACATTTCATAAGTGCTGGAGTTGTAGTGGTGACAAATTATCGGAAACGTGTAGGGAGGCACATGAGATATTTCACGCCAAGCTGACAGGAAAAAAAGTGATGATCTGATATGTGCTAGGTAATATTGCTTCTATTACAGAATTTTTTTATTCATATGCAGGTTATTGGTGCAGCTATGGGTTTCTAAATAATAGTAACAATGAAATATAAGATGAAATACAAGGTGGCGCAAAAGTAACCTTGCGATGTTTTTTGGCTGTAATTTAAAAAAAAAATGAAAAACTTTGATTCTTCTTGTGGATTATTTTTATTTGGTCTTTAAATTTGTTTTACATCAAGTCGAGAATATGATGTCATGTAAATGGCCGCCGCCACATTTGATTGCCATTTGAGCCCTTTTTATGGCATTTTCCATCACTTTGGCCAAAACTTCCGGCGATAGGTCCTCACATTCTTGACGGATATTGTCTTTAAGAGCTGCAAGAGTCTGAGGCTTGTTGACATAAACCCGCGACTTCAAAAAGCCTCACAAAAAGAAGTCTGGAGCGGTCAAATCAGGCGATCTTGCTGGCCAGTGTAAATCGCCAAAACGGGAGATTAGGTGCCCGGGAAATGCATCCCTCAGCATATCGGTTGTGGCACGTGCAGTGTGTGCCGTTACACCGTCCTGTTGGAACCACATGTTTTCCAATCCCAATTCATCAAGTTGTGGCAAAAAGAACTCTTTGATCATTGCTCTGTAGCGCTTACCATTCACAGTAACCGTTTGGCCCGCAACGTCTTCGAAGAAAAAGGTCCGATGACTCCTCCAGCGAAAACAGCACACCATACAGTGACTTTGAGCGGGTGTAATGACTCTTCGTGGGTTACACGCGGATTTTCAGTGCCCCAGAAGCGTAAATTTTGCTTATTTACGTACCCGCTAAGATGGAAATGTGCCTCATCACTCATGATTATTTTTGATGAAAAATCATCTTCCTCTTGGTGGTGATTAAGGATGGCTTGAGCGTATGTTAGACGCGATTGGCGGTCAGCAGCTAACAGCTGATGCACCGTCTGGACTTTGTACGGAAACATCTTCAAATCTTGTACCAAAATTCGCTGTAAAGACCGTCGACTGATACTCATTTGCGTGGCACGTCGTCTGGTCGATGTCGACGGCGCTTCCATGACATCCTCGGCTACAGCAGCAATATTCCCTGCAGAACGGCTACTCCGGGATCTGCCACGCCTGGCAGCATCTCGTGTTGTGCCAGTCTCGAGGCGAGCGGCTAAACGTCGCAGTGTTTCACCAGAAGGCGTTGGACGGCGAGGAAATCACCGACCGATTATTGGTCAAATAAATAGTCAGCAATATTCCGCGTTCTGTAGCAGTGTAGCATAACATTGTTTATTAACGTGTATTTCGCATGTGTTTACTACACAAATGTCAAAACAGAACTGACATTAGGGGCCAATCGCAAAATTTATAGCATTTTCTGATAGGAGGATTACTTTAGCGCCACCTGTTATAAGACATTTTTCGTACCGAATTTTCTAAGAAATTGTTCGCTACCTTGGGGCAAATAACTCTGACGGTGCACAATTTTTCATAGTAAGAGTCCCAGTACGGAGTCTTGAGAAACGGAGTATAGAGCTATATGATTTATCGTGCCTGCTGAAGTCTTAGAAGTAGTCAATTAGCCAAATGGACTTGGAAGTAAGACAAATGACTGCCCAAACAAAGGCCCACTTGGACAAAGGATCAAATTTGTGCATTGTGATGTCATATATATATATATAATTGGGGCGTACACCCTTTTTGGGTGTGGGTGTTTGGCCGAGCTCCTCCTCCTATTTGTTGTGTGCGTCTTGATGTTGTTCCACAAATGGAGGGATCTACAGTTTCAAGCCGACTCCGAACGGCAGATATTTTTATGAGGAGCTTTTTCATGGCAGAAATACACTCGGAGGTTTCCCATTGCTTACCGAGGGGCGGCCGCTATTAGAAAAATGTTTTTCTTAATTTAGTGTTTTCGCCGAGATTCGAACCGACGCTCTCTATGTGAATTCCGAATGGTAATCGCGCACCAACCCATTCGGCTACGGCGGCTTATGATGTCATACAGAGCGGAAAAACAGAGGAGGGAAAACCAAAACAAAATCTGAAAAGGAGGGAAGAAGAAGGATGATGACCAAACGGTGACTAATTACATTAAGCAATTCAATCTGTTGATGAAATTCACCAGGTCTGTCATGTTAAAACCTGTTATTATCCTCAGGTGTAACAAAAAACCGAGAGCCCAGATACATGAATCTTAGCCCGACGAAAGCAGAACAGCTGAAGATAAGTTGCGAAAAAGATGTTACCTCATCCTGCAAACAGCTTCTGCAGCGAGGACTTCAAGCAAGCCCAAGTATCAAGGCGTGGACACCTAACGGGCAATGCCCGGTTAGATTGAAAGGTACTCCTACTTGATCCTTTGATCGTTCGAGCTAACGAGTACCTGTGCCAGCTAGCGGTGTTTACAGCCTGAATAGTGAATTTTTTTTTTCATCTTATAAAGCCGAGCTGGTTATCGGATATACCTCCGTCAGTATAGACCTCTGCCTTGAGCTTGCATATAATGAGCTCTAAAACTTTCTCCGCTGAGTTGAGCAGGCAAATCGGTCTGTAGCTGGTAGATTTCGCACTACCAGGCTTTTGCTGAGGTCTACCAAATTTTGCAGCAAACCAGCATTTGTGTAATTACCCCCACCTTAAAATAATATACGCCATATTTACTTGGACTACTTTTTCAATTTTCATAAACTTTTTATAGAAGCATAGTTCAGAGTTTTAAACTTTGTACAAGAATTATAAAAATTCCACAAAATCTCAACAAAAATTCTTTTTATAGCGCATTAAATTTTAGTACTTAGAGTGAAGTGGCATCTAGGCTGCACCAAGGGCTCTGGTGAATGCAGATCAAACCACAAAGATTGTTCAAGAATGTAAGAGGAAGCCCAATTTTGTTGAAAGACAGAATAAGCTTGCACTTGTATGAGTTCCAGGACACTGCAGTGTTCAATGGATTGAAATTGCCAATGAATTGGCCAACTATGGATCAGCGGTTACCCCACAGAGACCAGAGCCAATAATAGGAATCAGTTCTGCAGGAGTCACGAAGAGAATCAGCGATTAAGTATGCAATTTACATAAAAACTGATGGTCTAGTCTAGGGGCTACAGAACTGCAAAGTGTTTTGTGACAAGCCCAAACAGAAAACTGTCCAACTTTCTTCTAAAACTTAGAAGAAAAGGCGTTCGGTTAATGGGCGGTATTATTGCAGGACTCAGCATACGGCCAGCATTGGAATCATTGAGGACCCAATGTGTCTGTCGTGCTTGGAGGGGGCGGATAGCACTGAGCATTTACTCTGTGAGTGTCCTGTATTTGCTAGAACAAGGCTACGAATTTTGGGTTCCGATGTCATGGGAATTTTTAAAATTCTTCTCTCAACCTGGGTCATATTTTCAGATTCGTCAAAGAATCTGGAAAACTCTCACAGGTCTAGCTACCCCTATGTCTCTATTCTATCATACCCCTTTCTTTCTGTTACTTCTCTCCTTTACTCCTTTACTATCTACCCTTTTACTTTCCAGAGCTTTAAATACCATGGTATTTTTAGACAGGGTTTTTAACAAATTTCGCGTTGCTTCTTTGCTCGCCTTTTTCCAAATTTCAATTTCAAGTGTGAAGTGCCTCAAATTTCTTGTTGATTTTTGATGACTTCTTCCCTGTTGGTGACGGTGTTGCGCATTTTCTCCACATAACGAATGCCCCATATTAATTTTATATACAATAGAAAAATGCTTTTAACTAAATAAATAAACATTTCACTAAATGTATGTGGATTTCACTACTACTTCCACCAACATATAAACAAAACATCCACTTCTTTGGTTTGAATTCCTCGAAAGCCTTCACATCTTGGGCGAACGGTTACGCCCAGTCGTCCGACCTTATTGGAGGTCACTAATAGGCAAGTGATTTTAAAGACATACACAATACCCTCATTGTGAGTACAGCAATTCGGTTTTTTTGTTTGTTTTTTTATTAAAAACACTTTTAAATTTGTGCGCGTATATTTCCACATTGTTCGTTTTCTCTTTGTTCGTTTGCTTTGATAGCAAGCACGCAAGGACAAGCCCAAAAGTATTTCACGTCTATAATCTTCATTCATAGTTCTTTGTTATAAATTTATATTGTGTTATTATTTTTATTTCATTTTATATATATTTTTTGTGTTTTTTGGTATTTTGAAGTTTTGTCGCAGCATCGTAACACCAAAACAATGCATCACTATTTCCACTTTACCATTCATGGCTTTGACTTTGATGAATTCACTTCTCCGTTGCTCATGCCGAAATTCTCACCAAAAAAGGACAACACATAGCCATGCATGTCACAGGCCGAGTAGCCGCAGCTAGAATTACGCTTACATCCTACTTATATGTACATGCAGTGACACATTCATGAGGTCCGCCTGAAACAAAGCCTGAAACACATGTAAACGCATACAGACACACAAGCCAGAAGAGCGTGCCCTGACACTATTTGATTTACCTTTTTTGCGAAATTCTAACATTTAGCACGCCTTCTGTAAGGCCAGCTTCAATTTGATGGCGTGTTTGCTTGCTATTCACTAGGAGGTTAAAGGCTTTATTACTGCCATTCTCAACACGTTTCAAGCGCATCAATATGAGATGTTTTTTCGACGCTCAGTTGCGTACGAGTATAGTGAAAAACCAAAAAGTTCTTATATATTCAATTGGAATATAAAGGGTGTTTTAGCGGCATCTTCTATTAAAAAAGTAACCGTTATTTTTCATTTAAATGAATCGCATTTGAGGTGTTATCAAATTTATTTTTCATTTTCAGGTTATTACATCTGTGGATGTTGTTGAATTTGTTCGTTTACTTGTCACTTTTGAGCACAATTTGAGCAGATTCTGTCAGATAATTGCGCGTAATAGCCTTATGAACAAGTCGCAGTCTGCGTATATTCTGCGAATTTTACATGCAGCGATTCCATGTCAACTGATCCAAGGCATTGTAATACAATTTTCTGAGCATTGGTTTACTTGTAGGTTGAGTATCATAAGAAGTTAGCTCAAAACATTCAAAATAAAATTTCTAATTTTGAGATTAATTCAATGTTGAAAATTGTGTTATAAAGTTATTAAACTAAAATATCATCGATTCTTTAAATATTTTAAAATTTTGTGTTTTTGAAAATTATCAAATTTTGTGTTTAAAAAATATCTGCCATTCGGAGTCGGCTCGAAACTGTAGGTCCCTTCATTTGTGGAACAACATCAAAAAGCACGCTACAAATAGGAGGAGGAGCTCGGCTAAACACTCAAAAAAAGGTGTACGCGCCAATTATGTATATATATATTATATATATATACATGTACCACGGCTTCAATGGAGGTTTTTTCAGAACTCATATATCTTTACTTTCTTATCGAATCCCAAGCGAGAAGGCGATCCTAAGAACAACCAAATCTACCACTGGCTTAGAAGCTCATCAAAATGGCGGTAAGTTTGATATTCTTGCTGAACAAACCGTTGAGATCTCAAAGCCATGCGACATACTGCAATGATTTTCAGTTTTGTCAAACGCTTTCAAACTAAACTGGGCAACAAAAAGAGTTCGAAAGAGTGTTCTAAAACCAACAAGTTCAACCAGAAAATGATAACATAGTTCATGGATGGATCCCTCACCGAAGAAGTTCACTTAGAAGGTGTCTGAGGACCGAAGAAAAGATACTCGGAAGCGCTAGGCAAGAATGCAATTATATTTTAAGCGGAAGCGTACGAAATAGAAAGAAGCGATCACTTTATCTTTGAACGCAACTATAAATCAGAAGCATAGCTGTCTTTACTGATAGCCAGGCAGGAATAACAGCTCTCAACTATTTCCAGGTTGCATGAAGAATAGTGGTGGAATGTCTTAATGAACTGAATATCTTAGGCCAGAATAATCAAGTTGCTGTCCTATGGGTTCCAGGGCATATAGGGTGTACTGAAATCAAATGGCAAAATTTAACGTCAAAACAGTCGAATCAAATTACTCTAACTTTGCCCCTATTACGAGGGCTCTTACAGAGTTAAATAGTAACTACAGAACACTTGATCTACAAAGATTTTGTTATGCCAAGATATATTTCTTGCATGTAAGAAACAGTTTCAGTAAATATACAAGGTGGCGCATTAACCGTCCAATTTTGTTTTTGAATAACTCTTTTACTAAATAAAGAAAAAAAGATTTTGACTGGGGGAATTCAAAACTTTATTTTGACCTTTAAGACATTCGCAAAAATTATGAATCTTACGATTCTGTAGGAAGATCATTATTGTAAACAGAAAAAATTAGAAAAATAAATCGATTATTTCTACGAAAAATGTTTGCGCAAATGGTTTAAAACTGTTTATGGTCGATCTTTAGCTCCTGGGTGATGCTACGATTATTAATTTATTTTTGTGATTTTATCGACATTCTCGACATTTTCTTCAACATCAAAAATGCCTGTTACGGTATCGGAACCATAAACACCATTCACAATTTCATGGGACTGGCTTGCATTTTCGACTTTATCAAAGAAAAACTGTAAAATGTACTGAAATTTCCCTTTATTTACTTCCATTGCTAACACCCTGTAACTCACAACTGAATGGAACAAACAAAAAACAGCAAAATATTTCTTTTAGTGTGAAAGTCACCTTGACAACGAGCATAAACTTCAAATTGTTTGATCGATAATTTACGAGAAATCGATCACTACGGTCATCTACCGAGAAAATAATGGATTTCTTTTGCCCCTAACTACATATATTTGAGCGAAGAAAATTGGAAGTTCTTCTCTTCTTCTCAGGATGCTTGATTACAAGAGCAATAAAATGCATCATCTATGCAGGCCTTCTATGGGAAGGATGGCCAGAAAGACTTTATTGAAGAAGCCCTTTTGCAAGTACCAATTGAGTTTCTCTCCCGCGCTGCAAACTTCTCAGAATCCTCATGGAAGGAAGGAAATTGAAAGAGTAGTCGTGTAATATTCTACCCCAGTTTAGGCTATGCAAAGCGATTCGCTGAGCAAATTGATCATCTTTATGCTATAAAGCTTTCATTTTTGGTATTCCCAATATTTAGTTGTTCATAATTAATCAATCGACAATTTGATTTGTACACACGTGCCTACAATTTCAACCGCACCGCTTCTTATGCAAGTAAAGATGGAAGAATTGTGAAAATAAGTCAGCCGAAAGAAGCAAAAACAGGTGTCAATAAATTGAAATATCCATCGATGTTCTAAATTTTAATGCAACGTTTTATTTCCAACTAAATGCTCAATAATTTCAAGGACATCAGAAATTTTTTAGCAATCTCTGTAATATTCAAATATTCAAAAGTAAAAGAGAAACATTAATCAGAAATTGTAGCGAAATAACTTTTCGATTCCCATTTGAGCATTGCTGCAACACATTTTTGCTGCAATCTACTCACACTCGAATACATAAACACTTGCATGCATACTTATGCATATACTTATACGTATACACATACTTATGCATGCATACATAGTTACACATACTTCCACAATTACATTTCACAGAGTTAACAATTCATCATCCATTCGTTAAGTGAAAATCATACCCTCCACCATCCAACATCCACTCACAACCAAAAACCATCGACTGATGATGACATAAGCCAAGGGAATTACCTTTAGGCCTAGTCATGGCTAAATTGCAGCAGAGAATACTACGAGTACCACTGTGAAAATGATTAATGTTCTTTTTTGTGGAAATGCCGCATTTCTTTTCCTAATTTATTGTTACCTTGGAATTAGAAAAGTTTTGCCATAGGCTGCTCGAAAAGTAATTTTAAGGAGCTTTCTGGCAATCTTTTTTACATTAGCAGCGTCGTGTTAATAGATGTGGAACATTTCCAACTAGACTATTAAAACAAAATTAATGCACTATTAAAACAAAATTAATGCACTGCCCCCAGATACAGTAATTAAATTGATAATTGCATATGTTTAATAGTTAATTGCATATGAAGGGCGTTTACATCCGAGGAATGCCTACAAATTGTATTATAGAATTAATGTTCTGTCTGACCATAAAGATCGACCATAAAACAGTTTTAAACCAGTTGCGCAAACTGGATTCAAAAAAAAATCTCGATGTTTGGGTGCCACACAAATGCGAAGCCTTCGCCAAACGGAATCGAATCGACCCATTTCTTAAACGGATGGTGACTGTGGGTCACAGACGATAATATTCTGAGAAAACGATTAGGGTCAAAGTGTGATGAAGCAGCTTAAATGGTGGCCAAACCAGAACTAAAGGTCAGGAAGATTCTATTGTGTATTTTGTCCGACTTGAAAGGAATCATTTACTATTAATTACTTTCGTATGGCCAGACAATAAATTCAGATCTTTACTGTCAACAACTGGATCGTGTGTAGCAAACGATTGACCAAAAACGGCCAGAACTGGCCAACAGAAGAGTTGTCGTGTTCCATCAGGACAACGGCCGCACACGTCTCCGGCAGCTTGTTTGGGAAGTTTTAATGCATCCACCATACAATCCGGAGCTGGCCCCAGGCGATTACTACTTTTTTCTCTCACTGCAAAACTTATTGAGTGATAGAAAATTGGTATGAAGAGAAGATTGTAAAAATCGATTACTAGTGATTTTCGTCGATAAGAAGAGGAGGATAAGAGAGTCATTATGAGGCTACCTTTAAAATAGCAATAAATAATGCAACAAAACTGCGCATATTTTACCCAAATCGGACACTCCGACATATTTAAAATAAATTTTTGAATTTTACCCAAAACTAATGGATTTCTTTTTACCCAAACCATTATATATGATTGGCCTATTTGTGGTGTGTGTCTTCATATTTTCACAAATGGAGGGACCCATAGTTTTATGCCGTCTTCGAACGGCTGATGGCTCATTTTCAAAAGGGCTAAAAAAAAGGGCTAAAGAAACAAATTTTTCGACCAATTGCTGTCCCGTGCCCGAGATTTCGAACCTGTGCACTTACGAGTGGTAATCAGCCCATTTGGCTGCGGCAGCCGATTATACTGCACATATACAGCGCTTAAATATTTACATGGAATAATAATATTAGCAAGTTTTCACAATATTTTTTTAATTTTAATAATGTTTTTATTATATGAAAATATAATTTAATCTCTTACAAAAAAAGTTAAAACAAATAACAAAAAAAACTAAAATTATAGATTTTTAGAGAACATTTTTACAAAAATTTGTGGTGTGCAGTTTTGTTGCCCATTGTATTTTGATGCAGCAAAATGCAAGTTTGAACTGACTCAAAATTCGCATTAATTTTTGACAATTTCGTTTCGCTACCGGTTTTGGGCGTTTGTGGGCATTTGTTATATTGAGAAATGCACAAGACTAATTAAAATTACAGACAATTCGCTATTATTAAAGAACCATGCACTTAATAGTTAAATCAATTGATTCAAGGAAACTTCAACTGAGTTTTCGGTAAAGAAAAATATTAAAAAATAGTAAAATAATTTGGGAATATAATATGCTTTAACGATGCTCTTGCTGTTAGATAATTAGTTGCAATAATTCCTCTAACGCGATCTACAGCAAAAGCACAAGGTGGCGCAAAATTAATCATCCTATAGGAAGACTTATAATTTTTGCAAATGTAGTCGAACGTCAATCATATTTGACTCTTGTGTACTAGACAGCTGCAATATACAAGCACACAGCCAAGCAATGAATCACGTAAAGTTCAAAATGTTCAGTCATTCAAAATAACTTTTTTTTTGTATTCAACAAAAACTTTTTTTTCAAAAACAAAATAGGAAAGGGATATTAAAACGAAAACGCTCGAGTAAGAATGGCGAGCCAATCACTTGCACATAAGATGCTGAAAATAAATGTGGCAATTTAAAGACTTGAAATTAGTACAGGCATCTAATTATAGATTATTATAAGGTAACGAACCTAGGAAAAGTCTTTTGAACACGAGCACGCCGATTTATAAGACCATCAAAGTACGGTCTCCAGATGAAGGCTACATATTCTAACTTGCAACACACCAAAGAAATGAAAATCAACTTTAAAGTGTAAGAATCTATGAGTTTCTTGCTGAAATGATGAATGCAGGCAGACAAGCGAAACGTACGGCTTTTAAAATGGGTTTCGAATAACTAAGAGAAGAGATAAACCTCAGAAAGTACACCAAGATTTCAAGACATTGCAACAACAGTGCCTAACATTGAGTCCTAACATAATTATGTATGTATGTGAATAAGAGATCGAGATTTGGAAAGTGATATGTGGCAGCATTTCTCTGAATTAAGATGCAGACGATGTTACCACTCTTTCCTGCAACTACACAATGCCAGACTTCACCCAAGACATAAAGCTGGACTGGAAGCCAAGATTAGAGAGTTTAGACACTCAAATGTATGATTGACCTTATAAAAGCCTTACAGCCTTATTGATGGTATCAACTTGAGCTCGATTGGTAAAAGCAAACAAACAACTTCAAAGAAAACCAACAAAGGCCGCAAATCTCTAGCCAGTAGCTTTAAGGACAAAACAGAGAAGTGTTGCTGATGACATTAAAAGCAATTGACCGGTCGGTTCAGAAATTTGCTGCGCTCATCTGGTCATCTGGTACTAGCGAGATGCAGAGGAAGATGCTGCGAACCTGTCAAAATGACTGACTTAGGACAGCCAGGAATACCTCTGGGGATGACATCTTCACAATGAGGTTACTATGCTCTCAGTTAAGGAGCTTGTAATTCCAGAAATTATCCTGCAGGCACTTGCTTAAGTCTGAGCCACCAAGCAGGCAGGTCAAGAGGCATCTCTTCAAGTTAACTGGCAAGAAATGATATAAACAGCTTTTATTGGGCAGCTCTTTTACCCTTCTTAAACTGCAACCTCCGTACGGCATCATTGGAGTAAAACCACTAGTCATGGCAGGCGAAGAGATTCAGCTGCCTAGTGAGACTCTCGTCATCTTGGCGCTAGTTAGGTTGGGATAAATGGCTGCCCTTGCAAGGGGCCCACTTGAACAAATATTTAATATTCGTCCGTTGTGAATTAGAGGATGATGTCCATGCACTTACGACGACGGCCAACGTTGGCTAATTTACCTTCGTAATTAGCCGCTTCAAACTACTGATGCACTTCCCCAAATGTCTGATATTTAAACCCCCAATATCTGCAGATGTAGAGAAAAAGTGAGATCTCAGATGTCTTAATCTTTGCCCGGCGAGAACAGAGCAGCTAAGAAGAAGGTGATGAGATGATTCCACGTCGTCCTCTAAACAGCTTCTGCAGAACGGACTTGAGGCAATCCGAAGTCTCACCGCGTGGACACCTAACGGACAATGTCGGGTAAGGATACACACCAAATCCGAGAGCTGCAGCGTTGTTAGCCTAAGAAGTGGCTTTGTTAGCCTTGAAGCAACTGCGTTCAGAATATTGTAGTAGGTTAAACTCCTACCTACCCAGAATCCATCTAGACATACTCAGCATATGTCTGGTGTATGGAGGCGTACCGCACAACACCAAAGCTTTTCGTGATACTTTTCGGATCTTTCCCCCGATCTGATTCGCGCTTTCTCTAGCTATTTGACCAGCGCTGTATTTTCCAATAAGTTTCAGTAGATGGGCACAGCGTATAATAAAATTTGCTTTCTTATTCTTCTTACCTGAGCCAAAAGGCCCCACTTTTTGCAAACGGCTCCTACAGCCACTCAAGTCAACTGATGGCTGCTGAATCCTTCTTTTTTTCAAAGTTCTGCACGAAGTTTTGCATACAAATATTTTTACTTGCAAACAATTTTAAGTACCGCCTTAGAAAGTTGCTTCGACCCACATTTCTTGATGCTGAACTGTAACTTTAAAAAGTCAAAATAAAACACAAAGTGGCTTAATTTTATACGATGGCTATGTTCTGCAGTCATGGAAACTACGATATCGAAAAATCAAGAAGAGGGAGGAAGAATACGTATAAGTATGTAACTATAGTTAGAAATGTTGACTTTTGACTTTATGGAAATTTAAACATGCGCAAGTCTGGAATATCGTTTGCTAAGTCTCCTGCCAACACTGCATGAAACATGAAATTCAAAATTCAACATTACAACATTATAACAACCCAGAGCATATTTGCTTAAGATACAAAATTTGCAACAAATCATTAATAAGCAAGAAAAGTGCAAACAGCTAAAGTAAATGGAGCGCAATTTATGACTCAATGCGATAATACTCGTACACACACACAGCGCAATTTGTTTGAGAAAAGCGCGCAAGCAAAAGCAGACAAGCAGGAACCAACAGCGAAGTACATCCATACATATGAACTCGTATGCATACACATATATGGCGTATTTGTAAGTGTGTATGAGTCATTGCAGTGATAACAGCATATGGCAAAACGCCTCCACTTATACAGTTATTTGCTATGCCCGTGCTATGCTTATGCACAAACATGCAAACTAGGAAACTAGGAAACCCGTAGTCCCGAGATTACAGAATTTTAAGTCCCAAAAACTTCGGTATATATAATTTTTTACGAAGCATATGAAATAGATGCAGAAATATCCTTTTTTATAGCCAAAAAAGTAACATTGACTCTTTTAGCAAATATGGGTACGTTTGAACGTATTTGTTTTGGTATTCTTTTTAATATAAAAAGTTACATTGACTTACTGGTTTTTTTATTTTAATATAATTTATAAATTTAGGATTCTGAAAGGCTTAATTACATCTGCTAAATCACTAACAATTGGAGAAACATTAAAAAAAAAATCGGATTGGTTTGATGAAGAATACAAAAGAGCCATAGAAATGGAAAATGAAGCTAGAAACAGCTGGATGAATATGAAAACCCGTAGAGCGGAAGAAATATATGTATATTGCAATAAAATAAATTGCTCCAAAAATCTATCAGTAGAAGAAGAGGGAAGCCTTAAATAAAAACCTACAAACTATTTGTGAGGACTTTAGAATAAAAGAAACTCACAAATTTTGTAGAAACAAGGAGGATGTAATACTTGCTGACTCACATGAAATAACAGAAAGATGACTGGAGCACTTTAAGGAGCTGCTCAATGCCGGAGAAATAGTTACACCTGCAAACAAAGTCGATTCTCATGTAGACAGTCGTTGTCTGGGCATGATGGAAGAAGATCAAGACCCACCAACGTTAACGGCTGTGAAATGAAAAGCTTTAAATCTCCTGGAGAAGACGAGATTACGTGCGAGCTCTTGAAATATGGAAGCGCGGTATTTATGGCAAAACTACATCATCTGATGACGCTGATGTGGAAAGATCAAATGATGCCTAGTCAATGAATAACGGCACTTAAAATACCAATCCTTAAAAGTGGCGACAAAACAAAGTATAAAAACCACCGCGGAATATCGCTTTTCAATACAACATATAAATTACTGGCGAAAATCGTCAACAAAAGGCTTATTAGTTATGCCGAAAACGTTTTACCAGAATACCAATGTGGTTTCAGGCCCAGAAGAGCGATGGCAGATCAAATACTCTGCCTAAAACGTTTATGGAAAGTGCTTTGAGCACTACATCAACCTACACATGCTGTTCATTGATTTTAAGCAAGCATTTGACAGCATTTGTGGTTGTATCATACTTAACAGAACAACACAAATATGCGCGTACGTGGATGATATTGCGATAATCAGCAAAAACTTAAATGCTTTCTGAGATATAGAAAAGGCAACCGGTAAATTTTTTTAACAAGGAAAAAACAAAATATATATTGATGTCCAGAAAAAATGATGCGGTACCTGGCACAATCAAACTCGGGGGATATGGATTTGAAGCGGTAAAAACTTTCACGTATTTGAGGCTTAATCTAAGCCACGACAACGCACTGAGCATCACAATCGACGAAAATCGAAGCTGCTGAACAGACCTTGCAAAATTTCGATGTATAAATCTATACCTACTACAACGAGTTCTTTGCCACGGATTTGAGTCTTTGGTAATAACTGAAAAAGACAAAAACAAACTGCAAGTTTTCGAGAAAACAATTTTGCGGCTAATCTTCGGTGCAGTCAAATACAACTCCCAGTGGCGTATAAGATGGAACCATGAGCTGGACCAACTTATAAGAGCGGAAAATGTTGAGCGCTTTATCAACTCAAAAACTAAGATGGCTAGGCCATACCATGAGAGCGGACCACACAAAAGCTCAACGAAAAATAATTGACACTAAAAAAATTTGCAGCGAATGCAAGAGGCAAACCAAGACCCAGATTGACGAACTAGAAGACGACATGGAGCGACTCAAGGGCAACAACTGGAAGGAATCAACCAGGGTTTGGAGCAAATGGAGACATTTTGTGCAGCACGCTTAAGCTCACATAGAACTAAGCGTCAAATGATGATGATGATGATAAATGAATATGCATTAAAACCTACTGCCCTTCTTTATTCAGCTTAAATTGTACGAGAATAAAAATATCTGAATTTCTTTCAGGTTGTAGTCTGGTCAAATACTCATTTTTTAAAGATATTTTTTAGAAATTTTTGAAGTGAAACTTTCAAGGCCATGCAACGTTTTGGACATTTTCGTTCCGCGAGAGAGAAAAAATATATACCGTAGAGGAAAAGGAGAGAAAGAGCTATTACATATATCTGAGATACACTTTAGGCTATTTTTCCTGATTTTTTCCTTGTGGTTGCTAATTTCTAGTGAAAAATAACACTGCCTACTTTTTGGCGCTTGTTTGTTGGTGCAAACTTGTAAAAAAATATATTTTTGGTAGGTACTTTTTGGCGTTATATTTCCTTGGTACCTACTGTTTGTGCCGTTTTTTGGTCTGAATTTTCTTGGCGCTTCTTTTTATGCTTACTTTTTGACGCTTATTTCCGTTTTCTGGCTAGTACTTGTGCGTACTATAGAGTGGGCCATGTAAAATTTGCATTTTGAATCGGCTATAAAAAAAAAAACTAATCAATATTTTTTCAAACTTTTTTTATTTTGATGATTGAACATTGTCATTTATGAATCAAAAATAATATCGTTCAAATGACTGCCACGACTGGCTTTACAGTAGGCCATTCGATCAACCCAATTTTTAAGCACATTTTCGATTGTTTGGGCTCCAATTTCATGAATGGCAACTTCGATTTCGTGTTTTAAAGCATTAATAGTCTCTGGATGGTTCGCATAGCATTTGTCCTTAACGGCTCCCCACAAAAAATTTCGGAATTTCGGCTGATTATTCGGTTTTCAAAAACTGTAGCCAAAAGTTCGAGTGTAACTTTGGCAGAGTGACAAGTTGCACCGTCCTCTTGAAACCAAATGTCGTCCATGGCATCCTCTTCTATTTTTGGAAGCAACTCGTTGAGCATCTCACGGTAATGCTCGCCATTTACTGTAACCGCGGCTCCTCGCTCATTTTCGAAAAAAATGGCCCGATGATGCTGCCAGACCAAAAACCGCACCAAACAGTGACTCGTTGTGGATGCATTTGCTTCTCTACAGAAACGTGTGGAGTTTCTGAGCTTCATCAGAAAAGATGATTTTTTTGTAAAAATGCTCATCTTTGGTCAAACGATTTTCTGCCCATTGAGCGAGCCGAAAACGCATTGGTTTTCAATATCTCCGAATTTTGTTCAAGCGTATAGCGTCCCATTTCGTAAATGTCAAACCTTTAAGTAAATTATGAACACATTTGACATGTCATTCGTGTTACCATTCTCAAAAAAATAGGTGGTTCAAAAAGCGAACGCTATATGGCCCACCCCGTATAAAGTGCTATCCATTCCGGCGTCGGATTTATTGGCATTGCCTTGCGGTAATTTGTGCCGTTGCTGCGGTCCTGGAATTGCTGCGTTTGTGCGGGTGATAAAACGCTCGGAGTAGTGCGCGTTTTTGCCACGGTTTGTGTCCGACGTTTACCTACACCGGTCGACCCTTCTCCGTTTTTTGTAAATTTTATCTATTTGTTTTCTCTGCAAATACTTTGAATTTATTTAGATATATATTCTCTCTCTTACTCTCATTCTCTCTCGGGTCTCTCCCTCTTTCTTTATCTGCCTTAAAAGTTCCACCTCTGTTATGTGTACTACGCTACACGCACTGTTTTTTAAAGAAAATAATGTGCGATCGTTTTGTGTTTATAGTATGTTATTACTGACCTCAAACAATTTTTTTCCTTTTGTATTGAAAAGGAAGGAAAAAACTACTTTTGTTAAAAGTCCGCCATTTTTTTATTTAAAAAAAAATTGTCCCATTGTAGCATCTGCCAGAATGACAAGCCTACAGAATAATAATCAGTTTAACTTTTTCGTTAAATCAAAAAAAATATGTAAAAAGAAAATTCTTTTTGTATACTATTTGAGGTCAATAATAACATGCTATAAGGTCAAAACGATCGCATTTCATTTTCTTAAAAAAAAATTCTTAAAAAATATCTATAAAAATGAGTATTTGACCAGACTAAGACTTTCTGATTAAAATATGTTTACTTCTTTAGTTTTTTTATGCATCGATCTGTTTTATGTACACACCGCCGAGATTGTTATACTGGCACCACATATTGACAAGTTTTTAGTATTTACTTACCTATAGATTCTTTTTAATTGTAATTTTTTTTTTGAAGATATAGTTCATGCTATAAAAAGACCTAAGTTTCAAAGCTTCTACCAGATTTATAATATTTCGAAAATTTTTCATTAAAATCTCAAGCTTTTTAAATCGAATTTTTGAGTAAAATTTGGGTACTTTACGCAAAGTAAAACATTTAGAAATTTAAGATTCGCATAATATGTGAAAAACGAAAGGAAAGATTGTTTTTAAAATACCACTTTTCTTAAAACTTAAATTTTCTTTCAATATTCACTATAAATTAACATTTCCGTACACATTTCGATTTATAGTATAAAGCATTTTAAATTTACTTCAACAGTATCCCATTAAATTTTAGTACAATAAGATACAAGTTTTAATAACTTTTTCCCCAACCTTGTTTCGCATTTTCTCTGTATAAAAAAGCGTCGTACATTCGTTATATGAAGAGCTACTCAAGCAGTACTTATGCACTTTTTTCAAGTAAAGTTGCTGCAAAATAATGAATACCTAAATCCCGGGACTAATTCCGCGATCCCCCGAAAATCACGCAAAAATGCACACCCCTAATAAATATGTATGTGCATATGCAGGTGCAAGCATATGTGTTACTAAATGTGGTTATCTATGCATACCGAGTTGCTTTAGCAGCTCGTGCGCCTATAAATATGCCTTTGCTTAACCGCTAGTGCCCCCCACAGCAGATGGTTTAGATTGTAAACGGTTTGAAATATGTATGTATGGCGTAACTTACATTGTGGGTGTGTGTTATGGATACATTGGTCGGGGTGCAGGGGGTGTAAAGTTAACGAGATGGCGTGGCAACTTTGGAAAAATCGATGTGCTGTTACAAATTGGGGCTTATTTATATATTTTGTAGGTATATGCGAGAGCCAGCATAGCGGCTAAAGCGGGGTATGTGGGCAAAGGGATGATATAGTAAAATAGTTGAGTGTTACCGTTATACAGGTGCAGTTATTTAACTTATTTATTTGGCATTTCTTTATACAAGAATTTTCTGTTTTGTCAAATTTGTTGTTGCCGCGCTTCAAAAGCCAGAAATGATAAATTCATGTCAGCGCAGGTATTTTATTAAAACTTAATGGCAAAGGAATTACAACGTGAGTATTTCTAATAGACAAGACATTTTTGTTGTTGCAGAAGTATTTTTGCTGAGATAAAGTAAAGTAAAACAAGTTACTAACAGCTGGCGCTAAAGTAATCCTCCTATCAGAAAGTGCTATAAATTTTGCGATTGGCGCCTAATGTCAGTTCTGTTTTGACATTTGTGTAGTAAACACATGCGAAATACATGCTAATAAACAATGTTATGCTACACTGCTACAGAACGCGGAATATTGCTGACTATTTATTTGACCAATAATCGGTCGCTGACTTTGGCACAACGTGAATTTCGTCGCAGATTTCCTCGCCGTCCAACGCCTACTGGTGGAACCCTGCGACGTTTAGCCGCTCGCCTCGAAGAGACTGGCACAACATGAGATGCTGCCAGGCGTGGCAGACCCCGGAGTAGCCGTTCTGCAGAGAATATTGCTGCTGTAGCCGAGGATGTCATGGAAGCGCCGTCGACATCGACCAGACGACGTGCCACGCAAATGAGTATCAGTCGACGGTCTTTACAGCGAATTTTGGTACAAGATTTGAAGATGTTTCCTTACAAAGTCCAGACGGTGCATCAGCTGTTAGCTGCTGACCGCCAATCGCGTCTAACATACGCTCAAGCCATCCTTAATCACCACCAAGAGGAAGATGATTTTTCATCAAAAATAATCACGAGTGATGAGGCCCATTTCCATTTTAGCCGGTACGTAAATAAGCAAAATTTACGCTTCTGGGGCACCGAAAATCCGCGTGTAACCCACGAAGAGCCATTACACCCGCTCAAAGTCACTGTATGGTGTGCTGTTTTCGCTGGAGGAGTCATCGGGCCTTTTTTCTTTGAAGACGTCGCGGGCCAAACGGTTACTGTGAATGGTGAGCGCTACAAAGCAATGATCAAAGAGTTCTTTTTGCCGCAACTTGATGAATTGGGATTGGAAAACATGTGGTTCCAACAGAACGGTGCAACGGCACACACTGCACGTGCCACAACCAATATGCTGCAGGATGCATTTCCCGGGCACCTAATCTCCCGTTTTGGCGATTTGCACTGGCCAGCAAGATCGCTGATTTGACCGCTCCAGACTTCTTTTTGTGAGGCTTTTTGAAGTCGCGGCTTTATGTCAACAAGACTCAGACTCTTGCAGCTCTTAAAGACAACATCCGTCAAGAATGTGAGGACCTATCGCCGGAAGTTTTGGCCAAAGTGATGGAAAATGCCATAAAAGGGCTCAAATGGCAATCAACTGTGGCGGCGGCCATTTACATGACATCATTTTCTCGACTTGATGTAAAAAAATTAAAAGACCAAATAAAAATAATCCACAAGAAGAATCAAAGTTTTTCATTTTTTTTAAATTACAGCCAAAAAACATCGCAAGGTTACTTTTGCGCCACCTTGTACAAAACCATTGCCAGTGGCATATCAAAACGTGTTCGCCTAGTTGTTCAAACTTGAAGCGCACAAAGTAAGTGCAAATGTTACAAATTTTGGTGCAAAAGAGAAACCAATTTACGACTTTTGCCTACTCAACGACATGCCAAACTGTCACGTGAGTTTGACGGCTTACGCGTTAGCCGTACGCTAATATTCACAGCTGACATTCCCACATTCCCTGAAATCAGTTCCGTTTCCTTCGCTGTGATTGCCTGTGTTTCAATTTTATCCATAAAAAGCAAGTAAATCGATTTTTAATCAACGAGCTTACGCTTGATTAGCTTGATTACATAAAAAAAGCCCCCACTACAAATGGGTGCATGTATGCATGTGTATGTAAGTATGTGTGTACAACGTATTTTAACGGTACCATATACATGGGTGTGTATTTTTTAACCCAGAGATCAATTTTCTGTCAAATGTGGCACACACAAAGCTCTGCGGTTCAGTGGTTCAGCGCCACCGCGACACATTAAAATTTAACGCCACTACGGCCGCCGGCATTTTGCTCAATTTATCGCCGCTTTTATGGCACTATTTTTTTTTCGTTTAGTTTATGCTGCATGTTTTCCTTTTATGTTGAATGAATAATTTCAGAATTAATAATTTAGTGTACAAACTGGTCGAACGTCATGTAAAATATAGAGCATTTTGCGCTTGTGCGTGCTTCAGGGTGTATTTAAATATCATAAAAAAAAATATTTTTATTAGTTAAGAGTTTATTCCGTCATCAGTTTTAAGAAATTTATGAAACAATGATACAGTAACTTTATTGGGATGTCTATAGTATTAGTGTCGCTACAAAAGAGACTATTTTGCATAATAATATAGCCACTAAGCCGGAGTTGAGCTGCATCCACAAACATACCAGGAACATTGAGCAAGGTGACTGCGTACTGCAATTCACTAACACATTTTAACGATATTCGCATTGCTATATTTACTTAACGACAATTTTAACGATTTTGCTATTCGGCACCCCATTTCATAACATGTCGATTATCGCAAACTAAACGAGAACAATTTGTTTTTGGTTAAATTATACGAGAAAATAAGAATTCGTAGCTTCAATTAAAATTTTTAAATTCCATTAACAAAAGCGGGAAGACGGGAATATGTTCTTTGAGTATTTGGCTTATGATTTATCGCGTGGAGAGGAGATGGTGAACCCTCAAACAGTGAATCGACGTTTACTCCAGGAAGTGGGCACTCAATTTCATTTGTCTGCAGGGAAGTTCCAAAACCTATTCCGGTTAACTTCTGACTTGACTGAGGCCCTAATTTTTCAGATTGAACGTCATCTTAGAGACTCCAGACTAACACCGATTTCGATTGAAAAACAGGTCAATCTTATAATTTTCAAGCTAATTTAATTCTAAACTCTGCCCTTATATTACCAGGTTCTAGCTGCACTGCGATTTTTTCCAGCTTGGTGTTATCAACGACCCGTAGGTGAGTAATAGGAAGTATCCATGAGCTGTCTAAGTTGTCCGTTAGACGAAGCAGAAATAAGTTTCCGCCCTCATAAAAGAGGTGTCGCTGCTGATACTATTTTGGTGTTCGCTCTAGTAATATACTGGTGAGTTGAAGGTGTATATGTGAAGTCTCGATCGCAGTAGTTGACATTTGTTTGAAGCGTAAAGATCCCTTTTTATCTGACATCAAAAATGTCTAGGTTCACCCCCCAGCATTTGCAAAAAGTCGTGCTTCATTATTATCTTTTAAAGAAAAGTGAAGCTGAAACGTGTCGTATATTAATCAATATTTACGGTGATCACGCTCCACCAAGTACGACTTGAAAAGAGTAGTTTCAATGCTTCCAAAGTGGCAATTTCGACGTGAGTGATAAAGATCGCGAAGGGGCACCGAAAAAATTCGAAGATACTCAACTACAACAATTATTGGATGAAGACGCATGTCGCACCCTTTATGATATGTCTAAAGAGTTGGATGTGGACAGATACCCCGTCGGTAAACGTTTGCATGCAATGGGTCCAGAGAGCAGGTAACTGAGTGCCACATCAATTGAAGGAGAGGGATACCGGGACGTTTGGTAACGTGTGAGATGCTTATTGAATGGCAGAAAAGAAGAGGTTTTCTGCATCGCATCGTCACTGGCGATGAAAAATGGATCTACTATGATAACCCTGACCGTCGAAACTGTTGAGCTTGCCTGGTGAACCAGGTCCATCGATAGCGAAAAAATATTCATGCTACAAAGGTTATGTTGTGCATCTGGTAGGATCAGAAGAGTGTCATTTGAACTCATTATGAACTCCTCAAACCATCTGAAACCATCACTGGCGATCGTTACCGACTGCAGCTAATGCGTTTGAATCGAGCTCTCAAAGAAAAGCGGCCGGAATGGGACGGTAGACATGACAAACTGATTTTGTTGCATGACAATGCCATGCCACACTTTGCTAAATCGGTCCACAAATATTTAGAGCGACTGAATTGGGAAATCTTGCCCCACCCGGCGCATTCCCCAGATATTGCACCTTCGGATTACCATCTGATCAGATCAATGCAGTCAGCCCTTATTGGAGAGCGGTTTACTTCTTACGAGAGCATCGCAAACTGGCTCAATGAATGGATCAAGTCAAAAGAACTCGTTTTTTTTGTAAGAGGCATCCGTATGCTGCCTAAAATTAAAGCTTTAGCTTCCAACGGCACATACTTCACTTAATATCGTGCATTATTTCATTGTTTAAAGAATTCCTAACTTTGGTTAAGAAAGGACGGAAACTTATTCCCATACCAATAGATGCAATTAACCGTTCCATGTGTAGCGCAAGGGCGAGGTTTCCTATTACCAAGTGGAGCGGCAGGCTACAAAAACAATTTTTGATTGAGATGCTCAGCTGTGGAGCGGCTGTTTTGATATCCTAAAGCAATATACCTATGTATATATGTACAAAAAGTATGAAGTAATTAAATATTAAGAATTATTTTATTTTACTACTAATTGAAGAAAGACTCACTCATTTTGATATTTAATTTGACAAAGATGCCACTCTCTATGAGTTTGAATAAAAAGAAGAAGACAGCTGTTCAGTGTTAGTCAACAGAAGTTTGTGAATAGCAAAATCGTTAGTGCAAACGGCAAATACGAGTACTGTAGCCAAAAATAATAGTTGTCGAATCGTTAAAAGATCGTGAATCGCACTACTGAAGTATAGAAACGAACAAGCAATGGAGCGCGTAAAAGCCAAATAAAGATTTCCATCACTGAAAATAATTTTTTTTTTTTTAATTTAGTTATATTTTAATTTTTTTGTTGCATTTTAAATTATTTTATTATAATTTTGATCAAAATTCGGCGATTAATTTTGCTTGTGAAAACACGTATATGCCACTTTGAACTCTTTATACGGTTGGGTAGGTGGTTGGTTTAAGTGGTGATTCATCCAGAATCCAACTAGCGCTTCCGCACCATTTTGTTGTCACATCCTCGTTACCAACTTGTGTAAAGGTTATTTACGGCATAACTATATCCAGTCTGAGCGGTTTCAGAACCTTATTAGGTTATTGACATCCAAGCCAGACAGTTGCTCGAGACCCTCGAACAGCGGGTGGCCCAGCGCTAACATTCTGTCCTTCCATAGGGCAGGGCATTCACAGAGGAAATGGAAGATTGTTTCCTTTTTCTCCGGTTGTTTACAACTATGACAGTATGTGTTGTGAGGGATACCCATTTTGGCTGACAGACCAAAAGCCAGTTATGACTGCCGTGAGTCTCCAAGCGTCCCGTCGTTTCATTTTTATCAATGTCGACGATTGCTTAAGGTTGTAGGTGGGTTTAATTTTACATGTGGTCTGGTCTCTCCATTTACAAACCGTGATTTGAACTTTTTATAAGACCTGTTCCTTACATTTTTAAGGTGTTTTAAGTCCTTTATATGCCGAGGTTTTTTGCTGTATTTAACTATGTTTCAGTATGATTATTTTTACAGACATTTTTGTCAAAAAAATTTTTTGTTTCATGCTAGATTTTTTTCAGAACTACATTAGGTGCCTTGGCTACGGCTTCTTCTAAACGTATTACATTAATTTACTTATGCATCACAGCATCACATTTCCAGCATGCGCTCAAGCGGTAACGCTTTAATATTTATTTTTTTAAATTTCTTTTTCAGCCCCTCTCATATGGCATTTTTTTTTTAAATTAAACAGTCTATATATTACTTATATATGTAAATATGAGTACACATAACAAAATATTTTTTATATTTTTACTTTCTCCATTTATTACGGTTTATAATTTTTTCAACGCCGCTCCAATTTTTTTTTGTTTATCTTTTTATCTCAAACCCTTTTCATTGGCAAACGACATTCAAAAAAATCACTGTTTGTCACATTTATACTCGTACGTACATATATGTATTTACATATACGCATGCACCTGAGCACACACAGGCATGCAAAAACAAAATAGCACGTCAAATCAAGGGAGAGACAAAAAACGCGCCTTGCTTTGGCAATAAAACAGTTGCTTGCTCGGAAAATGCAATTTTCGCTCTTCAATAATTTTGTACAAAAAAATGGAATTATGTATGTATGTCAGTAGTACGTATAAAATTCACATGTGTTTTCAATAATTTATGGTTGTTTGATTATTTTGCTGGAATGCGCAAAAAAACAAAATCAGAAAAAATAAATATTTTCAACGACTTTCAAAAGAAAAATTACTCATTTAATTAATATTATTTTAAATAGCAGAAAAACTATGCTATTACATATGAACGGACATGATGATATACTGACATATGTACCTTATACATTAATGCATATGCAAACCACCTAGGACGAAAAGTTCCCGGAACAACCGCCAAGTGACGACTTTCTTAGCTTGACACATCTGGGATGAACTTTTCTACCAAAATATTAGCACCATTTCTTGACATTTGCAAAAGTTACGCCATCTTTAGTAGGCCAACCTCTGCAAGTGTTTTCGATTTTTTACAGTTTTAAAAATGAATTTAAATTTGGTACAACGAGTTTGTTTTGAATTTTGCATTAGAAATGGATCCAATGGCGCCAAAACCGTAGAAATGTTGGTTTACTCTAAGAAAAACAGCCGCTTACATGAACGGCATAACCCTTCAGAAGAGAATGTGATTGTGTATTGCTCGTCAAACCACTAGCGGCAAGCAATGAAAAGTGGGCACGAAGAAATACTGCGCTGTTGTTACCTTAGATATAAAACATGAGTTCAACTCCGCAAGCTAGCCCCGAGAGTTTTCACGGTGCCGACATACCTGCAACAAATCATAGCAAGTCACTTTGATAACAGGCTCTTGCTTTGAGATACCATTGGGCAGACACCGTCGAGCACGGCTAAGAAAGAAGAAAGGCTGCGAACAATTGAAGAATTGCGGATACGGATGGAGCAATCCGAGAAAGGTAGGTGGGCCTTTGTACTTATTCCAAACATTGCGAGGTGGATTGAACAAAAAACACGGAGAAAACATTTTTTGTATTGCTTACTGGACACGGTTGCTTCAAAGCATAATGACACAGGTTCGATCTTGAGAATGGCCCGTACTGGCCGCAGTGCCCCGAAAACCAAGAAACGGCGAGGCATATATTATTTCAACGCCCGCGGTTCATTAATGAGCCAAATATGCTTGAGAGAACGTTTGGTGAAAAGATAAGTGAGTTATATCTTAATATGTTCATAGATCCCTAGAAAAAACTCCTTAACGCAGTGTACTGAAAAGAATGACAATAACAGAAGGTTTAGTACTAATATACTGACAACGACCTCCTGCCGTACCACTTAAACGTCAAATTCCGAGAGGACATACCGTAGGACATGATAGGCCATAGACTTTTGATGCTTAGCAATGTATAAAAAATGAAGAGATCTCCATCGAGGATGCCGAACGTAGTGGCAGGTCGTCGACATGGAAAATAGTTGAAAGCATCAATAAAGTGGAAAAAGTCGATCAGTACCCGCAAATTAACCATCAGAGAGCCAGCAGAGGACTTTAACATTGCTTATAGATGCGTTCAAGACATTGCAGTTAATGACTTGGGTTTGCATCGTGTTCCTGCAAAGTTGGTCCCAGAGAACCTAAATTTCATGCAAAAAAGGGACCCTATCGCCAAAGACATGATTTACAGGGCTGAACCCGACATTCATCAAACGTTTCATTACTGGGGATGAGATGGGAATTCATGAGTACGACATGCAATCGAGACTTCAGGTGAATAAATGAAGAGCTCCGAATGAACAAGGACCAAAAAAACGCGTCGTTTTCAGTCAAAGTCAGTCAGTTTTTAAAGAATGCTCGCGATGCTCACAGTTCTTATAGATAACAGCGGAATTTTACACCACGAATTTTTGCCAGAAGGTCAGATAGTTAATAAGAACCACTATTTGGGCGTATGAGACTTTTGCGTGAAGCAATTCGTTGAAAAAGAAATGAGCGCAAAAAAACTAGTGGATTTGCATCCATCGAACTCACCTGCAATGGCTCCCTGCGACTTTTTTCTGTTTGAAGAAGCCAAAAAACCCACTACGACGAAACATTTAGGTGTTTTAACAGCGAAAAGCAAGAATCAGAGACAGTTCTAACGGCTATACCGAAAATAAAGTGCCAGAAATATTTCGAGAGCTGGCTCAAACGCCGGCATGAGTGCATTACATTGAAGGCGTTAGTATTTATCACTTTTTATTGAAATATTTTAGAAATAAATATACTGAATTTTCGGAATATATTCCGGGAGTTCTTTGATCAAGGTGTATTAACAAATTGTTACAATATTCCAGCAATTGATTTTGTTACCCTTTTGAATATTATTTGCATTCGAAGAAGGAAAAAAATCATAATTCTTGTTAAAAAGAAGAGATTTGCATTAACATTCATACATACAGTATGCCCATACATATACCCAAAATTATGAAAGAGGTTTAAGTCAAAATTAAAAAAAATAATAGTTTATTAGCGATTTCACACCACATCATTTAAAAACAAATTGTTCACGGTAATTTTTACGATATCGTCACAAATAAACCATTAGATGGTGGTTGTAATTTCAACATTATATGGAATTCATTTAGTGTTAATTAAGAAGTGAATTTAAAGTCAAGAATTTAAAGAAATCACATAAACATAATACAGGGTCCGGCACTCGAAGTGTCACCAACTTCAGACCGCTCGCTCAGCTGATGCCCACGGAAGCATTTTCCCGAGAGTAAACGCGAAAAAAGAAAATCAGTAATGGATTTCAAACGCAATAGTGTGATTGCATTATATTTGGCTGGGAAATCACAACCAGCGATTGTTCGTGAGCTCGAGCAGCTTAAAGTAAAACATCGCGAAACGTCATGGAGGTGGTCATCAAAAGACTGCAACGTCAGTGAAATGGTTCAAAAAGTGAAGAAGCAACTTGAGCGAAGTCCCTGACGAAGTGCGGGCGACAGAACTGAAAATATCTGACCGTAGCATCCCCCGCATACTGAAAAATGATCTAAAACTCAAGGCGTACAAGATCCAAAAGTCACATGATCTCACACCAAAGCAGCAACAAGTCAGACTTGAGCGAGTCAAGGAGTTACTTCGCTTGACCGAAAGCGGTAAATTTTCCAAAATTGTGTTTTCTCACGAGAAAATTTTTCAAATTGAGCAATTCGTAAACTCCCAAAACGATAGGGTTTATATGCCCGGCCGTTCATACGAGAATTTGAGTCATCGATTGACCATTAGAAGGCAGCACCCGCCACAGGTAATGGTTTGGGCAGCTGTAACCGCAGATGGGGGCCCTCCAATCGTTTTCATCGAGCCTGGCGCCAAGGTTAATGCGAAAAATTATCGGGAAAGTATTCTGGAGGTTTCTTTGAAACCGTGGGCAGACAAACATTTCGGTGGCAGACCATGGACGTTTGAGTAGGACTCGCCACTGCAGCTGAAGTCAAGGCGAATCTATTAAAGGTGGTGTTGGAAAATCAGCTGATTTGTTTTTTTTTTTCTTACTTTTTTTCTACTTCGCCAATACCTTGCCGTGAAAATCAAACGCACAAAACATTGTTGTTGGTCTAGCCCTGAAGTATTTTATATTTTATAGTAATGCAAACAAATATTTCGTTTTTTGGCTGGAAGGGCATCACAACCCCAAAAAATTTTTTTGTTCTACACAAAATGTGTTTTGCTGCAGTAGCAGAAATGTCGCCCATAAATGTATGGGAAATCCTGCCTCTACTATGCCATTTTGCAACTGGTACAATTCCTCTCGAACCAGTTACTTAGTATGAATTGTTCCATCAAAGACCAGTGCATAAACTAACGAGACTGAGTTGTTTATATATTTAGGTATGTGCACACACATACGATTACACTATAACATATATGTACATCCATCATTCCATTTTGTCTAATTGAAAAATAAATAATTGACTAAATACTCCAGCTTATCAATAAACGAGTATTTATGTCAGCAATTCTGAATTGATAAGTAATCGACAAGTTCGATGTTATTGAACAATGGGAATGATATTCAATCTCCATAAATTCTCATATTGCCATGCACTTGAAACATTTATCATATTACTCATTCATTAAAGTTGCATGTTTTAGATTTAGTATTTCGAGTCAAAAATAAAAGGCTCCTCTCTTGCGTTAGTGTGAAAAGTGCGGCGTATTAACTTTTAGTTTTATCAAATTATGCACGGAATTTCAAAACGTTACTGTTTGCTTACAATTTTGATTGTATTATGAGACTAAATCTGAAAAAAACGCAGGCAATTTTATGAAGACTTAGACATAAATAAGTTATACGTCTAGCGAAACTAAGAGAAATGATATGGGGGAAATTTCGATTACTCCCAAAATCGCAATTAAAGACAGAGTAGGTAATGAGACGAGCTTCTCATAAGATCCTTAACTTTTGGTCGAATTAGCCGTTTTTTTTAACCATCTTTTAACCTTACAGACCACTTTGTCGTAGCAGTAAACACATCTCCGTTCTGTTAAGCGCTTATGAAACACCCTCGGTGCACTTACAGGATGTCCGTTGGCAGGATTATGAATTAAAAGCGATATTAAAAAATAAACACTAATAATAAAAGTTTATTTCACTAACTATGTATTAAAAAGAAGGCAAGTGATTTTTTTTTTAAATTATGCGCTCCAAACGTTGGACACACACTTGGAATTTAGCCTCCGTACTCCATGTCACTCGCTGGAGAAATGGTGTCAGGATACCATTAACCTTTTAGTACTGAGATGGTTTATGACATCCCCGCCTCAGAAAAAGGTGCATAGAGGTATGATCGGGCGACTAGGCTACGCCACCGAAATGTATTTTCAGTTTGTTAGGGAAGAAATCTTGCAGTATCGCCATGGTCTCTCCGGCCGTGTGTGGCGTCAGGCCATCTTGCTGAAACCCTGTGTGTGTACTGAAGGAAGGGTGTTTTGTCTTCATTTACAGAAAATAATCGTTCAGCATGCGCCACTAAGAGATATTCTCCACAGAAATTGCGAAATTACTTGCCCTCGAAGATTTACAAAAAAATATGGTTCAATAAATGCATTGCCCATTGCACCAAACCGTGAGGTTTCTTCTGATGTTTTAATAGTGGGTTATGCCCTTTGAGTGGCGATTAACGGCGGTTTCGCTATTTACACTTCTATTTAATTTAAAACGGGGCTGCATCACTTCAAAAGATTTACTATACGAAACACGAAAGAAGACATAACTTAACAAATCAAATTAAAACGTAAATTAAATTTTTTCTTAAAAAATTTCTTTAAAAAGTACATTCCATCCCAAAAATATTTCTTCAAAAATTTGATTTATTTTCTGGTTCCATTTTAAAACAATAAAATTTTTTCTTACATAAACTTTTCTAAAAAGTGTATCTTATCTTCAAAATTTTTCTTAAAAACTATTTTTCTTTCTTTTTTTCTTGTTAAAAAATTCATTTTTTTTCATAAAATAATCAAATTTTTCTTAAAAGAAATTATTTAAAAAGTGTATTTTACCTTAGGAATTTTTCTTAAATTACTATTTTCTAAAATAATTTATTTAAAAAGCATATTTTATCCTAAAAAATTTTCTTAAAAAATATACAATAATATTTTTTTCTTGTTAAAAAATAATTTTTTTTTCTAAGCATGACTAAATTTTTTTTTTTTTTGTAAACTTGTTCAAAAAATATATTTAATCCTAAAAAATGTAATCCTTTTTCTTTTGTTTCTTCTTAAAATAACTAAATTATTCTCAAAAAAAATGTTTTTAGTTTTATTTCTTGTCAAAAAATTCAATTTTTTTCTTAAAATAATGAAAATTTTTTCTTAAAACAAAATATTTTAAAATTATTTTTTACCTTAAATATTTTTCTTAAAACAAACCTTTTTTTCTTTATAAAAATGTAAATTTTGTTAATAAAATATTTAAATTTTTTCTTAAAAAACCGGTTTAAAAAGTTTACTTTATCCTAAAAACAAAAAAAAAATAGTTTAAATATAAGAAAGAAACGAAAATATTTCAGTTCAAAAACCTCTACAGCAAAATTTCAATAAGTCCAAAATTATTATTTTGTCTTCTATTTTTAAAATTTTTTCGGTTTATTTCTTGTTATCTCGCGCTTAGAAATAAACAAATTCCCAGAAAAATCTACGACAATACCCAAAATACTTGGGTCACTTCACATGGAATCGCTCATGGGTATCGAACAAACGAGCGCATATCAGAATAAAAACTCATAGTCGAAACTGTTAATTACGTCGTCTAAATGAGGTGAAAAAAATTAAAAGCTTTTCTTTTCTCCAGTATTTGCAGCTTTATTCAAAATAGTAGGAACGAGACGAACAATAAAATTGTAACTTTTTTTTTTATATAAACATTTTTTTGCATGTTTTCCCAGTAGAAAATTTTCAAAAATTTATCAAATTAAAAAAAAAATTTATCAAAATTCCCATTATTTTGAACTCAGGTTTGTGCATATTTCTTATGAGTTCTGACTGTCATAGAAGCTCTTTGCGTCCACTCACCTCTCCCTTGTTTGTAAGAATTTAATTAAGGAAAATTCTTAAATTCTTATATATCCTTATTAAATAAATACCTTTAAAAAAAAAAAAAAAAATTTATTTTGAAAGTTTCTTTATCGAATACATTCGTGCGCTCTGTGGAAAGCGGCAATCACTTTAGCCCAACCTAACCTAACTCTACCAGATATTTGAAAAATGTTCTTTAAATACGTATCCCCTTACCATCAATAAAAAATTGCTTCAAATTATTTTAAAATGCAAAATTTCTCTCAAATAATCATTTTTGTGTACTAGTAAATTTTTTTTAGATTTCTTCCCTGAAGAAAAAATAAACTTTTATACACAAATGGAAGCTGTCTATGCAATTCATCCACAACCTACCTGCTGATCACTGCTTCGAAGTTGCGACTCCTGATTACAACACCGTTAACACTTTTTTAAGTAGCTTGAAAAATGCTGCGCGCTGCAAAGTTTATATGCGACGAATAGATTTAAAGCTTCAGCACCGTAACCGTTAAATTGGCTATCACCAAATGAGGATATTCACATAAACAAACAAGTGTCACACTTTAAAGCTATGAATGCACTCGCAAGAATCGCTCTTAGCGCGCTGTGCGATAAAAATGCTCACGAGTTATGATACTGAAGTGTTCAAACACAATATGTACACACACATATAGGTATGTATGTGTGTAACTATATTAACATGTATTTGTTAGTCACTTTGTGGTTGTTTTAAAATTACACCAATGTGTAAATTGTGAATTGACGCGCGAACTCCAACACCGAAGAACCTTTCGAATTGAACGCTTCGGTTGATTTGTAACACTGGCCTATTGCGCTGCTGCCTCCAAGGTACTTCTGTTGTGCGTTGGTTGCGGTTATGTTTTGGATTAGTATTTTATTTGTGTCCAGGACGAAACGTAAGCAAACGAACGAACGAACGAGGTGAGCGCAGCAACACTTGAGCGATTTGTGCAACAAAATAACGAAATTGAAATGAAATGTTTGAGTGAAAAGTGCAAGCTCTGAAGAAGGCAGCGAGGTGAGTAAAAGCTTTAAAGCCAGCTGAAGGAAAGGTTTAGTGCATTTTGTTGGTCGTTGTGGAATGTTGAGTGCAAGCAATATTGAATGAGCTGGTGGGCAAATGTATAAATAAAACGGTCATGAAACAGCGGCATTCACTCAAGCTAGGAATAGTTTGGAAATGAAACTGAGTGGTTGCAGGCATACTCGAATTATGGAAAATGGCTCACGGTTGACATGCTGGCGTGTCGTCCATAACCTACCAACCTAGAAAAGACATTGTTCGCTTCACACACTTTTACATTGCATGCATCGTCATATCTATCGGCGTTCAGGTGCTTGAAAAGCTTTATTTTACGAGTGTTTCAATTTCACGGCAATGTTGGCAGTTAAAACAGAAAACAAAAATGCCTGAAATTAAAGCACATGGAGGGCCATTTAAGACTAAAGCTTAAGAAAATGAAAAAAATCAGTTACAATTGAATGAAATTAAGCTTATTATTATTTGGCTTGATTACTAAGAAGTGAAGGAATATTCTACAATTCTAAAACATTCTACAAGTATACAATTTTTGAATTTTGTGCGCCTGAAAAACTTTAGGCCTATACAATTTTACGAGTGTAAACGGATGGAGTCTATTAAGCTACTTTTGATTTTAAAAAATATATTGTATTTGCTTAGTTATTTTGCTTGAAAGTCGCCATCTTTTTGTTTGATAGTGTCGAACGCCTTCTTAAAAAATTATATTATCTAAAGTTTAAGGTGGCAAAAATGTTGGAATGAATTTGGTCGAGAACGGGAACTCGTCGATATTTTGAGAAAAATCCAAAAAACAAAAAAAAAATCACAAAATTAGTTTTTACGTTTGAGGAAATAAATAAAACCAAGGAATTATTATTGTTGCTGAAGAAAAATTAAATAAGAGTAACAAAAAATAATTATTATTGTTAAAAAAAAATAAAATAAATAAATAATTGGCGCGTACACTTCTGTTAGGTGTTTGGCCGAGCTCCTCCTCCTATTTGTGGTGTGCGTCTTGATGTTGTTCCACAAATGGAGGGACCTACAGTTTCAAGCCGACTCCGAACGGCAGATATTTTTATGAGGAGCTTTTTCATGGCAGAAATACACTCGGAGGTTTGCCATTGCCTGCCGAGGGGCGACCGCTATTAGAAAAATGTTTTTATTAATTTTGCTTTCACCAAGATTCGAACCAACGACCTCTCTGTGAATTCCGAATGGTAATCACGCACCAACCCATTCGGCTACGGCGGCCGAAAAAAATATAGTTTTATAAATCATGCAAACGAAAAAACTTTTGAATCCCAAATTAAAATAAACAACTTTTTTTATTGCTCAAAAAAAGTATAAATCTCAAAATCTTTCCTAAAAGAATTAAACTTAAGAATTAGTTTTCACTTTAGTTAAAGAAAAGAAAAAATATTTTTTATCGCAAAACAAACTTTTGAACACATAAACTGAATTGAATTATTGCTGAAGAAAAAATTTAAATTGTGACATAATTTTTATTTTTCTTATGAAAAAAGCCCACATTTAAGCAAATAAATTGAAATTAAAAAATAGTTATTATATCTTTGTGGTTTTGTTTTTGAAAAAATAAATGAAAAACTGAAAAAATAATTCTTATTGTAGAAGAAAATAAAAACCGCAAAATTGGATTTATTTTTTATTATAAGAAACACTTTTCAGCAAGTAACTTAAAACAGAAAAATGATTATTATTCCTGAAGAAAAAATAGCAAAATTTTTTCGAAAAAAATAAAACTCAAGAATTTATTTTCATTTTTGTTGAAGAAAATGAAAACCATTTTGTAACATAAAACACTTTTAGGTAAATAAATGGCAAGCAAAAAACGCTTAATATTGCTAACGAAAAATATAAATCGGAAAGTCTTTCCAACAACAAATAAGACCCCAAACTAATTTTTACTTTTTCCCAAAAATTTAAAATAGAAAAATAAATATTAACGCTGAAAAAAAAATTTTATTCATAAAATAAATATTATTCAAATAAAAAAAACAAATAAATTAAGCTCGAATATTAAATATTACCTCTGTGCTTCATTAATCGGGAAAATATCTTTAGAAAACTCGTATTCTCCAATGAAATCTGTTTAATGGGATTATAAAGTTTGCAAAAGTTTCACACACAAATTCCTCAGCACACACTGGAAAGACTGGAATGTCTATTGAGGAAATGATAGAGGAAAGAATAACCCCCAATCAAATATGACGAGCCATACTGGCCAGCTTGGCCCTGCGATGCAATGCTTAAACGGCGGTCGGAGTTAGGGTTTAGTACGTATGTGTAATGTTTCGCAAGTCCAGTTTAGTAGTAATACTGACTGTGCGTGGTCCCGAATAAGGTGCACCTTTAGCGATCAGTATGAATCGTGCATGCCGTCTATGCTGACGGTATCTATGAAAGATTCCCCCTTCGGATAAAAAAAAAACCGGAAAGACTGTCTCAGATTGCCGAAATAATATAATATTATATATGTAGAAGTGGCCTGCATTGCGCAAGAAAAAATATTCGTATAGAAAACACCACAGATCCAAACATAAATTTAATGAAGAAGAATGAAAAATACCCAATTCCATCACATACAAGTAATTACAATAATTCATCTCTTGAACATCTGAAAAGAGTTTTAGCGACTGTCATTTTTTTGGCTATTCCAAAATTAACTACAAAAACTAGTCAAATGAAGTGAAGAGACAAGCTGCTCTTCGTAAAACACAGTTGGAGTAGCTTTATGACCGAAATTATTTACGAATGCTAAACACCAAAACACCTTTCGAGGTAATGCAGGCAAAATTGTGGTGCTTTCATTCTTTTCTATGCTTTGTTTGAAAAAAGATACATATTTATAAAAACAAAACACCCCTTACATAATATTAATTCACGGTATTTAACCAAAAATTAATGGAACGCACACCAGTAGATGTGCGAAGCGATCTAGTGATTTGTGAGTTCAGAACTATTGGGTTGCCAAATAAGTAATTGCAGGTTTCACTTATAGATGGCTTCCGTTGAACTTTTAGATTGCAGACGTAGTACAAATGTAAAAAATTTTGTTATTTGATAGTTGGCAATTCAGCTGTCAATCAGTAAAAACAGTATTTTGATCGGATGGGTAGTTTTCGTTTGGCGTTCGTTGAAAAATGGAAAATCTAAAGGAACATTTTCGTCAGGCTGATGAAAGCCGCTACCAAAAAAAAATTGAATAACTTTTTTTCTTTTTAAGTTATCTGTTCCATTTTTGTTTTAATTTGCAGATTGATCTTTAAAATTTATTAAAATGGATAACTGGGACACGCAAACAAGAATTTGGATAGTCCGTCGCTATCACGCACTGGAGTCCGTAGTTTTGGTACAGAGAGAGTACAGGCGGATGTTTGGCGGCGATTCCCCGAGCAGATGGACCATAATGAGACTGGGGAATAATTTTGCTGAGCAAGGAACAGTCGCAAGAAGGCCTTATCATCGAAACCCACCAGTTCGGACGGAGGAAACGATCGCTGCTGTAGCTGCAGCTATACAAAGCAATCCAAGGGTTTCAACAAGAAGCTTATCTGCTCAACTTGGTGTCAGCCGACAGTCTTTGCAAACAATAATGCACAAAGATTTAGACTTATTTCCCTACAAAATTCAAATGGTTAACAAACTGAATGCAGCAGGCTTGCCGATTCGCTTGGAATTTTTCCAGAAGATCCTGCAAATGGTGGAAGAAGACCAAAACATGTTAAACTGCCTTTTCATGTTTGATGAGGCCCATTTCGATTTAAACGGCAATGTGAACAAACAAAATTGTCGAATATGGAGTACTTCTAACCCACAGATACTCCACGAGACGGAATTGCATCCTCTTCGCGTGACAGTGTGGTGTGCGGTTTCTTCACGCTGTATTGTCGGGCCTTATTTTTTTGAAGAAAATGGTCACACCGTTACGGTTACTGGAGACCGTTATTTGAAAATGCTGAAAGAATTTTTCTATCCAGAACTACGCCGAAAGAGAATTCCTTTCAACTCTGTGTGGTTTCAACAAGATGGGGCAACGTCTCACATAGCCCAGACTGTTATGACAGAGTTGCGACGAAAATTTCCCAATAAACTGATTTCAAGAAACTCCGAATTTCGTTGGCCCCCCAGGTCGCCTGACCTTACTGCACCTGACTTTTTCTTGTGGGGTTTATGTAAACAAGAAGTTTATAAAACAAAGCCAACAAATTTGGATGAACTAAAACAATCCATTCGGGCAAGAATTGCGGCTATTCCTGTCGCAACTCTCAAAGCAGCAATGAACAACTTTTTACTTAGATGCCGCACTTGTGTCAACGAGCATGGGGGGCATTTAAATTCAATTATTTTTAAAACTAGTTAAGCTACATTTAATAAAATTTAATGACCTTCAACTTGAAAAAAAAAAAAAAATGAATTCCATTCACTAAAAAAAAAGTTATTTGAGTTTCTTAATGTAGTAAAATTCATCAGCCACCCTGTATTTTGCTTTTTTATTTCCGAAAATTATGTGCTGTTTATGGTGACGAAGCCTTAAAAGAACGGCAGTGTCAAAATTGGTTTGCCAAATTTCGTTCTGGTGATTTTTCACTCAAAGATGAAAAACGCTCTGGCCGTCCAGTTGAAGTTGATGACGCCCTAACCAAAGCAATAATCGATTCGGATCATCACAGTACAACACATGAGATTGCAGAGAAGTTTCATGTACCACGTACATGAATTGAAAATCACTTAAAACAACTGGGCTATGTTCAAAAACTCGAACTCGAAACTCACGAACTGAAGGAAACGCATTAACAGCTGCGATTTGCTAAATAAACGTAATGAAAATTATCCATTTTTAAAAGGATTGATAACTGGCTATGAAAAAGGGGTTGTTTACAACAATATCAAGCGGAAAAGATCGAGGAGCAGGCCAGGAGAACCAACCCAAACATCAAAATTTGATATTCATCAAAAGAAGGTTATGTTATCAGTTTGCTGGGATTACAAAGGAATTGTCTACTTTGAACTCTTACCACCTAACCGAACGATGAATTCTGATATCTACATTAAACAACTAACGAAATTAAACAATGCAGTTGAAGAAAAGCGGCCCGAAATGACAAATCGAAAAAGAATTGTATTCCATCATGACAATGCAAGGCCAACCACATCTTTGGCCACTCGGCAAAAATTATTGGAGCTTGGTTGGAATGTTTTGCCACATCCACCATATAGTCCTGACTTTGCACCAACTGATTACTTTTTGTTTCGATCTTTACAAAACTCCTTGAATGGTAAAAGTTTCAATAATGATGATGATGATACAGTTTTATGCTAACTGCTAACAGAAGTTTTAGGAACGTGAGGTTATGATGCTGCCTGAAAGATGGCAAAAGGTCATTGATCAAAATAGGCAATCCATTACAGAATAAAGTTATTTAGTTCCATGAAAAAAATGTCTTTGATTTTCTAGAAAAATCCGCAATTACTTAGTTGCCAACCCAATAGTAGGCGTGACTGAAGTAAACTAAGTTATTAAGTGAAATAAGTTCAACTAATTTATCAAATGCAGTTTATTTGTTGTTTTTGTTTTCCGTTATATTAGCAGCTACAATTCATTTATTTAAATTCTACTACTTATTTTAATTTTGACGTTTTTCTTTCCTTTCGCTCTGTCCCATTTTGAGGATGGCCACCTCTTCATATGCTTGAAAAAAGCTTTTCTGCTTAATTGAGTGGCCTTCAAAAACGCGTCTGTTCTCTTTTACTTAAAAGCTTTTTTATGGTAGTATGGAGATTCTCTCTTTTGCTTTTAAAACAACCCGGCACAGAAATTCACTACCTCAGGACTGGTTAGCTTGCAATGAATTTAAAATCATGACTGCGGCATGCGCTTATTTTTCATACGAAACTAATTCTAAACTGCTTCAAAATAAAAGTTGGCAAAAATATGGTTTTCTAATTTTTCTAATTTCAACACCATTACACTTATATAATTATGAAAGTACGAGTATACCTATTCCCAAAATAGATCAATGTAAGGCCTCGTTTTATGCGGTGGATACGTTCTATAGAAAAGCGCATTAAAAAGGCTTTACTTGCCTTGAAAAAATAAGGATGCGTTACGTAATTTTCTAAAATCGCATAAAACCAAAACAACGAGTTATAATTAACTTAAAACCGTACAAAAAAAATTTGCAGAAATTAAAATAAATAGGTTGCTTAAAAAATTACTTCGAATGTCTGAAAGTTGTTGTTGTTGTTGCTGTTGAGGTGGTTGAACATTTCCACTGAAATACTCCTAATTAGTGACCAGCACCGTTTTACTACCACTATCACGTGTGATGATGTATTTTTTTTTTTTTTTTTTTTTCCAAGTCAGATCCATTTAGTGAGGTCCAAGTATAGCAACAAATCCTTTATCTCGATGTCTGAGATCTCCTTAATTTGCTGTGGGAAAGGCTTACCGAAGGATCGGAGTCGTGCCCTGGCTAGTCCCGGACATTCACATAAATAGTGGAAAAGACTTTCCTTCGCCCCTTCCGCTTGACAGCTTCTACAGATAGGATTGAAGGGTAGATTGAGTCTAGCTGCATGATCCCCTACTTTCCAATGGCCTGTAAGGGTTGCAGTGATGCGTAAAATGTTTGGCCGAGAACATCCTAGCAGGTCATTCGTCCTTTGTTTTTTGGCCATGTGTTTTTTGTTGTAATACATGTAGGTATTTGCTTCCATCTTCTTTCGGCTAAAGCATGATAGTGTGAAGCAATGGATGCTTTTAGTGTGTTCAGTGGGGTGGAGACTGCCACCGCCTCTGCTATGTCTAGTGTCGAGCCCTTTCTTGCTAGCTCATCCGCTATCTCATTGCCCTGTATGTTCCTATGACCGAGAACCCATATCAGGGTAATTTCAAGCCAATGGCTGAGCAGTTTCAGCTCCTCTCTACACTGTAGGACCAGTTTGGATGAAATGTAGTTGGAGTATAAGGCCTTAATAGCTGCTTGACTGTCTGAGAAGATAGCTACTCTTGCACCAACTTCCTTGTAGAGCTCTAGGGATTTACATGCTTCTCTGATCGCTAAAAGTTCTGCCTGGAACACGATAGCATAATCATTAAGACGAATTGACTGAGATAGGTTGAGTGGCTCCGAATGGAAGCCAGCTCCCACACCACAGTTCATCTTAGAGTCTTAGTCTGAAGGAAATTCATATTAAAGCTTAATGATATACAAACTTAATTAACTGCATTTTACTGAAAGGTAATATAGCTTTACATTTTTTAATCTTTATCACTATCTGATAATAATTTGCACCGTTTGCTAAGTGGTTACAAATCACCTTCATCATCAAAAGGTCCGGTCTCTGCAATAGATATTTGCGGTAAGGGGAATGGATTAATGTTTTGAGTTTTCAGCGTTACACGATTTTTGGAAACTTTCTATACGCCGGCTTCCTAAACAAGCCTATATGGACGTTTTTTTAAACAAGTTTTCGATAAAATACAAACCGCACAACTTCGAAATCGCATAAAACTAATCCGTATAAAACGTGACCTTACAGTATATGGAAGGTGACCGAAGTTTTCGTCCGAATTGATATTTATACGTATATGTATAATTGGAGCTTATATTCTTTGTGGAGTATTTGGCGGAGCTCTTCCTCCTATTGATATTTCTCCATTCGTTTAAGGACCAATTGGTGTACCTATTTAAGAAGCTCTACAATTGCATCAAGATATCTTGAGTCAGACTAGATCGGCTAACCCAGGTCTCCACATCATTCTTTTAATTTGAGTATAGACTAGGTTCTAGGTTCGAGGAAGCTCTCGTGGAAACATACGATTAATGATAGAGTAAAGAAAGCAGCCACAGCACTCTATACATGCAAAAGAAGTGTGGGGGCAAAATGGAGCCTAACCCCAAAAATAGTTCACTGGCTATATACAGCAGTGGTATGGCCTATCATGATATACGGTGTCTTAGTCTGGTGGTCAACACTCGAGAAAAGAACAACAGTAAAACGCCTAGAAAGTATTCAAAGGGGTGCTAGTCTCTACATAAGCGGGACACTAAAGACTACGCCCACGGCAGCGATGAATGTCATGCTGCACCTATTACCGATTGAGGCCCACAGCAAACAGCTGGCGGCGAAATCGGCACTTAGGTTAAGAGAATCTTCCAACTTAGCCACTAACAGAAGAGATCACAGAAGAATACTAGACGAATACCCCTTCTTACATCAAACGACAGACTTTTGTAGCTCAGTGGAGTTGCATTTAAACACATCCTTTACCACAACTTTCCCAACGAGAGACGATTGGGACAATGGGGTAATGGACAATAAAAGCGGAATCAGCATCTATACTAATGGTTCCAAGTTAAATGATCAAGTAAACGGAAGCCTTCATTCTGAAGGAATGAATCCCAACATCTCATTCCGGTTACCGGATCACTGCAGCGTATTTCAAGCTAAAATATTGGCTATCAGAGAAGGCCTACTAGCCCTAAATAAAAGTGTCCTCACAACAAGAGATATAAACATATATTCAGATAGTCAATCGGCCTGAAAGCTTTAAAATCGCCTAACATTAACTCGAAGACAGTAAAGGAATGTATCGACGTTTTGACAGAACTATCACAGTACTTTGTAATAAACCTGCTCTGGGTGCCGCGTCATAGAGACATAGAAGGCAACTGCAAAGCAGATGAACTGCCTAGATTGGGTACCACGCTACCGATCCCACCAGACAAACCGAACATATACCTATATCTTTAGCAACTTGTAAGATGCTTATAGATAAACAAACTGTCAGTGCTGCCAACAGGTTATGGTATCAGTCCCTAACCTGCGCAACTAGTAGAATGACGTGGTCGGAATGGAACATGGGCCACATAAACCGACCGTTGAAACTAGACAGGAGAAATATGAGAAATCTTCTCGCGGTCCTAACAGGGCATTGTCTGATTGGAAGGCATGCTAGTAGACTACGAGCGCCCTATGACGACTATTGTAGAAGCTGTAACGACATCGAAGAAAAAGAGACTGTAGAACACTTTCTTCTATTTTAGGAAAAAGTTCCCTGAATAACTTGGCAGAAGTAGCCAATATAAAAATAGTAAGTCTTGTTAGATATATCAAAGCCACAGGTTGATTCAATGAGGACGATGTAGAGTGAGGAGAGGGGGCAACCCCGGTGGTATCACAATGGGTCTACAGCAGGCCTAGGTGTGTTAAACGACAACCACTATACCTACCTACCTACCTACTACTGTGATAATCGCTTCGTGCTGATTATAAAATACGACAGCCGACTATTTCCACCAGCTCAATTAAGCAATGAGTGTTAAAATGCTATAAACTAAGAGTAGGTACTGAGATGATTCAACCGTCAACCTCCGGACGGTTGCTACAAACGAGACTCTAACTTATATAAAATCACACAGGAAGTCTAATATGTACTTCTCGGTTATGACCCCGCAATCGAGAATTGATGCTTAAATGGTATTAGGAACCCTATCGAGCGTCTGCTACCCATGCGTGACTAAATAGTCCAGTGCTGGCTGAGCTAATACATAGCCCACCCATGACCTAATATAGCCTCTCCAAGTATTAACAGTTCTCTCTCAGTATTAATAACCCTAATGAAATATATTTTCCGGGTACTTGAGAAGTTTAACCCTGAAAAGACCAAATCTTTCAAATTACTGCTATCACAATTTTGGTAGAAAATATTCTAACTTGAAAATTATTCTTAACTTTGTACGTTTAACGAATTTTTTACTGAATATAATTTCATTCATGACTTTTTATGTTTTATGTATATGTATAATTGGCGGTTAAACCCTTTTTGGAGCTCATCATCCAATTTATGGTGTACGTATTGATATTTCGCTATAAATGGAGGGACCTGGAGTTTTAAGTCAACCCCGAACGGCAGATATTTTTTATCTCTAGTTTGGTATTTCACGGAGATTCGAACGTCACGTACAAACCATTCGGCTACGGCGGCGGCCTTTTGTATGTTATTGCACTTTAATTAAATATTGAATAAAATACAAATATAAAATCATAAAACATAAATAAAACATTGGTATTTCTAGGGAAATCACAGTAAAATTTAATAATTCTTAACACCTCTACTAATTTTGAACTAGTAAGGATGTAGTCACCAGCGAACTAATTCATTTTGGTGAAATATTCATATGCAGAATTTGTACTGTAACAGAAATTCCTTTTACTCAAATCCCCCCTAGGGAGATTCAATTTCTGTCTAGGTGTCTACCAAGGCGAATTTATTACAGGTGACAGCAAACACATATAAGTAAAACCCTACATGTATTTGTTGTTGCGTTTGGTGCAAGCATCATGTCAAAATCAGCAAGCAAATGTAAACATACGAATGTAAACATACCAATACATACAAACAAAGCATATCAATTTGACGTAAGCCATACCTACGGCGAAAAATTCAGCTGGGTGAATGCTGTCACCTTATTAAATCCACCTTGGTGTCTACCCACAAATGTTATTATTTTAGCAGGTGAGCTTTTCCCATTAACAGTCCGTTAAGTTACAGAAATTCTACACAGTATACATACCTTTTGCAGCAAGTAATTTTCAAAAAATGCCATATATTAGTAGATATTTACCTGCAAAAAATAAATCAATAATCATTGTTAGATATTAAGTTTCAAGAAAATTTCAGTTGCTTAAAAGAAATATTAAATAAAAAATAATTGAAGCTAACATATAGAGGAGCTTCATTAATAAACAGCGGAATTATAATGTAGGTAATATGTAACGGGAAGGATACGGAATTGTGAAAATACTAAACACCAACCATTACATAAAAGAGATGACAGAAAGAGAGTATATACGAGTATGTAAGTATTTGCGCGGCGCAAAATGTACACAAAGAGCGAGAAATGTTATGCGTCTATGTTGGTGAGAGAAAGCGGAAAAATATGAAAGAGAAATTCGCTGCTACCAATACCAACACTAATAACAGACTGTAAACACTGATAGATAGCCTCGGTATAACCATTTGGCAACACTGCAACAGCTTTTAAATTTAACAAACGGAAACGACAAAGAGAGAAATCAATGTTTGCCAATTAGGTTATAGGTATTTAAATAATATAAAATTGCATGCAGAGTTAGAAATCGAACGCAAATAATATTAATTTATTGAGGGAAAAACGTGCAAACTCTAGAAAAAAAATTCTGCAACGATGTTAAATGTTGCTAAAATGCACAACAAAACAATTGAAAACGACACTCAGATGGTATAGTGAGATTGTTAATTTTAGTCATTAATCTATGTAACTATGTTTACTTTTTATGCACATACATACATACACGAGTATATACGTACGCAAGGACATGCTTAAGAAACTGCAATTTCACGTTTATAGAATTTTATCTACATCAAATATATGTATGTATGTAAGTAGCTAACAATTCTGAGATTAGTAAATAGTAAAAAGCCCATATATGAGTATGCAACAAATCTTTTGAATAATTTAAATATATTTTTTCAGAAATTTCAACTCTCACCACACACACCGATTTGTGTAGTTGCTTTGGTGATAGGTAGCTAAAACGAATTAACATCGAATTTAAAATCGAGATCCAGATTTCTGAGCGGATTTCGTTGTATCTTCTTGCTGCCATGATGATGATGGCCAGGTGGTATGCGATATGTCACCTCGATATCTGGTGTGAGCGTCATCAATTCATTTTTGAGCCAGCAAACGTTAATAAATATTAATACGCACACATACACATACGCACATGGAACATAGTTGGTGTTGTTGTGCACATACGAGCGAACGAACGAAACGGAGCAACGAAATTGTACACAATTATTAACATTTTTTTTGTGTTAGTTTTGTTTTTGGTTTGGTTTGGAAAAGGAAAGAAGAAACATTGAAAACATAAAATAATTATTACCAGTAATCCAGTTGACAGTACAGAAATTTCACATTTATTACAAGAAGCAAAAATCATTAATTGTTAAAAAAAACAATAAAATGTCTAAAAATGGCAAAAGAAACCCTCAAAGATTTCATTAGAAAGCGCAAAGCTTGCAAACTGTTGAAAGCTTGCCTGCACCCATACACAGTTAAGCAATCATAAAGCACTAAAGCGGAAAGCTTTTATCAGCTGTAAACGTAACATCCTGTTGCTGAGGCAAAATTTGTGGCGCAGAGCCAGAAGCCAACAATCTCTTTAATTTTTAGGAAATATGTACCAAGCGAAATATTTTATCTCTTTAATCTTTAATAACCTAGCGAAAAATTTTAGAAGTATTTTATATCGTTAACAAAGCTGCAAAGTGGTATGCATTTTTTTTAAATATATTTTTTGATAAATACCAAATATGTATTGGGGATGATAAATATATGTAATTTGACATATACATGTATTAGAGATGTTAATCCCGAACTCCCGACTTCCCCGGCATAAGTATTTCGGTATTTTCTAAGTTCCAAGGATTGCGGAATTAATTTTCAACAATCTCGATGCTTGCGGGATTTCATAATTCATCCCGAAATATGGGGTCCCGTTATTTCAGTAATTTTTAAGTGCCGAAACTCAACGGATTTATTGCCAACAATCCCAAGATTTTCGCGACTCCATCATTTATTCCGAAATGCCGGGGTCCAAGTTTTTCCGTTGTTTTTAAGTGCCGAAACTCACGGGATTGTTTTCCAATAATCCCGATATTTTCGGGATTTCGTCAGTTATTCCGAAATGCTGGGATTTTTTAAGTACCGAAACTAAAGGGACTATTTTGCAACAATTCCGAGATTTGCGGGATTTCATCATTTATCTCGAAATCCCGGAGTCCAAGTCTTTCACTATTTTTTCAGTGCCGAAACTCGTGAGAGTTCCGCCAATCACGAGATTTTTGGGATTTCAGTAAATATGCATATAATTGAAGTTTTTGTTTTAAAAGCAATTTATGCATTTCTATGCCTCTGTTGTAAAAGGTCCCTGCCAGCCAAAAGTGGTGAAAAAACTGGATAAAAAGTGAGTTTAGTTAACTGCAAAATAAAGAAAAATAGAAAAGTAATTACATTTCTGAAAGCGCTGCCCATAATGTACCCAAAATTCTAAACACTGAAGACCTAGTAGCCACATGGTTAGACGCTGAGCATTGCATTCCGAAAACCTCCATTCAAGCCCCGGAAATAAAAATAAAAATTTATATGATGCAGTTCAATTCTGGCTTAAAAAAGCAGATGGTTCTTTTGAGAAAAATCTCCGTAATGCAGAAATACATTCATCAGCTTTTACATATACATTTGTTAATATTTCATTTTTGCTGGGGTTTCGAACCCGCAGCAATTGGATGATAGTATAGCACGCACTAATTCGGCTACGGTTACTGACGCTTTAACTGTGACTTTGACTTAAATACAAGAATTTTTAAATGAGTAGCCCACTACTTTCCGCTTATCCCGCATAAATTGCACAAGATTAAAAAATATTTTCAATCACAAAATTTGCATTTCAATTTGCTTTTCGATTTTTTCTGTTTTTTTCACCGACCTTTTTCCCAGATATGGACCTCAAATTAGTTTATGAGACTATGAGACATGTACGCACTAAAGGATTACTAAATGCATCTAAATTTAACCATTGAGTTTGTTTTGTTGTTACTGAAAAAGTGTACACTTTAAATAAAAATGTCTATTTACTTATTTATTATAGCCTTTTTTCAAATTAAGTTGAAATAATAAATATCAGACTCTCGTGACTGATTCCGGGATACCGAAAATCCCGAAAGTCCCAGAATCGTAAAAAAATCCAAAACTAACAAATGCGATAATTATCGTCTCATTAGTTTAATGAGTTAAGGCCTGAAAATACTCCTTAAGATCTTTCACAACCGTTTATAAAATCCGAAAACTCAATGGGTCATACACAATTTGGATTCAAACATACTATGGGAACGCGTGAAGCTTTATTCAGCCTTCAAGTCCTAGTACAAAACTGTAAAGACGTCCAGAAAGATATTTGTATATGCTTCATTGACATTTTGACATTTTAAGGCAAATGGACATTAATGTAAAAGAAATAAGGTGCTTTTCCAACTTGTATTGGGACCAAACTGCGAACGAGAGACTACAAAATGATGTGACAAGTGATGTTTCAATCAAAAGAGGAGTTCACCAAGGATGTGTTTTATCACTAATGCTCTTCAATTTATACTCGGAATATATATTTAAAGAAGCTTTGGCATGAGTCAACTTAGGAATAAAAGTCAACAGCGAAATAATAAATAACATACGATTATACGATGGCACCACAAAATTTACTGAAAAATTAATGACCTGCAATATCTCCTTAAAGAAGTCAGCGGAAAAAGTCTGGGTATTGTATGGTAGTCGAAATCTAGTCGTATTTCCAATCAAACTTCAACTCATTTTTTTTATATTTATAATGAACTTTATTAAACCAAATATGTATGTACCATTTTGGTCGACCACCTTTTGCCATTTTTCTTCTGGAGACATTATTCCATCAGTGTAAAACTTTTGTGGTTTCTCGGCGAAAAAAAGCGACAAGTAATTTTCACAGGCTTCTCTTGAAGCCAACTTTACTCCATTAAGGGAGTTCTGCATTGACCGAAACAAATGGTAGTCCGATGGTGCAAGGTCAGGGCTATATGGTGGATGCACCAAAACTTACCAGCCAAGCTCTCCCAGTTTTTGCCGAGTCATCAAAGATGTGGCCTAGCGTTGTCCTGATGGAAGATGACGAGCTTTCTGCTGATCAGTTCTGGCCGTTTTTTTCGATTGCTTGCTTCAGTCTCATCAGTTATTGACAGTAAAGTATAGAATCAATCGTTCGAGTAGGCTGGAGCAGCTTATAGTGGATGATTCCTTTCCAATCCCAACAAACACACAGCATAACCTTTCGAGGCGTCAATCCTGGCTTTGCGACCATTTTTTGAGCTTCACCACCCTTGCACCATAATCTTTTTCGCACATTATTGTCGTATTTGATCCACTTTTCGTCTCCTGTTACCATTCGCTTTAGAAATGGTTTGATTTCATTTCGTTTCAGCAAAGAATCGCATATGTTAATTCGGTCCATTAAATTTTTCACAGATAATTCATGTGGAACCCAAACATCGAGCTTCCTTTTGTAACCAGCCTTTTTTAAATGGTTCAAAACCGTTTGATGATGAATGTTTAGTGCTTTGGCGATGTCATGGCAGCTTATGTAACGGCTTCTTGCCAATCTTTTCCATAATTTCAGCGACTTTTTCAACGACAAGCGAGCGAAACATTGTTGTGCTACACGAACTGATACAGCATCGTCTCCGTAAACTTCACAAATTTCATTGGTGGCTTGCGTGGCATTCTTCCCTTTTTTATACAAAAATTTCAAAATATAGCGAATTTCTTCATTATTTTCGCTCATTTTTGAACAGCTATAATTTTTTTTCAAGTTCTCCGAACTTAATTTTTTTTTTGGTTAAATGAAGCTTAAAATGTCACCTTTCTAACACCATATGATATGACACAATGTGATGGTAGCACTGGAGATAGATGACTCCAACGACATCTATTTACAAAATACGAAAAGACTTTTTCGACTACCCAATATAAACACCCAAAAAACCAAATTCATGGTCGATTCAAAAAACTCTCAACAAATCACCAAATGAAACATTTATGTATGTATGTATATGACAATCCGACCCAAAGAGTATCCCAATTTAAGTCCCTGGCTGTTGGCTCAGCAAAACATCGACAGAGAAATTTGCTGTCGGATTGAATTAGCGAGGGCAGCTTTATTCAATTACAGGAAAGTTCTTACCAATAAAAGTTTGACCATGAAATTACGTCTTCGGTACCTTAAATGTTCCGTTTGGTCTGTTTTGTTATACGGTGTGGAGGCATGGACAATAACGGTTACGAGTATGAATAAATTAGAAACATTTGAGATGTGCCGCTATCGGTGGATGATGAAAATATCGAGAACAGACAAAGTTAGTCAAGTAACAAAGAAGTTTAAGCGAAACGTAGAAAGGATAGAGAGCTGTTGCTAACCATAAAGCGCCGCAAAACCGCATATTTTGGTCATATTATACGTGGTTCTAAATATTAGTTACTGCAACTGATTGTGCGATAAAATCGAAGGCAAACGAGGAATTGGAAGGAAGCAAATGTCTTGGCTACATAACATAAGATAGTGGACAGGGTTAAGGACCATTGGGCAATTGGTTGAAGCAGCACGAAGCAGAGACAATTACCATAATATTATGTATATCTATAATAATATTTTATAGTTTTGTTAAATGTAAAAAAGAAGAAAGAATTAGTTATGACATTTGTATTAAAATTAATGAACAAGTTTTTACTGTGATCGCTTACATTCTGTATTAAGAATTTGATAATAAAGAAGAAGAAGAAAAAGTATATCCCTATTATGTATGTGTATTACAGAGAACTGTGTTTGCGCTGAGCAGAACCGCAACAGAGCAGTAAATGTTCTATGTATATCGTTTGTACATCCGAGTCTTTCTTTGTTCAGTCTTTGCTTCATTTATAACTACCGCTTGTACGATCACTTCGGCTATGCGGTGCTGCATATGACCGCTACCGAATGACAAAAATACTGAAAACACCGCCTGCACAAATAGATCATAACACACAAGCAAAAGAGTACCGCTAAAAAATATCTATGCCATCGCGCGTTCACTCAATACATAAATGATTAGCACTCGAAGGAGTCCACTTTCTTATTTATATTTTTTTATCTTTGTTTGTCGTCGGCAGTGCATTAACAAAGGGCACGAATCACTCTACTTGCAGATATGTATATTAACGTGTGCATGTGATTATATGTTTATTTTTAAAAGATTTATAATGGCGGAGAATTCAAATTTTATTGCTGAGAAAATTTCGTTATATCTTTATACATAAGTATCTTTAGAAGTAAGTTAAAAGAAAAATTATTATTTGTTTTTGTACGATAAGTAATTTGAAAAAGAATGAATTTGGTTTTCAATTTTTATTTTAAAGTTCATATTATTTTCTGTCATAATTAATAGTAATATACAATAATATAATAAAATAATATCACTGCTTCAATAAAGAAAAAACTTTTCATTTAAAAATACTGCTACATATGTATAAAAATCCTTTTTTTCCGTGCGCTGCTATGAATTATACTGCAGCCAATCTCATTATTTGCAAGGGATGACGACGCGGTGTTTGCGGTGTTTTCCTCATTTGACAGATTTCACACGTTACACCGCTTAGCCGAAGTTGAATATACGATTGCTTTCAAATCTAACAACCGAGTATACGAGATATTCATACACTCAACAAACGCGGTAATAGCGGTATTGATCAGCACACACACCGCTCTTTTGCTTTCCGCTCAAATGCGTGCAGTTTCTCTGAAAATGTACTGTGAAGATCGAACAAAAAGAGAGCAGGTTTTGCATTTGACCGTCATGGAAATGAATGCTTGAGCTCAAATCACTTGGCGTTTGAGTATGAGTAGTGGTCTTGAAATTTTATTTGTGGAATTTTTGAGTTTCAGTTATAGAAAAACAGAGTATTGAAGCGGTGTGCAAGCAGTAGCATTACACCGCTGCAGTTTGGAGGGCATCAGAATTCGTTTTAGAGGTATGGTTCCTTCGCCAGAGCTTCTTATTTTGATCCCTAGAATACGATTTTCACAAAGCAATGAGCGATTTTTAAATCGACCCGCCCTAATGTGTGTATATAAACATAATATATTTAGAACACCACATTTACAAAAAAAACATCAAGCATCATTTATATCACATCATTTACATTTACATAATATAATTATTAGTAGGAGTACCGCCTACTTAACATTTGCACTTACATACGAAGAAGTTGCTTCATAACTATAGCCAACTCTCTCCTAGGCGCATTTCAAACCTGGATACCATGCGACATCATTGCTAACCATACAATGTACCCTAACCTAATCTAACTATAATAATTATTTTTCAACGAAATTTCAATTTATTTGCATATATTTTTGAAGAGAGTGTGGAAATAGAAGATACATCAAAAACTAGTCTTCATCGGCATTTTAGAGCAGGGTCCTAAGACATTAACTACAGCCAAGTTTCTATAAATCGAATCAACATTAGCCAAAGAAAAGAGACTTCGAGTCATAGAATATTCTTACTTTTTTCAAGAAACTACAATTATGTAAGATACATACATACATCATAAATAATAAATATAAAGGGTGATTTTTTAAGAGCTATAGGAAAGTTTTGCAAAAAAACACAGGTAAAATTCAGAAAAATGCATGAAATTTTTATTTAAATCGATAGTACAGTCCATATAATTTAATGTTTGAAGACTATTTCATGCAAATGTTGACCGCAACTGCGCTTCCAATGGTCCATCCGCTTAGTCCAATTTAGCATACTCTTTCCAATGTTTCGGCCGGTATCTCACATATAAATGCTTTAATGTTGTCTTCCAATACGTTAATTCGAGCAGGCTTGTCTGAATAGACATGAGCTTTAACATAGCCCCACAAAAAATAATTTAGAGGCGTTATATCTGGGTGGCCAATTGACAGGTTCCGAACGTGAAATAAAATGTTCACCGAACTCGCCTCTCAACAAGTCCCTTGTTAAGCATGCTGTGTAGCATGTGGCACCGTCTTGCGGAAACCACATGTCATGCAAGTCAAGCTCTTGCATTTTGGGCAAAAAAAAGTTGGATATCATTTCACGGTAGCGCTCACCATTCACAGTTGCGTTACAATTCGCAGCATATTTGAAGAAGTACGGTCCAATGATACCTCCAGCCCATAAACCGCACCAAACTGTGACCTTTTCTGGATACATTGGTAGCTCTTGCAATTCTTCTGGCTGATCTTCACTCCAAAATCGACAATCCTGCTTATTTACGTACCCTTTGATCCGAAAATGAGCTTCGTCGCTGAACACAATTTTTCCATAATAAAGTGGATTTTAAACTTTCTCAACAGAACACGCATTTTTATAATAAAATTCAATGATGTGCAAGCGTTGTTCGTTTGTAGGACGATCCATGGTTAAATTATAGACCAAACTGAAGACGTATGGCAGTGAAACAAAACACGAAACGTGCATCAGCTGTTTAAACCAACTGTTTAAAAAGATAATAGCTAAAAAATCACCTGTTATTTACATATGTTTCGGTTACAATAAAGTCAAATAATTAGAAAATTGTAACTGAAAACCTACTTTTCTTTTGGAGTTTTCAGTAAAAAGATATTCTAAGACTTAAGATAAAAAATGTTAATTCTCTGAGCCTTCGTGGGCTAATCTGCACTTTGACCACTGTGGCACATGCCTTAATTGTCTCCAATTGGAACCAAAATTTATATGTGATTTCTTTGACCATGATATTACTGACTGAGGACGTGAGACTAAAAAAATTTTCATTTAACTTTTTTAAGAGCCACCCTAATATATAAGTACATATGGCTAATACATCTTTTGCTGGGCTTCTGGTCAAGCTCCTCCTCCAATCTTCGGTTTGGCCTATAGTATTTGCTCATTAGAAACTGAAATTGCAAGTAAGCCAGCCATGTTTTGCTTCACGAGACGCCTTGTTAATAAAGAAATGGCTTGAAACCATTTTCTAACAAAGCGTCTAGCGGATTCCTCTAGCGGATAACAACCGAAAACATCTGGTTGCTTATTTTTTGCTAGAACTCCTTGTGAATTGTCCGAAGGTACTCTGTATTATCATCGTTCATCGCTGAACTCTTTCTCTTCTTTAAGTAGCATAACTTCATGCTGCTGGCTCTGGTAGAGAGACTGTCTAATTTGTGTATCCCCTTTCATTTTTGATGGAGCTGATTGTGGCGCTAACCGTTATTTCACATGAATAGGTTTCGCAGGCGTCGTCGGCTCTAAAGACAATGAATTCTTGGTGCATTTCATGTTTTTGAGGGATCTACCAAGCCTGAAACTAAATGAAACAAAAGACCTCCATACACAATTTAAAATTAAATGCGACTTCCTTGTGGGTTCGCTCCCATGACAGCCGGTTCTACGCTAGCGGAACGAACCGGATTTATATTCGGTCAAGGAGTGTCACTTCAGCGATATTCTCTGTACATGCATCGGGAATTTTTGTGCTGCTACAACAAGATAAAGCATTATGATGCCATATCTGCGAACTCCTTTTGGGTTCCAGTTTAGAGCTGCTTTGGAGATGCCTCCATTGGGTTTCCGTATAAAGTATGGCCAGTCCATCCATTCTAGATGGACTGGCATTTGTTTTGACATGACATAGATATTGTTGTAGGTGACAGTGTTTACGCGTCCGTATCAAACAACTGACTTGGCATTGGGATCCAACATTCTTCGTCTCGTGCGCCTAGGTATATGTATGTGATGACCTCCACACCTTGTCCAATACACCAAACCATACACAGCTTTTCGATTTTCGGCTGAGTATATCAACTGCCGAATCCCCCTCTTTATAGATGATACACGCGATGTTAATTTTTAAACCCGACTGGGCTGCGAATGCGCTTACCGCCTCTCACTTGCACTTTATAAGTATATGAGCATTTTTGTGCGAGACCAGAAAAATATCATAGTTATTATTGTATTTGTAATAGCATAAATATATGCACGTTGAATGCTGCTGAAGTGACAGTCCCTTGTCGGATATGTACCCGGCTCGTTCCGATAACGTAGAACTGATTGTTGTGGGAACGCAGACAAATATCGTCGGTTCCTGAAAAGCTTCAAACTCACTCAGTACTTTTGACTAGACCCGATATGGGAATATCAGCTCCAAATACCTCTTTATTTTTAAGCCTGATTATTGTTTTTCTCACCTCGTCTTCTTCGAGTATACGAACATGAACTTCGTTCCTAATTATTCCTATAGATTCTTCATCTATGAAACCACCACTGGTTACATAATGAGTTGATTAGATCGGATTTGATGCTGAACATTTTCCATCAATCCAACCAGCGCTTGATGGGAGTTTGTCTTATTCAATATTTTATAAGCAGATGTTTTAGGCGCATAAACACTGGCCTCTCTGTTTTGCTCAGATGGAGTGCAGATTACAGCATTTCATTGACCGTCGACAAGTCATGTCTTTACTTATGCATCTATGTGTCTATAGTAGCTATCTTGCATATTTAGCGAAGAATGCCTTGACAGGCAACAAAGCACTTAACCATTTACTTAGTCGCACCGACAGCCTAAAACACTAGTACAGTAAATTTTAGTACCTTACACCGCACACTTCCGCTTTACACTTTGATTTAACGAAAAAGGAGAAATTTCCAACGATATGCAAAAGGAATTGCTGCCTCGAACGTGTTTACATGAGTGATTTGTGTTCTGTTACCGCCGGCGCTTGAATTTGCATTCGTGTTTGTTTGCAAACGGCTTTGCTTGTTTGTGTGAGTGCTACCAAGGGAAAATACACAAATACACAGCCTCACAGGCAATTGCATAGCAAATATTTCAGCGGCGTTTGCTGCCACTGCTGTCCGAAAGCGTGTAAGCATTTGGGCAAACACAGACCCTCTTGTGTCGGGAATGTAAATGAATGGTGGTGTCACAAGCCGGCCGAAGGTAGAACGCAGCGCTTTTTTTGTCATTCGCTTTGAGTTGAGTTGCGCTGGAAAAGCGTGACCGATTGCAGGGACAAAGTCAAAAGCTGCCATAAAGGACAAATGGGTAAATTACAAAGGCAAAAGCAACAAAATAATGACATAAAGCGATGTTATACTGTCACATACACTCACATATACGAAAAGGAAATGGATATGGCCACACTGTTGCAATAGCAAAGAAACAAAAACAAATCGAGCAGTTGTGCAAAAAAATTGGAGCAGAACATTTCAGTGCCGGCTGTGTTAGAGTGCCGGTCGAATAAAAATTGCTGAAACTGAATATGAAAACACGAAAGTTAAATGAAACTGATGCTGGCAAAACAATGACTTTGTTTATTATTTATTTAAAGCCAAGCAGCAATACTGTGGAATATTCACGGATAAATTTTTTGTCACTTATTGGGTTTGCCTGTGATATTCAGGTAGTGTTACATACACTCAAGGTGCACTAACAAAATTGTGTTCAAAGCTGGCAATGACAAATCTATTTCTGCCTGTAAGCTCTACTCGTCTGCCTTTAGGAGGGAACACAAAATTTTTAGACCCTCCTTTTATGAGGCAACATATTGTGGAAGAATCCGATTATAAAAGATTACAAGGTTTGGCCTTCAGCTATGACGAAAAACGTAATTCAACGAGTAACTTCGGCTGCAACGCCACCGGGGACTCGACAGCAGAATTTTGCTTGCTCATTTCACACGCATTCACATACTCGTCCACACATTCTAATTCTTTACACCTTGGAAGAATCTCCGTCTAACACCTTTTAAAGAGGTACATAAAGTTGCGTTTCCACAAACCTCTGGTAATTGGAGAGTTTAAGCTAAAAGTTTGCACAAAAAGTTGACAATTTAACGGAATCAAAATAATCAGATTTTTGTTATTTTTTTTTTGTAAGATACGTTTTGGGCAAACTTTAAAAACTCAGTAAAATCTTGACCGATATGGAATTCTAAGGTAGCATTGCAAAGGTAACATCTCATTATTTTCATTTTCTATAAAACTAAAAGGTTAGGGAGGTCTTTCCAACGAAGTTAAATATCTTGGAGTAATCTTGGATAAGAAGATGACTTGGGAGGCACACGTTTCACTGAAGGTGAATCGTGCATTGAAGATTTTTCAGCAATGTCGTAGAGCCTTTGGCAAAACCTGGGGTCTGAAACCTGCTGTGGTCCTATGGATATACACAGCACTTATCAGACCAATCATCACTTACGCTTCTGTGGTCTGGTGGCGACGGAGCATGGTTAAGTCCACAATCCGGGAACTATACAGGCTGCAAAGAAGTGTATGTTTATGCATCACGGGTGCCATGAGTACAATCTCTGGTGATGCCCTAAATGCTATGCTTGATTTGCTCCCCCAGGGCCTTAAGATACAACAGGAAGCAATAAAAGTAATGTGTAGACTCCATAAATATGGTGTCTGGCACGAAGATGGAACTTTGGGACACAGAGAAATTTTTAAGTTGCTGTCGGAGCAGTATCCACTGTTTTTGGCACCTAAAGATGGCCTGATACCACAGTTTCATTTGGAAGGAAATTTGATGTCAATCCAGAACGCATGCAGGAAGGTTTGACAGATATTTTCTTTACCGATGGGTCCAAGAATGAAATAGGATCTGGAGCCGGATGGTACTTAAATGATTGTAATAAGTATCACTATGCTATGGGGGGAATGGCAACTGTTTTCCAAACAGAAGTGTTTGCCATCCTAAAAGTAGCCGAATGGATAATCGAGAGGAGATGGAGCGGGAAATAGATTGGAGTCTTCAGTGGCAGTCAGGCTGCATTGAAGGCCCTGGAGAACGCGAAGCAAACCTCAAAGATTGTTCAAGAATGTAAGAAGAAGCTTAATTCTGTCGCAAGACAAAACAGACTTGTACTTATATGGGTTGCGGGACACTCCGGTGTTCAAGGAAACGAAATTGCCGACGAATTGGCCAACCGTGGATCAGCGGTGCCCCCACAGGGGCCAGAGCCAATAATCGGAATCAGTCCCGCAGGAATCGAGAATTGGATCAGCGATTACGTAGGCAATCTACATAAAGAGCGATGGTCCGGTCTAGAACGCTGCAGAACTGCAAAGTGTTTTGTGACAAGTCCGAACAGAAAACTGTCAAACTTTCTACTAAAACTTAGAAGGAAAGATATTCGGTTGATGGTCGGCATCATTACAGGACACAACCCATGGGGTCAGCATATGACCACCATTGGAATCATCGAGGACCCGGTATAGCACTGAGCACTTTCTCTGTGAGTGTCCTGCCTTTGCTAGAGCGCGACTACGAGTATTGGGTTCCGATGTCATGAGAATGAGTAATATTCGTTCTCTAAAACTGGAGGATATTTACAGATTTGCCAAAGAATCTGGAAAATTCTCACAGGACTAACTGTCTCTTACTCTGTCTCTATTCTTTCCTATCTCATTCTCTGATACTTTTCTCCTTCCCACCTTAACTATCTACCCCCTTTCCAGAGCTTTAAATACAATGGGCTCTTTAGCCTGAGTATTTTAGGATCCACCAAATCTCCTGGTGCTCCTTGGCGCGACCTTTTCAAATTCAAATTCAAGAGGTTAGGGGTAGTCAGAATTAAAAAAAATTGAATTTTTTGTTTTTGCATTTTCAAATTCAAATTCAAGAGGTTAGGGGTAGTCAGAATTAAAAAAAATTGAATTTTTTGTTTTTGCATTTTCTTAAAGTATAATATCTTAAAAATATTATGTGAAAATTTTAAGTGAATCCGATACTTTTCGAGCTATTCAACAATTAACAAAGGGCCCTCGGGCTCTACATAAATCAATAGCAAAAGTTTTAATGCGTTTTTCTCAAAACAATGTTTTTTGAACTGGTGATAACTGTAACTTAGAAAAATATACGAACCTCGTGCCTAATCGAAGAGTTTTTTTTTTAATATTTAGGTTTTTTTAAAGAATTAATTGTGGGTTATTTCCTCGAAAATCTGAGAAATATTTCCTGAGGCCGCCATATTGCCAATTTTTAAAAAGAAAGCTTCATCAGGCACAAGATTATCAATTCTATGCCAAATCGAATACAAAAAGTCATTGTCGATCATGGTGGGCACAGTGACTATTGAATAAACTGTGATGGTTTAAACAGAATTTTTAATATTGTAAAATCACTAAGTTCTTCTTGAATCGTATCTATTGGGTTGGAGAATAAGTTCGTAGCGTGTTTACCAAAGACTTTTATTTAAACAAAAACAATAAATATATCAATAAGTTACTCAATTATATATTCGCCGTCTCTGTTTATAACCTCTTCTCACCTCTCGACCAATTTACTGATGCCGTTGCACCAACAATCGCCTGGTTAGGGGTCAAAGAAGTTGTTGAGCTAGTTTTTAAGGACCTCTTTGTTATCGAAGGTAACGTCCTTCATATGGTTTGACAGGGAGCGAAAAAGATGGTAATCGCTCGGTGCAAGGTCTGGAGAATACGGCGGATGCTGAAGGACCGCCCATTCGAACTCTTGGAATGCGGCTTTAACGACTTCTGCAACATGGAGCCTGGCGTTGCCGTGAATGAGTATGGTTTAACCTTGTTGGTCAGGTCTTTTCAGTCGAATAGCCTCATTCAGGCGATGTAGCTGGGCAATGTAGAGCTTCTTGTTGGCCGTGGCATTCTTTTCGAGCAATTCCCAGTACACCATGCCCTCCCAGGCTCACCAAGCACATAGCATGATGTTCTTTGGATGAAGATCCGACTTGACTCTGAGCTTTGGCGTATCTCCTTGGATAAACCGCACCTTTCTTTCCTTTATATTGATTTCATTTTTCACCATTTTTTATCTACCGTGACGATTCGGTGCAAAAAGTGCTGTTTATGACCGCAATGCGGTCAATGGCGAGCGAGCTGCAGAAAAGCAATTTGAAAGCGACTTTCTTTGTTTTCTTCGTTGAGCTCGTGAGACACCCAGGCTCCAAATTTTTCGGTAAATCCCATTTAATGAAGGTGATTGAGAATTTTTTTATGATCCCAGTTAATTTTTTCCGCCAATTCACGACTAGTTCTCTTTCAAAATTAATTCAGAAGGCCCTGTCGCCCGATTCAGAAGAGGTGTCATCGACGTCAAAGTCGACATTTTTGGAACTTCGTAAGCCATTTCCGTGCTTCTGTAGACTCGCCTATGACAGCTTCTCCATACACGTCGCAAATGTCAGAGCTTTGACCGCGATGAAATGCGAAGAAGAGCAGATGCCGAAAATGTTGATTTTTGCCTCCTGGGTATTCCATTTCTCAGCCTCAAAACTAACTAAAAAATTAAATATCTCAAAAATACGAATAACATAGTTTTGTAGAGCAGAAAGAGTTTTATCGAATGAATACTTACGCTTTGACGAACAGCAAACAAATCGTTGTAAAATAAAAGAAAATATAAAAACGCTATGAATTTATTCCCCAACCCAATATTTATATTTCATACCTATTTTAGTGACCACTTGAATATTTCCTTTTTGTTCCCGTTGTCACTAGTTTAAATTTTCAAAGGCCCTTGAATTATTATTTATATTTATTTGTTGTATTAATCTATGAAATAAAAACTACATTTAATTGAATATCTTGTTTATTAATTTATTATTATTAATTGAAAAACCTTCCATCTTCCCTATGAACATAGCCCCATCTATTTTAATAATAAATTTTGTCCAAATTTTGATATTTTTTGTAGTCAAAACGGGTCAAAATATTGCGTTTCTAATCAGCTGCCACTTAAAATATTTTTTATGTATTTCGCAAACAAGTTATTCTCAAACTTAATTGGATGACAAATTTTGCGCCACCTTGTTTATCTGCTATTTTAATCTCAGAGGATCGCACACAGCGTCGTTTTTAAAATAACCTTCTTTTGTTACCTCATAACTTCTTTTATGAAGTATGAACATACCTACATACGTGCACTTATATCCATATAAACAAAACCGTTAGAAACAAACATTGACTAGAACGGAAAACCGCCATGAGAAAACCCGGAATGCAAGCTGATTGCCCATACGTTGCTCTGATAACAACACCAGCGAAATGTGGCAGCCACAGAAAATTCCACAACGGAAATACGAACAATAACCATACAAATAACAACAGATATTCACACGGACAACAGCTGAGAAAATAAAACAAAATAAAAAAAGCGAAAAAACCCAGCAACGGTAATCTAATAACAGCAACACCCAGAGTCCCTATAGCCAGTATGTTTTTCAGATGTGGCGATAGGTGACGTTTCTTTGTGTTGGTTTTATTCTATGCGTATGTATGTATTCTTAGCCAGAGAATTCGATGCATGTAAATAAAGTAATCGCTATAAAAATTTACGGTAATGTGTCATGTGACAATATTGGCACCGCGAAAGCACAAAACATCGATGCATTTTTGTTGCTGTATTGTAGTTATTAATTTTTGGAGATTGAAAAATTGAATGCGTTTTATAACGGTAAATAAAGAGAAATTGAAAAAATTACACTAAAGTTTATTTCCTTGTGCATGTAAAGGCTTGGCTTTTTTCATGCGATATGATTTTTTTCTACATTGCATGCCATTTCTCACTGACTGCTATTATATACATGTATATATACAATATATATTTAGGAACCAGCATTAACACCGATAACAATGTCAGCCTTGAAATCCAACGTAGAATCTCTCTTGCCAACAAGTGCTACTTTGGGCTAAGTAGGCAACTGAGCAGTAAAGTCCTCTCTCGACGAACAAAACTAACACTCTACAAGACTCTCATCATGCCCGTCCTAACTTATGGCGCAGAAGCTTGGACGATGACAACATCCGATGAAGCGACGCTTGGAGTGTTCGAGAGAAAGATTCTGCGTAAGGTTTTTGGACCTTTGCACGTTGGCAACGGCGAATATCGCAGGCGATGGAACGATGAGCTGTATGAGCTTTACGACGACATAGACATAGCGCAGCGAATAAAGATCCAGCGGCTTCGTTGGCTGGGCCATGTCGTCCGAATGGATACAAACGCTCCGGCTTTGAAAGTATTCGATGCGGTACCAGCTGGTGGTAGCAGAGGAAGAGGAAGGCCTCCTCTGCGTTGGAAAGATCAGGTGGAGAAAGACTTGGCTTCACTTGGTGTGTCCAATTGGTGCCGGTTAGCACGAGAAAGAAACGACTGGCGCGCTTTGTTAAGCTCGGCCAAAATCGCGTAAGCGGTTATCGCGCCAATTAAGGAGAAGAAGATGTATATATGTATATATAATTGGCCCTTACACCCGTTTTGGGTGTTTGGCCGAGCTCCTCCTCCTCCTATTTGGGGTGTGAGTATTGATGTTGTTCCACAAAGGGAAGAGGGACCTACAGTTTTAAGCCGACTCCGAACGGCAGATAATTTTATGAGGAGCTTTTCCATGGCAGAAATACACTCGGAGGTTTGCCATTGCCTGCCGAGGGGCGACCACTATCAGAAAAAACTTTTTCTTCATTTTGATGTTTCACCGAGATTCGAACCATCGTTTAATGAGGATCCTGAGGCAGGTTTTACATTCTAGAAACCAAAAACAATAATAAAATACATCGCTTTATTGTTTTTGATATTTTATTTGGTCTACATAACTTCGAAGGTGTTGAGCTGCCCAAGCAGTTTATTCCCAGTGTTTACAAGCCGAATTACCCAGCTTTAGCTATTTTTTTTTTACAAATATTGCGCATTCTACTACAAAAACTATATGACTCAAAGCTACAAACTTTCTACAAAATGTGTAAAAGCTTAATAAATTAACCCTTGTGTTGCCGCCCAAAAAAATCTACATTCTCTGCCACCCGAGTACCCCGACAACAATTTTTTGGGTATAAGCCCTCTATATCCCAAAATAGTTGTATACATTCGATAAATATTTATTTGTTTACGTTGCAAGAACATATTTCTAACTGAATACATCAATAATATTACATATATACAGCAACATTCGTACTCATATATCAGGTATAAAACGCAGGCAGCTGCGCCCTAAATTTCTCATTTTTGTGAAGGCCAGGTGGATTCAAATTGAAAGGTAAGCGAAAGTGTCGGTCTTCCTAATCTTTTATACCTGAGGTATGTTCGAGAACACTTTTGAAACCAATGTGGTTAAACATTTTGAAAAGCAGTATAGTTCAGTTTTCATCGTCGAAGAACCAAGACGTAGCGATGCGCAGTCATTACTAAGATAGTTTGAACACGCGTGTGTTAATATTTTATGTGATTGTGTAACTTTATATTGTGTGACGTATTTTTTGATATTTTTGTATACTTTTTGAAGTTTTTAATCTAAAAGAACAAATAAAATTGCAATAAGTGCAAAACCATGGAGGAGTTATCGATATAGGATTTTTTGAGGTAATGTGAAGAATATATGTAAAGAGGATATCAAAAACATTTATAATACATTTATTTTTTATTTAGATTGAGTGAAGCTGAAAAAGATGCGTATTTGAAGCAGCTACTAGGCGAGGACGATCACGATAATTCGGATCCTTCGGACAGTGAAGACGACGAGTGGTTTCCAAGCGACAATAGAACGCATAATTCTCGTGATACTGAACCACGCAAAGAGGCTTTCAGTCGAAAGTTACTTCGAAAAACCAGTAGCGGTGGTAGTACCTGCTGATAACCAACGTCGAGACGTCACTGGCAAAAAAGTTGTAGTTGGGTCATGCTACATTTGCAACAAGCAGCCCATTTTTATGTGTAAATGCGTGGAAAATTTCATACCATTATGAGGCTCAATCAATGCCGTTAATATTTATTAATATTTCCAGAAACACCGCTTTTCAAATCGTTCCAAATTCTAGACAACATTTATGAAACTCCTGACTAACCAAGAGCTGCCATGACAGAATATTTCTGCATTTAATTCTGCTAAAGATTCACCCTCGGAAGACCCAAAGAATACTTTTTTAAATTACAATTTGTGAGTGGAGATGAAAGTTACAGTCTGCAAAGCTCTTGAACAAACTTTGAAGAGTCTCAATTAGGGCAGTAGCTTCGTCTATGTGTATAGAAATCATGCGTGCTACTAGATCACCGTGGCCGGAGTAGATAGGAACTTGTAAATAGTAATAAAATTTAATTAGTATTTAAAAGTATAGATGCGATAAAGTAAAAGAAGTACTTCCCTTCAGAAAAAGATATCGAGTATTTGCTTACGAGTGCAAAGGTCGGCAAAAAATGATGATGATTTTTTTTAATAATTTTACAAAATATTGTCAAGGTGATATTTCACACTAAAAAAAGGCGTTTGCTGTTTTTATGTTTCTTGCTTTCAGCTGTGAAGTGCAAGGTGTTAAGAATGGAAGTCAACAAAGAGAAAATTCGGTACACATTACAGACACATTACAGTTTTTCTTTGATAAAGGCGAAAATGCAAGCCAGTCTGCTGAAATTGTGAATGGTGTTTAAGGTGCCGAGTTATTTACGTGCAATTTTGGTTTAGTCGACTCGGTTCAGGCATTTTTGTCGCCCCTCGCACAGGCAAGACCGTCATATAAGAAATCGAAAATATCACAGAAATAATTGCAGTTGACCGGCATGTTAGTAGTCGTAGCATCACTCAGGAGCTAAAGATCGGCCATAAAACCGTTTCAAACCGTTTATGCAAAAATAATAAGTTTATTATTAAATAATCGCGAAAAACGATAACAACTAAGCTTTTTGAACAGCTTTGACTATTTGTATACCTATTTTAATTTTCATAAAAAATCGAAGGAGATTGGCCAAAAAAGTAATCGAACTTTGTACAATATTAGCAAAAAATCCCAAAATATTGCATCCCAACTACACGGCATTTATTTTGGAATTTCAAGAAATATTTTTGGTATACAATTTTATAGCTTATTGAATTTTAGTCTAATAAAGTGCAAATTTAAAGACTTTAAAAAACTCCGTTAATTTTTTTCTAAATTGTTTCCTTGACGATGTTGCGCATTTTCTGCGTACAAGAAATGCCATGAGATTTGTTTTTATACATAAGTACATACATATGTACATTGCTTGTGCGTAAGTACAAATATAAACTTGTACGTGCATACATACAAGCAAAAGCGCTCCGTTTAGATGAATGCTTGTGTGTATTGGTATGCGCATCACAGACAAAGTGGCAGTAAATTCGGCGCCACACGCCACGACCTGCATTCTCGCACGTTTCAACATCTTCGATTTTTGGCTACCTTGGCAAAAGGAAGAGGTTCTCGTATTCTTTCGTGATTTTTTTTTTTTGTTGTAAAATTTTCTTAACCTTACATTCATATGTATATCTGCAATTCGGTACTGCCGCTGATCTATTGAAGTCAGTATTTTAGAAGGATTTTTCAACAGATTTGTATTAAATCATTGAACTCATCACAGGGGAAACTTTTTTTAAGAATAGTATTAATATATATAAATGCCTCAAAATGACTCTAGCCTTCACCATATTTAGAATTACAAACCGTGCCACAAAAGAAAACTTTTTTTTGTTAGCAAGGAAAATTTTCATATGCACCTAGAATAAGAAATTGTATGTAGTAGTGCTGCATTCTTGCCAATTTAATTTTTTAAACGACTTTAAACTTTCGAAGAGAAAAACGTAATCGGAAAAATCCATGGCGTATACTTTATTTCATGGGAGGAAAGTTGAGCAAGTTTCTTATGTTACTATAAAACAGCAAGGAAAACGAAGTAGAAGTATGGGCATACATATATAACATTAGCATATATATTTTCTCAAAACAATTCGCAAAGAAATTTCAAACATATTTAATGATCAATTTTTCAAAGGTCATAATTGTACTATAGTTGTCCTGGCGAAAAATAAAGAAATAGTTTTTTTCTGATAGCTGGAAGAAAGAGGATATTTCTTTCAATATGTATATTCATATCACTGAGTGAGTATAAGTCTTTGAAAGAAATTTTTTACTTAATCATTTAAAGTTATTTTAGAGTCCTTTATAATTTTACATTGAAAAGAAAATTAAAAACTGGGTATGCAGCATTACTATATAACATCTATAGTTTCACTAGCCGGTTAAATATGTAAACAGAATACATTATTTTACAGAGACGAAATCAGTATGAATCAACTTGCTACAGCTATCAGTTTGCAACTGATAATGCAAAATCGTCATGTGACATATCGCGCGATAGAGGCTTCCTTGGACATTAGTGGCACCACCGTACATTCAATATTGCATGATGCATTGATATTGTGTTTGATCGTCAAGAAGATTTGTTCTCGTTGGATACCGTATAATGTGACAATTGCCCAAAAAAAGACTTGTGCCGATCAGTGTAACGAATGGTGAGTCAAAGCAAATCAATGACATAATGGATATATGCATATAAGCTGGAAGCAAAACAGTAATCGACTAATGATGTATTTTTGTTCCCAAGCATGAAAATGTGAAATGAAATGTGAGGCCTGTTGAGCTCATTGAAACTTTTAAACAGCTTGTTTGGAGGTATGCACTTCTGTGTGGTCATAGTATTTTCAAAATTGGTTCAAGCGAATGCAGACCGTTCGGCACTTTGTCTACCATTAACTTTAAGAAGGTTTAGATTTTGAAATTTGACCATATTGCCTACTTCTTCTTCTTAATTGGCCCTATAACCGCTTACGCGATTTTGGCCGAGTTTAATAAAGCGCGCCAGTCGTTTCTTTCTCGTGCTAACCGGCGAGCTGGTACCGCATCGAATACTT